>NC_090268.1:228960901-231360901 GCF_040414725.1 Anabrus simplex | reverse complement strand
ATACCATTATCTGTATTCACATTAATTTATTTTATTATCGCCCAACTTTGTAAGTGAGTTGTATACGAAGGAAAACATAGCTTTTTCAAAAGTTTCCCAGATGTTACATAGAATTTATTCTAATAATTCATGATTTTGGAGATCAATGGGCTTAGGAAAGGAAATAATATGATCCGAGAAGACATTTATTTGGATGAATTCGGAAGATGTAATTTTTCTGAAATGTTGTTGACGGATATGGACTATAGGGTTGACAGTGAGTCACTCATTTCAAGAACTATTTCATTGGTAAAAATTTGAGATAATTTTCTTGAATATTTGACTTAATATTTAAAATAAATATGGAATAGTGAAACCTAAACACTCTTTCTCTGTGTTCTTAGAATAAGAATTAGTTGTAAGACTGTAGTAGTTTCAAGCGACGACAATTTCTCTAAGAGCTAATAAGAGTATGGTATCTAACTAGATTCGAGTAAGAGACGTCTTTCGGCGTTAGTTAGAAACTTCCATTAATCGACCCGGGCGTTCTTCTATAACGGAACTCACACCCGTAGAACTCAGTCACCGGATAAATTGAATTTAGAGCTAGTCAGGATCTCTTGTGTCCATGCCTGGACGCGGGAACGGCGCAAGAAGAAAATGGCGCCTCAACGTGATGCGAATGGAGAAAAACGCCACGGGAACTGTTGGTCGCAAACCAAGTAGAATTTTTGGGATACTCATGTATGTGGAAATTCAAGAGAAAGTCGTCGTGGGAATTCCAAGAGAAAGAATACGACACAGAACTGTGAAGAGGTTGATTCCCATATGTAGCGATAAGAATGAGGAAAACATCGGGAAACCTGTTAAGAAGATGACAGAGATGATAGTCGAATGACGGATCTTTGGTGCAATATTAGAGTAAAATGGGAGAATTTACTCAAAAGAAGTGGGTAAGATAAAGGAGATATTTTAGGAATTAATGGATGAGGGATTATTGATTGTAACAGCAAGATGATTGCATGGAGATGGAGATGTCATACGGTAATTTCTTTACTGGAATGTTATGCATTGTTATTTTATGGGATCGAAGTGGACACAGCAAGATATTAGACTGTGAGAACGAGTAGATGCCCAGTATAGATAATGGAATAGGAGAAAGAAGAAATGGATGATTGCTCTGAAGAGAATAGCAGAAAATAGCTGGTAGCAGTCAGAACTCGGAAAGAAGGAAAGATGACCGCTAATATGTTAATTTATTTAGAGGTAACTTAGATATAAGAGATGGATTGTAAGAGGTTATTTGAGTTATTTTCAGTTAAGAATTGGAGTCATAATTACATGGACAAGTACCTCATATTTACTAGTGTGATTGGGTCAACATCGTGAGCTGAGTCAGATCCAAGTAGTGAAGCCTGCCTGTTTATTTACTGAATATATATATTGTTGATTGAAGTAGTGGGAGAGACATTGCTGGAGAACTTGAGTTGTGGAGAACTTAGGGAAAATATAGAGTTTATTAGGATTTTTAGAATTTAGAATACTAATTGAATATCGATATGACGACGTTAAGCCATTTGAAAGCTCAATTTGAGGAGTATCAAAGGGAACAACGAGAAGAACAAGAACAGTATCGAAAAGGCCAAGAAGAGAAACAAGAAAAATATCAAAAAGAACAGGAAGAGAAAGAAAGAAGACAGAGAGAAGAGCAACGGGGATTGTTGCAGGCTATAAAAGAAATGATGGAAGAAGCTAAAAAGGAGAGATGGGAAGAGAATAGACAGCGCGATGAAGAAGCTAGAAGATGCAACGAGGAAGCTAAGAAAGAGAGGCAGGAAGAAATGAGAAGGCAAGAGGAAAGGTTAAAGGAGATTATGGAAAGGATGGATAAACATGATGAAGAATCTAAGAGAGAGAAGCAAGAACAAGAAGAACGATACCAAAGATTTATGGAAGAGAAACATAAAGAAATGATGGAGGAAATAAGGAGAGGTCATCAAGAACAAAAGGAAGAAATTAATAAATACCTGGAGAAGATGGAAGAGGTGACTAGGGAACAAGAAGAAAGACATAAGATAATGTTGGAGGAGATGAAAGAAGAGATCAAGAACAATATAGATGAATGGAAAGCTGAAATTAGTGGAAGTATAGAGGAGAAGAACCGAGAGATACGAGAAGAAATAAACGAAATTAGGAAAGAAATAACAGGGAACAATAACTATCTCCAGTCTTTAAAGGAGAATGTAATAAAGGATTTATCAGACAACATGGAGATTCCCAAGAAAAGTGGAGATTATGTGAGGAAAGTATAGGAAAATTAGGTGAGGACGTGCAAACCACGAGTACAAGTCTAGAGAGGAAGTACGACCAGGCTGCAAACCAAATTGGGAGCAGAATAACGGAGATAAGGGACGAAATAGAACAACATAAGGATGAATTAAACCAAAGAATATCGAAATCTGAAGAAGGGCTTAGACAAATGCAAGCTCAGTTACAAGAAATTTGTGAGGAAGGACCAGGAAAGACTGTTATGATGTCTGGTAGCGAGCGGAACAGAGGAGTTGAGTTTCAAATAAATGAAAGAGAAGCGACACCAATACCAGTCACACGTTCTAACCACAGTATGGGGGAGACAAATGTGGATAACGGAAACAGTGGTTATCCTACGATTATTAACGTCATAAAAACTTTCGATGATAGACCGAAGCACTTTAATAATTCCACCAGTATTTCGCCCAAACGTTTCCTTAGGGAAATGGAGGATTATTTTAAGGAACATGGCATAGCTGAGGAGAAGAAATTGAAAATAGTGGAAAAGCATTTAGATGCTAATCCAAGCTTGTGGTTCCAAGCATTTAAGTATACTTTCCATGAGTATAGCGACTTTAAGACGGCGTTCTTACAAAAATTTTGGAGTCCAGAGGTGCAGCAGAGTTTACGTCTAGAGTTGTATTCTCGCAAGTATGCTACTAATGGTCAAACAGGGTTTAGTGATTACTTCGCTTACCAGTTTCACTGTTTTCAAGATCTTGATTCGCCACCCAGTGAGCTTGAAGCGATCAAGACGATACAACGACAATTTCCCTCAGATGTACAAAGACTGCTGGCTACTGCTAACCCAACTACGGCAGTACAAATGGAAACGACACTTAGACAGATCGATATGACTACAGCACCACACCCTCAAAGAATGATTAGGAATACTTTCGGTGAAGAAACGGTTAATGTGCTCACACAGGAAAGCATTGATAGGAATACGCCTGAAGAAAGAGGAAAAATGAACAGGAAGAGACAATGGGGAAACCAGGAGAGTGGAAGGAGAGATGAAGAAAAATGCTATTGCAGGAAAGGGTCCTACAACCAAGAAGCATACATGGGAAATAGAGCATATAGACCCAACATGCGATACAGGAACCCGTATAGAGAAAACAAAGGAAGAAGTAATTTCAGAGGGAGATATGGTTACGGAAAGAGAAATGTGAGAGACAACCAAGGAAGGGAAACTTATAATCGGAGACCTATACGCGAAGTAAATGAGGACCGAAACGAGAAGGTCAAGTGGGAGAAAGCAATTAGAGATCAAGACGTCAACGCTGATGTAGAGGGAGTGGAGAGTCTTGAGTTACAGAGATATAAAAAGAGGAAACAGGAGGAACAAATCCTCAATCCAAACTCGAGAGAATTCGAATGTAGAAGAGAAAATGAGAAGATAACAAGCAAAAAAAACGCCGATTTTGAATTAGAAGGGGAGGTTGAGAATATAAAGAACGCATTGGGTTCCAAAATTCACAGTTATTTCATAACGCAGGTTGATTCATGGGAAATCGATTCGGAAGAACTGATAAAGGATTTGACCGTACATCATATGAAAAGAAAATATGAATTGCCTATTATCGTAGCAAGAGTTGGAGAGCTGAAAGTACGTTGCCTAGTTGATTCTGGGGCTAGCATCAGTGTGCTTTCGAAGGAATTATTCCAAGATATGAGTAGAAGAATGAAATTATTAACCATCCCAGTTTCGAAAATTAAAATAAGAGGTATAATTCCGGATAAGACGGTAGAATGCAATATACAAACATATTTGGAAATCAGTATTGGAAACAGGCACTTTGAGCATCCATTCATCGTCATGAACAAGATTAAATATAATATTATACTAGGAATAGACTTCATGACGGTAACTGGAATGACGATCGATATGGAGAAACAAGAAATAAGATTCCCTATATCTGACGAGCACACCAGGGAAAACCAAGAACGGATTAAGATCAATGACGACCTTATGATCATAGATAACAAGGAGGCGCCGGAAGAAGAAAACTTACCATCGGAAGAGCATCCGAACTTTCAATCAGAGGAAGGAGGGATATCTCTGGCAGATGAAGACATTGTAGAAAGCATAGAAAAAGTAATGGCTGTGGAGGAGGAAGAAGACATGCCGAACATCGCAGAAGCAGTGGCGAATGCTAAGATTTCCTCGGGCGAAAGGTCAGAACTTCATGGGATCTTACAGGAATACTTGGATATATTTAAGAATAAACCAGGACAGATTCCAAATTTTAAATATAAACTAATAGTGAACGATTGGACACCCTATAAAGGCAAACTTTATGGAATTCCGGAGAAACACTTCCCAGAAGTGAAAAAGATCATAAAGGAAATGGAAGACGATGGCATTATAATGAAGACATCCAGTCCTTATTTGAACCCCTTGGTAATTGTGGTGAAAAGCAACGGGAAACTCCGTCTGTGCCTTGACGCACGTTTTTTGAACGGTCGGTTGATTCCAGAGTATAATCAAACTCCAAAGATAAAAGATATTATTCAGAAATTCCCTGACATGAGGTATTTTTCAACCATGGATTTTACGTCCTCATACCATCACATCGTTCTGGAGGAAAAATCCCGATTGTTAACCGGATTTATGTTTGATAATCAGACATATATCTATTGTCGTCTCCCATTCGGTTTGAGGAATAGTTGTGCAGTTTTGGTGAGAGCATTAGACAGAAATTTAACACCGGAAGTAAAGGAGTTTTTAACTTACTACGTGGACGATCTAATTCTGGCAACTAAAACATTTGCAGAACATTGTGACAAGCTTGAAAAGTTGTTTCGAAACCTAAGAGCCACTGGATTTAAGATCAACCTTACAAAATCAAGATTCTGTCGAGAAGAGGTCCTATTCGTCGGTCACATGATAGACGGTACAGGTATACGGCCAAACCCAGTTAAGATCCAGGCCATATGCGATTTCCCCCGACCGAAGCGTATAAAGCACGTCAGGCAATTTCTTGGTATGGCGCAGTTTTTCTCTAACCATTGTCAAGGATATACCCAGACCGCCGCACCTTTACAGGATTTGTTAAAGATCAACAACAGGTGGAAATGGGATGAGAAGGCAGAGAGAGCATTCCAAGAATTAAAGACCTTGTTAACCAAGAGCATCAAATTAGGCTATCCGAACTATGAAAAAGAATTTATAATACAGTCAGACGCATCTAATGTTGGCATCGGAGCTTGTTTGTACCAAGAAGAAGAAGGAACACCTCCCAAAAGAATATATCTAGCATTCACTAGCCGAAAATTGAGGAGCCACGAGGTTAACTATACCACGACAGAACAGGAGCTGTTAGCGATCATTTACGCCTTGCAGCAATGGAGAAAAACTATTTACGGATACCCAATAACGGTCAGATCAGACCATAAGGCATTAACGTTTGGATTGAAAGCTGCAATGACTAATGAGCGGATAACAAGGTGGATGTTGTTCACGCAGCAATTCCAGATAAAAATCGAGTATTGTAAGGGAAAGGAAAACATCCTTGCTGACGCCTTGAGTCGTAACCCTGTGGAGAAAGTGGAAGTAATTCATAAAATAGAATTGGTCCCGGAAGATGAAGAAACATTAGAGAGACTACTGAACCTAGTACACTTGCAGCGTCAAGACGAGAGGTTGAAACAAATTATAGATAGATTGGAAGACGGAAACCGTGAAAGGGAAACAAGGTCGAGGATTGCGGAAATCTACAGCTTAGAGCAAGGAATACTAATGGCTAGAACAGGTAAAGGTCATAAAAGGATACGCATAGTACTACCTTCGATGTTATACAAGGAAGTAATCTGGCACATACATAGGATTACAGGTCACGGCGGCGTAGGAAAGGTAACCCAAGTCATACTCGAGAAATTTACTTGGAAAGGTATTCGAAGAACTGTGAGGAATACAGTAAGAACATGTGACATATGCCAGAAGGTCAAACATGGCAGTGGTATGGTAAGACACGAACCCAGAGCTATACTACCGCAGAAAGCTCGAGAATTATATGCTATAGATATCTTTGGCAGACTCCCAACTGCCAGAAAGGGACATAAGTACATAGTCGTAGTGATGGATGTGTTCTCTAAATATGTGTCGTTACAACCAATTCAACGCACCAACACAAAACAGGTATTACAACGTCTAATCAGAAACACCTTACCTAGTATGGGAAAGCCTGAGAAATTACTGTCAGACAGAGGGACACAATTTACGTCGCTTCAATTCAGAGAAACCATGGAAGAGTTAGGAATTAAACACATTCTTTGCTCGGTGAGACATCCAGCGTCCAATCCTGTTGAAAGATGCATGAAAGAAATAGCGAAGTTCTGTCGAATCTATTGTCTGAACCAACACTGGAGGTGGTTAGAGGTAATTGGAATAATAGAAGACAGCATGAATAACACAATACACGAATCCAGCGGACAAATACCTAAAGTTATTCACCATAGTATTAAACCTGAGAGACCATGGGACACAATTATTCACCTACCTGCTGAACCTAACTTAGATATCAACGAAATTAACAAACTGGTGCGAGAGAGAATGTACAGACAAGCACAGAGAAGGTTAAGGAGAGTGCAGCATAAGAAATTCCAACCTGAGTTGAAGAAAGGCGACCTTGTATTAATAAAGAAACCCGCAATTTCCAGTGTAACGAACAAAATCTTCGCGAAATTCTTGCATTTATTCGAAGGACCATTTATGATCAACCGTTCATTCAGAAATAATGCATACGAAATTCACGACTTAAATGGAAACAGTAAAGGAGTACATAACAGTGCAAACATCAAGTTATATTTCAAGGAATACAGAAGTGGCAGACCATCTCATGTGATGACGAAGCAAAGAAGTATAGATTGAAGCCACTTACATCATGAATGAACAGATTATTCCGCAGAAAGGAGTATTAATATAAATGAGAACTTATAAAGAACAGTGAAAAGTCCCATTATAAGAAGGAAGGCGAATGTAATAAATATATAGCAAGCCATATATTTCTTTCAACGTAGGGGAAGTTAATGTGCCGTTTCACAGTTCTTCATAAGAGCTGTAGGAACAAAGATGGAGTCTCTGCGATCAAAATGTCAAATAAAATGCATTTAACGTCAGTACGGGCCGAAATGTAAGTCCTTTCGTCGGTCGATTACGGAAATAACCGCGTATAGAAGGCGCTGAAAAAAATGACAAATGGACATTATTTAAAACCATTATTCAAGAAAAATGTGCTCATCACTTATTATATAATCTGAACTCGAAGCTGTAAGAAGACTCAAGACTAGATTGAAAGGGATTATCCAGCAGAGCTAAAGATTATAAGTTGGAAACGAAAGATAATTCGCGACTACACGCCAATTAGCTGATATCAAGATTAAATCGTTGCGCGGAAGATTAAATACGTAAAAAGAAAAGAGATAAATAGACTACAGTAGAACTACGTCACGAAGTAGCGCAGGGCTTCAATAAAATTTTCCCGATACTGTTTAATGTTGAAGGATACCTACTGATCAGTTGTTGTGTGCATTTACGCCAACAAAGGGATAGCGGAATGAAATTTATTTTCAAATTGGAATATATACAGAACATCTGTCTTAGTCGATTTTGAACTAGTTTATTGGATCAACTGTACCCTAACGAAATCTATGCAATCTGAGCAATGCAAGAGATATATTAATTGGAAGATGTCAGCAATGAATCAAATATTCTATTATTGTTCTGTTTCATACGCACGAGTCTCCACCATGGGCCTGTAAGGAAGCAAGGCAATGCTGCTTGGATCCTGACAAGGCGATACGATGTTAGCTGTCCCGGATGACCAGTGATCAGTGTTGAGAAGCTACGATGTACCTGACCACTTGTGGAGGAACCAGATGACGAGATCCTAATCTCAGATGACCGGAGATGAGGGAACATCGAGACCATCTCGAGCAAAGCTAAGTCCATTACCTAAGTCGTTTTCGTAAGTAAGAGTATATTATTTCTTTTATTGCATGTTGATGTTTTTTTTGTGCGAAGACAGTGCGTAGATAAACGTCTTGCTGATGTGATTGGAAGTAGGTATTCATCCATATGGTATGTCAATTCCACTTGTAGGCGTGGTCACCAAGTGATTTTCCGATCGTAATGTTTTCCAGTGATATGTGAGGAGAGATAGCTAGAGTTATTATTATTACCAGTGTTGAGTAAAGAGTGAAGTTGGCATTAATACCTGTGTGTCCTAATTTAATCAATGTCAATCAGTTCGAGATTGTATATAGGATGTGTTTTATGAAGGAATATGGCAGTAGACTACTCCAAGTTCATGTTAAATTTGGCACTATGACAGTAGTAAGTAAAGTAGGCATTTTATGAATGTCATGGCACGTTGATGTGCAAGTTAAGGTAGTGATTTACATATGATGAAGTGAAAGAGTTGTTATATATGAAATATGAGTATTAATTAACGCGTCATAGATATGATATAAGGATGTTAATGGTTTATGATGGCGGTATTTATTGTTTTCTTCGAGAGAGAAGTAGTCATAGTTGTGCGAAGTGAGATTTAGTCATTTCAAATGATGTTTTGGAGAGTGTCACTGAATTCTCGCCAATTCCATGTAATAATTCTGGATCATACGCATTGTACATAGCTTAGGATATGATCTCGAGACGAGTAGTGCAGTGGTTTTTTTATCCATGTTAGGATTACCTAGAGAATCATATATGTACTCAAGACAAGATTTGAGCCTTCACTGATTTACTTAGGATGATCTTGAAAACTCTCGCGATGTATAACTTTATTTCTGGACAAATTTCAACCTATAGGCTGATCACTGGTGACATAGATTTTCAAGGGAGAATTATTGTTTTTTTTTAGTCGGAGATAGTGTCATCTGACCAAGTAGATTTTCCGTTGATAGTATGTGTTATGATAGCTACATATGATATGTGTGGTGACTTTTTTTTTTTTTTTTTTTTTTTTTTTTTTTTTTTTTTTTTTTTTTTTTTTTTTTTGCAACCAGCACGTAGTCTGATAATCAATAAGCTAAGGTCATTTTACCTTAAGTTCATAAATTAAATCTTGCGATAACGTTACTTGTAGGGTGATTACGACTTACAATGGACGTAGCTTAGCTTATGATGTGTGACACAAGGAAATATGAGCGTCTAAGAGGCAACTAAGTAGGCAGAAGTGAATGTTTAAAATGTAAAATGTACAAGAGAGTACTTGTCAAATCAAAGGAAGAAGAGCTTTGTGATAGCCTTATTGAGAATTCTAAACCTGCATCTAGACAAACAGTCAGTGAAAATTAAGTAATGTGACAGTTTATAGAGTAAGGAATAGGTGGTAACTAACAGAATCTAATGCTTATCCCAAGAATAATTGATTCAGACGACTTGAACTCCATTTCTTGACTGAACATTAACTCGGCAATTCTACTAGCGTTTCTTTATTTTCTCAAGAGAGTATCACTAGAAATACTGTAAATAGTAATTAATACAATTTTTATTTTTCTTCTTTGTGGATGCATCCTATATTCTTAGTGTACTTGATTTTAATGTTTATTTTCTTGCCAGTATGGCACATGTAAATACCATTATCTGTATTCACATTAATTTATTTTATTATCGCCCAACTTTGTAAGTGAGTTGTATACGAAGGAAAACATAGCTTTTTCAAAAGTTTCCCAGATGTTACATAGAATTTATTCTAATAATTCATGATTTTGGAGATCAATGGGCTTAGGAAAGGAAATAATATGATCCGAGAAGACATTTATTTGGATGAATTCGGAAGATGTAATTTTTCTGAAATGTTGTTGACGGATATGAACTATAGGGTTGACAGTGAGTCACTCATTTCAAGAACTATTTCATTGGTAAAAATTTGAGATAATTTTCTTGAATATTTGACTTAATATATAAAATAAATATGGAATAGTGAAACCTAAACACTCTTTCTCTGTGTTCTTAGAATAAGAATTAGTTGTAAGACTGTAGTAGTTTCAAGCGACGACAATTTCTCTAAGAGCTAATAAGAGTATGGTATCTAACTAGATTCGAGTAAGAGACGTCTTTCGGCGTTAGTTAGAAACTTCCATTAATCGACCCGGACGTTCTTCTATTACGGAACTCACACCCGTAGAACTCAGTCACCGGATAAATTGAATTTAGAGCTAGTCAGGATCTCTTGTGTCCATGCCTGGACGCGGGAACGGCGCAATATACTAAAACAAAGACACATATGCTATGTATTATTTCTATGTGATATAGTAAAATAAATAAGTATTGAAATGTAGAAACAATATCTGAATCAAAGTTGATAATGATGATAATAAGCATTCTTAAACATTTGCTGAACTCTTACCACTTCTCCTCAAATGTCAGTCTCTCTTTATTTTAAAACAGTTTACGCCTTGTACTGTATGTTAATATCTGTTGTTAATATGGTATTTAATAAATACAGCTGTGAGATATATTATCCTCCTGTAAGAAGTGATCAGTTTTACCGGGCGAGTTGGCCATGCGGTTAGGGGCGTGCAGTTGTGAGCTCGCATACGGGAGATGGTGGGTTCGAATCCCACTGCCTGCAGTCCTGAAGATGGTTTTCTGTTGGTTTCCCATTTTCACACCAGGCAAATGCTGGGACTGTACCTTAATTAAGGCCATGGCCGCTTCCTTCCCATTCCTAGGCCTTTCCTGTTCCATCATCGCCATGAGACCTATCTGTGTTGGTGGGACGTAAAGCAAAAGAAAAGGAAGTGATCAGCTAATTCCATAGTATTCCCTGGCAGTCACATTCTTAAGTGATCTTTTCTTAACTTGCTGAACTGGGTGTAGAACGTTTCCTTGCGGTCATTACGCTTCTATTCACCGTTCATTTTCAAAATATAAAATATGGTAAACTGCCATAAGGTATATTTTTATTTGATATTTACTTATTTAGAGCTTCTTAGAAGTTCTAGGATAAACAATTTTCTCAAAGCTGCTCAGATAAGAAAGCAAACAAGAGCAAAATCTATATGGATTAGAAACAGATAGAGAGCAGCTACTAACCAGGTAAACATAGGGTTAGATTGCACACAAAAGAAACATTTGCAGGGCTCAGTGGAATAAAGGCCCATCCCAGCCAATAACCAAATTTCAGTTCTGTACAGTTTTGGCATCTTGGAGCCGTTTCAGTCAGTATTCACAAGCTTGAAATTCAATCTTTACTCAACAAATGGTGTTTGACGTATTCTTCATAACATTATGTTTTGAACTTCCCTTCGCGTAAGTGGAGTAAAGCCCCTTCCCAACTCCTGCCACGTGACAGTAAGCTGCTGCTGCAGCAGTGCAAATCGTGCTGCTCCCTGTTGATAAACTTAACCATAATAGGTATTTGTAGTTTTTCCTGTACTGACTTGTCTAAAGCTATTAAAAACTATTTTAAATAGTGGGTGCTTGGTCCACTTTGTCAATACACTTTTATCAAAGAATACTTCTTTAGACTTGGGCTAAACAAAAGAAAGTGTTTTATTGTTTTTATTCTTTGATTGGGCTTCACAGATGAAGGGAATGTACTATGTTCCTGAAACATGACTGAATAAATGATTTTCAATTATAAAGAAAAAAGAACAACACATGGGAGAGACTTTTATGCCACTGATGCATTGGTTTATAAAGACTGGATGCGCAAAGGGTACAACTTATGACATATAGTCACTAGGTTCACCGTCACGGTTGTCATTATAAACTGTGTGAAACAAAACATTTTCATGAACCAGGACCAGGCTGTGTATGTGATCGTTGTGGAAATCTTTGTGAATGATACCATGCAAGGTACTGCAAACTCCGGTGTGAATCCTGGAAAAAATTCTGTTCTGACGACTGTTAGGTTGTGTAATTTAATATTGTATTATTTCTGTGTTATATTGGAATTGCAATATTGTGTGTAATTATTTATTTATAATAGCCATTGGCTGCAATAAATGTTTCATTCAATTATAAAGGTGTATTGACAAGGTGGACCAAGCACATACTATTTTAAATACTTTTTAATAGCTTCATGCTGCTCCTTCATCTGTAGTACATGACAAAGTGCCTCCCTCAGCTGACTCTTGTGTTAATGGTGATGTTTCAAAGCCTAAAAATTGGAAAAGAAATGTGCAAAAGGGGAGTAAAAGAAAGAAAGAAGATTCTACAAAACAGTAGAGAAGAGTATGTTTTTGTATATGGGAAAGTTATTCCTAGTAAAAGCCTGGTAAATATTGAATAGTGTTGCCAAACAACATACTGTGTTTATGACACACTTTCTCAGAAAATAAAATAAAATAAAATATATTTTTTCAACTTTTACAACTTACCTACCTATAATATGTAAAACACATATCTATTTGGCCTTACAGAAAAAACTTAACTGCAGAAAAGCATACAGGGAAGATAGGTTACATCCTTATTTCTCACAACAGAATACAGCTTACAAATACTTTGTGATACTGACTTTGCTGTTATTGAAAGGTGGTGGTGGTGATTATTGTTGTAAGAGGAAGTACAACTGGGTATCCATCCTCTATTAACACTAATCAGAGAGAAAAAAATGAAAGGAGTCCAAAACTTTGAAAAATGAAGGTATTGACCAAAGGAAGACAAGGGCCACAAAGGTCGTAAAAATGAAAGACACTCTAGGCCTCAAAACCTAATACCGTTGGGCTTCGAAAAGAACGAGTTGACCAAGGAAGGTCTGATAGGATATATGAAAGTGGAAGCTCCCAAGTTGAAAGCCCCTGGGGCCTCTTTTAGTCACCTCTTACGACAAACCTGGGATACCGTGGGTGCTATTCCACTGCACCCATACATAGGAGCATGCTGTCATCGAAAAACTTAAAAGAAAAACCAAATGGTTTATATACTTTGAAAGTGGTGTGATCTTATTAAGAAAAGTCGAGTGAATAAACCTTTCACTGTTATTGAAATGGGGACTAAGGATTGCACAGACTTAAACAAAATGTTTAAGAAATGTGACAGTGTAAAACCACAAAGTAGATATAAGAAACACATTTCAGTTTCAGCCTGTGAAATGAACCCATGCTATGCGTGTACATATACAGTATATTTGGGAACTTGGCTACTGAAGAAAGAATCCTACAAAAAGGGAGGGGAGACGTGTTGAACTCAAAATACCCCTATGACAGAAAGTTAAAGAAGGCAAAGTATGAAAACATAATGAACCTTATGAAATTTGTACCACCTTCAATATAAGATATTTTATGAGTGCCTTACTTTACACACCAATGATACTGGATTATTGAGCAATAAATCTTGTTTTTTGAATCATATAGTCATAATATAATTACAGTGTAGACATATCTTTCAGTTTATGTTCTTGTTATTAATTTCCTTACATTGAAAATATTGAATTGCACTAAACATTTGCTGGTATAAAGCTAAATTTATGTACAGTAGAATATACATGCCAAATTTCATTTCCAAATGCCCTTTGGATTTGGAATTATGTAAATTCCTAAACCTACTTTTTTCTCAAATCTCAGTCTTGTTGGGATGGTGCCTTCTTCCACTGAGCCCCTCAGATAGGAAAAAATCTAGGTTAAACAAACGATAAGGAATATGCCATACCAGCAATAACCCTAAATGCAGTTCAGTGGTGATTGATTGATTGATTGATTGATTGATTGATCGATTGATTGATTGATTGATTGATTGATCAATCACATGCAAGTCCTCACTTTTTGGCTTCAGCTTCTTTAGATGGGCAGGCTTCAGTACTCATTCAGGAGCCACCTTAACAGATACTGAGTCTTGATGTAAGTTTTTTTTGCGAAGCAGAAACGAACTCATCAGGGGCTGAGAAGAAATTGATGTAGAAGAGCTGCGATTGGTAAAGATGGAGCCCATTGACATTCAATAGGGCAGTGTATGAAAATGTGAAGATTGTCTTTGTCTTTTTGTTTTTATGTTTGTCCTTATCTCCTCTTTTTTTTTACTGCTCCTCCCACACTGATCTGTCATTTTGTTTATCCTATTGTGTGTTCCTCCTAAATATGGAAAAGCTATATGAGTTAGCACAACTTGAAATACTTGAAAATTCGGTATCAAAAATGCACTGCTGAAATCCAATGGGAGAAAGAAGTAAAAACTTCCATAAGCATTAAATTTGAAGCCACAGTGCTGTACACATTTTGTATTACATTTCTGATTGCTTTGACTATAATTCAGTCTTTTGACTTTTCAGGAAAATCTACTGAGTTGTGTTATCTTCATATGATTAGTACCTACATAGAAATGATATCTTTTGGTCCATGATTTCATTTTATTTTGATTTTATCATGAAGTTCGCTCGCTACTGAGAATGTGAACGTGTGTGGGGTGCTAAGCGCAAGCTCAAAGGCGTGAAAATCCTGATCACTGAATCGCTGACAAGGACACATAAGGAAATTTTAAATTCTGCACAGGACCGATTCGGCATGAGAAATGTGTGGACACTAGATGTTCGTATCATAGTTCTGCTTCCAGACGGCACTAAGAAGATTATTACCACAAATGCGGATTTGAAATATCTGAAGTTTTAGTGGGATAAACAATAACAACTATGTTTCTTATAATTATTATTGTTGTTTTTATTATAGTGTTCTTAATAATGTGTGAATGTGTGTGTAAGTGCCAGCAAATGATAGTCAGCTGTCTCATTCTCCAGGTGGTTGAGGTGAGTTTCCTTCTTTTAAATAGCATGTATTGTTATCTTATAATCTACTTGTTGGAATTCTTAGTATTCAGCTAGACAGTTATTGTGGTCCTGGACCTGACCTTGGCAGTGACGGTATCAATAATCCCTCCCTTCTGGGCTCTCCCTTCTCAGCAGGTACTCTGTTGAAACAAGCATTGTCATCCTCTTCTCACAGCCTGTAGTGTTGCCATGTAAATGCTCTTTCTCTTCCGGCGCATTACGACGAAATTTAAACAATACTAACGGAAAATAATTTACATATACTTTGCATTTCTGAATCCTGGCTGACTCCTAGCATTCCATCCTCCATGGTTGATATCGATTGATATGATCTAATACGTTTCGATCGGTCGGATGGAAGGCGTGAATGTGGGACAGCGATTTACTATAGAGATGACCTAAAGAGCTGAGTGTTATGTACATCTTCCCAGGGTGTATGAACACGTCCGGAATTCATGTTCGTTGAGGTAAATATTAACAGACAAATGGAGATGATTTCTGTCATATACAAACCGCCTGGTGTAACAGATATGACTGAATTTGAAACGTATTTACTAGACTTCCAGGCTATTTATGAACACATAATCATTATGGGTGACTTTAACTCTAACCTACTTAATATGACTCATGACAGTTACTTGTAACATGACTATTCTCCTACCACAACCCACAAATCATGTGTATGCAACAAGCCGTTCATCACACACACGCATCGATCTCATTATAACGAACAACCCAGGTAAAGTAATAACCCATGGGCAAATCCCTGTACCATCCATTTCGACCCACGACCTCATATATTTATCCTATTCCCTCAAAGTGTCTAAATACAAATAAACCGAAGTACATAACTGTCAGAAATACGAAGGACATAAACTTGGATTACTTGAATTATGACGCTTATCAACTACCGTCTAAATGACACTGTTGCTAAAGTTGACTTGTTTAATACGATGGTAAAGAACTTACATGACAGACATGCCCCTAAACATCAAATAAAGGTTTCTCGCCCTTCTTGTCCATGGCTAGATGATGAAACCAAGAGAATGATGGCCCACCATGACTTGTTATTTCAACATCATAAACAAACCCTAGATGATACAGACTTTGAATCTTACCACATCTTAAGAAATCGCACAAAGAAGTTAATCAGAAATAAAAAATGTACATATTTCCGGATTTTAGCTAACAACATAAATTCTAATCGTGTATGGGACCAACTTAGAGCTCTCAGAATAGGAAAACATCAACAGAGACAGACAACTGCTAACATTCCACTTGACAAACTGAATGATTACTTTAGTAGAATAAATATTCAACCTACCCCAATTAACTACACTGACTCACTGCCCTCCCCTCCAGCCAATCCACCATTCACATTTCACAGTGTCATAGAAAATCAGGTTAAAAAGGCTTTGTACTCAATTAAATCAAAGGCCACAGGTATAGATTATATTCCTACTATTTTTATACTGTACCAGGAATGCCTATGGCCTGGAACATTGTGTTCTTAATTCGCAAACTATTTGCGATACGAAGGCGCAAACACTTGAATACTGCGTGCGAGGTAAAGGTAAGGAAAGGAGCTGCAAGCTATGCGTGTGAGAGAGAGAGTGCTACGTCACAGGCAGGAAGCATGCAGGATGACGTAATCTCCACGTGCAGCCGGCTCACTAGTCTAGAATGTACTGGAAAGATTTTTATATCTTCTAAACCCTTTCAGGTACAGAATAATAAAGTACATCACTGTGAAGTCCATTACTTAAATGTAACCTTGTCAAAATTTCAAATAAATCGGCCTACGGATTCTCAAGATATTGAGTTGGAAAGAAAACACATTTTCCACGAGGAGCAGGCAGCCAGCCTCGACTTCGGGTATAAAAGAGCGGAGACTGGAGAGGTACAATGAGTTGCAATCTACAACTCAACCATGGCAGGTCATCGTACGGTCGCCACATGCAGGTGTCGAACCTGAGAACTTTGTCACGTTACGCGAAACTAGTCGTCGTACTTATAAAATTTCTGCAGTGCTACAGAACTTAGAAAAATCCAGCGTGTGCCAAGACGAACCCTAATATTTCTCGATAATATCTCTGAACTTATAAAATTTCAGCTTGTGCTAGAATGAGTGTTTAACATTTGACAGTGATAGATCGGAACTTAGTATATTTTGAGAACTCGGAACTTAGTATTTTTCGTAACCGAGACTGGACAATTTTTTTTCAAACATTACTTGTATTTAAACAGTGGTATCAAATAATCTAGTGAATCTTAAGAACATTTTGTGGCAATTCCGTGAAATATTAACTCAAGGGAAATAACACATAATATCCCCTTAGTATTTGTGTTATATATAATTAGGAACATTTGAATACATCTTATGTGTGTAGTAAATGAACTGATAACCCGTCAAGCTTTAAACTTCAGGTTTTATTTTAAACCAAGTACAAGGTGTTTTTGACTGACAGTAACCGTATTCTCATGTGTAAATAGTATGAATTATTTGAACAGTGTTTCAAAACTATTACAACTTGAACTGTGCTTCGAAACTGTGGTTACCTATAACTGTGCTTCTAAAGATGGAATCTTTCGATCAGTGCTTTGTGCTTCGAAACCATGATTATTTCAAATTGTGCTTTACTTTCATTCAAAGCCATAATTATCTCAAAGTGTGATTCTTATTTTGAAATTTACGTGACAGACTGTGATTTAAAGTGCAATTCTAAGTACTGTTTACTAGTGATTTACTAATTTTCACTTGATCAGATCGTGCTATTTCAACACTCACAATTTATCATAAATTGAACTTTCTTGTGTCTTCACAATTGATAAGTGACACCAGAAATCTTGACCGAATGTTTGATCCTCATATCAACCTAACACCTATCTGATGTGGGGGATGGTACATGGTACAACGTGGGATTGAACGTGGTACAGCGTAGGAGATGGTTCGTGGTACAACGTGGTGCTCACGACATCGAAGGAGTTCAAGATGCTGTTCATAGAACCACATTCCCCAGTTCCAGCGTCATGAACATTCAGGTGATATGAGTGCATTTAACACCAAACTTTTTGAACTGTTAAAGACCGTGATTACTTTGAAATCATTCACCTATGCTAAATAACACTAGTCAATTATGAACTTCAGGAACAGTCACTTTATTCTTTTCAAGTGCTAATTTAATTTCAAGTGCTGTCCTTGAGGACAGGAAATAACACACTCCACCTCTATGCTGACAATCTTCAAATTTATCGACACTGCAAGACTTTAGGTGAATACAAGATATTAACAGTTAAAGCAATATTTTTTAGAAAGACTGTAGGTATTTCAAATAACGATGTGAAGTGATTAATCTAGAGAGAATGTAGGCATTACAAGTGATTACTCCAGAAAGACTGTAAGCATTACAAGTGATTATTATAGAAAACTCTAGAGAATTACAAAGCAATATTTACTTAACAAAATTAATGAAGGAAATTAGTTTATTTTCAACTTTCATTCATCACAAGTATTTATTAGGATTCACAATATTTTTTGAAACATTCAAGAATAAATCTAACAGAGGAGATTTCCAGTTAATTTCCAATGCAAGATAATTATGAAGTTATTTATGCGCCAAGCCAGTTGCATAAATTTAAGTTTTGCAAAATAACATCTATTATTTCGCTCTGCGAACTCCTTTCTCTGTATCGGCTCCTAAGAACTGAATACTTCCTAAGACCATTCCCATGCTCCTTATTCCTACAACTTTTCCTGGTACAATACATAACATTATGGATGCTGTCCTGCCTATACTGATGCACATACTGAACTACTGTTTACTAAACGGAACTTTCCCAACTGTCTGTAAAACAGCCAATATTATACCGGTACCGACAAGTTTAAACCCACATCACCCTCTGACTATCGTCCTGTGTCCATATTCCCTGCGCTTTCTAAAGTCTTTGAACGTGTAGTATACAAGCAAATTCTGGAATACCTAAATAAAAATGTTCTTTTGGACACTTTGCAGTCTGGATTTAAGAAGGGTCACAGTACTGCGACAGCATTTTTGAAGGTTACTGAAGACATTAGAAATGCTATGGACAAACGACTGCTTACTATACTTATCCTTCTTGACTTCAGTAGCACCTTTGACACTATAGAAATTCGGACTATGATAAAGAAAATGGAACTGCTAAATTTCGACCTGGCTATGCTTAAGATTTTTAGTTCTTAATTGAGTACAACAGGGAGTAACAGTAAACGACAAGGCCTCTAAATGGAAAATGAAACTTAGTGGTGTCCCACAGGGCAGTATTCAAGGGCCCTTACTTTTCTGTATTTATATTAATGACATACCATCTGTGACTGGAAATAACACACTCCACCTCTATGCTGACGATCTTCAAATTTATCGACACTGCAAGACTTTAGACATAGGTGAATACAAGACATTAACAGCGACCTCCAACGACTCAGTATATATGCATAACAAAATTCTCTTATACTAAACTCCACAAAATCTCAGGCAATCATAATTGGATCATGAAAATTACTGAAGTGCTCAAACAACGTCGCAATCCCGCCTATCCTGCTGAATGGTAACATTATTCCCTACAGTAAAATGGTTAAAAATCTCGGCGTAATTATGAATGAAACACTTGATTCGTCTGATCACACGAAAGAAATCCGTAAAAAGATTTTTTGAGTGCTTCACCCTCTTAAATGGCAGGGGGATGTAATTCCATTTGAGCTAAAGACCAAACTAATACAGACACTGGTTCTCCCTATTCTTGATTATTGTGATGTCGCTTTAGTTGACATGACAAGGGAAGAAACACTTAAAATTCAACGAGCACTGAATTCCTGTCTGCGATTTATTTACAATATCGGGTTCAATGTTCATATCATCCCATACCATACTGTCAGGCTCTCTCATGGCTGAAGCGTGATAAACGTCGGCAGCTACACATTTTAACGATGGTGTTTAGAGAGTTAACTGAAAGTCAGCCACTGTATATTTCTTCTAAATTCACCTTTTTATCATCATTTCATGACTTAAATACACGTTCCATATCCTTTCTTTCTATTCCAGTGTACCACACAAAACAATTGAATCGTGCAGTCGAGTAAGGAACTAAGTCAAAATCGGCCATTTTCATTTTATTGCCTCATTTACCTCACATAACCAAGCCCTATCGTTTGGTAAAGGAAAGAAATAAGTCAGCCTTCTCCTTGTGGGAGAAACAGTGGATGGACATCAGGCATATTGTGAAGAAACGCACTAAGTCAATGACTTAGTGCATTTCTTCACCACTTGCTATTCATGACTTAGTTCCATTCTTTGCCGCACGTTGCATGCGATGTAGGTATAACAGGGGATATTTCAATTTACGGCGTTGGTACAACACAAAGGACAACATACTGGAGGGAAACAGAAATCGTACGGTACATGGTGGGTTATAGTGTACAGTATTTCAGTTTGTATCTCGGTGGATGACAAAGTGATCTTTGTATTACGTTTGAGAATATGACTCCAAAAAGGAAGGCACAGCCTGAGGGCCATAAACATAGTATTCTGAAACACGCAAGACTCAGAGGACTGGCATATGTGAATAAACGTGGGAGAGTTGTGGAAGGCAACGAAACCAGTTCTGACTGCAGGTAAGTAAGGAGCTTGAGAAGTATTACTAGGGATTGTTTAGTAAATAATATTCTAACATGCAACCGAACTTTCTACTCTTGTTTTAGATAACAATACGTATGGTACAGATTTATACTTAGTATTAATAATATGTTATTCTTCTAGATGCAGAAGAAGTGCTTTGAGATTATCAACGAAGAGGCTCGCATGTCCATTCTTTCCAAGTTTCTTCAACTTCCCAGTAAGGATGCACAAGATTTACACTTGCAGCGCCTCATCGAGAAGAATAAAATTAAGACCAGAAGACCGAGGAATGAAAATTCAAAGCAGCGAGCAGCAAGTTTCACTTACTTTGTTATGGATGGCAACAATAGAAAGAAGGTATGTCGTTCAGCTTTTATGAGCATGCATGCCGTCACTCAGAAAAGAGTATTCCGTATCACAATGCTTCTTCTTCATGGAGAAATCCCAGGGACAAGAGAGGAACCAATCCAAATACCAGAAAGATACCGGAAGATGTCACTAAACTAATATCCGATCATATTCAATCATTCCCTCTGAAACAGACTCATTACGGAGGGAAAGAAGTGCATTACTTAGATGCTCGCTTAACTATTAAAGAAATGCACAACATGTTTGTCACAAAATACCCGGAGTGTGGAGTCAAGTACAGCTTCTACAGGACTTATTTTGTTGAGAATTATAACTACCGATTCGGACGACCACAGATCGATGTCTGCAGCAAGTGTGAGGAGTTCACAGCTAAATTTAGGAGTCCACATATTTGTGAATCAGCAAAGCGTGCAGCTCAGGCTGAATATGATGTTCATAAAAGAAGAAGCAGGAAATTCTACAGGTCTTTGAAAGAAGTTGCAACACTATGCAGAACAAATGACAGAGTGACAGGCCTTGCCTTTGACTTTACACAAAATCTGCCCCTGCCACACATACCGGTGCAAGAAGGGTTTTACATGAGACAGTTGTGGGTGAATGTGTTTTGTATTCATGATCTTGCAACGGACAAGTGCGCTGTGTATATGTATCATGAAGGCCAAGGAAAGAAGGGTGCGAATGAAGTTGCTTCTTTCCTGAAAGATTATATAGACGAATTTGTGTCAGAAAATGTTGACCAGTTACACGTTTTCTCTGATGGTTCTCCAGGCCAAAATAAGAACCATACGGTCATAAGACTAATGCTAGGCCTGGCAGCTTCAAATCGATTTAAGGAGATTAGACAGTACTTTCCTGAGAGGGGTCATTCATTCCTACCATGCGGCAGGGACTTTGGGGTATTTAAGAAAAACATTAAGAAAGTAGACAGAGTTTATACTATTGAAGAGTATATGGCAATTATTGTAAACAGCAAAGCAAATGTTACAGTTAAGTTAGTAGACTCAAGTGCAGTATTTAATTTTGACAAGTGGTGGCCTGAGTTTTTAAAAAAGTGACTGTATCAGCTGAAACATCGACAAAGAATACTCCTCGTGCTGGGAAGATTGCATTTTCTCCTTCTTCGTTTAAAGAATACAGATATAGAGCAGATATACCAGGAGTTATTGTAGCACTTCCCTTCATAAACAGCATTGTGAAACATAGTTTCATCTTGGGAAAGGTAACTTTTGCACATTTTCCTTGCAACCAATGGCAGCATATCCAGAGGGTGGGGTTCCAATAAAAGCTGAGAAGATAAACGACTTGCGTAAACTGTTGAAATATGTTGCAAATGAGGATGCTTTGGCATTTTATTTGGACATTATTTTGCAGCCAATGAATTCCCCTTAGGTTAGTAGTCTCGGTTGTAATACTGTAGTTATTTGGCGCTTCAAGGTCATTTGTATTTGTTTTCCCTGTTTTTTTCTGTTGGATAAACTGTAAACAGTGCTTATGTATTGCATTATGCTGTGTTTAATATATAACAAAGGTTGGTGTAGTTTGTACGAGAGATTTATTCCCAAACTCCAAATTTTTTTCGGTATTATTGGAGAAAGGAACTAAGTCAAAAAAGTTCAAACGGTCATAAAATTTATAAATTTTTCTTGAACATTTTCCTGCTACCTCCGTTACATATCTATCACTGCTCTAAATATTATATAAAATAATGGAAACTATTCATTGAAGCGTGTCGAAGAAAATCAGTTTTTTTGCTCTCCTGAAAAGTAGCAAAATCTGACTTAGTTCCTTACTCGACTGCACGATTCAATTAATATCAGTTGTGGTGACCGGCACCAGATTATGGAATTCCCTGCCAGCTCAGGTCAGAGAAACTAGCACTTTACCAAGATTTAAGGTCACCTTCCGAGACTACCTGTTGAGGACAGCTGACTGAATGGTTGAAGTATGAATGTGTATGTGCTTGATGATTAGTCATTATTAAGAGTTTTTAATATTAATTAGTTTTAATATTTAGTTAGTAATTTATTTTATTTTCAATTCAATTAATTTATGTAGCTTTAACTATTTTAAGTATCTCAGTATTTTATTTAAGATTTTGATTAGTATGTGGTTAAGTGTAAGAGAGGGTCTCGAGACCTAACTTCACCACTGTAAAAAAGGCATTAATAAATAAATAAAGAAATAAATAAACAGCTTGGAATTCTCATTACATGATTTGTAAATATAGGATGTAATCATCACCTTGGTTCCAGTATGGAAAGATGATTGATTTTGAGCAAAATTGTTGCTTACTATTACACAAGAACCTCGTTTTCCGGCCCTCATTAAGCCGGATCTCCAGTTTATCTGGATCAAAAATAATAAAAAAATATTTTTATTTGTACAGTATTTCTTTTAAGGGGTCGACTCTTCTTGACTGTCTTTTGCGCCAAAGATAGTTAAGGACAGGATTTGGAAGTAATTCGGCCACGGTCTATCAAAGGTACCATCCCGGCATTCACCTGGAATTGAGAACAGGAAACCATACAAAACCATTCCCAGGACGGCCGAGGTGGGATTCGAACCCACGCTCTTCTGAATGCAACGCATTACTAATTCATTGAAAATGAAACGGGCGCTTCATCAAAAGAAACAATGACTCATGGAGAGGCAACAATGCAGCTGGACAAACTGATGGTAGAATCCTAGAATAAAACTACACCAACAGAAGTGATATCAGTAAAACGTCTTCGTGATTGTGCTGCATGCAAACGCTGTACAACAGGAAAAAACTCATACATTATTTTAGTGCATAAAACAGTCGTAAATGTAAGAACAGTGTTCTTATATTTTTTTGTACAATCAAAAAAAAGGTATCACTGTACAACTTATGTTAATAGATTATATAACATGTACTATATTTGCGTTTTAGTTTTTCTGGATTATCCGGATTTTTTATAATTCGGATCAGTTCCAGTCCCACTTAATCCGGATAAACGAGGTTCTTGTGTAGGAACTTGGAATTGTAATAATATTATGCTTTTTTTAAACTTGAATAATTTGTTTTTGTGTGTTTCAGAAAGAAGAATTCAAAAAAGCTGAACAGATGCTTCATCTTGCTTTAAAACTGGCTCAAGAGCAACAGAATAGCCAAGCTGTTACATACATTTATGATTTAATGGCAAATTTAGCATATGATACACATGCTTTTGACAAAGCAGAAAGCTTGTTTGTTCCTGTACTGAGTCATCTGTTAGCTTCAGGAACCCCACCAGATGATAACAAGGTCATCCATATTAGTTTGAAGTTGGCCAATATTTACAAAGCAAAAAAGGACTACAGGTATTCTAAAATGTTGTACTAGAATCAGTGCCTGACCTTTTTTATATCTCTAGTTACCGTACCTGTCTGAGCAACTTTAAAATATTTGTTCTGGTAGTGAAGTGGATTTGTTTCTATTGGAGTGTGTTAGTAAAAACAATGTTTTTGGGTATCACTGTCTGTCTCCTGTATAAACCGAGAATTAGAGGACCTAACTGAAGAGCGAGTAGTGTATAATTAGCCATTCGACAAACATCCTGAATTTCCAAGCTCTACCCCAGTGGTAGACAGTATTTCTTCTTGTGACTTACTTATAGACAAGACAGAGCACTTATGAGGAACTGAAATGCTGTAGCTTAAATTGGAAGGGACAGCTGCTTAGGAAATATAGTAATACATTGTATAAATACAGTTTCATCCCCATTTAGGTTCCTCAAGAACAGTATGAGAACTCCTGTTTTTAATGTAATTTCATAGGCAACTCCAGAAACCTTCCATGTGTTAATGCAACATTACACCAATATCAAAAATGGAATTGAGGAACTATACTGGATAATGAACCCCATGATCGTTGTATATGACTAAGTTTAATGACACGTATTTTCTATCTTTGCCCAGAATTTCTGCCATGATTTTCCCATTTATTTCCACAACTTATCAATTGTTGAGCCCAAATTGCTCTTGCACTAAGCCACATACAGCAGAACTTAGTTCAAACGATTTTAATTCCAATTTGTAAATAATCCAAACTTTTGTTGTGGTCCTTTGACTTTCCTGTACAACACAATGGTAAATATTTGTGTAATTTAAATGTTTTATTATTTCATTCAAATTAAAAATGTCACTAGGTAAGAAATCCGAATGTCAGATTGGTGATACAAAGCTGGAACAGGTAAATAATTTCAAGTATTTAGGATGTGTGTTCTCCCAGGATAGTAATATAGTAAGTGAGATTGAATCAAAGTACAATAAAGCTAATGCAGTGTTCTCGCAGTTGCGATCAACAATATTGTGTAAGAAGGAAGTCAGTTCCCAGACAAAACTATCTTTACATAGGTCTGTTTTCAAAGCAACTTTGCTGTACGGGAGCAATATTTGGGTGGACTCAGGATATCTTATTCATAAGTTAGAAGTAACAGACATGAAAGCGAGAATGATTGCTGGTACAAACAGGTGGGAACAATGGCAGGAGGGTACAAAAATGAGGAAATAAAGGCTCATTTAGGAATGAACTTGATGGATGAAGCTGTACGCATAAGTTGGCTTCGGTGGTGGGGCCATGTGAGGAGAATAGGTTACCTAGGAGAATAATGGACTCTGTTATGGAGGGTAAGGGAATTAGAAGGAGACGAAGACAACGATGTTTCTAACGATTTAAAAATAAGAGGTGTAGAACTAAATGAGGCCACAGCACTAGTTGCAAATAGAGGATTGTGACAATGTTTAGTAAAATCACAGAGGCTTGCGACTGAATGCTGAAAGGCATAACGGTCTATAATGATGACATATGTATGATGTAAGTGTTGTTTTTTTTTTTTTTTTTTTGCTAATTGCGTTACGTCACACCGACACAGATAGGTCTAATGACGACGACGGGATAGGAAAGGCCTAGGAGTTGGAAGGAAGCGGCCGTGGCCTTAATTAAGTTACAGCCCAGCATTCGCCTGGTGTGAAAATGGGAAACCACGGAAAACCCTCCTCAGGGCTGCCGACAGTGGGATTCGAACCCTCTATCTCCCGGATGCAAGCTCACATCCGTGTGTCCCTGACCGTACGGCTAACTCGCCCGGTATATGATGTAAGTAAAAATATAAATTAGGATTCTCATGTTTTCAAGATATGATGTTTCAATGATGATGGAACACTGCCTGGGTGGAAGGAAAAAGAAGTCTAAAATCATGCTGGTGCTGCAAATGGAACCGTAGTTGTTATGAAGCTAAGAAATGATTCATGTTTTTGGTCGCCTTTGGGTATGTTCCTTGAATAGTCTTCTAGGTAGCAAACATTAAGTTTTGGTAACAAGGAAAATCTGCTTATTAGGCCTAAACCTAAACACAGAACTCTGTATGGAGTTGAGTAACAGCTATCAGCAGATGAAATGAGACATTCCACTGGCTACTGAAATCTTGGAAGGGGTGAGTGTGGTGGACACTTGGTAAAATATCCATCATTAATTGCATAAGGATGAAGCCACAGCAGTTAGGCTAGGCTTTGTTAACAAGGAACAACAAAAGAGAAGTGATTACCTCCTTCAATCAATAAATAAATTTGAGGAACTTGTGCTAATCATGCAAATAAATTCAGAGAAACAAAGCAAAATTACTAGCTTTTTTAAACAAGTTGTGGAGGATTAATAATGTTTAATAATGTTTGTATTATCATGATTGATGTGTGTTCTCTATTTTTGAAGTGATTTCTTTTTTAATGATAGAATACTGTGTTCGGTTTTATGGTCTGTTATTGTTTTGCCATATTCTACTGTCATTATTGCAACTTGAGGAACCACTGAAGAAAGAAAAAAAAAATAGAGAACATTTTGAATTTGAATTCAAAATTTGGGTGAGTGTGGCTTCTTTTTTTTTTTTTTTTTTCCTGGACTCTTCAGGTTCAAATTAGCAGAGTTCTACTGTATGTTGTGCACCATGGATATGCAAATGTCTTGGAAAACATGTCAGTGAAGTCATCATGAGACTGAACAGTGCTAGTCAGTGATGCTGGAATGGTGATATTATCAACAGAGCCCTGTAATATTCCATTTCCAGTTTTTAGTAGAATGTCAATGAATTCCTCTTTTCCTTTACTGCCAAGTTGCACGCACGTTGGTTGTGAGATAATGCCTCACAATCGACAGCCATAAGTAGGATTTCTTCAGTCAAGCTTGCACTTCGCCTTCCACCTGCTGCTGGTAGTATCTGCATATAGCATCCAGTAGTGAAGAACTGTTCTGCTGTATTTCGTTACATGTACTAATGCCCCATTCCTTTCATCACCTCCATAACAGGGAAGTAACTCAAATACTCTGATGGACTAGTGTGTCAGTACCTGTAATTACGTGTGTGCGTGTGTGTGCGATCGAGGGAATGGCAAGATAAAAAAGAAAGGTTTTCAAACTCTCCAGCTCCTCCCTGCCAATGTTTAGATGGAGGCTGTTCCACTTGGTGAAGTAACTCTCCCAGATCTTGTGTCAGCTTAGGGCTCACTCTGGGACAGACAATACATTCCAGTATCAGGACAGAAACCTTTCTATTATAAAAATGTATGAGGCATGGAAGATCTAATTTTTAGACCTTCCCCTAAAGTACTATTTCATCCAGTGAGAATAAAATTAGTTATAGCCTAGATTGTAGTCCATCTCCCCTGACCTTAAATACAAATTTTTATTAAATTATGTTCTGCCATTTCTGCACGATACCTGTACGTACGTACATACATACGTACATACATATGTACATATGAAAATTCCTTCTTATCCTGGATATGACCAACATGCAAATACAGTTTTTGTTTTAATTCTTACTGAAGTACAGACAAAACTCTTATTTTATTAATATAGACTATTTTTTTTTCCAACAGAATTTTCAGGTAGGCTCTATTCTACATAACCAAAATTTTCTCATAATTTCACGTTCTGTCTTCTACTTACCACGTTTGCAAATCTCAACTTATGGTCATTCAGTAATACACAATGCAGTAGTGTGTTGTGAACTTTGTTAAAATAATTATTCATAATATCTGGTTAGAAAGGGACTCCTATTGTCATAGGTACACTCAACCACACAAAAATTGGCCATCAAAGAAAGATTGCTTTCAAAATCCTCTTGTTTGGAATAAGATGAACATACTGTGACATACTGTGCAGGTGGTAAGGTTCCAAGCATTATCGCTTCGGCTACTGGTTATCCACAGTTTACGAATATTCTCACAGTTCGAGAAAGTATAAAATTAAATAATTTTTTGCCGGCCAATTTTTGTGCGGTTGAGTGCACATAATATTGAATTATATAGTCGATGTTATTACTTATTTAATTAGTTTAAGTGAGCCTGCTCATATATTTTTACTCTTTGTGATTCTATTATTGACAGTATCTACGTTCATATTCTCTTTCTTTATTCTCATAAATTCTGGTTGCATTGGCTGTGTTGATTGTTTTTTATGATGCTCGTTTATTTCTCATTCTTAATGCTACCACATTAGTGACAGCCTTTAAATGGATATTTTTATCATATACTAGCTGATGTGTACCTGTCACTGATGGTTTAGTTTCTGTAATTGTTGCTGCAATACTATGTAATATACACATTTTAGTTAGCTCTAATATTTCCGGAGATATACCAGTATGGAAGTTTGTGAAAAATATGATACTGGTAATAATTGTGAATATCTCAGTTATAAATCCTCATACAGTAAAGGCACATGGAACATAAAAGATTGGAAATTATACTTCTACAACTTTTGTCATGCCTAGATTTTTGACTCTGCTAATATTAACAAAGGAATTTGACATTTCTTACTTTGTCCCTTAATATTGCTACACCTCTGCTTCCTCATCAAATACTCCCTGTTCATTTTAAAGAAAAATGTTAAAAATGCATTATTTTAAGAATTAAAAAATGAATCAGAATACATTAGCAAATATTTTTAAATTTATTATTACAGAAAAATATTACAATGTTTATTACTTCTTTATATCAGCAATGAGTCATAACAGTGTTACAATTTTTATAACTTTTTGTGACAGATATGCGTGTAATCTAAACTCAGCACCACAACAGGCGATAATAACACTTGAACAATGCTATTAGGAATGTTTTGAAATTTTATGTTGGAATAAGCCTCCTTCAGAAGCCAAACAATATCCTGATCAGTTATAAAATTAATTTCTGACACTCGCCACTCTAATTAAAGCATCCTTCATATCATCAGTATTTTTATTTTTTTACAATCTGCTTTATGTTGCACTGACACAGATAGGTCTTGTGGCAACAATGGTATAGGAAAAGCCAAGGAGTAGGAAGGAAGCGTCTGTGGCATTAATTAAGGTGTGGAAATGGGAAACCACAGAAAACCATCCTCGGGGCCGCCAACAGTGGGGTTCGAACCCACTATCTCCTGTATGCGAGCTCACAGCCCTAACCGCATGGCCAACTCACCCGGTCATCAATATTTTTGTAGGTTCTCCCATGGCTTTAAGAACAAACCATTGGAGACCTGTCTGCTGAACAAGAAAGGCAGGGAAGAACACCACCTCTTCCTATCAATTGCTTAGGAAATATTCCTAAACCCAAAACACTATTGTATGTAGAGCTGGTACCAAGATCTTGATCTCCAATATTGGAATTAGCTGGACCTACTAACTTTTGAAGTAATTCAAGATATTTGTATTCATTGAGGACATCATTAATAAAATATGGACCAACAGCCTGATGACCTAGAATCCCAATGCAAAGATTGATAGCTTTCCATGGCTGTTCACTGGGACTACCAAGTGATTATTCACTGTATTTGTAAGTTTGCACGCTACAGTCACCATGGGTTGAAATAATTTTTTTTGGTTGGCAAAAAGTATATGTTAAAGAAGAATTCTGTTGCACAACATCATATTTTAAAAAACAATCATCCTGTTATAAAAGTCTGTCCTTGTATTCAGTGGAATTTAAATTTTGTAGATATTGTTTTTCAGAATGATCCTTGGATAATCATCATCATTATCATCATCATTATCATATGCTGTTTCCAGGTCCGCTTGGAACCTAAGCCTCTCCATCTCCTCTTGTCTTCCTACCACTTCTCCCTCTTCACTTTTGCCCAATCCTCACCTCTTTTCTGTACACACTATTCCACTCCTTTTATCCACCTGTCTCTTGGTCGTTTTCCTGTTATCTCCATTTCTTGCATCCTCCTGGGTGTCTTTTCCTCTCTCATTCTCTTCATGTGTCCATACCATCTAAGTTTAGATGCCTCTGTCCTCTTGTGTAGTGGCTCTTCTTTTGTCATATCTCTAACTGCCACTTGGACTCGATCGTTCCACCATAGGGTCTCCTTGCATCTTTTCCTGGTACTAATTCTCTCACAAACTTCCTCTGCAGCTTTTACTAATGTCTTCTCAAACCTTTACCATTCCTCCTCTCCTGCTTTTGTATCATATGTTGGTAATTTCAGTCTTAATTTTTCCTGGTCTTTTTCCTTGGTTTTCTTCTCTTTCAGTTTCCATACTTTGATACATCTTTCTTGCTTCACTGTCCTCTTTCTTTCCTTCATTTTCTTCAGTTTCATTACCAGTAGTCTGTGGTCACTATCTAGGGCCTCTGATGGTATTACCCTTACAACTGTAACATTCCTCTTCATTTCACAGTTGCATATCATATAATCCACAATGGATATCCTAGACCAGTCACTGCTGTACCAGATTATCTTATGGTTTTCTCTCTTCTTGAACCATGAGTTCCCAACTATCATCTCATTTCTTTTGCACAAATCCAGTAGCCCCCCCCCCCCCCCCTCCCCCTCTTTATTTCTACTTCCCTATCCTGCTCCAAGTATGTTTTCATACCCCTTCTTTTCCATGCCTACATACTGTACGTGCACTTTTTAGTGATAGATTTTTGTACTCGGTTGAGGAGTAAGAAGGGAGCACTGCCAGTTCCGGTAGTACTGCCAACTGAATGGAAATGAAATCTGAATTGAATCGATAATATGATCGATCGATATGAATTTTCTAAACCTTTATTATCTTACGCCAACAACTGTGTCACACACACAATATATAATACTATATAACATTTCCCGATGCGAAACGTGTTCCTAGCATGAATGATATAGTTTGGCTTTGCTGTGTAAACAACAACAGTACGAGTACTTAGAGTGTACGCCAGATGTTGCACGGCGATGATAAGTGATTCTTTGTTTGTGTTTCAAAGGTTAACAATACGAAACTCGAAGATAACCGAAGTCGACTGATTCAGCGCTAGAGTGTAAATCTATCGCTAAAAAGTGCGCAGATAATAGGCATTCAAGTCTCCCATTACTATGTTGTTTTGGCCATTCAACTGTCTCTCCAATTTTTCCTCAAAGTCATCTTTATCCTGTTGCATGCATCCTACTTGTGTAGCATATACTTGTACAATTTCCCAGCTTTTTCCTTTGACTGTTATTTTGACTTTCATCAACTTGTCACTTATCTCCTTTACTTCCTCTGTAATCCATTTCCCACTCACTACCACTCCTACTCCATTTTACTTTTCTTCATAATTTCCTATCCAGTACAACTAAAAACCATTCCGTAGCTCACTCTTACCCTCCCTCCCCCCTCCTCCATTTAGTCTCTGCCAGCCCTAATACATCCATTTTTCTTCTTTCCATCATATCTACAACCTCTTCTACTTTTCCAGTCACTATTTGTATACTCAATGTACCAATTGTAATCCTGTTCTTCGCTAGGGTCGCTACTGTTACATCTGTCCGGCTTATAGTTCCTTGTTTCCTTCAAAGTGAGTTTATATCCATCACCAACTTGCTAGGGCTGTCGTGACTTAACCAGAGCCCGGTTAGCCACTATCTTTTCCACGATTCCTTTAGGGCCTTCACAGCTACTGTAGTGGTCTTGGGGCACACACTGTACTTCACCCTCACAGGCTATTCCCTACTTTATGATATTGCTCATCTCCCGCGGCGTGGACGAGGGGTTATACTTAGACTTGTGGCTAATGACTTGTAATTTTCCAGGGGGAGTTATTCTTATTTTCTACTGTACATCTTTAAGGATCTGTACATCTATATGGTTTATTTACACTTCTAATTTCTTCAGAAGTTTTTAGTGTTTCTGATAGTTGCTCTAATGGCACATAGCATTCAGAAAACTTAACTGAAAACATATCTCTTACTTGTTGCATGGAATTCCCCTGTAATACCATTTCAAAAACATTACTTTTTCCTTCTGCAGTAAGTTATAACATTTCTATATTTCTGTAAAAGTAAATAAAATAATAAATGTGTTATTATATTCTGATTTAATTTTTAAGTCTTAAAATAATGGACTTGTACATTTTTTCTTTGAAATGAGAGAATATTTGAGAAAACTGATTTTCCTTAGTAAATTTCTATATCCAGTATTTTGATTTCCACACTCTATAGCCTAGTGCGCAATCCGGTTATCCGTGAACTTCAGTACTGAGCTTCGAGAAATTCTGTCAAGCTATTTAGTGAGAATGGTATTGGTGGTTCACACAGGAAGTCACTGAACTCTTTGTTTGCTTCTCTCTGGCTGAGGGGTAGTATTCTCAAGGTTAAAAAAAGTAATTTCTCAGTCCCTACTTAACAGATTGAAATAAAACATAGTGTAGAAAAATTCTGAATCTCTACTTTAATAATAACAAGTTTTGTAAAAATTGGATGAGCAATTTTTGCATCTATTCAGTTCAAACAGAATGATAAACAGACTGACAGACACACAGAACAAAAATTTTGAAATATAATGGATATTATCTCCGTATTATGTATAAATGGAGACGAAAGGACAACATGTATGGAGAAACACTACATATTTATTACATTAGTAAGATTATATTTTTATATGCTAAATTTTGTCATTTACTATATTGTTTTTTGCTAGTGGCTTTACGTCGCACCGACACAGATAGGTCTTATGGTGACAATGGGATAAGAAAGGACTAAGAGTTGGAAGGAAGCGGCCGTGGCCTTAATTAAGGTACAGCCCCAGCGTTTGCCCGGTGTGAAAATGGGGAAAACCATCCTCAGGGCTGCTGACAGTGAGATTCAAGCCCACTATATTCCAGATGCAAGCTCACAGCTGGTCGCCCCTAACCGCACGGCCAACTCGCCTGGTAGCAGATAGGTCTTATGGCGACGATGGGATAGGAAAGGACTAGGAGTGGGAAGGAAGCGGCCGTGGCCTTAATTAAAGTGCAGCCCCAGCATTTGCCTGGTGTGAAAATGGCGAAAACCATCCTCAGGGCTGCCGACAGTGAGATTCGAGCCCACTATATCCCAGATGCAAGCTCACAGCTGCTCGCCCCTAACCGCACGGCCAACTCGCCTGGTAGCAGATAGGTCTTATGGCGACGATGGGATAGGAAAGGACTAGGAGTGGGAAGGAAGCGGCCGTGGCCTTAATTAAAGTGCAGCCCCAGCATTTGCCTGGTGTGAAAATGGCGAAAACCATCCTCAGGGCTGCCGACAGTGAGATTCGAGCCCACTATATCCCAGATGCAAGCTCACAGCTGCTCGCCCCTAACCGCACGGCCAACTCGCCTGGTAGCAGATAGGTCTTATGGCAACGATGGGATAGGAAAGGACTAGGAGTGGGAAGGAAGTGGCCATGGCCTTAATTAAGGTACAGCCCCAGCATTTGCCTGGTGTGAAAATGGGAAACCACGGAAAATCAATTTCAGGGCTGCCGGCAGTGGGATTCGAACCCACTATCTCCCAGATGCAAGCTCACAGCCGTGTGCCTCTAACCGCACGACCAACTCGCCTGGTCATTTACTATTCACATGACAAGGTTCATGAATAATAATTACAATAAATTACTTAGTATAGTATTGTGAAAAAACAAACCACTCAATATGATTACTTAAGAAAGTAAGTTTTCAGCAATGTTCATATTGTTCTCAACTAGGTACAGTGGTACTTGATGGGTTATTTATATCTTTCACTTAGTTTGAATACATTTATATTTCTTATTGTGTAGGTACTTAAGAATTACATATTTATTTATTTATTTATTTATTTATTTATTTATTTATTTATTTATTTATTTATTTATTTATTTATTTATTTATTTTTGTTACAGAAAAGCTGATGAAGGATTTAAATTTTGTATTGAAAATCTAAAAAATAAGGTGGATGCAGGCGCATCAGATGAAGACACACTACTTCTGTGGGCTATGAGCCTGGACTGGTATGCTAGATTTGAACTTGATCAAGGCCATTACAAAGAAGCATTTTCACATTTCAAGACAGCGTATGATATGTCAGTTCAAGTTAATGGACCGGTTAGTGAGCAAAATGTGGTGTTGTTGAATGATTTAGGTACTGTTTGTTGTCTTCAGAATGATTATGATGGTGCTATTAAATATCTCACAGAAGCAGTAAAGATTGGAAAGTCTCTTCCTGATATGGAAGACTTTGCTTCAATTTATGTTAATCTTGGTGCTGTATATTTAAAAAAACAGATGTATGAAGAGGCTAAACATGCCTGTGAGGCAGCATGGAAATCTGCTAAGTTGCATAATAATAAAGAAGGTTTGGGAGAAGCAAGTATTTGTTTGGATGAAATAAAAGTTGCTCAGAAAAAGTAAATGGTTTAACTTAAATGTAATACATTAATATCTTAAATATCTACAACAATGACTGGAATAAGTCACAGTTGAAAAATCAAATTACAGTAACACCCAGAAGATCTCGTGTAATGTGTTAACTGTAACAGGAAGAATTATTCTAGAGTTAGTATAACTTTCAAAATTATTTTAAAACAAACACTAAGACTATTAACTTAGAAACAAATAATGATTGATAGACAGTGTTTGTTTTCATAAACTGCGCTTGTTAATAGTGTTATGCTTTACCATTATCTTGACAGTTCAATGAATAAGCTCATAAAAGCTTTTCTTTTGTAGATGTTGTGCATATTTGAATCACCCACAGCATGCTGTGAAGCGAACCTTGCATGAGGTTTCTTTACAATTTCTAATTTATGTTGAGCTGATAGAAATTTCCTCCAACTGACTGTAATTGTGTACATTGAAGTTTGTTGTGGTGCATATTTATTTCAGTCTGAAGGTAAAAATTAGGAAATGTATTTTTATGTGCTAAAATCTCAAAATATTTTTTTCATGTAGTAAAAATTGAAAAATATGTTACCAAAATATTTTGTTTCAGTATTACAAAATGTTAAGTATGTATTATAAGAAATCACTCACCAATCATATTGAACAGTTATTTAAATCCACCACTGCAGTTAAAAACAGACTTTCTCCAAGTCGGTAGTCTTGCAAAAATGTACTATATCGGGAGAAGGATCGTTCAACATCATAAGAAGATGGTCTTGCAAGTTCAAAGGAATGTCACTGACACATAAATTCTCAATTTCACCCACAACTTTGGAAAATATACACACAGTGTGAATTCCTGATTATTTGAAACACTTTGTGTTTAATAACTTCCACTTTAGGGCCTTTGAGTAAATGAATTCTTTACTCATTGCCATGCACCTCATTTACTGTCTCAGTCAACACTTTAGCTTATGTTTCTAATTTCCTTATAGAGTGACATAAAAAAAAATCAAATTTACAGATAAGTAAGATACCGTATAATTAATCTTGAATACCACCCACCACTGAATAAGACCCATACACCTGAATTTCTAATGACAACATTTGGAAAAAAGTAAATCACATGTTTACTTATCAATTTTTTTTAAATTTCTGCAAATGTGTCACAAAATGGCTAATTTAAAACACTTTAAGAATAATAAAAACACCATGATGAGAAATAAAACTAGTTCGATGTACAAATCAGTCACAATTCAACATCATCAGAACTACCACCATTGGAACTTTGTTGACTGTCACCTTCCCATACATAGTTGTCCTCACTACCATCCATAGAATTTTAAATTCCACATTTCTTGAAACTTTTCCTCACCAAGTCATTGGAGATGCGATCCTGCGCAGTCTTTATCCATTTGCATAGAAGTTCCACTTCAGGCCGTTTCACTCATCTAGTTGGTGTCAGTTCGTGATCGCCGGCACTCGCCTACACTTGGTTTAGAGCTATTTCAATATAGCTTTGAAATGCCGGTTCACACAAACATCCAGTGGCTGTAGCATAGAGGTCAGCCCTCCTGGAATTATTGTCAGATCAGTTTTTCCTTTACTTATCAATTCCTTTATGGCGTTTGTAGAATAGCCGCGTTAACTGTCAAGCACAAGCAGGCTCTTCTTCTGCAATAAAGCTCCCGGGTGATGTTGTCAAACACACTTCACTCAGACCTCAATTAGTTCACTGTCTATCCAGCCAAATTCATAGGTTCGAACAAAAATTTCCTTTCGGAAGTGTTTTTCTTTTCAGAACCACATATGGAGGAAGTTTGGTTCTGTCAGCTAACATGCATAACATTATGAAAATTTTGCTTCCGCAAACGAATAACGTGGCGATGAAAGGCTGTCAACTTTTCTTCGTAGGCAGCAGGGAGACGTGAAATAGATGTATGTCTTCGCATACACAATCAGTTTCTTCGATGAAAGTTCCTTATCCACCCACGGCTTGCAGCAAAAACCCCCTTTTTAAGTTCCTTTGTGATCTCTAATGATTTTAACTGACACATTTCATTCGATTCACCATAACCTAGTTCACGTCTTTCAGTCTCGTATTTATAAAGCCTATCTTCAATTTTAGAAAGATGTGCACTCTGTCCTCGGAAAGCTCTACGATCACAGTTACTTTTTAATAACATTTCCTTCTTCCTCCAATCGCGAATACAGTACATGATTCATCAATATAATATTTTTCTGTTGGCGGCACGATTTCTGATAGTTTCAGCTTCCGTTACAACTTTAAGTTTCTCACTCACGGTAAATGATCAATAACGCTTTTTTGAATTCATCATTTGTTACCACTGATGCTTCTTCACTCAGAACACAAAGTAATCAACTGCCACACCATGTGATTCCACTAAAGCGGAAGTGAGCGATGGAGTGAGATTTTAATCTTTGCAAAGTTGCGTGACTTGTTACTGTGTTGATGCCTCTTCGGAACACTTAATTATGAGACCACAATATGAAAGGCTTAAATATGATCTGCACCCAAATTTAAGGAGCAATATTTCTGTAAATAAAGTGCAGGTGGTAATTGGAATTATACAGTAATTTGCTTTTTAATAAACTGTGCTGAAGTAAGTTGTGAAGAATTTCAGTTGATGAAGTGTCAACTGTATTTTGTTCATCTACTACTGATTTAAAATCTTCAAAATTGTCTGCATAATACACTACGGCTGTTAGCCTTGTCCCCCAATGAGTAACAATATCATTTTTTTAAATTTATGAATTAATGAGTGTTATTAAGAAGGTAAAACCATTTATGATAAAACCTGTGTCCACTCTTTTATACTTAATAATATTCATCAGTTCATTACAAAATTAAAAAGTAAAAGTATGTTTTGATAAAATTGGGTGATGAAGAATGAAACATGTCATTCTACTTTTAATTAAATTGTTTCTTTTTAATCTGTTGTTAAATGTTTTCTTTTTCAGGTATTTTCTAAATTTGATTTAATCATAAATTAGTTTTGATAGACTGAAGATCCTAACAGTCATAGATTACCTAAGTCGAAACTGAAAAGAAATGGCATACACTAAAATGAAACAAAAAATCCCACATTTTTGTCAGAATAGAATTTTTCCATCACTTGCAAAAATGTTGCTAAATTCAGCAACATATTGCTTCAAATGAGAATGAACTCATACCTTCACGTATGGCATTATATCAGTAATTATTTTATTTATGTACCAGTACTGTATAAACAGCCTGAACTAATTAAGACAATGCCAATTATTGAAGAACATTCAAGTTGAATGCATTGCTTTCTTTCATAGATAAGAGAGAGAGAGAGAGAGCAAACCAACCCCAGCAGTCAAGATCATGATGCAATATGTTTAAGAAAGAGATTCATTCACATTGGATTTCCATGAATATGTTTGAAATAACCGTTTGGTATAATTGAAAGATTAGGATAAAAAATAACAATTTATGTATTTATTGCAGAATTATTCAAAATACGCAATATGTATTTACATTAAAAATTTATATAAAAGTATTTTCTCTAATAATGGTGTATTGTTATTTACAAGAATTCTGGAATCTTACTGTATCTATCTGTCTAAAATAGCTGTTCTTCATTTGTCTTCTATTAGCCCAGATCTTACTTTAGTAGTCTATTTCCCTGTCTTTTTTTTTCCTAACCTGATTATTGAAATGTTGAATGGATGTTTACAGAAATAGCTCATGATCACTGTCAAACAAGGAAAGTTCAGTGTTATCTGAGTTATTTTCAAGGAACTATATCTACCTAATTTTAACCTCTTAACATACCAATTATTTATAAAATTGTGATCTTTTTTTTACCTAATTTTTTATTGTTAAAATGGGCTATTTATTGAAAACTAATGACAGTGGTAACAATAAAAATACATTTTTCGAATTTAACAATGAAATATAAGCCACCGAAAAGTTCCTGCTTTAAAATCCCGAGTATACTCGTGATATTTTTTACGGGTTCTAAAATAAATAACACACCACTAAACAGATGGCAAGTAATACAACATGACACTCAATACTGTTCAAATGTTTGTGGCTGTGTGAAATGCCCTAAAACAAGGATCAACACACAATGCTACATCGCTGGAAAGTCGCGAAAACGAACTGCCTGAGTCACCGACATCCACTACGGTTGAGTCAGAAACATCTGTTGGCAAAAATAGGACCCTAAAGTAATAATTTCATAAACATCTGGCAGAAATATTGAGAAACAACAAGAAACGAGTATATTCAGGCTTTTAAATTAGGTACCGATCAATGAGCGACATTCCTGAGTATACTCGGGATTTTACTTTATATATAAAACCCCGAGTATACTTGGGCTTTCATGTTAAGAGGTTAAATAAAAGTATATAATCTATATATAAAAACATGTCCTGACCGACCGACCGATCGATCGATCGATCATCAATATAATAGGATTTGAGGGATGTTTCACCATTTAACACAATGTAAAATATTTGAAATTTATGAAGTGAAGACTAGTTTTGACTCCCTTGGAGTCATCATCAGTTCTTGCGGAATAATTAAAAACAAATCAAAGGGAATCTGGTAACAATCAACATGAAAATTGCCCAAATACATATCAATAGGTTGACATAAAATGTAATGACAAATTATATACACAAGGACATGAAACGCTTGACACTTTAAGAAAGTTTTGGGTCTGGGTTAAAAATACTGCCGTGTGTTTGTAGAACATGGAACAGACTTGCTGGTCTTGTTTCAGTCAGCTTGAAAACATATGAACTAGTTGAAATAAGACATGTTTAACAATGAAACATTTGACAAATATAGAAATTGCTTTGCTCTAGGTCTCATAATCTTGCAGTGCTTTTGTACACTATGGATCAAACTTGTCGGTCTTGTGGAGAGCTGATGTTAAGAATAATTGGTAATTAAAATTAGCTGAGGGGTTGGGGGAACATGCTTCGTTCTGGAACATCTGCTTTTGAAGTTGAAACTGTCGTCTACTATTGTTGTTGATGTAAGAATTGATGATGGTATGGCCTTGGTTTGTGGCACCGTATCGTTAAAGGTGGATGTCTGAGGAAAAAGAAAAGAAATGAGAAACTAATTTGTGTGTTCAGGTTTGATTATAAAGTGATTTGAATGGTACTAATTCTCTTGTTCCCGCTTACATTGACCTGTTGTTAGAAGAGAAGGATGCGCTCTGTTCGACTGTGTTTGTGTGTGTGGTGCTTATTGTTGGCTACGAGAGGGGGGGGGGGGGAGGAACTTATGATGACTCCAAGGGAGTTGAAACCGGTCTTCGCTTAATAAATTTCAAATATTTTACATTGTGTTGAATGGTGGAACATCCCTAAAATCCTATTATATTAGTTATACATCAACGTGGAAATGAAAATCATAACCTATGATTTATCATCGCCAAGCCAAAACTACTGAACATAAAGAAATTAAATTTTGGCGATACATTTATATTTGAATGTAGGTGCTCACTAAGGGAGGATTTTTGGATATTCTTTCGCTAAGGGGGTGAAAAATTGCAGTTTATAGATTGTGGAGTAAAAGAATGCTGTATGGAATTATACGAAGTAATAGGGAAGAAAGAGTTTATACAAAGCTGATGAAAGAAGAAAGTGGAGAGTTGATGACACATCTAGAAGAAATGAAGAGAAAATAGAAGGAGCATTTTGATAAACTGCTGAATTTGAGAAATTGTACAGAGGAGACAGTAGTAATACGGTGCGATGACTCAACAGTATAAGATCATATAACAGTGTTAGAGGTGGAATTAGCAGTCCGTAAAATTGAAAATGGGAAAGGCACCTGGGATGGATGAAATTAGTGTAGGCCTGTTGGATTACAATGGGTGTAGAGATTGTTACAGTACATATGGAAGCAGAAATGTGTGCCAGAAGAGTGGGGAAAGGGAATAATAATACCACTCTTTAACACATTGAGGTTTTGCTCACTTTCAAAAATTTTAATCCTCTGGACTGGCCACTAATTTTGGATATTTTAATTAAATACTAGTTTTGGACTTAGATTTTTTTAAATTTGCTATAGGTGAATTCATACTTTCTACTTCATATCTGTAAAAACTGTCATACAACTGATGGATCTTGTTTTTGATTGATTTTGAAGGATAGGAAATTTCTGCCTTCATGGTCCTTCAATATTTTATAAAATTTGGTATGTACATATCTTGCTTATACTTATCGCATAACTTGATGAAGAACTTGACCATTACATGCATAAAAATTATCAATAATACATAATTATCCAACCAAACAGAAATTGGCTCGGAAACTGTCAACTTCAAGTAATAAATACATTTATAAAAAATTGAAGTCTCTTCATAACATGTTGCCCCTCTTGAAAGGAGTTCTTTCAAGTAAATATTGTATTTTTATACCTAATGTAAAAATACTTAAATAGTCTCATGATGTGTACTAACACAAAGCTCTACATACATAGATTTTTTTTTAGGATTAAAAGAAAGACATATTGAAATAATATCTTTGGTGACAAATATTATAAAGTAAAAGAAATCACAGGAAGCCTTTAATTCAGTTCTCCTTGTTATTATCCTTTTCATTTGGAAGAGGGCATATCTTCTTGATGCTTCAAGTGAAAGTTAATGATACTAAAAGTTCTAAGCGGCAAACAAAAATGGGAGTACCGGCTCAGTACTAGGTCCTATTCTATTTTTGATTTATATTAATGACATACAATCTTTAACACTAAAGGGAAAATTTAAAGTATTTGCCGATGATATCTCAATAACTTACAAAGGACTATGTGAAACGCAAATTATGGAAGATATAAATTGTGACTTGAACAAGTTATTGGACTGGGCTTTATCTCAAAAAATGATCATAAATGTGACTAAAACAAAATACTTAATCTTTCATAAAACAGCCCATAAGATCACAGTGGCTAACACTGTTACCCTAAAGGACCAAGTAATAGAGCGAGTCAACTCAGCGAAGTATCTTGGTATAATATTATACTCAACACTTTCCTGGAAAAGCCATATTGATTATGTAATCAGCAAAATTACCCTTTTGATAGGAATAATGCACACATTAAGATACAGTAATTGTTCTCATCAACAATTGAAGTGTATATATTATGCAATGATCCACCCACATCTAACATACACAAGCTTTATTTGGGGAAGATGTAGGAAAGATTACATTAATAATTTGGAAATCCTACAAAAAAGAGCCATCAAAATCATGTATGGATTCCCCTTCCTCAAATCGACACATGAAGTTTTTTCAGAGTCAAATATTCTGCCATTCCATAAACAAATTGCATTTTCATCAGCAGTCTTTATGTATAAGCTAGACAGGAAATTAACCTATTCTACTATTAACTTCTCCCATTTTAGTGAAATTCATGGATATGAAACTAGAGGATCATTAAGGATATATCCCTCTCACTCTAATTCAGTAAAGTATGGATTGAAAGGCATAGAATCATCAATGTTTAGGGAATATAATGTGTTGCCTCCTGTTATAAAGAACTCTAAATCGGTTATATGTTTTAAGAAAAAACTGAAGGAATATTACTCTTTTACAGATATCTTAATATAATCTCTATATAACTTGCTTTAATTAATACAATAATATATATATTGTCCATATTTAATATATTACAGCCATACAGTATCTGAATATACTTCTGAAATACTATGATCCTAACATTGAAAAAAATATAAAAAAAAAAGCAATGTCTTTTAGTTATCCAAAAATGTACTTGTCACTTTACAGAAAAAGCTATTATATATGAAATGTAATTATTGTGTCGCCTTAAGAAAAGTATATACTGTATTGTCCCTATCACGAGCCAGAGGCTCATGGGACCTTTTGTCACCAATAAATAATAATAATAATAATAATAATAATAATAATAATAAAAGTTCCACTAGCCGTCTAGCGACAACCCTACCTCGCCATCTCATCCAGGGTAAGCTTGAATCATCCTACCCCTAGGCCACTCTAGAGGTGGGATGTTATCCTCAATTAACAGCACCAAAGAATCAACATCAATACATCAATTGGTATTGTGCCACTTGATGCGTTTTTGCAATTCCTGCAAGTATTCTCGCTACCATCTCTGCAACAACCGCTGCCGGAATTTCTGCAAAAGCTGCCAATGTGACTAGTGGTTATTGGGTTCTCTCGACACATCTCTTTGCACAGGTTGCATGATCGAGTCACTTAGAAGAAAATGTGCACGTGTTAGGACTTGTAAATCATTTGGATCATTTGGCAAGGAAATAAGAGGGCGTGAATTTAGTACAGCCTCAATATCGCAAAGAATAGTGTAGGTTTCTTTGAAGGTTAGTATGCATCCCTCTGTTTCAGTTAGCAAATGTCTTTTCATTATCTTTACAGCTGCTTCCCACAGTGAGGGGAGGAATGAAACTCCACTCTATCTGCTGCTGAGCGGGTGAGGAGGTAAAGCTCGTTGATCCTTTTTGCAAAGTGGATTGGATATCTTTTAGTGCATTCTTCCCATTATCAGAGAAAAGCTGCTTGCACAAACCTTTTCTGTCTATATAGTGTTGCAGTGCAGCAAAGAAAGCTTTGGTCGTTAGCTCCGACACTAACTTTCATGAAGCATGTAAACATAGCTACGTAACTCTTATAAATATAAATGCGGCCTCTTCTGTGGCTTTCTATTAAAAATATTGGACCTCCATGGTCCACTCCTGCGGTAACAAAGTGCTAAACAACTAACCTGACCCTTTTTTTTTTGGTAAATCTGCCATGTGTACCTCTGGAACTGTAGGATGGTAACAAAAGCACTTCAGACACCTTTTTTGCTTCTCATCTGCCGTTGATAGGCCAATACTGTTGTCGAGTTGTATGTAGCAGTTTTTCTGGGGGACAGTGTTTCAGATGACGATGTTCAGTATCCATGATAATCCTGGAGATGTGATGATTTGCTGGCAGAAGCATAGGATGTCTCTTTTCTGATATTAGCTCTGAAAAACAAAGCCTTCCTCCAACCTTAATCAGTCAATCATTATACAGAAATGGATTGAGTTACTTTAGAGAACTCTTCTTTGGGAGGTCTTGATTATTAATTAAGCAATGTAGTACTAGAGGGAATGCTTCTGATTGGGTCCATCTGACTACCTGTTTCTCTGCTTTGTAAGATTCTTGTTTTTCTAGTGAACCTTTTTTTTTTTTTTTCTCCAGTGGTTTGAGTGTGCAATTATAAATGTATCTTTGACAGTATGCTACTATATGGCATAACTTGAAAATTTATTGAGTAGAATCCTGGCGGATGTTAATGTCAGTGTAACTGCTGTGACCTTCAGCTCCGGTAGTTCCGTTTCAAATTCTTCTGAATGCTCTGGTTGTTGACGTTATGTGCGGAGCCAAGAAGGCCCACTCCACCAAAATATTGTGTCTTAAGAGTTCTGCTGAAGTGATTCTCCTTGAGAGATCAGCTGGATTTTCAGTGAAAGAAACATGACTCCAGGTGGTTGCAACAGTGGCTTCTTGAATCTTTGCAATTTGTTTGCCACAGATGTCTTCAGCAACCATGGCTCGTGTTGATCCATCCCCAAACAGTTGTACTGTCACTCCATGGTCAGATGAAAGTGTCATGACTGATGTCACAGTAACGACACTTCACAGTGGAATTTCCTTTCCACTGCAATAATATATTTGTTCAACTCATATTTTAAGTAGGACATTACTTTGCACATATGCTCAATTCTACATCTCATCAAGATTATAAATGATTTAAAGTGTATCTACACTTCACAGTGATACAAAGAATATCAAAATACTTCTTCTCTACTACAACAACAACATTGTGCATATATGCCCAATTCCATACCTCATCAAGATTGTGAATTTCGACTTGTATCTACGTTCTTGAATACTATGAAGAATACTAAAAGACTTCTTTTTCTCATATATTCCCACAGCTAAGTGAATAAGTGTTTTAAGGAAATTCTAAAAACAATTTTTTCATAGTGTCAAACTTCTATGTTTTAAGACAATCTTTAAAATCACTGTGTTTCAAATCCGTTGTTCTACATGCGATATGGCTGAACATGACCTTTAAATAGGTTGAAACTAGTCCCATTAAATGTTTGTTTAATAAACACTATTTAATTTGTATAAAAAAGGGTGGATTTAACTCACTTATTATTTTAATTTTGTTTAATCAAAGTTCGATACGAACCCATAAAATGAAATTCATTTCTCTACAAGATACCTTGATCAAAATCACATGGAATCTAGTGGTTATAGAATTTACAAAGGAAAATCGGCAATAAAACACAATGCAAATATAACAATCCTAGGTACGGCCTTTATGGTCAAAAGTAACATCTGGTGTCCATCATCAATTTCACCTCAGCAGCAGAGAGGATCTCGTTTCTGTCCTTTAGATCTGGCAGTTAAGCATACACGATTATCAATGCTGCACATGCGCCAATAAATGACGATAACAAGAAAAACCCAGAGAAGTTAGATGACTTTTGGGAAATTCTTGAAGGCACAACGCCCAAAATTCCATAACACCATGTGAAAATTTTGGTTGGTGATTTCAATGCTTAGATAGGTAAAGAAAGAAGGTACAAGAAAATTGTGGGGAACTACCCAGCACATAACAGAACAAACAGAAATGGCAAAAGATTAATCAGTTTCTGCAGACATTTTCACTTGAAACTCATGTCTAGGTACACACTTCAAGGCACTCGCGAACAAGAAGAAAACATGGGCTTCTCTTAACACGTTGCTGGGGGAGATCGACCATGTTGCTATTACGACCAGAAACCGAAGGGAAATCTTGAACGTCAAGGTGAGAAAAAGCTTAAACATAGATTTGGATCACTACCTCTCAGAGATTAAAGTAAGATTCCAACCAAACAAACCCAAACAAAGTATCAAGTGGAAGCTTAGAATTGATACAGATACTCTGAAACAAAACAAAGAGACATATTGTGAAAAACTGTCGAAGCTGAATATGAACAGTTGGGAAGAGATCAAAAAGTCAATGTTTAGAGCAGCTGAAGGTTTGGGGAATCCAGCAAGAAAACGAAAACACAGGTGGTGGAATGAAAAGTGTGATGAAGCTTTGGACAGAAGACTACAAGCATGGAAGAGGTGGCATTCCAACAAAACCGAGGAGATATGGGAAACTTTCAGGGAAGAGAGGAAGAAAACAGCTAAGATCATACGATCTGAGAAAAGAAATTATGATAGAAGTAGGTTGATAAGATAGAAGATGATTTTCGAAAGAACAACAATCGAGCATTTTACAAAACCTTCAAAGAGGAACTACAGGGATACCAGTGGAGGAACAGAAAAAAATGATGATCTCTACAAACACACCGAAAAAATCATTGTCACCATGCGAAAGCAAAGGCTAAAATTCTATGGGCATCTAGAAAGAATGGATGAGAAAGGGCTAACTAAGAAAATATTCAAGTACATCACTGGACTGAAAGCTTCGACGAAGTGGGTCAAAGAGGTAAAAACAGATGCAATAAAAAGTGGACTTAACAAATGGATATGATTCACAACAGGAAAGAATTTAGAAGCCGAGTGGACAGCATCAAAACATTCCAGGATAAACCATCGAAATGTAGACCCAAATTGGTCATATCTGAAAAAGAAAGGAGGATTAGAAGTGAATGGATGAAGAGGTTCTGGGAGGAGGAGGAGAAGAAGAAGAAGAAAAAGCAGGTTCAATGCGGTCCATAGACGGCCAAATTCGGAAACAAGAAGAAGAAGAACCACCTCTCACAACCACAACTTTTGTACTTTTTAAAGAAAAATATTTTTATAGGCAAAGTTATATGGTTACAAGAATAATGCAATGATGATGCTCATACTTGAACGATTTAGTGAAAAATAGTTTCTGTCAAATGAATGAATCATTTTTTCCATTCTGGGGTATAAAAACACACTGTTTCCATTGTTAGCACAGTCTGCATGGCGGCAATGATCGTTTAGGCATACAAGCTAAATGATTGGCCACCGTAGTTAGTCGTTTCAAGTCGTGTTGTGTTTTTTTATCAACATTAGAATGTTGGCTGGCAGGATAGGAGAGGTGGTGGTATGCGTTTCCTAATCACTAAATTGCATGCCAAAAGCCTGGATTAAATTCTAAACCTTTTTGCAGTACTCATATGGAGTGAGGGCATATGACTCTGTTGATGGTGATTTGTCTGTAGGATAGAGACGTAAAGCCTTGAGCAGAACCTCTGGTACCATTAGAGGAGTAGGCTGTGTGTTGGCAGGGATTTCACCCTCTCCCTTCCCACTATCATATATCACGTCATTCAATATATCTCATTAACTCCTCTGATGAGGTTGACACCAGGAAGGGCATCTGGTAGTAAGAACTCGCTAGGAAATTCATCTCACTTCATACCCGACCCCATATGGGTTGGACATACAAAGTTGAGGAATGACATCTTAACAAATTTGGATCTTGGAAGCTTCGTTGTAGATGTTTCAATGGTAGAGACATGTTTTAGCTGAGATGGAAAATACCTCTAGGTGAGGTTGTCATTTTGTTGCACGTACGGAGAACTAGGCTAAATGGCACTCTCGAGATTCAACAAAATCAGATTTCAAAAAATATTCTATGAGATTAACTTGGTTCTTGTTTTCATCCAAGTGAGAGTACAATGTTTTCCAAAATAGCAATATTTTACCCAAGAAACAAACAAGTTAATCCAAACCCCGCGGCACTTACACCTTAAAAGGACTGTGGCCTGCCCAGCGACCGCTGCTCAGCCCGAATGCCTGCAGATTACGAGGGGCCGTGTGGTCAGCTCGACGCATCCTCTCGGTCGTTATTCTGGGCTTTCGAGACGGGCCGCCATCTCACCGTCAGATAGCTCCTCAATTCTAATCACGTAGGCTGAGTGGACCTCAAACCAGCCCTCAGGTCGAGAGAAAAATCCCTGACCTGGCTGGCAATCAAACCCGGGGCCTCCGGGCGAGAGGCAGGCACGCTACCCCTACACCATGGGGCCGGCACAAACAAGTTAATATCATCAACCAATAGGTTCTAAATAGCTTGATATATGACCAAATAACGTACATTACCATTGAGTCTATAGTGTGTGATGATGTTATTGAAGTTAATAAAGCTGGTCTGTGCAATGGAACAAGATTGAATCTGCGGAAACTAGACAAAAAATGCCATTCATGCAGATGTTCAGATGGACTCAGCTTCAGAAAGAAAGTGTTTTATTCCAAGAATAGATTTAGCACTTGTGAATGCAGGAATAGCATTCGTTCATAAATGGAGGCAATTTCCTCTAAATTTAGCCTTCTCTGTCACAATGAATAAGCCACCAGGACAAACTTTAAAATTGGGATGAATCTCCCCAGTGTTTTGGACAGTTGCACGTAGCTTTTTCAAGAGTACTCAGATCCATAGACTTAAAAATACAACTCCAAGCTACAACTGCACTCATACGGTTTGTAAGGAATACTACACTAGAGTCCAAAAGTTAAGCATAAGTTACGAGTAAGTAGGGCAACAGGATATAGACCGCAAATTGCACAACATATGCACCTACCAACCTTGCGTGTTCGCTCTGTATAGGAAAGGACTAGTTGCAAAACAGCAAGGTAAACACAGCCAGTGCCTGCACCCCATATTCCCTCAGTCATGTTTGCCCTGTTATAGTGTGCGGAGTGTAGCCTCGTGGTGAACGTGATAACATAATGGTACAGCGTCATTTGGACCCTGTTTTGCAGGGTAGAATACTCGGCCGCCTGGAAGCAGGCCAGACACAGACCACAATCGCCGTATCCTTGAATGTGCCACAAAGTGTCATTTCCAGGCTTTGGAGACGATTTTGAGACACAGGAGATGTTAGTCATAGGCCAGTACCAGGTCGACCAAGGATAACCACCCCACAACCAGGACGGATATCTGGCCTTAACCGCCCTATGAAATCGGAGTGCAACTGCAAGACAACTGTCGGCGGAGCTTGCAGCCATCTCAGGGGTTGCCGTTTCCCGGCAAACTGTGTACCAGAGACTCAGAACAGCAGCGCTGTTTGCCCGACGTCCAGCGGTGTGCGTCCCGCTCACTCCAGCACAGAGATGGGCCCGTTTACTGTGGAGCCGTCAACATCGAAACTGGACCATGAATGAATGGAGGCATGTACTCTTCACAGATGAATCTCACTTCAGTTTGCAGAACGATTCCCGTTGCACATTAATCTGGAGAGAACCGGGTAGCCGATACAACCACAGGACCATCGTGGAACATCGAAACTGGACCATGAATGAATGGAGGCATGTACTCTTCACAGATGAATCTCACTTCAGTTTGCAGAACAATTCCCATTGCACATTAATCTGGAGAGAACCGGGTAGCCGATACAACCACAGGAACATCGTGGGACGGGACCAGTATGGTGGTGGTGGCGTGATGATGTGGGGCAGCATCATGTTGAATGGCCGTACGGACCTGCAGATCTTTGTGGGTGGTCCAAGGAACACTGTTAACACTTGGAGATACAGGGATGAGGTACTGAGACCACACCTTCGACTCTTCAGAGGTGCAGTTGGTCCAGACTTCCTCTTAATGGATGATAATGCCTGACTGCACCGTGCTGCTTTGGTGGATGAATTTCTAGCTGGGGAGACATTCATGACATGGACTGGCCAGCGAGGTCAGCGGATCTGAATCCTATAGAATATTCCTGGGATGCATTGGGGAGGCGAATTACATCCAGTCAGCCTCCACCAAGGCCCTCCAAGACCTGCGCATTGGCCTTTCAGAGGAATGGGATCGACTGCCACAAGAGCTCTTGGACCATCTGATAGAGAGCATGGCACGTCGCTGCGAAGCATGTGTGGCCATTAGGGGTAACCATACACCTATTAATAGTCAAAGTCAAAGATACCCGTCTCCCTTAATCTCAAAAACCATGGATTAGGGAGAGGGTATTGTTTATTATAACCGTTTCATAATTTGTGATACATACAGTATACAAAATTAGAAGGAGTAACTTAAGATAACTATTGAGAACTGTGTTAATAACTTGTATATTCGATGATTATCAATATAAAACAGATGATTAGAGATTGAACAGAGAAAGAATAATGTAAACTGAATGTTGGAGTTACGTTTATAGATGGCATTTTGAAAGAAAAACCGAAATATCTATGGATATTGACATCTTTTCAGATTATAAAGAAAACCTCAAAGAATCTCAATATTGCCTATATGGGCTATTAAGAAAAGACACCTATTAATAGCATATTTTGTTGTGGAAGACATTGCTAAGTTTTGTTAGTTGTTGTCAAAGGTGTACTTTAGCTACCAGAACCTTTCTGACACTGTTTTCTTTTGGACAAGTTGTGCGACATATGGTGTGTGATTCAGCTTCCATTTGTTCAGCAATCCGTCTGACATTCCTATCAGGTGGTATGACCTCGTTTAGTGTTTACGCTTAACTTTTGGACAATACCTCTTTTGATTGCAATCAAATGCCATATAAAACCTAGAATGTGTAACATTTATAAAAGATAAATTAATAGTCCATTTAGAATTTCCAGTTACTTTATAGATAGTTATTTCGACTGTTGAAGACAGGCTTATGTGCTAGTATTATATAGACAAATAAGGCTTTCATACGTTGTTATATATAAAATTACATACATTGCATAATTAGCATAAAATAATGATTTCAGTCATTTAAAGATACTAGTTAGATTTACAAAGCACTATGTACTGGTACTGTTCAAAAATGTTTTGAACTCATCCTTTATAGTCCAGATGACAAGGTCTACTGACAACTTGAACTGAAAAAAAAAAAAAAAGTCTGTAACATGACCATATCTCTTTCTTAGCGTTATTCCTATCTGATTGTGGGGTCCACAAATGTGCAATGTCTGTGCCACTTATAACGTTTAAAGGTATCCTCAAGTTTGACAATGGCCTTCTCCATATTTTCGTTAATTACGTCCATGGAGTGCTTGTTCGGGTTTCAATGTCCCTGGCCAGCATTCCATTCCATAAAGAACAACAGGACAAACAACGGTCTTCTACATCTTTGCCTTGAAGCGCTCAGGCATCCTTTATTGAACAGAACTCCAGTGACCTTTTGCCATTTCCATAAATGCTGCATTAATCCTACTATGGATACTGCCTTCACAACTAATAAATGAACTAAGGTAAGTTATTTGAACCTTGTTTCCCCGAATACTGCTTCATTGATGCTGATGGTGTCAATTGTTTGCGATCCACGTGAGATAAATATTACTCTGTTTTGGGTGTATTAACTCTCATTCCACTGGAGTCGAGGTGGGTCATCCGCTGTTGTATTGGTAGCGAACATGAGTATTGAACACATCTTAAATGCAAAATAAATATATTGTTAACAATCTACAAAAAATTGTTTCACATTAAAATTGAATAATTAAAATACAGTCATAGATTCTATCCTGCAGTTTTCTATGATTACAGTGGTTATTATAGCTTCAATTTTTCTACACTTGGATACAATATTCTGGAACTTTTAATACAAAAAAAGGTTTAAAATGCTTAAAATAATTGTGTAATTCTGAAACTAAGTGGTGTGCAGTGAACATATTCATTACCCCAGCTGCAAAAATGTTTTTTTAAATATAAACAACCGTAGCCCCGCTACACTCTAAAGTCAACAATACCATTTTATAAGGCTGCATTTTTCATGGAAAGGTCTACCTGAGAAAGATCTTTCAAGAATATTTTCAACCACACACTCGCACATACTTCCAAATCGATATTGACAGCAGTGATGACACCATTATAACTTAATCTGTAGCAGATTTTAAACAATGTACTTACAGTTTCATCCGGTAACGCTTTGTGTTAGTACAGTCATGGTTTTTACAAAAATACACTGGGACTAACTATTTGTTTTTTACTTAAAAAGCCTAATCTAAACTGAATCAGCAAAATTTAACTGGTATTTTACCGTCGCTGAAGTTTTATAGTTTCACTCGCATACTGAGTGTACGAGCATCAACGACAAACGAGGGAAATATTCGTCACGACGTATAACACACGTTACTGTACATTCATGAAGAATGCCACAGAACTCGCGAAGCCATCACCTATAATCCAAGAGGAACACTACAAAAATTCACCATATACCATCATTACAGAAAATCAAATACAAAAAAATTATTTTACTTCGTGCTTAGCTGTGTGTTCATGCTGGGCAACCTAAATTTTTTTCTGCAGCTATCGGAAAACGTACTCTACACGTGCCATCAATGAATTGCTGTATACATGGCGAAACCAAGAATTAAATATATTCTTCTATAATACAATTCATTTCATAAAATGGCTCTATTTTTATTAGCAAGATAATGTGCCATTGGCTATACTGTTAACATATTGATATTTTTCTTGTAGTATCTAGTCTGTAGCGCTGAACACTTCGAGTGTCAAGTATAAAACTAACATACCTTTCCCAAGCTAGTTGACCTGACGCCATCAATTGCTGTCAGGGGAGTGCCCACAGCTCTGCCCCGCTCCCAGGACAAGGAAGGTTCAAGTGCATGCGTCAACCAAGCGACCTTAAATTTTGCTGGGGTAGCTCTCTTTCGTGCCAGCAAGGAAACCCAGCTCGCTGGAGAACCTGAACTGCGGTGGAGCGAGTAGATTGTCGAGACAGCTGTACTTGATTTGGCTTAGATCTTCGCAATTTTTTAAACATTATAAAAAGAGTTCTAAGGAATAATTAGAAAATGTTAATACAAAGTTATTTACCCCAGCAGCGCTGGGTTGGATGAGGTTCAGTGCACGCTGAATCTATTGGTCATTTGGACAGTTCTTCAAACCTCACCATATGCTTTTACTAAATCTACAAAATGTAAATATAATAACACTTTTTTTTTTTTTTTACAACGTTGACATGGATAAGACTTATGGTGACGATGGGAAAGGAAAGGGCTAAAGTGGAAAGGAATTGGCCATGACCTTAATTAAGGTACAACCCCAGCATTTGCCTGGTGTGAAAATGGGACCACAGAAAACCATCTTCAGGGTTGCTGACAGTGGGGTTTGAAGCCACTATCTCCCGAATGCAAGCTCACAGCTGTGCGTCCCTAAGCGCACGGCCAACTTGCTCGATATATATGTAATAACTCTCAAGGACAGCATATATTTTCTGTGACGTTAACTTTGCATTTATGAAATGTGTCTACGTTTCTCCACAGTTTAGTACAACTTTCCAAGATAGTCCGACTACATTTCTTTTATAAAGGTGGAGAATGTTAGTTTTACTGTGCAGTCCATCTGTCATTAGCATGAGAACCATGGACAGATTACTGGCTAATGACAGTAAGTATTGGAAACAAGAATTCATCATATATCATATCATATCATATCATATCATATCATATCATATCATATCATATCATATCATATCATATCATATCATATCATATCTCATCATATCTCATCATATCTCATCATATCATATCATATCATATCATATCATATCATATCATATATCTTTATTTCCTTTTACAACACTACAGATTTCTCCATCAGATACGTAGGGGAAATATAAACATAAAAAGGTCACCCTTGTCGAGTCTATGACAATGAACTTTAGCTACGTAAACACGGTGTTCCCTCTCTTGGATCGCCCTCCCCCCCACCTCCCAACGGCTATCCTGTTGATAGGCAGCGGGGGAGGCCTCTCCACCATCTATTCCCTTCCTTTCCTCTCTTTCCCCTCTCCCCTCACAGAATCCTGTACTGAGAGAGAGGAACAACTCCTAGGCTTCCCCGCCGGAACGCCAAACGTAGGAGCCTCCCATCTGCCCCCTCCCCTTTTCCTTGTAAGTTCAGACCTGACCTATGTTACTTGAGTTAGGTCAATGTCTCTCCTATCATTTCGTCGACACAGCTAGAAGAATTATCTTGTGAAGCACCTTCACAACACCCCTTCTGTCTTTATTCTGTTCATTTTATATATTCAGATATCATAACAAGCCACCGAATGTTTACCATTACCTAATATCACAATAAGAAGCAGACATAAAAAGACCCCATCATTCATAACCCCTATTAAACCCTTCACTCCTATAAATATTCCCTACTCTTAATTTCTTAATACACGATTTCCTCACTGCACTTAAATATTTACATACACTACCCACACTTTTCCATTATTTCACAAGCCACAAAATAATTCAAGCTCTTAAGTCTTTAGGCTTTTTCAGTCGTGAAATTACCAGCGTTTTGCCCCAGTATAACAGCGGGCTTATCAGTTGGAATGTTGCACATTTCCTAAATGCTGGTGCTAATGCACCATTGAGACACCATTGCAAGGCTCCTATGTAGAACAATGCAGTGACGGTGCACTAGGGGAAGCATGTGCCTCCACTTGTATAAATGCCTGCCTTTGGTCTGTATCAAAAAATAAGTTTCCTAGAAGAAAACCATAATTTAATTTCATCGATTGCAAATGTTAGAACATTCAAGCTCTTAAGTCTTTAGGCTTCTTCAATCGTGAAATTACCAGTGTTTCGCCCCAGTGCAGCAGCAGGCTAGCTATGATGTATTTTCAATAGTCTTCAGGATATCTTTGACCATCAGTCCTTCATGTTCATCTTTCTCAATGAACCCATAAAGAACATCAGCAAGCTTCAGCATCAAAATATAATTTTCTCAACTATCAAGTGATGTTCTGAGCAGTTACTAGATCCCATGATTTATGGACAAAATAAAGTGTAAGATTTGAGTTTTTCCCCAGAATTCAACCTTCGACATTTCTTTCGATACAGTTAAAATTGAAATAATAAATAAAGAGGTTCAACCTATTCAATAGAAAAGAATAAGAAATGCAGTGATTACATTCTTATTTAATAATAAGTAGAACAATAAAATTTTTATCTTTAAATTTCTTTCGATAGTAAAAGCCTCTTAAAGGTTGCCATGATGCGTTGGTCCATTGGCTGAATTAATAATATTACTTAGGTGGCAAAAAGGAAACAATTTTTTTTTTTTTTTTTTGCTAGTTGCTTTACGTCACACCGACACAGATAGGTCTTATGGCGACGATGGGACAGGGAAGGGCTAGGAGTGGGAAGGAAGCGGCCGTGGCCTTAATTCAGGTACAGCCCCAGCATTTGCCTGGTATGAAAATGGGAAACCACGGAAAACCATCTTCAGGGCTGCCGACAGTGGGGTTTGAACCTACTATCTCCCGAATACTGGATACTGGCCGCACTTAAGTGACTGCAGCTATCGAGCTCGGTAAAAGGAAACTAAAATATTTCTGACCTCTGATTTCAACTCAGTATCAACAGGGTGAGAGGGTGCATTATCAAGATAAAGGACAGTCTTTGATGGCTAACCTTTGGGTGCCAAGATATCTTGAACCCATGGAGCAAACTTATAATGGAACCAAGTTCCGAAAATATGAATGAAACATTTATTGCAGCCAGTGGCCATTATGAATAAGGAATTATACACTGTATTATAATTCCAGTATAGCACAGAAATAATACAATATTAAATTACACAAATTAACAGTCATCACAGCAGAATTTCTTCCAGGATTCATTCCAGAGTTTGCTGTACATTGCGAGGTATTGTTCACAAAGATTTCCACAGCGATCACATACAATCCGGTCGTGGTTCATGGAACTTTTTGTTTCACACAATTTAAAATGAAAACCATGGACAGCAAACCTAGTGACTCTATGTCTTAAGTCGTATCCATCGCGCATCCAGTCTTTATAAACCATTGCATCAGTAGAATGAAAGTCTCTCTTCTTTTTTATTGTAGTTCTTGTAATAGTTGTTCGTATCCTGGAGTGGATTGTAGAGGCATTTGGAGATGAAGTTCCTCAATGTAAAATAGTTCCCTTGTCAGCTCAGAAGCCAGGCCAGTTGTGAAAGAGTGTTCCTTGAAACACACAAAACCTTCTTCAAGAAAGTCACTTTAACTTTCTCTAATAGCGTTAAGTGTTTCCTCTTCAAGTATGGCCAGGCGATTTCCAGGCCGTATGCCACAACGGGTGTTACCTTCAGCTGAAACAATTTCAGAGCCACCTTTAAGGACAGTCTGTTTGGGTGTAGGATGTCATTCATTGCCTTGATTGCCGCATTTACTCGTCTCTAATGTGCAGTGTAAAATCCTTGCCAGAAATTTGTAATATAACACCCAGGTACTTGAAGCTGTTTACACTTCTTAGGAGCCCATCTCTTGCCCTGAAAATTCTTGACCTTCCACCCTTCCTAAATGTCATCGAGACTGTCTTTTCTTTGTTCAGACAAAGCTCATTCTTTTCTGCCCATTCCATCAACAGGTCAAAAGCTGCTTGCAACTCTTGCTCTGAACTCGAAGCTAACACCATATCATCTGCATATATATATAAAATTACATGTTCTGGAAAAATGTTTGCAACATCAGCAGTCGCATGATAAACAATAATGGGCTCAGAGGATCACCCTGTAAGATGCCAGTGGTTTGTTCTATAGGGTCTGATGTCATTATTCTGTCATTTTTCACTATGTAATTTGAAGCCAGTATGTTGTTAATGAGCCATGTTATGTAACTGTTATTCCCTAGCAATTGTCCTCATTCCTCGAACAGGATCTTCCTGTTAATTGCGTCGAATGCTTTGATAAAATCTATTAAAATGCCATGTAATTTCCCTCTTGGGACTACTAGAGCTGCCTTAGTATCATTCTGAAGACACTGAATAGCCTGTATTATTGATCTTCCCCTCCAAAATACAAACTGTGTCTTTGGGAGTCTAGCATCGACTTCTCTAGTCAGACATTTACACAATAGCTTTGTTAAATCTTGAACATGGTGCACTCGAGAGCAATACCTCTACAGGTATTTGGGTCTTCTGTATTTCCCTTTCCCTTATAGAGCTTTCTAACAGTAGGCCTCCTCCAATGACTAGGGATCGTTGCTTGTTGAATACATCCTTTTAAGATTAAAGTAATAGCTTGTTTAAGCACTGGAAGTGCACTTTTGAGGTGCTTATTGTAAATACGATCAGGGCCAGAGGCCTTATTGTCTTTAGGACTGTTAATTACTGCTGCCACTTCCTCAACTGTAAAAAGTTCTGGATCTTCCATGATTCCAGAGTTACTTGCTTCGTTATCTAATGGGCGGGTATCCTCCTTTCGTTGAACAGTACTAAGATGGTTCTCCCAAACTTCCATTGGAATATTTCTAGGGTATTTAAGTAGCCTTGGATCGAGTGCTCTGAATGGGTCCCGTTCTGCCTCCTCAATCAGATGTTGTTCTTCCTGTTCTTGGTATGCTTCCTTTATTTATTTTAGGATACCTTTGTACTCCTTCCTCTTTTTGGTACAAGCTTTTAAATACTCATAAGTTGAAAGGTTTAGTGCTAATTGTAGAGCTTCTCATGTAGACCTATGGGCCATGTATGAAACTTCATTGAACCATCGTTTTGATTGTCTTTTTGGACAAACCATTGGCAAAGTAGCACTATGTATTAGAAGCTCCAATCTTGACACTGCCTCATCCAGGTTGCCTTTTTGGATCACTTTAATGACATTATGATGTCCACCACCTCGCTTATTACTTCTTTCTGTAATTTTCTCGATGTCTTGACAACCTCAAGGCTCCTCTGATCTCCAGTATGTCCGATAAGAAAGGTTGTTTCCACTAGTTGGTGTTTTCTAAAGACAGTCAAAATGATTTTCTGATTCTTGGGTATAATTTTTCCCAAATTCGTAAATACCAAGTCTATATATACGTTATACATTCTGCCCTGTTTACCAAGGTCAGACCTTCCTCTTCCAGGTATCGAAGTACATCACTCGTCTTCTGCATTATATTGCGGTCCACCTTTTATGGTGATTATAAATCAGGATACATTTTTCCTGAGTCTGCGTGAGAATCTGAAATATAAATTGCTGACAGTTTCCTCCAACTGCAATTCTTCTAAGTGATGCTGCCAAAACATCAGAGTTTGAAGAACTAATTGAACAAATCAAGTAATGCAATATCTACATGGCCAGTAGATGTAGATATTCCATGGCTTGAGGGAGATAATAAATTTGCACAACTGTATGAAAGGTTCTGCATGCCATTTGACATGGTTCATGAAGACTTTAGGGATTTCATAAACAGTAATGGTAAATGTGTGAAAGACAATTTGAATAAACTGAGACTGGTTATATCAACATTGCCAATAACTAGCACTGAAGTTTGAAAAATTTCAAACAGCACAACTAATAAGCCTATTATTAACTTTGCACAGAGAGAGCTCGTTCAAAACAATTTACTGAGTGTTACTATATGCACTTGTTGGCATTATACATTGTCGAATAAATGTGTGATAAAAGCAAAATTTGTACATAATACAAAATTTGTACATATACAATCTCAGATGTACTACACATCAAGAAAGTATTATTTCTAATTAAAATATAATATTTTAGTATCAATTTTCACTGCTGTAATTGTTTTTAAATGAATTTGGTGCAGATCTTTTGTGAGGAGCGTGTCACAGAGCTGCATGCATTGTTTATAGCTGTGGCGTGTTACACTCAACTCAATTACAAGAACTGCTCGCAGATGCAACGAGATGGCAATTCCCCTACGTACAAATTGTAAAACAGACTATTTAGACTGATTTTCCAAAACTGCTCTGACCATTTCCATGCAGAGTGACATTAGTCTATATATATAGGCCCTAACATTATGCCCCTGGTATATTGAGACATTTAAATACTTACAGCTAATTTGATGCAATTATTTTCCTGTTTTAATGGTGGAAAGCCCTTCTAAGTAACCCATTACACACTCGTTCATCTTTAATTTGTTCTTTCACGAGTAAGTCTAAAACCTATTCCTGTTACCACTGCAACCCTGCTCCCACCATGCTACGAGCACTATCTGTTGTCAGCAATACCAGACTACTCCATTCCATAATATTCTCGTACATAATGGCGCATAGTGGCCAATTTATGTCTTCCGCACGACTGCATTCAATAACCTTGAAGCCAAACAATTCTACCACAAATCGAACACCATTAAAGAAACAAACATATACCACAGCTAAGTACAGTCAGTCAGTCCTATCTGAAGATTCATCCAGAGCCACAAAGTACACAGAAACATTAGTCATTGCCTGCTTGAGTTCAGTACAAACATACATTGATAACAACTTTACCCTGATCACATTTGTAGCAGTAGACAGCGGTATATTTCTCACGACTTGAATAACTTTCTCACCACTTGGAAATAACATGCTGACTGTTTCAACAAGACATACTTTCACAGTTTCAGAGATGACAAATTAATTTTCTGCCCTTTTTAAAATATAAGATAAAGACACCTCTGTTGACCTCTCTAGTTTTGTTGTAATTTGTATTGTTCATTCTTGACCAGCCTCTATTGAAGCTTTCAACTGTTAAACCTTCCGGTTTCTAGCATCATTGCCAAGTGAAAATTGTTGGTCGTAACTAGAATGTTTACTGTTGGAATACTGCTTTAAATTACCATTCTTAATCAAAGGAACTGTCTGCTTGAATATTAAATATATTGGTTCTGTGTCAGTACATTAATTTGTTCAGGAAGTTTTCATTCTCCACCTTCAAGAGATGGGGCATGTCACCTAAAGAGTAACCCACTCTCTCTGGCAGGTTGTACATTCAGGCAAAACAGTTCCCATTCATGTTTGAAGATTCAATTTTCAGAGTCAACTTGATGTCAGTTGTAATCAGACATGATGAAAATGTTCACTGAAATAATACTGCAAACTTACTGTACACTGATGTATAATAGTGTAGATTTCAATTCCCATAGGAAACTCTAAAGATTTGTCCTGAATGAGTAAATTCATAATACTTCCAATATCATTGGTTCATTATTGGAAATTATAAATTTTCCAGCTAACTCTTTCTTGGTTGCCAGCTTTTCAGCCCAGTGTGCCAATTTGGGCTCATCAGTTGGTAACTAGCACACCAACCAAGATGTATGGCCAGAGCATGTAGTGGAGGCCACTGCACAGTTTACTTGCCTATTATAATTTCTTGTAATGGAATTATGAATTTACTCATTCAGGACAAATATTTCAATTTCCCTATGGGAATCAAAATCTATATTATCCGATGGCCTAGCAGGCCTCAATTTTTGTACAAGAGACTAGGCCTCAATTTTTGTACAAGAGACCAAGTCTCTCACAGTACACTGGTACTGACTGAGACTCCAAGTAGCCTGTGCAGTCACCTCAACCTACATACACTAGCCATGCGTCTTGGTAGGTGTACTAGTTATCAACTGATGAGCCCAAATTGGCACACTGGTGTGAAATGCTGGCAACCAAGAATGAGTTCGTTGGAAAATGTATAATTTCCAATAACAGACCAATTATACTGGAATTACTGAGTATAAACAAGATATTATTTTTAAATTTGTGTGAAAAGCAAGCAAAAGCTAACTACTAAAGATGCAGCGAAGACTAGAGACAAACAAATTAAACACTGAGTGCCATACGTAGAGCAACTGGGTAATCTGTTCACTCTGATATCTTAAAAATTCAATACCGGTACTGCCATTTATGGAGCAAATACTGTTTTAAGCCAGGGAACGTATAAGTTGTACATTATACATTACTCACTAAGTTACTTTAACTGTCTTTAATTGTGCTTTGTTTTCTTTCTTATTTTTAATATTATGTAAACCATGCAGATCCAGGATAAAAGGCATCAGGGACCGGAGTTTGCCATCTGAAGACCCCTGGATTATGTGATTAGTGCAGCAAAGCTCGTTGCTGCTGCCAGTTTCTATAAATGTAAACATATCTTCTTTCACGTATAAGAACAACTGAAGGGAATTAAAACACCAATATTTTACTTTTATTTTATTTTTCAGTGTTACCATAACTTTTATGGCAATTAGATGAACAAATCAGGAATCACAAGTATAAAATTTCAAATCATCAAATCTACAAAAATTTGACCCACATTATCTCAGTGGTCTGAGAGGTAAACTACTGAAAGTAAAAGAGGTTAGTGCAGCAAAGCCTGTTACTGTTGCATTGACTCAGTCCACACCCTTACACCAAACTCAAAATTGTTACAGCACCAGAAACTGACATCCCAATAAGCAACCACTAGACCAGAAAAGTGAACAAATAATAGCAATATACAAAGCAATATACAAGTCTGATAAAATATTCACCAAATCATATCAAATTCTTTCCTGCCACAAAATTTTAGGTTTCTGTTGTGTGTAGTGTTTTATTTTCTTGCATTTCATTACCATTCTCTTTCTTCAGGTGAAATCCTTATTTTTCAAAGGATCAGAACTCTTCTACTTCGGTTAACGTTGCAATAAACTGATCAATCTAATATGATCCTTAAAAAAAAGGGTTGAAGGATATACATGTATTAAACAGCTTTATCTAGTATGATATATTATGAAAACTTACACTATTATGTAGTATTTATGATACTGTAACTTTTCTTGATTATGCCCTTGTGGTAATTAAAAGATCAATATATATGTCAATTACTCAGAATGAAAGATAAGCATGCATATCTATTGCAATGATTCAGCAATTTTTTTCAATGGTTTTCTAGCCATAAGAAGAAAATACTTATATATGATCATTATTTGTATGTCTTGCGGCTTCTTACTGGGCTCAGTCATATCTAAAAGCCTGGAAATAAGAAAATATGCACTGCATTAATCATACTTCAACAATTTAAAAAAAACTCAAGATATACATCAAGCATTAATATAAAAAGATGTAAGATATACATTAACATGCAATAAGTATTCTTTTTATGCAATGGATTTTCTTTAACATGAAGGTCATTTCTTAAGTCATGGAAACTGTGTTGTATCTTCTGATAAAGCAACAGCAATGTAAATCTACTACAAGTATTGGAAGGCCTCTGGAATGAGCTTCTCAACTCTAGCAACAAATTGGTTCCAGGTACAGGATCTAATGGCAAGGGGTAATTGTAAGATAAGTAACAAGAAATAATTATTTTATTACGGATAAAAGGAATATTTCCATATGTAGGCATATGTAAGTCCTGTGGTAAAATTTGAAACACCGGCAACAAAGCAATATTCGTTTAGAGACTTACGGATTGGAATAACTTACCAAGGTAGATGTTCAATAAATTTCCAATTTCTTTGCAATCATTTAAGGAAAGGCTAGGAAACAACAGGTAGGGAATCTGCCACCTGGGTGACTGACCTAAATGCAGATCAGCATTGATTGATTGACTGACTGAAAGCAATACCTGGGTGTTAGATAATTCCTGCACAGTCCGATGCCTGTCTTCTGTTAAGCACTTTTCCTTTTTGAAAATGGTCATTGACTCTCTGTTTGAGCAGACATGGGATGTCTACTCTGTGATAGTTCTACAGTTGCTATGCAATTACATCTGAAGGCTTCTTAAGTCATGGCAACTCTGTTGTATCTTCTGATAAAGAAATTGGAAATTTATTGAACATCTCCCTTGGTAAGTTATTCCAATCCATAACTCTCCAAATGAATATTGCTAAGTTATTCCAATCCCTAACTCTCCAAACGAATATTGCTTTGTTGCCGGCTTTTCAAATTTTACCACAGGACTTACATATGCAAATATTCTTTTTATCCGTAATAAAGTTTGATATGGCAAAGTTTTATCATCCATAACTTCTCTTAATTCAACATGACACTGACATGAATTTCTGTCTCAGGAAACTGCAATTATACTTATGACCCCTGTTCAACTATTTTTACATCCAGTTTGGAGCATGGCTGGTAGCAATGTAACTATTTCATGCACTGTTAACATGTTCAGTACCGTATCTGACATAAGACGGATGAAAGTTGTAGCAAGTTGTATCCAGCTAATGCTGGACAAGATCATGAGCAGACAATGTTTGTAAAAATTTGTGCCTTTTGATTCTTATAACATAACAGTAGAGAGCAGCTGAATGGACGGACATTCTTTTACTCATAGCAAACACATGTACTGTGGTTCTTTCCCAGACTGGAACATGTAAAGAGTGCCTATCTTACCTCTACACTAAGCAACTGGACTAGACAAAAGAGTGACTGAATGGGTTGCTATATTTCTAGAAAATAGATCTCAGAGAGTTAGAGTAGGTGAAGCTTTGTCTGACCCTGTAACAGTTGAGAGGGGAGTTCCTCAGGGCAGTGTTATCGGACCTTTATGTTTTCTTATATATATAAATGATATGAGTAAAGGAGTGGAATCGGAGGTAAGGCTTTTTGCGGATGATGTTATTCTCTATAGAGTGATAAATAAGTTACAAGATTGTGAGCAACTGCAACGTGACCTCGAAAATGTTGTGAGATGGACAGCAGGCAATGGTATGTTGATAAACGGGGCTAAAAGTCAGGTTGTGAGTTTCACAAATAGGAAAAGTCCTCTCAGTTTTAATTACTGCGTTGATGGGGTGAAAGTTCCTTTTGGGGATCATTGTAAGTATCTAGGTGTTAATATAAGGAAAGATCTTCACTGGGGTAATCACATAAATGGGATTGTAAATAAAGGGTACAGATCTCTGCACATGGTTATGAGGGTGTTTAGGGGTTGTAGTAAGGATGTAAAGGAGAGTGCATATAAGTCTCTGGTAAGACCCCAACTAGAGTATGGTTCCAGTGTATGGTACCCTCACCAGGATTACCTGATTCAAGAACTGGAAAAAATCCAAAGAAAAGCAGCTCGATTTGTTCTGGGTGATTTCCGACAAAAGAGTAGCATTACAAAAATGTTGCAATGTTTGGGTTGGGAAGAATTGAGAGAAAGAAGAAGAGCTGCTCGACTAAGTGGTATGTTCCGAGCTGTCAGCGGAGAGATGGCGTGGAATGACATTAGTAGACGAATAGGTTTGAATGGCGTCTATAAAAGTAGGAAAGATCACAATATGAAGATAAAGTTGGAATTCAAGAGGACAAACTGGGGCAAATATTCATTTATAGGAAGGGGAGTTAGGGATTGGAATAACTTACCAAGGGAGATGTTCAATAAATTTCCAATTTCTTTGAAATCATTTAGGAAAAGGCTAGGGTGCAACAGATAGGGAATCTGCCACCTGGGCGACTGCCCTAAATGCAGATCAGTATGATTGATTGATTGATTGAATTGCAGTTCCTGGCATCAGTACGGCGTGCTGTGCTGTGCAAGTGAAAACATTCCATAGTGTCAGGTACATAGTGTTATTATACACAAAGTCTACAAGATGAGGAAATGCAAGATGTTCTTTGTAATGATGATTCTGGGTATGAACATTACTCATCCCTGAATTAGGTGATTCAGAAAATGACACGAAAATGAAGTACTACCTCCCAATTTAAGTTTGTAAGTTTATTCTTGAATGAAGAATTCTCCGAGAATGTGTGCAAACAAGCAAATCTTTACGCAAGCCAAGCAATTTCACATGTGATTAGTTTCATTTTCCCGCATTGATGGTTTTCGACTCACAATTACAGAGTTTTTTGTCTTGACATTCCCACCTAATCAATAATATTTAGTATTGATAGCATTGATTAGATGGGAACATCAAGAAAAAACAACTCTGTAATTGTGTGTCAAGCAGTTAGCACAGCATCACGAACTTTTGCAAAACATTCAATAATACAGATGTGGAAACCTGTCGAGGTGGTTCAATTACCTTCATGAAATCAAATGAGTAGCTGTTTAACACACGAGACAATGGAGCTGATCAACAAAGCCTCACAATATGGCTAAGAATATCATCATGCTGACCCCGTGACATTCCAATATCTGCAAGCCGTTTGGCTGGGCAGCACTTGCCGTTGCAAGCCAAGGCTCTTAATGAAACTTCACTAGGAAACGATTTTTGAATTAATGTTTGTCATAGGTATAACACAAAAAGTGCGGGGTCATTTAACACGTTCCGTGCGGTTCGGGTCACCATGTGCCCCGAAACATGTTACTCTTCTCCGTCGGTGCGAACTTCCCAGAATTGCGAAGTAAATAACTACGTCCTAGTTACGAATTTCCGTTAACTAATGGCAACCTAGTGTTCCGATTGAAGTAAAGGATCGATGCATACTGCTAGTTTTGATCGGCCCACCGGTGACCCGAAGGAAGTTTTTTTCATCTTCCATTCATATCGCTTCGGGTCACCCTGAGTCCCGATTGTTGTCTGACCTATATTTTTACGCGGGAATCGCTTAGCGCGGTTACGGTGAATGAAGCCTAGAGTGTTGCTTCCCGCAGATGGTAGATTGTTGTTTAAGGAGTAACCCTTCTGATATCTGCTTTCTACATTACCTATAGAGGTTACTGGAGTAGTTATTGATATATTTATTATCTTCCGAATATAATATTTACAAGCAATTTCACGTCCTTTTTAGGTATGGAGCTTTCACATTCTGACACACCGGTGGCATGGAAAAGAAAGAGGGTTAGGACAACACTGGGGTAGGCTTATATCACGTTCCGTGCGGTTCGGGCCACCAGGTGCCCCGAAATATGTTACTCTTATCCGTCGGTGCGAACTTCTCAGAATTGCGAAGTGAGTAACTACGTCCTAGTTACGAATTTCCGTTAACTAATCGACAACATATTGTTCCAATGGAAGTAAAGGATCGAGGCATACTGCTAGTTCTGATCGGCCCACCGGTGACCCAATTACTTCCGGGATCATTTCTGTTTCACACAATTGTTGAATCGGAACACTGTGGCACAGGTAAATACGCTGGAATGTCTCCTCAACAATAACGCACACAAAAAGTGCACATGCATGGTTTAGGATGTCATACTAGGGAGTAAACAAAGTCAAATTCGTCAGGTCACCGGTGACCCGAACCGATAATATCTAAAGGCAGCATCGGGTCACCGGTGGGCCGATACGACGTAACATTAAGTCATCGAAATTCACTGCCGCAGGGAACGTGTTAAATGGTTGGCTGAGTGGCTGGTATCGAATATGTTAAATACCCACCAATGCACACAAACACCTTCTGTCAGTAGCATTCAGTAGTGTGTGACACAGGTTTTCAAATATACATACTGAACTTATCATGTACCTCATGTTTGGAAAATATAGCATATTTGTCATGAAAAGATCTCCCTCTGTATTTAAACGCATAATATCACTCGGCACCCAACTGTCATGTTGACCATGAGGACTTCAATATCTACAGGCCAAACCAAAGGGCAATAATCATCTTCACAAGTCCAAGGCCTCTCTTTCATGCATATATTTGTTAATTTATTCATTCTTTTATCTCACCAGAGAAAAATCTGACACATTCTAAAATGTTTGCTGAATTACTAAAAACAAGCTTAAAAAGCATACGTTAGTAGATTTTCATAATTTAATATAAAATACCTCTCTTATGAACCTGAGGAACTAGGAAATGCCTCTATGGTCCTAGTTACAATGATGGGGAAATCCAGGCATTCAGCTCCTCATGGTCGAGAGGGGGCAACAAATGTACATAATGACAATGTTATTATATACAGGTGGCTAATGAATGATGGGACAGAGTGTCTCCCGGTATAAGGAGATCCCTCTGCCAAGTGCCAACACTCTCTTCAGAGGATGGATGAGTGGGTGGAGGTTCCGGGCACCCTATTGCCCATGGGGTGAGAAATTGCCCCTAAAGGCAGATGAACAAACTTGCTTTGGTCAATGGCATTGGGATGCAGAAGGCAACGGGAAACCATTGCATTATTATCTCTTGTAATGCAACCATGCAATCGTCTCTACTTGAACAAACGATTACTGATCCTGAGCATCAGAACTCAAGATCCGGCAGGGGAATACAGACTTGGAAGGCTTCCCAGATCGTCAGTCAGCGAAATCCTTGCAAGGACAGGTAAAACAAATGAGTATCGCAATGTAGAATGTCAAAACACTAATGACACCTGGGAAGTTAGAAGAGGTAAAAAGAGTGATGGAAGTTAATAATGTTGATATTTTAGGACTTTGTGAAACACGATGGCAAGGAAATGGTGATTTCATTAGTGATGCATTTAGGATCATCTATAGCGGAGGAACAATACCTGGTCAATACAGTGTGGGACTAATTCTTGGGAAGAACTGGGCAAAGAATATCGAGAACACCTATCATGTAAATGACAGAATACTGATGGTGGAGATCAAAGCAAAACCTAGGGATATGACCATTATACAAGTGTACTTTCCAACATCGAACAATAATGAAGATGAGGTTGAAGAGCTGTATGAGTGTCTTGATGAGCTACTAAAACTAAGTGATGACAAGGGAAATCTGATGGTTATGGGAGATTTCAATGCTGTGGTGGGCTTAAAACCAGACAGAATGGGAATAGGGAAATTTGGACTGGGAAAGAGAAACACCTGAGGTGAAAGGCTACTAGATTTTTGTGAACATTATGATATAGTAATAACTAACACCATGTTTGAAGTGCTTTTGAGAAGACAATATACCTGGAAAAGTCCCAAAGGCATGTAAAGATACCAAACTGATTTCATATTAGTTAAAGCTAGGTATAGAAATCAAATCAAATCAAATCAAGCCACAGCTACCCTGGCATTAAAGTGGACAGTGATCATTCACTTGTTATGGCAAAATGCAATTTCAGATTTAAAAAGATAATCAGAAGGAAGAAAGTCAGATGGGATTTAAACAGATTGCAAAATGGACAGATTAAACAGAAATATGCAGAGGATACAAATGCACTCATGTAATCCAATTATTGTAAGATGGAGTGGGAAATGATGAAACAAGGAATCTCTGAGATAGCACATAGAACTTTAGGGAATAGATGACAAGAGCCGAGAAAACCATGGATTACAGAAGAGATATTAGACCTCATTCAGAAACAAAACCAATATAAGAAGATAAACACAGCAGTAAGCCAAGATCAGTACAGAAAAACAAAGAATTTCATTGTGACAAAATGTAGGGAGGCAAAATAAGTAGGGATGAAAGTAATTACGCAGACTATAGATAATTATATAATAGGAGGAAGAACAGATAGAACATATGGCATAATCAAATCACTCCAATATAAACCCAAAACAAGAAGTTCAGTTATAAAGGATAAGAATGAGCAACTACTTATTGATAGTGAAGATATCACAGAACGCTGGAAGGAATATCTTGAAAACCTGTACTGGGATGAAGAAGTAATGGCAATTCCAGACTATCTTGAACCTGAACAGATGGTGGAAGAAGACAATATAGGCCCAATAATCACATGGGAAGAATTTGACCTAGCACTAAAACAATTAAAGGACAAGAAAGCAACTAGACTGGGCGACATACCAGCAGAACTTCTTAAGGGAACAGGAGAAAGAATGAAACAACAACTGTATACTATCATTGCAAGATGCTATTACAATGGCAAAAATCCTGGAGACGTTACTAAGAGTAGGACAGTTACTTTACCAAAGAAAGGAAATGTTACCGACTGTTCCAACTATAGAACACTAACACTGCTATCACACGCATCCAAAATACTGCTTAATGTAATTAAGAACAGGATTAAAAAGAAAATTGAACAATATACATCGCAGGATCAGTTTGGTTTTACAATACGGAAGGGAACAAGAGAAGCTCTCCTAGCATTAAGAACTATTCTAGAAAGAAGACTGAGTGTTAACAGGAAAACATACATTGCATTTGTGGATATAGAGAAAGCCTTTGACAAAGTAAACTGGAAACAACTCTTTAAGAACATGAAAAATATAGGACTGGACTGGAGGAACAGAAGAATTTTACTCCTGTACAAAAATCAAAGCACAACAATAGAAATTAATGGTAATGTTAAGACAGCATCCATTACAAGGGGAGTGAGACAAGGTTGTGTGCTATCTCCATTTTTGTTCAACATGTTCATTGAGGAGGCATATCAAAACTTAGGCAAAAAACAAAAGGAATTAAAATTAACGGACAAGAAATCCACAGTTAAGGTTTGCCAATGACATTGCATTAATTGCAGATTCAAAGAGGGAAATAAGTAAAATGCTATGAGTTTTAAAATCAACACTACAAGAATCAAAATTGAAACTAAACACCTCGAAAACAAAAGTATTAGTTGTCAAGAAATCAACTGAGGATATACCAATAAACATTGAGATAGGTGATGAAACTGTACAACAACTAAGTCAATTTTGCTACTTGGGAAGCATTATCACTCAGGACAACAGGTGCACCACAGAAATCAGGAGAGGACTGCTCTAGCTAAACAAGCCTTCAATAATAAGAATCAGCTTCTGACAAGCAGGAACATTAACATTAAAATTACGAAAGAATTTTTCATAGTGTTTGTGTGGAGTGTTCGGTTGTATGGTTGCAAAACATGGGTCTTAGCAAAACAGGATATAAAATGCCTGGAAACAATGGAAATGTGGATATGGAGAAGGATGCTGAAAATTAGCTGGCCAGAGAAAAATGTCAAACAATAGGGTCCTTAAGGAAATAGATGAAACAAGGGAAGTGATCAACACTATAGAACAGAGGAAAACCAAATTCCTTGGCCACACACTTCGAATAACACATTCCTCACTCTATGATGGAAGGAAAAGTTCTGGGTAAGAAGGGAAGGCAGAGGAAAAAGTATCTCAATTCTGTGACGGACAGGCTGAATTTGAAAAAAAATATGTTGCCTTTAGGATATAAATGAATATAAAATAAAAGAATTCTAGAAATTGCAGACAACGGTTTCAAGGGCTGTAGAGGTGGGGGGGATAGGAGACATAGATACTTGGGAGAAAATAAACTTTTGTAGGTTTTTCCTTTTACATTATTATTTTCTGTACCTAATGGTTCCAAATGTATGAGTATAGTTATGACGGTATTTGAGGATTGTAGTAAGGATGTAAAGGAAAGAGTGCATAAGTCTCTGGTAAGATCCCAATTAGAGTACGGTATGGTCCCAGTGTGTGAGATCCACACCAGGATTACTTGATACATGAGCTAGAAGAGATCCAAAGGGAAGCTGCCCGAGTTGATCTGGGTGATTTCCGACAAAATTGAATAGGTGGTTTTCAATAAATTATGTAAAAAATAATTGAAAAATTTAATAAAACAGTAGTGTAATGAGAATAAAATAAAAGTGAGAATTTCCACCTTTTCAATACTGTATATTTGCTTAAAACAAGCTAACTAGTAGTACATGTTTCATTCCTTAGAAACATCTTCAGCTACTTTTTTTAATTGCTTAGGTAAAGAAATGTATACAAAGAATTATATTCTTCATTAAAAGCCATCTTAAAATATAGTACCTTAATTATACTTAAAGTGAAACTATTCAAAAAAGGGGGAGGGAGAAATGGGTGGGGGGTGGGGGAGTTGAATGGGAAACTGCAAGTTGGGGAAAGGAAGTTTTAATATGCTTATCTGTAAAACACTTCCTAACTCTTGATTTGGTCTTAAAGTTGCCATTCAACTCTTTGGTTCTTTTAAAATAGTTTTCTATGTCACTTAACTGTCCTCTTATGAAATTTTTTTCTGAAATCTTGTGTCAATATTGTGTCTTGGTTTGAAGAATGCTTCCTCAGCTGCTTTTCTTTGTTAAAATAAGTTTTGCTAAAACTGAACATCTTGGGTATTTGTTGTTTAGAGGCATCTGTGAAGCTGAGTACTTCTGTGTTAGGATTATTTATTACCTTTCTTCAGTATATAACAAAATAAAAAGTTCTTAAAAAAATAAGAATGTCTATTAGAAATGCTCAAGGAAATTTTGTGTTTTAAGAAATGGTGTCTCACCTTCTTATGGTGGTTGTCATCTATTGCTGTTCTTGGAGAGATCTTGTTGCAGCAAGTGTGGCTTTCTGTCTGGTGAAGTAATGGTATGTTCATTCTGGAGCTTGCTCCTTGGATACGGGAGGTAAAAGCAGAAGGTGAGAGGTGTATCGCTTGCGGCCACGGTTTCAAGGGGTATAGATGGTGGGGGGATAGCAGAAATGGATAGTGGGGATGAAAGAGACTTGTGTGGATTCGTTCTTTAACATTATCCTTTTCTGTACCCAATGTTTCCAAATTCTGTCATATAAGTGGTTCTTATTTTTTATTTTGTCATTGAGGTTATTGTCCTGATTACTGAGTTGAACTAAATAAATATGTATTTTATAGTGTGTTTAAATGGCTGTCTTTGTTTGTTTTAACATAAAATGGTGAGGTCTTGTTCGACTGTGGTGAACTGATGACTGGTTGCACTCATATCACAATCAATCAATCAATCAATCAATCAATCAATCAATCAATCAATCAATCAATCAATCAATCAATCAATCAATCAATCAATCAATCAATCAATCAATCAATCAATCAATCAATCAATCAATCAATCAATCAATCAATCAATCAATCAATCAATCAATCAATCAATCAATCAATCAATCAATCAATCAATCAATCAATCAATCAATCAATCAATCAATCAATCAATCAATCAATCAATCAATCAATCAATCAATCAATCAATCAATCAATCAATCAATCAATCAATCAATCAATCAATCAATCAATCAATCAATCAATCAATCAATCAATCAATCAATCAATCAATCAATCAATCAATCAATCAATCAATCAATCAATCAATCAATCAATCAATCAATCAATCAATCAATCAATCAATCAATCAATCAATCAATCAATCAATCAATCAATCAATCAATCAATCAATCAATCAATCAATCAATCAATCAATCAATCAATCAATCAATCAATCAATCAATCAATCAATCAATCAATCAATCAATCAATCAATCAATCAATCAATCAATCAATCAATCAATCAATCAATCAATCAATCAATCAATCAATCAATCAATCAATCAATCAATCAATCAATCAATCAATCAATCAATCAATCAATCAATCAATCAATCAATCAATCAATCAATCAATCAATCAATCAATCAATCAATCAATCAATCAATCAATCAATCAATCAATCAATCAATCAATCAATCAATCAATCAATCAATCAATCAATCAATCAATCAATCAATCAATCAATCAATCAATCAATCAATCAATCAATCAATCAATCAATCAATCAATCAATCAATCAATCAATCAATCAATCAATCAATCAATCAATCAATCAATCAATCAATCAATCAATCAATCAATCAATCAATCAATCAATCAATCAATCAATCAATCAATCAATCAATCAATCAATCAATCAATCAATCAATCAATCAATCAATCAATCAATCAATCAATCAATCAATCAATCAATCAATCAATCAATCAATCAATCAATCAATCAATCAATCAATCAATCAAAATAATTTTTCATTAGTGTTAACAGATAAAAGTCCTATATAAATATATATACTCATCACTAACTCTTTTTCCAAATCCTGTAGAACACATGAGGCTCTCTCTTCTCCTTCTTGCTTTTGAAAATTTTGAAATGTTGACCAACTGCTCATATATCCTATCAAATCAGATAAAGCAGCTTTTCTTTCAATGTAGATGGAGTCATCCCTGAAAAATGCAACACACAGATCTTAATAAGAGAGGGATCAAATTAACAATATTCATCCTTCATAAAAAGATATACAGTTGAACCTCTCTTCTGCAGACACTGTCTGTTTCGTGGAAAAATGCCTATTATGAGAGGTGTCCACTAAAACAAGGTTGTAAAAATTAATTTAAATTTTAACGGCAAAGAACATTCACCTTAAATGTAAGCATACATATTTATTTTGATTATTATAAATAATATCTAACTACATATTTTCCTGGGAGATATTATAAGCGATTTTACAGCCTTTACATTCATTACAGCTTCGGGAAGCAATCATTCAGCCAGGTGTGCAAATTTAGCACATTTTTCTTTAGTGCACTACTCAAGAAAAGGGAATAACGACCCAGCATGACACACAAATTCTTTATCAGTTAATCTAGCTTTCAGGTTATTTGCAATTTCTTGCGCTTTTTCTTGTAACATTGGCCCACTCACTCATGATTTATTTCCTCAAACACATTTGAACAAATAATATACCGCAATGTTCACCTCTGCGAAAACTGACCCCTCTTTCATTTCATCCCTCTATTTCTGTTTTCCTCCTACCCACTTAAAATGTCATTTTTATTTTTTTACAATTGTGTTTTCCCACAGTTTAAATTTCAGGGAGCTTTTCTCACTGAAAGTTCTTTTGTACTGCATTTTCCTCGTCTCGAGATCTAAACACGCTCGTCCTTACTCATGTTTAATGGGCGATTGAAATGCTATGGTATTTCTGCCTCAACAATCAGCACATGAAAGTATTTTCCTTTTCAAGTTCAACTGAATTACCTGATCTCGATCTTACCAGTGAAAATCTGAGTTATGAATGCTGAAAAATCCCATGGTAACTTGTGAGTAGGCAGTCACTGGTAGCATTCCCGGGCAACTAGAATTCTCAGAATGTACGCTAATTAGGACACAAGATGATCCTGACGAAATGTTTGGAAAGAGCCCTGTACAGAACAATTAACTTCACAGCTACTTCGGCATTCCTACGTATGTTTCATCTCTCTTTTCCTTGGACTCGAAATAGTACAAACATCTGTATGTCTGCAGAATGATATTAAAAGAAAGAATGGCATAGTCCTGTGTAAAGAAAGTGTCCTGGAACGCGTAAAGTGTCTGCCTAAGACAAGTTGACGAGACTAATGGCGATGTCCGCTGTCCGGAATTCAAAGGTGTCCGCTTAAATGAGGTTTATTTAACACGTCTTATATAAAATAAAATCGGTTCCGTGAAAAAATGTCCGTATAGAGAGGTGTCCGCTCAATAAAGGTGTCCGTTAGCGCAGGTTCAACTGTATATATCAGACATGAAAATTAATGTAATTCACAAGTCACCATAGTGTATCAAGAAATTCAAGAGAAATATTTAAAAAAAGTTTAAAAATATTAAAACATAAGAAACTCTGAGCAATTGAATTATAGATAGCTGCCATAATGGGGAAATGGCACTGTGCATCGGGTGGCAAACATATTAGCGGGGCGCACGTAGCATGTAACAGCGAGGACGTTAGTCCTCGTACAGGCTGGATGAATAACAGTTGATTACAAGATGAGTAATAACCAAGACCACAATGCATTTAATCGTGGCCAGATTGCTAGTGCCAGATATATGGGCCACTGTATCTCTGAAGTCGTGCAGGCAGTGTACTTTCCAAGGGTCACCATATCAATAGCGTACCATGAGCACAAGGATTCGGTCAAAAACACTGCCCCCAGGGTCAACAGTTGTGGTGTATGGCGTGTTGACGTATATGAAGAGAAGTGTATTAAAATTAACACAAATACCCAGTCCCCAAATCAGAGGAATTAACCACACACAGTTAAAATCCTCAGCCCGGCTGAGAATCAAACCGAATGAAAAATAGCAGAATTTTAACAATGAAATACACATACTAAAACAAATCATGGTAGAAAACAACCATCCACCTAACACAGTAGACAGGCTATTAAAAAATGAAAAAAACTACAACAAAAACTACAAAACCTTCAACCAAGAATGATACAATATGTAGTTCTTAATATCATTTTAAAAAAAGTACTAATGAGCTAAGATATTCAAAAAGCAAAGTTTAATACTAGCATAAGAACAAACTACACAATCCAAAAATAATTAATAAATGCAATCTATATAAAAAAAAAAAAGATTATTTCTCCAAATCAGGAAAATATGAACTCAAATACCTAGAACCAAATTGTAATGCCCCATACACTGGTCAAAAAAAGAATATAAAAATATAGTTAGACACAACAGATACTCAGTCTTCTGCAAACATATGTATATGATAACACCCACCACTTCAAAGACATTAACACAGATCTTAAAATATTACACATAAAAAATAATAGAAAATCCTTACACTTAGACAAGGCAATAGAAATTCGCATTGTGAAAAAAGCTAACCAGAATAACCTCAATGATCACACACATCTGAAAGATTTCCCACTCTTCACTCTACTTAATTGAATCACATACCAAGACGACGATGACCGATGCTGCTTTGCAGTCAGATAATGTATCTTGATATGAAATTGCTCCATGCGCTGCTCATACTGTATTTTAATGTTTAATTTTAGGATTTGTATTATGTGTTTATTATGTGTGAGGTGAATTTTTGTCATTTCTTTATTGCGACGCTGATTGATATTAACTATTTTTTAGTTTTAGATTATTTTGTTTCATGTGGAAGTTTCTCTAGGAAGTAGCTGATCCTTTCAAATAAATAATAAAAATAAGTGATAACTGTATGTATTTACGTGTTGTGCTATAGATATGATGTACATGATTCCAACTATCATTGGGACTGACACCGATCAGCCTAGCAAACCTGAAAACTGTGGATTCAGCGCTAATCTCTGTCATTTTAGAAATTTATTTTTCATCCCCTCTGACAGCCATGCCAATTGTCACAATTCATCTCAGCATTCTCAAAAAGTATGTATTCAACTCTAATATTGGTAGTTTAAAAATATATTTTTACATGTCACTCTCTCCCAACCCCCAACCGTAGAGGTGCTAGAAGTGCCTTACCCCCACAGTTCTTCTCTCCAGATAGTATTAAGTCATATGTGTACCCAGTTTGGTAGAAACTGCACATCTGCCTACAGTCGCCTGTCATTTTTAATCATTTAGGTTCATCAATATCTTTATGAAAAGATAACGCTCCTCAACTGTGAGCAACCCACTACGTACTGTATTCAGTTTATGTCTCCAGACGGCATATCTACATTTATTGCATTTCAAGATGTATTTGGACATTGATTTCATTTCATTCTGCTCGCATAAAGCTTACCCCTATGCCTGGTATTACTTTGCTCAAGTCTTATTTGTGAGCAGCTCATTGGTTCGTGGCTTCTGAGTGCCGCATGTGACTTACTGTGGACTCTCACGCCATATGGTAATGAAAAAGCTTACTCATCCCTAGTGTGAGTTAATGCAAACACTTCCGCCAGAATGCACGTAATTCGCCCGGTTCAAATTAATAAAATGTTTGTGTGTACGCTTGCTTGAGGTGGTAACTGTCTGTCATTGAACTCAGTGGAGAGCAGACGTTATCGTGTCATGTCTCGGCGGCTGACTGTAAAAATGAAGCTCAGACTGACAGGAGTCAGTTAACACTTACTCTAACATCCCTGTGAGGGATAGTGGTTAAGAAAAATGTAGGATCTACACAATTATGTTGTTATGTAAATTTAATTTTTGTTTATAGTTGTGTGTATTGGCAGTGCATGTGGACTGCATGTGGTAAGTTATGGCGAATTACATCTTCCCATTCTGTGTAAGTACTTGTGTATTTAATATTTTTGGTCATGTAATTTTATCTTATTGTGTCATTTTTATTCTTTTTCCGGTATATGTAGTGAGATGATTATTTGGTGTTTTTCTCTCTGTAACACTGTTTGAGTGCCATTTTGTTGGTTTTAAAATCCCTATGTCCATTGTTGTGGACTGAGATATAAAACTTATGCCACTTACCTAAATTTTCCTTTTCTCCCTTATTATCATTTTGCTTCTTTATCCATGATTTCCTTGAATTATTACTTTTAAGCTCGGAGTTTCAATTATTTTATATATGTATATATTTGGAGATGGTATCCCTCGCTCTCATACATTTTGGTTTTCATCTTTTCTTCCTTCCCTGTTGGTTTTATTAATAATTATTCCCTTATGTTGATACCGTAACTTGTCTCGTGTTGATCACATGTGCTGTGTAAATCACCATTTGCTTTGTCTTGTTATTTTTAATCTCTCTAGGAATTCAAGATATTATTCTTTAATCTATTGCAAGATCTTAACTATTAAACATTGTCATTCCACTGAAAAGAGTGAAATTTTATTTAATTATTGTAATTACGTGGGGATTTATCGTGGTGCTAGTGGATTGCTTCACGCGTTTAATTTCTTTCTTTGTTCTTGCATTGTTGTAGTTCCCCCCTCCATGCTGCTTGCTTGTGTCATTTGCGGTTTTGTTCCTCGACCTTGACTTTCCTTTTTTCTCACGTGGGGATGCTGATTTGTTTTTGTTTTTGCTTGGGATTGTTGTGTTAATGCTCAGTGGTATGGATGGATGGATTGGTGAGTTGGTACTTGGATAAATGTTCATTATTTCTCCATACATATGATATTACGGTATTTTGCCTGTTTACTGATCCTTCAGATATAATATTTTGTGTTTGTTTTTGGATCTGTTATTGATCTTTCTTGGTTGGTTTTCATGAGTTGATATTTTAATTTCAGGGTAGTCCTTACCCTCTTATTTTATTGTGCTGCTTCATTTGATCTATGCTTAATGTTACGTTTTTTCCTGTGTGTTTATCCCTCCACCGGGATCTACGATAAATTTTTTCGCTAATTCACCCAAGATAATATTTTTCTTAAAGACTTAAATTTATGAAATCACAATAATATTCTGAAAACAAATTTTATTTAATTACGGTAAATTAAGTATGTTGGTGCATCAATTTTTTTATTTTGCTAAATCTTTTCATATAATTTTCAGTTACCAAATTTTAATTTTGTTAATTATACTTTCTTTTATTTATTGAATTATTCCTTATAATCACACAAGGTAATTTTCTTTTATATACTGTACATTCCTAAATTATAATTTTAATTTTTAAAATGTACATGTGTATCATTCAGCAGTTAACTCTGCATTATCCTGGTGATCCCGTTCCTCTTTTTTATGGGGTGGGTTTTCAGCTCTCTTCCCAATGAAGTCTTTTCTTTCTGGGTAAGTTTATTTCTGTGTTTGGTACATGTTTTCATATTTTGTTGGTTTACCTTTCTCATAATCCCTATGGCGTTTGATGAGCGTTGCGCCATGGCTGAAATGTGGGGTTATGTAGCAGTAGGTAATTCCAGAGAGAATAGTAAATTTTTTATAATAATAATAATAATAATAATAATAATAATAATAATAATAATAATAATAATAATAATAATAATAATAATAATAATAATAATTGTACTGGGAGGTACACCTCAACTCCGCTCATTCAAAAGAAGCACCTTAATCAACTCTATCCAACAAAACGTGAAACTGCTATGGCATAAAGTTGGGACATTAATCAGAAGATGTCACTACTGAATAATTGAGAAGTTTGTCGTTTCTATGTTTCCTAAACTGATTGGATTTATTTTGTTCTGCTTTGGTATACATCAAGAAGTTTGGACATTTCGCTATAGATGTCATTACAAAAAACTATGGTCATGCACTCTGGTGCAAGGTGGAAGAACTTGTAATTTAAAGAAGTTTTGTGTTTCTAGGGTTTCATAACTGAATCAATGGTCATTTATTTTTGTGTTGGTAACACTTCTTTTTCATTACGCCAGTTCTGAATCTGGCCAATTAGAAATTTCTGTAATTATTTTTCAGCCTATCACAGGCTTCTTGTCGCTTTTTGAATTGTCCAATAAAAATTGAGAGGGTGTGTCCAGATTAGTTCAGAATCCTCTCGAACCTTCCCTTCGGGTATATAAGTTGCAGCCTTTCAAGTTTCCTTGTCTCTTGATCGCTGTATTTCTGAGAGAGTGTGTGTTAAGGCAGGAGGCGGGGCGCCTCATTCTTCGCCAGGCCGACCACCAGCCAAGGTAATGACCATCAGTCTTATTTTTCTGTAGCTACCTCCGCAGACTTATACGAGGGGAAGGTTCAAATTTCTAACTATGTAACCAACCTTTTTTTAAATGTAAATTTTCTTTCAGCTAATGTAATATTTCATAAAGTCTTAACTGTAAATCGGGGATAGAGAGTGCGTTACCATCTCGAGTTCCCCTTCTTTGGTTTGAGGTGACTATGATTTCGTAACTGTTTTTCTTTCCTGTAATGTCTTAACTTAACCTTCTTTCGAGTCGCCTCAGTAGCTTGGGATTAGCCCTGTATCAACAGGCCGAGAGCCCAGTTAGTATTTTATGTTTTATTATCTAGGAGCGCAAGTGTACGTCTCCATTCAGTTTGTGTTAGGGCCATTAATTTAACCTGTCCTTTTACCACAAAGGCCCAGTAGGTTGGGTAATAGATACCCCTGTGTAAAAGAAAATGTAAATTGTGCCTAGAGAGGCCAGAGATCGTACAATTCGGTGTAATGTTGCATGAAGCGGGCTGTTAAAATGTGGTTAATCTTGTAGAGCATGTAAGCTCTTTTCTAAGTTTTCTGTAATAGTGAGGAGTGCGTCAGGGAGGCTAGAGATTGTAACTTTTGGAGCAAAATGCTCTTGAATTTGGGATGTTTCTATCTTGGTCGAAATAATACCACTTTTGAAATTGTAAATGTGTAAACTAAAGGCTTGAAGCCCAAAATTGTTAAGTTCACTATTCTGGGGTTCTCTATTTCAATCCCCAAATTTGTCATTGTTATTTCACTAAGTGAAAAGTTGTTAAGTTTGTGATTTAAGGAGAAATATAACCTTTGTTTTGAAGTTTTCATTTAATTTTTGATATCATAGATACACCCATTCTACCCAGCACCTTCTTTCACCTCTTTCTGCAATTCTCCAAAACACGGTAATAATAACAATAATAATAATAATAATAATAATAATAATAATAATAATAATAATAATAATAATAATAATAATAATAATAATGATGATGATGATGATGATGATAATAATAATAACAATAACAACAACATGAAAAAGAGGACCCCTGGTGTTAGACAATTCTTTAAACATTTTGCCTTAGTGTTATCTAGTGGTGAAACATGGAACTCTGTTAAGATGATATTGCTAGTGGTTCAGTTTCCTTAGCCTGCCCATAGGTACTGCTGTGTGTGGCCACCTAGGAGTTAATTTTAAACTCTTAGCTAGAATTGTAACATTTAAGGCTTGACACACCTGCTTGTTTCCGTTTAGTTGTCCCTACCTGCGTCCAGCTCGCAGTCAATAAAAATGCCCTGTCACGTTTATTCACTGTCTTCTTCCGTTTGTCATCTGCTGGGGCAATTTTAAGGTAGGCTTCAAGGTTCAAAAACATCATAAAAAACTTAAATCTAGTGGCTGACAGAGATCCTTAGTGATTCTGTAATGTAAAATTTAGGCCAGTAACTGTTATCCTTCCTATTTTAATAATGTAGGGTTATCTCTATTTACATCACTATAAGATTCTACAGGTATTATGAGTGTGAATCCTCATTTTCTTTATTCAAGCTTTCTTCAATGCAACTACTAATTTCCCAAATTTAAATTAATTTAACAGTTTTCTGGTGTTGTTCTCACTTTCCCTTCCAGTTTATGTGTTCGGTATCCCTATTCTATTTTTGGTTGCCAGCCTTTTTTCTAAATTTACTGTTAATTCTATTTTGGAGTCTACTTATTTCGTGGCCTGTTGGTAGTATGAGCTCTGCTCCTGTTTATCTTACCAAAATTCTCTCCTCCTTTTAAGAAGTAGTTTGATTTTGCCTTTTAATAAGGTGACAAGTGTTGACACATTGCTTAACCTGTACCTGAAGGCATCAAGGTCAATTCTATGGTTTCATTATAAAGTAAAAACTTACAGTATATTGTTCCTTAAATATTTATAGTGCTCTTAGGAGCAACAAGATTTTTAAAATTTTTATAGGTTTATGGTTATTTGTCCGACTGCCTGACTGAATGGTCAGCGTTGAGGCTTTTGGTTCAGAGGGTCCGAGGTTCGATTCCCAGCTGGGCTAGGGATTTTAATCACGTCTGATTAATTCTTCTGGCTCAGGAACTGGGCGTTTGTGTTTGTCCCAACACTGTCCTCTTCATATTCACACAACACACCCCACTACCAACCACCATAGAAACATGCAATAGTGATTACATCCCTCCACGTAAGGTTGGTGTCAGGGAGGGCATCCGGCTGTAAATCAGGGCCAAATCCACATATGTAAAAGAGGTCTTCTTTGAAAGACTGTCAAAAGGCATTACATATGCAATTATATGCCAAATAGGCATGAACCCCTTAAATAAGCATTTATAGGCACAATAATACCAACGGATTATTGCTAAAAGAGCCTAAAATGGATTTATATCATTTATATCTGTACATAGGAATTAAATAGACAAATTCTCATCCCTACTGATCAGCAAATAGCTTTGCGATAAAAATATAAAGTGACCCATAAAAAAGTACTTAAATCACTGTTCAGTAAGTAGCTACATGATAAACTCAAAAAATTGCTTAAAACAACACTATAGACCAAAATATGTCTAATCGTTGATCAGTAGGTAGCTTTGCGATAAACTCGAAAAAGTACATAAAACAACACTGTAACCCACAAGGTGGTTAAAACGCTGTTCACTAAGTAGCTTTGCAATAAACTTGAACTGCACCTTTCCCCTATCCCAGATGGCTTAGCTCAGCGTAGTACGTCCAAAAAACCCATATGTCTAACAAATATTATCCTACGAGATCGGGACAGGATCTAGAGTATATATTTGTGAATGAGAACTCAGCATGATAAAGGAGGTAAAAGCATAATTTATTCTGGCTAAAACATAAATTTCAAATTCAAACAAGTATTACACCCCAATGAAAACTCCAAATTATATGCAACAAAGAAAATTTACAATGTCAAATTTGGCACTAAAAGTCATTCAAAGTATACGGGTCAAGAACCCGGGCATATAAAGTTTGAATCATGGGCATAAGACAGGTTTGGAAACCTCGCAATCCAACTACAGCCAACGGACTGTGAAACACTAATCAACACAAATATATGACAACACTATCACAAACACAAGACACATATAAACAATGAACACAAATAAACCACCTCTGAAAAAGAAAGACATCAATATCACCCTTTGCTGGATCGAAGTGAGCAGGAATCGTTAAGTTCTCGTGACAGTCAGAGTCACAAATACACCGGGCTATTCTTAGCTACATGTTTTCAAAGCAGATACAGCTGCCTGGCGAGGGACAAAACAATCACAACCTTGGTCTGCATGGCTCAAGCAATCCCAAATACGACCCTTCCAAGTTAACGGTATTATGCGTAAACTTTCACTCAGGCCTTCCATGGGACACACACACATTTTGCTCTTTACCTGGAAAACAAACTTGTCCAGTGGAAATACCATCTCGGCTCATGGGCCATTAAATATCTCATTCATTATAAAATCTGGTCTGGGGTACACACTCTCACAAACCAGGTACAACTCATTAATTTGGCCACAATGCCATCTCCAATTCTAGGCCTCCACACAATAGTCATGGCTCATCACGGCCTCTTATTTAATAGCCTCCGGTTCAAGTCTGGAGCATATACTGTATAGGGGTTTGCCTGCCACTTTTTGTAAATGACCCCCGCTAAATTCAACGATAGGGATAGCTCTCTGCACACGTCATCAGCTGAAAAACATACAATAATGCTATACCATGCATAGCTTGTCTATAGATTAGTTTCAATTCATCTCTAAGTTCCCGTTCGATCCTCAGGAGGTTTCAGTTCCCTTCAATATGCACTGATGAACACGACATCGCTTATACCTTAGTGTCTACATGACATGAGGGAAAATATCTCAACACAAATAAAACACCACTCTACATCCTCGCATAGCACTCATATCCCAACTCTAAATAACACTGAAATAAGACTGGGGTATAGCATGCATCCAGCCCCAAACATTTATTTACAAGATAAATGAAAATAAACCAATGCCACTATGGCTTACATTACAATTACTATTTACATTTAACAAAAAGACCACATATGAATCTGATCACTACATTTCATGCTTATAAACAGTTCAACTTATCTTTATCTTCATCTCTGCCCTTAGCAGTACCCTTGGAACTGCTCCATTGGTGTAATTTATTTCATGACAGTGTTCTTATTGACAGACTTAGGAGTCTGCTGGTTCAGTCCTACTGGTCCCATGATGTGCTGCCTTTGGCCATGTACTGCAGATGTGTCCCTGTAACCTGGTAATGGTTGTCAATCTCAATTCTCTTCACGACTTCGTTCGTGCATGAATTTACTGTTGCAACCTGGTAAGGATACAATCGACAATATCCCCTATTGAGACATTAGTCCAGTCAAACGATACTTACCAAATTAAGGGATATTTCCCGGTTCCAATCAAGTCCTTCTCAGCGGTTAGCCGTCATTAGCCGCAAGTGGAATTATTACACAGCGTGAACTTGTGTTCAAACATGTATTAACAGAGTAAATGTTGCTCGGGTGAGCTTATACAAATCGTTACTAAGTCTCCCCTATCACTGATACAATAGGCTTTGTTGTTCACGTTGAAAATACACACTCCTCGAACATCACTTAGCTCCTGCCGGGCACTGAAATACTGGAGGCAGTTGCACTAATGCTTCCTTCTTTTATAGAGTGAGTAGAGGGACACACCCTACAGTATATTCCCGAGATACAACTAGCTCACTTTGTGTTCGGCCAGCTACCTCTCAACGGATATTCCAAACAAGTTGAAATTAAGAAAACAGGCACAGTTACATGATTTTTATGGTTTAATCTACTTTGAAAATATCAAAAGGAATTGTTATCTTCTTGGATCAGTGAAATATGGTCCTGTGACTTATATCCAGGATTGAATTAAAATGATTCCAGACCTGGATATTTCGTGTTAGAGGACAGGCTGGCATTGTTTGGTAGTTCCCCGCTTTCAAATCTCTCGCTCTGTCTCTTGCATGCTGTTTCCCGACTCTCTCTCTCTCTCTTTTTTTTTTTCTTTTTTGCTATTTGCTTTACGTCGCACTGACACAGATAGGTCTTATGGCGACGAGGATAGGAAAGGCCTAGGAGTTGGAAGGAAGCGGCCGTGGCCTTAATTATGGTACAGCCCCAACATTTGCCTGGTGTGAAAATGGGAAACCACGGAAAACCATCTTCAAGGCTGCCGACAGTGGGACTCGAACCCACTATCTCCCGATTACTGGATACTGGCCGCACTTAAGCAACTGCAGCTATCGAGCTCGGTCGACTCTCTCTTCTCCTCGTGTACTCAAGCCATCAATGGGGTTTACAACAGTAAACTTATGGCATCCTGCCTTTGTCCGTCTGCGGGAACAGCACTGCACCCTACTTGCTACGGGTTCGATACATATATACACGCGGTCACCCAGCGTTCCTCAACTCATTCCTCAGCGCTAAATTCAAAATGTTTCACAGTGTTAAACCAATTTAACTGGACCATGATTTGATACAGTTCAGTACATAAAACGACACTGTAACCCAGAAAAAAGTGTCTAAAATGCTAATCAGTAAATAGCTTTGTGAAAAACTGTAAAATTATCATAAGCAATAGTGTAAACCAGAATAAAGTAACTGCAATGCTCATCATTAAGTAGCTTCGTCATGACACTGTAAAGTGCTTAAAACAGACCTGTGACCCACAAAAAAGTATGTACGAATGAATGGAATACTCTTCTCTTCCAGTCACGGATGACAACTGGGGAGAGAGTATTCATTTATTGCAATCTTAATATAATATATGCAGTTAGTTTTTTACAATATACCATATTACAAGATAACCCACTTAAGAAAAAGATTACAAGATTAATTAAATATACAGCATTTTCCATACATAGTACTTGGATGTATTGTAACCGTACACAAGTACGATCCCCGATTTTAGGTTATGAAATGTCTGTAAATTACGATCTCCCGATTTTAAGTTAGGAAATGTTTATACATGACAATCTCCTGATTTTAGGTTAGGAAATTTTCGTAAAATATTTGAGTGAATATGATGTTAAGTTTGTTAAATTAAGATGTAAGAACATAGTAATTTTTTTTTTTTTTTTTTGCAAGTTGCTTCACGTCGCACCGACACAGATAGGTCTTATTGCGACGATGGGGCAGGAAGGGGCTAGGAGTGGGAAGGAAGCGGCCGTGGTCTTAATTAAGGTACAGCCCCAGCATTTGCCTGGTGTGAAAATGGGAAACCACGGAAAACCATTTGTAGTTAGAGAATATCGAACATGTATGTCCTTACATTTGTATAACTTTTAATTTGGGTAAGAGTCTGTACACATGGCCTAGCAGTGAAGATTGTGCAACATGGGAAACAGTGACTATATTGGTAAAGATGTTTGAAGATGATTGGAGTTTCAACAAGTGGCTTGGAAACCCGGGAGACAGTCGGGAAGTGTATGCTGAAGATTGTTATTCATCAATGTGGGTGAACGCAAGTGTTAGCTCGGTAACCAATCCGAAAGCACCGATTTTGAACTTGCGTTGACTGAGAGGCGCTTGAAGATGTTTCAGTCAGAGCGTTGATACCAGTGGTCCTTCGGCGAACTAGAGTAATGTGGAGCAAGCCTTTATGAGGCCTTTATCCATTATCTTTTGCAGAGTGAGTAGTGCTGAAGAACCTTGGTTATGGACTCATCACTGTACCATTACGGAGCAAACTACGAAGGCATTAGGGAGTCATTACAAATGTATTAATGAGGTTATGACAAGTCATTCTCAGTGTGTATTTTGCAGAAGATACTACAAAGTGTTCATTTGTCAGTCATACTCTGGTTTAGTCCTCTCTAAGGTAATGCAGTGTGTGAGGTGGTTTATATGTGTAATCTGGAGGTAATATGTTGTGCACAGAAATTATTATGGTTAGATGAAACCATAGGCCGAGTGCTTATTACTTGTTCATTCTTTCACTAATATGACGTGGTTGTCATTATTTATTAATTCCACAGTAGTCATTTTACACTGTAAATGTGTATGGCTTAATTAAGAGATATAGTGAGGTTTGTTCATGTAAATAGGCAATTTTACTTTGGATTTGGTCTCCATGAGTGATTCTTTGATGATGTTTGTTGTTCTCTGATCTACTCCAAATTCTGCTGCCACTTCAAAAAGGGGTTCTTGGTCCATATTGTCATATGCCTTTTTGAAGTCTACAAATATGATGACAAAATTTTTGTTTGATGTATTGCAGAAATAGTTCATAGAGTTTTACGTTGACAATTTGTTTTATGCACGATCGGCCTTTTCTGATGTCGACTATGAATACCAGAAACATTTAAGCTGACTTTAAAAATACGTACAACTTTATTAAGTCATTCTTAATAGACAAATAGGTCACTGACTATGAATACTAATCTAAGATCAAAACTACCTCCAATATTATGGAAAGGGAACAACAGTTTTACAAAATAAGTTGTTCTGACTCACACACTAGCCTGAAACTGTGTTTATCCTCCATGTATTCATTTCCTTCTTCTTACCTACATATGTATAAGCTGCCTTCAAGAAAGGAGCCATTATAATTCAGAAGGTATAACTTCGGGTGTTTCCTCACACTACACTGGTTTGAATGCAAGGCATGCCCTTGAGGCCACCAACCACATGTCGACAACACCCAGGATCCCCAGTTGTGATTGGTGGCTTCAAAGCCATGCCATGCATTCAAACCAGTGTAGCAGCGGAAAGCACCCAAAGTTATATCTCCTAAACTATTGAAAGATATTCCATTACTTAAGGCCATACAATGTCTATACAAAAAAAAAAAAACACCATGGGCTGATGACCTAGATGTTACGCCCCTTTAAACAACAAGCATCATTATAAAAAATAACTAAACTAGCTTTGTCTCCCTCAGAGTACTCCCCTCCTCTATTAATACAATGCTCCCAATTCCATTTATGTCAGCAATCCTGGTAGGCAACTTGGGCAATACATACAGTTCTGTCAGCAATTCAATTCAAACTCTTCAACCGACTGAAATTTTTGTCCTTACAGCAGGAGTTTCACTTTAGCCGGGGCTAGGTCAGGTGAGTAGGGAAGTGAGTACTGGATGGAGAAGCATAAAATTGCCTTTGTGTTCGTCAAAAATTCACAAATTAACAGCGATGCTAGAGCTGGTGAGTTATCATAGTGGAGGCTCAAGGAGTCCACTCATTTTCTCCTGACATTTTCTCTCGAACATCTTAAGACTAACATAATACATGCAGTTCACCATTTGATCCTCAGGTAGGAATTCATTCTGAACAACACTACTGATGTCAAAAAAGGCAGTTAATATTTCACATTTGACCTGACCTGCTGCACTACAGTATCTTCAGACTCTATGATTTGTGTGACATCCTTACGTGTCTACGTTAATGTTTTCCCCCGGTTGAAACAGAACAGAATGGTGGTATGCTGCTCACAATATTCATCCTGACAATTACAACACACTCTACACATCTTAGAGGTGAAGCTTCCGTGGTGTGTAGAATTATTTAGTTTATTTTCCAGGTTGAACCTGCAAAGACTTTGCATCTACATAGTATTTTCAAAGTTTGGTTACCTTTTTAACATGCTATAAGTATAGAATAATAATTAAGAAACATAACAATAGCATAAATAAGTTACCTCACAACAGGACTGGAAACAAATGGTATTTCATTAAAGTCCTTTGTACTGTAGTTCTCCAAATATGCTTTCTTGCTTTGTGGAAGAACATATTTACCAAGTACAATATTATAGTACTGAAAAGAAACAGAAGATAAAATATACCTTACAAGATCTCAACAAAGAACTGCACAGTTGAAACTGAACCAGTGAATACATTAAATACCTTATCAACGATCTCACTAAGTTCTTCTGATTTGTTCTCATACCGAGGTCTGGGGAGAACATATCCATACATTGCAAGCACACCACCAGGTACAAGAATTCTTTCTGCTTCAGAATAAAACTTAGGTAAGTCAAACCAGTGGCATGACTGACATGCAGTTATCAGCTGAACTGATTCATCTGGACAATCTATTTTCTCTGCAGGTCCAACTCTAAAGACAGAAAGAGAAAAAAAGGAGAGGGACTAAAGACGGCTCTTTTTAAAGAAATGCACGATTTCTAAATATAAACCTTAAATAAAATATAATGTTATTTCTTAATGCTTGACAATACTGTAAAAATCATAATAAAGGAATGGAATTTACACAGTTTAATGAAGAACAAAAGGAAATAAGGTTTTCTCCAGAAAACAATAATACAATATTCAGTACTGTGTACTATGATGTATGTCCTATACACTTCCAGATCCCAACTAGTTAGCAGAAACTTGCTGCTGTAAAAGTAATACAAGGGAGAAATTCAATGGCAAATGTTATAGGTTTCAGAATCTCCTGTTTATCTATATTCTATACCAGGGCTGAGCAAGTGATTGCCTTTCACCTCCAAAGTCAAGTATGCTTGCTTCTCTGTGTTTCAATTAATTGTTTGTTTTAACTTTGCTTGGCACTTCAAATAATCTCATTCTTTGCATAACTCAATTACATACTGGTAATAAAAATTACTGATAATTTGATCATTTTGCTATTCATACAAGAAATGTACAGCCGATTTAACAACCGTTTCTTTTTGTACAGGCAAATAAAACGTCTCAAATCAATATAATTATTTTGTACAATTTTTTGTACAAACCAATCTGCCTCCTAATTAAAAAACAAACAAAACCCAATGGCACTACAGCCCCGATGGACCTTGGCCTACCAAGCGGCCGCTCCTCAGCCCAAAGACAAGCAGATTACAAGGTGACGTGGGGTCAGCATGACAAATTCTCTCCGGTAATATTCTTGGCTTTCTAGACTGGGGCCGCTATCATGTCATCCGATATCTCCTTAACTGTAATCACATAGACTGAGTGGACCTTGAACCAGAACTCAGATGCAAGGAAAAATCCCTGACCTGGCTGGGAATCGAACCTGGGGCCATTTAATAGGAAAAGAAAATCATCTGTTTCCTGCTCATTAATAATTTTTTTGTAAAACAAACTTTACTTATGCATGCAAAAAGGAAAAATGCCTATGGAAATAAAATAATGTCTCAAAAGAAAACATGTATTTTGTACTGATAAACAAACAGGAAACAGTGCAAGCAATTGGTAACCCTGCCAACCTGGGCCCAGTATATAGGAGGCTAGGTTCTGCCTGTCACAGGCCAGGACAAAGAGCGAGTGAAAGAGGAGTAAGACCTTTTTCAAATAAATTGGTCCATCTGGCCTAGGTGGTAGAACCTTGCAAGTTACAGTGAAGTCCATAATGGCAGCGTCAGAAGAAACCTTTGGAATGATGCAGGTTGGTAGATGAGGCATTCCAGTACTCAGTTTGCTGCCTTGTATATGAAGTAGGGAACTGCTACAGCCTAAGGAACAGTTCACCCTGATGGTAAACTTCCAGATTGGATTAGAAATAACTAGTCAGCAGTAAAGGAAAAAGGAGTGCTTTCAACAATAATACAAGCCTCATGAGGAGTACAGCAAACAATTTGGTCCATCTTATTATTTTGTTCCATCAGATATCTTGGCCATTAACCTGATTTTTGTCCATAAGTGGTGGTGGTGGTGATGGTGATGATTATTGTTTTAAGAGGAAGTACTATAACTGTACAGGATCTGAATTCCTAACTTTAATATATATATATATTTGGTTGTAGATTGTATTTATAATGATGTGTATTTGATTATTATCATTGTTGTTGTTGTTGTTCCAGAATATCTGTGGAACGCAGAGGTGAAAGAAGGTGCGGGCTTGAATGGGTCTAACTACAATGTCAAGAATTGAATTAAAACTTTAACAAAGGTTATATTTCTTTCATTATATATATATAAAAAAACTTAACAAATTTCCACAAGGGAAAAATAACAATCAGGTACAATGTCAATCTTGAAACCAGATTAGGAAAAATTCAAGATTCAGGACCTTAACACTTTTTTTTTTATTAAGGATGTGGACATTTCACTCAGTGAAAAAGATCTTTTACAAGAAGCACAATGCCAAATCCCTTTCGTGAACATAAAATACTTTACAAGGAAAGCACCAACTGGGAACTCCCTTCAGTACTGGTCTGCTTAGTCACTTTTCGAGCACAGTGCTTACCACCATGTTTACATTCTCGGCATGCATTGTATAAAGGAAAGGGTGATAGACATAAAGCTGAAAATTACAGGCCAGTAAGTTTGACATGCATTGTATGTAAGCTTTGGGAAGGCATTCTTTCTGATTATATTAGACATGTTTGTGAAATTAATAACTGGTTCGATAGAAGGCAATTCGGTTTTAGGAAAGGTTATTCCACTGAAGCTCAACTTGTAGGATTCCAGCAAGATATAGCAGATATCTTGGATTCTGGGGGTCAAATGGACTGTATCGCGATTGACATGTCTAAAGCATTTGATAGGGTGGATCATGGGAGACTATTGGCAAAAATGAGTGCAATTGGACTAGACAAAAGAGTGACTGAATGGGTTGCTATATTTCTAGAAAATAGATCTCAGAGAGTTAGAGTAGGTGAAGCTTTGTCTGACCCTGTAATAGTTGAGAGGGGAGTTCCTCAGGGCAGTGTTATCAGACCTTTATGTTTTCTTATATACATAAATGATATGAGTAAAGGAGTGGAATCGGATGTAAGGCTTTTTGCGGATGATGTTATTCTCTATAGAGTGATAAATAAGTTACAAGATTGTGAGCACTGCAACGTGACCTCGAAAATATTGTGAGATGGACAGCAGGCAATGGTATGTTGATAAACGGGGCTAAAAGTCAGGTTGTGAGTTTCACAAATAGGAAAAGTCCTCTCAGTTTTACTTACTGCGTTGATGGGGTGAAAGTTCCTTTTGGGGATCATTGTAAGTATCTAGGTGTTAATATAAGGAAAGATCTTCACTGGGGTAACCACATAAATGGGATTGTAAATAAAGGGTACCGATCTCTGCACATGGTTATGAGGGTGTTTAGGGGTTGTAGTAAGGATGTAAAGGAGAGTGCATATAAGTCTCTGGTAAGACCCCAACTAGAGTATGGTTCCAGTGTATGGGACCCTCACCAGGATTACCTGATTCAAGAACTGGAAAAAATCCAAAGAAAAGCAGCTCGATTTGTTCTGGGTGATTTCCGACAAAAGAGTAGCGTTACAACAATGTTGCAATGTTTGGGTTGGGAAGAATTAAGAGAAAGAAGAAGAGCTGCTCGACTAAGTGGTATGTTCCGAGCTGTCAGCGGAGAGATGGCGTGGAATGACATTAGTAGACGAATAGGTTTGAATGGCGTCTATAAAAGTAGGAAAGATCACAATATGAAGATAAAGTTGGAATTCAAGAGGACAAACTGGGGCAAATATTCATTTATAGGAAGGGGAGTTAGGGATTGGAATAACTTACCAAGGGAGATGTTCAATAAATTTCCAATATCTTTGAAATCATTTCGGAAAAGGCTAGGAAAGCAACAGATAGGGAATCTGCCACCTGGGCGACTGCCCTAAATGCAGATCAGTATTGATTGATTGACTTTGGGCTTTAAGTGTCTAGTTTTACAAGTTTACAAATGGAAGAAGAATTATTTAGTTTAAGGGCAGAAATCCCCTAATTCCAGAGCAGTTGTTCCCTAATTCATAATATCAAGCCTCCCAGGGGCACACTTTACAATTACAAAACTTGAAATAGAGCTAACAGGCTCTCAGGTCTCCAAGCCTACTCAAGGCAACATCAACTTACAATTACTGGCCTCGCAAAGCACAATTTACAATTTGAAAATTATTTATACAAGGGTACTTAATACCCAACCTACGGGACCTTCATGAAAAAGGAACAGGTTAAATAACTGGCCCAAACACAAAATGAATGGAGGCGAACTGCACTCCAAGATAATGAAAACTTAGAAACCTACAGGGCTCTAGGCCGATGAAACAGGGGCTATTATTATTTATAAGTTTCATATTCCGTATTGATTGGATTCAATGTAATAGACAAGAAAAATGTTCCACCGATCAATACATTTATTGTGAATGAATTATTGCACTAGTGCCGGTTTCGACCTATCTTGGCCATCTCATCAGCTAGCACACAAATTTACAGTCATAGGACAAAATTACAAAGATGTTACGTAAGAGCATCCGGATGTCTGATAAAAAATGGAAGTAAAATATATTGCAGTATGTTGCGTTAAAATATCTCTGATTAAAAGTGGTGATGGTTAGAATAAACTAAAACCTATTGATTGAGCATGGACATGAGTACATAAACACATTAAAATATATATGCCACATCATAAGACACTAAAAATATAGCACATTAAACACATTAAAACATGGTACATTTTAAAAACGTCTATTAAAATTTGAGTTCATGTTGCGTTGCATTCATTCTTCAATCCTCTTGTAGTTCTTGTGTTGATTAAGTTGAATATTGAGAATGTTCTATGGCTGATATACTTTGTATTGGTATGTTATAAGAACTCTTGTCAGTAAAATTTGAAAATTGAGTACTGTGCAATTCAACTGTTGATGTAGTCAGGTAAGATTTATATATACAGCAAGATAGGGTTTAATTTTAGAACAGTTGGTGGTGACACTTCTCTCGTCTATGCACGTTATATGGTTGTTATCTGTAAAGAAAAGCTAATATGAGTATAGCGTATGTATGAAGGAATGCCTGGATGTATGTGAAATGAAAAAAGTACTTAACTTACTGTTGTTGCTGTGGAGGTTGTGTACCGATATGTTTGGAGATTTGTTGTGTTCTGCTGCGAGTACGTCTGGGGCTCATGTGAGCTATGTGGAGGGATGTTGGTGGAGGGGATGGAGGAGTGGCTATTGTGAAGGTAGGGGCGGGGTTAGGCTTGTGATTCGTCAGTTTGTTATGACGTATTCCTATATCGTAAGAAACAACATCTCAATAATGAACTTTATTCAACACATCTCAAAGTATCCCATGAACTACCACATAGCTATTGGAATTACTTTCAACAAATTTCTAGAAATAAAATAGAAGATTTAGCCATAAAGAAACAAAACACATTAAACAAAAAACTGGAAACACTGAAACAACAAAGCAAACCGAAACCACTAACCATAACTGAAAATAAAGATCCTTCCCAACATAAATACCATCCACCCGTAAAAAATCTCACACTAACCGTGTTTGACGATCTAGAGACGGCTATATTGAGCAGGGGACCCAAACATAACTGGGGTAATGCATCATCCTATCAGAATATTATAACTGCCGTTACCGAAACAGAACTCGCTTTACAGAAAATTCCGTACGATATACGAGACGAAGTTAGACGCAAAATCAGTAGAAAGATCCCGCAATATATAAAAAATGTTCACAATAATAGCCTAAACATGAATACCGCCAATAAATCGAACCTAAACAAACTCAAAAACAAAATAAAACAGAACAATCTACTAATAACAAAGGCAACACTACGGTCATTATGGATAAGAATGAATACATAAGAAAGACTAAAGAATGTTTCCAGGACAACACTTTTTCAATTAAACGCCGAGATTCAACCAATAATATACAAAGAAATTTTAAAAATCTACTCAAGAACACATACTTTATTCTCACCGAAACAGAATCTGCTAAACTTGTAACTATGAACCCCCAATTACCATCCGCAAGGGCCTACCCTAAAATACACAAAGAAAATGTACCCATGAGACCGATTATAAACTATAAGTTATCACGATTCATTCAGAAATTTTTGAAAAAGCATTATTCATTTTTAGCAAACAAAACAAAACAAAACTCAATAGATTTTTGCAACAGAACCAAAGAACTAAAGATTGAAAAACATCATACCCTTACTTCATTTGATATAACAAACATGTACCCTAACATTCCTATTAAACAAACAGTCAAAATAATTGAATCTAACCTAAAAAACCATAGTAACTTGAGCACCTTAGAAATAGAAGAATTCGTGATTCTGCTTAAATTCGCCTTAAACAATAACTACTTCAAATTTCATGATATCATATATCAGCAACAAGGATTACCTATGGGATCTCCTGCTTCCGGAATATTAGCCCAAATATATATCGACCACCTAGAACACACGTCAATTAATAAAATAGATAATATATATTTTTGGTGTAGATTTGTCGACGATATCTTCGTAATTATAGATAATAGATTCACTGATGCAGATACTATACTAGACAAACTTAACAATTTAGACCCCCAAATTAAATTCACTAAAGAAACAGAAAATAACCGTACCTTAAATTACTTGGACTTAACAATAACCAGACATGACACTCACTTATCTTACAAGATCTATAGGAAACCCACACACACTTTAAATACCATAAAAAATGACTCCGTTCATCCTAACACACATAAAAGAGCAGCCTATTATAGTATGATACATAGAGCTTTCAATATCCCAATGACAATAGAAGATCGAAATAATGAATTAAAATTAATCCACGACATAGCCAAATACAATGGATACAGCAAAGAAATGGTCAACAAAATCATCCACAAAATAAAATCCCAACCTAAAACTAAATTAATCAAAACAGCCAAACTGAAAAAAGATTATGTCCTATTTACCTTCAACACCACCAATATATAAGTTATACTATAACTAATATCTTTAAGAAGCACAACCTGAAAATAGCATTCAAAACCACACACAACAGCACCAACCCTATACACAACACCAAAACAGTCAATAATAATAATAAATACAACCAATCAGGTGTCTACCGCATCAAATGTAACAACTGTGACACAAGCTACATTGGACGTACAGGTAGAAACTTCACCATCTGTTATAATGAACATATAAATGCAGTAAAGCACAACCATTTCTCATCGATAGGCCAACATGTAGAAGAAACTAAGCACAACTTCACAGACATCAATAATGACATGATGATATTAAACATAAACTCTAAGGGCCCCCTGCTCAACATAACCGAAGATTTCTATATTTCTTTGGATCAATACGCTAACCCCAATCATAACATTAACGACATTACAGAGAAAACCAGTACTGTATCATTTTTGACAAAGTCATTCCTGCAATACAAAATGACTATCTCAAATTAGTAAAAACACGTCATAACAAACTGACGAATCACAAGCCTAACCCCGCCCCTACCTTCACAATAGCCACTCCTCCATCCCCTCCACCAACATCCCTCCACATAGCTCACATGAGCCCCAGACGTACTCGCAGCAGAACACAACAAATCTCCAAACATATCGGTACACAACCTCCACAGCAACAACAGTAAGTTAAGTACTTTTTTCATTTCACATACATCCAGGCATTCCTTCATACATACGCTATACTCATATTAGCTTTTCTTTACAGATAACAACCATATAACGTGCATAGACGAGAGAAGTGTCACCACCAACTGTTCTAAAATTAAACCCTATCTTGCTGTATATATAAATCTTACCTGACTACATCAACAGTTGAATTGCACAGTACTCAATTTTCAAATTTTACTGACAAGAGTTCTTATAACATACCAATACAAAGTATATCAGCCATAGAACATTCTCAATATTCAACTTAATCAACACAAGAACTACAAGAGGATTGAAGAATGAATGCAACGCAACATGAACTCAAATTTTAATAGACGTTTTTAAAATGTACCATGTTTTAATGTATTTAATGTGCTATATTTTTTAGTGTCTTATGATGTGGCATATATATTTTAATGTGTTTATGTACTCATGTCCATGCTCAATCAATAGGTTTTAGTTTATTCTAACCATCACCACTTTTAATCAGAGATATTTTAACGCAACATACTGCAATATATTTTACTTCCATTTTTTATCAGACATCCGGATGCTCTTACGTAACATCTTTGTAATTTTGTCCTATGACTGTAAATTTGTGTGCTAGCTGATGATGGCCAAGATAGGTCGAAACCGGTACTAGTGCAATAATTCATTCACAATAAATGTATTGATTGGTGGAACATTTTTCTTGTCTATTACACAGGGGCTATTCCCAAACTACTGAGGTGACTCATATAAAATTACTTTAACACCTTCCAGAAGAAAAAGTTACAAAAGCTAGTCAACTCAATCCAAGATGAAGGGGAGTTCGAGAGGGTAATTCACTCTCTATCCCCGATTTACAGTTAAAGAGTGTACAAAGTTTTTACATTAGCCAAAAGATGATTTACATTTTAGAAAAGTTGATTACTCAGTTAATGATTCGGACCTTTCCCTCGGATTAAACTGCGGAGGTAGCAAGAAAGAATAAAATGATGTGGCCATTACTTTGTAGATGTTCTGGCTGCCAACGAAAGAGGCCACCCACCTCCTGCTTAACACACACACACTCAGATAGACAACGATCAATTGGCCAAGAAACGTGAAAAGCCGCAGTTATAAACCCTCAGGGACGGTTTGAGATCATTCAAGAATAATCAAAACACACCCTCTTAATTTTATTGGTTAAATTCAAAAGTAACACTCAAAATCGAACAATTAGCCTGTGACAGGTTGAAAATTAATTACTGATATTATTCATTGGCCAGATTCAAAACTGGCGGAAAGAAAAAGGAAATATTGCCAACCCAAAAATAAATGAACATCATTCAGTTACAAAAACCTAGAAATAACTTCTTTAAATTATAACGTCTTACACCTCGCACCAGGGTGCAATATCATAGTTTTTTGTATTGTCATCTATGGAAGAAAGTCCAAACTTCTTGATGAATGGTAAACAAAACCAGGAGAAATTCACTCAGTTTAGGAAACTTCACAGTATCAAAATTACCGGTACTCAATATTTTAGTGGTGACATCTTCTGATTAAAGTTCCAAGTTGATGTAGTTTCAGTTTCACGGTTTTACCAATAGAGGAGTTCATTTAGGCGCTAATTTTGAATGCGCGGCATTGAGGTGTACCTCCCGATATATTATTATTATTTGCACTTTACAATTATTGATAATAGTTATGAGTTGGCTTTCAATTGTTTTATATGTATGTGTATTTTATTTATTTATTTATTTATTTATTTATTTATTTATTTATTTAGATTGTTTATTCCATGTCAATTTATATGTACTCATGTTGTGGTGTGATTTTATTCTGTTTGCCTAAGCATGGACGATGTATATGTGTCCATGTGCATTTGAAATGATTCAATTGTTTAGTGACAGTATATTTTTTTTTGCTAGTGGCTTTACGTCGCACCGACACAGATAGGTATTATGGCAATGATGGGGTAGGAAAGGCCTAGGAGTTGGAAGGAAGCGGCCGTGGCCTTAATTAAGATACAGCCCCAGCATTTGCCTGGTGTGAAAATGGGAAACCACTGAAAACCATCTTCAGAGCTACCAACAGTGGGATTCGAACCCACTATCTCCTGGATGCAGGCTCACAGCCATGCCTCTAACCACATGGACAACTCGCCCAGTAGTGACAATATAAAAAAAGGGAGTGTCACCATGTTTGTTTTAAGAACAAAGTAAGAGAAATGTAAAGAAAACAGATTATTTTTTAAAAAGGGCAAAAATATCAACTGAACAATAATTTTAATGAAATGAAATGGTGTATGGCTTTTAGTGCCGGGAGTGTCCGAGGACATGTTAGGCTCGCCAGGTGCACGTCTTTTACACCTGTAGGCAACCTGCGCGTCGTGATGATAATGATCATGAAGACGACAGAAACACCCAGTCTCCGGGCCAGCGAAATTAACCAATGACGGTTAAAATTTCCAACCCTGCCGCAAATCGAACCCAGGTTCCCTGTAACCAAAGGCCAGCACGCTAACCATTTAGCCATGGAGCCGAACATTTTAATGAATTGTAACTGTTAAAGATTGTGAATTGATTATATAGAGCAATGATTATATGTGCTTTAGAGGAATATATATTATACTGAATTTGGAGAGTGAGGAGTTATATATGATATGATTTATGTATAACACAGATTCCATACATTGGAATGTCATAATATTTAATGTCTCTATGATATCTTTCCTTTGCTAGAGAAGAAAATAGTGCAGAGATTATAATTAGAGTCAACTGAGGAGTATGGGTTGCCTGGAAGAAAGTTATAGTAACCTGAAGTATCTTCATAAACTTTTTTTAATTGACGAAGAAAATGAGAAGGAATTGTGATTGCGGAGAACTGACTGGAACAAGAGTATGAATGTATTATCAAAGTTGTCTGGATATTGAAGGCAGTTTTATGCCATTAGTGTGCGGTGGAGCGTCTGTGAGTTCAGGGTTGAAGGTATTCTCGTGGCCGCTTGGAGGTTTTTGACCAGTGGCTCTTCAAGGTCATAAGAAAGGGAGAATACTCATGGACTGTTTCTTCTTACAAAAAAAAACAAAAACTTGTAAATATCATTTCAGAGAACAAGAGGTATGTGTAACAGAATGTTAGTGTATTGTTTATTTTAAGATGTTAAATTATTTATTGATGAGAAAGTTAAGTATGTATGAAGTGATTTTAAAAACCTTGCTATAATTTCTGATGGAATTTGTATGTTTACATGTGATCTTAAAGTTTAGATTTTGTCAGCCCATGATATGCCCCTACAGATATAGGTTCTTTATATTTTCCCTTAACATATATATATATATATATATATATATAAGCTCAAGTATGAGCACAGGTTACAGTACAACTTGGCAACCATCCTCCAATACAATGCAATCTTCTCTTTCAATTTCCAAGTAACTGTACCATTACTTTATGAAACTGAGTAGGGTTTTTTTTTTCTTCAGGGCATCTCTCATTTTGATGTAGGTTTCACATTCCACCTCCTTTGCCTTCCAGCCATCTGGGTAATTGTAATATTGTTATCTTGCTGATTCTTCTGGATATGTTTAGAAAACTTGTAAACAGAGGCTTGATGAGAAACGATGTGGCTGAAATTAAGAGTCCTACCCTTCAACATAATTACCTGATCATAAACATCCCATAGGTCGGGAGTAAATCTAGAAGGCACAGCCACGGACTGGTCTTCTTCTTAAGTATGTTGTTCCCATGTCTGGAGGTCTTTTATTTCATCATGAGAAGTATCAAGGTTAACTTTGTTCTGAAACCTTAATGCCATGAGTATTACCGAGAATGAGCAGTGTATAAGAATATTATTATGGAGGAAATGTTCATGGATATAAGGTCATAAAGTAGTACTGGACCAAAAATTATTATGGATGAAATTTTCAAGGACGTAAAGTAGTGGTTAACCATTTAAAAATTAAAATCGATGTGAGCAGATGTTCAAACAATGACTGTAATTGCAACATGGTACAGAAAACAACCTACATTAAACATTTAAGTATAATAACTGACAACAATATGAAATCGAATTACTGTATCATACCTGCCATTTCAGAACAAAACACAACAAAACCATGGCGCACCTCCTTAGTTGCAACTCCTGCCCTCTCGTTTGCACATGCAAGATTTAGTGAAGGCCACACCAAATGGTCGAGATCTTGCCAAATTCTGGTCCGATATGGTATAATTGTTATTTTGAATGTACCTCTAGTATGTTTTTTTTTTTTTTTACCAGTTAGCCTATTTAATTATTTCTCTTTTAACTAACAATTTATATGATGTATTGCTTCTGATACAAATAAATAAATACCTGCCATGTAATATGAAGGGCCAGGGGAAAAAACAGGTAAAGCAATTTCCTTCAGAACTGAGAAAAACAAAATTTCAATTTCAAAATGTTACTTGACAAACAAATAAAATACTGAAAAATCATATGCTTTAAATAACTGAAGTGAAAAATGTAATAAACTGAATTAAGCTTGGTCCGATGCCCAGTATATCACCGCTAACTCAATTTTGACAAAAAGTTGGGTTTGTAAACAAGCAGCCACACATATACTGGATGAGTTGATTGCAACCTGGCTCGCATGTTTTCATGGTAGGTGTTCTGATAAGATGGCCAAAGAATGACATACATTTTTTTCCTAATTGTGCTCAATACCAGTTCAATTTCACTATAAACTGTTTCATTTGATGCTATTCTCCATTGTCCAGTAACTTCTTCGTGTTTATTTAGGAAGCCCTCTGGGTGGGGGCAGTAGAATAACACCCACGGTAACTCCTGCCTGTCGTAAGAGGCAACTAAAAGGGGCCCTAGGGGCTCTCAACTATGGAGCGTGGGCTGAATCCTTAGCTGATATTGCTTCAAGTTATTTGTGCCAGGCTTCTCAGGTTAATTTATCCTATCCAACCTCCCTTAGTCAACTCTGGTTTCTTTTCCGACCGTGACACTATTAGAACATTTGTGGGCTAGGGAGTATTTCATTTTCATGCCCTTCTTTGAAGGATACTTCCTCTTAAAACAATAATCATCACCATCACCACTACCACCTGTTTATTTTGCATGTTCTAATTATTTTTCTTTCTGTCTTAGGTATTTTTTCAACTGTATTAGTAGTTTTAAAAATGGTTTCACTAGTATAAGTTTTTTCAGGCTGTGTGACTGTTTTATAATGTTCTAATTTTCCTGCTATCAATAAGCTTTTCTTTGTTGTAGGTAGTCTTGGTAATAAAATTTACAATTCATGATATAAAATTTTTGGGATTATGCCATGTAATAAACTATAAAACACACTCAACACGTGCTTTTTTGAAAGATACCTTACCTTTCTTCATCAGGAGAAAAAAGAAACACAAGACATCAATGCCTGCTAAGAGAAAGCAACCAAGAACTTAAAATGGTGCCCTAAGATGTAATAGGACGCCATTTTTGCCCATGCTAGGGACAACCAATGGCAGCAATAAAGCATCATTTTCTGATGGTTCTGATAATAAGTAGCCACGATTCCATGAACAGAGACACCACGCCGAGACCTCCTAAGATATCACCCGGCTGAAATGATATAACTTTTAACTTCTCAATGAAGGGTGTGGAATCCTTAATATAGGAAGGCGTGTTACCCAGAGTGGCTGAAGTAGTCTACCTATATATTTAGAAAGGGCATATGTAGGGGAACCAATTGTACTAACAAGAGGCCTTATGTATTTTTGGAAGCCCATACATTCTTGGAGGAATAGCATCCCCTGGAAGGAGAGTCTTGGCCGTATCTTCTGGAATAGAAGATTGCTTGATCAATTTGATGGTAGTATTTGAACAGAAAGTTGTACGATCACAATTATTAATCCTGTGTATAGGATCTGCAAACAAAGGCGAGATCTTGTTATCATAATCATCCTTATCGATCACCACTGTCATGTTACTCTTTTCAGTGGGGAGAATGATAATATCAGAATTGCCCCTTAGATCTTTTAGTGCCCGGCTTTCACCTTGTTTTAAGTTGGTGTCAGGTGGCTTAGTGGTCTTGAAAACTCTGGAACATTCTTGCCTGGCTACCTCAGCCTCTTCAAGTGTGAGGTAATATACCGAGGATTCTATAGATGTAACAAGTTCCTCAATTGGAATTCTTCTACGTGTTACAGCAAAGTTGATACCTTTAGAGAGAATTGCCTATTGGGTTTCATTTGGAGGCATATTGGACAAATTTACAACAACTTTGTTGGCATCAAGTCTATTGGTTTCTACATCTGACATAATCTTTCATATTTGGAAATATGTCACCCCCTTACCTGATCTAGTATGGTATTAGCTTGCACTGCAGTAATACGATCAAAGACCTTCCATAATTCATCATTTACGAAGTTCGAGAGGCGTAGATACAGCTATAGCAACTCCCTCGAGATGAAGTCAAACTCCTTACGAGTCTGCTGCATGCCCTCCATAACATCTTGCTTGTATGATGATAGATTCTCATTAGCTTTCGGTGTTCTGAAGGTATGCTTCAATAAAACAAAATGTGGTAGTATATCACGGTTCCAGCATCATAGGAGAAATGTGAGTGAGGAAATAAGACACATTTTCTTGCATCATAACCTACTAAATTTAGATATCAATCGGAAAATATCCTCCCCACAGAGGTTTCTAATATTATCATTTAGACTTTCACAGCCCATGTAACTATTCATGATGTAAAATTATTGGGATTATGCCAAGTAATAAACTATAAAACACAACGCGCATTTCGTAAGGTACCTAACCTTTCTTCAGCAGGAGAAAACAGAAAACAGGAACATGACGCATCAGTGGTTGCTAACAGAAAGCAACAAAGACTTAAAAGACGTCCTAAGATGTAATAGGATGCCATTTTAGCCCCATGCTAGGGACAACGAATGGCAGCAATAAAGTATTATTTTCTGATGGTTCTGATAATATGTAGCCACGATTCACTGAAGTTGTAGCCTGTATTGTGGTTGAAATTATCTGGGTGTTTATTAATTTCAACCTCCTCCCTGATGATTCTGGGGCAATGTTGTTTTATACAGGCAAGAACATCCACTCCTTGGAACATCATGACCAGGTGTTAAGGCATGATCAGCAACAGCTGATTTATCAGGTTGGTTGAGTCTGATAAATCTATTATGTTTCTTAATGCGAGTACATATCGTTCTCAAAGTCTTCCCAATATAAACCTTGCCACAAGTATAGGGAACTCTGTAGATACCTGGTTGTTGCAATTTAGGCAAACTATCCTTAGTTGGTTGCAGGAGTTGCCTAATCTTAATTGCAGTTCCAAATACATTTTGTATATTGTACTTGTGTAAGATCTTAGCAATACAATCTGTCGTGTTACAAATGTAAGGTAGGTAAGCAGTTCCTCTTACGTCTTTTTTCTCAACAGACGTCTGCTTATGCATCGGTTTCAGAACAGTAGAGCTCAAAGCTTTGCTATAACTGTTGCTCTCATCCGGGTTACTCTGATCTCCTCTTTCGTGAAGAGGGTGTATTTAGACCTTTGTCCAATGTTCTGGAAATTGTTCAGTAATACAAATTTCTGTTAAAGCCAAGTGTAAGAAAATCCAAACCATGTTACCTGATCTCTCCACATTCCTCATAGTTTTCAGTTCTTTGAGAGTTTTTTCCTAATTCTTGAAATGTTGCAGTGTCTATGTTATTAAATTTGGTTTTTATATGGGTATTTGTATTATTTTTAATATTCTTTTACGTTTTTCACAATTCAGAAGTTTATTGAATGCTTTTGCCATTATCACTACAGTGGACGCTGCTTATTATGATCACTCTGGGATGCAGATAATTTGATAACATTAACCGATTGATAACAGCAGCCGAAAAATAAAAATTTATAGGTAGCCTACTGTATTTATTCATAACCTACATGCACTACAATGAAACACTGATTCATAACCTACATGCACTACAATGAAACAGATATCGGTACACAGCACTCCAATACAGTTAACCATTTTCAGCTATGTAAAATAGTCTTTAATTGTTCTTTGCTTCTGGTTGTCTCTCAAAAGTCCATTAATGAATATTTCATATTCATCATGTTTTTGGAAGTCCACTGACCTACGTTGAACACCTCATCACAAGATACCTAGTGCCTGTCGCATTTTAGCATGCGTTGGTGTTCGGAGAGTTTCGGCAACACCGTCATCATCAGCATCACTATCTTTTACTCCGTGTTCTTCACCTCTCATATCTAATTCTGCGGAAGTAAATGCCTCACATATGTCATCTTCTGTCTGTTTCGCATCAGTAATGATGCCCTCATCAATGTTCATCCATTCCTGAAATTCATTTTCCATTAAGCTTGTTGGACAAAGTTCAACATTCTCCTCTAATTCTGGTAACTCTCTTAAAAATCCCCCATGCCAGAAACAGTTCCAAATACATTTTGTATATTGTACTTGTGTAAGATCTTAGCAATACAATCTGTCGTGTTACAAATGTAAGGTAGGTAAGCAGTTCCTCTTACCTACGTCTTTTTTCTCAACAACCCCATGCAACAGCAGCGCAAATTCGAGCATGGCATGTCTGGCAGATGCAGGGCACTGAGAAGGCTGGTTGTTTTGGCACGGCTCCTCTACGTTTTCTAAGATTCTTGTGCGCATTTCATGGCGATAATACACTTACATGGTGCGAATGATTCCTTGATCGTATGGTTGAATTAATGAAGTCTTATTTGTCGGTAAGAAAACCACATTGATGTTCTTGAGCTCACCATTCACAATGTGTACTGCACAGTTGTCAACCAGAAAAACTACACATAAGAAAATGGAAATTGCAACACCATGAAGGCATTAGTTGTTTGTGTTGATTTTCAAGATATGGAACAATGTCATGTAGGTATTGAAACGATCAAAGTTTCAGACCCATTCGATTGTTGCTACACGTCTCCCCATGTGATTGGTCGCAGAGGAATCAACTCCAGTATACGGACTCTGGTGTAGCGTAGTCGACTTGCAGTCTGTGCAGTGAAGTGTTCCCCATCAAACATACCTCGACGACAGAGAAGAGCACGCTATCAACAACTGTCGCTGTTTGAGAGGGCTAGGATAATTGAGCTGTGTGAGGCTGGATTATCGTTTAGGACTGTCGCTGCACGTGTTGGCTGACAGGCATCTACGGTACAACGTGTATGGCAGCAGTGGTCAAATGAAGGTACCCACACTCGTAGATCTGGCACAGGTCCAGTGCGACATACAACTGTGAGAGAGGATCGCCGCATCATTCAGATGGCCCGGATGGAACCCCATGCAACAGCAGCGCAAATTCGAGCAGCTATGGCACCCCACGTTGCACAACAAACAGTTGGTAATCGCCTGCGTGCAGCTGGCTTACGAGCCCGTGTCCCTGCAGAAGGTGTTCCATTGACCCTACAACAGCAACGTGTAAGGCTGGCAGTGGTGTATTCTGGAATCTCCACTGAGGCATGCAATAGTAACACAATGTATTAAGTAAATTTCAATTCTACTCACCCTAATTACACGTAGGTGATCTCGACCCTGCGATTCTTTTTGCGAAATTTCTCGGCGACGTCACTGTATAAGTCCCCACGTGCTTTCATCTTAACAAGATCTTTCTCTACAGACATCATTCCTAATGCAGAGAGATGACTTTGACTTTGAGAATTGCGAACGAAGGATTTTATTTGCTTTAGGGCCGAGAAAGAGCGTTCTACAGATGATGATGTAGCGGGAATAGTAGTAATCAATGAGCACAACTTATAAAGCTCGGGAAGACCGCTGAGGAGACCACTGGTCAACAGGAATTTCTGGATTTGAACCACAGTCTTATCTTTGAAGTGTTCAGAAGCGAACATTGCCCTCATTCGGATTTAAGTCGTACTATATCAAAATATTTTCCATAAACTTCAATCAATTTACTGAATTGCTCTTCAGGAAAATCGCCAGAAAAAATGAAAATTTCTTACAATAAAGCATTTTAATGAAGGACAGATCTCCTAATGAACAGAAGCGATATTTTAACTGTGCTAGAATAATATCATGTATTTCCAGGTAAACCCTCACATACTCATCTTTAACCGAAAATGAAGTTTCATCCTTTATTCTCTTCCTTAGTGGATCAAATTTCTCTTCTGTTCTATCCCACATGTTATCAAATCCACTGTTTCACATTATAGATACTTTAGTTTCTAAGGAATTCACTTCTCTGGTGCAATATGCAATGTCTAGGGTCTTAGATTGAAGAATGATATATGTAACATCAGCCAATGAAAATATTTAATTAAAAATGTTCAGAAGAAAATTGTTCTGAAATTCTATTAACTTCGCGAGAAACCCCCTTGCGTCATTAATTGTATTGTTATCCCAGTTCCCAGGTTCCTCCAAAATACTTTCGAAAAGCTCTTGGAGAGGAGCACGATATTCCGCGATGGTCTGTACTAAACAGCTGGAATAGTTCCACCTTGTTGGAGCAAGTTTAGGAAACCTTTTCTAGAGGATACTGTCCAGCAGGTTAGTTCTCTTATAAGAATTGCTAAAAAATGTTGCAAAGCCACTCATCGTTGCGAAGAATATACGACATTATTTGGTCATGAAACGGCTTGAGAGAAGACTAAATTAAGCTTGTGAGCATAGCAGTGGGTGAATACAGTCTCAGGAACTACTTTTAATTTAGCTTGCATACCATTCAGCAAGCACCGCCGCTCCATCGATACCGGTAGTCTGCGCAACGAATTTTTCGTGGCAGTCAAAGTTATCCAGACACTCAATCGCAAGTCTCACCAATGCATTCTCTGTCCTATCAGAACTCACATTATAGAAACCAACAAATCTTTCAACAACATCACCATTATGAACGTATCTGAGGACAATAGATAAATGTAAAAAGTTCGAAACATCAGAAGTCTCATCGATCATAATTCCTACGAATTTAGCTTCCCCAACCTGAATCTGTATTTCAGCGGTCATTACGATGCAGATGCTTTGAATTAAATCGTTCTGAAATGAAATGGCGTATGGCTTTTAGTGCCGGGAGTGTCCGAGGACAAGTTCGGTTCGCCAGGTGCATGTCTTTTGAATTGACACCCGTAGGGGACTTGCGCATCGTGATGAGAATGAAATACACCCAGCCCTCGTGCCAGCGAAATTAACCATTTATGGTTAAAATTCTCGACCCTGCCGGGAATCGAACCCAGGACCCCTGTGGCCAAAGGCCAGCATGTTAACCATTTAGCCATGGAGCCAGACAAATCGTTCTGAATGAGTGGAAGCAGTCCTGTAAATGCACTTGCTTTTGTGAAGTGACTCTGATTTTTCATCAAACTCGGCTAACAATTTAATTAGTTCTATGTAATTCCCTCTGTTGTTGGATTCACTAGCCTCATTGTGCCCACGGAATGGTAATTGTTGCTTCCCCAAAAAGCATGTCACCTCAATCAGCCGTTTCAGAATTTTCCTGTTTTTCTTAACGGCTTCGTTGTGCCTTGGAACATTTTCCTGCTTCTGCTTATCCAACTGCAAATCTATCCTAGTTTTACCAAAGGTACCTAAGGATATCCATGCGTGGATATGACAATCGTTTCTTTATGTTTCAAAGGGAATTTTTAGTAACAAACAATAATCAAGGCCGACAGAATAATTTGTTTAGTGACTCAGAGCCAGAGAGCCAAACAGTTTTACTGTAAGTTTCTGGATTGAATGTGCGAACACAATTCTTGTTTTCTGTTTTTACATTTTTTTATTTAAATTTATTTAAATTTGCGAGGCAAGAGGGAGGTGTCCCGGCTTTAAGTATTGAAATCTTTTCATCAAATGAACGGCCAGTAAATGGCTTTTCAAACAGATTTACAATGATATCCGTTTCAGACTCGTTAATACCACACATGCAAAGAATATAAAAAACACCAATAACGACGAATAGCACAGGGACAGCACACACAGAATGAACTCACTAATCAGCAAAACACAATGAACTCACTAGTTAGCCACAACTCGAGCACTGGAGGTAAGCCACCCCAGTGGCATTTGTCAGTTTCGTCAGGTTGGGTTCTCGCTAGGGGGTAATCCGTGGGTCCCGTTCGCAGTAAACTTGGACATTCCAACTTTCTCCAAATTGCTAACAGATGGCAGAGAGTAGCACTTGTATGGGGTGACAAAGTGTGACCAAGTTTCAATTGCAGCGACATCATTCAGAGGGTTTCAGAACTATGTCTGCCAGCAAATGCGATTTTAAGATTCAATGCCTTACATCCTTAACTCCTCCATTTGCTGTCTCTTTCCTTCAAGAGTGGAATAGATGGCGAGACTACACCAGCACCACACGTAGTCAAGCAACGGAACTAGTACAGTTGCGCGGAACTTCTGAGAGATGAAATAGTTAATATTTGACTTGAAACAACCTAAAATCATACTTCAGACAGTTCTTTGTGTTATCGTAATGCATGCAATGAATGCCTTGCATTCAAGGAGAATATGCCTCTGAAGGCTGGCCTGGTGTCGAGAAAGATCGACGTGGGTCGACGAATGGCATAGGCTCGTCTTTAGTGATGAACTGTGCTTCTGTCTTGCCCACAGTGATCGACGGAATCGTGTGCGCCGACGTGCCGGGGAGAGGGGCCGCCCAGATCTTATTGTCGAGGGGCACACAGGGCCAACACCAAGCATTATGGTCTGGGGAGCTATTGGCTTTAATGTGAAATCACAATTAGTGCTTGTTGAGGGCACTATGACTGCTCGACAGTACGTTGATAGGGTACTCAATTCAGTGGTTGTCCCTATGATGGCGAACATTGCTAATGGGATGTTTCAGCAGGACAATGCCAGGGTTCACACTGCACGCATCTCCAGAGAAGCTCTCCACGACATCACAACCTTATAATGGCCCGCTAGGTCCCTGGACCTCAGTCCTATTGAGCATGTGTGGGACATGATGGGTCGACAACTGGCCAACCGTCCTCAGCCACCCACAACTCTGGAACAACTGACCCGTGCAGTGCAGCAAGCATGGGCCACAATTCCTCAGGAAGCGATCCAGGGCCTTATTGACTCCATGCCTCGACTAATTCATCAATGTATTTCAGCTTGTGGTGGGCACATCCTGTATTGATTGTTGTCCAAACTTGCGGTCAGAGGGACCTGAAAGTGTAATCATCGAATCACAACCAAACACTCGTCCTGCATGTTCAATTGCAGCAATGTAGCACCACTCATTCTGGGTGTTGCAATTTTCTTCACTGTATTTTATGGTCCAGCCTATTATCCCATTTCAGTAGCCATTCTTTAAAAATCAGGGCAGTCATCCATGCTTTAGAGTTGGAATGATAGTCCACTCGAAACTTACTGATGCCTTTAAAGCAAAGTGGGTTCTTACTTTTCCCAATCACTAACAGTCTTTTCTTTTCACCAGACATACTTGCACAACATAAAACTGTTACTCGTTCCTTGGAGGTTTTACAGCTTTTAGCACTTTCATTTCTGAACAAGTAAGTGTGTTCAGACAAGACGCGATAATACAGTGCAGTCTTATCAGCATTATACACATACTCAGGAAGGAATTCAGAAGCAATTTTTGGCCAGTCCTCTTCTATCTACCTCTCAGCAGCAACAGAATCAGCGTCCTTCTGCTCACCATGCGTTCGTTTGTACACTATATTTTCTCATTTCTTTCAATGGTGAAACCATCCTTCCATTGCCACAAAATTATTTTTTCCCAATTTTTTTTTTTTGCTAGTTATTCAGCCTTTTGCTGCATCAGAAGCTTGTCAACACGAGCATCTTTCTCATGAACATTTGAGAACCAAAGTTTTAGAGCCGATTCAACTTGACCGCCGTTTTCACCACAATTTCGCTTATTGAAGTTTGTTTTCTTTTGCTGCCTTAAGAATATTGCTTTAATTTTTCAATAGCTTGCACAGAAGAGGTAGCAAAATTCGTAACTCCACAGCAGCATTGTCTTGACTCATTGTAGGCAATTTGTCATAACATTCTATAAGAGAAAGTTTCTCTTTAATGGTTTAGTCTTTACATTTGCTTTTCACACTAGCCATCACTGCACTACAACACTAAGAAATTCACAGTGTGAAAGCTTTAGTAAGACTCAAGTGAATGGTCCTTGGCTAAACTACCATAAAGGAAGAAACAAAAGAGAAAGTGTATGCGGGAGGGTTACCATCTGCGTTGAACAGTTTTCTACTGTACACCTGCTACAAAAGATGAGGCGTGAAAGTGGGTTTGAAAATAGGCGCAGTGTAAAAACGAGTTTTTAAAGGTTGGGAGCGTTTTCTTTGTATGCACTCTACTGCATAATTGAGAATTAAATCCTTGAAAACAAATGTGATAACATGAACGAAATTCACGATCACAATAAACAGAATGTTTTCAATGTTTCAGTATTTGTCCATACGGGACTTTAAAAGTGATCATATAATATGGCTTACAACATTATCCGTGATTACAATAAACGGCGTCCACTGTATTTTTTTTTTTTTGCTAGGGGCTTTACGTCGCACCAACACAGATAGGTCTTATGGCGACGATGGGATAGGAAAGGCCTAGGAGTTGGAAGGAAGCGGCCGTGGCCTTAATTAAGGTACAGCCCCAGCATTTGCCTGGTGTGAAAATGGGAAACCACGGAAAACTATTTTCATGGCTGCCGATAGTGGGATTCGAACCTACTATCTCCCGGATGCAAGCTCACAGCCGCGCGCCTCTACGCGCACGGCCAACTTGCCCGGTATGTCCACTGTATTACTATGTGCCATTTTTCCATCTTCATCTTTCAACATTAGTGTAGGAGGGTCAAATTTTTGTAGTTATCTACCCAAAATTTTATAATGGTCTCTAGAATTGGTGTTATGATAATCAACTTCTATAGAGTTCATCATCATCATCATCATCATCATCATCAATGTCCCACTCCAGTCGCTCAGGTGTGGTTAACAAGTCTCCTCCACTCCTTTCAGTCCTTCCACTTTTCCTGCTCCAATACTTCCACCGCATCCAATCCAGCTTTTCTAATGTCCTTCCAAATCTGATCCATCAACGTTCTTCTCAGTCTTCCAATGGGTCTCTTTCTCTTAACTTCTCTTTCCAATTCCCTTCTTGCTACCCATTCCTTTCCCATTCTTTTTACATGTCTGAACTATCTCAGTCTTGCTTTCTGCATGTTCTGTACTAATGGTTCAATATTTAGCTCTTCTCTGATTTTAATATTTTGAATTCTATCTCTTCTTGTCTTTTTAACCGATGTTCTTAAAAATTTCATTTCTACTGCTTGGATCTTAATATCTTGTCTCTTATTAGTTACCAGTGTTTCCAGTCCATATGTTACAATTGGTATGAAATACTGTTTATATAATGTTAATTTCGTTCTCTTGGGTACTTTGTCATCCCATAAAAGCTCTCTGACTTATGATAAAATGTTGTACCTTTACTTAGCCTGTTATTAATTTCAGGGCTGATTTCATTACTTTGATTAATAATGCTACCCAGATATGTAAACTGTTCTACAATCTCTAACCGTTCTCTGTCTGTGTTCACTTGGCTTCTCTTTTTCTCTTTTCCACAGTGCATGACTACAGTTTTCTTTTTACAAATTACCATTCCAAACTTCTTCAGATTTTCATTCCAAATGTCCAGTCTCCTTTGTACTTCCTTTTCTCCCTTTCCCCAAATCACCACATCATCTGCAAATACCAAAGCATTCACTTCATTATTAGTGATACTCTGTTTTACACGTTTTATGATTTCATCCATCAATATAATAATAATGGCGACAGTGCACTTCCTTGCTTGAGACCTTTTTTTGTATATAATGTTTCAAAGTCACCACTCCCCACTTGTACACTGCTTTTACTCTTATGATACAACATTTTTATCTTGTTAATTAATAATTTTGGTACATTCCTTTTCAGTAGGCATTTGCATACATGTTTTCTCTTAACAGTATAATAAGCTTTTCCCAAATCCAAAAGTACGAAGATGATTTCCTTGTTTCTTTCCAGATGTTTTTCCATTATCGTTCGCACTGTAAATATCAAGTCTATTGTTGATGTATTTGGTCTAAAGCCATATTGTTCTTCCTCTAACTGTGTTTCTATTATAGCCCTCAATCTTTTGTCTATGACTTTCTCCATTATTTTTAGCCCATGTGATAACCTGTATAATTTTTACATTTCTTCCTATTTCCTGTTTTGAACAGTGGTAGAATGCTTCCTTGTTGCCAATCTTCAGGTATCCTTTCATCCTTCCATATGGCATTGAGGGGTCTGTATAGCCACTGTAGTCCAATGCTTCCTGCTGCCTGAATCATATCAGCATTGAATTTCTGTTTTCCACTTGCTTTACCTTTGGTTATTGCTTTCACTGCCCTTTCAAGTTCCAACCATGTTAACGGGTTTTCTTCTTTTTCTCCATCTATTATTTGCTTTATCTTATCTCCTTCTTCCTCCGAGCAGTCATCCTCATTATAAAGTTCTTCAAAATATTTTGCCATCACCTTCTGAAGACCCTTTTTGTCATGTACTATGGATCCACCTTCCACCTCTAATGCCTTGATTTTTTCTTGATTTATTCTTTTCGATTTTATTACTCTTGATACTCCTCTTTACTTGTAGCTTCAATCTTTTGCATTCCACATGTAAACAATTTAGAAGCGAACTGTAGCATTTATAATTGGCTTTTAGCAGTGCGCCTCGACTCAGCTTTCTGTGGTTCAGGGCTCCATCTTGGATGGATTTATTTCTTGGAAAAGGCATTTGATTGCTCGGTTGACGATAGTTGTTGTTTGGTGGTGGAGAAGAAATGAGAACTGTTTAACTTAGACTTGGTTTGGTTGTGTTGAAAGTAGGGCGGGGAGGGGGGGTCTTGATGGGTTACTTGATTTTAGGGTGGGGGGCGGTTACTAGTTTATTTACGGTCTCAGCTACTCGATCCACCAAGGGGGTCCTGAAATTAGGTCACTGATGATTGTTGAGGAGGTTGAGGAGTAGAAGTAGCAGGTTATTTGTATCTTGGCTTGGGGCGGGGAGGAGGGGTGGGGGACAATTGAGAGGTGGATTTATTAGTGCTGGTGGGTGTGAACGTGTTTGTTGACTGTTCTTGGATTTGATTGCTTGTTTAAAGTATGGGCAACAAGGAAACGGAGGCTGCGTGTTTGCCACAGCATTTCACGTAGCTCGACTGGTCCCGAGGCACCTTGCAAACTGCAAGGACTGCCACACCAGTTGCAGCAGGTACTGTTTTTGCAGCAGGCTATGTGATGGTCGAGTTTCAAACAATTGCAACAGACTATTGTAAGTGATGGATAATGATGACTGTGACTGTGGTTTGTGCGGGGGTGGGGGTAGGGTATGAGTTGTGGTCTTCTGAGATAAGTTATGCTGCTTTGGTTGGAAATTTTGTTTTTCAGGAGTGGGTGTTTGCAATTTTTATAGCACATGATTGACTGAGGCTTGAGATCTGGTTTGGGTGGATTTAAGAACTTGAGCATAGGGCAAGTAGGGGGAAAGGGGAATGGAATAGTTTGTTTTGCCATATCTTGGCTAGGAGGTGAGGCCTGGAAGGACTTATCTTCTGTTAGTGGGCTGGTTTGAGTGGAAAATTCTTGAATATATGGTTCAGCTTGGATGAGGACGTCTGTAGTGGATGGGATAGCTTTAATGTCTGCATTATTTGTGGATGGGGTGGCTTGTGTGGAGACATGTTTCGAAGTGGGCGATGGGGTGAATATAGGTGGGGGAGGTGAAGTTTGAGAGCTTGGTTTTCGGTCGCGGGTTCGAGGACTATTTTTTGATTAGTTGTTCGTCTGATGGGATTTATGATGATTGGGGTGGGGATGTTAGTGTGTTCTAAGGCTGCAAGGATTGCATGAATTGAATTATTGTGGCGGAGAGTGACCATTAATAGACTGTTGTGAGATTCTTCAAGGACGCAAGATGCTCATTGAATACTAGCATGAAGGTAGAGATGATGGTTTTGCATCTTTGGGGGGGGGACTGGGCCTGGATCTGTCAGGTGGAATATGAAAACCATACACTTGGCAGAGGTAGGGAAGCTGGTATTGTTGTAGACGCGGAAGAGTGGGGATGTTTAATCATCTTCATCATCATCATCATCATCATCATCATCATCATCATCATCATCATCATCATCATCATCTTCTTCTTCTTCTTCTTCTTCTTCTTCTTCTTCTTCTTCTTCTTCTTCTTCTTCTTCTTCTTCTTCTTCTTCTTCTTCTTCTTCTTCTTCTTCTACTTCTTGATTACTGTGTTCTTGATTCCTGGAGAAGAGATGTTGAGGTGGTTGAGTTTGCAGTGAAAGAGTTGGGGAGGCATGTTGCTAGTTTCTATATGGCAGGGAGAGGGTGGTTTAATATTGTAGGTGAGACATGGGGTTGTAGTTAGTTGATTGTGGTTCTTCAGGTGGTAGGTAGCTTTGAAGTGAGGCTATTAGTGCTTGTATGTTTTCAGAAAAGCTGTAGGAGTTTTCTAGGAAGTTACTGTGCATGATTTGGTGTGGTGGAGAAAGGAGGGTTAAGACGAAGCACTGAAAGGTCAAACTCAAGGAGATCTGCTAGTTATATGCACGCTCAGTGGGCATGGTCAGACCAGGTTTAGTCTGGAAGGATCTCACCGTGATGAGATCCGAACCAGTAACCACACTGAGGGCTAGACAATATTTGCTTTCTTCTTACTGATGATTTTCCAGCTCTATATATGGCTGGAGGCTGCTGGATGGTATTTGTTTCGGTCTCGGAGGAGTAGCGGGTGCTCCTTCCTGGTGGTAGCTGATGGTAGCCTGTAGTGCTGGCCTGGTTGACAAGTAGTCAGGGGACTTCCAGTCTGCGCCGGGCTGATAGGCAAGCGAGCAAGGTGTTTACGGTTAGGGTTGTGAGTGCTCGGTGGAGCGCTCTTGATGGCTGATAGCAGTACTAGGCAGAACCGGCAACTTCAGTCTTGACGGCGATTGATGCTCGGGTCTTGGGTGACTGTGCTAAACTTGGCGTTTAGTGAGGTGCTCGTACTGAGTGCTGGGCTGAGAGTATATGATTCTACTTACATTACTCAAAATATAAAAAGACAGCAAACGTTCCATCACAAGGAAGTTTCAAACAAAAATCAGAACGTGAAATGATGACATGTTAAAATAGCCCACGAAGGCTACAAGACAACAAATCCCACTTTCCTCTCCTGGTAAGGACAAAAATACAAAGAGTAACAGTTAGACACAGTGAAAGGAAAAGAGAAAAACATTTTGCGATATAGGACAGTTGCTGCCATCTGGCTGACCAAATGTGTATTACATTAACAATATACTCTATGAATTGGAATTCAAATACTTACACAGCGACCAAGGGTTGTCCCAAAAAAACAATGATTGATTACTTCTTGGTGGAAAGAACAAATCGTAGACTGATGTTAGATGAAACAGCCGTGCCAGAAGTACCTTTCGATGGAGACCATAGAGTGGTGGTATTAAAAATGATGGTATAAAAAATGAAAGTACGATAAATAGTGTGAATGAAAGAAATAAGAGAGAAGAAAATAAAAGTATGGAAATTAAAGGATATGGAAATAAAAGAAAAATTCCAAACTGAATTGAAACAACAGATGCCCAGAACTGTGGTGGAGAGTGTGGAAATGGAATCGGACATGTTCAAGAAGGCATTTGTAAGTTGTGCAGAAAGTGCTTGTGGCAGAATACCTGAAAGAGTGAAAGATAAATAGACTCCATGGCGGAACGAGAGGCAAGCATGGCAATTAGGGAATAGAGAAAAAACAGAAGGAATTAGAAGAAAGTATCAGGAAATGAAAAAAAAAGATGCAAGAAAGTAGTAAGTGAAGAAAAGATGGGAAGGATTTAGTATGAGTTAGAAGAGGATGTGTATAGGAGTAAAATGATGATATATGGACTTGTAAGAAGGAAGAGTCTATGCAAAGCGGGGTGAAAGGAAAATAAGGAGAGGTAATACCACAACCAGAGGAGATAAGGAAAAGATGGAAGGATTACTTTGATGAACTACTGAATGCGAGAAGGAGTGTAGATGAGATTATAGAGGCAGAGTGTGAGGAGACTTAATCAAAGAGTGAAATCACAATGGATGAAGTGGGTACTGCTGTTAAGCAAATAAAAGTGGGAAGAGCAACAGGATTAGATGAATTATGTGTGGAATGATAAATACAGACACCTATTCATCTACAATGACTGTATAGGTTATTTAGATCTATTTGGAAAGAAAAAATGGTAGGTACCAAATCACTGGAGTAGAGGAGTAATAATGCCTAAAAAGGGGGACAAGAAGATATGTGATAATTATCGAGGAATCACACTCATATGTTAGGAAGCAAAAATATTTGAAAGAGTGCCAGAAAAGAGAATGAGAAGAAAGGTAGAAATACAATTAAAAGAAGAGCAATATGGCTTTTGAAATGGAAGATCAACACTAGATCCCATCTTTAGTATGAGGCAGTTAATGGAAAAACATTGGGGATGAAATGAAATGTTGTATGGCTTTTAGCACCGGAATATCCCAAAACGGGTTCAGCTCGCCAGATACAGGTCTTTCTATTTGACTCCCGTAGGCGACCTGCGCGTCATGATGAGGATGAAATGATGATGAAGACAACACATACACCCAGCCCCTGTGCCATTGGAATTAACCAATTAAGGTTAAAATCCATGACCCGGCTGGGAATCAAACCTGGGACCCTCTGAACCGAAGGCCAGTACGCTGACCGTTCAGCCAACGAGTCGGACTAACATTGGGGATAGAGAAGAGACTCAGAAAAGGCTTATGATAGTGTGCCCAGAGCAAAAGTATGAAAAGTAATGCAATGAAAGGGGTTTGGAAAATAAATGATAGAATATGTGCAAGCAATGTACAAAACTTGTTGCAGTAAGTGTCCAGACACATGGGACACCAGAAGAACAGAGTGGTTTTGGAATGAAACTGGACTACAACAAGGAAATGTGCCGTCACCAATGTTATTCGAATAATGTTATGTTTTTTACGTTCCACAAACTACTTCTGATGGTTTTCGTAGAAGCCGAGATGCCGGAATTTTGTCCTGCAGGAGTTCTTTTACATGCCAGTAAATCTACAGACACGAGGCTGATGTCACCTTCAAATACCACCAGACTGAGCCAGGATCGAATCTGCCGAGTTGAGGAGAGAAGGCCAGCGTCTCAACCATCTGAACCTCAGCCCATAATGGTTATGGACGAAATTGTCAAGAAGACAAAGGTAAAATATGGGGACAGGGAGTTGAACATAATGTTGTTTACAAAGGATATTGTGGTGAGGGAAGGAAACAGAGAGGAAGTACAAAGGCAACTCAACATATTGAGAGAGATTATTGAAACTTTTGGAATGCACTGGTCTACACTGAAAATCTATCTGAGTTTAAAACAGTTAATTCATTTTGATGTGAAATAAACTAATGTAATGTTTAAAACCTTTACTTAGATATCATTCTCTTGAAAAACGGTAATTAATTTTATGTAAGGGTTTTCAGACGTTTGCTCTATTAACCAGCATTTCGTCTTAGGTCTGACACTAGACTCATCAGAGTGGGGTGTGTCAGACCCTACCCACTGATGCTGGGGTGTATGCAGATGAACTTATCAGAAGCCCTATATAAGAGGCACATTCTGATAACTGCATACGGGAGATAAAACTCCACAATTGAATTATTGCCCACCTGAAAAGCCTTACATCTGATCTGTTTTTTGACATGCTCTATTGGTGGAAAAATATCTAATTCCCTCCTTGGGAACTTAGAATTTCCAATTAATTTTATGACAGGGGGAAATTTTGTAATGTTCGTAATTTTTTTCTTGTTACAAATATAGGTTGTCAATGCTGAGTAAACTATATTTTCTTCCTAGTAATCCATTCTGTTTACATGTCCTTTGTTGTGCTTTGAAGAACCTATCTGCACTTATTTCTCAGTAATTCTCTGTGTATGAAGTTAAATTTTCAGAGGTAAATATGAAATGTACATAACAAGCACAAACCTTTATCTTCATGGGCACAAAAGACATATTCATAACCTACATTTTGTCAACCTGATTTGTTATTTGGTTTATATTTCAGATTAATTCAACTTGAAGATGCCACGTAAATGTGTTAACAGTGTGAATAACTTTTGCTCTGTGTGCTGTGAAGTGTCTTTTGCATCTCAGAAACATGGATTGTCCTCATTAATAAAGACAGCATATTACGATGACTTTGACTGTAAAATGGATGAGGACAAACCCTGGGCACAAAACATTTGCTTTAATTCATGTGCAATCTCCGTATTTGGTTAAACAAAACAGTATAGTCAAAGCCTTTCACCAATCCCATGACATGGCGAGAACCTTCAAATCATGTCAGTGATTTTTGCATGGTGCCCCCTCTTAAACATGGAATGTCCAGAAAGAAAAAAGTGGATCAACACATATCCAACTATGACATCAGCTACACGACCAATACCACATGGAGAGAGTCTTGTTGTTCCTATTCTACTTGAATATCTATATATATAAGAGTTTTGTATGTACATTGCTCAGAATTAGAAAAAAATGGTATTTCTGCATCGTTCATGTCCACAGTAACAAGGAAACGCATTCTTTTCTTTTCCATAATTTCTGTCTGTCTGTCTGTCTGTCTGTCTGTCTGTCTGTCTGTCTGTCTGTCTGTATGTATGTACACACATCACTTGAAAACGGCTGAAGAGAATTTAATGAAAATCGGTATGCAAAGTCGGGGGATGAGCCACTACAATCTAGGCTATAAATCATTTTTTTCACGCTGAGTGAAATGGTAGTTTAGGGGAAGGCCTAAAATTCAATTCTCAAATATTTATATTTTAAGTGGTCCTGTCGCTAAATACTACATAACTACAGTTACATAGAATTAAATTTCAGATCATTTATGTCTTATACAATTTTACCGTACCAGCTGTAATAACACTGATATTCATGAATTTCGATTTTTGTTGCTAAGTCCACATCAATGCCGACCCACGAGAAAATGGGAGAACAGAATTTAATGAAAATCGGTATATAGAGTCAGGGAAGAAAGAACTGTAGTCTAAAGCTATAAACAATTTTACTGAACCTGGGTGAAATGGTAGTTTAGGGGTAGGCACCTAAAATTTAATTTTTAAATACCTTCGTTATTGCTCCTATAGAAAAGTACTACATAACAAAAGTTATACAGAATACAATTTCCGGTCATTTATGTTTTATTCAGTTTTACCTTACCGACTGTGATAAGAGTAGTATTTCAGAGGCGGAAGAAAACTAAATGCGAAGGCCTACAATATGGAAAGCGCATAATATTGATCAACAATAACATTACATTGACCATTGTTTGTTGTGATGTTCTTTGCCTCTCATCATGCCCTCAACTCTGATAGATGGGATTACTGTTGCGTACCGAGTATAACAACCTGACTCAATATTGGCGGGAAAGAGTTGGGAAGTTAAAAAACTGTTTTCTTTAGCATGCCATTCCTCTGGTTCATGCATTGTCTGATACTGCTGGTACGTAACACACTGGTTCATCAGTATTCCAGCTATTCACTCCCTACTCTGATGCGCTGTTTTGAATGAGCAGTGTGCAGATTTGGCAGAGGCTCACTTTGTAATAGTAGTATGACCTGGTCTAGAATTACAATTTAAGCCTATTCCAAATTACAGCACTACAATTCATTAATAATTCAAAATTCAACCCTGAAAAGAGACGTTACTTAAGAAACGCGTCTTCCTCTTCACTTTTATTAAATTCTACATTCATTTTGTTCGAAATTAGCAGTGAAGAGGGGTTTTCTCCTCTGGCTTGGAGGAAAAATTTGCCTCCGAGTCAGATTTTTCCGCCACCAGTGTAGTGAAATGAGATTTTCCGACTCATCAGGTACTCCTAGGAAAGAGATTAGTAAAAGGGCATAGATTTGTCCTTCTGGGACTGCCCGCTATTCGAACACCCCCCCCCCCCCCCCGATGATAAAAGACGAAGAGTGTTTACGGATAAAGGCTGTGCGGCTTGGCCATTCTAGCTCTGGAACTTTGGACTGTTAGATCGGCAGCGTAGTACTGTTCGTTAAAAGTGAGAAAATGTGTTGTTTTTCATATGATTGAGTATTTCATATTGCTTTTAATCGCGCCATTCCTACTGACGTCATTGTAATGACCTATGTTCATTTCACTTGGTAAAACAACTAAGGCAGTCTTTCTGAGAATGTAAACAAGCAGGTGGAGAGTAAGTGTCTGCCATTATAATGAAAATTCCCCAAACTGATTGTGACAGAGTAGGCAAGCAGACCTACCATCACAATGAAAATTCCCTAACCCAGTCTTCATATGAGAAAAGACGTTTGGTGACTTCCCCGTCGTGTTTCTAGGGTAACGTTACTATGCAATATAATCCAATCTTGCTCACAAGGTGTACACTACTTAACATAGAATTCTGTAGCGAAGCATGGGTACATCAGCTAGTTATGTCCTAAAGTTTGATGAAGATATGGAGGGTGAATGCAAGCAACCTGAGTCTTTACAGCAAGATCCAGATTATACACCAGAATCGACCTTGCTCAGTAAGCCATATAAAATTTCTCAAGAACAATGTAGCGATTTAATTAGTGATCTAGAGTTACCAAAATGCAAGGCAGAATTTCTTAGTTCCAGGCTTCAGCAGTGGAATCTCCTGAAGAAGAAAGTGAAAGCATCTCTCTATATATAGATAGATACTGAGAAAGAGACTTAACACCATTCTTTGAAATGGAAAACTATCTTATTACCTGCACTGATGTAAATGGTCTGATGGCATCTTTGAGAATGGAGCATAATGCCAAAGAGACTTTTCACTGATTCCTGTAAGTCAAGTTGCTTCACAATGGAAATGCCCTGCCACCTGTTCCTGTAGGTCACGCTGTGCATATGAAGGAGACCTATGAAAATGTTAAATTGCTTCATAATTAATTTTTTAGACAAGTCCATCAATGAGAGATACGTGGCGATCTGAAGGTTATTGCCATCACACTTGGAATATAGTTAGTGTATACCAAGTATTGCTGTTATCTTTACGAGTGGGACAGTCGCGACAGGAAATCACACTACATATAAAAAATCTTGCCTAAAACGAAAATGGAGCCCAGAAAAAATATATACAGTATAATGCCTTAGTTGCTCATGAAAAGGTCTTACTACCACCCTTGCATATAAAGCTAGGACTTTAAGTTTGCAAACATGAACAACATCTTTCGTATGAACACAGGCCTACAAATTACCCCTATACTTGAACGAAATGAATGGATAAGGATTTTCCTTTTGTACAACTGCTTCTTTACAAGTATCACATTGTAGAGAATTGACTAACATCTTTACCACAAATCCTGAGATATATTCAATAATATTCTGTGATAATAAACCTAAAACCTATTGTGATTTATGCAAGCTTACTAATTCTTCCACTCTAAATTTAACAGTAATTTTGACATTCTTGCAACATATCTTTAAAGAACTGAGACCACTGTTATTCAATTACTAACATCAAAACAAAAACTTCACGAAGTGTATCATTATTATTATTCTTTCTTCGTTATACCCATTCACAGGGCGCGTTGGAACTTGTTAGCTTGATGATGGTTTTCCTTTCTTCTTCTCCTCCCAAAATCTCTTCATGAACTCGCTATGCTGCTTCTTGCGTTCTTCAATCCATTGTTTCCCTGTGGTTCTTTTAGCCTTTTCCGTGAACGTGTGCTTTGCAACCAGAGTTCCAAAAGCCTTGCAATCCCTGATGGTATTTTCTGTGATGTTCATTTCTTTGTCCTGCTTTATTTGCTCAAACCAGCTTATTTTGACCTTCTTTGAATTCATTATACCAAGCAGGTTTTTTTTTTTTTGCATATCTAGTGTCGTCCATTCTACACATGTGGCCATAGAGTTTCAATCGTCTCCTGCGTAGGTATCGGGGAACTTGTCGATTGCTTTGTACAAATATACAGTTTTTCTTTTGATCCATATACCATTTATACGAATGGGGCCATATATTTTCCTAAGAAATTTTCGTTCTTGTTTTTCAATTTCATCAATTTTAGAGTGGCCTCCTAGAGATGTGGTTTCTGAGGCATACAAAGTTTCTGGAAGAACAACAGTCTTGTAATGCTGAAGTTTTGAATTTCATAACATCACTCTTTCATTGTAGTGATTCCACGTTATTCGGTAGTTTGCGGTGGAATAATCTTGTTATGAGCAGCCATCTTGCCAAAGATCAAAATCACGTAGAAGTAGCACTGCGATAGATAGACAAGCGTTTTCTAGTGTAAGCGCTCACAGCGCTCACTCACGGCACCATCCCCTCGGTTCAAGTCACGGCCAACTAGACTCATTGGCATGATGGCAGAAGTAGAGATTCAGTGTGATACAGTGGAGCTGCCTGGAGTATCAAGGTAAAGCATCCACAATGGCCAAAACGTAGGAGTATTGACTTAAATCTGACTGATGATATCAGTCGGCAGATAACGGAGAATCAGCATGAAGAAGAGGTGCATCTTGAGACTGCAAGATCACTGTTGAAGAACATCATGGCAATTCCTCTTAAGAATCTAAAAATGAAAATAAAAAATGGCCTCATGAAGTTGGAGGAAGCTTTAAAGGCTGGAGCAATATGCAGGATATCGTGGAAGAAATCTACAGAAGAACAAAAGCAAAGATCAACTACCATGGAGAACAAGGAATTGTCCAGGACATCACCAGTGACAAATGACTCAGAGGAAGACCAAGGAAAATGGGAAAAGTTTCTATCCAAGAAGAAGAGTGAGGATAAGAAGCACGAAGATATTCCAACGAAACGGGCCAGAAATTATCTTGAAAGTAAAGCGTTTAGCAAGAGTGTAAAACGACCTTATTCTAAATCAAGCAGTCGTTCAGAAGCTGTAATCATCAAACCAATGAACGGTAAGACTTTCACTGACATTTTGAAGGATATCAGGAACAGGGGAAGCCGGAAGACAGTGGAGCAGGCATCTGATCTATCCGCAAAACAAGAGCTGGGGCTGTTCTTCTTGAATTCAATAAAACAACACAGATTGAAAACAGGGAGATGTTCAGTAAATTTCTGAGAGACGCCCTCTGACGTGATGGCGATGTAAAGGCTTTAATCCCCCGAACTACACTGGAGATTCGAGACATGGATGGCGTTACTACTGCTATGGATGTGGAGGAAGCTGTAAGACGAGGTTCCGGTAAACCCCATCGAGAGCTGAAAATATCAGTCACAAAACCAAACAGCTGGGGACAGAAACTTGCCATCTTCAAAACCAAAGATGAGGATCTCAGAAACTACTGGAAGCAGAAAGAATGAAGATAGGATGGCTATACTGCACAGTACGTGCTAGAACCATGTTACCTTGCTGCTTTCGATGCCTATCATATGGACATCTGGAAAGAAACTGCACAGGCCCCGACAGAAGTAAACTCTGTTTTAAGTGTGGAGAATCTGGTCGTAAGGCAGTAGACTATAAAAAGAATAATTCACGATGCATGATTTGTACAGACAGGGTGTCAATGAAGCTAAACGAAATCGTGTTCCTTGATCGGGTGCATGCACAATATTTCATGAAGCTCTTGAAAAGGCCAAAAATCACAACAAATGATGTGAATCCTTCAAGCAAACATGTACAGTACAGGAGTCAAACAGATAACGACCTTATGACACAGCTGATTTATGAGATGGAAGTAGACATCGTTACTGTCAGACATCGTTATTGTTAGCGAACCATATCAAGAGAGGGATCATCCAGGGTGGTTTGTGGATAATCTTGGAACAGCTGCAATTTGGATACCACATCTAGGAAAATTTTCAATAACAGAGCATGGATGTGAAGATGGTTTTGTTTGGGTACAGACTGGGGGAATCACTATAGTAAGCTGTTATTTTACGCCAAATGAATCTGTTCCCAACTTTCAGATGAAACTTGATGGCCTTGAGGATCCATTGCGCAGAATCGAAAACAGACTAGTGGTCAGTAATGATTTAAATGCTCAAGTGTCGAAATGGGGCATGCCACAAACAGACTCCAGAGGATGACATATAATGGAGATGGCATCTAGAACAGGTTTGGTGGTCAACAACATTGGAAATGTGCCAAGATTTTGACAGCCAGGATGCCAGGGAGCAATACCGGATGTAACCATCTCATCAGAGGGTATCACGCCTAAGATTACTGAATGATAAGTGATCGAGAACTATACGGGGAGTGATCACCAATATATCATCTTTTGACTGCTCCAGGAATCTCCTCAAGTAAGAAACATCTTGCGCAGGCCAGCACAGTGGAACATAGCCGGTATCGACAAAGAAAAGTTTATTGATGTAATACGGAATGGAATGGAGAACATAACAGAAAAATGTTTTGGTCGTAGAGGGAAAGAAGCAGCTGGTGTATGTGTTGAACTCATCGTGCAGCTAATCCATAAGCATGCAATGTCTCAATGTCCCGAAGGAGACAACGAAATAGCAAGCGCCAAGCGTACTGGTGGACCGAAGAGATTGCTGAACTGAGAAGGAATTGTCTGCGACTTCGACGCAGGGCTCAGAGGATGACAGGCAGTCCAGAGAATATCTAAGTCAAAGCGGAGTACAAGTCAGCGAAGAAGGAACTCCGTAATGCTATTAGAAAGAGTAAAGCCAATAAATGGTGGGCATTGGCTAAAGAAGTAGAGGATGATCCATGGGTACTAGGTTACAAGATTGTAATGAAGAAACTCAGGACATTTTCAACCCCGAGTATGGATCTGCAAACTATTAAACCATCCAGAGAGGATTGACTGTGACGATGAAAAAGAAATGGATGATATATCCCTCTTCACAGTAGAAGAGCTGAATAGAGCTATTAGCTCTCTTAGAAACAAGAAGACTTCAGGACCATATGGTATACCTGCATAACTGCTAAAGATAATATCAAAACTCTTTCCAGAACTGTTGCTGAATATGTACAATCACTGCCTGCAAGCGGGTATTTTTAGTCCCCGATGGAAAATGGCCCGATTGGTTTTGATCATCAAAGGAAAACCTGGTGGTTATAGGCCTTTATGTATGCTGGACACAGCTGGAAAAGGCCTGGAGAAACTTCTGAAGCCCAGAATCCTCTCAGCAGTTCAGCTAGCAGGGGAGCTATCTGTTCACCAACATGGATTTCGGACAGGGCACTTGACGTTGGATGCAGTGTGGGAGGTGGTGAATACTGCAGAAAGAGCACAAATGGGCAATCATTCCTGTAAACTGACACTTCTTGTGACCCTGGATGTGAAGAATGCTTTCAATTCGGAAAGGTGGAGTGACATGTTGGTAGCTCTTGAAGAAACTTTCAAGCTATCACAATATCTTATGCGCATAATGAGAGAATACTTCAAGGATCACACTCTGCTGTATGATACATAAGGTGAACAAAAGACAAAATGACTGACGGCTGGTGCAGCGCAGGGATCGATCCTTGGCCCAGATCATTGGAACATAATGTATGATGGCTTGTTACGTTCGGAAATGCCAGAGGACATGAAGCTTGTGGGCTACGCTGATGATGTAGCCACCTTGATAGTGGCTCATAATGTTGAGACAGCTCAAATCAAACTGAACCAGGTGGTGCGGCGCATAAAAGAATGGATGATGAGTCACAGGCTAACACTAGCAGAACACAAAATGGAGATAGTTCTTCTGACGAGGAAAAGGATCAAGACTCTTGTGCGAATTACTGTTGGAGAGTTAGTGATTGAAACATCTACGAGCACAAAATATTTAGGAGTGACACTTAACTCCAAGCTCACATTCTGGAATCATATTCAGAGAGCAACAGATAAGGCAGTAAAATACATGACTGTACTTAGTAGACTGATGGGAAAGATTAAAGGTCCGAAATCCAGTAAACGACGCCTTCTTATGTCGACGGTTCAATCAGTGCTCCTGTATGACTCTGAAATCTGGGCTGAATCCTTGAGATTTGCTTGGTATCGGAGAAGGATCACTGCCATTTAATGGAGAGCAGCTTTACGTATTGCATGTGCATACTGCACGGTTTCCGAACCTGCAATCCTCACAGTGGCAGCAATAGCCCAAATAGATCTACTTGTATTGGAGTGACAAAAAATCTGGCGTACCCAAAGAGAGCTGGGAAAGAAATGTGCAAAGAAGCATGCCTTCAGTCAACGGATGAGGCGATGGCAACTCAGATGGGAAAGTGACCCTCGGGGTAAATGGACCAAGCGACTGATACCACTCTTGGATATCTGGGTTGAAAGGGTTCATGGTAAAGTCAACTATTACCTCACGCAGCTTTTAACAGGACATGGATATTTTCGTAAATTCCTGCACAGAGTGGGCCGAGTGAGTGATGCAGCATGCATATACTGTGATGACATCGATGATGTATTTCACACCTTCTTTGTGTGCAGCCATTGGATGATACAGGAAGATGTGTGGAAACTGAACTGGGAGGACTGACAGCAGATAATATTATTTCTGTGATGCTACAAAACCAGGAATCCTGGGATCACGTGGCAGTGTATGTGGAGGATGTCCTTTGTCAGAAGAAGAAGGATTTGGAAGCGTACTAATGTCTGTAAAGGAGAAATGAAGAAAGAAGAAGTCTGAAAGACAAGGTAAGCATGATATCAACCTGAAGTACGGTAATGCAAGAGCGGTTCCGGGGTGATGATACACATCGTGGGAAAAGGGTGTGTGGTTTTTAGTGGGTAAGAATCCCACACACTTGTGGAGTGCAGATCCTTCACAAGTGTCTTTTGAAGATTTTCCACAGACCCTTGTAAAAACTACTACTACTACTACTACTACTGCTGCTGCTGCTGCTGCTGCTACTACCACTACCACTGCTACTACTACACAAGTGTGCATGAGCACATGTAAGCCACTAACCAGTGCACTGAAATTCCTGTTCCTTCCTCTTTCTTCGTGAATAGGAAAAACCACACCCAAACACTATGCAGGTATTCACCATTCTGCCACACAGTAGTTCGTTGAAAAATTAATGTGAAATGTGCATAAAAACAACATAAAACAAAACTGCACGTAACACATTAACATACAAGTTTACAGTGGATCTGTAGTGATATAAGATGTCATTGGCCGCAAGTTTCCGGCTTCATTAGGACCAATGCTACAAGATAGAGTGCTGCTTGTCTACTTACTGGGGAGGAAATCAGAGTGGAAAAGCTTTTCAACACAATGGAGAGGGATAACCTTAGATGGTTTCGACATGTTAAGAAGATGGAAAGATGCTGAAGCAGATGATGGAAACCCAGGTAGAAGGAGGAAGAGCAAGAAGGAGACCCAAATTAGGTGTTTGAAAATGATGAAGAACAGTATAATTGGAAGAAAGCTGGATTGGAACACAGTGAAGGAGGAACAATGCTGGTCAGATAGAGAAAGATGGAAAGGTGCCATAAACATCTACATCCAGCAGGAGCTACACAAGGGAAATGGATGATGATGATGATGATGATGATGATGATGATGATGATGTGCCGTTCTACAACGTTCTATATCACATAAGTACATAATATTTGCAATCTTGCATAGGACTACTACTTTTTCTTCTTCTTCTTGGCTTTGTTTTCCCAATTTACTTGTGTTGGCACTTGATATGGATTTGGCCTACTTCTATGGCCGGACGCCCTTCCTGACGCAAACGCTATGTGGAGGGATGCACTCACCATTGCATGTTCTTGTGGTGGTTAGTAGTATGGTGTCGCCTGGAGCCCCGGGTTCGATTCCCGGTTGGGTAAGGGATTTTTCTCTCGACCTGAGGACTGGTTTGAGGTCCACTCAGCCTAAGTGATTAGAATTGAGGAACTATCTGACGGTAAGATGGCGGGCCCGGTCTCAAAAGCCCAGAATAATGACCGAGAGGATGCGTCGTACTGACCACATGGCCCCTCGTAATCTGCAGGCCTTTGGGCTGAGCAGCGGTCGCTGGGCAGGCCAAAGCCCTTCCAAGGGCATAAGTGCCGTGGGGTTTGGTTTTGGTTTCGTAGTAGTATGGTGAGTTGTGTGTAAATGAAGAGAAGTGTATTAAGACAAACACACACACCCAGCTCCTGAGATAGAGGAGTTAACCATACAGAGTTAAAGTTCACAGCCCAGCTGGGAAACAAACCCAAGGCTCTCTGTGCCAAAGACCAGTACGCTGACCATTCAGCCAAGGAGCCAGACTATATACAATACTAAATACATTGCATCCGGGAAACTGGAGTTGGTTGAAGATGATGATAATGATGATGATGATGATCACATATTGTATATGAGGGAGTAAGTCAATGAGACGTGCCTCTTTAAAATAAAAACTTCATTTGTGTGCAGTTCCGTAGTGGGAAGCGAGAAGGAAATGGATTGACACAAAGTGATGGCTGCCACCATAGGGAGAGGGGAGTAGATAGAAGAGTGTAGATGCATACTGGAGGGGCTGTAGAAGCAGGCATTTGGAGAACAAAGTTTTGAAAAGAAGAAGAAACAAGATGGGCTTCCCAAGGGTTCCCCTGCTTCTGGCATTTTAGCCAATATTTACAGTGACAATTTGGAACATACTAAAATTAATAACAACCTCCAAGGCATTATTTTCTGGATGAGATATGTAGATGACATTTTTAATTTTATTGACCACCACCTTATTAATGAAAACACTTTGCTTCAACACTTGAATTCATTACACCCACATATAAAATTTATCCTTCAATCTGACGTCAACAATTCTTTAATATTTTGGATCTCACCATCAGTAGAAAAAACAAATTCACTTATGACATTTATAGGAAACCAACACAAATTATTTAATATTACAAGAAACAAATCTAGGCACCCAAAAGAAAGTATTTTTTCACAGCCTAATATACAGAGCCCTCAAAATCCCTCAATCAGTTATTAAATTCAAAAACAAAGTCAATAACATCTAGACCTATATTATAGCACTTAATAACAGTTGTGATAAGCAATTTGTTGATAAAATAATTTATAAACTAAAAAATAAACCCTCCACTTCCCTTACCAAAAAACCCACCTCACTTTCACCTATAATAATAAACAAATTTTCCAAATTATCAACTTATTTAGAAAACAAAATTTTACCATAGCTTTCAAAACTCAGAATACTAACTCCAATATTTTTTATAAAACACATACAGTCAATAAGAATAACACACATTGCAATTCAGGTGTTTACAAACTCAAGTGTCCGAACTACATTTCACGCTACATCGGCCAAACTAGTAAAAATGTCAATAACCATTATGAAGAACATATTAATGCTAAAAAGAATGATCTATTTTCGCCTAAGAATGTGCATATGACAGATTTCCACCATGAATTCACATCCTGTGACAATGGTCTATTAATTCTCCATAGAGAAAATACGGGCAAATTATTGAAAATCTATAAAAACATTTTCATCCATTTAGAACACAGGATTAACCTAATTTTCAATTTAAATTAAATTACTGAACAAACTAACAGTCTTTTTGAGACATTAATAATCCTTCTTAATAAAACAAAGTCACAACTCTTCCCGTCTTTCATAAAAGTTCCCCCTCGCACGGTTTCCTCTTCCCCCCTTGCCTGTTTGGCAGTCTATCAGTTTCATGTTTTTGCTAAATTTCTTTTGTTTTACATATAGACAACATATTTAATTTAAATTTCTCTAATTGTCATTTCCTAACTTTCCTACAGTCCAATATTTCTGATGCAATTGATACTTTTCTACAGGACTTAAAAAACAAGTGTTTTTTAATATTCCTTACGATTTTTGGTTACGCTTAAGTTTTTTTATGTTATGACAAGTTGAAACCCTTCAAGATCAATTCTTTCTAACAGATTTTTAGTGTGGTGTTTTTTCTAAGAATTTCTATAAACTTTATATTCTTTTTCAAGACTGATGATGATGATGATGCTTGTTGTTTTAAGGGGCCTAACATCGAAGGTCATCGGCCCTTTTTTCAAGACTGAAGAAGGCCCAATAGGGCCAAAACATGTATCTTTAATTGTGTTTTTAATCAACATTTGTGTATTGACCAAGGTGAACTATTGAAATTACATCATTTCTTTACTGTAAAGTCAATATCGAAGTTATGTGATTCTTAATTTGCAAGGTAAATGTATTCACTGATATTTTTAATAATGTTACCTTCTACAATCAAATTCCTGTAGTAACCCAATTATTTTTTGCATGGTTTTTTTATCTTGGACTGGATCATTTTTAGGCCTACTTGTTGACAAAGACAAGCTCTCTTACTTGTGATTGGAGTTCATCTTTATCATTAGCCAGGAATACAAAGCCATCTGCAAACCTCAAGTGGTTCAGCCTTTTTCTATTAATTCAGATGCATCAATCTTTCCATTGAATTTCTGACATTAAAAAAATATAAAAGTCATATACTTTCTGACAGCTAATTTTGTGGGTGTATTATCAACTAAAAGGAACAAAAAATGTAATGAAAAATAACAAAAAAAGAAACCTGAAACAGGTATTGATTAGTAAGATATTTGCTCCACCTTATAGCAATGCTCACTCAAAACCTCTGTAGGGAGCAACATATACTGTATGTGCAATAAAAAGTTTTGTTTATAATTTGCATTCTCTCTAAGTAAGGAAACAGCCGAGTGAGTTGGCCATGCAGTCAGGGGCGCGTAGCTATGAGCTTGAATTCGGAGGATGGTGAGTTCAAATCTCACAGTCGGCAGCCCTGAAGATGGATTTCTGTGGTTTTACCATTTTCACACCGAGAAAATGGTGGGGCTGAACCTTAATTAAGGCCACAGCTCTACTTTCAATGTGTTATTGCAACATTAAACCATGAGCAAAAAAAAAAAATTAGTAAGGAAACAGATCAGACAGGGTGAGCATTTTATTCTGAAGATGACTGCCTGAGAGCTGACAAAGTCAAGTCACTGATGTGTTTGTAAACTCTCATCTTGGAAAATTTTCTTCAAGTAAAGCACATTTTATTTTGAATTAGATATCCACTGGATTTGATAGTATTAAGATCAGTTTCAACTGTGGAGGGAAAACATCTTCTCCATTTTGCAAATTATTAACATTTTTAGATTGCAACAAATGTGCAATGCTTTAGAGTTTACGACACAGATGGAACAGCTTACCTATTATATTAGTCCGTTCAACAAGATTTGTAGCCATCCAGTCCTGTTCCATCCCATACCATTTTTCTTATTTCTGTGTTCTAACTCTTCAATGTGCAGAAACACAACAGACTTCCATCATCAGGTAACACTCATAAATTATTAAATTCTGTGTCTCCTTTAGTCAACAGCTGTCACAACTTACATAAGACAGACCATCTCTCACCAAACTATTATACATTATATGAAGTCACATTCACTGGACATTCACAGTATAACAACTCATTAGTCTTAAATTTTTGAGTGAAGTCTTGTATTATTTGAAGTAAATAGAACATCTTACTTGTAATGTACATTAGGTATGGTATTCTTTTTCTGAGCCTCGATAATTTGTGTTTCACTGGGATCACTTCCGGTCACTTTTTTAAAGTAGGGAGCTAACACCTCTGTGCTCTGTCCTGAGCCACAACCAATATCCACAGCTTCATTTAATGGTCCAGGGTGCTTGAAAAGAAAATCAATATAATAAATATCCAAAATAACCACAAAAAAGAATCTTGTGTCTGGTTTGAATAAAGGATACAAAAAGTACAAACTCTTTTCCAAAAGGAGGGAAAAACAACATTTGGACCTTAACCAGTTAGGAAACTCAAGAGGTAAAGTTAGTGGTGATAGTGTACTGCATATATGATGGAAAGGGAAAAATTAAGTAAAAGAAATTTTAAAATATGAGGCTAAGAAAGGGACGGGAATATATACAAGAGATAACCACAATGAGAGGCTAGAATAAGCAACAAAAAGGAGAGACGAGAATAAACACAAAAACACAACGTATAAAGACATACTTTTGATAAAATATCACCTTCATAGAAGGGCTTTTCCTCATCAATACCGGTTCTTATCTATATTTCTTCTCAGCTCCCAGAAGCTAGTTTCTATTTTCTAGCTTCCTCAAGGAATCATTCTTGACAGATCTTGTTTCTCCATATGGAAATGTATGAAGAAAAAATAGCATGAAAGGAGGAAAATGAAATAGAAAATAAGAAAGGTTCAAATAGGTGGGAGAAAACAAGAGGAAAAAACAGAGAAAGTGGAAAGGAAATCTTCTCATAATAAGTATAAAAACCTGCTGGGGTTCCTCTCTCCTCCTGTGTTCAAAGTCTCCTTTCACCTGTATAAAACTTTTTCATTTTATCTGTTCCATTCAGGTGTTTTATCCAGCTAGGATGATCAAATGTTACCATAATAAAAAGAAAGATTACTCAAGAATGATGCCCTCAATAAGTGCTGATGTAAATCTCGTTGATGAAGCTAGGAAGAAGAAATTAGAGAAATATAAGGAGCAAGCCAATTTGTTGAGATGGCAATCAGTTAAGATGTGGAGTTTATTTTTAAATAATAAACACATTTAATACCAAACAAATCTTTTCCCAACTTATACGGCAGGTCTTAATTTACAAAGCTATGAGAATTATTATACTCAAACAAGAAAATGGAGCCTTAGTTTCAGTTTTACCGAGCTTGATAGCTGCAGTCACTTAAGTGTGGCCAGTATCCAGTATTCGAGAGATAGTGGGTTCGAACCCCACTGTTGGCAGCCCTGAAAATGGTTTTCGTTGGTTTCCCATTTTCACAACAGGTAAATGCTGGGGCTGTACCTGAATTAAGGTCACGGCCACTTCCTTCCCACTTCTAGCCCCTCCCTGTCCTATCATCGCCATAAGACCTATCTCTGCTGGTGCGACGTAAAACAACTAGCAAAAAAAAAGAAGTTTCAGTTTTCACCTTGAATTACCTTTTTGAAGTGATATGTAACTTGCATTTTTTGAGTCAAATACTCATCCAAATGCATTTTGTGACATTTCAAGTTTTCATAAAATATTAAGCTAAAGTATATTTTTGTTATGTCTGATGTCTTCCCAATAATTTGTTTCCTATGACTCAAATACTAACAAGGGTATTCCAAAAATAAGTTATGCAAGTCTATTACTCTCAAGACTTTTTCTTTAGAAAACCAAATAAATACATAATCAACACACCAGACTTTTATATAACGTTCAAGAACACCTTGAGTAGTTATCCATCAAGCTTCAACTGCAGAAAACAGAAAGGAAGGGAAAGTACAACATAATGCTCACTCACTCACTCACTCACTCACTCACTCACTCACTCACTCACTCACTCACTCACTCACTCACTCACTCACTCACTCACTCACTCACTCACTCACTCACTCACTCACTCACTCACTCACTCACTCACTCACTCACTCACTCACTCACTCACTCACTCACTCACTCACTCACTCACTCACTCACTCACTCACTCACTCACTCACTCACTCACTCACTCACTCACTCACTCACTCACTCACTCACTCACTCACTCACTCACTCACTCACTCACTCACTCACTCACTCACTCACTCACTCACTCACTCACTCACTCACTCACTCACTCACTCACTCACTCACTCACTCACTCACTCACTCACTCACTCACTCACTCACTCACTCACTCACTCACTCACTCACTCACTCACTCACTCACTCACTCACTCACTCACTCACTCACTCACTCACTCACTCACTCACTCACTCACTCACTCACTCACTCACTCACTCACTCACTCACTCACTCACTCACTCACTCACTCACTCACTCACTCACTCACTCACTCACTCACTCACTCACTCACTCACTCACTCACTCACTCACTCACTCACTCACTCACTCACTCACTCACTCACTCACTCACTCACTCACTCACTCACTCACTCACTCACTCACTCACTCACTCACTCACTCACTCACTCACTCACTCACTCACTCACTCACTCACTCACTCACTCACTCACTCACTCACTCACTCACTCACTCACTCACTCACTCACTCACTCACTCACTCACTCACTCACTCACTCACTCACTCACTCACTCACTCACTCACTCACTCACTCACTCACTCACTCACTCACTCACTCACTCACTCACTCACTCACTCACTCACTCACTCACTCACTCACTCACTCACTCACTCACTCACTCACTCACTCACTCACTCACTCACTCACTCACTCACTCACTCACTCACTCACTCACTCACTCACTCACTCACTCACTCACTCACTCACTCACTCACTCACTCACTCACTCACTCACTCACTCACTCACTCACTCACTCACTCACTCACTCACTCACTCACTCACTCACTCACTCACTCACTCACTCACTCACTCACTCACTCACTCACTCACTCACTCACTCACTCACTCACTCACTCACTCACTCACTCACTCACTCACTCACTCACTCACTCACTCACTCACTCACTCACTCACTCACTCACTCACTCACTCACTCACTCACTCACTCACTCACTCACTCACTCACTCACTCACTCACTCACTCACTCACTCACTCACTCACTCACTCACTCACTCACTCACTCACTCACTCACTCACTCACTCACTCACTCACTCACTCACTCACTCACTCACTCACTCACTCACTCACTCACTCACTCACTCACTCACTCACTCACTCACTCACTCACTCACTCACTCACTCACTCACTCACTCACTCACTCACTCACTCACTCACTCACTCACTCACTCACTCACTCACTCACTCACTCACTCACTCACTCACTCACTCACTCACTCACTCACTCACTCACTCACTCACTCACTCACTCACTCACTCACTCACTCACTCACTCACTCACTCACTCACTCACTCACTCACTCACTCACTCACTCACTCACTCACTCACTCACTCACTCACTCACTCACTCACTCACTCACTCACTCACTCACTCACTCACTCACTCACTCACTCACTCACTCACTCACTCACTCACTCACTCACTCACTCACTCACTCACTCACTCACTCACTCACTCACTCACTCACTCACTCACTCACTCACTCACTCACTCACTCACTCACTCACTCACTCACTCACTCACTCACTCACTCACTCACTCACTCACTCACTCACTCACTCACTCACTCACTCACTCACTCACTCACTCACTCACTCACTCACTCACTCACTCACTCACTCACTCACTCACTCACTCACTCACTCACTCACTCACTCACTCACTCACTCACTCACTCACTCACTCACTCACTCACTCACTCACTCACTCACTCACTCACTCACTCACTCACTCACTCACTCACTCACTCACTCACTCACTCACTCACTCACTCACTCACTCACTCACTCACTCACTCACTCACTCACTCACTCACTCACTCACTCACTCACTCACTCACTCACTCACTCACTCACTCACTCACTCACTCACTCACTCACTCACTCACTCACTCACTCACTCACTCACTCACTCACTCACTCACTCACTCACTCACTCACTCACTCACTCACTCACTCACTCACTCACTCACTCACTCACTCACTCACTCACTCACTCACTCACTCACTCACTCACTCACTCACTCACTCACTCACTCACTCACTCACTCACTCACTCACTCACTCACTCACTCACTCACTCACTCACTCACTCACTCACTCACTCACTCACTCACTCACTCACTCACTCACTCACTCACTCACTCACTCACTCACTCACTCACTCACTCACTCACTCACTCACTCACTCACTCACTCACTCACTCACTCACTCACTCACTCACTCACTCACTCACTCACTCACTCACTCACTCACTCACTCACTCACTCACTCACTCACTCACTCACTCACTCACTCACTCACTCACTCACTCACTCACTCACTCACTCACTCACTCACTCACTCACTCACTCACTCACTCACTCACTCACTCACTCACTCACTCACTCACTCACTCACTCACTCACTCACTCACTCACTCACTCACTCACTCACTCACTCACTCACTCACTCACTCACTCACTCACTCACTCACTCACTCACTCACTCACTCACTCACTCACTCACTCACTCACTCACTCACTCACTCACTCACTCACTCACTCACTCACTCACTCACTCACTCACTCACTCACTCACTCACTCACTCACTCACTCACTCACTCACTCACTCACTCACTCACTCACTCACTCACTCACTCACTCACTCACTCACTCACTCACTCACTCACTGATCTGCATTTAGGGCAATCGAGGTGGCAGATTCCCTATCTGTTGTTTTCCTAGCCTTTTCTTAAATGACTGCAAAGAAATTGGAGAATTATTGAACATCTCCCTTGGTAAGTTATTGCAATCCCTAACTCCCCTTCCTATAAACAAATATTTGCCCCAATTTGTCCTCTTGAATTCCAACTGTATCTTCATATTGTGATCTTTCCTACTTTTAAAGACACCACTAAAACTTATATGTCTACTGATGTCCTCCCACGCCATCTCTCCACTGACAGCTCGGAACATACCACTTATGGAAAATTATAAATTCCCATGGAGGAATTTAGATAGTTTTCACCAATAGAGCATCTCAAAAATGTCAAAAACATATCAGATGTAAGGCCCTTCAGGCGTTCGCTCTATTAACCAGCGCTTCGCCCTAGGTCTGACAGTAGACTCATCAGAGTGGGGTGTGTCAGACCCCACCCACTGACGCTGGGGCGTATGCAAGTGAACCCATCAGAAGCCCGTATAAGAGGCACAGTCTGATAACTGCATACGGGCTTCTGATGGGTTCACCTGCATACGCTCCAGCATCAGTGGGTGGGGTCTGACACACCCCACTCAGATGAGTCTACTGTCAGACCTAGGGCAAAGCGCTGGTTAATAGAGCGAACGCCTGAAGGGCCTTACATCTGATATGTTTTTGACATTTTTGAGATGCTCTATTGGTGAAAAATATCAAATTCCCTCCATGGGAATTTAGAATTTTCCATTCAGAATTGCTAGGCGGGCAATAGTTCCATTGTGGAGATTTGTCTCCCATATGCAGTTATCAGACTGTGCCTCTTATAAGGGCTTCTGATGGGTTCACCTGCATATGCCCCAGAATCAGTGGGTGGGGTCTGACACATCCCACTCTGATGAGTCTACTGTCAGACCTAGGACAAAGCACTGGTTAATAGAGTGAACGCCTGAAGGGCCTTACATCTGATATGTTTTTGACATACCACTTAATCGAGCAGCTCGTCTCCTTTCTCCCAAGTCTTCCCAGCCTAGACTTTCAAACATTTTTGTAATGCTACTCTTTTGTCAGAAATCTCTCAGAACAAATCGAGCTGCTATTCTTTGGATTTTTCCAGTTCTTGAATCAAGTAATCCTGGTGAGGGTCCCATACACTGGAACCATACTCCAGTTGGGGTCTTACCAGAGACTTATATGCGCTCTCCTTTACATCCTTACTACAACCTCTAAATACCCTCATAACAATGTGCAGAGATCTGTACCCTTTATTAACAATCATATTTACGTGATTACCCCAATGAAGGTTTTTTCTTATATTAAGACCTAGGTACTTACAATGATCCCCAAAATGAACTTTCACCCCATCAACGCAGTAATTAAAACTCAAGAGTATTTTTCCAATTTGTGAAACTCACAACCTGACTTTTAATCCCGTTTATCATCATACCATAGCCCACCGCACATCTCGCAACACTATCGAGGTCACCCTGCAGCCGTTCACAGTCTTGTAACATTTATTACTCTGTACAGAATAACATCGTCTGCAAACAGCCTTATCACTGATTCCACTGGCAGACTACTTTGTAAAACTCCTCAACTGTGAACCACCATCCAAAAAATTTGACTATCATAAAAATCCAAATCCGGATTCGGAACCTCGAACTGTGGAAGAAGTCAGAAGCATCATCAAGACCTTGAAGAACAACAAAGCATCTGGAGAAAATGGGATTACTGCAGACAGAATGATTGTTGAACTGACAAGAATCTTAAACAAAATTTGGGAAGAGGTGAAGCTGCCAGATGGGTGGATATCGGTGTTGATACACCTAGTTCAAAAGGAAGGAGATGAGGCAGACATGAACAATTACAGGGGATTATTAATACTACAAGAGAGGTACAAGATAATCTCAAAGGCATTGCTACACAGAGTAGAAAAACAATTGGAACTGCAAACTGGTGAGTATCAAGGAGGTTTTAGAAAGGGCAGGTCATGTGCGGAACAGATCCTATACCTGAAGTTGATCAATGCATACCAAAAACAGAGGGACAATAAATTCCTGCTCACATTTGCCGACTTCCAGAATGCTTATAATTTGGTAGACAGAGAAACACTGATCCATATCGTAGAAGAAATGGATCTAAATAGGAAGATTAGAGAGCTCATTAAACACACAGTGACTGACGCAACATCCAAAGTCAAGTTCAGAGGGACACTATTGGAATCCTTTGAGATTAAATAGCAGTTAGACAGGGAGATGGACTTTCTCCCTTTCTATTTGACATGTTGTTGACAAAGTAATTAGAGAGTGGCATAAAAAAATGCAAGAAATAGACAGTACATGAATGGGATACATGAACAGAGGAATTGAAGTTGACTGTCAAGCCTTTGTGGAAGACATTGTGGTTCTGTCAGAATCAACAGAGGAGGCACAGAACCAGATTACCCACTCCAGGAATAAGAGAGTAAGGCAGACCTATGGATCTCCTTCAAGAAGAGACAGCACATTACCAACATTGAAACAGCACTCAGATGGATGACAGAAGAGGAAGAAAGGATTCAGAAAGTAGAGAAATTTAAATATCTGGGAGAGTGGGGAGACAACAATCTGTCAGAAAAAGAGGCACTGATGTCGAGAATCAAAAAGATGTACTTGACGTACAAACTAACTATAAACATCTAAAACAAAAAGAAGATATTGATCAATGCAAAACTTGGAATTTTTCAGATGGTGATCTGTCTGGAAGCCTTGTATGCAGCTAAATATTTGAACCTGATAAAATTTATTACACCTCTTCACGAAGTTGAAACTGGTGGAGAGAAAGATTCTGAGAAAGATACTGGGACCCCAAAGAACAGAGGATGGATCATACAGAGAGTAGGAAAACCAAGAATTGTACCTCAGGATGGAAAAGATCTTACAACACCATCTGGAAGAGGAGAGCCATATTCTTCGGACACATGTACAGAATGGATCCAGGAAGAGTGACCAACCAGGTAGTAAGGCTTTTTGAAACTAGGAAAACTATAGTGCGCATCAGAAGGTGAAGAAGGACCTGAAAGAAATGGGAATACAAGGAATGGAAGTCAGCAACACAAGTGGGAAGCTTAAAAGTCGAGAATCAAGAATACCAAGAATTTCCAAGAAAAGTTAGATCCTGGACCCAAGCGGAAGGAAGAGAGGAGATTGCAAAGTGACAGAATGAAGGAGTAGTGGTGGTGGTGGTGATTATTGTTTTAAGAGGAAGTACAACTAGGCAACCATCCTCTATATAACACTAATCAGAGGGAAATAATGGAAGGGATCCGACACTTCGAAAAATGAAGATATCGGCCAAAGGAAGACAAGGGCCACGAAGGGCATGAAAATGAAAGACTCCCTAGCCCTCGCAAACCTAATAGCGTTGGGGTCAGAAAAGAACAAGAGTTGACCAAGAGAGGTCTGATAGGACAGGTGAAAGTGAAGAGCCTGGCACAAGTAAGTGGAAGCAATGCCAGGACTCAGCTGAGAACCCCGTGGTCGCTAACCCACACTCCAAAGTTCAGACTCCCTGGGGCCCCTTTTAGTCACCTCTTACGACAGGCAGGGGATACCATGGGTGTTATTCTACCGCCCCCACCTACAGGGGGAAAGGAGTAGTGGGTGAAGATCAAAGCCCAGAAGGTGCTGAAATCGAATTAACATGGTCCACAGTCAGCCAAAACAAAATAAAAAGAAGAAAAAGAGATACACACGCACAGACATACATCCTTTACTTCTCCATATAGTTTCCATGAACCCTCGGACATTTATTACACCTCTTCACAAGCTTTAAAAGGCCACTCTTATACAACTCACGGCTCTGCACTCAGACAAAAATGGAAACAGCCAGTCCCACATTGTCATTGCTGGTGTACTGGTGTCCAGACACCACCTTCTTCAAAGCTGGTAACAAGTGGAAGTCACTCGGCATGAGCTCGGGGCTGTAGGGGAGGACAGTGCATGAATTCCTAACTGAAAATTTCCAGAAGAGCTGCTGTTGACAGTGCCATGTGAGGTCTTACATAGACAGGGTAACGTGTCTTTGGGTTGTAGTCCCCCATCATAATGCGGAACAGAAACTGATTTTCTTCCTGCTCCTAACAAAGGACCTGCTGCAGACTTATGCCTATTCTTTGAGATGTGGCTGGGAGTCAACAGTATAAGAACCCTCCGTGCTGCCATTCTGCGGAGCTCCAGGATGTCTCTAATGATGTAGTGCTTTTTGGAGCATCCAATATTCAAAGAAGAAGCAACGTCATTGATGGTGACCTACCGGTTGGCGCGAATCACATCATTCCCAAATTCAATATTTATTTCTGTAGTCCATGTCATTGGGCATCCAGGCTGCTGCTCATCTAACACACTCTCATGCCCATCACCGAACTGCAGACACCACTACTCAACCATTTGCTCCCACATCATGCCTGGACACTTTACCTCAACAAGCCACATATAGATTTCTGTACATCTTGTACTACATATCCATTCACAGTGGACAACAGCCCTATCCTCCTCTTTTCTCTATGAATGTAACATCATGATACAGTCGCTTAAGTAACGCACTACACAGCCATCACTTACTTCAGTCTACTGTACTTTTGCATATGTACGACATAGACTTTTGTGATCACATGACATGCAGTGACACAGTGTCCCTGAACTGCAGATGGCATAATTTCCTCCAGTGTACATTACTTCCGAACATGTAAATATGCAAAACTTATTTTTGAATTATCTTTGAAACACAAACAGCCCAAAGTAAACACACAAAATTATATAATAATTAAGAAAAATATTACTAACAAATTAAATAAAATACATACTGATCAACTGATTGAATTAAAAAGTGCTCAAAATTTGTGTTATGTCAAATAATTCATGCACCTCTGAAGATTTCATGGAATAACACTTTTTTGAAAATTGGATGAGCTTAGCAAACATCATACATACCTTTGGTTATATGACATTTCAGGCAGATTATGTTCTCCATAGGCTATTTCTACCTAAATATTCAGTTAGAAAGTTGGCAGTGAAACCATGAATAAAAATTAACCTCCTCCTCTAATGGGTGGAAAGGAAGAAAACTACAGTCCTGCCATTTCTTTATCTTTTGAGTCAGCTAAGAAACTGCACAACTAATTCTGATTCCCAGAAGGCCAGTAATGCACATAGTAAATAACCCTAGCAAACACCTACTCTAAACTTCAAGATAAATTAATTTCATTTTATGGGTCCGTTTTTAACTTTGATTAAACCAAATTAAAAATAATAAGTGAGTTAATTCCACCTTTTCAATACAAATTAAATAGTGTTTATTAAATAAACATTTAAGGGGACTAGTTTCGACCTATTTAAAGGTCATCTTTAGCTATATTGTATGTAGAACAAAGTATTTGAAACACAGTGGTTTTAAAGATGGTCTTAAAACATTTAAGTTTGACACTATGTAAATTTTTTTTAGAATTTCATTAAAACACTTTTGTTGTAAGAAATTAGTTCACTTAGCTGTAGGAATATATGAGAAGAAGAAGTCTTTTATATTCTTTGTAGTATTCAAGAGAGTAAATACAAATCAATATTCACAGTCTTGATGAGATGTGGAATTGGGCATATAATCATAATGTTAAAATGCGAGTTGAAACAAATATATTAGTGTAGTGGAAAGGAAATTTTATAAATAGTTGAGTAAAGAAAACAATGTAAAAAATAATGAAGGTATCCATGGAGATTAATGACTTTAAAAGATGAAAGTGAAAAGGCACTTGAAGATAAGTTAAAAGAAATTTTTATTCTTTGTATTAAAATGGTGGAATGAATACTCATCCAAAGCTGATACAAAAGAAAGGAAAAATAAATTAGAAAAATGTACAAAATATTAACAAATTTTAAGGAATATAGAATATTAAAAGAAAAGAATGAAAGAAAGAATTGAAAATAAATTAAAATATGGCTCATCTTGCATTACCAAGTGTTGGACTTAAGGTGGGGCTAAATAATGAGGGAATGGGGGTAAATGTTGAGGAGAGGTGGAATGAATGGAATGGAAGATTGAATTTAGATTTGTTAAATTAAAATTTTTAAGAATAATGATAATAAGTTCAAATAGAATGTTGGTTTTTTTCACACATTTCATTTTGGTTGTAATTAGAGTTAAAATATTGATCTAAATATATGAAAAAATTCTCAGTTATATCAAGTAATGGGCCTTTGTGTAATATTTTAAGAATTATTAGATCCTGTTGAATATCAGTGAAATTATGGTTATAATCATGCATATGTTGACCCACAGTCGAAAATTTATTGTATTTAATGGCATTCTTATATTCTGAGTATCTAGTGATGAAGTTTCTCCCTGTTTGTTCGATGTAAGAAAAATTGCAATCATGACATTTGAATATATAAACACCTGAATTAGATAAACAATTAAATTTATTAATAGAGGTGGAGTTGGATAAGATATCTGAATTTTTACTATTAGTTTTGAATACTATATTTATATTGTATTTTTTAAAGGTATTAGTGATTTTGTAAATGTCTTTGTTAAAAGTAAAGGTTGAAATTATTGAGGTTTTAGGTTTATCTTTCATTAAAGTAGTTGAAGGGCGATGTCTGTATTTATTAATAATTCTATCAATGAAAAAATTGTTGTATCCATTTGATTTTGTGATGGAACAAATGTTATTTAATTCACTTTTTAGATCTTGTTTGGACATCGGAACAGTGAAAACTCTATGAACTAAACTATTGTAAGAAGCCCGCTTGTGGGTTATTGGGCGAGTTGAATCATGACGGATTGTGCAGATAGTCTGAGTAAGTTTTCTGAAGATTTTATAACTAAAAGAGGTTGGGTTTCTAGTGATAGTCTAAACAGTTAATTTTTTGTTCTAGTTCAGATTCAAGTGTAAATTTAATGTGGGGGTCAATATTATTAAGATTTAGAAGAGTGGAAAAAGTGGAAAGAGTGAAAAAATTTCTAGTGCGAAGCCTAATAGTCCTTATTCTAATACCTTCCTTTCTTTCACATTTATTTTTACCTACAACAAAAACAGCTTCATGATCACTAATACCATTTATTACTTCAGTTTCTCTATAGAGCTCATTTGGTTATACCAGCACCACGTCCAGAATATTCTTCCCTCTAGTTGGTTCCATCACTTTCTGAACCAGCTGTCCTTCCCATATTAACTTATTGTTGGTCATGCTTCCTGTCATTTGCATTACCTTCCCAACTGACACTTGGTAAATTCAGATCTCCTCCTACTATCACATTCCTTTCCATATCGTTTCCAACATAGCTGATTATTTTATCAAATAATTCTGAATCAGCGTTCATCGGCGGTCAGTTGGCGCTCAGGAAGCCTGTCTGTACACACTCTGTTTTGACTCTGCAGGCACTAACTGTGCTGAGGTTAGAGGTGAACAGTGTTTGCAACATTCATGCCCTGCCGACAAGTACGTGCTTCTGTTGAACAAATGCAGCCATTTGAATGGGTCGCATTGTGGGCCTAGAAGGAGCTGGATGGACATATCGATACATTGCTCCATATTTTGTGCACAATGTATTGGTAGTGTGTCACTGCTTTCAGCAGTGGTCTGTGGAACATTCCCACATCCGTAGACCAGGCTCCAGACGTCCATGTAGTACAGACGCACGTCAAGATCGATGCATTGTGCGAGCAGCAATGGCCAGCCGTACATCATCCAGGAACGAAATCCAGTCACATGTTGCACCTGCTGTGTCACCAAGGACCATTGGAAACTATCTGCTTGCAGCAGGATTACAATCACATGTGCCTCTGGTCAGGCTACCACTGACACCACGACACTGCCAAGCACGGCTAACCTGGTGTTACAAGTAACAACTCCCATTATTGTTCCATATTGAAGATGACGTTAGGCATAGATATCAAGGATAATTTAATAAAAAACCACCTATTCAATACTTTCCACGTTTAATGTGGTTATTATCTACATGATTTTATGTAGACTTATTTAGGTCAGGTACATGTTTCACCCATTATTTTGGGCATCTTCAGCCTGTATACAACCTTTAGGTCAAGGTTTGGGACCTTTTTAACCAATATAAACATACCAATATATACAATATATATACAATATATACAATTTTAAACCAATATAAACATACCAATATATACAATATATACAATTGCATATATTGGTATGTTTATATTGGTTAAAAAGGTCCCAAACCTTGACCAAAAGGTTGTATACAGGCTGAAGATGCCCAAAATAATGGGTGAAACATGTACCTGACCTAAATAAGTCTACATAAAATCATGTAGATAATAACCACACTAAACGTGGAAAGTATTGAATAGGTGGTTTTTTATTAAATTATCCTTGATATCTATGCCTAACCTGGTGTTGTAAAAGAGTTGACTGGAGAGGGGAATGGTGCTCTGTTGTCTGCAGTGACAAGAGTAGGTTCTGTGTGTATGCAAATGATGAACGTACACGTGTGCGGCGTAGACCTGGTGAGCGGCATTTACCAGAGTGCATTCGCCCACGACACCTAGGTCCCATCCCAGGCTTCATGGTGTGGGGGTATATAAGCTACAACTAACAGTCACAGTTGGTATTTCTAAAGGGTAACGTAACCAGTGCCTGCTACATTGCATTGCCATTTCTTCAACAAGAAGGTGACAAGCTTTTTCAGCAGGACAATGCATGTCAACATACTGCTGCAGCAGCAGGGCACCATGCTCTACGCGGTGTACAATAACTGTCCTGGTCAGCAAGATCACCGGATCTCTCACCAATTGAACACATATGGAACATGATGAAGCAGGAACTTACGTGTTATTCAGAGCCTGCAAGAACCATTGCTGAATTGCATCAAAAGTTGCAAGATACTTGGGACAATCTATGGCAGGATACAATTCAGCACCTTTATGATTGCTTGCATGTGCAAATACATGCCTGCACTGCCACCAGAGGAGGGTACACTGTGTATTAACACTCTTGCTACCAAGCCTGTAGATTTTACGGGCCTCCTTCCTCCAGAAAATCGCCAAGCTTGTAATTTCTCCGGGGTCACTCATTTAAACGAATGTTATTTTGCTACGCGGTGTTTCTATGGGTCTAGACATCAGGGGATTATGCCTCATAGTGTTAGTAATGATAATGAGTAAGAGATGACAGTCCAGTTGACATATTTTCAAGACTACACCTTTCTCATGACAGTGCTATCGCGCCACTTCACTGTGCATGCACGTGAGTGGAAATGGAAGCTCGCCAAAGTTTATTGCATCATGATACTGAAGATTGTTTCTCTAATATAGATGACTATGTGGATGATTTGGAATATGAGGAATTAGATGCTTATATATTTGAAGTTATGTACTTGAAAAATACTATAGGCCTACAATAAGCACAGTATAGCAAAATAATGAGCATTTACTAAACAGAGCAATTTCCTCCATCATTTCACAGTTCTGTTTCCAAGCAGGTTATACTAAATGTGCTGATCACTCAAATCAACTCCAGGCTTATGCACAGTTAGTGGTATGAGTTCTTTCTTCAATAACAAGAAGTATGCTGCTAGGATATACCACGTTTACAGCACAAGAAGTAAGAAATCAAGCAGGAAAGTTTCTTGTAAAGGACACACACCACCAGAGTGAGAAGTGAGGGGTTGCATTGTGTAAGGAGCCATGCCTCACAATTTATCACACAAAGAAACAATATTATTCCATGTAGTAATGTACCTAAAACTCATAATAATGGTGTAAAACAGGCTATAGATTCAATCCATAGTGATAATAAGTGTGCTGGCCCTGCGCTGTAAGAGTAGCATGCCCGCCTCATACCTGGAGCCCCTGGGTTCTATTCCCGGCCAGGTCTGAGATTTTTACCTGGATCTGAGGGCTGGTTTGAGGTCCATTCAGCCTACGTGATTACAATTGAGGAGCTATCTGATGGTGAGATGGCGGGCCAGGTCTAGAAAGTCAAGAATAACGGCCGAGAGGATTCGTCATGCTGACCACACGACATCTCATAATCTACAGGCCTTCGGGGTGAATAGCAGCCGCTTGGTACACCATGGCGCTCTGGGGCTGTTGCGCCATGGGTTTAATAATAATAAACAGTACCTGGAAAACTGGAACTGTAAACAGATATTGATGAAGTGAAATAATATAATTTTATGAACAGTGATCCTTTGTTGGACTTCTTTTGTGACATTTACATGGTTGAAAAACCACCCATAAAATTTGAGATATATTGGAAATACAGTAATTGTGTTTTTCTATTTATGTGTTATTGCAGAAGAATAGTCCTTTGAAATGATACAAGTTTCATTAAAGTTTGTAGCATAATTACAACACAAAATAAACTTAAATATTGCAGAAAATGCCTGGTTTCCATGAACATGTGCATAAATATGCTCTGGGGGTGAGAGTGTCAATGCGACTGTTTGGGCACCCTTTACTGGGACATGTGTGTTTCATTTGGTCTGAGTTTGTAATGATGAACTACCTGTCACATCACTTGTGAATAAAACGACCTTGTCCTCGAGAACGTAGCATGTTTTTTTTCTGGCAGTGTATTAGTAAATTTGTTTTAGTATGCTATATGGTTTGCCTGCTGCCATTTCATGATGTATGCAGTACTTTTGTATTCATCTCTTGGCACAGGCCAGAGTAAAGTGTAGCTTTCACCGAAGTCCCAGTCTCATCCATGGCTGTGACAATATGGAAGCTGCTGGGGTATGGGTGGTGCCGAGTAATGACATTCAGGGCATGACTAGTGCATCTGAGTGTTATGAAAGGTGTTGCTCATAGGGTCAGTCGTGCTGCAATAGCACTTTCTGACCCAGTGAGGAAAGCAATGGCAAACTACCTCACTCCTCGTCTTGCCTAGTACGCCTCATTTTGGTGCTGCCTTTGGTTTCTGCGGTTTCCTTATAACCGCATTTCCTTTGGTGGTGCTATTTGAGGATCCAACCAGCCTCTGGGCTGATGACCTGACAGACAGACATGCTATATGGTAAAATATATTTTTCTCCTTTTGTAGAAAAAAAACTTGTAAGGAGTTTACTATGTCAAACAGTTAAATAAAATAACAACCACCATAATTTTTATTTCCAATTAGTAGTGGTTTTTTTGTAATCCCTTCCTTCATGTGATACACAATTTGATTGGTAATTGACAAGCTTAACATTTTATGAACAATAATATTTGTTTCTCATAATTTCTACTGATAAATTAAAAACACCTGGCCTCTAAAGTCGTGATGGGTGAGGGAGACTTTCCTGCCACGTGAAGAGATGGGGAAGCAAAGGCGGACGGGAATGGAGGGAAAACTGTGCAAGCCAGTGATTCCGTGTAACACACTGTGCGGAATTCTAAGCGCTACTGGTGTAGACCACTAAGCATGCACCAAGTTGAAAGGGCCTGAAACACACTTCTTTCATTATGTTTACTTAACATGGATACAGTCATCTGCTTCATCTCATTGCCTTGTTCCTCATAGCATTATATTATTCATTTCTTCAGCACAATGTGTGACGTGAATATGGGAAACCATATTTGACCTCATTTGGCTTGTGTACTGGGATTTTATATTCCCTTATGATCAGTTGTTTGGAACAGCTGTTAATTGGTGTAATCTACAATGTCAATGTATTAAAATCTACAATCTGCCATTATTACGTCAAGAGCTGGGATCATCCCAATCGTTGGATAGAAAATCAATACTAGCATACATGCGTGTGTAGCTCATTTCTGAACTGTGAGATTCCGGCTAGCCGCTGACTTGTGCTTCAGCCGAACTGAGCTCAGTGATGGACGGCCCGTGGCATGTTTGTTGGAAGACATTTTGGAGTATCTGGGGAAATGAGTTAAATACTCCAGGTTAAAGTGCTTGAAGACTAAGGTTATGCCTTAATCTTTTTTATTATGTTTCCAGTTATTACTTATAATTTTTATTTTTTAATAAAACCATGTGAGCACTAAATGTGTGTGTGTGTGTGTGTGTGTGTGTGTGTGTGTGTGTGTGTGCGTGCGCGCGCGCGCGCCTTTGAAGGAGACCAGAATAGGTGAGTTTTGGATTACACTAATTTGGATATTGAACCATCAATATGTAAGTAAATATTCTTTAAAAACCTTTTTTGGAAACTCTCCAACTGCCGTGGATTATTTGGAGAAGAAGATATTACCGTAAATCGAAGTAACAATCTTCATCATGTGACATTATTAATATTAGGCCTACCAATTGTAGGAGTTTTCGGCAACCTTTGTGTCAAACTAATGAACATCCCTCTCAAAACAAAAACAAAAAAAAATTGTAAATAGGTTAAAAATATCATATTAACATTGTCTAGAGTTTTATCAAACCCAACCTTGTAATAGTAATTAAGTTATGGGGTAATTTGGAAATGTGGTATATGAGTTAGTTTATCGAGTTAAATTTTATAATCAATTATTTCAAATTTACATTTTGTTAGTGTTAGTGTTATTCTGTTTGTTTAATTTAATTGAGATTATCGTTTATGCTAAATTTTCTGCTGCCGACAGTGGGGTTCGAACCTACTATCTCCCGAATAATAGTGCGGCTAATATCTAGTATTCGGGAGATAGTAGGTTCGAACCCCACTGATTTTGGGCCTCTGTTAAATGAAATGTAAATCAAATTATATATTATCATTTAAAGTAATGATAATAATTTTTTTTAACTTCTGTAACACCACGGTTTGTAGGAAATTGAAATTTGTTTCTCATATTTCTTAAATCTTTCTTTGGTTTACACTCACCTGACTTATTCATATCCATTCTCTTTCTTAAATCATTTGTTGCATCACCTTTTGTCTTATCTCACATGTACGCCTTAATTTTGGAAGGCTTTGGCTTCTATTAATTAATGATAGCTTGGCTTGGGTAGCTGCAGGCTTCTGTTCATGTGTCGATCTGGTTTAATTGTGGAACATTAATATCGGTTTTTGTAAATTTGTAATTGGTTTGGGGAATTTTTTCTACCCTTTATTAATTGTCATCTTAATTTAATTATCTCTTTGTGTAATTTTAACTGCTGGTACAGTCACATTCTGTGTTTTGTGTGGGTGACCGTGTTACCATGACTATTTAAATATTTAATTGAAATTTACTTGAAACAAATTTGAATTTTAGCAGATTAATTGTACGTACTGGCCAATATTCTAATTTTTTTAAAGGTATATCTTAAAATTAAATATTAATTATTTTAAAGGGTATCAGTTTCATAGTAATAATCTAGAAAGGTGTCGTTCTTTCAGTATTATTGTTTTATAGAACTGGTTAAATTTTATATTATTTAGTAATTTATTTAAAGTTATAAGTTATCAAATCTCTTGTAATTTTCATCAATTTTATTAATTTAAAATGTTAATTCAATTGTAAATATTCATGAAATTTAATCTTTATTCATTAAGTAAATACAGTATTTTACTCCAATTCTAATTGGGTCTCTTCATTTAGTAGTGTTAAGCACTCTGACCTGGCAACTAGTTAAGTGTTAATTCAAGATCCTGACCTCTTACCTCTCTATTTTCCTGGGTCCCTTCCATGTTTTATGTTCGTATGCTACTGCCCCAAGGTAAGTAATTTTGTGCTTTGATGTTATTTTTTGTTGTTTTACTGTATTCATTTCTTGTGTCCTTGGGCCGTTGCACAATATATTTTAATTATAACTATGTACTAGAAGTTCCCATGGCTTCACCCAAGTTGAAGTCAGAATTATTGGTTCGGTACGTAAGTTTGTAGCATTTGTTTATGGGTTGGCATCAGCACGTTGCCAAAGATTCTTTCTCCTTTATTACATTGTTATTACTTAGTTTGTTGTTTCATATTGGTGAAAACACAGAGTATATTAATTCTGTACACATACTGGATATTCTGCAATACAAACAAAATGGAGCATCAAATGAATAAAGTTGAAAATTTCCATCACATTCTGCTCTTTGAGTTTAACCGACGATCAAATGCAACAACAGCAGTAAAAACAAATTTGTGCTGCGTACACAACAAACACTATTGCTGGAAGTATGGCAAGGAAATGGATTTTTCATTTCCGGAAAAACAATTTGACTTATCTGATGATTTGGATGACTGTCACACTTTAATGGAGACTGCCTAAGTGAGGTTATTCAGCAGAAGCTATTTATATTGTGAGCACTCAGCCATGGTGCATTATTTGCATTCTATGGGTAAGATGCAAAAAATTGAGCGCATGTGTACAACATGTGTTACGTGAGGAAAACAAAAGTCAGTGTGTGCATCATTGTTTGCCCATCACACGTTAGCTTTTGATCAGCATCAATCATTCCTTGGGAACAATATTGCTGGTGACAAAAAGCAGTGTCTACACATCAACATCAGGAAAAGAACAACAGTGGCTAAGCTCAAAGAAAAAAGCAACCCCCCCGTGTAAATCACAGAGCAAATTTTAAAAAATCATGCCATGTGTCTAGTGGAACAACCAGGGAATCCACCATGAATAACTTCCAAGGATCAAAATGATCCCTGCTCCTGTGTACAGCCAACAGCAAAGATGACTCACCATCATTATTGAAGACGAATGATCTAGACATCACGTGCTATTACCGTATGATAACACACGCCCACACTCAGCCAAACTGACAGAAGAAGTTATCAAAAAGTTCAGCTAGAAAAATGTTCCACACCCTCCTTATTTCCCTAACCTTGTGCCTACCCATTTTCACCTTTGCTATACTCTCACACTCTCTAACCACGTTCAGGGAGAAGTCTTCAACTCAAAACCACAGCAGTTCTACAGGCGCGGCATCGAACTCCTCCTGAAACATTGGCAGATCATCATTGACAACGGAGGTGAGTACAGTACTGACTGAGTGAGAGTTGTGGTTTAAATCAATTGACTGTGCCTGGTTTAATTATAATTGTAGTATAGTAAACATACATGAATAAAGATACACTGATTTATAAAACGCTACAAACTATACACTGATCCAGTAGATTTATGAACTATTGGTAATAACTGTAAACAATCCACTAAAAACTCACCCCTCTTTACCTTCCCTGTCAAATTTCATCTTTCTCTTCAGCCTCTACATCACTTAGTGTGTCCAAAGCTGAGTCAGAAAACATTAATTTTTAACAGAACTGTACTTCTTAACAGGTTTACAAGTGTATTCCCTTTTAAGGGTCCCCCTGTCTTGTCTACATTTCTTCCATTGTCCCTGCCTTTTGTTTCAATCTTTCTTTCACAGAGTGAAAAAGTATAACAGCTGTTAGACTTACATCAACAGACACAATGACTATTTTCACCCTTAAGCACCCAGTTGTACCAGGCTTGACTTGTCAGTGCCCTGGGCCGCAGGCTCAAAATGCTCCTGTAACATGTAAAAGTGAAATTTTCTGGCAAACCTTTACAGTTACAAAGAAAATTTATTTCAATATTTTCATAGAAAATTTCATTTTGAATCTTTCTGACATCATGATCATCATCATCATTTCTTCGCTCCAGCAAGGCGGGTGCCATTGTGTACGAGCCTCCTCCAGTTTGTCCTGTCCGTCCACAGATGTTCTTCATCTATGCAATGCCAGTTCATATCGCAAATTTCAAGGTCCTTGAAAACCTGCTTCTCCCAAACATCATGAGATTTTCCTCTTGGTCTCTTCCCAGGAACACTGCAGTCAAAGTATGCTCGAGGAATCCGTCCGTCCACAAACAAATAAATAAATAAAATAAAATGAATAGTGAAGAACCAAGGAACTTCATTTCTATTGCCTGAAAATGACTCTTTGTTGATCCAGTAAGTGTTGCTGCTTCCAGACCATACGTCAATATAGGTACCAGATATATTTTAGCCTATACAAGATGATTTTGGAAACTAACAGCTATGTTTCATCCCAAAGTATCTGAAGTACAGCGTGATAGAATGTGGAAGCTTTCTGTATTCTGTTGCTAATCTCTTGATGTATATGGTATTGTCCGAGGACAGAATACTAAGTACTGCAAGTTGTCTACAATATCATGAACAGTTAGAGAGTTTGTACTCATTATCAAGCCAACTATCTTGGTTTTGCTGATTTTGAAGACTTAAGGTTGTAAAAGCTTCATACCATTGATTTAGTCTAGCTTATACTTCTGCTTCCATCTCACCCCATACCATTACATCATCAGCAAAAACCATGGAATTAGTTATTGGATCCCTTCTTTTAACCGCTTTTAAAACATCATCAATTATGATTATAAAGAAGAGTGGTGAAAGACAATTTCCTTATATGCTTTATGTCCCACTAACTACTTCTTTTAAGGTTTCCGGAGATGCAGAGGTGCCAGAATTTAGTCCTTCAGGAATTCTTTGATGTGCCAATAAATCTACTGACATGAAGCTGACATATTTGAGCACCTTCAAATACCACCAGACTGAGCCAGGATCGAACCTGCCAAGTTGGGACAACTTCCTTGCTGGATTCCATGCTCCATTTCGAACCAACCTGACCTTCTATCCTGGATATGGACACAATTCTTGGTTTCATCGTATAATTGTTATATTCGTGCTATGATGTCATCAGAAACTTTGTTATGTCTCAAACATTCCCATATATGCCTGAGTGGTACATGGTCATATGCTTTCTCGATGTCCAGGAAAATGTTTCAAGTGTTTTACCTTTCTTTCAATATTTTTCTAGTAGATCTATGAGGTCTAAATCTATGTTGTTCCACCTAAAGTGTAGGTTCAACATATTTTCTAATCCTGCTCTCAAGGATATGGATTCATAGATTTTGAGGCCATGTGACAGAGTTACACCTCTGCAGTTGGTACATTTCTCATCTTTTGTCAACAATGGTATGGTGACTCCCTGCTTCCAATCACTGGGTGTTACATTCTCTTCCCAAATTCTGTTCAGTACTCTGTACATCCACTGTTGTCCAACATCTCCTAGTGCTTTGATTATCTCAACACTAAATTCATCTGATCTGGTTGACTTATTTTGCAGTATCGATACTGCTGTCTCCACTTCCAACCACGTTAAACTATTTGTATTTGTGCTGCCAAAATCATAAGGTTCTTCCTCTAAGGGAGTGACATTTCCATCACAGTTAAGTAAAGTTTACTGCATTATCCTTTCTGTAATAAGACTAAGATTTACCTGTTAATTTGGTTGGTATCAAATAAAATCTGTGTCAAAACAACAGAAAGCATTCCCCCCCCTCCCCCCCCCCCCCCCCCGAAAATCTGCTAGAGTTAGGAAAAAAAAATGCATATGGACTTTTTCTAGAACAAATACTAAATACAATTGGTGAGCTCTAGTTTCTAGTAGGTGTAAGAGTGAATTTTTAAGGGTCCCAGACATAATTTTTCCAACTTGCCCTACACTTTTAAGACTGCCTGTTTCCTAGACAAGCTAGCATAACTGTATATCTATATATATAAAATTGGATGTTGGTATATTTGAAGCTAATAGATTCAGAAACTACTGGACCAATTTCAATGAAATTTTCACAGTTCTTATTACATCTGAGAGGGATTATGAAGTGGTTTGAACAAAATCTGATTGGTAGTTCGGCACTAAGGGCTGAAAAATAAAATAGAGGAAGATAAGCAAACCGCAAGACAAGTCCGATCAGTGGCTTGCCTACCCAACAGTATGTGAAGATTATAATGTGTTCCTTAAAACTTATTTCTGCTTTTATCTGGAAAAATTACTGTAGGGGAAAGAAACCCCTACCACCCCTAAAGGAAGGGGGTGAAACTTAAAAATTCAAAAATGACAATAATAGTGATGATATTAGTCTTTGGAGTAGCCGAGATGAACTGTGGCACCCTGAATGCCGTTTAAGTCAAAGTTCGTTCCCAATCGGTATGGTAAACATATTATGACTTACTGTTTGGGAAAGAAAACTGTACAGTAAGACACACACATGGGCGGGATCATACAACTGAAGATGTTACAGACGTTAAAATTGGTATTTGGAATCTTCTTTAAAAATAAACACATTTTTTATTTTTGGAAAATCGATAAACTATATTATCGGTATTAAATGTTCATAAATTATTGAAATGGGCAAGAAAAACAATATGACTATGACAGGCATATCAAGATGAGTTATCTGATCTGCTGTGGAGCAGCGCACGGGTCCACTAGTAAACTATAATACTCCAGAAGAAATAAGTGTTCTATTGGTGAAAGGAATACTGAAATTGGTCGAGTCGTTCCTGAGAATACCCTCCATATACAAACAAACTTCCTCTTAAAAAATAACCACCACCACTACCACCTTTCTCTCTTTATAATATTAATATAAATGAATGTCATACCAACAAAAAAGTTACTATGTATTACATTATGCAACCCCAGACGTGCAAGTCGTCCATGGTTGCCGACTTGCAACAGGCCTGGCTGGAAGCCACTTATACATCACATCATTATACTATGTAAGGAACAGCAGCTTGTATATAATAATACTAAAAATTCTATATTCTCACCTGTTCTTGGATGTACTTCACTATTTTTTCTATCAAATGTTTAGGAGTAGATGGACGAAACTTGTTGTAAGCAGCTGCATGTGCTGCCTGCTCAAAATATCGATAGCCCATTCTACAATAAAATAAAGACATGTTAGTATCCTGCTCAACAGGAAAAAGAGACTAAAACAATATACCGACTATCATTTAAAACTTTAGCTGAGTGTCCACAGGTTAGAGCAAATTACCATTCTACATGAAAAGTGAGGTTGGACAGCAAAGGAAAGGAGGAACCAAGATCATGTAAAAGGAAGAAAGTCAGACTCAGACAGGCCCTGTGGTCTCCATGGAAGCAACACAAGTTGCAAGGACCTATGAGATGTCTCTTAAGATTACAGATTTAATATTCAAACTTAAAGACTACTTGTGATGTGCCTACATAACATAGTCACATATTGTGATACTGGGATTATGCTGAAAAAATTAGACTGTCACTAAGGACATAAATACCAGTGTGACAACTAGTGCCAATACTGCAGACTCAATCATTACATTTAACTTACATTCATTTTCATAGGTGCATTATATTTTTACATGCCACAAAGTTTAATTAGTAATAAATCTGCAATACAATGTTGTTGTTTGAGTCATTAGTCCATATACTGGTTTGATGTAGCTGTCCATGCCACCCTATCCTGTGCTTATCTTTTCATTTTTACATAACTGCTGCATCCTACATCTGCTCTAATCTGCTTGTCATATTCATACCTTGGTCTACCCCTACTGTTTTCACCCTGTACACTTTCCTCTTAAACCAATTAAGTCCTGGGTGTCTTAAGATGTGTCCTTTCATTGTCTCTTCTTCTCATGAAATTTAGCCACTACAATCCCCTCTCACCAATTTGATTCAGTATCTCTTCATTCATGATTTGATCTATCCAGCTCACATTCAGCATTCTTTTGTAAACCACATTTCAAAAGATTCTATTCTCTTTCTTTTTGAGCTAGTTATCGTCCATGCTTCACTTCCATACAATGCCTGCTCCAGACAAAAGTCTTCAAAAACATTTTTCTATTTCCTATAACTATGTTCAAAGTGAGCAATTTCTATTTTTAAGAAAGGCCTTCCTTGCTTGTGCTAGCCTGCATTTTATGTCCTGCTTACTTCTGCCATCATTAGTTATTCTTCTACCGAAGTAACAATATTCATGTACTATATAGGCTTTTGGGCTTATGCCATGTCAAGAAAATAAGGTGAAATTCTTAACATTTCGCAGGAAACTGTGCTCTGTGTCCTCAGAAGAAATCTCGACTGTACACGAGAAAGGCTTCTTAAACAATGACACTTTAAATTCGGACGTTATTAATAGAAGTGGAAAATGGTACGTTCATTCGCCACCAGATGGCCCCCAGGATGTAGCAACACTAGCATACAAAGAGGTGTTTTCCAAATTCGTACGTTCCTCGTCGCCAGATGTTTCATTCCAGGCTTGTGTCTATGCCATACACCTGCCAATGTCATGTGTTACACAAACACGTTATGTGAACCGTTTAGATTGATTGTGATGGTTCGGTCAGCTTCCGCTTCGAACACTAGGGTTGTCACGTCCTGAGGGCCATCTGGTGGTGAATGAACATACAATTTTTCACTTCTATTACAATGTCTAAATTTAAAGTGTCATTGTTTAAGAAGCCTTTCTTGTGGACAGTCGAGATTTCATCTGAGGACACAGAGCACAGTTCAAACGTTAAGAATTTCACCATATTTTCTTGACACGGCATAAGCCTAAAAGCCTATATAGTATCATGTCTTTAAGTAGGGGCCGTGAAAGCATTAATTACAATATTCATGTACTTCCTTTAAGATTTCATTTCCTAATCTAATATTTCCTGCTTCACCTGACTTCACATGACTGCACTCCATTACTTTTGTTTTGGACTTATTTATTTTCTTCTTGTGCTCCTTCCCCAAGACTCCATTCATACCATTCAGCAATTTGTCCAGATCTTCTGCAGTCTCAGATAAAATAACAGTATCATCAGCAAATTTCAGGGTTTTGATTTCCTCTCCTTGGATTGGGATTCCCTATCCAAATTACCCTTTGACTTCCTTTACTGCCTGTTCTATTTAAACATTGAAAAGGAGGAGGAGGAACTTCTTTCTAGATCGCTGCTTCTTTTTCATAGCCTTCAGCTGTTATCACGGCAGACTGATTTCCATATAGATTGTAGATAATTCTTCGTTCTTGGTACCTGATCCCGATCACCTTCAGAATCTCAAATAGCTTGGTCCAATCAACATTGTTGATCTACAAAGGCCATGTACATGGGCTTGTCCTGCTTAATTCGATCCTCTAAGATCAGACATAAAGTCGGGATTGCTTTACGTGTTCCTACATTTCTTCTGAAGCCAAATTGATCTTCTCCCAACAGTTTCAACTTGTCTTTCCATTCTTTTGTAAATAATACGTGTTAGAATTTTGCAGGCAGGAGATACTAAACTAATGGTGTGGTAGTTTTCACGCTTGTCAGCGCCAGCTTTCTTGGGAATAGGTATAACAACATTCTGCCGAAAATTGGATGGCACTTCTCCTATTTCATACATTTTACACACTAAATGGAATAACCTTCCCAGGGTGGTCAGTAATTCAGTAACTGAATGGGAATGTCATCAATTCCAGGTGCCTTGTTCCTATTTAGGTCTCAAAAAGCTCTGTTGAGTTCTGACCTCAAAATTGGGTCTCCCATTTCATCAGCATCAACAGCTTCTTCTTGTTCTGGAACCATATCATCTATATCTTTACCTTGATACAACAATTGGATATGTTCCTGCCATCTTACTGCCTCTTTCTCTTATTTTTTCCATATGAGCTCTTAATATCCATACACCTAGTTTTCCTTTCTCCAAAGGTTTCCTTGATTTTTCCCGTGTGCAGCATCCACCTTTCCTAGTACCATACAACATTCAACATCCTTGCACTTCTCCTTCAGCCATTCTTCCTTAGCTGTCCTGCTCTTTCTATCCACTTCCTTCTTTAATTGCCTGTATACTTTTCTGCCCTCTTAATTTTTTGCATTCTTGTATTTTCGTTGTTCATCAATCAGGTCTAGAATCTTTTGAGTTACCCACTGATTCTTAGTTGATCTTTCCTTTCTTCCTAATATTTCTTCAGCAGCCCTACTGACCTCATACTTTATCAGTGTCCATTCTTCCTCAACTGTGTTTCCTTCAGCCTTTTCATTTGGTCCTTGTGCAAAATGTTCCTTGAAACAATCCCTCACACTCTTTTCTTTCAACTTGTTTAGATCCCATCTCGTTGGATTCCTTCCCTTTTTCAATTTCTTCAACTTCAGATGGCATTGCATGACCAACAAGTTGTGTTCAGAGTCCACGTCTTCTCCTGGGAAGGTTTTGCAATCCAACACCTGGTTTCTGAATCTCTGCCTAATCATAATGAAGTGTATTTGATACCTTCCAGTGTCTCCAGGTCTCATTCATGTGTACAGCCATCATTTGTGGTGTTTGGGCCAAGTAACAACAAGGACTAAATTGTGATTGGTGCAGAATTCAACCAGCCGACTTCCTCTTTCATTACTTTGTCCCAATCCGAATGTTCCTACTGCATTACGTTCTCTTCCTTTCTCTACCACCTTCTTCTTCTCCTTCACCTTTTACATACTGTATTAAATTATTATTATTATTATTATTATTATTATTATTATTATTATTATTATTATTATTATTATTATTAATGACAAATACATTGCAATTGGGAAATATCCCAGTGGCAAACATTACTTACAGTAGTGAGATAACAAAGTAAAGTTAAAACATCATCACCCAATTATCCAACAACAATAACAACTACAACAACGAGAGTACAACAAGTAATTCCATGGAAAGAAAATATTACAAGAAATATTACTAGTTTAACATTCTAAATCCAGCATCATCATATACAAATTCACATGTACCTTAAATAATTCAGATGCCTGATTACTACAATTTACAGTGGATTGAGCACTGTGTTAAAATATGACACTATCACATAGAAGTTTACACACGACTTACAGAATACTGGAGTCTATTCTTGAAGCATCTTACATTTTTGGGAAAAGGCTCTAAGACAGCTGGAGGTAGTGCATTCCAATCATCAAATCTCCGATTTACAAACAAATATTTACCATAGTTAGTTTTCTGCAATCTATCTTTTACTTTATACAGATGATCTGTCCTGCTTATGTAACAGGGCTTTTCTAGTTGACTGTTCAATTCCCCACAAGTTGGCTTATTCATCCAGGCATTATACATGACACATAACTGTGTTTATTTTCTTCTAGTTCCCAGTGTCTCCCACCCAAGTCTTTCTATCATACTTGTCACACTACTTCGAGGATTGAAATCGTTAAGCACGAATCTTGCAGCCTTCCGCTGTACCATCCCAAGTTCCTTAATGAGTCCTGTTTGGTATGGATCCTATACGACTGCTCCATATTCCAGGACTGGTCTAATGAGTGATATAGAGCCCTGCGCCTTCGCCTGGGAACTGCTGCCCTTTAGCACCCTCATCACGAAGTGTACAGACTTGATGCTTGAGTAATTACATTTTCTATGTGGGTGTCCCATTTAAATCTCTCCTTACGTGGATTTCTAGGTACTTGCATGAGTCACTCTCTACCAGAGCATCCGATCCAAGACAATACTGAAAGTCCCCTTGCCTATGTTTCTTTCCCATTCTTTGAGACTGCATTTTCGAGAATTTACTTTCATTTTGTTATCGAGTGCCCGCTTATGGAGTATATTTATATCGGGTTGTAATAACCTATTATCACTAGCATTCTGTACTTTTCTGTACATTATGTAGTCGTCCACAAACAATCTGCATTCACTTCAAATTTTGTTCAACAGATTATTAATAAATGCAGTAATTACAAGTGGTCCTATAACACTACCCTGTACTACTCCCGACATTATAGAAACTTCGTCGGAGTATTTACTTACCACCTTTACCCTCTGTCTATGTTCTGTCAAAAATTCCTAGATCCACAGAACCACCCTTTTATCAATGTTTGTTTCCACCAATTTTTGGATCAGAATGTCATGAGGTACTACATCAAATGCTCTAGCAAAATCAATTACAATAGCATCAACTTGCACACATTTTTCTAATGACTCACTAATATCTTAAAAGAGGGACATCTGGCTCTCACAGGAGAAACCTTTATTAAAACCATGTTGTCGGCCATTAATCCACAAAATTTTCTCCCATTGTTCCCATAGATAATCTGAGATGAGGTGTTCAATTTGTTTGGATACAATGGACATAAGGTTAATAGGTCTATAGTTTTCCATTAGCAGCCTGCTGCCCCTCTTAAAAATTGGGACTACAGCTGCCATCTTCCACTCATCTGGAATTAGCGTATTGTTGCTCTTCGTTCTCTTCATATATTTGACTTCCTCATCATCCACTGAACTAGTATGCATATAGACCTACACTATTGTGGTGGGCATTGGTTTGGTGTCTAATCTTGACAACAATAATTCTTTCAATATGCTGGCCATAGTAGCTTATCCACTGCTCTTATTTTCTTATTCATTATTAAACTAACTCCTGCATTTCCCCTGGTTCATTTTGTGTTGATAATTCTGTAGTCACCTAACCAAACATTATGCTCTTCCTGCCAACGCACTTCACTTATACAACTACATCTAGCTTTAGTCTTTCATCCCCCTTTTCAGATTCTCTAACCTACCACAACGATTCAAAGTTCTAAAATTCCATACTTCAACCCGCAAAATGTTAGTATAAATCTTTCTGATAATTGCCCTCTCTCGTGTAGTCCCCACCCGGAGATCCGAATGGGGGACTTTTTTAACTCTGGAATATTTTACCTGGGATAAAACCATCATTAGTACACAATATGAAACAAAATTGGTTTAAAAAATATATAATTTTGATCATTTTAGAATATTTGCCATGTTATTTCCTACCAATAATGGCAAAAGTTTCTGTATTAGTGAAGAGGATGCAAAGCAACTTGAGTCTAAACATCTTTCAACACAGCACGAGAACAAATTTGTACATTAGAATAATTATTCAAGTAGTTCATATGATGGTTACTATGGGCAGTCACATCCTAGTTTGTGAACTATCGGCAATAACTGAGTGGCCGAAGTAAGTGGTCCTGACAGTTGGCACGATGGAATAGGAGTGGGTATGTCAGACATATTCTTGTTTTTTTTTTTTTGCTAATTGTTTTACGTCGCACCGACACAAGTAGGTCTGATATAGATGTCGATTCCCATAGGGAATCTGAAATATTTGTCCTGAATGAGCAAATTTATAATACCAATATAAATGGTCCGTTATTGGACATTATAAATTTTCCAGCTAGCTCATTCTTGGTTGCCAGCGTTTCGCCCTCGTGTGCTAGGGTGGGCTCATCAGTTGGTACCTAGCACACCTACCAATACGCTGGCTAGTGCATACCGTGGAGGCCACTGCGTAGGCTAACTAGAGCCACCGGCAGTGCCAATGCACAAAGAGACTTTGTCTCATCACTAAAAATTGATGCCTGCTAGGTGTGCTAGGTACCAACTGATGAGCCCACCCTAGCACACGAGGGCGAAACGCTGGCAACCAAGAATGAGCTAGCTGGAAAATTTATAATGTCCAATAACGGACCATTTATATTGGTATTATAAATTTGCTCATTCAGGACAAATATTTCAGATTCCCTATGGGAATCAACATCTATATCATCTGATGGCCAAGCAGGCATCAATTTTTAGTGATGAGACAAAGTCTCTTAGTGCACTGGCACTGCCGGTGGCTCCAGTTAGCCTACGCAGTGGCCTCCACGGTATGCACTAGCCAGCGTATTGGTAGGTGTGCTAGGTACCAACTGATGAGCCCACCCTAGCACACGAGGGCGAAACGCTGGCAACCAAGAACGAGCTAGCTGGAAAATTTATAATGTCCAATAACGGACCATTTATATTGGTATTACAAGTAGGTCTTACGGCGACGATAGGACAGGAAAGGGCTAGGAGTGGTAAGGAAGCGGCCGTGGCCTTAATTAAGGTACAGCCCCAGCATTTGCCTGGTGTGAAAATGGGAAACCACGGAAAACCATTTTCAGTGCTCCCGACAGTGGGGATCGACCCTACTATCTCCCGAATACTGGATACTGGCCGCACTTAAGCGACTGCAGCTACTGAGCTTGGTACACATATTCTTGTGTCGTGGTCCTCCTTGTGCTCAGGTGGTGGTGATGATGATGATGATGCTTGTTGTTTAAAGGGGCCTATCATCTAAGTCATCGACCCTTGATGGTACAAAATGTAATGACAATTTAAAATTTCAAAATCATCCACTGACCAGCATAAAAAATGCAATGAACAATGAATGGATATGAATTTAAAACAATCAGTGGATCCGACCAAGAAACTATCATAAACAATAGTATGACTGACCAATGAACTGTTTCTTAGGCACAATCCTAAATCGAGGATGCTTGTTGTCTAAAGGGGTCCAAACTCAAGGTCAACGGCCCCTCATAAATAGTACTTGTCGCTAGGAAAGTAGAACCATGGTATCTGACATGTTGCGGTACTAATCAAAAGTAGCATAGACTAGCGGTATTCCACATATTATGGTAACAACTGACAGGTAATGATATTCGCACATGTAATACAGACCTATGGTGTTTCGCACATAGCGGCACCATTTACAGGCAACGCAAACCTATGGTGTTCAGCACAGAAGTGTACTGAATCGTGAAGATAGGATAGGAAAGGGCTAGGAGCAGGAAGGAAGCTTTTTTAAAAATTACAAATTGCTTTATGTTGCACCGACAGATAGGTTTTATGGAGATGATGGTAGAGGAAAGGGCTAGGAGTGGGAAGGAAGCAGCAGTGGTCTTTATTAAGGTGCAGCTCCAGCATTTGCCTGGCGTGAAAATGGGAAACCACAGAAAAGCATCTTCAGAGCTGCCGACATGGGGATTCGAACCCACTACCTCCCGAATACTGGATACTTGCTGCACTTAAGCGATTGCAGCTATTGAGCTCGGTTGGGAAGGAAGCGGCCATGGCCTTAACTGAGGTACAGCCTTGGCGCAAGTGTAATAGGCTCATATAACTTGGAAACAACATTCTTTAATCAATGGGTAAATAATGCAAATATTGATTATTATTATTATTATTATTATTATTATTATTATTATTATTATTATTTGAATGATTATTATTAATATTATTATGACTTGTGAGGTATGACTATGAAGTGTATATATCCATTTACATTAGTATTATTTACATAGTTATGTTCGGACTTTATTGGTATAAATCAAGGTCATATTATTTGTGAGGTTATGTCATGGAACATCTACTATATATATATATTAATATGAGTTTATTTAACGTAAAAACACATAATTAACAGTGGCATATATTGAGGGCTACCAAGGCTATCGGTGAAGCCCAAACCTGAATTGAGAATGATGGAAGTCTAAAGCATATTATAATGTAATCATCTGACACATTTTTCCATTTACAAAACTTGAAAGCAGTGAGAAAAAACATTGCACGTATTTCTGAGAGCAATGAATCAGAGGCTCATATCGCAGCCCAGACTCTCGTCCCTTTCCCCTCTACTCGCCCCATGCGGCTTGCTGCTGTATAATTGGATAGGAGTGGGGACCGGGGGAGATAAGTGTGCTAGGCTTTGTTCTGTCAGATCACCACTGCTAACTATCAACCATGCATTACTCATCATATATACTTCCTCACCTCATACTTCTGACTTAATCATATAGATAATAGAGTGATGGTATTTCACTTCCGTTTACCTCTACATCCTTGAAGGAAGACACTATAGGGCTGCTGTTATAGAGGTAATATAGTTTTCTTTTATACATAGATCTGCTAAAATGGAATGCAATCTCTCAGGTTCTCTTTCGTTGGTTGGAATTGAACCCGTGATCATGGGTAGGACACCACCACTGCTCTCCCGAGAAAGCTAATTAACCAGCAAACGATTGGTACGACCGCTGTAAAATTCAACATTTGTATTTAATAACAATAATAGTGCATGGCATTTGTATAGGCTTGGCGGTGTCCTAATGAGGACAAAATGAATGGCGAAGACGTCATGAACATCCAGTCCCCAAGCCAGGGAATTAACAGTATGAGGGGGGTGGATTCTAAAAACTGATCCAGGGCCATCAGACCAAAGGCAAGCATTCTATCCATTCAGCCACAAAACCGGACTTTAATTTGCTAAACCTTAGGCTACCATCTCCACTGATCAGGGATTGAACATTGGTAGTAGCAGAGGCCAGGGCAGTAGCTTGTGAAGCAGCCATCACAACACAACAGCCTTCTCCATTGTCTATTGGCTGCACCTCAAAATGCTGAAGGCTTGACGTTCACTAAACCAACCATCGAAAAGGGGTAAACAAAGTCGAGTGGTAGCCCACGTCTTGATCCCAGCATATGCCACTGGTAATTAATATATAATTTATTATTACCTGTATATACGATGTATAATCCAATGCAACATTGTGCAACACACTGTGATAAGTCCAGAACAATGCTATGTTTGACCAGAAATATATAGAAAGTTCCTTACATTGTAACTAGGCTATTCAAAACTCTCGAATTTACGAGAAAATATGTTGTGTCATATTCTTCTAGAAGCCTGGCCAGGCAAAGAACCAAGAATCTTTATTTGGCATTGACCATATACAATGAAATAGGCTTCGTCAACTGATAATAATTTAGTACTTAATATTACTAAGGCTAAATGAACATACACCTTTTATTAAAACTTAATACAAACATTATGCATTTCTAAGAATTCAGAGGTATTATAAAATTAATTTTCTATTAACCAATCATACATTTTTCTTTTAAAATTACTTAAAGGAGTGGACCGTGCAGAATGTGGTAATTTATTAAATAATCTTAAACAACTGATTTTATGTGATTGAGCAGATTTTGACAGCCTGTGAATTGGGATGTCAATGTCTGCTTTACCCCGAGTATCATGAAGGTGAATGTTTTCCCTAGTACTGAATTCATTTATGTTGTTTTTAACATATGTCGAAGATAAATAAATATACAAATTTATAATTGTCAGTATTTTAAGCTTAATGAAGAGAGGTCGACAATGGTCAATGCACCAGCCCTACACATTGTTCGGACAACCTTTTTCTGTATTAGGAGAATATTATATACATAAGAAGAATACCCCCATAATAACAGTCCATAAGTAATGTGTGACTGGAAGAGACCAAAATATGCCATTCTTAGGTAGTCACTGCTAACTAAACCCTCAATTTCCATATCAAATAGGCCACTCGTGATAATTTTTTACAAACATGATCAATGTGTGTTTCCCAGTTCAATTTGGCATCAATATGAAAACCCAAAAGTTTGACTGACTATCTTTCAATATCTTTGGATAATCCTAGTGTGAGAAATTGAGTTTTATCCTGATTGCACAACAGCCTATTGGATGAAAACCAATGCATTACAGTTGCAAGAGCTTCCTGTGACATCATGATGCAAACCTGAGATGCTCTGGTGTTTTGTAATTAACGTTGTATCGTCCGCGTACGATATAAGAGCATGACATTAGACATTTTGCGATAAATCATTGATTGCCAGAATGAATAAAAATGGACTGTGGACAGAGCCCTGTGGCACACCAGTTGTAACTTTCTTCAAAATGGAATACCTATTTTTAATTGAGACAAACTGATATCTGTTATTTAAGTATGACTTAATTATGTTCAGTGAGGGATACTCGACACCATACATCTCAAGCTTTGCAAGTAAAATTTCATGATAAATACAATCAAATGCTTTACTTGCCGAGAAGTGTGGAAGTAGGAGAAAAGGAAGAGGCAGGAAAGGGAAATCTGGAGTAGTGGATAGGAAAAAACAGGTGGAACAGCGTCATGGGATGGAGAAAAGGGAGGAGGAAGTAGCTCCTTCAGCTGTCAGGAAAGATAGGACTGACCAGGAGGGGAGGGGATCAAATGAGGTGGGTAGGGTTGAGGCTTTGGTCATGGGGGATTCTATCGTTAGACATGTCGGGAAAGTGTGTGGAGGAAAGGGTACCAGGGTAGAGTGTTATCCAGGAATTAGGTTAAGGCAGATGTGGAGGAAAGTAGAAGAGAGGGAGGAGGGAAAGGAGAAGGTGGTAGTGTTTCACTTTGGTACTAACAACGTAAGACAAGCAGGTATAAGTACCAACATAGTTGGGGATGTGTGGGATCTGGTAAATGCAGCACGGTAAAGTTTAAGGAAGCAGAGATTGTTATCAATGGAATACTGTGTAGGAGGGATACTGACTGGAAGGTGATTGGGGATTTAAATGAGACTATGGAGTGGGTAAGTGGGAAGCTCGGAATGAAATTTCTAGATCCTAATGGGTGTGTAGGAGATAGGGATCTGCGCTCAGATGGCTTTCACTTAAAACTGCAGTGATGCAAATAAGTTAGGAAATCTGTTTAGAAGGGTTATAGGGAAGTACATTCAGGGAAACAGGGTGGCCTAGGGAGCGGTGTTAAGGGAACAGAGAACTGTACATCAAGTAGGGATGACATAAAACTGTTAGTGCTCAACTGTAGACGTATTGTAAAGAAAGGAATAGAATTAATTTAATAGATATATACTTACCAGATATTGTAATAGGAGTTGAATCATGGCTGAGAAATGAAATAATGGATGCTGAAATTTTCTCACGGAACTGGAGGGTGTATTGTAGAGATAGGATAGGAATGGTAGGAGGGGGAGTATTCATTCTTGTGAAAGAAGAATTTGTAAGCTACAAAAAAGTTAAAGATGACAAACACAACATTCTAGGGGTAAGGCTCATCTCTAAAGATAATAGGCAACTTGATGTCTTTGGAGTGTACAGACCAGGAAAGGGTAGCGCTGACGCTGATTCAGAATTATTTGATAAGATAATCAGCTATGTGGGGAACGATAAGGAAAGGAACGTGATTGTAGTGGGTGATCTCAATTTCTATAAAATAATTTTCTGCCTTGTCAATACTTTATACACTTTATTCTATTTAATTACCGTACATGTACATGTTTCGAGAGCCTCTGCTTTCTTCTTCAGCGGTGCCAAATACTAATTATCTTATTATCTTAGGACTATGGTTCATTGGTATCATATTTCAATTATATATTAAAATATATGAATTTTAAATTAGTTAAAATATCACTCTAAGTTTTTCTTTGCCCATTTACATTGTCATTTGTCACATATTTTACCAGAATTTTACCAATCATAAATGATAAAATCTAATTAAATTAATCTCTCTATGTTAATTTATGTCCTTATTAATATCTGAAAATAGTAACTCTTTCTTCATCTATAAAATCTATCTCTATCCTGAATTATAAAATAACAAATAATAAATAGCCACTTTGTAAATTAAATTAATAAACTACATTTATGAAGTTCGTCATTTTTTAAAAATATTTCTTCTCTCTTCTTAATGTCTGCTTTAATTTTCTAGACTTCTTATGAATCAGAAATTTTCTCCTCTTACTCTCTTCCAATTCCTTAAATAAACAAAACCAAACAAACTAAAATTTAGAGACTTTTTACGAAAAAGAAAACGACGACTCAGATATTTGGAGAATTTTCATTTAGGTCTACTTACTTCATTCCTTTAATTTATCCGCAAATTGAAATGATGTGATGTTTGTCTGAACCCAAACAATATGTCCTCCTTCCCTCCTTGTTGCTACTTTGCTATTGGTTGCGCGATGATCTGCTCATTGTTTCTAACCGTCAAATTCCTTAAATAAACAAACTAACAACCAACCTTTAGCGACGTGTTTTTTATAAAAAAGACGATATCTAGATGTTCAGAGAATTGTATTTTACTTACTTCAGTTCATCTTGTTGTCAAATTTTAACCTTGCTCTCAATATATATTTGTGCTAGTTTGAAAACAAACGTGTTCTACTCTCTGCTGTCAATGACCTTGTTGTGCTCGCTGCTACTAGTCGCTGTGCTGCCGGTTACGTAATGTAGGGGATGGAGGGGAAGCGTACTTGTGGCTCAGAACTATTTCTTTCTCTCTCTCTTTCTTTCCTTCCTTATAAGATTGTATGCCAATTTGTACATCGCATTTTCTTCATTTAATGGTTCATTTAAGTTGTTTTCATTATTGTTTTTCTGATCAATATATATATTTATCTTCTCCAGAACATCCATTAGTTTCCCTTTTGTTCCACCTTTCAATACTAAATATGTAATATTCTAAATTACATTAATTAGGGACTAGTTTCGGCCGGGGCTGGCCATCTTCAGCCTTAATGTAAAACACCTAATAACTAAACAAATGTACATGCACACAATTGACATAAAACAAATTAAAACAAATATATACAAAGTGACATTAAAAACTGGGATGGAATTATGAATAAATTTGAAAGTGAACTAGGTTCTAACATCTTGAGTATGTTCATCATTGAGAATAATTTCAAGTATTAATTTATATACACAGAACTGTTAGTTCTAATACTGCTGGGAACTGGTAAATGTTGATCCTGTAGTTTGTCATCAAATCTATTTGTGTGGTGTTAGCTATATGTAATCCATTGGACACTGCTGTAAATAACCACTAGCTGACGGGGAACTGTTAGATGTTGTTTCATCCTCAATCAAAATAATAAATGAGATGCTCTCATGGTGCTTGTTAAATCTTGCTGAAAATGTTGTTGGATATTGTCAGGACAGCACATGAAGATGTGGTTAACACAGATACATTGTGTCTGGTATAAAATTTTTGCGATTCATTGCGGTGCCCATGAAGTTAACCTGATAAATTAGATAAAATTAAATTAATGAATTGAATGAGAGAATGTGTTAGTTAGATGGCATAGGTTACATGAGACTTACCTTTTGTTGTCGTGTGCAGTACCTCCATATCTTTGTCTATTTCCGTAAAATTATGATTGTGTTCCTCCATATGTTCGCCCATTGCTGAGAACCTCCTATGTCTTACCGCATTCACATGCTCCTTGTATCTCGTCTCTAAACTCCTCCCTGATTGTCCTATGTATTTTTTCCCACAATTTTGGCACTTGATACAGTATATTCCTGATTTACTAAATCTGTCAGATTTGTTGACCTTATGCGAGTTAAATAAAATTTTCTTGTTACTGTTGTTTGTTTTAAACGCAACCTCAATGCCCTTTTTGTTGAATATCTTTTTTATTCCGTATGAGTGAGTGTTATGGAAAGTTATTACTGCTACGTTCCTCCTTTCTTTCTTTTCTTTTTCCAAAGTTGATTTTTGTTTATTTATTAACTTGTCCTTTATTTTATCTACATATTTCTTGGTGTATCCATTTTTCTTCGCGATCTCATATATGGTGGTCATCTCTTTTTAGAACGCTTGTCTTTTTAAGGGAAATTTAAGGGCTTTGTTTATCATATTATAAAATGTTGCTTTCTTCTGCTGTCCTGGATGGTTGGAGTCCTTCCTAATAATTGTACTAGTGGTCGTTTCTTTTCTATAAACTTGATATTCTAATTCCCTCCCATTTCTCATTTTTTGACGTCCAAATAGTTCAGTGATCCTCCTTCCTCTGATTCTATTGTGAATTTGATGTCTTTGTCTATTTTGTTCACCCTTTTTAGTATTTCTGCCGGGCTTAATTCTTTCTCATCTATGAACTGGAATTGGAAGAGAGTAAGAGGAGAAAATTTCTGATTCATAAGAAGTCTAGAAAATTAAAGCAGACGTTAAGAAGAGAGAAGAAATATTTTTAAAAAATGACGAACTTCATAAATGTAGTTTATTAATTTAATTTACAAAGTGGCTATTTATTATTTGATATTTTATAATTCAGGATAGAGATAGATTTTATAGATTTTATAGATGAAGAAAGAGTTACTATTTTCAGATATTAATAAGGACATAAATTAACATAGAGAGATTAATTTAATTAGATTTTATCATTTATGATTGGTAAAATTCTGGTAAAATATGTGACAAATGACAATGTAAATGGGCAAAGAAAAACTTAGAGTAATATTGTAACTAATTTAAAATTCATATATTTTAATATATAATTGAAATATGATACCAATGAACCATAGTCCTAAGATAATAAGATAATTAGTATTTGGCACCGCTGAGGAAGAGAGCAGAGGCTCTCGAAACATGTACATGTATGGTAATTAAATAAAGTGTATAAAGTATTGACAAGGCGGAAAATTATTTTATATAAATTTGTATATAAGTCAATACGGACCAAAATGGTGAAAATAGTCAATTCTGATCTCAATTTATCAAAAGTCAATTGGGAAAGTAATGCGAATGACAGGAAGCATGACCAACAAATGGCAAATAAGTTAATATGGGAAGGGCACCTGATTCAGTAACTGATGGAACCAACTAGAAGGAAGTGACACTCAATACCAATCCCTGCGGAAATCTATTCTTTCCTAGGTGTGTTAGGTTTTCAATGGCAAAACTGCATAATAAACTGCACTAGGGTGACAAGACATCCCGTTTTTAATGAGATTGTCCCTTTTTGCAGCAGCTGCTCCCAGAGTCCCAACAAATCTTTGACAATCACCCCATCATATTCCATATTCTTGAGATATTTTCATGAATGTGCAGTTTTGCATATAAGCTTACATTAATCATTTGATTTGTTTTTCTGTAGTTCAAGATTTAAATTTTATCCAAGAGATGGTGTTAGAGGAGTGACACTTCGTAAGAAGTACTGAAAGTTGTTTTGAGCCAGCAGCTTAACATTTGCCAACCAACAAAAATTAAAATTCTCTTTTCTAGAGTTAATTTTGTTGGCTGTGGTTGGCATTATAAATGCCGAAGCGAGCAGAAAAACAAATTTGTAACATAATACTGTCATCAATGCGTGCGAGGGAAACTTGGTTATACGGCAAGTAATATTGCTTGGTAAACAAAAACTTGAGATTCCTTAACATTTAACGTTTACAAGCATGCATCTTTCAGTACTCTTTTGTTCTTAATCGCAATGAGTTGTTCCATAATTTTTTATCAGTACTTAAGAATGACAAAACGGAAGTGCAATTTCATGGACGCATTAAAGGAAGACAATTTTTACAATTTGTTTTTACATCGCACTGACACAGATATGTCTTATGGTGATGATGCGATAGGAAAGACCTAGGAGTTGGAAGGAAGCGTCCATGGTCTTACACCCCCAGCATTTGCCTGGTGTGAAAAATGGGAAACCTCAGAAAACCGTCTTCAGGGTTGCTGACAGTGGGGTTCGAACCTACTATCTCCCGGATACAAGGTCACAGCTGCGCAACCCTAACCGCATGGCCAATTCGCCTGGTATTAACACTTACCCTGTTGATGCCTTAAACGTTGCTCCTCACCCATGGGCTGGCTGATTTCCAGAATTTATGGCTATGTTCAGAATGGCACAAAATGAATGTGGTTTGAGTTACAAATAAATTGGAAAGTCCATTCAATTCCCGAATCCTTACACTACAATTTTTTTTCTATTTCAGGTATGACTGAAAAAAAAAAAATTTTGTAAAAAAATGCTGCAAAATTACACATTTTTTCCAAGAAGAGAAGAACATTAAACATTGTAAAATCAAAATAATATGCTTGCACTACTCTGTCGAAATAAATTTCAATAATCATTATTTGATATAACACACTACTTTGAACTTAAAACCAAAAATGTCATTTATCGTAATGCACTACAGTATGGTAAATTTTGAAACAAAGGGGTGGCACAAAGTCCAACGTAACAGTCACTACACTGATATGAAGTTTCTTTTCTTCCGGCCTTGCTGTGCGATGTTTTTACTTGTCACTACAAACAATACATCTTCTCTGTGCCTTCTTTTTACTGTCAGAAAGAGAAACTCAGCCTGGAAAATGTTTTCAAGTGATCCGAGCTACCTTCGAATTGGAGATGCTGGGTTCAAAGTCATTGCCTGCAGACAGGACTAATCTTGAGCAAACGTTTTGAAAAAAGTGGGTGGTGCTGAATTTCTTTGCTTTCTGATTGTTGTGAACAATACAACCATTCGCTATTGCCATCACAATGAGATGGAAGCCTCACGCAGAACAAACAATAACAAACAACTTTGCGAGAGAAACTCCTTTCACAAGTTTTCATGCCTTTGAACAGATCGATATTCTTGCACTAAACAGATCAATATTCTTACACTAAACAGTGACGTGCTGCTATCTAGTGATAGTATATGCAGCTTCATGCTTACAGGCATCCACACAGGAGTGCTAAAGCTGTAATATTATGTTCGTCTCCAATACAAAGTGGGAGAAATTGAACAACGTAATTTTACACTCGCCGCAGTTTTAGAAAGTTACCCTGCAACGTAATAGTACGGCGCCCGCACACTAAGTGTTGAAGGAAGAATGTCCTTTTTGTAAGGAATATCAAGACAAACTATTGTGTACTTTATGTAAAGGTGCGTTTTCTATCAAGCAAGACAGTCTATCAGACATATCCCAGCACATGCAAAAGAAGAAGAATAAAGTGGCAGAGGCTGCTAGGAGTTCCAGTTTCATGGCAATGCAAGGGAAAGAAGATGAAGAAGGAAAGCCTCTTCCTGCTGAAGAAGGTTTGTTTACATTCCATACGGTTGAACATAACTACTCTTTCCAATCGATGGATCACAGATCAACTCTCGTGTGTAGTTCCTTTGAAAGGAAGTTTACATGCGGGAGAACCTGTGAGGCCATCGTAGTTAACGTCTTCGCTCCTTTTGCGTTACACAAAATCATCAGTGACTTGCAAAATGCCGGAGATGTGTCAGTTATGGTTGGTACTTCACACCACAACCACCTTAAATTAGTTCCAGTACTTGTAAGGTATTTTATACCAAATAGAAGTATCCAAATCAAATTTCTTGTGTTTCAAATGCTTTCTGGGGATACAGCAGATATGCTAACAAATCACATTCTTTGTATCTTGAAAAAATAAAAGTTAACTGACAAAGTTATTGCTTTCTGTGGCGGTAACTGCAACACGAACTTTGGTAGGGTTGAAAGAAAAGGCACCAACAATGTGTTTTTTTAAGTTAGTACAAGGGATAAATGAGAACATTTTAGGAATAGGTTTTGTTGCCCACATTGTACACAATGCTATACAGACAAGTGCAGACATTTTACCTAATGATGTTGGCATAATTGTTAATAAGGTGATCATAATGCAGCCTTAGAGAGAGTTTTCAATTATCAACTGTATGTGGTCACATGAAAAGAGCAGGCTGAATGTTGAAACTGTTAATGCTATGATCATGACCATGACACATTTCCGTAATAGACCATGCAAAAGTTTCTATAGTCTTTTGTCAGAATACCCAAACCATCTGAAGGAAAATCATAACTCTTTTAGCGTATCAAAGAAAGCCAGATTCTGGATGTGAATAGGTTTCCTTAAGCAAGGATTCAATGTAGAGGTGATATCTTTTAAAACTTATTTGTTGTTTCATTATTTTTGGAATATGCTTGAGAGAGAGACTATAGTGATGTGAATTAATAATAATTGTAATATACCAAATCATGTTTTAGTGCATAAAATATATGTTTTGATATTATCATAAATATTGCATGAATACCCAATTATAGGATCTACTTTCTCAATAGACAATCAATGCAACATGCCTGAGTGTCCCTTTTTTTTATCATTTTTAAAATCTGGTCACCCTAACCTACATGCTACTTTTGTCTCCATCCAAAGATGGAGGTGAACCCTCAATGTCCATGAAATCATTGCCTGACAAGGTATCAGGGGTGAGGTGGGTCCGAGAGGGTCACAGAGACGGACAGCTACCTTTGTTCCCACCTTCTTTACATTTTTAGATGGGGCAGGATGGAAGAACCTTCCCACCTCTGGTCAAAAAAGCCATCTCCTCTGGCTTAGGAGTGACTTTCGCTGACCTTTTAGGGGAGGGAATCTTAGTCTTCTTTCCCTGCTGCATTGCCTGACTCTTGGTCTCTGACACAGACTTCTTTTCAACCAGACTTCAGGCTGTCCCCACATTTGGGCTTGAAATCTACACAGTGTTTCCTTTCGAGGAAATTCCCATTTCTAGCCCATCTGTCATTTCTGGTACAGAGGCTTGTGTTTTAACAATATCTATGAATGATGAACTTGATGGAATTAAGTTTCAAGCTATCACAGAGAAATCTGTCTGTTGAACCAGAGCATTCATTGAGTTGAACCTCTTGCACACTTCCTGATAGAAGATGCCTTCCAGAATCTTGATTTCTTGGATCTCTTCTCCCTCAGGTACGCAGGGCAGTTCTGTACTGGAGATAGCAGTCCAGAGCAGTTAGTGCACGGGCTGGGAGGTGTGCACTTCTCTGCACTGTGAGGTTCCTTTCTGCAGTTACCACAGACATATTTGTTTGAGCAACAAGGTATAATATTCCCAAATCTCTGACAATTGTAGCATCATATAGGCAGAGGAATCTACAATCTGACATTTCATTGGTTGGTTGTCACATTGACCTTCTCAGGGAGCACTGGAAGAATGAATTATGAAAGTACCTGTGGCAATGTCTTTGGGGTGTTTTCACACATAATGCGTCGGATGTTTGTATCAACACAGTGCTTCATATCCTCGAGCAGCTCATCATCAGTATATAATGCCATGGACCTGATTTAGAGTTCAAGTTGTACAGGTCTTCAAGAGCCTACCATTCCACATTTTCTTCATCTCATCAAGTTCACCATATATGCCTTCTATGTACCGACTGAAGAAAATGTAATTATTCCCCCTGCTCTAAAATCCATCAAAATCAGTCCTGGTAGCAACCAAGAACCTTGGGAAGCTGGTACCCATTTTCTCATGCTATGATTGCTCATAAGGGGTAACACTCTGTAAGAAATCCAAATTGAAAGATTTGGGTAGCAGTCTACCTTGGACAGGCTTTGTACATTTAGGAGCCATCCTCCCCAAATCCCACCAACTCTGATCACAGGCTGTAGCTAGCACACAGCAAGGCAATATCCACCTGACTCGGAAGGGATCCAATGTTAATTCTGTATAGGCATAAACCCCACAGCATATGGGTTCCAGCTCAGGCATTCGGCACATGGTGCTCCCATTTGACAGGGTATGGATACTGTCTGGGCTCCTGGGCACAGTCGCACACATTAGGGGCCCTTCCCCAAGCAGCAGGCAACTTTTAAATTTTGAATCTGCCATACCCTCAATGCCACATGACCCTTTAAGTTGCCTTCAACAAATAGAGATTACCCTCCTACCTACAGGGCGTCCAATTCACAAATCCAATTTCACAATCCTATGCCACGCCAAGATCACCCCTTTTAGTCATCCCATACTACAGGCAGAGGATAACACGTGTGTATTCTACCACCCCCATTCTGTATCATGCCAAGGTTGCCCTCTTTTAGTCACTATGTACAGCAGGAAGGGGATGCCATAGGTGTATTCTACCACTGCTTTCCAGAGGAGAGGGATTAAATGGCTTCCTAAAGTAATAAGAAAAGCATGAATTGTGAGCAAGATAGTTGCTGATTGGACAATGGCAGTAACTGCACCAATCTATAAACAGAGAACAGAAAGAATTGCAACAACTATCAAGTCACTTCATTGACCAATATACCGGTACTAGACGAGGTGTTCAAAGGTGTTACAGAAAGGAGAGTGTGATCAATGATGAAGAGAAAGTTGGATGAAAACCTAAGTGTTTTCAAAACACAGAGGGTCTATCAGGACCAGAACTTCAGTATGCAACAAGTAACTGAAAAAATGTTATGATAATTATCATGTCTATAGTTATGTTTATGTTTTGTAGATTTAGAGTAAGCATTTGACAGAGTATCAAGGCAAAAGATGTTAACCAAACTGAGGGATTACGGGATTAGTGGTAAGTTATTACAGGCAATGGAATGCATTTATGATCACAATCAGGTCACAGTGAGATCACAGTAGTTACAGGAGTTGGGTAAGGCTGAAACCTTAACCTTTGTTGTTCACAGTATTGATGGATCAATTACTGAAAGGTATAAAATGGCAGGGAGGGATTTAGTAGGGTGGAAATTTAGTTAGCAGCTTGGCCTATGCTGAGGAGTTCGTCTTAATAGCAGACTGTGTTGAAATCCTACAGTGTAATATCTTGGATCTTGAAGAGGATTCAGTGAGTATGATATGAAAATTAGCATTTCCAAGACCTAAGAGCTGTCAGTAGCGAAAAAACCAAAGAGGATTGAATGTCAGGTTAGGAATACAAAGCTGAACATATGCATCATTTCTAGTATTTGGGATGTATATTCTCCTAGGATGGTAACATATTAAGTGGAACTGAATCAAATGCCAGCACCGTTATCTAGGCGTAGCTAGCCTGTCTTTTACCCAGAGACTCTGGGTTCGATTCCTGGCCAGATTAAGGATTTTTACCTGAATATGAGGACTGGCTCAAGGTACACTAAGCGTATGTGAGAACAACTGATTAGCTATCTGATGGTGAGATAGTGCCGGATGGCACCTTTCAGGCTGTCTGTTGTTCATTCGCAGCTTATGTTAGTAGACTTAAGCCTTCAGGTATTTCCAGAGAAAGAAATCAGGGAAAAGGGCTGGTCACAGAATGTCACCTCGTAAGGAGATCAAGTGCCCTGGAAACATTTATCTTAGGAGGTTTATGTGTGCAGTTGTAACCACACAATGTGATTCCATGTTTGTTGAGTTTTGGATGAAGGAAGTTGTGTAGCATCTGTATGTAATGCTCAGAAGAAAACTGTCACAGTTCTGTCCTCTTCAAAAAAGTTAGACCTAAAATTCTGAATTCAGTGACAGTGCACCAGATAGTAAAATGTTTAATATTAATAATGTTATTTGTTTTACGTCCCACTAACTACTTTTTAAGGTCTTCGGAGACGCCGAGGTGCCGGAATTTAGTCCCGCAGGAGTTCTTTTACGTGCCAGTAAATCTACCGACACGGGGCTGTCGTATTTGAGCACCTTCAAATACCACCGGACTGAGCCAGGATCGAACCTGCCAAGTTGGGGTTAGAAGGCCAGCGCCTTAACCGTCTGAGCCACTCAGCCCGGCAGTAAAAAGTTTGCTGTGGAGAGGTCACAGATAGAGCTGTTGAGGGCTTGTTTTGGTCCAGTAACAAAATTTTTATGTATTAACATAGACCGACAGATAAAAGTGAGCTTTATTACTTGACACCAGACTGGCGTCAGTTGGAACAGCTACGGGATAGTATCACAAAATGCTCTGTGGATGGTACAATCACATTCACCGAGTTTATCTGTGTATAAATTCCCCCTACGGTGCGATCAGATAGTCTCATACAACTGTATGACTACAGACCGAACACTGAGATTATGTAACAGCTTGTCTCTGGTGTTCAAACACTATGAGAGCTACCAGATGGCTTTGTTTTTAAAGTCAAACCCATTCTTTTAAAGTTGGTGATGCAAAACGAAATAGTTTACCTGTCAGGAAATTTATCATGTCGACACAGCCTAAAAGAGTTTACAAAATAAGTGCTGCATTGTTGTAACAGAGTACATTTTTGAAGCAAGTTTCACAAACTCATGATATTCTCCACTCCACACCATGATAGCGACTAACATGGTAGGGCACATGTTCAGCAAAAGCTACCATGCAGCTGCAAGCATCACAAAGCCTGAGAAACAGTGAGGCATGTGCAGGAATTATTTCTGTCACTCAAGTCTACCAACATAAGCTGCTAAAGTGAAGTAAATGGCAAACACTGTTCTTTCAAACTGTGAAATAAACTTATGAATAGCCTCTAGCATTACTTTGTTATGTAGATTTAACATCCGGGAATTATTTCTGACGCACCCTGTACAACTAGAGAAACAATTCAGAAAGAGATAACAAAGCTGCAAGACTTGGTCCATGCAATGGTCTCCGTTTTCTCTCTGTATAAGACATGTAGTCCACCACTCCGATATCATCTTTTGGGCTCTGATATTATACTAAACAGTCTACAATACATGTGTGGTGATGGTGTAACTGAGTCTGCATTTTTGAAGTACTTTTCAATCAAAAACCCATGAACTCTCCACTCCATGACATGATAGTGACTGACAGGAATGGAAGATATATGTGATGTAGTGGGTTAAAACAGAATGCACAGCACTAGCAGATTATTATTAAAATTCATTCTTGGCCGCAGTGGACTGACAGAGAATCACATGGATTAATCCTGCAGAACCCCATGTGTGCTTGAACACATTAAGTGCCACGTACCGCCATATGGTGACATGCTTGACTTCAAATATGAAATGGCATACCACCATATGGTGACACACACTACTTTCTTTTTTACAACTGGCTTTACGTTGCCCTAACACAGATAGGTCTCATGGCAACGACAGGATAGGAAAGGGCTAGGAGTGGGAAGGAAGTGGCCATGGCCTTAATTAAGGTACAGCCCAGCATTTGCCCGGTGTGAAAATGGGAAACCAAGGAAAACCGTCTTCAGAGCTGCAGATTGTGGGGTTTGATCCCACTATCTCCTGAATGTAAGCTCACAGCTGGACGCCCCTAACTGCACAGCCAACTCACTCGGTGACACACAATTCCTAAAATCTGAGTTGGTGTGACACCATATGGCGGCACAGCAGTTTTGGGCAATGTGGTGTTCAAGGTTAGCTGTGCCATCTATGCTCGTTACATTGGTACTAAATGAAGAGCAAAGTACATGGCCCATTTCAGCTATGTATTTCTACTGTGTGTCATTAAATGCCATCATAGTATTGTTCTGAGGTCACTGACTTGCCAGTGTGAACCTCACAATTGCAAGTATGCAAGACACTGTGGATTTCTTGTTCACATGTAAATTACCATGCTATAAGCATAATTGTGCAGCACTATAAAGAAATGGAAAACACAGGAGATGTGGTGGTGGTGGTGGTCATTACTGTTTTATGAGGAAGTACAACTGGGCAACCACCCTCTATTAACACTAATCAGAGGGAAAACAATGGAAGGGGTCCAACACTTCGAAAAATGAAGGTGTTGTGTATTAAGAGATTTATTTCACACACACAAAACAAAATTTTATTAAAGGAAAATTGCAATGATACAGTATTGCAAAATATGTGCCACTTGCACATTAAACTCAAAGTCCAGCTTCTGCTGAAGGAAAAGTCTTTTCATAGAATGGGTGGTTTTGTCACATAAACAGATTACTGTAATACTTGAGATATATACAATATTTACATGTTGCCAGTACACAAACTAAATGAAGACTTGCTGAGAGAGAAATGTTGCATAGCAACTGACTTGCAAAGTTGAATTGGTCATTCAAGAGCTGAAGATTTGAGAATGTAAAGTTTGGAGAGATGTCACCGAGTCCAGAGATAGAAATCTCACGAGCTAGCTTCAGTCCACTTGTTCAGTAAGATGCTTGTACAGAAGCTGCACTTCTAAAGTAAGGTGGAGCTACCTGTTGGACGACTGACTGTATTCTCTCCCGGCCCACTCACTTATATAAGGTCTCGAGTAGTGACGTAGAGTGTCAGCTGGTCAGAAGTGGATACAAGCCGCGCTGCATGTGGGATCTGAATACCAGCAACACAACATCCTCCCCTCCTAACTACGCTGGTATGGCGTGGAAAGACGGTGGCTGCGGCGTCGGCAAAGTTGAGGTGGAGAGTTCGCCAAATTTGTAGGCAAGGAAGGTTCCTCCTGAAAAGAACCCATACCAATTAGTTGGTCCAATGCACGGTCTGTGATAGCTTGCTTCTGGGGTATTGGAGAGTCCACCTCTGGTGCTGCATTGAAGCGTCGGCGCAGATGATCTTGGTGATAGATGGTTCTGTGCTCCGTATGGACCTGATATAACTGGGCTCCAAGGGTGAGGAGAACGGTATCTCGGACCCAGGCTGGATGTTGCTGAAAAAAAACTTTATCTCCAGGCTGGAACTTGCTGGAACGGAGCGACTGCTTTGTAGGAAGGAGCTGTAACAGAGAAAGTAATGTTCTGTGAGGACATCCATGTTCTTTTCTGGGCTGGGCTGAGGCCGTTGTTGCCAGGGATCTTCCTACAGGTGCCCAACAGCTGTAGTAAGGCTTGTTCCTTGTTGATGCCAGTGTACAGAGCTTTACGCATACTTCTCTTGAAGATCTGCACAAACCGTTCAGCTTCACCGTTGGACTGAGGTTGAAAGAGAGGTGCCAGTACATGGCGTATACCATTATGCTTACAGAAATATTTCAAGTTGGCAGATACAAATGTGGACCATTGTCAGAAATAATAGTCTGAGGTAAGCCTTCTGTAGTAAAGATTTTTTGTAAGGCACGAACAGTGGCTTCTGTAGTGGTTGAATGCATTTCCAACACAAAAGGAAAATTAGACATGGCATCGATTACTATGAACCACACAGAATTCAGGAATGGGCCCGCATAGTATATATGTAATAGTTCCCATGGTTTGTTTGCGGGAGGCCATGGAGAGAAATCGGAAGGTGGCTGATTTTGATGTCGCTGACATGTGTCACAATGTTGGATGAGCCGTTCAATCTGTTTATCAGTACCAGACCAGTAACAATGCTGATGAGCCAACTGTTTAGTACAAACAATTCCCCGACGCCCTTCATTAAGTAGATGAAGGATGGATTGTTGAAGACTATGCGGAATGAGGACTCGGACTCCTGCATCTTGTGATGTACTTGTAATTGATCAGAGAGTTGTCAGTATGGAGCCATCCATTACGAACATAAGTCTGAACTTGAGCAAGAGTCTGGTCACTATCAGTGCTCTTCACGACTTTGCGAGCGTCTAGCGGGAAAGTGGAGACTGCGTCCGCTAATTTGATGTCCAATTCTAAGCACTCTGTTTCTTGGGAATTGAAGGGGGTATCCGGGCCTGACGGAAGATGAGACAAAGCATCAGCATTGGAAGGTTGAGTAGTACTGCGGTACTTGATCTGATATAAATATTCCGAGAGGAACAGCGACCACCTCTGGAATTTGCGGAGAGTGTGCCCAGAACATTGTTTCCAGAGTTGAATGAATGTACAAGAGGTTTATGATTTGCTATGATCAGAAAATGTTTGCCATAGAGATATTCATGAAAACGGCAAACACTAAATGATATCCAAGACCTCTTTCTCAATTTGGGAGTAGTTCCGTTGATGCTTATTCAAAGTCTTAGAAGCAAAAGCTATGGGATGTTCTTGTCAATTTTCATCTTTCTGAGATAAGACTGCACCTAGACCATAATCTGAAGAGTCAGTGGCGAGCATCACAAGCTTGCCTGGTTGGAAATGTGACAACTTTGTACCTTTATTAAAGCCGTCTTTATCTTTTGATATGCTTCTTGAAAGTGCTTTGACCATAGAAACTTAATGCCTTTCTTTTGCATTAAGGGGAGCTGTTACTGATGCAAAGAGAGATAAACTTGCTGTTGTAGTTAGCTTTGCCTAGCAATGATTGTAGTTGCTTGATATTTTGGGGCACAGCCATGTTAAGAACGGCTGCTACGTTGGTCTCGCTAGGGTGTATACCGTGCTTGTCAATGATATGTCCTAGGTATTGGAATTACGGGCGGAATAAGGTACATTTTTCTAGCTTGGCATGCAAGCCGTTCTCTTGTAATTTAGTCAGCAAGAATCAAAGATTTTTCATATGATCCTGGTGACCTTTGCCTGCCACTATTATGTCATCCAAATAGTTTGCGCAACCAGAGATCAAACCCGTAATCTGCTGCAAGTACCTCTGAAATATTGCCGCAGATGAAGCTACGCCGAAAGGAAGTCTCTGGAACTGTAGAAGGCCTAAAGGCGTATTCAAGGTAAGGTACTGTTTCGATTCTTCATCTAGAGGAAGTTGTAGATAAACACCCTTCAGGTTGTAACGTGCTACTGCCATAACCTCTCCATCGACGTTCTACGAGTTTCTGCAAACTTCGTCGCATGTACATCTCCACATACTCTACAAGTTTATGTTTCTACAAGACTATAATGCTATTATTATTGTCTGCTCTGCTTATCAATACTTCTTCCTATCATCAGAATTACCTTACTTTGCTCACCTGTCGTTACCCTCCGACTTTTCTCGACACACTGACCGCTGTCTTTCTGTCTGCCTCGCACCTACTACGTCATCTGCTACGTCACTTGATCTTTCTCGAATGAACTAGTCTTCGCTTCCGGGCGTGTATATATTGGACTGCTTGGCCCGTCTTCGGCAGACTGGCATCATCCTTTGTAAATAGTGTGTGTGTGTGGAGGGACTATGGACCTCACACGGCTTGCCGTGTGCTGCGCCATTTTCTTCCCTACGAGCTGATGGAATTATTCTGAAAGGACTTTGGTGAGCCAAACATATCATTTGCTAAACTTGTTTTTGGAAACTTTAATTACTCGGCCTGTTTCGGCATGTTGAGTGATGGCATGCTATGAAAACTTTCAAGGCCTTGGTTTCAAATTTAATTTATTGCCACCTTCAAAACTGATTAAGTTTAATTGATTCTTAGTGCTGAATACTTGGTGATGTGGACTGAGCCTAAACATCGTCAAACAGAAAATTTTCACAACTTTAGACGATTCTAAAAAAATCTATTGGCAGATCAGACATTCTCCAGCATTACGCAGTCGGAGTTTCCTTTCTATTCATCCTCACTTGTCCTTGTTGTACTGATCCTCCTTTTTACCCTACCCTTTTTTCTTTTATTAGGTGTGTATGCTTTTTATATTAGGGCGCCCTGGAGGCGTATTTGGGTTTTTTAGTGTGGCCAAATATTTCTTGATCTTCATGGTAAAAACTGTACTTGTTGCCTCGAAATTTGATCAGATAATAATATTAAGAAATATCTTCTGAGGTGATTGTGTGTGTGACACCTCTCTATTCTAAATATAAATAGTAATATTTGAGAAAACTGGTTTTGGTCGAGATTCACGCTGGCACAGTGATTCTATTGTAACGATTTTTTTTTTTTTTTAATTTTTGTCCTAACTTATCTGAGGGTTAGTCCCCTTTCTAAAAAACGGGGACCCGAGCTGTTTTGTCTTTGTAATCAATGCCTGGGATATTTTTCTCGGACTATATTTTCTTGTTCAACAAGGTGCATATTATATATATATATATATATATATTGGTCAATTTTATTCTGTAGGATCTGTTTTCTCCAAAAATGCTAATGTGTACTGTATTCTCTTTAAAGCTGCTGTTTCCAATACACTTGGTCATCTAAAAATTTTTAGCAACGTGGTGTTCTTTTTTGATTTTCTTTTTGGTACCATCCACGGTAAACCTCTCCTACTATCCCTCCCCCAGTACTGCTTCTGCTCACTCTGCTGCTTTCTTGTTTTATGTGATCGACTCCTCGCTGCAGTGTTGCCTATGCACAGACCTCGTTTTGGTGGTTTAAGTGTGATGTACAATACGTCACAAGGTCTATCTTGGAAAAGTATTGTCCACTTGACAACTGCTGAAAAAGTTCCTCCAGACGGGGAATTGGAAACACATCTGTTTCCAGTTGGCTGTTTATAGTTGAAAAATCTCCACAGAGCCGAATACCTCCATCTTGTTTTCTGACAACAATAAGGAGTAGCCCACTGGCTAAAACAAACAGGGGAGACAATTCATTTGTTTTGCCATCATGTGAACTCTTGGTTAATCTGCTCTTTAAGAGCTAACGGGTCCAGACGTGGTCGAAAAAAAACGGGGAGTAGCTCCTTGCTTCAACTGTATGTGAGCCGTAAACCCTTGAGCTGTACCTAAACTAGAGTCAAATGTGGCAGGAAATTGCTCTAGTAGCTGAGTCACGTTGGTAGTGGGCTGAAAGGCTGAAAGAATATTAACTTCATCATGAAGCTGGAAACCAAACAACCTTAACAGATCCATTCCCATAATATCAGAGGATTTGTAGTTATTAACTACTAGTAACTGTACTTGGCGGTGAATGCCTTTGTAGTCAGCAGAGATGCAGATCTGACCGTTGGTTTTTCTTTTTTGCTAGTTGCTTTACGTCGCACCGACACAGATAGGTCTTGTGGCGATGATGGAATAGGAAAGGCCTGGAAGTGGGAAGGAAGCAGCCATGGCCCTAATTAAGGTACAGCCCTAGCATTAGCCTGGTGTGAAAATGGGAAACCATGGAAAATCATCTTCACAGCTGCCAACAGTGCGGTTCGAACCCACTATATCCTGGATGCAAGCTCACAGCTGCGCACTCCTAACCGCACAGCCAATTCGCCCGTTAATGTCAATTTTCAGTTTACTGAAAGTGACGAGTTGAACATCTGATGCTGAACATGGAGGTGCTCCAAGGTGATGATATGTTGTCAGATTAATGATAGAAACATGAGAGCAAGTGTCGAGCTGAAAATCTACAGACTACTGGCCGAACTTAAGCAGAACTATAATTTTCCTTTGCCAACCGAACTGAGGAACAGGGCTCGCTGGTGCACTTTGTCCTGAATACTGTGACATATAAAATGCTGCTGGGGTCTAGAATAAGACTGACCACTCTTCTTTGGTTATGTTAAAAGGGGCGAATGCGGGAACTGCAGGAACCTGCTGCTGAGCAGCGAATATCTTTAAAGCTTCAGCAAAGGCTGTTTGCTGCTGTTGTATTTGTTGTAAGATAGCTTCTAATGGAGTGGGGTTCGACATGCTGAAGAAATAATGTCATAAGACCTAATTGACAGGTATACTCTGAGAAAATACCGAACGGAGAACTGCACTGAAAGTCTGATTGCAAACAGTGTAGTGCCTGAGTAGTGTTGTACTGCACACGTACGATGTCAGTTTTGTGTTGTACTGGCAGAAGATGAAGTTTGCTGTATGAACTTTACCTCATCACTAGTTTCATGTTGTACTGGTGAAGGACCGATTTTGCTGTACAAACTTTTCCTAGTCGCCAGTTTCGTGTTGTGTATTAAGAGAGTTATTTCACACACACAAAACAAAATTTTATTACAGGAGAATTGCAATGATACAGTATTGCAAAATATGCGCCATTTGCACAGTAATCCTAGAACTCTAACCCTTCGTAAATTTTATGACGGTAGGTAGCAGAACGGTATAGTTTACTGCCTTCTGCACATGCATGCCTGCCGCCATTTTGAGTAGCTGATGTTTTTGAGCAGTTATTGACTGTGGCATGTGCGATTGTTGATATCTTTGCTCATTCTTGTAATAATTGGGTGGGTGTCGTCATATTGACGAATGGTTAGTGATAGTGTGAATACTTGGAATCTCACAACAACTCTGTGTTCAACTGATTTAAAGGAACATACGTTATTATCGCGATTTAAACAGTCACTTACTGTTTCTTAAGTATATACGTATTGTTTTTAAGTCACTATCAACCCTGTGTCTGTTATAATAGTGCACTGCAGGAGAACAATCTGAAGATGAAATGGCTACCAGAATACCAAAGAGAATATACGTATAATGTGTTTTCATGCCTTTTTTTACACTTATACTTATTTTATTTATTTTATTTGTAGTTTTGGTTTCTTTGCGATGTAAATAACCCACATTCATAATTTTAAGGGTTTATTTGAATATGTTGTGTTATAAAATTAATTTCTTATAAAACGTGTTCACTTAATACTTTTTGTGTTTCAAGTTTTCTATATTTAATAAATAATCACAAAAAAAATGATTTAATATCTACGTATTTTGATTCGTGTTAAGTTTACAACACTATAGGAACTCTAAATAACCAAAATCTTGCCAAGTATAAGCTGTTACGTGGAAAATATAACAATTATAAACTGGAGTAGTCAAATTTACGAAGGGTTAGTAGTAATTTAGGCCAAGATTTCAGATTCAAGACCCAGTTAGGCCTAAATCAGCAAAGGTAGCTGTGTTTGGTGACAGCCAAGGAAGGGGAATTGCGGGAGTGATTAACAACGAGAATATAGGAGCAACCGGAGAAATATATCCAGGAGCTTCTATCAGCGGTGTCCCAGAAAACGTAGAAGAAGCAACTAGGAACTTCGGGAGCGGCGATGCAGTGCTTATCGTCAGTGGGACGAACGACGTAGCTCACGACGACGCCAAGAATGTAAGATCACAACTTAAACATACACTAGGGAAGCTGACCCACACTAACATCTTTGTAGTGAACGTGCCCCACAGGCATGATTTGAGTAGAGACTCGTGTGTAAACATTGAAGTGGGCAAGGTCAATACAGATATTGTTAAAATTTGTAAACATTTTCGGAATACTCAGGTTATTGAATGCAGCAGTTTTGAGAGATACTGTTATACAAAACATGGCCTCCATCTAAACAGTTCAGGTAAACGAAAGATAGCAAATATTGTTCTAGATTTTATTAATCTTAAGATATGAACAGGCAACTCCCTTGAGTTATAATACTGACCAGGAAAACTAGTAGAAAGAGCCAGCTGTACTTCAAGCTGGCTCAGTCAACTAGAAAATGAAACTCAGGAAGTAAGGAATTTCAAGTTACCCAATTGCAACAGTCAAATTTTAGGGAGGAAGGGGGTCTGAGATTGCTCTTGGTAAACTGTCAAAGTGTAGTAAATAAACAATTAAAATTCAGTGCATTGATGGAATCTTATGAGACTGATGTGGTGATAGGAGTGGAATCGTGGTTGAGAGAAGGGATGGGTAATAGAGATGTATTTCCAAAAGGGTATACAGTCTATCGTAGAGACCGAGAAGATAAAAAGGGAGGGGGGGTGTCTATTCTGGTGAAGGAAACTTATTGTTCACATCAATGGTTTACCGATGAAAGGGATGAAATATTAGGGATAAAATTAGTTTGTGATAATATGAAGGAGGTGGGAATTATAGGAACATACAGGCATGGAAGAGAGGAAAGAGACATGGAAATATTTGAGAAAATAATAGATTATACTCATAAAAACAATAATAATGATATGGTAATAATTGAGGGAGATCTAAATTTGCCTGAAGTTGAATGCAATGGAGCTGCAAGTGAAGCACATGAACAGAAACTGGCAAATAAGTTAATTTGGGAGGGAGGATTTACACAAGTAGTACAAGAACCGACTCGTCTCAATAACTTACTAGATGTATTCTTGGTTAAACCATGGGAAATTGTTGATAAAACTGAGGTAATTGAAGGAATAGGAGACCATAAGGCTGTAATAATGGATGTAGGACTCGTACCAAAAAGGCTTAATAAGAGGGTTACACAAGAAAAGAAATTGTACAGAAAAACTAAAGTTAATGAATTTGGGACTTACCTTAAATCACAATTCAGTTGTTGGATAAGTGAAGGGAGTAATGTGGATACACTTTGGGCTAAATTTAAAGGAATCATTTGGGAAGGAGAGAAGAGATTCGTACCTGTGAAGAAGGGTAAACTGAACTCAGACCCTGTTTATTATACAAGGGAAATTAGAAAATTAAAAAGAAAATGTAGAATAGTAAACAAGAAAATCAAGGAGGGTAGGGAGAGTAGAGAAACTAGAAAACAGCTAATGAGGGAACTGAATAGAGTGAAAAAGGAAGCAAAAAAGAATTATATGAATGGCATACTTCAAGAGGGTAATGACCACAAAGGGAAATGGAAAAAGCAGTATTCATATATCAGGAATCAAAAAGGAAAAGGAATCCAAATTCCTACAATGGTGGGAGAAGGGGGTGAACACTATTTAACAGATACTGAGAAAGCAAACCTATTTAGTAGGGAATTCAGAGATTCAGTAGATGATTGTCAGGAGTTGGAAACCGAAACAGAAGATAGAGAGGGAGAGAGACAGAGGGAAACAAGAAGCTTCTCATTCACAAATGAAGATATTCTCAGAGAAATTCAACTGCTTCAGCAAGGAAAAGCAGCAGGAAGTGATCAAATTACTGGGGAGGTATTAAAGACAATGGGGTGGTACATAGTGCCTTATTTAAAATTTCTCTTTGACTATGTCATAAATAATAATGTAATACCAAAGAAATGGAAGGAATCTATAATAGTACCAATTTATAAAGGAAAGGGTGATAAAAGGAAACCAGAGAACTACAGACCAATCAGCCTGACCAGTATAGTTTGTAAAATACTGGAGAGTTTAATATCAAAGTACATCAGAGGGATATGTGATTATAAAAATTGGTTCATGAGGAGCCAGTATGGATTTAAAAAGAAATTTTCTTGTGAGGCACAACTGGTGGGATTTCAGCAGGACATATAAGATTAATTGGATTCAGGAGGTCAGTTAGATTGCATAGCCATAGATCTTTCCAAAGTCTTTGATAGAGTGGAACATGGACTATTATTAAAGAAACTGGAGGGAATAGGATTGGACGTAAGGGTTACACGTTGGATAAAAACATTTGTAAATTCAAGGGTTCAGAAAGTCAAAGTAGGAAATGATGTATCGCAGAAAGAGAAAGTTTGGAAGGGAATTGCACAGGGTAGTATAATCGGTCCCTTACTTTTCTTAACATATTCAAATGATTTAGGGACATCTTGCAACAAGGTTCAATTCAATGCAGCAGTTCCTTTAGAACTACTAATATGCAACTTGTTACCACATTTTTTTAGACAAGGACATTCATAAAAGTATATAAATTAAGACTGTTTGTAAGGCTTTATAAAGGCTTTATTATAAGAATATTTTAACTACTGTCACTCTTCTCATTCACTTTTTGATGCATGTATCTAGGACATTCCTCACATTTATAATTTTTCTTCAAAAACTACAATTAAGAGCAATCAGGATCTTGATTTATTATCTTTCAGGTTTGAGATTAAGGCTGAAGATGCCTTTAATAAAGGGCGAAGCATGTCCCTATAGTTTACTTCATAACTTTTAATTCTTAATTAAAATTACTCTTTATGTATTGAATAGGTGGAATTTAATAAACATTAATATTTCTTTGACTTTAATCTATGTACCAACCTTCTACATGTTCACTACATGTGTGTAAATTGTTTTATTGACACCACTACTACCTTTGATGAGATACAGATGTTAGAACTTCATAACGAGTGATACACAACTCTAAAGATTCTTCGGTATCCAGACTAATCATATTAAATTGATCCTTCTACGGCAACTAAACGCATTAATTTATGCATTTCATCCATAATCTGAAACTTTTATCATCATTGTGACCTTCCCATCATATCAGTTATGCAATACGTCCAACACATCGCAATGCAAGCTCTCAGAACTTCATAACGAAAGAATTACAGGTATCAAGATTCTTTGACATCCAAACTGATCATCTTGAGTTCTTCCTTCAACGACAGCTACGTGCAGTAATTTATGCATTTTATATGCATTATCTGAAACTTTTATCACAATTATGACTATTTCTTCGTCATCTTTATAGTGTCAATTCCACTATGTTTTTGCAAATTTTTTACAATTTCTATAGACTATTTGATACATTGTGCAACTCGTGCTTTTGGCTGATGATGACCCTGATAATGGGTCAAAACTAGTGCCTGATAAATGTTTCTTCTGTAAAGTAACCCACATTACTTGAATTTGTACTGAAAAGGTGTAATTGTAATCACAGTTCAATACGGACCATTCACAATAAAATTTATATCTCTTAATGTATGTATCTATCTGGACCAGCAGCTTTACCTTTCTTCTGTGGGTTGATTGCATACAATACTTCCTCTTTTGTTATGTCAGGATTTGTTTCATTGTATTCTCAATACAGGATCGTTCGTCAGGTCGCACATTTTACAAAGGAAAATAGGATCACACTTTACAAAGGAAAATAGGAGGACACATTATATGTGTATATATAGGAGGACACATTACATTTTCCTTTGTAAAGTGAAAACCACCAATACGGAATGATTCTAATATCTTGTAAAGGTTGCACATTGTTAAATACATTCTCAACATATTCCTTCCAGCACTTCAACCTTTCTTCAGCTCCCACCAAGATACTCAAGAAACAGACAATGGATATTCAAGCTGCTCAAAGAAGTAGCCCAGGATGATGGAAGAAATATTACAACTTATGGAAGAAAGATGGACACTGAAGCACAGGGATAAAGATCATTATGAAGAGTTTAACAGGCCAGTGTGGAGAAATGCAGGGAGGCAAAATAACTTTGGATGGTGGAGAGATGTAGAGAAATAGAATATCTCCAGGAGAAACACGACTCCTTTAATCTCCAAACAAATATCAAGGAACTTACAGGGAAATATCTCAAGCCATATAAAGCTATATTGAGTGATTTTGCGGAGTAAATTTGCAACTTATCGCTGTCTTCAGGGGGTGGAATTCCTAGCACCTTCTCCACACTTAAGGGGTGCTCTGGACTTAGGGCCATTGCTTTACTAACTCTTACCATAACCGTGTTGTTTTTGTTGTTTGGGTCATCAGTCCATAGACTGGTCTGATGCAGCTCTCCATGCTACCCTATCATGTGCTAATCTTTTCACGTCTACATGAATACTACATCCTATACCTACTCTTATCTGTTTGTCATATTGATATCTTGGTCCACCCCTGCAGTTTTTATCACCTACACTTCCCTAAGAACTAACTGAACAGGTACTGGGTGTCTTAAGGCGGGTACAGACATGCTCACCTAACTCTGTAACGTAACCACGTCGCACGCCAAGGTTAAACGGGGCAATGTTACGCACCGTGGTTGCGAGGTAAACTTTTCTACCCTGCACCGCAGGTCGTAACGCGTAACCTACCAGCGTTCCGCCAGCTGAGACAGTGCAGCTTTGAAAGATTGTCTTAGCTGCAGCAGCCTATATTTATTTGCATTATGCAACCAAACGGAAACACAGGCGATGGTGGCAAACTCAGCTATATTCACGTAGAACTACACATGGTGGTTCAAATTTGCTGGCTGACATGAAGTTTCAGACAGTCAGTGGGCATTATAAAAATTTTACTAGAATGTCACCTACAGACTTTGAATACCTCATCAATTTGATAGGGCCTAAAGTTGCTAAGAAAGATACCACATTCAGAGAGGCTATCTCGGTGCAAGAGAGACTGGCAGTGACAGTACGATTTCTAGCAACCGGTGATTCATACACTAGTCTGCAGTATCTTTTCAAAATATCCAAACAGTCGATTAGTGTTATCGTACCGGAATGTGTCGAGCTCTGATTGAAGCACTGAAAGAAAATATAAACGTAAGTAAGGAATTTATTGCTGGGATATTCTATGTTACATACATCAAACATTATCTATTTTAATTGCTTATTCAACACAGAAACACTACTTTGTAAGTCGAATCAAGTCCTGAAAATCCATATCCACATCGTGGGAATTGCTTACTGTATTTGACTCAGTGGTCAGATTGGAGCTGGAGTGAGGAGAATTGGGTGTAGTAGTAGTATTCGGTGAGGATAAGGAAGCTGAAGGAGTGGGTGTTGAAACGGTGTAACCTTGTGGTGGTGGTGATTATTGTTTTAAGAGGAAGTACAACTTGGCAACCATCCTCTACATAACACTAATCAGAGAGAAAAATTGAAGGGGTCCAACACTTCGAAAAATGAAGGTGTCTGCCAAAGAAGACAAGGACCATGAAGGGCGTGAAAATTAAAGACTCCCTAGGCCTCCATACGTAAAACCGTCGGGGTCGGAAAAGAACAAGAGTTGACCAAGGGAAGTTGGATAGGATAGATGAAAGTGAGGAGTCGGGCACAAGTAAGTGGAAGCAATGCCAGGACTCCCCTGAGGGCCCCTTGGTCGCCAACCCATGCTCCAAAGTTCAGAGCCCCTGAGGCCCCTTTTAGTCGCCTCTTACGACAGGCAGGGGTTACCGTGGTATTATTCTGCCACCCCCATCCACAGGGGGAGGTGTAACCTTGAAAATGTGATGGGTTCGGCAGCTGATGAACATTATTCTGTGCAGCATGATGGGGATATTGGGAATATGTTGAGTGAACCGGAGAAGGTAGTGGATGGGGAAAGTGGTCATACTGTCCCCGGTCTGCACGAAGTAAAATGTCCACCAAAGAATGTTCAATTTCGGCTCGATTTATTGGTGAATATTTCTGCATACTTTTGACAACTAAGTTCCCGAAGATCTGGCATTCGTCCTCTTCTTGATGTTTGCTTGCAGATTCGGCCAGTATTTCAAATGCCTTCTCTAGTCTCTCATCCTCAACTCGTCTTTTCCGTTTATGGGAAACAGGCTGCGGGGGACACGATATAGTTCCTATGGTCCCTTCTGCATGTTGTGTATCTGCTTGTTCTTGTTCGTTGTCTGGTGCCGGCATCTATATTAAGAAATATCGTGTATAGGCTACACATACATATTTAAGATACACATTACTACAACATTTATTATTATTCTTATTCTTATTATGTAAAGATTCCTACAACAGAACAAGGATGGCAGGCTGTGGCACAAAACTATGAACTCATGTGGAACTTGTCTCATTGTTTAGGAGCCCTGGACGGCAAACATGTAGTCCTACAAGCACCTATTAAGCGTGGTAGCGCGCTCTTTAACTATAAATCTACGTTCAGCATTGTTCTTTTCGCACTGGTAGACGCCCATTACAACTTTTTATTTGTGGATGTTGGTTGCCAAGGCAGTTCAACAATCAACTACAACAAAAGAACAGTTTATGTTTACCAAAAGCGGAGCCCTTAAAATGGGGACAAATTCCAGTTCCATACTTTTTCATCGGGGACGATGCGTTTGCTCTTAGTGAAAAGTTAATGAAACCGTATCCAGGGATTCATCCAAAGTATTCATTAGAACGGCGTTTCAATTATCGACTGTGCCGAACACGTAGAATGGTGGAAAATGTGTTCGGTATTGTGTCGGCTGTCTTTCGAGTACTTCGAAAGCCAATGCTGCTACAGTCTGACAGGGCTGAATTGATTGTGAAGCCAGTTACTTATCTACACAATTTCTTAAGACGAAGCCCTGACTCAGTCAATCTTTACAATCCACCTGGGACATTAGATCATGAAACAGACGGACAATTAAAGGAGGGAAACTGGAGAGCCGACATTGATAACATGATGTCATTACTTCCTATCAGAAATGTGCCATGTAGATCAAGCTTATCGCCGAAACGAGTTAGCACATTTTTTCCAACATGAGGGACAGATTCCATGGCAAGATAATTACGCGTGAATATTTTCGTGAAATTCACATGCTTTAGGATATGAACAGTTTGTCGTTACTCTACAACCTGTTGAATAGTTGAAACATATAGTGGACCTAGCCACAAAAATGTAGATTTACATGTTCAACTGTGCAGTGAAGAAACAACCATTAAATATACACGGCGATCCATATTAGCCTCTTCCATTCTTGATCACTGATAACAACTGACCCGAAAAAATGAACACAGATGCAATCAATTATGAACTTACATAGTGTTATCAAGAACATAACGTAAGTACAAAGTCTTTTATAAGAAACCTTTTTGAAAAATTGTTTTTATGTGTGTTGAAGAATCAAAAACAGGAAAATAAATGTGTTACTAGTTTCACTTTAAAAATTTTAACTCTTCATTTATTAAGTGTTTACTTTGCAGTAAAAATGTACTTAAAGTGCTTAAACCACCTCGCGGCTTGTCTTTGTCCCATAGGAACTGCAGACGCTTAAAAGCAAACCATGTGCTCTGATACAACACGTCAGTTGCTGAAAATGAAAAAATGCATATATTCAAACATCGTAATATAGTACCCTACACACTGTTAAAAGCGGAAAGCTTAAGAATGCCTCGTAGCATTTAAAGTCTGATGCCATGTTTATAAGTAATATTACATAGTTTTATTTATACACACCTGATCCTGTTCCCGTGCTCTTCTTTATTTTGCCTTTCGTCCTTCGGAGTGAAGAAGGCAAGGACGTCATTTTCTTCCGGCATTCCTCGGCCGTTGTGTTCAGTTCCGTCGCCAGCTCCTCCCATGCGTCATTCCTTAAAATTTTGTTGAAATGCTCGGGATGGCTAGCTAGCCACAACATTTCCTTAGCTCTGTACATTTCAATAACATGCAGCGTTTTTTGCTCGGTCCACTCCATGTTTACTGATCAAGCAGACAGAGGCGAATGCGTGTTACGCGCCGAGGTCCTGTGTACGTCCAAGCTTGCTGTAACTTCCGCGCGTGCAGCTCTTTGATGTGACGCGGGAAAACTGACAAGCAGTGGAACGCAGCGAACCTCGTTCCGTATCGTTCATGTTGCGGGCTAAGGTTGCGCAACGAGGTTACGCAGTACCGTCCAGACAGGAGCGCGATGCGGTTACGCTACAATGTTCTGTTACAAGTCTGGACGCACCTTTAAGATGTGTCCCATCATTCTGTCTCTTCTTAATGTCAAATTTTGCCAAATCGTTCTCCTCTCACTAATTTGATTCAGTACCTCATTTGTGATTCAATCTATCCATCTCACCATCAACAATATTCTGTAACACCACATTTCAAAAGCGACTATGCTCTTTCTTTCTAAGCTAGTTATCATCCAAGTTTCACTACCATACAATGCCATGCTCCAGACAAACGTCTTCAAAAACGTTTTTCTGATTACTACCAGTATATCAATGTTCGAAGTGAGTAAATTTATTTTCTTAAGAAAGCCCTTCCTTGCTTGTGCTAGTCTGCATTTTATGTCCTCCTTACTTTTGCCATTATTAGTTATTCTACTACCCAAGTAACAATATAAATCTACTTCCTTGAATACTTCATTTCCTATTCTAATATTTCCTGCATCACCTGACTTGATTTGACTGCAATCTATTATTTTTGTTTTGGATTTATTTATTTTCATCTTGTACTTCTTCTCAAATACTGTATCCATACCATTCAGCAATTTCTCCAGATCTTCCACAGACTCAGATAGAATAACAATATCATCGGCAAATCTCAAAGTTTTGATTTCCTCTCCTTAGATTGTCTTTCCTTTTCCAAATTACTCCTTGATTTCCTTTATTGCCTGTTCGATGTAAACAATGAAAAGGAGAGGCGAGGAAAACTGCAACCTTGCCTCACTCTTTTTTGGATTGCCACTTCCTTTTCACAGTCTTTGATTCTTATCACTGTAGACTGATTTTTGTATACATTATAGATAATTATACTTTCTCAGTATCTGATCCTGATCACCTTCAGAATCTCAAATAACTTAGTCCAAATAACATTTTCAAATGCCTTTTCTAGATCAATGAATGCCACGTACGTTGGCTTAAGTCTTTCTTAATGGATCTTCTGTGATCAGATGTAAAGTCAGGATTGGTTCATGTGTTTCTACTTTTCTTCTGAAGCCAAACTGATCTTCTCCCAACTCAGCTTCAACTTGTCTTTCCATCCTTCTGTAAATAATACTGTATGTGTAAAAATTTTGCAAGCATGAGATACTAAACTAATGGTGCAGTAATTTTCACACATGCCTGCACCTGATTTCTTGGGAATAGGTATAACAACATTCTGTCTAAAATTGAATGGCACTTCTCCTGTATCATACGTCTTACAGACTAAATGGAATAACCTTCCCATGCTGGTTTCTCCTAATACGGTCAGTAATTCTGAGGGTATGTCATCAATTCCAGGTACCTTGTTCCCATTTAGGTCTCTCAAAGATCTGAGACCAAGAAGAGCGGTATGGGAGATTTTCATCTGAAAGAAGGATACAGGCTGTATTATGGCAGAGGACCGGAAGCAAAAAATGGAGTGGCCATCATACTTAGAAAAGAAATCCAAGAATATGTGGAGTCTACAAAATGTGCCAGGATGATGGCGATGAGACTTCACTTTGAAAATGGCATAAAAGATCTATTCCAGTTGTATGCCCCACAAACAGGTTGCATAGATGAACATCTAGAGAACTTTTTATTATATAATCATTGAGAAATAACACCGGAAGAACATTTTAGATGTTACATGTTTAGATGTTAGATGTTACAGCCATGTCTGAAGAAGCCTTTGGTGGAGATCATAACATTGTGATAGGAAAACTGAAGGTGGAAAAGATTGAAAAATCTCCATTAAGAAGAGAAAAAAGAATTAAAGTATGGAAGTTGAAGGAGAAAAGCATACAAGAAGAATTTCAAAGGGAAATAATACCCTTGGTTCCCAGGATGGAGATGTTGAAGATGATTTAAGGAAGCACTGGTTGAATGTGCAGAAAAGGTATGTGGTAGAATATCAGGAAATGTGAAAGACAAAGAGACACACTGCTTTAATGATAGGCTAAAGAGTTAAGTGAAGGAAAAGAAAATGGCATGGAAAACATCTAAGACTGAAGAAAGTAGAAGAAAATATGTGGAGGCAAAGAATTTGGCCAAGACAGTAGTGGAGTAAGAAAAGAGGAAAAGGAGAAATTGAAGGAACTTACTAGAAAACTGAATCTAGCAAAGAAGGCAGCTAAGGATAATATGATGGCAAGCATAATTGGCAGTCATACGAATTTTAGTGAAAAATGGAAGGGTATGTATAGGTATTTTAAGGCAGAAACAGGTTCCAAGAAGGACATTCCAGGAATAATTAATGAACAAGGGGAGTGTGTATGTGAGGATCTTCAAAAGGCAGAAGTATTCAGTCAGCAGTATGTAAAGATTGTTGGTTACAAGGATAATGTTGAGATAGAGGAGGAGACTAAGGCCAAAGAAGTAATAAAATTTACATATGATAACAATGACATTTACAATAAGATACAAAAGTTAAAAACTAGAAAAGCGACTGGAATTGATCAGATTTCTGGGGATATACTAAAGACAATGGGTTGGGATATAGTACCATATCTGAAGTACTTATTTGATTATTGTTTGGTCGGAGGAGCTATACCAGATGAATGGAGAGTTGCTATAGTTGCCCCTGTGTATAAAACAAAGGGTGATAGACATAAAGCTGAAAATTACAGGCCAGTAAGTTTGACATGCAGTATGTAAGCTTTGGGAAGGCATTCTTTCTGATTATATTAGACATGTTTGTGAAATTAATAACTGGTTCGATAGAAGGCAATTCGGTTTTAGGAAAGGTTATTCCACTGAAGCTCAACTTGTAGGATTCCAGCAAGATATAGCAGATATCTTGGATTCTGGAGGTCAAATGGACTGTATCGCGATTGACCTGTCTAAACATTTGATAGGGTGGATCATGGGAGACTACTGGCAAAATGAGTGCAATTGGACTAGACAAAAGAGTGACTGAATGGGTTGCTATATTTCTAGAAAATAGATCTCAGAGAATTAGAGTAGGTGAAGCTTTATCTGACCCTGTAATAATTAAGAGGGGAATTCCTCAAGGCAGTATTATCGGACCTTTATGTTTTCTTATATATATAAATAATATGAGTAAAGGAGTGGAATCGGAGGTAAGGCTTTTTGCGGATGATGTTATTCTCTATAGAGTGATAAATAATTTACAAGATTGTGAGCAACTGCAACATGACCTCGAAAATGTTGTGAGATGGACAGCAGGCAATGGTATGCTGATAAACGGGGTTAAAAGTCAGGTTGTGAGTTTTACAAGTAGGAAAAGTCCTCTCAGTTTTAATTACTGCGTTGATGGGGTGAAAATTCCTTTTGAGGATCATTGTAAGTATCTAGGTGTTAATATAAGGAAAGATCTTCATTGGGGTAATCACATAAATGGGATTGTAAATAAAGGGTACAGATCTCTGCACATGGTTATGAGGGTGTTTAGGGGTTGTAGTAAGGATGTAAAGTAGAGGGCATATAAGTCTCTGGTAAGACCCCAACTAGAGTATGGTTCCAGTGTAAGGGACCCTCACCAGGATTACCTGATTCAAGAACTGGAAAAAATCCAAAGAAAAGCAGCTCGATTTGTTCTGGGCGATTTCCGACAAAAGAGTAGCGTTACAAAAATGTTGCAATGTTTGGGTTGGGAAGAATTGAGAGAAAGAAGAAGAGCTGCTCGACTAAGTGGTATGTTCCGGGCTGTCAGCGGAGAGATGGCGTGGAATGACATTAGTAGACGAATAAGTTTGAATGGCGTTTATAAAAGTAGGAAAGATCACAATATGAAGATAAAGTTGGAATTCAAGAGGACAAACTGGGGCAAATATTCATTTATAGGAAGGGGAGTTAGGGATTAGAATAACTTACCAAGAGAGATGTTCAATAAATTTCCAATTTCTTTGAAATCATTTAGGAAAAGGCTAGGAAAACAACAAATAGGGAATCTGCCACCTGGGCGACTGCCCTAAATGCAGATCAGTATTGATTGATTGATTGACTGGGCCTTTACACAGAAATTGAGAGATGATATGCAGGGCAGCAAGAAATTATTGTATGGTATATTAAGAAACAAAACAAGTAAATACCAGATTTGTGAAACATGAAGACAGCATAATATTAACAAAGCCAGAGGAAATAAATAGAAGGAGAGACTATTTTCAGAAGTTGCTGAACATGTGAAATAATGACAGTTATTCAATGGATCACCAGGAAAGGCAATTAGTTGATGAAGAAATGGATAAAGAAATTACAATGAATGAAACTGAAATGTCAGTAAGAAAAATGAAGAATGGCGTAACTGCTGGAATAGATGAAATTTCAGTGGAGATGATAAAGATAGCTGGAGCTGTACGCCTGCAGTGGACATATCGAGTTCTCAGGATTGTCTGGAAGAATAAGGAGGTCCCTGAGGATTAGCAAAAAGTAATAATCATACTAATTTTCAAGAAAGGCGATAAGAAAGTATTGAATAACTACAGGGGAATTACTCTCACATCCCATGTTGCTAAGATAATGGAGAGGATACTGGAAAGCAGGATAAGGTTGAGGGTTGAAAATCAGATACAGGAAAATTAGTTTGGTTTCAGAAGTGGAAGGTCAACAATAGAGCCCATTTTCATTATGAGACAACTAATGGAAAAACAATGGGAGTATGAGAATGATGTGGTGATGACATTCATTGACATTGAAAAGGCGTATGACAGTGTCCCCAGGACTAAAGTTTGGGAAAGTCTGGTGCAAAAAGAAATTGGACAGGGATTAATAAAAATTATCATGCCAATGTACAAGGAATGTTGTAGTTGCATGCAAACACAAGTTGGCGGGGCAAGTTGGTTCAAAATCACTAGTGGGCTGAGACGGAAGTGGTCTATCACCAATCCTGTTTACAATAATAACGGATTACATCATGAAAACAGCAAAAGCAGCGTATGGAGGAAGAGAAATGAACATGTTATTTGCGGATGATATTGTGATTTGGAGAGAAGACGACATGAAGGTTCAGGAACAGTTGGATGTGGTGAATGGGAAGATCGAGAATGTGGATTGAAAATAAGTGCAGATAAAAGTGAAATTCTTCTTATGACTAGAGGGGAGAAGGAAGGGAGAGGTCAGATTAAACTTTCAGACAAGCCCCTGTTAGTAGTGGAGACGTTCAAATACCTGGGGGGTGAATTAATTGAGAATGCTCGATTGGATGCTGAAATCAGTAAGAGGATTCAAGCTGGAAGCTGTTTCTATCATAGTGTAAGAAACATGTTATGGGACAAAGATGTGCCAACGGAAGCAAAGGAAACTATGTACAATATATAGTACGTACCCTTAACACTTATAGAGCAGGAACTTGGACAATGACAAAGCAGGATGAGAGTCGAATACAGGCAGCCGAAATTAAGCTCTTGAGGAGTATACAGAAGAGTAGAAGAGACAAAATAAGGAATGAGAAAATCTGGAAAGAAATTGGAGTGGAAAAAAATGAATGATAGACTGCCAAAAAAGGTGATGGAAATGCAAATGCAAGGAAGGAGAGGCCGCGGAAGACCATGATTGAGATGGAAGGACACAATCCAATGCAGTATTAGAGAAATGAAATGGCGTATGGCTTTTAGTGCCGGGAGTGTCCGAGATCAAGTTCGGCTCGCCAGATGCAGGTCTTTCGATTTGACTTCTGTAGGCGACCTGCGCGTCATGATGATGATGATGATGGTGATGAAATGATGGAGACGACACATGCACCCAGCCCCGTGCCAGTGAAATTAACCAATTATGGTTAAAATTCCCGACCCTGCCGGGAATCGAACCCGGGACCCCTGTGACCAAAGGCCTGCACACTAACGATTTAGCCATGGAGCTGGACAGTATTAGAGAAAGCAACCTGGACTGAGACACAGTGTTGGAGGAGGAGTGGTGGAAAGACCGAAGAAAGTGGAGAGGAACCATATTTGCCCCTACCCGGCTACAGCCGGATAATGGGAAATGATGATGATGATGAAAAATCTGTCGAATTCTTACCTCAAAATTGGTCTCCCATCTCACCAACAGCTTCTTCTTGTTCCAGAACCTTATCATCTACTCCCTTCCCTTGATACAATTGTTCAATATGTCCCTGTCATCTTTCTACCTTGTCTTTTCTCCCTAGAGGTGGTTTTCCATTTGAGCTCTTAATATTTATACACTCAGTTTTCCTTTCTCCAAAGGTTTCCTTGATTTTCCTGTATGTTGAATCTACTTTTCCTATTACCATAGCAGTGGCATGCGGTGACATTTTTCAGAGTGGACTAGCTCTAAGCACACTGAAATGACAATATATGACAAATATACATACAAAATATATTTTAAATAACCAAACTCTTCCTTACGAAATATCAAAACGGTAATAAAGCTTGCCTCTTTTATTTGTACTGCAATGGAATCCTCCTGTCTTCTTTATGGGCAAATTTCTCTATAACTGCACAATACAAGCTGCTTTGATTTTTAAGTTTGGTTAGTAACACCTTTTCAGTTAATAATAGTGATAGTCTGGAGAGCCTATCTTCACACTAAGTGTATCGAACGTAATATTTTACACATTTCAAGCAGGAAAAAGTATGTTGTTCTGTTGAGGAACTCATTGAAATAGCAGATACAAGGTAACATTTAAAATAATTCTGGATATGCTACTATGGCCAACCTTGTGTCTTTCAGGAATGTCTCTTAGTCGCTGTAATGCCAGAAAAATCTGACAATCTGTACTCAACAACTAACTCACTACACAAATTTTCAAAATGAAGCACAGTTTTGCAAGTTGATGTAAGAGATCCGAGCAAACTTCCAGGACTGGAACTTCTTTGAGTCCTTTAATTTGATAAATTGCATTTCTTTTAAATCATGAAATATAAATTCCATTTGAGAGACTATGGTATCAACGACTTCATTGTGAATATGCATATATCTCATTCTGGATCATCCGGTTCTAAGAGGTTTATTCTCAGTACTTTCTTCTAGTGCTGCATACATTGCATCAAAATTATGTTGATATTCTTGAATGCAGGAAATGGTCTCGTTCACTTGCTCTATGCAAGACTTAATATCAAAAGTCAGTGTGGAGAATGTTTAATAACATACCAGTGAGTTAAATACAGCTAAACATTTCCAGAAGAAAAGAAAAATTGAAATTCTTCATAAGATGCTAAATAGCCTTTAGCAAAAACAAAAGTGCCTGCAACCCAGTTGTCCGGATTGTCAGCAATAATCCTCAAAAATCGTGATTTCTGTTTTATTTTTATACACTGGATTCACATTCCTGGAGTTGTAGTTCTATCATGTTGTAGCCACTGTTGGAGAAAGCTTCTTTACTATAAAGTCAAAGAAATATTAATGTTTATTTATTCCACCTATTCAATACATAAAAAGTGATTTTAAATTATAGGGACATGTTTTTCCCTTTATTTAAGGGCAACTTCAGCCTAAATCTCAATCTGAAAGATAAAAAAATCAAGATCCTGATTGTTCTTAATTGTGGTTGATTTAAAAAAAAAAAAAAATTACAAATGAATGTGAGGATGATGTAGGAAATAGTTAAGATATTCTTAAAAATAAAGTCTTAATAAAGTCTTACAAACAAATAGACGTAGTTTATACACTTTCTTGAATGTCCTAGTCTAAAAATGTGGTAACAAGTTGCATATTGGCAGTTCTATAAAAACGCAAATTGCTACGTTGAATCTTGTAAAGCGGTGCCCTGTGTTGGTTGAGGGCGTTAGAGAAAAGTTTGGATCCTAAACAGTTCAAACGTCAGAATAAAGATGAAGAATGTTGCTGATTACTCCAAGTGGAGTTTAAATACAATTTAAAGCTAGAAACGAGACGTTTCTGTCACTCACTTAAATTATGCTATAGGGGCAGTTCTATAAGAACGCAAATTGCTATGTTGAATCTTGTAAAGCGATGCCCTGTGTTGGTTGAGGGCATTAGAGATAAGTTTGGATCCTAAACAGTTCAAACGTCAGAATAATGATGAAGAATGTTGCTGATTACTCCAAGTGGAGTTTAAATACATTTTAAAGCTAGTCATGAGACGTTTCTGCCGCTCACTCAAATTATGCTGTAGGGGCAAGGGAAATGCTTGATACTTTAAGTGGGGTTTATAATAACATATAAAGTGGTTAGATTGTTGTAAATCTCATGTGAAGAAATAAATCTGTAGTCTTCTTAAAGTACGAGTGAAGAAGAGTGCTCAATGGTAAGCAGCTGTGTTAAATATTAGCTGGAAGGAGCGATTGTAGCTTCTTGTGTAGAGTTGAAAGGGAAATTTGGTTTAAAGTCTGTAACAATAGGAGATTTACGTATCAAGGAATGATTTTGGAGGAAAGGAGAGTTCAAAGAAAAAACCGATGTGTGTAAATTCACTTACCTCTTTATTAATGTTAAATGGTTAACGTAAAGTTGAGTTGGAGAGAAAACATTTTGTGTAATTTCATTAATTTTCGATTGTAATAGTGTTAAATAGTTGCTATGGTAGCATTGAAATGACCGATACTTGTGCTACTGGTGTTACAACGATGTGAGATTTTTTTTTTTTTAAATCTCGTGAAATGGGATAATTCTGTAATCTTCTTAAAGTACGTATAAAAGAGGAAGGGTGTTTGATGGCAAGTAGTAGTGTTTATAAGTAGCCACAACAATATAGTTCTATGGAAACACAGTCAAGTCTACTAAAAGGCGTTCTGCAAAGGATTGAGGGTGTAAGAAATCAAACTAGAGCTTAAACGGCTTGAAACTTAGGACAATGATGAAGGAAAGATCTTCTGATTATTCCAAATGGGGTTTAAAATAAAATTGATAGTTGCTAGTTTGTTGCCAATATCGTGTGAAGAGATAAGTCTAGTCCTTTCAAAGTGTGTACGAGTGAAGAAGAGTGCTCGATGGTAAGTAGCTGTGTTAATATTTTCTGAGAGGTGTGACTGTGGTTTTTTATATAGAGAGTTGAAAAAGAAAAGGTGGTTTGAAGTCTGCAATAAGAGGAGAATTATGTATTAAGTGTATGAAATTAAAGGAGAGGTAAAAAAAATATATATATATATATATATATATTGACTGTTATAGTGTTAATCAGTAGTTGATACCTGATACTTGTGCTTCTGATGTTATAACGGTGTGAGATTATGGGAGGTGGATGTGGTGGAGGTTGGGGATTAGGTGGGGTGTTAAGTTTATGTGTTATTGGTAGTGGTGGGATTGTGGGGACGGACAGGGTAGGAGTTGTGTTTTTTAAAATAGAAGGGGTCCTGGAAGATGATAATTTAAGATTATTTAGAATGTTGTATTGATTTAAATTTAGTGATTGCAGTAATTTTGGTAATATTTCATATAATGGGTTTTTTACTTCAACTATATCATTGAGCTTTAGATTTTTGTTATCGTATTGGTCTAAAAATATACAGATGTTTTCTAATTATTCATCAATTTCCCTTTACCTACTTTACTTTCGATAACTTCAATGTGTGCATGTGCTTTGAGGAGTGAGAAACAAATGTCTTAAAAAATATTTTTCTTTTCTTTACAAAATTAACTAATTGAGATAAGATTAAGTTAAGCTGATGTGCACAACAATGTACGAAAACTGATTTGGGCATCTTTTCTTCACTAGTGCCTGGAAATGATTTAAGTGACCAAAAAATGTTGCTGCCCTGTCATACCCTTGAGCTAAGAGCTTGTCCTGACATTGAAATTTGAAAACGGTTTAAAAACTTGTTCACTTAATGCAGCAGCAGAGCGTTCTTCTCTGACGTCAATGAAAGCTAAAAATTTCTCCTGAATTTTGTCCTCTTTTACATAGCGAATTACAGTGGAAAGTTGCAATAATTTTGCAAACATCTGTAGTTTCATCAAGCATCATTTCAATGAAAGGCGCATCTTTTATTGTGTCTAGAATTACGTCACTGACACTTTGAATAATGTCTTTTTGGAATCAATTTGATATGCCTATAAATACTTTTGCATTTTACAAATGTGTGTCCAATTTCATATGATACTTCGATAATAACTGCAAGAACTCAACATAGTTTCCCCGATTAAGAGATTCCTTGTGGTCCTCGTGAACTATGAAAGGTAGCTCTTGTTTTCTTAATGGGCAAATTACATCAATTAATAGTTTCATTATTTCTCTGTTGGAATCAACTTCGGCACTATGCCTTGAAACATCCCTTCTGTTTTGTTCACTTAACTGGAAGTCTATTCTTGATTTGATTCAACGATACTGCAGATAAATGAAACAGACTTTTCATGACTGATCAAGATCCCTTTAAAAAAATTACTGATGTCTGAGAAACCAGAACTATTCCATACTTCTCTATCTATTTTGAAGAGAACACAAGGCCAGCAAAATAATTTTTTAGATTTGTATGCAGTTAACCATTTTAAAGAATCTCTTGAAACGACAAACATACGTCTTCATTGCGTACTTATACTAATGATCAGAATGGGTCTACCTTGTACTATAATGTCATGCTTATACTAAAAATTCAAAGGCAATATTTAACAGACGATCCAAAATACAACATTTTGACTGTTGGCAAGTGTGACTGGATTGTGTGTCCAGGTACGGAAGCCCCACTCCTCGCGGCCGATGACATATTAGGCAAGGGACTAGATTCACGTAGCGAGTCCCTTTCCATGTTCATTGCACAGTGTGAACCACACAATACTGCTTGAAATCATTGTTGTACTGTACTAAAACACTAACTAGAATTGTTAGCTAATAATCCACTACAAATATTTAGCACTAAAGAATTCCAGTTAATAGGCACGGGGCTACTAAAAATTATTACGACAGGAAGCCTGTGCATACGGAACTTATATCTAGTAAAGAGGACCAGGAAACTAAACCTAGTCCCTTCCAATACTGCCAAGCAGCAGAGTGGATGAGTTCATATCTGCACACGCGCACTAAGAGAAGCGAATAAATATTTGAGTGGTCACATGGAGGTACACAGATGTTATGTTAAAAGTTTCTGACTGATGCAATTTGAAATATCGATATAATTGAGGGAAAACAACACAATCAGGGGACCAGCCTAGCCCTGTTAGTCCAGTGAGAGCACACCAGTTTACCATAGAACCTTCAACGTCCTTGCACTTCTCTTTCAGTCATTCTTTCTTAGCTGATCTGCACTTTCTATCCACTTCATTCTTTAATCGCCTGTATTCTTTTCTGCCCTCCTCATTTAATGCATTTTTGTATTTTTGCAATTCATCAATCAGGTCTAATATCTCCTTAGTTATCCACTGATTCTTACTTGATCTTACCTTTCTTCAGTGAACATGCTGATCTCATTCTTCACGACTGTCCACTGTTCTACTGTGTATCCTTCAGTTTTTTCATTTAGTCCTTGGGCAATAACCTATTCCCTGAAACAATCCCTCACATGCTTTTCTTTCAACTTACAGTAACTAGATCCCATCTTCTTGGATTCCTTCCTTTCTTCAATTCCTTCAACTTCAAATGACATTTCATGACCACCATGTTGTGGTCAGAGTCCATGTCTGCTCCTGGGAAAGTCTTGCAATCCAACATCTCATTTCTGAATTTCTGCCTAATCATAATGAAGTCTATTTGATACCTCCTTGCATCCCCAAGTCTTGTTCATGTGTACAGCCAGCGGTTGTGGTGTTTGAACGAAGTATTAGCAAGGACTAAATTATGATCAGTGTTGAATTCAACTAGCCGACTTCATCTTTCATTCCTTTGTACCAGTCCCAATTCTCCCATGGCATTACTTTCTCTAACTTGGCCTACCACAGCATTCCAGTCTCCCATCACTTAGATTCTCGTCCCTTTTTACATATTATATTAAATCTTCTATCTCTTCATATATTCTTTTGATTTCTTCATCATCTGCTAACTAGTGGCCATATAGACCTGCACTATTGTGGTGGGAATTGCTTTGGTGTCTATCTTGACAACGATAATTCGTTAACAATGCTGGTCGTAGTAGCTTACCCACTGCCCTATTTTCTTATACATTATTAAACCAACTCCTGCATTTCCCTTGTGTGATTTTGTGTTGATTATTCTGTAGTTGCCAGACCAAAAATCCTGCTCTTCCTGCCAACGTACTTCACTTGCACCAACTATACCTAATTTCAGTCTTTTTTGCAATTGACTTTACGTCGCACTGACACAGATAGGTATTACGACGATGAAGGGTTAGGAAAGTCCTAGGATTGGGAAGGAAGCGGCTGTGGCCTTAATTAAGGTACAGCCCCAGTATTTGCCTGCTGTGAAAATGGGAAACCACGGAAAACCATCTTCAGGGCTGCCAACAGTGGGGATCGAACCCACTATCTCCCGGATGCAAGCTCACAGCCGTAATATCAGTCCATCCATTTCCCTCTGCATATTATTTAACCTACCATAACAATTCAAAGTCCTAAGACTCCTTATTCTCTAGAATGATCTGATGTAGAAGCTGGCCCTATGGTCAAGGGCTAGCGATCCTGCCTCTTATCTGGAAGCCACAAATTTGATTCCCAGCCAAGTCAGGCAATTTTAGGTGAATCTGAGGGCTAGTTCAAGGTCCACTCAGCCTAGATGGAAACAAACGGAGAGCTATCTGACGGTAAGATAATGATCCCGGACTAGAAAGCCAAGAATAATGTCCGAGAGAATTCAATGTCCTGACCATACACCATCTTGTAATCTGCAGGTTTCAGGCTGAGCAGCGGTCACTTGTTAGGCCAAGGCCTGTCAGGGCTGTAGCGTCATGTTTGGTTTGGATGTGATGGAGTTTTACACGTCATGCTATTCCAAGCTTATGTTCTTAAATAACTATTCCAGTCAACATCTAGAGTGGAAAATCTATTTGATGTAACTCTGTATGGCCTTCTGTTCTATTCTTATATCTCATATTTCCCTCAAAAACTACAGTATATGAACAAGTTCTGGATGTGTCGAGATTTGTCATATTAATTGATATCTATCTTTGATCAAATTTCATCAAATCATTCTACTCTTTCCAATCTGACTTCACTTATGATTCATCCTAGCTAAATGTTACTCGTTTATCCCCTGGTTAGTCAACTTCCAAAGTAGTAACATAATTATTTATTTCCCTTAAGATGTGATTTTCTACTCTGGCATTTCCCACATGATCTGAGTTCACTTGGAAATATTCCAACTGTGTTACATATTTACTTTTAGCTTTTACTTCTAGATCATTCAACTGCTTCTCCACTCTACATATTCTACACCTTAAATTGGGACCCTATTCCAAATTTCTCTTTAATTTCCAGATTAAAAAGAAGGGTAGGTAAATGACAGCCCTGCATTGCAACTTTCTAAATGGCTGCTTCTTTTTATAAACAGTACTTTAATTCATATCACCAGAGTTTGATCTTAATGCAGAAAGTTGCTAACTCCTCTTTCTCCTTACTTGATTCTAATCTCCTTCAGAATCCTGAAGGCTTGATTTAGTCAATATTTTCAAATGCCTTTTCTCGATTGACAAATGTAATATGCATTGGATTCTGTTCTTTATTTCGATGTTCCACAATCAGCTGTACTGTCAGAATTATTTCACAGGGTCAGCAGCATGAAAACTAAAGTTGGCTGAGGTTCAATTACTGAACAATGCACGAGGAATTCATGGTCTCTGATATTAATTTTAAAGTTTTATTGCATCCAATGGCCATATATAAATTGTTCTACTCTTTACTATATTCATGTAAGGTCTTCTCTCTTTTGCCACACTTACTGAAGTGGTATCGTTCACATATTTTCCCACGTAATTTGCACACGCATTCGTCGTTTGGTTCGTGGTATATCTCTTTTACACATAGCTTATGATGAAATCCGTGTACAGCCAGCCTGTTGATAGCACTGCGCATGTTCTTATTTTGGCCCATTCAGTCTCTGCTTGTCATGGCATCTGTCACGTAGAACTCCGGCCAGATTTCTTCTCTTTTGCTTAACCTCAGATTTAGGTGAGCAATGGCTTGAAGTGTCAATGGCACAGAAAGATATCTAAGGTCCTCGATAAGGAAAGACTCCTGAGCTAATTCATAAGCTAGTCTAGATGGAGATGTCTTAGAAATACCTAATATTCTTTTCAGAAAGGTAGCTTTCACTTTTTCAAGGGTAGTTAGGTCTGATGTTGATAGTTTGTCCCAGATTAAATGTATGCCATATGTCAGAATGGGTAGTATCTTTGCATGAAAAAGTTTCATTGCCGAGCCTATTGATATTTTTGTTGTGTCTTGTATATCGTAAATTCCTCTTATTGCTGCTGCTGCTCTTCCCCTCACATGTATTTTGAACGAAGATCCTGACGTTTGTAGAGTGATGCTGAGGTAGCGAAACTTATTTACTGTAGTCAAGTCTACCCCTGCATATGAAATTCTATCTGTCGCTGCTATTCTTCCTCCTTTTCTGAAAACCATACAGACTGTCTTGTTCCTGTAATCTATCTACTGCGATCTGAAGGTCTTCTGTTTCTCGATCCTATTGTCATGTCATCTGCATAGGCATAAAGCACTGTCAACAGATTATCCTTCTTGTGATGTCTGTTGTAACTATGTTAAAAAGCATAGGGCTAATGGGGTCTCCTTGTAACACACCGTTTGTTTGAGTGATGGGGGAAGAGAAGATACTCCATCATCTATTCTCACACTAGTGTAGGCTAGAAGATTATTTATTACAATCTTAAGTTCATCATACCGTCTAATTTTTCCATTAATTTTAATCTGTTGAGCAAGTCAAAGGCCTTGCTAAAGTCAATGAATACAACATAAAATTTTCCTTTTTTGATGCTTAAGTGCTTCTTGCACCTCATCTAGTAAATTAGCGACAGCTTGTAGAGTTCCTCTGCCTTTCCTGAACCCGAATTGTTCCTCTGGGAGATGATCATCTATTAATTCGTTAAGTTTTTGATTTTTGTATATACTTTCACGATGCTGTTCTCTAACGCTATCCCTCTACACAAGTTTTCATCATCAGGCTCTCCTTTTCCCTTATATAACATTTTTATGTGGGACGTCCTCCAGCTCTCCGGGATTCTACCTGTTTCTAAACATTTATTGAATAGCTTGGTCCAATAAGGTGCTAGCAATATTGTAGAGTGTCTTCTAGATTCTCGTTGTGATATTAATAATTTAATGAGTGCAGCAAATGGCCAAAAAATAAAAAGGTACAATATAAGCATTCTGCAAGGTAATCAGAGGTGCAAAAACTTGGACAAAGATTCCACTCTTAGTGTACAGCTGTTGGTGTGGTATCAGTTGTAGCATTTCTTGCACAGTTTATAATCATGGTTTATATCTGGAAAATCATACAGAGTTCATGGTGGAAACCAAGAGCAACAAAGTGCCTTATACCATAGTTTCTTTCCAGTCTGTCATTAGCATAAATAAGTTTACTTCACTGTACCAACACTGGACAGTTTTCAGAGATAAAGTCGATAGTGCTGCTACCTACATGGTATGGTGTGGCCAACTCTGCGATAGCATATTGACACTTGTATGATTCTCGGCACACTGGCGTGTTGTTTATAACTGATCATAGTCTTACACTGCAGTGATATTCCAAGTAAAAAGTTATGCGCTGAACAAATTACCTGGGGACTGATAAGGATTGCAAGTATTTAAAAATCATGACCTCACATCTGTGATGAGGTTACCTTTTATGCCCTTTATATTAAGATGTCGTTCAAATACTGAGCTGTTAGTGGGACGTAAAACCAATAACATTAAATACTGAACTCTTAATGCACTCAAACTTGAGGGTCCACAGTATTAAGTATAATAAATTTCACTTTGAAGATTGTGGGCCTGTAGCGTAATGGTTATTGAGGTAGCCTTGAAGTTGGAAGACAGAAGTTTTGAATCCCGTCAGCTTCAGTTTTTTTACTGTAAGAAAATTATTTTAGTGTATTATTAGCATAGGACTGAGCGTCAATAGAACAAATTCAGTATGTAGGCCTAAGACTGATAATTCTTCAAGCATAAAGTTGTGAACGAGTAGAAAATCCTGAACACTTCTTCTTTGTCAGGAAAATCGTAGTTCACTTGATGGCAATATCCTCACTAACTCCTATATGTTCTACATATGCACAATATTATTTATTTCTGTCTTCAGAGAAAAAACAGAAAAATCGGGATAACACGAGGTGAGCTGCTTTGTAGAATCCGAGGAGATAGACCGTACTGAAGAAGAAGAAGAAGAATTAATGGACCATAACTTCTATTTCTAAATTACAGCTTGTCTTTTCCGAAACCTTAATAAAGCATGTAACTTAAATGGTTAAGTTATCTGTCCCATCCAGTGCTTTGGCTGAATGGTCAGCGCTTCATGGCTCTCCTATTTCTTTTGACGATACTTTCACTCTTCAAAGTGTTGGACCTCTTCCATTTTCTTTCTGACTAATGTTAATAGAGGATGGTTGCCCAGTTGTACTATCTCTCATGGGCGCCCATATGAGAGTTTTTAGAGGGGGGCCTAGACCTGGGGGTGTGTAGTATTTTTAATATATTGGAAGACGAATGGTGACTTGTATTCCGCACTAGAATAACACCCACGTTATCTTCTGCCTGTTGGTGGGGTGCAGTACTATCACTTCTCCGTAATACCGACTTTTAAATCACTTTCTTAAAAGAAAAACACCTGACTACGTTAGATTTTTGTCTTTCCCTGAGAGCTAGAGGGTGGCCGCGGCCCCCTCTTGCCCTCGGGTATGGGCGCCCTTGCTATCTCTTAAAACAATAATCACTACCACCACCATTGAATGGTCAGCGTATTGCCCTTCAGTTCAGAAAGCCCTGGTAAGATTCCTGGCTGAGTTGGGGATTTTAATTGCATCACATCACAGAACAAATCACCACAGAACAATAGTGAATACATCCTTCCACAGAGGATTGGTGTCAGAAAAGGCACCCAGCTATAAAACTAGGCCAAGTCCATACAAAGGGCTGATCTTAGGTAACTGGGAAAAGGCCAGAAAGAAGAGGAAGACTAGTTGTTAAATATTCCTCCCATAGGTTGTGTGGTTCCTCAAACGAATTCTGCTTTTTAACTTTCAAGACACAGCGAAAGGCACGGCTGGTATAATGCTTGTTTGGAGGTTTATGGAGGAAGTATTTCATGTTTTAAATTTACATTAATTATTACGATTGTTCACGTATTTTCAGTTATTTTAACAAATATTTCCAGTGAGTGCAGACGCATTTCTCTCAACTGTAGCAAAGATGAGTATTATATGCAGCAGTATGCACTATGCAGTTCCCATGCTTGCCACACGGTATTGCTAGATGTCACCACCGTCACTATTCGCAGTTCGCACTCCACCCAATATTTTTAAGATAAGAGCTGTTCGGTATTAGTACAGAAAACTATTTGATTTAGCATAGCATCTGTTACGTAGTAAGATTCAACATGAAGTTGCAGGACCCGAGGCTATTATCATGATACCGAACAATAGGAGAAAATTACAAATGTAGGCTACATATTCACACGACCTCTTAGGAAATAACCTGGGACACTCACTTCAACTTGAACATATCCTTCCATTCCACAGTACCGGTACATAATTTTAATTTTTTTTTTTAAAGGTTAACACGGAACTGTTCTGCCGTATGTTAACGGTGCGGTTGGTCTTTTTTTTTTTATCGCTATAACTACTGTCTACAATATTATATGACAACTATCTGTGAAGAAAATGCTCATAACATTTCCAGTGTCGTACTCTATTCAGAACTCCGAGCCATACGTTCCTATATACAGAATTATTACACAAGCACGTTCATTAGTATCACGTATACCCTTTCAGCAGCAGACCCAGAGCATACCTACTACCGTCAAGACATTCTCTCCTAACGCATACTCATGAGCAATATGTCGCAGTACTCACACGTAATTCTCAGATCCTCACAGGAAAATGCAAATGCAACGCCCCTTCGTTACAATCACGTGCACTGACCAATCCATGTACCTTCGCATCGCACGTCATTAAAGATCTGACAGACCGTGTGACACTGATAAATACTGTAATCAATTTGTCCAACCAAACTAACGAAATAACCCCCACTACGAATGTACCGCGACGTATTTTAGCACAGTAGCGACAGTCTCTACTGTATTTGATTTTAGTAAGCAGTGTTTGCCATTTTTTAAATTACTCTCCACAGTATTTCGATACTTAACTGCCATTTGAAATGTGAACATTATTGAACTTGGTGACTACTGAATCGAAATAAGGGAATCGGTTCTTTTCCTTCTCAGCTGACGTAACTATTTCAATGACTTGGGATATTTATATTTGTGTCATTGGTATCCATAGTTCCAACGCGTGACACTTGTTTACTTTGACGCTCGTGCCCTCCTAGTGTTGTTTGGTTATGAATGTCAATTTGGATCGTAGCGATTAATATGTACGAGCTAGATTCATGTTCGTGTCACCGAAAATATTATAATGGAAAGTGTAAATCCTGCTGCAGAAGGAGATGGCACAGATTCCACAATGGAAGGTTTAAAAAATTGTCTAACCTCTGATGTAAATAAAGATAATTCCGAGGAAGATGTAAATATCAGTTCTTCTCCACAGGTAAAATTTGACAAATAATTTTATCTAATCTTATGCACTATTCCGTAAACATAATGTCATGATTACCAAAATGAATGTAATCATTACAGATATTTTTTTCAAAGCACTCTTCATTCAGTAGGTTATTTAGATTTGTTTTACTTTATTTCAGAATGTTCAGCATTGTTTAATATGCAATGGCCTTTTCCCAAAAGAGGATGACGTTAGTTTTAACATATTTGGAAAACTAAAACTTGAACAAGGTCAGTCACAAGTATCAGTTTTTGAAAAAGTTGGACAGATATTGGCCAGAGACCTATGTAACATAGACCTTCATAGTGAATTAATTTGTCATTGTTGTTTCAATTTACTTGTGGAATATGAAACTATTGAAATAAAACTGCAACTTCTTCGCTCTAAGTTTGTTTGCAAATTTGATGAGACTGCAAATGTGTATAGAAATTCATTCACTGAATCTTGTAAAACCAGTATCGCTGATAAAAAATGTAATGGAGACAATCCTAATAGTGCAAATGGAAAATTTAAAAATGTATTCATTATTAATGAAGAAGGGAAATTAGTTGATGAGAATGGGAAAGAAAGATTAAAACCATTCCATGTTGTGAATGGTAGTGAAAATGATAGTACAAAAGTGAAAAAGACAATGAAAGACTCTGCTTCCAAAAATAAGAAACGATATGTTTGTTCACTATGTGGGAAAGGATTTCGAGCTTTCAGTCATCGTGTTGAGCATATGTTAATTCATCTTGGAGAAAAGCCATGGCCTTGTGAAGACTGCAAAAAAACATTCCGTACCAAAAGTGCCCTCAAAGTGCATTCCATGAAACACAGTGGAGAACGTCCCTTTACATGTCAGCAGTGTGGGAAGTCCTATGTCGATAAGTGTTATTTTGAAGAACACTGCCGTGTACATTCTGGAGAAAGGCCCTTTATGTGTCTTTTTTGCAGACGTCATTTTGCTCGTAAGAAAGATCTAGTTATTCACATCAAGACCCATACAGGAGACAAACCCTATGCATGCTCAGTGTGTTCCAAGGCATTTGCTGTCAAGTCTCGTCTTGACAGACATGCCCGTATTCACTCTGGTGAAAAACCTCATTCCTGTGAGTATTGTGGTAAGTCATTTGCTCGGAAAGATGATTACAAAGTTCATATCCGTCAGCACACTGGAGAACGTCCATTTGATTGCAGTTTTTGTAACAAAACCTTTACAAACCAGTCCAATTGCCTTGCTCATATCCGCACACATACTGGAATTAAGAGTTATTGTTGTAATATATGCAATCAAGGATTTAGTCGGAGGCTGAAGATGGAAAAGCATATTGCTGAGAAACATCCTACGAAGGAAAGTAGATCTGAGGAACATCTGGCACAAACAGTGACAGAAGTTGTAGTACCTGTGGAAGCAGAAATTCAGACAGCTTCCTCACAAACTGTCTTGCAGACAGACACAATACAGAGTATTAATGTGGCTGATCTGCATACATTACAAACTCTGCCTGTCAGTCAAGTTGCACAGGTTACCTGGAGTGATAATTTGGATCCTGCAACAGCTACTACTACCTATGTTAATTTAGTACCTGGCACGTATGTTAACATTATTAATTAATATGTACCTGATTATTATATTATACATAATCTCTGTGGACATTCCTCATGATATCCATTATTTCTTCTTGAAACACTGATCTGTATATTACTCGCTTTAAATTGTGTGGAACCAAAGTTAAGCTGTGTGAATGTAGGTGTCAGGTACACTTCTCAGCATCATAAATGAGTCATGCTGTAAGTGGAAGAGTCAGTATGATTTATAATAAAATGTTTCTTGCCTTGGTCTTTGATATAAATTGGTCTAGTATATATATCAACATAAATTATTTTCAACATATTGTGTAGAAACACTTCACCTGTGATATGGTAATGAACTTCCTTTGAAAGTAAGACTTTTGATGGAGGTTGTATTACCTGAGTAGATAAGGGAGGCAAAAAACAGTTCCTGACACTTGAAGTTTGAGCATGCTGAAGTTGCTCATACACAGGCCTATTCTTAATTTGAATGTTGTATTTAGTGGCATTTCATGTGGTCTCTTTTCTTTATTAGTTACATGTATGTGCATTTGCAGCCTAGGTAAGATACATTTTTGGTCTCTCGTTGAGGACCCTGTATTGTGGTTGGTGCTAAAAGAAGGCATAGCATAGTAGCATAGAGTTCACCACTTGCTACTTTGTCCTATATTTTTATGTAAACTCCTAGTGCTGACTTTTTTTGTTGTGACAAAGAAGAATTTTGGTTTAGTTTCTTATGTATAAGACAATCTTCTTTTTTGGTGGCTATTTTCTGTTTAATTTTAATGTTATTTGTTTAAAATTTCTTCAAATGCTGTAGTTTTTAATGCCAGAGTGTCAGTGTTTCATTCCATAGGAGTTCTTTAATGTACCAGAAGTCAGTGATGCAGAGTCTTTCAAAAACCCTGAAATGCCACAGAACTTCACCTGCTATCTTGGGAACAGAAAGATGACAACTAATTGACTGTGCCTTTAAGGTTGGTATGTTGTGTTTTGTTTTTTAAACCAAACATTACCAAGCTCGATAGCTGCAGTTGCTTAATTGCGGCCAGTATCCAGTATTCGGGAGATAGTGGTTTCGAGCCCCACTATCGGCAGCCCTGAAGATGGTTTGCCATTTTCACCCTAATTAAGGCCACGGCCTCTTCCTTCCCACTCCTAGCCCCTTCCTGTCCCATCATCGCCATAAGACCTGTCTGTGTCGGTGCAATGTAAAGCAACTTGCAAAAAAAAATTTAAAAATCAAATAAAAAACATTCAAGGTCAGATTCTGGTGGACACCACAAGGAGATTAATCAATTTTACTTAGTTCTCCCTTAGCTGCCTCTGTGGATCAGTGGTAGAGTGTCGGCCTCACGATCCCAATATAGTGGATACAAACCCGGCAGAGGTAGTCAGATTTTTGAAGGGCGGTAAAAAGTCCATTCGACACTCCGTGTCGTACGATGTCGGCATGTAAAAGATCTCTGGTGACACATTTGGTGTTTACCCAACAAAATTAATGAAATCTCAGCCATAGACGCCCAAGAGAGTTTCGATATACATGGTTTGCCATCTAGTGGGCGTAGAGTAAAATGGAACGTCAAAATTGACGAGCAGACAGCCAGATGGCATCAAATTGAAATGCCTGCGCACGGTAGCTGAGGCTATACGATTATTATTTATTAGTTCTCCCTTGCAAATAATTTGTAAACCCTTTGGAACATGTCGGCAGAGACCAATCTCCTGTCTCAATGAAAATGGAATAAGAGGTGGACATCACACATGATGATAACATGGAGTGCAACCCACTTAAGAAGAAACTTCAAGATTGTGGGAGGGGTCTGAATGGCTGTGACTTACAGAAGAAGAATGGCCTTGTAACTCCAGCAAAGATGAAGCAGATGAGAAGAGAATAATAGCCGAGAAGAATTTGACTGTAATAAACCTGGAAAGATTCAGAAGCTGCACATTTTTACAGATTGTGAGCGTTATAGGTTAGATTAGGAGATTTGCAAATAATGCAAAGGAAATACCTCAATAATTTCTGGCTCTCTGACATTTTAAGAGTTAAAACAAGCTGAACTGACTTTGATTCACAGTGTGCAGTTGGAATCCTTTCCTCAAATCAGCAACATCATTGAGGGTATCCAGAATGATGGGGATAAAACAGGTCTTATATGTGTTAAAACAAAGATTACTATGCGTGAAGACAGTTTAAGTTTCCACTACCCGCTATTGCTCCCATGGAAGCATAAGGAAGTCAATGCACTTATCAAAGAACAGTACTGCCTCTATTGTCATGCAGGTATCTGTTTGGACAGATTTAAATGTTGGGTACACACATCATTAAATGAAGTTTTCGATAATTCAGAGTAGAAGAAACATAACGAACATTCTGTCTAAATGTGTTCAGTGAAGATGACAAAATGTTAAACGAGCAGAAACCAACACCGCTTCATTACCAGTTGACCGAATAATTAATGCAGCCACGTAAAGGTTTCGTATCGAAGAAGTGAAGAGTGTAGAATTATTTAGTTCTTTTTCCGGGTTGAACCATGTTGTTTTCTGTACATTACGTACAGTTTACTGACGTTTCGAATACATTGCAGTCATTTTTGTCATGGCGACTGAAATACTCCTACTCGTTTCAAGGTAATCAGTCTCCCAGGCAGCAATCACATTACAAGAGTGATTCCTGACCTTGGTCTTTTTATCCTACCCTTTCTGGCTGACATAAGCCCCCTGGCTGTCTCGGGAGAATTCTGGAAAGTATGTGTCACAGCCAGGTAGTGGAGCTTGGCCGCACTGTTATGTAATTGAAGGTTCGTCCTGCGTGTTTATGTTGTGGTCTGTATGTCTTAATCTATGTTCGATAGGCATCCAAGAATTGCTGATTTTATATCCTTCTTCTAAATTCATATTGTTTGGATGTTTCTTAATTTCGATAGCCTCACGGATTTTCCTTTCAAAATTCCAAGGGATAGCTGCTAGGATCTTGGTCTTTTCAAATTATGTTCCATGTTTTGTTTCGTAGGAATGCTTACCTACAGCTGAAATATCTTGTGTTTTGGTTCTTGGTGTGACGGATGTGTTCTCTGAGGCAGGTAGAGATCAGACTTTTTGTTTCACCAACATACCACGTTCCGCAGCTACATTTAATGTGGTATACTCCAGGAGCCTCTAGTTCTATTGTGTCTTTTACTGGTGGTAGATAACGGGCTAGCTTCCGGTGTAGTTTATAGATGGTTTTTATGTCAAATTATTATCCAGTATCTTGCCGTTCCTGTGTAGTGTTTCTAATGTGTGAAAGTATTGCTGTTTTTGGGCGGTTAGTCCGTCTTTCCCGTTGTTTTCTTCTACAGTGACCTTTACTTTTCTTTGTTTTCTTCTGTTTTTCTAAAGACTCGTCAGATGTTATTGAGCAAGTAGCCATTTCTCATAAGGGTTCTTATGAGATGTTCTTTCTCTTCTTCAAGGCGTTCTGAGTCTGATATCGCTATGACCCTGTTAACCAATGTTCACTATTTATTATTAACATAACAGAACACCTGTCATTTTCAAATCTTTTCAGTATGACATTTTGTTTTCTCAAGATATCGCAACTGGCTAACAATATGTTGGTGTCCCTTTCTTTTTTATCATGATCTCTAAAGAAGAATGGCTTGTCCAGCATCTACTAAAAGACTAAACAAAAAACTAGAACTATGAAGATATGATCGACAAATTCGCTACGGTCAACGTGAGACGAAAACTTCTGTGACTGGTGAATTTCTTTTCATTTTTAAAAGTTGTGAGGTTTTGTTAATGATGCTTGTTGTTTAAAGGGGCCTAACATCTAGGTAATCGGCCCCTAATGGTATGAAATGAAACGAAATGTAATGACAAATTAAAAGTCCAAAATCCTCCACAGACCAAAATTCAGAACGTGAGGATGAAGATTGAATGAAATGAAATGAAATGAAATGTCGTATGGCTTTTATTGCCGGGATATCCCAGGACGGGTTCGGCTCGCCAGGTGCAGGTCTTTCTGTTTGACTCCCGTAGGCGACCTGCGCGTCGTGATGAGGATGAAATGATGATGAAGACAACACATACACCCAGCCCCCGTGCCATTGGAATCATCCAATTAAGGTTAAAATCCCCGACCCGGCCGGGAATCGAACCTGGGACCCCCTGAACCGAAGGCCAGTACACTGACCGTTCAGCCAACGAGTCGGACAAGATTGAATGGATGGACATGAATTTAAAACATGCAGTGGATCCGACCCGCAGTGCCTCACATTCATAGAAACTGACATAAAATAATAGTATTACTGACTAAGGGACCACTTCTAAAGCACAATACTGAATCGATGATGCTTGCAGTCTAAACGGGTCCCAAATCCAAGTCATCGGCTCCTCATAATGGTACTTATCATTAGGAAAGCACAACCATGGTATTTGTCATGGTGCGGTACTAATCAGAAGTAGCATAGACTCGCAGTATTCCACACATTATGGTACTACTCAAAATAGTGAATTTCGCACATGTAATACAGACCTATGGTGTTTCGCACATTGCGGCGCCATTTACAGGCAGCGCAAACCTATGGTGTTCATCACATAAGTATATTAACCACAGGGACTCGTATTATCCCGGGTTGTTCCTCATATAGTGAGTACTAATCATAGGCAAGCCAGAACCATGGTGTCCCTCATATAGTGGTACTAATCACAGGTCCATAGAAGTTACATATATTTGATGAAACTAGTTTTGGTCTTATTAGAGACTGTCATCAGTTAAAATCATTAAAGTTAAGGCAAGACATGAATTTATAGATGGATAAAATTTATGAAGCAAGTGTGTGTTCATATTTGGTGCAAGACAAGTAAAGAGTAGAATGTTAAACACTCATCACGATCACACATCATGTGTAAGTTCTCAAAGTTTTCTTCCAATTTGAAGAATGCACTTCATAAAAGACCAGCACTTGAAGACTGTTCAGCTGAAACACGTGTGAACAGAAAAATGTTGATGGGAAAGTGTTGAGATGTCCCTTTGTTTCTAATATGGATCATTGAAAAGTTGAAACAGTAAAAGCAAAGAAATAGAATAAAGCTGAGTTGTAGATGGGAGGAGGAAGAGAAGGGAGGTATAGTGTAGCCTAAGATGGGGCTGAGGGATGTGGAATGATGGGTGATTGCTGGAGGGAATTTGGAGGAAAAAGAAAAAAGGGGGTTTAGAGTACTTAATTTCTTTTTATTGAAAATAGGAATTAATAGGTCAGATAAAGTATTTGGTTTTATCATATCTCATTGAGGTTGAAATTGGGATTATAGTATTGATCCAGGTGGATAAAACAATTTTCAAAGATATTGTTTAAAAGAAATCTTATACATGAATTAAACACCATCAGAAACATAGCCAAGTCCAACGGATATAATAATCATTTCATGAAAGGAATGATAAATAAAGTCAGACATCGACTTTCCACTACCCTCACTAAAGAAGAAAAAACTAACAAAACCTTATTTTCCACTTTCACTTTTAATAATCCACAGATACATAAGATTTCTAACATATATATATTTAAAATAGACAATAATAATGCATCAATTCTACACAACACAAACTCAATTAATAATAATTAATTATGTAGATCAGATGTTTATATGCTTAAATATAGTAGCTGTCTGTCCACCTATATTGGCCAAACATGTCCACCTATATTGGCCAAACAGGTAGAAACGTAAAGAGGTACTTAGAACATGTAAATCATCTAAATATAATAGGTTTTCAGCTATGGGAAAACATACGATGGACTCAAACCACAAAGTCACAAATATCAATCAAGATTTTAAAATCTTAAAAATGGCTAATAAGGGCTCTCTGCTTAATTTCAACCGTAATGAGATATCAGAAAAACCATACAATTTATTTGATCTATTAATTCCTATTTTCAATAAAAATTTATTAAGTACTCTAAACTTGCTTTTTTATTTTTCACCAAATTCCCTCCAGAAATCACCCACCATTCCACATCCCTCAGTCCTATCTTAGGCTACACTATACCTCCCGTCTCTTCCTCTTCCTATCTACAACTCGGCTCTATTCTATTTCTTTGCTTTTGCTCTTTCAACATTTTCAATGATCCATATTAGAAACAAATGAACATCTCAATACTTTCCCCTCAACATTATTCTCGTGTTTCCTCACTCTTGCCCACTGTTTTCAGTGCTCCCTGTGTTGTCAAACTGGCTTGTTCTGTTCATGTGCAGCGATTGTTTTTGCTAGCGCTGTTTTGTTGTTTGTGATGGCAGTTTAAGTGAACAACATGCAGCTGTGAAATTTTTGTTTTCTATTCTGTAAAAATGATCACTGATGAAGGGAATGGATGATTTTCCAAAACATGTATGTTAAATTAATAATTGTCTATTATTATAAGGTGTATTGACAAGGTGGACTCAAAATAAAACTATAATAGTTTCCTTAATAGATAATGACAAAGCATCTCGATTGAAATATTGCAATTATCATATACAAAAGGGTACCCAAAAATAACCGGAATAACATTGCCATGGGCAAAGCTTGTGTAGTACGCATTTCTTCTGCTAGGCATGTATAGCGCAAATCGTTGCCAATTCAGTGCTGCCTGTGTTGTCGACCTGGCTTGTTCTGTTCATGTGCAAAGATTGTTTTTGGTAGCACTGTTTTGTTCTTGTTTTGTTTTTTATGATGGCAAGTTTAAGTGAACAAGATGCAGCTGTGAAATTTTGTGTACTACTCGATAAAAATGTTGCTGAAACTGTTTTAATGTTGAAAACAGCTTACAAAGATGACGCTATGGGAAAAACTCAAGTGTACGAGTGGTTTTCTCAGTTCAAAAATGCCGACATGTCGATTGATGACAATCCTCATTCTGGACGTCCATCAACTGCCCGAATCAACGAAAATGTTGAGGAAATTTGAGAGCTTGTGCTCACAGACCGTTGACAGACAATTGATCAACTGTCAGAGATTACTGGATTATCTTGGAGCTTGGTTCACCAAATTTTAACGGAAGATTTGGGAATGAGAAGGGTTGCTGCCAAGTTTATTCCTCGGATTCTGACTGACAATCAAAAAGAACGTAGAGTTGAAACATGTCGTATTTTGAAATAACAGCATGAAACTGATCCAGATTTTCTGTCAAAGATCATTACTGGTGATGAGTCACAGTACTATGGTTACAACCCAGAAATAAAGCAACAGTCAAGCTAATGGAGGACGTTATTGTTACCCCGTCCATAAAAATATTTGTCACATCAAATAAAACAAAACAATGCTGATTTGATTTTTTTTATGCCAAGGGCGTAGTTCATTCGGAGTTTGTTCCCCCAGGTCAGACCGTGAATCAGATCTTTTATTTGGAAGTTTTAAGAAGATTGTGCAATGGTGTTTGTCAAAAAAAAAAAAAAAAAAAAATTGTGGCAGACAGGAGATTGGTTCTTCCATCACGACAACGCACCTACACACACAGCATATCTGTTAGACAGTTTTTGGCTAAAAATGGCATGGTTCCACTGCCCCATGAACCTTACTCGCCTGACCTGGCTCCGTGTAACTTTTTCTTATTTCCACGCATGTAAAGGAGCATGAAAGGACACCGATTTGACAACATTGAAGAAGTAAAGAAGAAAACGATGGAGGAGTTGTCAGCCACACTGTTGTGCAATCTTCTTAAAACTTCCAAATAAAAGGTTTGATTCACGGGCTGACCTGGGGGAACAAACTCTGAATGAACTACGCCCTTGGCATTAAAAAATCAAATCGGCATTGTTTTGATGTTTGATTTGAAGTGACGATATTTTTTTGGACGGATATTCCCAAGATGATTACAAAAAAAAGTTTCGAACAGTGCAAGCACTAGTGGGACAAATGTATTAGTTGTAATGGAGAGTATTTTGAAGGGGATAAGGTTGTTTTAAAAAAAAATTGAAAATATGGTATATAGCTTTTAAAAAATAATTTTTTTTTTTTTTTCTGGTACCCCCTCATATATGCTGATGACCTCCAAATATATTATCACACAAAACTGGGAAATATTCATATAGCAACTGATAGAATGAATGCTGACTTACAAAATATATCATCATATACTCGTGAAAACTCTATGTGAATAAATCCCTCCAAGACAAAAGCCATTATAGGTGGACAATCAAAATTAATATACATGACTTTAGACATCCCTTCTCTCACTCTCTCTGGTAGCAAAATTCCATATTAAAGTTCGGTATATAATCTAGGTGTTGTTATATATGAAAACCTAAATTAGAATGAACGTCACTCATATCTTAGGGTACGTTTTTGGTACCAGATTTATGATTGCATTTTTCCAAGTATAGATCCTCTGAAATACCACAAAAACATTTTACCATTAAATATGAAATTTGGGCTTATAAAAACATTAGATCTCTTATATTCTATTACTGTGATACTGTATTCATAGATGCAACAAAAGAACAAATTAAAAAGATAAAAAGGACCATGAATTCCTGCATCAGATTTATAGTTTTGTTATGCTATGACCCCCATGTCACACCTTATTACAAGCAGCTTTCTCTTCTGAAATTTGAAGAACTCGGAAATCTTCATGTAGCCGTGTTGGTGTTCAAATCACTATCTGAGAGAACTCCCCAGTACCTGTCATCAAATTTAACATAACTTTCCTCTTTTCATCAGCATAATACACGCTCTGTTACTACATTTGCTATTCCCTTTAGCAGGTCAGCTACCTATAATTGCTCATTTATTATGACGGGAGCTAGATTATGGAACTCTGTTCCAACATCCTCAGCAATAACTCATTGGAGTCGTGTATATGTGTGTGGGTGTGCTTGTGCATGCTAAATTGTCATTAAATTTCATTTAGTAGTTTGACAAGTGATATGTAAATATTAGTATAATTATTATGATGCATTTATTTTGAATTATATTACAAATTAGTTTATTTTAAATTATTATTTGTATAATGATGGGGTTAAGTGTAAGAGAGGACCATTAGTCCTAACTTAGCCACTACAAAAGACAAATAAATAAAATAATTATCGGTTGTTGATTATTTTTACATTTCACCTGCTACCCTGGAGATGAAAGGGGTCTCTTACCCCCACAGTATTTTTTCCAGGTAATAAGTCATACTTGTATCAGTTTTGGTCCATAACTATGCTGGAACATACACACAAACATTCATTATCTCAGTCATTATGAACATTTCCTTTTTTTACCTTTTCCCACCCCCTATGCCAAAGGAGGCAGAACTTGGGTTTAAACGACATTCGGAATGTCACTATTCATCTCAGTGACCCTGAAAACTGTGGATTGAACACTATTTCCGATTATTTTTAATTTCTCACCCCTACCTAAGGGTGCTAGAGGCGTCTTACACCTATGCTGTTTGTCTTCTGATAATAAGTCATAAATGTACCAAGTTTAGTTCAAATTGTTCCAGTGGTTCAGGAGATGTGAAGCACATACATACATACGTACATACATACATACATACATACATACATACATACATACATACATACATACATACACACACACACTGGCAGAAAAAGTAACCAATCACCAAGAAGGGGTTGTGTGAGATTGATGAACGTTTGTAGCTGTGTTTGTACATCTGAAAGATGACATTGATTCAGATTCCCTGCAAATTGCATTAGGGTGGTGCTAGTAGTAGCCCCATGATGTTGCACATGAGGTTTGCTTTAAATATGGGCTTTACTGTGCGAAAGCTTTAGTTACCTGTGAGATTGGATGGAGAGACTGTGAGTGGATCAAGAATGCATTTACGATGAAGAAGAGGCCAGTATCGACAGCTCCCAGCCAGACGCCCTGCGGCATGCATTCCATTTACACCAAACCACCGTCGTCTGTGACTTCTGTGGCGTCAAGCAAGATCTCACCGGAGGATGGAGTTCCGTTGTGTTTCCTATGAAAGCCGGTTCTGCCTTGGTGCCAGTGATAGACATGTGTTTGTTAGGAGGTTGCCAGGTGAGCACCTGCATTCCACCTGTCTGTGGTGTCGACACACTGGACCCACACTAGGAGTTCTGGTCTGGGGAACATTTTCCTATGATAGCGGGAGCACTCTCGTGGTTATTCCATACACCCTGACTGCAGATGTCCGTCTGGTGATTCGACCTGTTGTGCTGCCATTCATGAACAACATTCCCGGGGGTGTTCTCCAACAGGATAATGCATGCACCCATCCCGCTCTTGTACCCCAATGTGCTCTACAGAGTGTCAACATGTTACCTTAGCCTGCTCGATCACCCAATCTGTTCCCATTCAAGCACATATGGAACATCATTGAACGAGAACTCCAGCGTCATCCACAACCAGCATTAACCATCCCTGTATTGTCCAACCAAGTGCAACAGGCATGGAAATACATCCCACAAGCTAACAAGTGGCACCTTCACGACACAATGCATGCATGTTTACATGCTTGCATTCAACACTCAGGCGATTACACAGGTTATTAATGGATCAGCATACCACAATTTTATTGGCCTTTCTCACGTGTATTAACCTATAGTCTCGTACATTTAAGTGATAAAATATGTTGCCTCAACAAATATATTGCCAAAATTTCCATATTCTACATTACTTCATGGTGTTTGGATATTTTTTCCTGCTGGTGTATATGTTGTGATCTTTCCTACTTTTAAAAATAATACCCAAACTTATTCGTCTACTAATGTCATTCCACACCATCTCTCCACTGACAGCTCAGAACATACCACTTATTAAATGTTACAAATCTCACGTTATGGTCCATATTGAAATGTACTAAAAGTCAAAGAATAATACTAGATTATAAAATCCACCTATTCAATACATAAGAGTTTTTAATTTAAATTTAATAAATTGATTTTAACATACTAGATATAGAGACATGTTTTGCCCATAATTAGGGCATCATCAGCTTAAATATCTCATACCTGAAAGAATGAAACATCAGAATCCTGATTGTTCTAATTCGTAGTTATTAACGAAAGTCTAAAATATAAACAAGAGGATTCTGTTGTAGGTACAAATATCTAAATCTAGACTAGCAAGTGAAAGACTTAGATAATTACGAATGTCCTGTTTTTAAATGTGGTAACAAGTAATGGGTTATTAAAGTTTAAAATGAATACGTAAATTGCTGCGTTGAAATGAAATCTGGTAAATATGGTACCTATTATGGGGATGGCGTAAGGAGCTTATAATAGCTTAATATTTTGGATAAAAGTCACTCTTAGTGGTGCTTAAATTAAAATTCAAAGTTGGTTGTCTGTTGAAGTTGTTAATCGTATGTGAAAAGATAAGATGGCAACATTTCTTAAAGCACTTAAGAGCGAGGACAAGTACTCGTCAGAAACATAGTTATATTAGCAGGTGGACACGGTTGTAGCTTCTGTATTAAAAGTAGAAAGGAAAATGTGCGATGTTGAGTAGAGCTTGTGGTGTTATGTGTGAAACAAGAGGAGAATGAAATGTTAAGGAATAAAAATTAAGGGAGAAGGAGAGAACGAAGAAAAAACAATGTGTGTGAAATTAATTACCCCTTCAATAGTTGTGATGTTAATTTGGATGTAGATGAGGTGAGCAGAAGAAAATATGTTGTGTAATTTCATTTAGCTTTTTGACTGTTGTAATGTTAATTAGTTGCCATGGTAGCATTTGAATGACTGACATTTGCGCTTCTAGTGTTATACCGATGTAAGATTGGCGGGGCAGGTTATGGAGGTGGGGGTAGTTTGGGCGGGGCGTTAAGTTAATGCGCTATTGGATGTGGTTGGCTTGTGGGGGCGAATGGGGAGGGAGTTGTGGATCTTAAAGTGGGAGGGGTCCTGGAATTTGATAATTTTAGATTGTTCATTATGTTACTGTATTATGTTTATAGTTTAGTGATTGCAATAATTTTGGTAAAATCTTGTATAATGGATTTTTGACTTCAATAATATCATTAAGGTTTAAATTTTTGTTGTAATATTGGTCTAAAAATATATAGATGTTTTCTAATTCATTCATTCATTTCCCTTTACCTACTTTTAATAATAGTGAGGTCTTGATCTATAGTAGTTAAATGATGACCTGCTTCTTTCATGTGAGAGCTCATAGCTGAAAATTTGTTGTGTTTGGAGGCATTATAATGTTCTAAGTATCTAGTGTGAAACCTGTGGCCAGTTTGCCCGATGTACAAGATGCCACATTGGGTGCAAGTGAGTCTGTAAATGCCTGAATCTGAGTAAATGTTATTATTAGAATTGACTGTGTTGTGAACGAAGAAAAAGCGATGTGTGTGAAATTGCTTACCCTTTCGATAGTTGTGATGTTAATTTGGTTAAAGACGAGGTGAGTTTTCTCCTTCTCCCTTAATTTTTATTCTTTAACATTTCACTCTCCTCTTGTTTCAGACATAACATCACAAGCTCTACTCAACCTCACACATTTTCCATTCAACATTTAATTAAGAAGCTACAACCACGTCTACCTGCTAATATAAATATAACTACGTTTCTGACGAGTACTTGTCCTCGCTCCTAAGTGCTTTAAGAAATTTTGCTGTCTGATCTTTTCACACTAAGAGTGACTTTTATTCAAACTGTTAAACTATTATAAGCTCCTTATGCCATCCCCAGAATAGGCACCACCGGGCGAGTTGGCCGTGCGCGTAGAGGCGCGCGGCTGTGAGCTTGCATCCGGGAGATAGTAGGTTCGAATCCCACTATCGGCAGCCCTGAAAATGGTTTTCCGTGGTTTCCCATTTTCACACCAGGCAAATGCTGGGGCTGTACCTTAATTAAGGCCACGGCCGCTTCCTTCCAACTCCTAGGCCTTTCCTGTCCCATCGTCGCCATAAGACTTATCTGTGTCGGTGCGACGTAAAGCCCCTAGCAAAAAAAAAAAAAAAAAAAAAAAATTAGAATAGGCACCATATTTACCAGATTTCATTTCAACACAGCAATTTATGTATTCATTTTAAACTTTTAAACTCACTACCCGTTACCACATTTAAAAACAGGACATTCGTAAAAATCTATAATAAGGATTGATTATAAGACTTTGTCATAACAGTACTTATAACTACCCTCTTCCACTTGTTAGTTTTTAAAAAAATTATTTGTACCTACAACAATATCCTCTTATTTATATTTTAGACCTTCGTTAAAATCTATGAATTAGAACAATCAGGATCCTGACTTTTCGTTCTTTCAGGTATGAGATATTTAGGCTGATGATGCCCTCATTATGGGCGAAACATGTCCCTGTATCTAATATATTAAGATCTATTTATTAAATTTAAATAAAAAACTCTCATGTATTGAATAGGTGGATTTTATAATGTAGTATTAGGATTAAATAAAAATACTGATTTCAGCAACACTAAATTTATTAAAAACTAGCTGATGTACCCATGCTTTGCTACGGGATTGGATTCTCAGAGAGACTGATTTTGTGGTTTTCCTAACTGAAGTCAACATAGGTCATTACGAAAACGTCGGTAGGAAAGTAGATTAAAAGCAATGATATCATATAAAATACTCGATCAAATGAAAAACCGCACATTTTCTCACTTTTAACGAACAGGACTACGCTGCCGAACTAACAGTCCAAAGTTCCAGAGCTGGAATGATCAAAGCCGCAGATAGCCATGATCCGTGAACACCCTTCGCCTTCTTTCGGCATGGAGGGGCTCGAATAGTGGAGACTCCCACGGCATAAACTATGCCCTTCTACTAATCTGTTTCCTAGGAGTGCCCGATGAGTCACTACACTGGCGGCGGAAAAATCTATCTGACTTGGAGACAAATTTTTCCTCCAAGCAAGAGGAGAAACCCACTCTTCGCTGCTAATTTGGAATAAAATGAATGTAGAATATAATAAAAGCTGGAATACTATGATGAAACTGTGTTACGTACCAGCTGTATCAGAAGATGTATGAACCAGAGGAATGCCATGCTAAAGGAGAAAGTTTTCTATCTCCCCAGCTATTTTCCGCTAATATTCAGTCAGGCTGTTATACTCGGTATGCAGCATTAATCCCATCTATCGGAGTTGAGAGGCAGCATAAGAGACAAAGAACATCATCACATCAAACACTGGTCAATGTAATGTTACTGTTGATCAATGCTATGCACTTTTGATATTGTAGGTTTCAGAAGTGGAAGGTCAACAATAGAGCCCATTGTCATTATGAGACAGCTAATGGCAAAGCAATGGGAGTACGGGAATGATAGGGTGATGACATTCATCGACATTGAAAACGCATATGACAGTATCCCCAGGACTAAAGTTTGGGACATTCTGGTGCAAAAAGGAATTGGACAGGGATTAATAAAAATGATCATGGCAATGTACAAGGAATGTTGTTGTTGCGTGCAAACACAAGTTGGCAGGACAAGTTAGTTCAAAATAACTAGTGGGCTGAGGCAGGGAAGTGTTCTATCACCATTCCTGTTTACCATAGTGATGGATGACATCATGAGAACAGCAAAAGCAGAATGTGGAGGAAGAGAAATGAACATGTTGTTATTTGCAGATGATATTGTGATTTGGGGAGAAGACGACAGGAAGGTTCAAGAACAGTTGGATGTGGTGAATGGGAAAATAGAAGAATGTGGGTTTAAAATAAGTGTAGAGAAGAGTAAAACCCTTGTTATGACTAGAGGGGAGAAAGAAGGGAAAGGTTAAATTAGACTTGCAGACAAGCCCCTGGAAGTAGTGGAAACATTTAAATACCTGGGAAATGAATTAATGGAGAATGCCCGACTGGATGCTGAAATTAGTAAGAGGATTCAAGCTGGAAGCTGTTTCTATCATAGTGTAAGAAACATGTTATGGGACAAAGATGTGCCAATGGAAGCAAAGGAAACTATGTACAAGATGTATTACGTATCCATAACTACTTATGGGGCAGAAACTTGGACAATGACAAAGAAGGATGAGAGTCGAATACAGGCAGCCAAAATGAAGTTCTTGAAGAGTATGTTACAGAAGAGTAGAAGAGACAAAATGAGGAATGAGAAAATCCGGGAAGAAATTGGAGTGGAAAAAATGAATGATAGAATTGAGAAGAGCCGACTAAGATGGTTTGGGCACGTAAAGCGAATGAGTGATGAAAGAATGCCAAAAAAGGTGATGGAAATGCAAATGCAAGGAAGGAGAGGCCGTGGTCGACCACGATTGAGATGGACGGACACAATCCAACGCAGTATTATAGGAAGAAACCTGGACTGGGACACAGTGTTGGAGGAGGAGTGGTGGTAAGACCGAAAATGGAAAGGAACCATATTTGCCCCTACCCAGCTACAGCTGGATGAAGGGAAATGATGATGATGATGAGGTCTTCACATTTAGTTTTCTTCCGACTCTGAAATACCACTCTTACCATAGTTGGTACGGTAAAACTGATTAAAACATAAATGATCGGAAATTGTATTCAATATAACATTTGTTATGTAAAAATTTTCGATAGCACCAATAACATAGGTATTTAAAAATTACATTTTAGGCGCCTTCCCCTAAACTACAATTCCATCCAGGGTGAATAAATTTGTTTATAGCTTAGACTGTTGTTTCTCATTCCCCGACTCTACATAACGATTTTCATTAAATTCTGTTAACCCATTTTCTCGTGGCTCGGCGTTGATATGGACTTAGCAACAAAATTACAATTTTATGAATATCTGTGTTATCACAGTCAGTACGGTAAAAATGTATAAGACATAAATGGTCGGAAATTTAATTCTATATAACTTTGGTTATGTAGTATTTATTGATACGACCACTAGTAATTTAAATATTTGAGAATTAAATTTTAGGCCTTCCCCTAAACTACCATTTCAGTAAGTGTGAATAGAATGATTCATAGCCTAGATTATAATGGCTCATTCTCCAACTACGCATGCCAATTTTCATTGAGATCGGACCACTCATAATGTAAATATTTAAGAATTATATTTTTGACCTTCCCCTAAACTACCATTTCACTCAGCGTGAATAAAATTATTTATAGCCTAGATTGTAGCGACTCATTCTTTGGCTTTCAATACCAATTTTCATTATGATAGGACCACTAATAACATAAATATTTGAAAATTGAATTTTGGCCTTCCCTAAACTGCCATTTCTGTCAGCGTAAAAAGAAATATTTATGGCCTAGATTGTAGCGACTTATTCCCCGACTTTGCATACCGATTTTCATTAAATCCTCTTTAGCTGTTTTCTAGTGATGCGTGTACATACATACATACATACATACATACATACATACATACATACATACAGACAGAAATTACAGAAAAGTAAAAATTGCATTTTCTTGTTACTGTGGACATGACCAATACAGAAATACCCTTATTTTCAAATCCCGAGCAATATACAGATAAAACTCTTATTTTATATATATAGATATAAAATCTGTTTAAAATTTTAAGGCACCTTGGACTACACCCCAAATTAATAAACATGATAAAATTGACTCTCACCAACACCAAATCAAAAGTGAAGTTTAGGGGTGAAACATCACAGACATTTGAAATTAAAACTGGACGACGGCAGGGAGATGGGCTCTCACCACTATTATTTAATTGTGCTCTAGAAATGGTAATGAGGGAATGGTTTAGGAAATGTCCCCCAAAAATAAAGATTGGCCGAAAAATCAAAACAAATTGCCTGGGTTTTGCTGACGATTTAGCATTACTAGCAGTGGACATAAAAGAAGCAAAAACCCAGATATCAGAACTTCAAAACATTGCAAATAAAATTGGCCTCAAAATATCATTTGAAAAAACAGAAATTATGCCCCAAAAACAAACGCAACTAAAAGTGACCATAAATGGTAATAAAATCAAAATAGTAACTCAATTTAAATATCTTGGAGAAGTAATAACACATAACCTAAATTAAAAAATCTCAATCCAAACAAGAACAAATAGATTAGCTAAAGCACAAAAATTAACATGGGATATCTACAAAAAGAAATGTCTATCAATAAATACAAAACTAAAACACTACAACAGTTATAAAACCAGAAGCTACATATGCAGCAGAAACACTTTTTTACCTGAATAAACAATCAAAGACTGACAGACTTCAGAAAATTGAAAGGAGGATTGGAAGAACCTGCATCAACAAAAAATACCAGAAAGATGGGCAGTGGCAGTTAATACCTAACAAAGTCGTGTACAAAAAGCTAGAACCCATTACAGATACTATGCGTAAGAGGAGACTGGGATTCTTTGGACATATCATGAGGATGCAGGATTCGAGACTTGTGAAACAACTAGTACAACACAATCTCGTCTCAAAAAATACCACAACAGGATGTAAATGGATCAGAGAAGTAAGAGAGGATCTGAAGGAAATAGGCCTTACAACAGAAGACACCACAAATAAGATAAAATTGAATACAAAACTCAAGAATACAAACCTCCGCTTTACCCTTACACAAAACAAACCGACAACACGCATATTTTCAACTGAGGAAAGGGCACGAAGATCGGAGTGTCTGAAGAAGTACTGGGAGAACCGCAAAGCCCAAACAATCCCTTCAAAGAGACCTAAACGACGGACTGACTAAAGTGATCCTATGTGGTCAAAAAAGAAGAAGAAGATATAAGATACAAAATAAATATTATTACCATAATAGGAACTAAAGCTGATAAAGGAGGAACTATAGTTTTATTAAATAAAGAAGATTGTATTAAAAACAGAGGATTTTTTTTACAAATGATAAATGCACAATAGTCCAAAAAGACCCCACAATAAGAATCCAGCAAAATTTAAAAACAATATTAACAGTTCCACATTTTTACTCAATGAGCAAGAACAACAAAATCAAATCCTTATGAACCCCATTACTCCCACAGCCAGAGTATTACCAAAATCACATAAAAAATATATTCCCATACGTCCAATCATCAACTGTAGAAACAGACCAACTTATAAAACATCTAATATATCCACAACTTTCTCAAAAAACATTACATTTTCAATAATAAATTCCCTTTAAAGATTTCAGTAGACTTTTGTGATATTAAAAAAAATTCTGCTTACTACCCAACCACATTATGCTCTTTTGACATTAATAACATGTACTCTAATGTACCAACCAAAGAAACAGTAAATATCATCAAAGACAACCTCAGTAAACATTGTAAACTTAGCAAGCATGAACTATAAGATTTCTTAAGAATCCTAAATTTTGTGTTAAAAAATAATTATTTTACTTTTAATGGTAAAATTTATTATCAGGATGTTCTAGCTATGGGAGACCCCTTATCTGGCATCTTAGCCGACAGATACTTAGATTCCTTAGAACATCATAAAATATCTACAAATATAAAAGGCCGCAGATATGTAGATGACACTTTTGTAATTATCAATAAAGAACTCGATAACAGCAATAATATTTTAAATTTCCTTAACAACGTAGACAAAGATATAAAATTCACCAAGGAAGATGAAATCAATAGATCCTTAAACCAGAGTCCTGCAGAGCAGCCCAGCCCATGAGCTGTTTCGGCAGTAGACTGCAATGGGCTTTGAAAGGCTCGAACATACGAAGCCCGTGACGTTGCACGGGCCGATCTGGGCAGCGCTATGTCATTTGTACGTGGTGAGCCAAGGACAGCGCTGTGGTAGTTCTATGGGCTGACTGTTTCAATGTGTACAGTGTACTGCGTGTCAGCGGAGTGGGTTGCATTACGGTTGAGTGGAGACGATCAAGTTTGCTGTGGTTTTCAGTTTGACTTCCCGTCTATCCTGTTATCGGAAATGAATGTGGACTGTAGTTCCAAAGGAAAAGGACCCATGGCAAAATAACGTGAAGTAAAAAAAAAAAGAAGAAAAAAAAAAGAAGAAGAAACAAACGAACTAAAAACCGCACAATATAAGACTTCTGAACCGGATCCTAAATTTAAAAGCCGTATTTGGTTGGTATTCAAGCCTGCAGTTGATGGTGATGGGAAAGACGTTAATTTTGTGTGCTGTATGATCTGCGGTGAACTTTATATACACTAGCAGTTACCCGCGGCTTCTCATGTGGATTTCGTAATTTGATAAAAGTAATTGTTCCTCGGTACTGTACCAAGATGATATGTGAAAAAAACTAAAGTATAAAACCTCACTGAAAACTGAGTTTCATTTACCCCAGAAACTCTTTGTAAACCACATTTGTGGTATTGCCTTTTGGGGCTAAGATGACCATGCGACATAGGACTGTACACATGAGAACGTCTGTTCTCAAGTTAAAAAGAAAAGTTTCCAAATTTTTAAAGGAAATTCCAAAAACATATTTCTGCATCTGTAACATCTTCAGGTTTTGATATATAAGTATCTGCATAAAAAGAATTCAATCCCTTTATCAGCCCTTTCTCCACCCCTGCCTAAGTGGATTCCCCCCCCAAAAAGAGACATGTTTCTTTATTTTTAAAGGACATTCCAAGTACCAAGCTCCATGTCTGTAACATGTAAAGTTTTTGACATACATTGTAGATATTCCGGTACTCATTTTGAAAATTCACCTGCTTTTTCAATTCTTTTCAGATCCTTAAGTGGTTTTCCAAAAACAAAAAATACGTGTTTATTGATAAAATACCAATTATCACTGTAACATCTTCAGTTTTTTGAGATATTTGTATCCTCATGAAAAGAATTCAACACCTATTTCACCCCCCCCCCTCCGGAGTTGATTTTACCCCCCCTCCCCCAAAATGAGTGTTTTTTTATTTTTAAAGGTGATTTCAAACACCCATTTTCATGTCTGCAACATCTTTAGGTTTTTTAGATATAAGTATCCTCCTACAAATAATTCAACTAATATTTCAGTCCTTTCACCCCCCCTTAAATGTATTTTTCAAAACCAAAAGAATACATAGTTCTTTCTTCTTAAAGGAGACTCTTAATACCAATTTTTATGTCTGTAACAACTTCAGTTTTTTGAGATATTAGTACCCTAATAAAATTAATTCAACCCCCTTTTCAATTTTCACATCTGTAATTCACGCCCACCCACATCTCGGTCCTTTTTACCCCCCACCCCCCAAATGTTTTTTCCGGAAACAAAATAATACATGTCGCTTTATTTTTAAAAGAAAATTATAAATATCACTCCACGTCTGTAACATGTTAAGTTTTTGAGATATATTGTAGATATGCTCTGGGATTATGTGTACAAATTTTGGTTGTCAGCTATGCCCAAACGTACCTGCATAATCCTGGATCTGATATCGCCATGGTTACAGCAGTTCATTTCTTTATCCAGTTCTGAGAGCAGGGGTAGTGTGTTGCCAATATCTCCATAAGGGTTAGTTTTAGGGCCTTAAAACATGGTTTTTGGGCCCGTAGGGCTACCGAGTTTTGTTCTTTGCGTCAAGGGGCTTAAAATAAGCTTTGTCTCGTCCTTGCACGACAAATTTGATATTTTGTCTATATTACCCTACTATTTTTATATCTCCCCTGTTGCCCCCCCCCCCTCATCTTGAATTGTTTTGAAAATAAAATACAGCCCATGTCCCTCCAGGATAATATATATTTACATTAGTAAAAGGATTTTTAGAATTGGTCCAGTAGTTTCTGTGATTACCCTCCAGATATACACAAACTAACAGAATTCGCACTCTCTCTCTCTCTATTATATTAGTATGGATTAAAGGAGTCAGACTTATTTTGTCTTTTTATGATTAGATAAAAAAACTTATGATGAACGAGGTGTGCTCGAATGACGAGCATTCTAATGTTTCCGTGTCATCAGACTCCACGACTATGCCACAACCTGCCAAAGTAATGAAGTTTTCTTCGTTGACTGACGTTCATGATGCTCCTATTCCAACAGCTGAGCTGGAAAGATATTTAAAGCAAAATTGTGGAATGGAAGAAGATATATATAGCATCCTACTGGAGAAGAAATGGACAAAACTATCCAAAATTTCACCAGATCGCTAAGAAAGTATTATGTATGCAAGCATCAAGTACAGTTTCAGAGAGAAATTTCAGTTCAGCGGGCTTCATTCTCAACGCACAACAGTTTCTTTTACAACCATACAATGTTGATGCTCTTCATTTCATTCACAGTAATTCAATTCCACCACCATTGGCAATGACCAATTAACTACGCACACTAAGTAAAAGCTATGTTCAGGTTTTTTTTTTGTTGTTGGCATATTGCACGTCATTTCAGTTTGTATTTTATTTTGAGGTAAACGTGAATGAAGTCCTATGAATATGCTTCATGTTATTTAGATTCATTTTCAGTTAACTTGATGTCAGTTGTGAACGAATATTATTTTATAATAAAGTTTCTGTTTGTTTTCAATTATTATTACAGTGCAAGAGAAATCTCTACAGTTGAATTTCAAAATGCGATTAGCCTACTTTGAAATATGTTATTAGCGTACAGGAATTCGTAGAATGAGTGATCCGAATAGTAGTGTGACGTAAAGATTTTGTTGTGCACGGCGCACATGTTATTGTGGAGAAGTACTCAAGGTTATTCTACTGAGCCCATCCAGTGCGGTGGACTGCGGTGGGCTGTGTGAGACCAGTGCTGTGGGCCAGTACGCTGCCGTGTCAGAAGAGAATGGCACTGCACTGGCTGGGCTGCCGGAGCCCGTGGGCTTGAAGTGCTGCGTGGTGGACCAGGCTGCAGGACTCTGCCTTAAACTTCCTAGATGTCACAGTAACATGCAATCTTGATAACCTTGACTTCCAAATTTATAGAAAACCAACCCACACCGCAATAACAGTAAAAAAATACTTCATTTCATCCAAAATTCCATAAACTAGCTACCTTCTGTAGTTTAATTTACAGAGCCTTAAAAATCCTTCTATCACCTAAGAACCTAAAATATGAACTTGATTACATAAAAGATTTGGCAAAAAATAATGGGTATAAACCAGGAACAATTAACCATTTAATCAACAAGATAAAACTCATATTAACAACAAACCTCATCCCTGACAGACCCCCCAAAAAAATCCAATTTTATTACTTTCACTTACAACAATCCAGACATTTACCAGGTTTCAACCCCCTAAAAAACCAAAACACTTGCTTAGCCTTTAGAACAAATAACACCAACAAAAAATTATTATTATAATACCAATATAATTGGTCCGTTATTGGACATTATATATATAAAGGTACTCATTCGGGACAAATATTTCAGGTTCCCTATGGGAATCAACATCTGTATCATCTGATGGCCAGGTAGGCATCAATTTTTGGAAATGAGACAAAGTCTCTCATAGTGCATTGGCACTGCCAGTGGCTCTAAGTAGCCTACGCAGTGACCTCCACAGTATGCACTAGCCATGCGTCTTGGTAGGTGTGCTATTTACCAACTGATGAGCCCAACTTAGCACAGTGGGGCGAAACGCTGGCAACCAGGAATGAGTTAGCTGGATAATGTATAATGTGCAATAACGGACCAACTATATTGGTATTATAAAGGTACTCATTTGGGACAAATACGAGGGTTGGAACTTAAATAACTGCTGTGGAGATGGAGACGCTATACAATGGAATCTAATATTGTCGCTGATAGCACACATTGGTTACATACCTACCTTACGTCAGAGCAAATGGACTAGGCCTTCCCACATCACCTGCGTGCGCACAAGCCAGAGAAACACTGTCACGTGTGAGCTAGCGGTCTAATGTAACGTCACTATGTTTTTCAAACAGAAACAATGGATTTGGATCAAGATTGAATGTGCCAGAGGTCGTACAGCACGACAGTGTCATCAAGGTCTTCAGGAGGCTTGCGGGGAATCTGCATTGCCTTACAGAACAGGGGCACGTTGGGTAAAAGCCTTCAATGATGGTCGGCAAACTGTGGCGGACATTCATCGGGCAGGTTGTCCTACGAGTGAAGAAGAAGGCATGCTCTTGCTGCGTTACTGGACAGTGATCGAAACCAGATGATTCGTGAGCATTCGCTTCAGAACTGTTGCAGAGATTCGACAGGCAGTAGACCGCTCCATTCGCACCATCAACAGAACAGGCTCTGCTAAAGGTATACTACGACTTCCACATCGCTGGCAACGGGTTATACACAACGCTGGTGACTACATTGAAGGGCAGTAAAGGTTGCTAACATGCAGCTCTTTTGTATCTGTCGTAAATAAATAGTTGCCACTATTTAAGTTCGAACCTTCGTATTTCAGGTTCCCTATGGGAATCAACATCTATAGCATTCCTCATACAAAACTAAACTGCTTTTCATACACCATTTTTATATGTACATGTTTCTGTACTTGGTGTAGACAATGCAACATTGATGACAGGTAGGTACACAGAGTTATACCAGTTATTGCATACTCATTGAACCTTAGCGTAATAGATGTTCAAAATTATGCCCTTCTATCTCAGTGACCGGGCGAGTTGGCCGTGCGTGTAGAGGCGCGCGGCTGTGAGCTTGCATCCCGGAGATAGTAGGTTCGAATCCCACTATCGGCAGCCCTGAAGATGGTTTTCCGTGGTTTCCCATTTTCACACCAGGCAAATGCTGGGGCTGTACCTTAATTAAGGCCATGGCCGCTTCCTTCCAACTCCTAGGCCTTTCCTATCCCATCGTCGCCATAAGACATATCTGTGTCGGTGCGACGTAAAGCCCCTAGCAAAAAAAAAAAAGAAATCTATCTCAGTGCATTTTCCAACTCTGTGAATGAATGATTGATGTGTCCATAAAAGCATGTCTCTGTCAGTACTGGCACGAGCATTTCGTATGCATGCCTTCATGTTGTCTGGAGTCCTTGGTTTTTCACAATACACTTGATCTTTCGGGTAACCCCATAAGAAAATGTCCAAGATGTAGACCGAGTAGGCCAATTGACGGGACCTGCACATCTTATCCAACAATCATAGTAATTGTTATTTAAAACATCCTGAGCAATACCTGCATAGTGCACAGGGCATCTGCCGTGCTGATACCACATTTGCTTCCTGGTTTCTAATGGTACATCTTCCAACAAATAATGGCAACACCTCCATTAAAAAGTGTCAGTACTTTGCACCTGTTAAGGTGCCATCATTGAAGTACGGTCCAATTACATTGGCACCTGAAATCCCACACCACACATTAACTGACCAGTGTCTCTGATGTTCAACTTCTCATAACCAATGTGGATTGTCCACAGCCCAATAGTGCATATTGTGTCGATTTACTTCACTGTGATTTGTGAATGTATACTCGTCACTAAACAATACTGCCTGAAAAAGTTAATATTATTCCGCAGTCTGTCCTGTGTCCACCTGTGGAACGTTAGTCTATTCACAAATTCATGACCATGTAGTTCTTGATGTAATGACATGGTAGGGATGGAATTTATGCTGTTTCAATATTGAATACTGCAACTGCCCTGCCATCGTCCATAGCGATTTGTCTACACCTCCTTTTCTTTGGCTGGACACTGCCTTTTTCTGTGAATTGTTTTTCACACTATAAAATTAAGCTCTTGATGGATTTCTTCTATCAGGAAACCTTCCCGCATACACAAGAATATTGCAAGCTGTCCACTTCATGACTGTATCAATGAGTTAGATCAACTTATTAGATTAAAATACCACCTAACCGATACTTTATTAGATGCCTTTGGCAAAATTGTAACAACATTAACAATCACAGTACATGTTTCGACAATGTAGTGGTTATCTTCAGCTGTATCCAAAAAGCTTAGATGAAAATACATGAATAGTAAGCACATTATAAAACCTTATTCATTTTTTAAAATCTATTGCTGTGTGGTGTTGAAAAAATAGGGGGAAGGGGGCAGGGATAGGGTAAGGTGAGGTAAAAGGAGGATACTTAAAATTCGTGTCTACAATATTGTTAAAACATATTCTTCCAATTAAACATTTTTGAAAACGTCTTTAAAAGTCTGCGGTGAGGCACTTCTATAAGAACACCGAATGGTTTGATCTTGTATATAATAAAAAGTCGATGTCATCAAGGTGTTTATTGATTGTATGATATGTTTAAAATCTTCCTTAGAAGCTCCATTTAAACTGTTCTAGAAGGCTGTGATAAGCTGTTTGATTTACTAATGTCCTAAGGTAACTTCACTGTTGTATTGTGTGAAATTTTATTGTATACATCTTAAATTTCCTAATGTATCATAATTTTATTTCACCTTTTAATTTGCCACAGGTGTTTACCTGTTGATTTTCTACCAATAATCAATTTTCATTTTCGATGGTGTAAAGGGGTTTTACATCCATCTTCACGTTGCCACGAGGCAAGGCTTTTGTAACATTTTTGTAAATTAAATTATATTTTTCATTAAGTTTGGCCTCAGTAGATCTGTTTTTATTTTCTTTTGACCTGTATTTTTTTTGTAAAGGTGGTCGCTTCACTTTAAAAAGATTTCACACGAGAGAAACCTCCCAGTAGGGTGTATTTGCATGTGATATTGTTATACATCTGGGTGTCTCCTGGGCAACGGACTAGGACTCTTCCTAGACGGCTGATTCTCTCACACCAGAAGCAGAACTAATCAATCTTAAAATGTATTTTAAGAAACGGCTCTTTTCAGAGCCATCCATGACAATAATATCCAAAAATATTGAAGGCCTGTCAGCTGCCAAAGAGGAACTCTTGAAAAAACTATGCCAAGATCAGAAATGTGACGTCTTGTGCATTCAGGAAACGCATAGGGATGAACATCAGAAACGTCCAAAGATTTCAGGAATGATTTTAGTTACAGAAAGGCCTCATGCGAAATATGGTAGTGCAGTATTTGTAAAGCCAGACATCCAGATCATCAGTACTCATCATACTGAAGATAACGACATCGAAATAATCACCGTGGAGCTAAGCAACATGACCATTACATCTGTGTACAAGCCTCCAAATGAAAAGTTCTCTTTCTCACCACCTGCAAATTTTGGTAATCAAACAAAGTCAATAGTAATCGGTGACTTTAACAGCCGTAGTCATGTCTGGGGATATGCTCAAGAAGATGAGAATGGAGAGATCGTCATTGCATGGGCTGAAACTCAGGAGCTTTCCCTTATTCACGACAGTATGCTTCCCTCCTCCTTCAACAATGGAAGATGGCACCGAGGGTATAACCCAGATATTCTCTTTGTGAGCAACTGCTTTGTGCAGCAATGTTCTAAAGAAATGGGTTCACCAATCCCAAGAACACAACACCAGCCACTAATATGTCACCTCTCTTCATCCATAAGACCACATGAAGTTCGGTTCAGACGGAGATATAACTTTCGAAAGGCTGACTGGAAAAGGTTTTCCAGTATGTTGGATGAGAGGATAAAAATTGTCTCTCCTATACCCCAAGATTATGGAAAATTCATTGATACACTGACTGACAGAGCAAATGCAACACCAAGGAGGAGTGGTTCGAAAGGGATGAAAGTTGGGGAAAAAACAGAGTCGGCACGGAAGAATAATTGATGTTTATTTCAAACCGATATGCAGGTTACACAATGCGCACGGCATCGACTCAGTAGGATGTAGGACCACCGCGAGCGGCGATGCACGCAGAAACACGTCGAGGTACAGAGTCAATAAGAGTGCGGATGGTGTCCTGAGGGATGGTTCTCCATTCTCTGTCAACCATTTGCCACAGTTGGTCGTCCGTACGAGGCTGGGGCAGAGTTTGCAAACGGCGTCCAATGAGATCCCACACGTGTTCGATTGGTGAGAGATCCGGAGAGTATGCTGGCCACGGAAGCATCTGTACACCTCGTAGAGCCTGTTGGGAGATGCGAGCAGTGTGTGGGCGGGCATTATCCTGCTGAAACAGAGCATTGGGCAGCCCCTGAAGGTACGGGAGCGCCACCGGCCGCAGCACATGCTGCACGTAGCGGTGGGCATTTAACGTGCCTTGAATACGCACTAGAGGTGACGTGGAATCATACGCAATAGCGCCCCAAACCATGATGCCGCGTTGTCTAGCGGTAGGGCGCTCCACAGTTACTGCCGGATTTGACCTTTCTCCACGCCGACGCCACACTCGTCTGCGGTGACTATCACTGACAGAACAGAAGCGTGACTCATCGGAGAACACGACGTTTCGCCATTCCCTCATCCAAGTCGCTCTAGCCCGGCACCATGCCAGGCGTGCACGTCTATGCTGTGGAGTCAATGGTAGTCTTCTGAGCGGACGCCGGGAGTGCAGGCCTCCTTCAACCAATCGACGGGAAATTGTTCTGGTCGATATTGGAACAGCCAGGGTGTCTTGCACATGCTGAAGAATGGCGGTTGACGTGGCGTGCGGGGCTGCCACCGCTTGGCGGCGGATGCGCCGATCCTCGCGTGCTGACGTCACTCGGGCTGCGCCTGGACCCCTCGCACGTGCCACATGTCCCTGCGCCAACCATCTTCGCCACAGGCGCTGCACCGTGGACACATCCCTATGGGTATCGGCTGCGATTTGACGAAGCGACCAACCTGCCCTTCTCAGCCCGATCACCATACCCCTCGTAAAGTCGTCTGTCTGCTGGAAATGCCTCCGTTGATGGCGGCCTGGCATTCTTAGCTATACACGTATCCTGTGGCACACGACAACACGTTCTACAATGACTGTCGGCTGAGAAATCACGGTACGAAGTGGGCCATTCGCCAACGCCGTGTCCCATTTATCGTTCGCTACGTGCGCAGCACAGCGGCGCATTTCACATCATGAGCATACCTCAGTGACGTCAGTCTACCCTGCAATTGGCATAAAGTTCTGACCACTCCTTCTTGGTGTTGCATTTGCTCTGTCAGTCAGTGTATATTGAAGTTCTGTTCACGGGCATCAATTCCCAGAGGCTGCAGGACACGCTACCTTCAAGGTATAACTCGTGAAACAACTGCTCTGCTGCATGATTACTACAGGCTTCACGAAGAAGACCCATTTAGTGAGCAAACGATTCAAGCAGCACAAAGTGTTCTTTCCTCTATCTCCCAGGCAAAGAAGGAGACATGGATGAAGTTGATGTCTGAAGTCGATATGGGTAGGAGCAGTCAAGAAGCTTGGAGACTTTTAAAATGCTTGAGCAATGATCCTACGCAAGGTAACACACATGCCAATGTGAGTGCAGATCAAATAGCACACCAACTTTTGCTTAATGGAAAACCAAAGCTTTCCATGAGAGTAGGGAAGAATCCTATAGTCAGACAACCAGACGAGAGCAATGAGTTATCTAAGCATTTCACACTAACTGAACTGGAATTAGCTCTCAGTAAGTGTAAGATTGGGAAGTCAGCAGGACTCGACGACCTTCGAATGGAACAAATTAAGAACTTTGGTCCTACTGCGAAGTGCTGGTTGCTAGAACTCATGAATAACTGCGTTCAGTCTTCCATGATACCTAAAATATGGAGGAAGGCTAGGGTCATAGCCATTCTAAAACCAGGCAAAGAAAAAAATGACCCTAGGAGCTACAGGCCAATCTCCTTATTATGCCATCTTTTTAAGATTCTGGAGAGACTAATCCTCAATAGGTTGACTGATAAAATTGAGCCACTTCTGATTCCACAGCAAGCTGGATTCAGGAGAGGGACAAGCTGCACATCGCAGATGTTGAAATTAAGTCAACACATAGAAGATGGCTTTGAAAGCTGGAAAATCACAGGAGCTGCATTTATAGATCTCTTGGCAGCATATGATACTGTTAATCACCGAATTCTCCTTGGAAAGGTATACAGCATGACAAAGGACTTCCATCTGACTTGTGCCATTAGAAACCTACTTCAAAATCGAAGTTTCTTCGTTGAGTTCCAGGGAAAAAGAAGCAGGTGGAGGATACAGAAGAACGGACTACCTCAGGGAAGCGTGTTGGCACCAATGCTTTTCAATATTTACACAAATGATCAGCCTCTTCCTGCCGGGACGAATAGTTTCATCTATGCTGATGATTGTGTCATCACTTCTCAGGGGGATAACTTCGAGGCAATTGAACAAACATTGTCCACAGCTCTAGACACTCTTGCTGGCTATTACAAGAAGAATCAACTAACACCAAACCCAACTAAGACGCAAACCTGTGTTTTCCATCCAAACAACAGAGAAGCTTCCCGAACTCTGAAGGTCACTTGGCAAGGCATAATATTATGACACAATCCTACCTCGGAGTCACTCAGGATCGTGCCTTAAATGTACAGAAAACATTGTTTGAACATCAAGCAGAAAGTGGCTGCTAGAAACAATATTGTGCGGAAGCTAACTGGAACATCTTGGGGAGCACAACCAGACACAGTGAGGACATCTGCCCTTTCGCTCTGCTATTCCGCAGCTGAATACGCATGCCTGGTGTGGTACAAATCTTGCCATACCAAAGCAGTTGATGTAGCACTCAACGAAACCTGCCGCATTATTACTGGATGTTTGAGACCTACACCTTTTGAAAAAGGGTATTGCCTTGCAGGGATAGCACCTCCCGATATTCGCCGTGAAGTGGCAGCCAAGAAAGAAAATAGAAAGGTGTTGACATCGGAAGCCCACCCTTTGTTTGGATATGAGCCACCACGCCAGCGGCTTAAGTCTAGGAAAAGCTTCTTGAGAGTAACCGAAACACTTGCAGGAACAGCGCAGCAAGCAAGAATTCAAGAATGGCGCGTCAGGAGTCAACATATGAGGATCAGTCAATGGATGACCCCAAAAGAGGAACTCCCTCCTGGCCATGTCACAGATTGGGTGAATTGGAGAGCACTGAACAGACTGCGCTCTGGTGTTACGCGGTGCAGGGTAAACCAGAAGAAATGGGGTTTCGAAGTGGACAGTACCTCGTGTGTATGTGGAGAAGAGCAGACCACAGCCCATTTGCTGCAATGCAGTTCATGCCCATTCAGCTGCACAACAGAAGACCTGGTTAAAGCGAAGCCAAATGCACTTGATGTTGCAAGGTTTTGGGCTCACATAGTTTAATGTGGCTCTTCGCCATTAGAGTATTTATATTATGTTTTATGTTTTTCCTTATCTTTAATTTTAAACTTATGTATGCTTCTGACACGATATAAATAAAATAACATGAAATTTTTGTACCAACAAGATTGTAAGACTGCAACTTAATTATTTCAGGGTTTCCTTTCGTATTTTGTGTTTTATATTAACAGTAGTGTTAGTTATTTCCTTTTTAGATGCTTTTGTAGTAAACAATTATTTTCTATAAGTAGAAATTAACTTATTCCTTGTTCAAAGTTTCGGCCTCAAAAGTCCTTTGATCACAACCTCATAATGTTCCTCCTGCTGTCCACATCCAGCTGATAGTTTCCATGTATTTGACCTTGTTTAAATTTTATGATATGGTGTTATCGTTTCTAAATTGCATTAATGTTCAAAAACACCGCAACAGATATATACTTACCAGATATTGTAATAGGAGTTGAATCATGGCTGAGGAATGATATATGAAATAAAAATCCACAGCCTGTTTCCAGTGATTCATCCGGGTCAGGAATGATATGAATGAAGCCCCCTCCTAGCTGCGATGATAGGAATTGTCGCACTCCTCTGGGGCAACGATTATTGAAATGAAATTATATTGGAGAGTGTTGCTGGAATGAAAGATGTCAGGGAAAACCGGAGTACCCGGAGGAAAACCTGTTGTGCCTCCGCTTTGTCCAGCACAAATGTCACATGGTGTGACCGGGATTTAAACAACGGAACCTAGCGGTGAGAGGCCGGCGCGCTGCCGCCTGAGCCACAGAGGCTCCGCAGAAATGATATAATGGATGCAGAAATTTTCTCATGGAACTGGAGTGTGTATTGTAGAGATATGATAGGAATGGTAGGAGGGTGAAAGAAGAAGTTGTAAACTACGAAAAAGTTAAAGATGACAAACACGAGTCTGCTCCGCAAGTTCTGCGTGTAACAGTTCGGAGGATATTTAAATAAGAAGTAGCTTTATTACATAAATGTTTAATATGGTGAGTCCAGGTTAGTTTATGGTCTAAATGTAGTCCAAGGTATTTATAATGGGTATAGATAGGGATAGAATACATATCGAATAGAAGAGGGTTCCGGTCATTTTTACGGCGATGGGTAAAGATCATCATTAAGCATTTGGATGTTGCAAGCTGAAGGCCATGGGAATCCAACCACAAGGTAGCCTCACTCATAAGTTGCGACATTCGCTCGTGGCATGTATCGATGTTGGTGTGAGATAGTTAAAGAACGATATCGTCAGCGTATGCTATTATGCAGGTGGAGCGCGTTATTAACCTGTCAAAATCGCTCATATAAAGAGCAAAAAGTATCCCGCTGAAAATGTCCCCTTGCGGTAAGCTATTTAACGTCTGCCGACTAGAAATAGGATGTTGCGGCGATTTTGTTATAAGACTAGCTGATGTACCCGTGCTTCGCTACAGGATTCTCAGGAGGACTGACTCTGTGGTTTTCCTAACTGAAGTGAACATAGGTCATTACAAAAACGTCAGTAGGAATGTAGCGATTGAAAGCAATGTTACCACATAAAATACTCAATCAAATGAAAAACCGCACATTTTCTCACTTTAACGAACAGTACTGCGGTACATGTAATTAATCTCATAATAGAACCGTATTGAAGATAATATATTAAAATTGTAAAATCCTTTTATTTACAACCACCTACTCACTAAAATTCAATACACTCATTGAATTATAAAATAATCATGAGGTGTCTTAAATAATGGGACATGTTTTCTTCACGCAGCCAACGCTAGCGGACACCTCACACTAGTCCTAAGGATTCCAAACTCCATTTTATGCCATAATCTGCTCTATTCATCTGAGAATTGCTAGAACTCTCCTTATATTCAAGATCGTCGTTACTCTTAATGAGTCTATTATTGCTGTTCTATGTTACATACGATTTTAGTTTTACTGCTAGCGTTTGAATATGGACTAGTTAACTTGTATTTCCTTCTGGCATCGAGATCATCTCTCCTACAAAATTTGCAACTATTGGAGATCACATCATATCAACCTTAGTTTCGTTGTTATGCGCCTTTTGACTGGTTCAGTTTGGACTCTTACTATTCAATGAACTCTATTTCAACTCTTGTTTTTGCATAACTGAAGGAACTCCATCCTCAATAATTAATCCACGCTTCGCGCATTGACGTATGTTTTAATGTCCATACTGTCTATTTTTTACTTTAACAATCCATGATAGTTTTTAACTTCACAGACTGCCATCGTTCAGTGTATTCCACGACAAATTCTTGCTGTTAATCTGTACATATTGCTACAATCTAAGGGCCTGTACTACGACAGCCAGATAAAAGTGCGGTATAAATTTATTTGGCAGTTTGGACATTTATCTGGAAGTTCGGTTGAAACCGCGTACTACGACTTTCGTTTATGTGCAATCTGGGAAAATATTCTCGAGTATAGCTATGCCGAAGTTGGAGAGGCTGTTAACGCTCTTATCTGGGACTTAGCTCTTATCGGGGACGCCACTGTAAAGAATCAAGATGGCTACTCATCAAGATGAATCTACATCTGCATGATGCTTTGCGAAATTAAGTTGTTACAATGTAATTTATGTATATATTTATAAAGTATGTCATGCTTCATGTCCAGCTATCACAGAATTCTTAAAGATTTCCCAAGCTAGCAAGTTGTTGCTACTGAGTATATCAGTAGTACACAAGCAGTTAACCACAAGCGTCATGGGTAGCCGTGGTCGTTAGGGCAGCAAAGTTTGCTAATAAGCAATTTTTCGTGGGTTCGAGTCCCAATAGTCTAACGTTTTTTTACCTTGTAAATGGTAGTCGGTAGGGTACTAGAGGTGATAGCACACATTTCCTAATCATTAAAATGCGTGTCAAATCTATCCGCGACGCACATATGGAGTAAAGGTATACGACGTTGTTCATGGCGATTCGTCCGTCGAATGAGGATGTTAAGGAGGTTATATTTCTTTTACTTCATAACAACTTGCTACAAAAGTATTTACGCTAAAGTGAGATAAATGCTTGCCAGTTACTATTCTCACGTTGTATTGAAAGGAAAGAAACTAACTACTTATTCAATTAGCAAACAATTTTTGAATTAATAATAAAATTAATGATCCCACACTGCATCAGTGGCATTAATTACGAATATAAACTTTACTTTCGTCGTAACGCGCAACTTCGTAAATAGTACTAGACAAAAAAGATACATAACCTGAATCTTAACTTTTGCGTCCAGGTTACATTTTCAGTCTTTTTATTTTCTATAACAATTTCAGTTTCGTTATACAGTTAATTAATTTTAACATTTCTTCGTATGTGGATATTTCAGTCCTAATTCTGTTTTTGACCTGGACTTCCACATTATAGCTTAATAAGAGTCTGATATTGGATTATAGTAATAAAATTTCAAAAGGAATAGAGCTGAACAAACGAAAACACCACGGAACACGTATACCACCGCGCTAAATTTCACTATATTTTCAGTAACCTTATTACCAACCCAATAAAAATGTTACTACATCTTCCGCATTACAATACCGTAGTTAAAATCCGTTGGTAGTACGCAAGAAAATATTTAACTTCTAGTTTGCAAAACTGCAGCCTACGTATCTGGCTGTTTATCTGACAGTCGTAGTACAGGCCCTAAGTCTAATGTTATATTATTACTTTTTGTTACGACACTGTAATTACTTTAATATGAGGACACAATTTTGATCATTTTAAGCTCAGGGCCCTGACCTAGTCTTTGTACATTAACGGCTGATGATGTTCGCTATGCCGAACGAAACATGTCCCATTATTTAAGACACCTCATGATTATTTTATAATTCAATGAGTGTATTGTATTGTATTGAGTAAGTGGTTGTACATAAAAGGATTTTACAATTTCAGTACTACGGTACCGATCTAACATTCCAAAGTTCCAGAGCTGGAATGATCAGGCCGCAGACAGCCGTGAACACTCCTCTGCCATTATTGCGTTAAATACGCACACTTCTCATTCCAATCAGTGCCTCAGAGTAGGGATTGAATAGCTTGAGTGCTATGATGAATCAGTGTGTTACGTACCAGTAATATTGGAAAATTTATGAAACAGAGGAATAGCATGCTAAAGAAGAAAGTCACCTAACTCCCCAGCTACTTCCCGCCAATATTTAGGCAGACTGTTACACTCGGTACGACCAGGCGAGTTGGCCATGTGGTTAGGGGCGCTCAGCTGTGAGCTTGCATCCGGGAGATAGTGGATTCGAACCCCACTGTCGGCAGCCCTGAAGATGTTATTCCATGGTTTCCAATTTTCACACCAGGCAAATGCTGGGGCTATACCGTAATTAAGGCCAAGGCCGCTTCCTTCACACTCATAGCCCTTTCCTATCCCACTGTCGCCATAAGACCTAACTGTGTCGGTGCGACGTAAGGCAAATTTTAAAAAAGTACTCGGTACGCAGCAGTATTCCTATCTAATGGAGATGAGTGGCAACAAAAGACAAAGCACATCACAACAAACAATGGTCAATGTAATGTTATTCTTGATCAATTTTATGAGCTTTCTGTATTGTAGGTCTTCAAATTAATTTTTTTAGACTGTGATATTAGGGCATCTTACAAAATTATTTATAGCGTAGACGGTAATTCCTTATTCTCTGACTTTACATACCGATTTTCATTAAATCCTGTTTACCCATTTTCTCGTGACTCTGCGCTGATAAGGACTTAGTAACAAAAATCCAAATTCATGAATATCTCTGATCATAGCCGGTATGGTAACAATGTATAAGATATAAATGATCAGAAATATAATACTATATAACTTTAGTTATGTAGTATTTATCGATACGAACTACTAATAACATAATTATTTATGGCCTAGATTATAGCGTCTTATTCCCTGACTTTGCGTACCGGTTTTCATTAAGATACGACCATTAATAACATAAATATTTGAGAATTCCATTGTAAGCCTTCCCCTAAACTATAATTTTTCTCAGCAGGAATACAATTATTTATGGCTTAGATTGTAGCGACTAATTCCTTGACTTTCCCTACCGATTTTTGTTAAGATACGTCCATTAATAACAAATATTTGAGATCTAAATTTTAGGCCTTCCCCTAAACTAACATTTCACTCTGCGTGAGTAAAATTATTTATGGCCTAGATTGTAGCGACATATTCCCCGACTTTGCATACTGATTTTCGTTAAATTTTCTTCAGCCGTTTTCTTGTGATGCGTGTACATACATACAGAAAGACAGAAATTACGGAAAAGTAAAAAGGGCATTTCCTTGTTACTGTGGGCATGACCGATACAGAGCAATGTACAGACAAAACTCTTATTTTATATATATAGATTACGTTATGTAATTGATTGCTGTAAAAGGAAAATGAAACCAGGTGGGAAATTCTTAGCAGAAAGACAATCCCATAACATATGTAATGGAATAGAGTCATATGCGCCATGAATATCAAGAAGCGTAGCTATGGTACTGTGGCGACGTGCCTTGGCCAATAGTAGATTGAGTACAAAGGTGTTTATAGCATCTTGAGTGCTATGGCCTTTAAGAAACACATATTGATTTTTTGGGACCAGGTTATAATATTCTAGCACCTAGAGAAATCTCTGTAGTAGTATTTTAAGAAATGTTTTCCTCATACACGAACTGAGAACAATCCCACGGTAACTGTGAAAATCAGAAGCTATCTTATTCGGTGTAAGGATTGGCACAAGAAAGAAGTCATTCCATTGATATGGCACTTCAAGTGTAGATAATATGGTATTATAGTATTTAAGAATCACTTGTTTAGCTGTGGAGACAACAACTGCAGCATACTGTAGGTAATGTAATCAGGGCTGGGTGCTGACTGAGAGGATGTAGGGATAACTGGTTCGAATTCATATAGGGTAATATGTTGTAATAAAACGGAAGAATAACAGTTGGAATCGGCTTGTGAAAAGGTACTTGCAGGGACGACATAGTCCGGAGTGGGAGAATGAAGAAACTCTTCAAGCACATCAGTCGGGATTATCGCACTTGCGGCATGTTGAGAAACACGAGTCAGTGTGCGAACAGCAATCCAGAGTTGTGTAACCGGTGTGGATGTTGTGAGTGATGAAATAAAGCTCCTCCACGCTTCCCGTCGCTTGGCATTAAAAACTCGGCGGGAATAAGCAATATGATGTTTTAAAGCGAAATAGTTGTGAGGCGATAAGTTTTTTCGATAAAGGCAAAATAATCTTTTACGTTTCTGTATAATGTTATGGCACTCATCATCCTACCAATGCAGACGACAAGGTTGCTGTGATTGAGGAGTTTGAACGACTTTAAAAGGGTGATAGATATTGATATAGCGAAAGATCTGCAGGAGTGAATCATATGTTAACATACGAACAGGCATGAAAGAAAGTTGAGTCGCGATAAAGTGGCAGAAGGTGTTCGCGTCAAAGTTCTTAAGGGATCATACGGTAGGAATATGTCTGGTGTCAAACAGAGACGGGTTCGGTCTACTGAGGCCGTACGTAATAATGGTGGGAAAGTGATCGCTTGTAAAGGTATCCACCAAAGAATGCCAGGTTGTGAGTGGTGCCATAGAACTACGACATAGAGTAAGATCTACTGCGCTAAGAGGGGAGCCTGTGGGAGTCAATATTGTAGGAGAGCCATCGTTGAGAATTATGAGATTATGTTGATATGTCGCGCTTAAGAGATGGGTACCTTTTGACGAGTCAGATTCACTACCCCACAATGTATGGTGACAATTTAGATCGCCGAGGATGAGGATCTTTGAGGCATGATCAAATTGAGCGAAATAGTTTGACCATTGTTCTTCTGAAAGATAAATATCTGAGGGGCAGTAGATATTGATAATGTATATATCGCGATAAAGTATATCGATACTAAAGGTGAAAGGAAGTTGAGTAGTAATGTGTAATGGTTGATATGACATGTTATTTTGAACAAGGAGTGCCACTCCACCAAATCCTCGCCCATCATATCGTTCAGTATTATAACCTGGAACAGAAAAATGATGACTCGGCAAAAACCATGTCACTTGTAGAGCTATAATCTGAGGGTGTGTTTGTTGAATAAGTAATTTTAGTTCATGTTGTTTAGTTAGGATGCTCCTGGCATTCCATTGCATGAGACTGGTCATAAAAAGAAAACTTAGAGTATGTACTGTCTTTTAGCATGTGAAGAGCATGAGATACTTGATGATTATCTCCAAAGTTGGATTAGTTGTGCAAGTTTATTGGTAATATCATGTCATAGATGTATACATTGGCGTTGGATATTGTCTAACAACGGTGTGTGCGACACACTTCCGGATACAGGACGAGCTCCTAAAGCGGGTGGGACAGATAGGGCGGTTGAATGGGAAGTGGATGGCAATGAAAGGGATTGAGAAAATGGAGCTGGAGGAGCACGGTTGAGATTTAAATAACCATCTCGGTCATATCCTGGTATAGGTCCAGGTCGAGGTTGATGAGTAACAATTTGAGTGAATTTGCGTTTTCTTGATTGTTCGGCAAGCATAGGAGATGTAGCCAGAGGTAGAGGGGGAAATTGTTGCTGATGCTGCTCAGGAGAATAACTTGGGGATGAAGCTTAGACAAGGCATCATTTAAAGGAGATATTTCCAGTGCTCATGATTTTCTTAATTTGGAGCTGGTGGTGTTGTTCGAGACAGGAGGCAGAACCAGTCAGATGGGGTCCTTGACAGTGAACACATTAAAGAATGTTTCTAGACAGTCTTCAGTAGAATGGGAAAGGGAGCAGCGACCACATCTGGTAGTATTTGCCTGACAATTCTTGTCTCTACGGCAAAGAATAGCATAAATACAAAGTATGTTACAAGTGTTATTATTTTTTATATCCACCTATTCAATACAAAGAGATCTTTTTAGAAATTAAATATTATTACAAAATGTTAAGGGACATGTTTCGCCCATATTAAGGGCATCATCAGCCTCAAACTCAAACCTGTATGGTGAAAAATCAGGATCCTGATTGCTCTTACAAGTCATAAAAAGATGATATCATTGTAGGTGTCTGTCCAAACATACAAATTGTTAGAATGTCCTTGGCTAAAATTGCAGTATCAAGCTGCATGTCAAAAGTTCACACAATTATACTTTCTGGAGCATAGAAAAACTTGTTGGGGTAGAGTAATAAACAGCTCAGTCTTTATAATGAAACAGAAATGTGCCTCCTTGAATACTCCTGTTAGAGGATCAGAAAAAGCAAAGCTGATAAACTGTCACAGATGCCAATGTCGTATGTTGTGAAAAGACAACAGCCTTCTTAAGTGGCTGCTCAGCTGCCTATAGTCTATTTAACTGGCTGAAGGTGTGAAAGTCGAATGCGTTATGATAAGATAACTGTCTTCTTTAAGTAATTGTGGAGGAAAAAGCATTCGGTTATCTTATCATAATGCATTCGACTTTCACTCCTTCAGCCAGTTAAATAGACTATAGGCAGCTGAACAGCCACTTAAGAAGGCTGTTGTCTTTTCACAACATACGAAATTGGCATCTGTGACAGTTTATCAGCTTTGCTTTTTCTGATCCTCTAACAGGAGTATTCAAGGAGGCACATTTCTGTTTCATTATAAAGACTGAGCTGTTTATTACTCTACCCCAACAAGTTTTTCAACGCTCCAGAAAGTATAATTGTGTGAACTTTTGACATGCAGCTTGATACTGCAATTTTAGCCAAGGACATTCTAACAATTTGTATGTTTGGACAGACACCTACAATGATATCATCTTTTTATGACTTGTAAGAGCAATCAGGATCCTGATTTTTCACCATACAGGTTTGAGTTTGAGGCTGATGATGCCCTTAATATGGGCGAAACATGTCCCTTAACATTTTGTAATAATATTTAATTTCTAAAAAGATCTCTTTGTATTGAATAGGTGGATATAAAAAATAATAACACTTGTAACATACTTTGTATTTACGTACATTTCAATACGGACCTAACATGAGAATTATAACGTGTAAAGAATAGCATACCTGCCAACTTTATAGAACCAAAAATCAGGAGATTTTGATATGAAAATCAGGAGATACAATTCATCAAAACTGCTTATTATACATGTCTTGCGCAATACAGGAGTACTATCGTATATATAATAACACTGATTGTCTCAAAAACTCGACTGTTACTCTATGAGGCTACAAGGCTAAAAATTACACACCTCTATTCCCTCACAGGAAGTATGTGAGTGAGATGATCGGTCTCTGATAAGCCTTCCGAAAACAGTATGAACTCATTCTCCACACGTGTGAACCAGTCATGCACTTAGATGCCATTACTTAGCAGATACATAGATTAGTATATTGCACCACGCACCCGCACGATTATGCGAAGCTATTTTTTACCGGGGAATAAATTTAAGTGTGCCAGAATTGTCTCGAAATGGCTCCTAAAAACTCTAGAAAAGTCACTAGTCGCTGTTTTTGAAATGTTATCACTAAATTACAAAATAGACTCCAAATCTAGCGACTAGTCTCTAGAATCGACTATACTGATGTGAACGAACACGGCACGTGAGAACTAGAGATTGGCAATCGATACATGCGTCGTGATATACAGGTTTCAATAAACATCGCACATTTCTCATATTAATAAACGTCGATATTTCATTTGAAAGTGGCCAATGAGCAAAGGACTTCCGGCCACTGGTGTACCAAGCTTAAATGGAGGGATGTGAAATAAATGTTTGAAGTTCACCAAAAAACAAGCTAAAATTGGGCGAAATAATAGGACAAACGGGAGGCGGAAAAAACTGTCGAAAATCGGGAGTCTCCCGCCTAAATTGGGAAAGTTGGCAGGTATGGAATAGGAACAAAAATTAACGGTTCAACCTCCATATAAACACTGTATAGGGAAACATGTTGAGGTAGCGCCTGACCACGAAATACTACTTAAACGGAGCCTGTGTACTACCTTGTTGTGTGACTCGGTAGTTAAGGCGCTTAACAGATTGGACAGGGATCATGGATTTTAAGTTTTTAAGAATCTCGGATTTAGTAAGTGTTTTTTCAACATCACGGATGATACCACACGCATAATGTTGGAATTGCGTATAAATGCTTTAACTTGAAGAGGAGTGAGAAGAGGATTAGTTAAGAAAGTATTGGCTTGCACTGCATATGAGAATTCAATCTGAAGGCGATTACGTCCTTTGCGAGTAATGGATTTTGCACTTAAATTATTTTCATGAAATTTGCGCCCCAAAGCCATCGGGTGCAAATGACTGATATTTTGTGGATTGGTAGATTCCACATATACAGTATATGGTCCATAGTGAGTACTGGGATACGTTTGTTACAACAGGAGGAGTAGAATCAGAGCGGGGTGGATCAGTACATCATTCCATATTTTGAGAAGAAGAATTGGATAATTGAGCGGAATCAATTAGTGAGTTATCATCTTCCTTACGAAGTTCTACTTCCCGTTCAACCTATAGCTGTGACGGATCAGGCGATTCGTCACCCCCACTATGCTCTGCCATATCACACGCACTACACTACACTATACTCCACCGTATGTTACTCGCAACTGCACACACTATACAATGCAACCGTTCAGGTCCGTTGCCAAGCAGCAACTCCTGGAATGTTAATTAAATGGAGCTAAAATGGACGCAATTGCCAATATCAAGGTTAAACATGATATATGAACCAGTGATCTCAATATATAAACAGGATACACAACAGCTCTGCTTTGGAATGGCAAAAATGTGACGTTCGTTTTTTGTTACGTTGGCAATTGTGTACGCATTGAATGTGAATTGGACATATGTGATTTTTATTGAAAAATATATTTCTAGATGAGATTTCATCCTTTATTAATGATAAAATGGTGAAATATTGTGTGGCGAATGGTTGTAAAGAGCTCCAGAGAAAAGGAAGTGGAGTTCAGTTTCATAGATATGTTATTTTTAGTACGTAACTAAGGAGGAAACTGGTTGATGTCGGACATAACCTCAAGCAGTTCATGGCCATAGACTGTTCATTCATTTATTTATTTTTATGATTTGCTTCTTTATACAGGTTACCATTTTCTCGGCCTGATATTCTGAAGAAGTGGGATCAAGCAATACACAGAGAATATTGGTTACCCATAGCATACAGTACATTATGCAGCAAATATTTTACACCTGATAGTTATCAATCAAGACCTGGTGCACCTGTAAAATTACTGAAAGAAGATGCTGTACCATCAATCTTTAATTTTCCAGGCCATCTGCAAAAAAGGTTATTACAAGATGACAGCTGGTTCGCAAAGAACCAGTCCTTAATCTGGTTAGTATTAGACCTAGGCCTATACAATTTGTATAGAAGAATACATTTTACAAATGTAGTATTCTTATCCATTTAAATGTTTGATGTGACTTTTTAATTGCAGAAAGAAGAGGAAGTGGCAGGTGTTTATGTTCAAGACCACGAGTTCCCTGAAAATATGAAAATAGATAAACAGACTCAGACAGATAATCTCCCACAATCTCCTGTGAAAACAGAATTGAGAAAGAAGATCAACAGGCTTCAGATGATTGTTTATTGCAGGAATAAAAAATAAGTAACATGGCTGAATTAATTTCAGATTTGCAAGAGAAGGGGTATCTAAATACAAATTGACTTAGAAAGCATTTTGAAATTTCATTTCAGTGGCTTTTCATTGCACTTCATAATGAACCAGTTTCAGAATTCTGAGGTAGGCAAACCAGCAAGAAGGTACAGTGATATCATGAAACAGTTTGCTTTAACATTGCACTTTCATTCCCCCAGAGCAGGGCTGTCCAACGTTCGTTTCTACGCGAGCACATTCACATGATAACTAAGGGTATGCGGGCGCCAGGTACGATTCCACTAATTCGACTACTGCTATCGGTACTACAACGACTATATAATAATAAAAATAATAATGATAATAAATCTAGAATTAAATAGTATATGAAAATATATTTACTCACATAATTAACGTGAAATCTGGCACTGCATGCTTGCTGCAAGTTGAGGAAAGTCTGGTGTGTAACTGGAACAGGCTGCTCTTAATGCGTCATCCAGGTGTGAGTCTGTCAGGCAGGATCGGTATTTGTTTTTTATTATGTTCATAGTCGAAAAACGCGACTTCACAAAGATAGGTTGAACCAAAACAAGATTGCATCTTCAGAGCAACACTGCGGGTAATGGGATATTTCTTACCGTTCACCAGAGTCCAGAAATTGCCACATGTTGCGTAGGAGGATTTCAAAGAAAGGTCTGACTGAAGGCTTAAAATTTCCATTTCTAATTCTTCAGGATTATAATTTTTGAATATTTCACACACCCTCCCTCCAAGCTCACAAACGTCAACAGAAGCGAAGGGATTATTGACAAACATGATCACTGGTTCAAGCATTGAAAACTGGCTAAATCTGCTACCAGGTTCGGACCCAAGAGTTTCAAGATGTTTAGCAAGAGGTGAAAAATCACGCTTGCCGCCATTTACTGTATCTGCCATAGATTTCAAATTTGGAAAATGTGAAAGGGAATTTCTATTTAAATGGGCAATCCATACCTTAAGTTTCTCTTCAAATGCATTGACAATACTTATCATACCTGAAATATTATGATCTATTCCTTGCAATTCGAGATTTAACTCATTTAATTTTGAGGTGATGTCTGCCAAGAATGCTAATTCGATTAGCCAAGATATATCATCAGGTTTGTGATAATATTTCTCAGGAGATGGTTTCATAAAGTCTCGTATCTCATCCAACAGGCAGCAAAACTGTTCGAGTGTTTTCCCCCTACTAAGCCACCTTACGTCTGCATGAAGGATGACGTCACCATACTCCGAATCTGACATACTTAAAATATTTCTGAACAATTGATGAAGAGTAGGTGACGATCTTATATAATTCACGACATGAGTTACAATTTTCATGACATGATCGAACTTTAAAACCTTTGCGCATAAAGCTTCTTGGTGAAGAATACAATGATAAGAAATAAATTTTGGAAATGATTCATCCTTAGTGCAAAGAGAAAGAAATCCATTATTTTTACCAGTCATAGACGGTGCCCCATCTGTTGTTATAGCGACAAGCTTTGACAGTGGTAAGTTACTCTCTTTGGTGAATTTAACGAAAGCATTAAATATGACTTCTCCCCTAGTACGTCCGTGAAGTGGCAATAGCTTGACAAATTCTTCCATTACTGTAAAATCATTAAAAGCTATTCTAGCAAATACACACAACTCAGCAGTGTCAGACATATCAGCACTTTCATCAAACTGGAGTGAAAAATGTTCACATGATTTCAAATCCTGATATAATTGAGATTCCATATTATTAGAAATCTGTTCAACCCGCCTAGCAACAGTTTGGTGAGACAACTTTTTTTTGCTAGTTGCTTTACGTCGCACCGACACAGATAGGTCTTATGGCGACGATGCGACAGGGAAGGGCTAGGAGTGGGAAGGAAGCGGCCGTGGCCTTAATTAAGGTACAGCCCCAGCATTTGCCGGGTGTGAAAATGGGAAACCACGGAAAACCATTTTCAGGGCTGCGACAGTGGGGTTCGAACCTACAATCTCCCGAATACTGGATACTGGCCGCACTTAAGCGACTGCAGCTATCAAGCTCGGTTGGTGGTGGTGAGACAACTGAAGTCCTTTGATTGAAGATATCAGTTCAGATTTATCTTTGTGAGATTCGGACAGAGATTCAGCGGCATTTAGCATAGCTTCTTTCACTACTTCCCCATCACTGAAAGCTTTTTTCCTTTTAGCTAGGACGTTACAAACTTTGTAAGAAGCTATTGTCACGTTACGCGCTTGCTGAACTGGCTTCTTAAACGCACATTGTTGTAATGCTAATTTAGATTTTAGGTCTTTCACTTTGTGTTTTCTTAGTTCAGAATTAACAGGAAATTCACTGTTAAATTTGTTGTGATTAGTCAAAAAATGTCGTTGTACATTACTTCTTTTAGGAACAGACACGCTGGCACTACACAATAAACACACAGACGTTCCTTTATTTTCAATAAAGCAATACTGGTCCTCCCATTCACTGTTAAAGTTATAATTTCTTTGCCTTTTAGCCATGTTAAGAAGAGTTATGTTTAATGAAATATAACTGATTATAAACTGAATAATTTAAAGTTTAAATAGTAATGAAGAAAAGCACACGAAACATGTTGAATGTACAACTTATCACAACACAAGGCACTTAAAACGTATTCCATAAGCCCTGCATAAGCTCACAAGTAATACTGAATGTTCGCCTGAAAGCTAGGAACTGGGAACATTCCAATTGCAAGACTTTCATAAATCGTTTGTTCATTGTTTACGGCACAGCTTTGTTGGGATTAAAGTTACTTTGTGGGCAAATTGGGTGTCCCATTGTCGTCCTGGTGTAACTCGGTCATGGTAGGTAGTTTATGGCACTGCAATCAAGTGAATCATAAGGAAGCGGTTCTGTTTGGCAGAATAAATATGCGGCTATATTTGGCTCCGTGAGTAGAGAGGGCCCTATACCTGGCGCTAGCCCCCCCACAGTGAGAGGTTTGTGGTGGATTTCCCTTTGTCGCAACTACTTGCATGTCGAATAGCTCTCTTTCTGAACCTTTCTTCTATCTCTTCAATAATTGCGGACTCGAGTCAGTTAGGCCTAGATCACATTTATGACTTACTCAAAGCTCTTTGTGTATTTGGAGGTATGGATATAACAAATTTCCTGACTTTGAGGATGGTATTTTTAAGAGAAAAATAAGAATATTTATTGAAATGCAAAAGTATTGTTTTCAATATTAAGTAAAATTTAATTTGGAAATTCATTGCGAAGGGCGCCATAAAAGGGCACCTTGGGCGCCGCGTTGGACAGGGCTGCCCCAGAGCATACAAATATGTGAGAACACTGTTTCCATTGCCACATCCTAACTGCATCAAGTCATGGATTTCATCAGTGAGCAGTTACTATGGGATGATAGTAATAAAGTTAACACAGGTTATGTTAATTTTGGTCAAATGCTTTCAACAGAGGTAGATGAATTGGCTAGAAAAGCTATAGTTTTTTCAAATTGTGTCATACAGGAAAAATTTTAAGTGTCCAGTGGCATACCTTTTTGTGAATAAGGTTCCTGCTGATCTACCGACACAATAAATAAAAAACTTGTCTTATTAAATTGTATGAAGTTGGTGTTGTGGTGCGTACTGTTACATGTGATCGGACTTTTGTTAATGTTCAAGCTCTGAGAAACTTGGGATGCTGTTATGAAGGTGAGCATGTTGTATCTCATTTTAAACACTCATCAACTGATTGTAATGTTTATGCAATATTGGACCCATGTCATATGCTGAAATTAGCAAGAAATACTTTAGCAGATAAGAAAATAATTAGAACTGTGGTTGGAGTTGTGAAATGGGACTACATTGTCAAACTTCATTCGTTACAGGAGAGTGAGGGCTTAAAGTTTGTCAATTCAATATCAACAGCATGTTCATTTTTATAACAAAAAAATGAATGTTTCCCTTGTTGCTCAAACCTTGAGTTCAGGTGTTGCAGATGCACTTGAATTCCTTGAGGGGCATAAGCACCCTGATTTTCAAGGTTCAGCTGCAACAGTTTCTTTCATAAAGAAAATATATAGATTATTTGACATCCTTAATTCTCGAAATGTCTTCGGCCAAGTATCCAAACAACCTTTGAGGTTAAAAATTGTGAATTTCTATTAAAATTATTTTGATGAAATGGAAAGTTTCTTAAATTCAATGACTATTGATGATTTTTCTATTTTGTTACATCTCCATAAAACATTTGCATTTGGTTTCCTGTTGTGTATGAAAAGTATAGGCATGTTGGTACCAGAACTTCTTTTCAGAGAGAGTGACCCATTCAAATATTTCTTGACATACAAGGTATCGCAAGATCATATTGAATTGCTTTTTCCTGTAATCGAGCTAGAGTGGTTGGAATAACAATCCAAACACACTACAGTTTCAGTCAGTTCTCAAATCACTGTTGCTAAAAAACAGTATAACAGCTGGTTCAAATACCAAAGTGATTAATTTAGAATCAAACTGTGAATTCTTTGTTGCGCAGTTCAGGTCTTGTAAGGTGCAGTCAGGATCAAATAATGAGAACTATTTGGATTCAGAATGTTTAGTTTATTGTAATGCACTGGATGCATCAGAACTGAGTGATTATGTAAACAACATTGTTTATTATATAGCTGACTTTGTTGTTAAAAAATTGTTGAAGACCATACAGCATTGTGAATGTGCTGCGATGATGACAGTGTCTATTAACCAAACCACAGATCACATTTATTGCAAAACTCATACATCAGATCCAACTGCTTTCACACAGCAAGTTTCCAGAGATGGTCAGAGCTCTTTGGTTTTCAGCCCTGCTGTGGAAGGATACATCCTCCTGATCTTTAAGAAGTCTGGCAACTTCCCCTGCAACATCTAGTTCTTCAAATACGAGTAGCATGCATGAAATAAGACTCCCTACAATTTCACTGCCAAAATTTACGGGAATTATTTCTGAATTTATTCACTTTCGAGATACCTTCCAGAGCCTGGTAATTAATAATCATGCCTTAACAGATATCCAGAGGTACTATTACGTACTATCATGCTTATCGGGAGAACCTCCCAAAGTAATTGAAAGCTTGCCTGTCACTGAAAGCAATTTCAAGGTAGCTTGGAAATTAATCTTTCAGAGATATAATAATAACAAATTGATTGTAGACCTACACGTTAAGCAACTGCTAGATCTTCCATCAGTTAAAACGGAATCAGCTAAGGATTTAAGAGTGTTGCTAAATCAACTGCTGAGCAATTTGAGCGCTATCGAAGTAATGGAGATAGATGTACCTCTGCATGAGGTTTTATTATCTCGCTTAGTGCTAGATTGAATCAGCCTCAGTCTAAGAAAACAGTGAGAAGTCAAATCCTCAGATAAGAAGTTCCCTCGCTTGAAGGATTTAGTAGCATTCTTGGAGTTACAGTTGTCAAACTCTGGAGCTAATCAACCCCGAAAAACACCAAAGCAACAAGCAACAGGTCGTACCCAAACATGGTGGTTATAAGGGCAGTAAGAAGTCGTTTGTCACAACAGCAACTCATTGTGAGTTTTGTAAAGCTTCTCACACCCTAACAAAATGCCCTAGGTTTCATAAAGCCAGCGTTGGAAATAGAATAGATTTCACCAAGAAGTGTAAACTTTGCTTTAACTGTCTGGGTGCTAATCATACTTTAAAGGAGTGTAGTTCAGGAAATTGTTGAATCTGCAATAATAGACATCATACTCTGTTGCACAAGGAGCAGAGTACTTCCTACCATGCTTCTACTACATCAGAAACCAACCAGACTCAGCGGCAAACCTACTCTGCTGTGAAGAGCAACTATACTCACGTAGAAGTTCTGTTGTCAACAGCCCTCGTAGTGGTTACAGACAAATGTGGGAATGCGCATCAGTGTTGAGCTTTACTTGATAGTGCGTCTCAAATGCATTTCATGTCCAGTTGTTTGGCAGATCGCTTGGAGATTGAATTGAGTTGGCACTCAATGCCTATAAGGGGAATTAGTGATACTAAGGCAACTGAATCGTCACATATTTGTCAAATTCAAGTTACATCCAGGGTCACAGACTACACTACCCCTATTGTTTGTGCTGTACTTCCTCGCATAACTGGTCAGCTACCTACAGCACAGCTTAATACGTCTGACTGGCAACTCCCACAGGACATTCCCTTGACGGATCCTCAATTTAGTACACCAGGTGAAGTTGATTTACTACTGGGGGCTTCTGTGCTTTTTGACACACTGCGTTGTGGTCAACTCATAAGAGAAAATCATCCTGCACTACAGGACACTGAATTTGGATGGATCTTATCAGGCAAGATACTACCACACTCTCTAAAGTCTGTCGCCGGTGGTGAGAAATTCATAATGTGGATGGAATCATTTAATTATTGTCATTATGCTAAAAATTTGTCATGAAATAGCCATTGAAAAAACTAAGGAACTCTCAGACATTTTCGAAGAATTCAAATAAATATTTCTTTCTTTTTGGTTGTGTATTTATGTAAATTTTTGGTAAAATCACCATCGCAAGAATTAAGACATTTGCAAAGAAGTTGATGAAACATTGTTGGTTTTTTTTTTTTTTTTTTTTTTTTTGTGAATTTAAAAATGTTAATAAGAATTTTCAGGACTCACAGGAGAGACAGTTGTTTACTTTTTTTAATCATTATGAGTGTTGGAAGAAATTGTATTTTGGTATTGGAGATCTCCAGTAGTGTACTTGTTGTTACCCATCTTTTGTATCACCCTGTATTTACCACGCGGAGGCTTCGGTCACGAAATCGCAGAGTTTCGCAATCGAAACCTCCAGAATATGTTTACCATATATGGTGCTGTAATCTTATTGGCCAAAATAACGATCATTTTTATTGGTGAAAATTTCGGGTCGAATCGTAGGTAGCTTCCCCGATTGGCTGTTTGAGTGTTTCTCATTTCCGACCTTTGGCTCCTCGGTAGGAGCAGGGCTCTGGTACGCGTCTTTGGTTTTCGTACGTCTTCACGGTCAGACGCACCTTGAAGGTGGTCCGCTCAGCAGCTCCAGTCACCTCGGGGTAAGCATGTTTTCTTGTCTCGAATGTTAAATTAACATGTAAATTTATTTGTTTTGGAGTTTACCTTAGACCCTGGTTTTCGCCTTTTTGTTTTTTAATGCCTTAGCTTTATTACAAGTTATGAATCTCATTATAAAACCGTATTGGATTTCAGAATAAGAAGTTATTATATTATATTATATTTCCAATACACAATAGTCCTTTGTATTTAGGATAAAACCATTAATAGAAATTACAAGTAGGACATGTTTCGCTCAATCTTAGTGAGCATCATCAGCTAAAGATAACTTAATCCATGGTGGGTCAGGGCCCTGATCCCGGTATATATAACGAAAAAACGTCTAATATTACATTGATAAAATACGAATCTTAACAATTTAAAAATAATCAATAAGATTATATTATGTCTATTAAAACAAATATTGATCTTTAAAATTGCTTAAAATGTAAGTGGAATGAATGACTTGAAAATGTTACTATAATATGTAGTGATTAATTGTTCGTATAAAACAATGACCATAATAATCTTCGCTCAATGGCATTAGACTGTTTGTGATTAAAACCAGTTATTCACTTAAGGGTGAGCGCTTGTAATGAACTATGATGTTTTTTACATAAAATAAACATGATGAGGAATGCTAAAATCACAATATTGGTTGAAAAACGAACAGCACTGATGGATAAAACGTCGTCTGGATCGGCGTAAATAACATTATTTATGTAGTAGTATGTTAATATTGGGCTTCAAATGGAGAACTACTGATCTCGTAGGTGAAAAAACAAATCGGGTGTATCCCGTGTGTTAGTTGAGGGGAGATTAGTCCCTTGGTTGTTACGGAGGTTTGATGGTCACTGACTTGCTGCTACGTGTGTTCACTCTAGAATCTGAGTCAAACAGAAACATAAATTTTCTGGATCTCACGTTAAACGGACTTCCTTCATCTATAGAATACAAAATTTACAGGAAACCGACACAGACAGCCACTACTATCAAGAAAAATTCTTTTCATCCCAAAGCACACAAGTATGCTACCTACAACAGTATGGTGGACAAGGCATTCAGTGTACCGCTTAATACATTAAATCTAAATAAAGAACTGAATACAATCCGCTTCATAGCCATTTATAGAGCGCATTATCAACAAATGAAAATATCGCCTAAATTCAACTCTAATTATAGAGAAAACTAAACCTGATTATTATTCAACCTTCATGTTCAACGAAGATATTTACAGTGTTACAAAAATTCTGAAAAGAAACAACGCCAAAATTGCATATCGAACTAACAATAGAAATATGGATATCATATATAATACCAGCTCAATTAATGAGACTAACATTTACCAAAAATCTGGAGTCTACAGATTCCAATGTCAAAACTGTCAGTCCTCGTACATTGATCAAACAGGGAGGAACTTCAAAATCAGATACATGGAGCATGTAAATGCTACAAAATACAATCGATACTCGGCAATTGGCCAGCACATTCAAGATTCAAAGCATAGCTTCAGTAACTTACAAGATATAGAGGTGCTCATGAATGTGGACAAAGGCCCTATTCTTGACGTCGCAGAAAATTGCTTCATTCCCTTAGACCAGTTCTTTAACTCCAATTCGAACCTGAATGAAATCTCACAAAAAAACTAACATGCTTTTTGATTTTTTAACTAAAGTCTTTAGGTATGTTGATCTTCCGAGTAGGCGGTCAATATTTAGCGCGATACACACAGACCCCCACCACACTGTTCACAAGACCCGCCTTAAACCCACTACTCCCCCAACATGATCCTTTCCCTTCCCCCCCCACCTTCTTCCCTCCTAACCTACAGCACATAACACAAGGTTAACATCTCAAGATGCTCTTCTAAAGCTTATAAAATCCTTCCAAATTGAACTGAGGAAAACAAAGAAATCATCTGTACTGTAAGAAAAATACTGAAGGACAACCTATTACCACTGACTGTCTCTTATAATTTCATATACATCAGTGTAAAAAAATTGTATACCAAGTGATTCCAATCAGTTCTTGACGTTTTGTTTCACACATAGTGTGTATGGGCATTTTATCGACTTTTAACTTTGGAAATGTGTCGGAGGCTTCTATTGACGTGGATTGGTGAGAGGATCTTGTAAATGTCTCAGTATGTCACTACGCCGGTTCTGATTATTGTTGTTTAATTACCAAGGGATGTGAATGGGCATACAAAGACTTTTGTGCTTTGACTACATATCAAGGAACTTTCTTTTAATCTTGGAATAGTGACAGGCTATGTACATATTTCAATGTGTCACTGCACCCAGCTTTATTATACCATTGCTCTTTTGTTTTGACGGTTTGTTTGACACAGGGTGTGAGTGGATGTATAAAGACTTTTAATGTACATATTTCAATGAGTAATTACACCAGTTTTAATTAATATGTCCTTAATCATTTATTTGTGATTTGTTTTATGGCTGATGATGACATTTAAATGTGGAAACCGGTCCCATGTTAAATAAATGTTGTGAATAACATCTATACAACACGTAATTAGTATTGAATAGGTTGAACCTTATAAATAACTCATCTCTGTGATCTCAGTTCAATACGGAAACATCAATGAAACTCATATCTTTGAATTATTTGGGGTGGACATCTTAGCTGAATAACCCTGCATAATTTGTGAATAAGGATGTATACCTACTTGAATACTAGAGGCGTGCATCATTCGAACCTGAGACGGGGAAAGATGTGCTTTGCTACATATGCAACCACTATTACGCATGAGTGCAACGTGTAATCTAAAATGCCCGAGTTTGCTTCAATTCTTTCGTCACGGGTGATGGGCAATGCTCTCGAGATGGATTCTCGTGTGCTGCGAGCTGTGCGACGTCCCAGAAACTACAAGTGTAAACTTCATAGTATATAATCAGCAGTTCTCATATGGAAACGTGTGTGACGATAAATTTTGTCAAAAGCCTAGGAAAGCACTGCATGTTGAACTATGAGCTCCTCAATACCATTAACGAAAGTGAAACAATGTTAGTATCTTAAACTGTTCAAGAGTTGTCTCAGGTGGACTTCTTAGCTGAATAACTCGTATAATTTGTTAATAACTGTAGATAGGATGTACATCTACCCGGATATCTCGCAATCGTTGTCGACAGGGTAGCTTCTTGTGATGCAGACCGGGCCGGCGGTGTTCTGTGATGATTCCTCTTCACTGATATTATGTGTTTTTAAGTGCCGGATCATCCCAGAAGTATTTCTGCCGATGTATTTTACTTCTTTTGAACAAGCAACACAGCGGGCCATGTGACATCTCTTCAAAATAACCGACATCCACGACTTACATTGCATTTTGGATATCGTCTTCAAGTTGACGCGAATACTCTATAACATTGTAAGGAATTATTTCCTTCATCACCAAAATATTGGTAAACACAAGCAGTGGTCATATGATATTGAATGTGGGGTCACAAGAATTGGAGCAAACGCAAGCATTTTCTCGTCAGTATCCTCTTTTCTCTCACTGATAGATGCAGGTTTCATTAATGGGTACTGATTAAAGGTCTGTATTCCCCGTTTATGGTTGGTTGAACTAAGGTAGTCATATAGTTAAGTCTTGTTCCGCAAGTGAGCGTGACCTGACTGGCCTCTTGGTGTTCGACAGTCTGAGCGAATGCATCACATTTGGTCTGACTGATTCACATTCGAAGTCATTACAACATTCAGTGTGAACATGGAATGGGAATCCAAAGAAAGGGTGAAAGCAAAACCTGAGAGGAAGCAATATGGATGACTAAATTTAAAAATGATGAAGAGCGAAGTGTGGGAATACTTCTTTCTAGTAACAACTGTGAATAGTCAACATTTAGGATATGTGCCATGTAAATGTTGTGCTTCCTTACTGACGTTTGCTTCTACTACTTCACATATGAAAGCACACATGTAAAGTGCAGCAAAATTGCATCCATCAAAATACAGTGACACGATACCAAACTCAAAAAATTCCTGCAACAGATCTCTGTTCCTTTACAATTGTTTTGTGAATAGATTCCTAGATCCATGTCAAAACAGAGATGTTGGTCCAGGCTATGGACTTCTTGCAACAATGAATGAAAAAATGAAAACCTACAACCTGTTTTCCAGTCTTTGACCGGGTCAGGGATGTGATGAATGAATCATATATAGGCTGTTATTACGATGGGGTCGCCACTCCCAAAGTGATTTATATTAATGAGTGATAGATGCTATGAAATGAGAATGGAGAGTGTTGCTGGAATGAAAGATTACAGGGAAAACCGGAGTACCCGGAGAAAAACCTGTCCCGCCTCCGCTTTGTCCAGCACAAGTCTCACATGGAGTGACCGGGATTTGAACCACGGTATCCAGCGGTGAGAGGCCGACGCGCTGCCGTCTGAGCCACGGAGGCTTCTTGCAACAATATATTTATTAAAAGATCGCCATTCTGATGACAATCCCCTTGTATAGCAGAGAAATACCAGCGCAAAAAATCAAATACTTGCTCTGCTAGCGAAGAAAATATTTTCTATTCCAGCCTCCAATATGATAAATGAAAGAAATATCAGTTCAGCTCATAACTTAATGACAAAAGGAGCTTGCTTAACCAAGATGTAGTAAATTATGCTCTCATCATTAATTCTGTACTAAAACAGATAACACAATGACGACGAATGTTTGTGACGATGTAAAAGACCGTACAAGTTAATATTCTGTCTACTAATCTGAGAAGTTGATTTCACAGTGTTTTATAGTAAGTTTATAAGTACATCACTTCAATGCATATTTTGTTAAATTATTTGCATGATATCCAATATTTTATAGTCAACCATTGTCCTTTCCTAGCCCCTTTTAAATTTAGTCGTAACTTCATTGATACTGTCCTTAAGCGCATCAACCGCCTTACCTCAGACTACATGCGGCTAGCCAACTTGCTGAAGGTCGACCAAAATACGGTTAACCGCATGAGGTTCGAATGAGCATGAGTGAATGAACTGGATTGTTTGCAGACATCTAGTACTGATGTTATGACACAGTACATGCCTTCAACCATTTGACTGTACTGGATCAGGATCCCTTTATCTTAAGTTTTCTATGCCCCTCATGATTTCCATAAACAAATCATTCATGAACGTTTGGGAATGTACCATGAGAGCTAGAAGGAAAAAATTATGCCTAAAGGAAAAAAAAAACACAGTTCACAGTATATTTAGAAATAAGACCTTAGATCTTGAATTTATTTTATGAATAGCGCATAGCTTGAAATTAGAACAGAAAGAATAACAAAGTTACTTTTTTTTTTAAATGCTTGGTTGAGCAAAGGAGAAGTGTGGTTTTCACACAGGAATTTTATGCAAAATATTGTTGTATATTCGACCAACACAGTATATAGCAAAACACAAGCTATACAAAAATATTGTCATTACAAAAAATGATTTGTGAAATTGTTTTTGTCATTAATTCTTACAAAAATTAGGGTAAGTATACACTTGAATATATGGTCTAGAGAACTAAGTTACCTAGTAGAGTCAGGAAGTTACTGTGTTAAAATTCGATGCTGAATTCCTGAGGGTATATTAGTTACCTTAAAATCAACCTGGAGGAAGAAATTAGACAATCGTTACAAATAAATTCCATTTAATAAAAAACAATTAAAAAACAAACTTCTTGGCAATGCTGCAAATTATAGTAGTTTAATATATAGGAATGTACTGCTGTCACATACGGAACACTGCAATCTTACATCAATGTAAATAACTTCTAAAATCGGATCACTGAGGGAAAAATCTGTATTTTAGATACTTAAGCACCATTTGTCACACTTGAAGTAGAACATCACAAAACTTCTACACAATTTAAAAGAATATGTTTTGTACCCTGGCACTTACATTTTAAATTCTATTCACTCCTCAACAACAATATGCATCTTCTTTCTGACTGAACAAAAGCATAAAACACAGTAAAATCAAAGAACTTGTGATGTACAGTGGATGTTACAATTTCTGTATTCATTTTTGTTTATCACCAATCAATAATAATAATAATAATAATAATAATAATAATAATAATAATAATGAAAGTAAAAGTGTATATACTATTTACAGTGCACACAGCAGTGTATCATCCATTTTACACAACAAAGTGAAAAATCATAACATAGTACTACCCAACAACAAAACAAAAAAAATGTGCAAAAGGAACTTCCTTTATTATTTCATTTTTTAAAATATATATCTTATAATTATTGAGTTTACTCATACTCTGCTATGAGGACCATCATGTAAACACCAAATAACAGTGCTACAATTTCTTTAACAGACTGCCAAAACTTTGTATCAGCTAACAACTCCGGAATCACAGATACTGTAGCAATGTATATAAAACCACCAGCAGTGAATGGCAGGATCCAAGATGCACCAACATCATCTGAAACAAAGAAAGCAGACCAATACGGTAATTTCACAATCAATATACAGTAAAAGAAAGAAATAATACGATCAAATCACTTATATTTTGCACTAAAAAAAAGACCATATTTTGAGAAATATGTAATTTTAAAAAGATTGGCCTATTCACTTCAATAAGATAAAGGTAACCTTTACAGTATATATTTTGCAATAATGCTTTAGCGGTTATTGCCATTTTGGTGAGAGCACAAGAATAGTTCAAACAATGCATGGAGAGAGATGTGCGAACTAATATGCAGGCAGCTGAAAAGACATTGGAAAACATCAAGATGAGCTTTGTAAATACATCAGGAGAAAACGACGTCGTCTACAAGGAAATCTTATAAGGCCTATCACCCTGAATGCAAAATTGATCCGAGTGAAGCTGGGGTGAGTGATTAGAACAAAAAATATTAAAGATTTCTATAGACTCAAACCAAGCACTGAATAAATTTAAAAACTACAAAGTGCCAGGAGAAGATCAGACCTTTGCGGAAATCTGGAAATATGCAGGAAGATCAGCAAAAGTTGCCCTCCATCAACAACTTGAGGTCATCAACCAATACTGATCTGCATTTAGGGCAGTCGCCCACATGGCAGATTCCCTATCTGTTGTTTTCCTAGTCTTTTCTTAAATGATTTTAATGACATTGGAAATTTGTTGAACATCTCCCTTGGTAAGTTATTCCAATCCCTAACTACCCTTCCTATAAATGAATATTTGCCCCAATTTTTCCTCTTGTATACAAACTTTATCTTCATACTGTGATCTTTCCTACTTTTAAAGACGCCACTCAAACTTATTCGTCTACTAATGACATTCCACACCATTTCTCTGCTGACAACTCGGAACATACCACTCATTGCAAGTAATCAGCTTCATTTTCCGTATCAAAATCTGATCACAGAGAGTTACAATATTTGAAAATCTTCCACCTTTTTCATATTTTATATTTGCTTTTTAGCAAATTTTTATTTCTAAACAGTACATGTTTTGTTCTCACTTGGGAATATCTTGAAGATAAAAAATATAAAAAAAGTGGAAGATTTTCAAATATTGTAGCTCTCTGTGACACACCACTCTGTCAAGCAGTTCGTCTTCCTCCTAGTTCTCCCCAGCCCAAACTTTGTAACATTTTTGTAACGCAACTCTTTTGTCGGAAATCACCCAGAACAAATCGAGCTGCTTTTCTTTGTACTTTTTCCAGTTCTTGAATCAAGTAATCCTGGTGAGGGTCCCATACACTGGAACCATATTCTAGTTGGGGTCTTACCAGATAGTTATAAGCCCTCTCCTTTACATCCTTGCTAAAACCCCTAAACACCCTCATAACCAAGTGCAGAGATCTGTATCCTTTATTTACAATCCCATTTACGTTATTACCCCAATGAAGATCTTTCCTTATATTAACACCCAGATACTTACAATGATCCCCAAAAGGAACTTTCACCCCATCAACACAGTAATTAAAACTCAGAGGACTTTTCCTATTTGTGAAAATTACAACCTGACTTTTAACCCCGTTTATCATCATACATCTCACAACATTATCGAGGTCATTTTGCAGTTGCTCACAATCTTGCAACTTACTTATTACTATATAGAGAATAACATCATCCGCAAAAAGCCTTACCTCTGATTCCACTCCTTTACTCAAATTATTTATATATATAAGAAAACATAAAGGTCCAATAATACTGCCTTGAGGAATTCCCCTCTTAATTATTATAGGGTCAGATAAAGCTTCGCCTACTCTAATTCTCTGAGATCTATTTCCTAGAAATACAGCAACCCATTCAGTCACTCTTTTGTCTAGTCCAATTGCACTCATTTTTGCCAGTAGTCTCCCATGATCCACCCAATCAAATGCTTTAGACAGGTCAATCGCGATACAGTCCATTTGACCTCCAGAATCCAAAATATCTGCTATATCTTGCTGGAATTCTACAAGTTGAGCTTCAGTGGAATAACCTTTCCTAAAACCGAATTGCCTTCTATCGAACTACTTATTCATTTCGCAAACATGTCTAATGTAATCAGAAAGAATGCCTTCCCAAAGCTTACATGCAGTGCATGTCAAACTTACTGGCCTGTAATTTTCAGCTTTGTGTCTATCACCCCTTCCTTTATACACAGGGGTTACTATAGCATCTCTCCATTCATTTGGTATAGCTCCTTCAAACAAACAATCAAATAAGTACTTCATATATGTTAATATATGCCAATCCATTGTCTTTAGTATAATATCCTCAGAAATCTTATCAATTCCAGCCACTTTTCTAGTTTTCAACTTTTGTATCTTATTGTAAATATCATTGTTATCTATCATATATACATTTTAATACTTCTTTAGCATTAGTCACCTCCTCTATCTGGACATTTTCCTTGTAACCAACAATCTTTACATACTGCTGACTGGATACTTCTGCCTTTTGAAGATCCTCACATACACACTCTCCTTGTTAATTATTCCTAGAATGTCCTTCTTGGAACCTGTTTCTGCCTTAATGTACCTGTACATACTTTTCCATTTTTCACTAAAATTTGTATGACTGTCAATTATGCTTGCCATCATGTTATCCTTAGCTCCCTTCCTTGCTAGATTCAATTTCCTAGTAAGTTCCTTCAATTTCTCCTTACTTCCACAGCCATTTCTAACCCTATTTCTTTCCAACCTGCACCTCCTTCTTAGTCTCTTTATTTCTCTATTATAATAAGGTGGGCCTTTATCATTCCTTATCACCTTTAAAGGTACAAACCTATTTTCACATTCTTCAACAATTGCTTTAAACCCATCCTAGAGTCTGTTTACATTCTTATTTACTGTTTTCCACTGATCAAAATTACTTTTTAGAGACTGCCTCATGCCTGCTTTATCAGCCATATGGTACTGCCTAATAGTCCTACCTTAAAAACCTTCCTTTCTATCACATTTGTATTTAACTATGACAAAAACAGCTTCGTGATCACTAATACTGTCTATTACTTTCGGTTTTTCTATAGAGCTCATCTGATTTTATCAGCACCACGTCCAGGATTTTTTTCCCTCTAGTTCCGTCACTTTCTGAACCAGCTGTCCTTCCCATATTAGCTTACTTGCCACTTGTTGGTCTTGCATCCTGTCGTTTGTATTTCCTTCCCAATTGATATTTGGTAAATTAAGATCTCGCACTACAATCACATTTCTTTCCTTGTCGTTTCCCGCATAGCTGATTATCTTATCAAATAATTCTAAATCAGCGTCAGGGCTACCCTTTCCCGGTCTGTACACTCCAAAGACATAAAGATGCCTATTATCTTTAGAAATGAGCCTTACACCTAGAATTTCATGTGTCTCATCTTTAACTTCTTCGTAGCTTACAAATTCTTCTCTTACCAGAACGAATACTTCCACTCCCAACATTCCTATCCTATCTCTACGATAAACACTGCAGTTCCGTGAGAAAATTTCTGCATCCATTGTATCATTTCACAGCCATGATGCAACTCCTATTACAAAATCCGGTAAATATATGTCTATTAAATTACTTAATTCTATTCCTTTCTTTACAATACTTCTAAAGTTCAACATCAACATTTTTATGTCACCCCTACTTGACTTCCAGATCTCTGTACCCACATCACCGCTCCCCAGACAACGCCGTTTCCCTGAATGTACCTTCCAATTACCCTTCTAAACAAATTTCCTAACTTATAGGTACCACTGCGGTGTACGTGAAGGCCATCTGAGTGCAGATCCCTATCTCCTACCCACCCATTAGGGTCTAGAAATTTCACTCCCAGTTTCCCACACACCCACTCCGTAGTCTCATTTAAATCCCCAATCACCCTCCAGTCAGTATCCCTCCTACACAGTATTCCAATGATAACAATCTCCGCTTTCTTAAACTTCACCCATGCTGCATTTACCAGATCCCACACATCCCCTCTATGTTGATACTTATATTAGCTTGCCTTACATTGTTGGTACCAATGTGAAACACTTCTCTTTCCCCTCCTCCTTTCCCCACGTGTCTTCCTCCTTCTCTTCTACTTTTCTCAGCATCTGCCTCAACCTAATTCCTGGATAACACTCTACCCTAGTTCCCTTTCCTACACACACTTTCCCCACATGTCTAACAATGGAATCCCCCATGACCAGAGCCTCAACCCTACTTGTCTATCTGGATTAAAGAAGGACTACCAGAACACAGGACAACAGCCCTCATTCACCCATTGCACAAAAAAGGAGACAAAACTGACCCTAATAACTACAGGGGAATCTTGCTCCTAGACATAACATACAAAATATTTTCAATAATCATCATTAATAGGATAAGTGTACAACTTGAGAAAGAACTAGGAGAATATCAAGGAGGTTTCAGACCCTGGAGGAGCTGTCCTGTTCAGATCATGAGTCTTAAGTTGGTAATGGACTATAACAGGAGAAGAAACAGAGATATGGTGATAACATTTGTAGATTTCAAGAAAGCTTACGAATGCATCCGTAGAGAATCTCTGTTTAAAATTTTAAGACACCTTGGACTACATCCCAAATTAATAAACATGATAAAATTGACTCTCAAACACCAAATCAAAAGTGAAGTTTAGGGGGTGAAATATGAGTATTTTAAATTAAAACTGGACTACAGCAGGGAGATGGGCTCTCACCACTATTATTTAATTGCACTCCAGAAATGGTAACGAGGGAATGGTTTAGGAAATGTCTCCCAAAAATAAAGATTGGCCAAAAAATCAAAACAAATTGCCTGGGTTTCGTCGACGATTTAGCATTACTAGCAGTGGACATAAAAGAAGCAAAAACCCAGTTATCAGAACTTCAAAACATTGCAAATAAAACTGGCCTCAAAATATCATTTGAAAAAAACAAATGATGTCCCAAAAACCAACACAACTAAAAGAAGTTGCCATAAATAGTAATAAAATCAAAATAGTAACTCAATTTAAATATCTTGGAGAAGTAATAACACATAATCTAAATTAAAAAATCTCAATCCAAACAAGAACAAATAGATTAGGTAAAGCACAAAAATTAACATGGGATATCTACAAAAAAAAAAAATATCTATCAATAAATGCAAAAATAAAAAACATTGCAACACTTTTATATAACTGGAAGCTACATACGCAGCAGAAATACTTTTTCACCTGAATAAACAATCAAAGACTGACAGACTTCAGAAAGTTGAAAGGAGGATTGGAAGGACGTGCATCAACAAAAAATACTGGAAAGATGGACAATGGCGGATAATACCTATCAAAGTCGTGTAAGAGGAGACTGGGATTCCTTGGACATATAAGGATGCAGGATTCGAGACTTCTGAAACAATTAGTACAACGTGATCTCGTCTCAAAAAATACCACAACAGGATGCAAATGGATCACAGAAATAAAGGGGGATCTGAAGGAAATAGGCCTGACAATGGAAGACACCACAAATAAGATAAAATTGAATACAAAACTCAAGAATACAAACCTCCGCTTTACCCTTATATGAAACAAACCAACAACACGCATATTTTCAACTGAGGAAAGGGCACAAAGATCGGAGCATCTGAAGAAGTACTGGGAGGACCGCAAAGCCCGAACAATCCCTTCAAAGAGACCTGACCGATGGATTGACTAAAGTGATCCTATGCGGTCATAAAAGAAGAAGAAGACGACTCAAACCAATGTGTACATGGATGGAGTAAGGTATGTAGAAAGTGCAAATAACCTTTATGTTTAACAACACAATAAAGTTCAATGAGGAGAATAGAATTATCATAATTTCTCTCTTTGCTAGTGGTTTTAACCTCACACTAACACATCAAAGCTTTTTGGCAATGCAAGGGCAGGAAAGGGTTTTGACTGAAAGGAAGCAGCTGTGGCCTTAATTATAATACAGTCCCAGCATTTGCCATGTGTGAAAAATGGGAAACCAAGGATAACCATCTTCAGGGCTGCCGACTGCCAAATTTGAACCCGCAATCTCCTGAATACAAATTCACAGCTATGTGACACTAACCGCACAGCCAACTCCCTCAGTGAATGCCAGTCTAAAAAATCCAACTGAAGGACGACCTCCTACATACCCAAAAAATTAGATAATCTTAGAAATATTGAATTTAATATGGTGTAATCTTCCACAAAAGGGCAAGGGAGTGATTTTATTCAATAAAAGGATTTCTAATCATCAGGATTCAACAAACAGTACCTGGGAGATCTCGAGACAATAACAGTTGTAAGCGCGGCCTCAACAAGTTCTAAACACTTTCGCGTGTCTTAGGATATTTTATTTTAATGAATAAGTATACAACGGAGAACACGTCTCCAATATAGCAGTACATATAGTAAATCACTGTATTAATTACGATATTAAGGGAGTGTTATTGATAGTGAGCAATTAAGAAACGAACGTAATGATGGCAAGGATGGTAACAATGTTGTGTAATAATCATTACCGACTTAATTACTATATAATCAATCAAACTGGAAATATTTTTTTTTTAGTGCCTAACATGAGACTGAGCTGATTGAGAAAACTTTTCTTGTTGCAAACAAAATCTAACTCCATATATTGTTCACGGCAATTCTGTTATTGCAAGAAATAAATTTCATAATAAATCTGTATTGTTGGCCTCAACAAGAAATAAATCTAATTTATTGAGCGACTCAACCTTTACAATACAATATTCTTTTTTACTTTATTTTAAGAAAAGGGACAAGTTTCGTCTCTTCTATTGTGAGACATCTTCAGCCTAAGCTATTATGGTAAAACACATGATAATCTTAATGCTAAAAAACAATGACAGATATTAAAATGTTGAAGAGTCAATGTGAATCAATACGTCACATATAAACACAGTTTTTTAAAACAGTTTGTGTATGTCTTAAGACCAATTATTGAATGATAAAAGTCCCATTGAGTTTTTAATGTACAAAATGAATTAAAAATATGATCACAGCGTGCTAAAATCGGAGTTCAAACTTTAAATACATCGATGGGATCTCATGTTGGAATCCTTGAATACGTGAATATCTGATCAAACAGGGTTTGTTTTAGGTGGAATAATTCAATGTTTAATTATATGGCCGGACATATCTTGCAATCCATATATTATTTTGAAGATCTAAGAAGAAAAAAGAAAAATAGTTGTAAGCTAGGAGCAGTGTGTTCCAGAGCAGGGGTGAGGGGAGTGGTAGTAGGGAGAATCAAGTTGAGGGGAACGGATGAATTAAAAGCGTCAGAATTGTTTGTATTATGAAAGAAAGTTTTTATAATTTCTTCAAAAGGGATGTTATAAGTTTCAGAGATTTTGTTTTAGTTAATGTTGGGGTTAATTCTTTGATCAATGTTTGATCCGATTTTAGCAAGCTATGATCATCTTTTTAATTCATTTTGTACATTAAATTTCAATGGGACTTTTATCATTCAATAATTGGTATTAAGACATACACAAACTGTTTTTAAAAACCTGTGTTTATATGTGACAGATTGAGTCACCTTCACTCTTCAACATTTTAATGTATGTCAATGTTTTTTAATATTAATAATAGCTTAGAAGAGACTAAACATGTCCCTTTTTTAAATTTTTTTTTTGCTAGGGGCTTTACGTCGCACCGACACAGATAGGTCTTATGGCGACGATGGGATAGGAAAGGCCTAGGAGTTGGAAGGAAGCGGCCGTGGCCTTAATTAAGGTACAGCCCCAGCATTTGCCTGGTGTGAAAATGGGAAACCACGGAAAACCATTTTCAGGGCTGCCGATAGTGGGATTCGAACCTACTATCTCCCGGATGCAAGCTCACAGCCGCGCGCCTCTACGCGCACGGTCAACTCGCCCGGTCTTTTTTAAATTAAAGTAAAAAAGAATATTGTATTGTATTGTAAAGGTGGAGTCACTGAATCAATTAGACCATTCTGTTATATCATCTTCTTCATCATCATCATCATTATCATTTCCCTTTATCCAGCTGTAGCCGGGTAGGGGCAAATATGGTCCCTCTCCACTTTCTTCGGTCTTTCCACCACTCCTCCTCCAACACTGTGTCCCATTCCAGGTTTCTTTCTATAATGCTGCGTCGGATGGTATCCTTCCATCTCAATCGTGGTCGTCCACGGCCTCTCCTTCCTTGGATTTGCATTTCCATCACCTTTTTTGGGATTCTTTCGTCGCTCATTCGCTTTATGTGCCCAAACCATCTTAGTCGGCTCTTCTCTATTCTATCATTCATTTTTTCCACTCCAATTTCTTCCCAGATTTTCTCATTCCTTATTTTGTCTCGTCTACTCTTCTGTATCATACTCCTCAAGAATTTCATTTCGGCTGCCTGTATTCGACTCTCATCCTTCTTTGTCATTGTCCAAGTTTCTGCTCCGTAAGTTGTTATGGGTACGTAATACATCTTGTACATAGTATCCTTTGCTTCCACTGACACATCTTTGTCCCATAACATATTTCTTACACTATGATAGAAACAACTTCCAGCTTGAATCCTTTTACTAATCTCAGCATCCAGTCGAGCATTCTCCATTAATTCACTCCCCAGGTATTTAAACGTTTCCACTACTTCCAGGGGCTTGTCTGCAAGTCTAATCTGACCTTTCCCTTCTTTCTCCCCTCTAGTCATAACAAGAGTTTTACTCTTTTCTACACTTATTTTCAATCCACATTCTTCAATCTTCCCATTCACCACATTCAACTGTTCTTGAACCTTCCTGTCGTCTTCTCCCCAAATCACAATATCATCTGCAAATAACATGTTCATTTCTCTTCCTCCATATGCTGCTTTTGCTGTTCTCATGATGTCATCCATTACTATTGTAAACAGGATTGGTGATAGAACACTTCCCTGTCTCAGCCCACTAGTTATTTTGAACCAACTTGTCCTGCCAACTTGTGTTTGCACGCAACTACAACATTCCTTATACAATGCCATGATCATTTTTATTAATCCCTGTCCAATTCCTTTTTGCACCAGACTGTCCCAAACTTTCGTCCTAGGGACACTGTCATATGCCTTTTCAATATCAATGAATGTCATCACCATATCATTCCCGTACTCCCAATGCTTTTCCATTAGTTGTCTCATAATGAAAATGGGCTCTATTGTTGACCTTCCACTTCTGAAACCAAACTGATTTTCCTGTATCTGCTTCTCAACCCTCAACCTTATTCTACTTTCCAGTATCCTTTCCATTATCTTAGCAACATGGGATATTAGAGTAATTCCCCTGTAGTTCTTCAAAACTTTCTTATCACCTTTCTTGAAAATTGGGATGATTATTCCTTTTTGCCAATCCTCAGGGACCTCCTTATTCTCCCAGACATTCCTGAGAACCCGATATGTCCACTGCAGGCCTACAGCTCCAACTGCCTTTATCATCTCCACTGAAATTTCATCTATTCCAGCAGTTTTTCCATTCTTCATCTTTCTTACTGCCATTTCAATTTCATTCATTGTAATTTCTTTATCCATTTCTTCATCAACTAATTGCCTTTCCTGGTCGTCCATTGAATGACTGTCATACGTTCTTATGTTCAGCAGCTTCTGAAAATACTCTCTCCATCTATTTCTTATTTCTTCTGGCTTTGTTAAAATTATGCCACATTCATCCTTCACAAATCTGGTGTTTACTTGATCTCTCTTTTTGTTTCTTAAGATACCATACAGTAATTTCTTGCTGCCCTGTGTATCATCTCTCAATTTCTGTGTGAATAAGGCCCAGCTTTTCCTCTTTTCTTCCTCCACTACTTTCTTGGCCAAATTCTTTGCCTCCACAGATTTTCTTCTACTTTCTTCAGTCTTACATGTTTTCCATGCTTTCCATGCCATTTTCTTTTCCTTCACTTTAATCTTTACCCTATCATTCCACCAGTGTGTTTCTTTGTCTTTCACATTTCCTGATGTTCTACCACACACCTTTTCTGCACATCCAACCAGTGCTTCCTTAAATCTTTTCCATTCCTCTTCAACATTCCCCACCTCTGTCCTGGGTACCAAGGGTATTATTTCCCTTTGAAATTCTTCTTGCATGCTTTTCTCCTTCAACTTCCATACTTTAATTCTTTTCTCTCTCTTCTTAATTGGGGTTTTTCAATCTTTCCAACTTTCAAGTTTCCTATCACAATGCTATGATCTCCACCAAAGGCTTCTTCAGGCATGGCTGTTACATCTACAAGGTTCTTCCGGTGTTCTTTCTCTATGATTATATAATCAATCATGGTCTTTGTTGGTCTGTCTCCCCAGCCACACCTTGTAATCTTCTGACTGTTCTTCTTCCTAAATCAGGTGTTTCCAACAATCATTTGATTCCTCATGCAAAAATTCACCAACAACTCGCCTTCTGGATTTACATTTCCATATCCAAAGGGCCCTACAACATCTTCCTTTCCTTGTCTTTCCATTCCCACTTGTGCATTTAGATCTCCCATCAATAGTACTTCCTTATCTTCTATCTGTCTCTCCACTTCCTCTAAGAAGTCCTCTAGAATGTTCATCTATGCAACCAGTTTGTGGGGCATACAACTGAAATAGATCTTTCACGCCATTTTCAAACTGGAGTCTCATCATCATCATCATCCTATCGCTGACGTACTTTGTATATTCCAGATATTCTTGGATTTCTCTTCTAAGTATGATGGCCACTCCATTTTTTGCTTCAGGTCCTCCGCTGTAATATAGCCTGTATCCTTCTCTCAGAGGGATCTCCCCTGTACCCCTCTTCTTGGTCTCGCACAGTCCAAGTATGGCTATATCTTTTTCTATCATGAAGTCAACCAGTTCTTCTGTCTTTCCATTCTGTTATACTCATTGCATATTCTGTGAAGTGATGAGCTATTGTGATTGGCTGTTTTCACATTTTCAGAGTAAAACGTAAATGAAACTATAGTTTTTGCCTGTGGGACATTGAATTTTAATAATGGAAGAAAATACAAATTACCAAGGATGCTATTTACAACTTAGTACATAAATATATTGCATAAATCTCTACGCGATTTAAGAGAAATGAAATGGTCATACATATTCATGGTGCGGGTTACTGTAGTCACGTCCTAGTTCGTAATCCATGGGCAACAGCTGAATGGCCTAGTAAGTGGTCCTGAGAGTCGAGATACCAGTTGTTACGGAATGGGTGTGGGCATCTCGGACATATTCCGAGTCATGGCCCTGCTTGTGCTCAGGCGGGTAGGACTATACAATCCACCGGTGGTCCATAACCTGTTTGAGGAGAGATCCTTACTTGGATTATGTGTAAGTAGGGTAGCATCCTGCTTCATGAGTTTACCGAGCTAAGAACATTTTAAGCAAGCCTCGGACCTATGGGAGTAATGGAGTCCCACTCCCATTTGACAGGCGAGGGACTCCTTGGAAACAACTTTGCGAACGAAATGGAATTTGTTGGGGAGCTATCAATATTAATGGGGCTTATGGAAGAAAGAAAGTAGAACTGGCTGAGTCAGCTAAGAGGATGCATCTGGATGTGCTGGGAGTAAGTGAATCGGGTAAGGGGAGATAACGAGGAAGAGATAGGAGATTATAAAGTGTACTTCATGGGTGTTAGAAAGGGAAGGGCAGAGCCTGGGGTAGGGCTGTTCATCACGAATACCATTGCACGCAACATAGTTTCTGTTAGGTACGTAAATGAATGATGTGGGTAGATTTGTCAGTTGGAGGAATTAGGACGAGAATTGTCTCCGTGTATTCACCATGTGAGGGTGCAGATGAGAATGAAGTTGACAAGTTTTATGCAGCATTGAGTGACATCGTGGTCAGGGCCAACAGCAAGGATAGACTAGTGCTAATGGGCTATTTCAATGCGAAAGTTGGACATAGAACCAAAGGATATGAAAGGGTGATTGGTAAATGTGGGGAAGATATGGAAGCTAATGGGAATAGGAAGTGTTTGCTGGAATTCTGTGCTAGTAGGGGTTTAGCAGTTACAAATACATTCTTCAAGCATAAGGCTATTCACCGCTACACATGGGAGGCTGCGGGTACCAGATCCATAATAGGCTATATCTTAACAGACTTTGAATTCAGGAAATCTGTTAGGAATGTAAGAGTTTTCTGCAGATTTTTCGATGATACAGACCACTATTTGATATGTAGTGAACTAAGTATCTGTAGGTCTAGGGTGGAGAATGTGAAATCTGTCTGCAAATGAATAAGGGTAGAAAATCTCCAGGACGAGGAAATTAGACAGAAGTACATGGATATGATTAGTGAGAAGTTTCGAACAGTAGAGAGTAAGCAGGTTCAGGATATAGAAAGTGAATGGGTGGCATACAGGGATGCTGTAGTAGAAACAGCAAGGGAATGCGTAGGAACAATTGTGTGTAAAGATGGGAAAAGGCAAACATCTTGGTGGAATGATGAAATGAGAGCAGCTTGTAAACCTAAAAAGAAGGCTTATCAGAAATGGCTCCAAACAAGGGCTGAGGCAGACAGGGATTTGTACATAGATGAAAGAAACAGTGCAAAACAAATTGTTGTTGAATCCAAAAAGAAGTCGTAGGAAGATTTTGGTAATAACATGGAAAGGCAAGGTCAAGCAGCAGGAAAACCTTTGTGGACAGTAATAAAGAATCTTAGGAAGGGAGGGAAAAAGGAAATGAACAATGTTTTGAGTAATTCAGGTGAACTCATAATAGATCTCAGGGAATCACTGGAGAGGTTCTTGACTACATTCTCATTTACTGTTTGCAGTGCTGTGATGTCCTCGTTGTCTGATCTCTTGCTTTTAACCAGGCTGTACAGCATCTTCATGTTTCCTAACTTCCTGTAGATTTTGGGTAAATTCACCCCAGCACTTCTCTTCTCTCACAATCCTTTTTACTTCTAATTTCCTATTTTGGTATTCTTGGTCTAGTTTTTTGCATTTTCTCATCTCTGAGTTGACTGTTGTCACTATTTCTGGCTCTTTCAACATCTGTCATTTTCTTGTCCTTATTTCGTTTTTCTATTGCCAATTTCCTCAAAAGAGCATTATCTCGACTTACATATGTACTGGCAAGAGAGCAGTTTCTCATCGAAGACCTCCGCCTTGACCTGCTTCTACCAGCTACCAAAGCCTACTTGGATGTACTGCAGGAACTCAATAAGTAGAACAAGAGATATGGCCGGAGTTTTATTCAATGGATGCGATGATGATATATAGGGAATGGACACAAGCCAGATGTGACCTACGTCGTGTATTGACAAGATTTGCCATCATCGGAAATGCCTAACAGATAAATTCCATGACCTGGACGATAACTGCAAGTGTAAATTATGCGGAGCCTACTGTGACCAATATAATTGGATACTGTGCAACAAAAGACAAACTCTTTGACAAGTTTTTGTAAGGACTAAATGCACACTGTGCGAAATTTATCATATTATTATATTTACTTAGTGCTAGTGGAATGGATAACAAAAATATATGCAATTATACAGTTACCTGGAGTTTACTGTGTATGGTGATAGTGTCGCAGACATTTGCCGTATCACATTTGCAAAAATAACGATACATCATCTCTTTCTATTTCCTTCACTTCATTCACATGTCCATATCATAACGTAAGATACAACGTTCTTAAATGGAGTGTTGTCTATAAAACGTTCAGTAAACGTTAAGTTATGATCTTCTTACAGAAAGTATTCAACTAATTCACTGAACACAGCACATTAAGGAGTGCACTGATTTTGAGCAACTGCCCGCTATGACGTGCAGAGATGTTCCAAGTTTCCACTCTCACTGCTTTGTGACCTGAGAGATCATCAGTTGATTATAGTACTCATTTTAGCAGCTAGGGAGAGAAATTTCCTGTCACTGAAGTCGAGACACAGTACAAGTGGGAATGTTACCAGTGCAATGTAAAACGCCAACATGGCTGCTTGTTCAGCAGGACCAGTCACGTTTATGTGTCAGTTTTCACCAGCAACAGCTAAAGCCTCCGGTTAGAGGAAAAACGTGGAAGTTTAGACAGAATTCAATTCCCAGTTTGGAACTTGGTAATACTTATAAGGGACTAGCTGGTGTACCCGTGCTTCGCTACGGAATTCTAGTGTAAACTTGTGAGCAAGATTGTATTAAACTGCATAGCTCTTAACGTTACCCTAGAAATGCGACGGGGAAGTCACTAAACATCTTTTCTCATATGAAGACTGAGGGAATTTTCAGTGTAATGGTAGACCCGCTTGCATACCATCAGTCACAATTAGGTTGGGGAGTTTTCATTATAATGGTAGATACTCACTTTCCACCTACCTTTTTACATCCTTAGACTGTCAGTGGTTTTCCCCAACTGAAATGAACATACATTACAATGACGTCAGTATGAATGGCGCGATTAAAAGCAATGCTTTCATATGAAATACTCGATCAGATGAAACACCACACATTATCTCACTTTTAACGAACAGGACTACACTGCCGATCTAACAGTCCAAAGCTACATAGCTAGAATGACCAAGCCGCAGACAGCCATAATTCGTGAGCACTTCATCCTTTTTTGGTGGGAAGAGGGTCGAATAGTGGAGACTCCCAGCGCAAAAACTATGCCCTTTTACTAATCTGTTTCCTAGGAATACCTGATGAGTCGGAAGATATCAATTCACTAACTGGCGGCGGAAAAATCTACCTGACTTGGAGGCAAATTTTTCCTCCAACCAGAGGAGAAACCCCCTCTTCACTGATAATTTGGAATAAAAAGAATGTAAAATTTAATAAAAGTGAAGTGGAAGAAGCTTTTCTTAAGAAACGGCGCTTTTCAGGGTTTAATTTTGAGTTATTTAGTGAATTGTGGTGCTATAATTTGGAATAGGCCTAAATTGTTATTCTAGACCAGGCGTTACTACTACTACTATGATGTCAGCCTCTGCCTTAAGTATGCACTCTGCTCATTCTAAACAGCTCATCAGAGTAGGCATCGAATAACTGGAATATTATGAAGAACCAGTGTGTTACGTACCAGGTGTATCAGAAAATGTATGAACCAGAGGAATGGCCTGCTAAAGAAGAAAGTTTTCTAACTCCCCGGCTATTTCCCGCTAATATCCAGTCAGGCTATTATACCCGGTACGCAGCAGAAATCCCATCTATTGGAGTTGAGAGGCAGCATAATAGACAAATAACATCACAACAAACAATGGTCAATGTAATGTTATTGTTGATCAATGTTATGCGCTTTTGATATTGTAGGCCTTCACATTTAGTTTTCTTCCAAATCTGAAATACCACTCATTATAGTCGGTATGGTAAAACTAAATAAAACATAAATGATCGGAAATTGTATTCTCTGCAACTTTTGTTACGTTGTACTTTTTGATAGGACCAAAATCATAGGTATTTAAAAATTAAATTTTAGGTGCCTTCCCCTAAACCACAATTTCATCCAGGTTGAATAAAATTGTTTATAGCTTAGACTGTAGTTTCTTATTCCCCGACTCTATATGCCGATTTTCATTAAATTCTGTTAACCCATTTTCTCGTGACTCAGCGTCGATATGGACTTAGCAACAAAAATACAAATTCATGAATATCTGTGTTGTCATAGCCGGTACAGTAACAATGTATAAGACATAAATGGTCAGAAATTTAATTCTATATAACTTTGGTTACGTTGTATTTATCGATACGATCACTAATAATATAAATATTTGAGAATTAAATTTTAGGCCTTCCCCTAAACTACCATTTCATTCAGCGTGAATAAAATGGTTTATAGCCTAGATTGTAGTAGCTCATTCTCCGACTTTGCATACCTGTTTTCAATTAGATAGGACCACTAATGACGTAAATATTTAAATTTTAGGCCTTCCCCTAAACTATAATTTCACTCAGCGTGAATAAAATTATTTATAGCCTAGATTATAGCGACTTATTCTCAGATTTTGCATACCAATTTTTATTAAGATAGGACCACTAATAACATAAATATTTGAAAATTAAATTTTAGGTCTTCCCCTAAACCACCATTTCTATCAGCGTGAATAAAATTATTTATAGCTTAGATTGTAGCGACTTATTCCCCGACTTTGCATACCGATTTTCATTAAATTCTCTTTACCTGTTTTCTAGTGATGCGTACAGACAAAACTCATATATAGATTATTGCCACCAGCTCTGGAAATGAAGATATGTATCAACTTTCTACAAAAATGTAGAAACTGCTGTAGCTGAACCAACTGAATCGGGCACAATTAGCGACTAACAAAAAGATATAAAAGTGGTCTCACAGTTTCAATTGCTTATGTTTATATTTGTTTTTTCCAAACAATGAAAAATTGAAAAGGTAAAAATAATAACTACCGGTAGTAATTTAGAAAAATACCGCTATCCCCCCAAATTGCCTAAACTGTAAATTGGTAATTTATTTTGAAAGACATGCCTAATTCCAAGTTCTTTAACAATGTGTTGTTAACAAACAATTTCAAGCATGTTAAGCACAATGAATTCTTCCTTTTAGCTCATTTTAAAGAATAAAAATAAAATTTAACTTAAAAAAGACATAATATGAAGTTGACTGTCATTATCGGATTAAAATGTCCAAACAATAACATCGTAACTTGACGTGTGCAGCTAGTATTTCATATATCTCCAATGAAGACCATCGTAACTTCATTACATACGATGCTCTTCGTTGGATAATTCCAATTCAGTAATATCGTAACTACATATAAATGGGTTATTTAATACATTAAAAAATACCTTTCTTGGGACAAAATGAAGTAGGCAGTAAATGCATTCCAAAAACCCATAATCGTTGATATAGAAAAACTCTCTGATTTTTTTGAAATTTGTGAAACTTTAAACTGCTCTCCTCAATAATTTACTTTATGCAGGTACTATGTTCTTAGTTGGAGCGGTCAATATCTATCATCATATCAATGATGTTATGGGCATATACTTCTTAGCAGTGACCATTGGATAGGGATACTATGCATCATCTAAAGTGGAGAAAACAATGCAAGAATACAGACCCTATGTAAGCGGGACAATGAGTGGAAGAATTTTTTTTATTCTCTTGATAAAAAGGACACATCTATTCCCCTACTGCGAGAGAGAGAGAGAAGAGTAATTGGCCCTTCTATGCGATTGATGGCCAAGTGATGAATGATGAATATGCAGAACATAAGACTAATAGACATGCAGTTACACAGGATGGAATTTAGGAAAGTTCTTACCTGATCCTTCAGCCAACAGAGAAACAATCGTTCCAGTCAAGGCTCCAACAGCAGTGGTGAGTTGTAGGAATATCGCCTGTAAGAGCAATGTAGTTAGACAATTAAAAACTGAATAGCCAAACTAAATATGAACTACACCATCTAAAGTAATAGTACCTTTGTTCTACCACAGCCCGACTGAATAAGAATAGCAAAGTCTCCTATCTCGTGAGGAACTTCATGAAGGAGAATTGTTATCGTAGTCACAAATCCAATATTTCTGCCGGCAAGGTAGGAAGCACCTATTGCTAGACCATCAGTAAAATTGTGGGTAAAGTCAGCAGCAAGGTTGAGGTATCCTGCCACTTTGATGTCCCCCTCTGAAATATAAAGAAAATCTGCATTTGGGAGGGCATAATAATTTACAGTATTAAAATGGCAACTCATAGGTCTTTTATGGTGTAAGAGATTAAAGGCACTTGGACAAGAAAGAGAGAAAAAGGAGACTTTTATAAAGCAAATCTTGAATTCACCCATTTTTTCTAATCCTCAAAATATAAAAATTGAGAACATCATGCAGAGTGAGAATGCTGGTAATCTTCAACATCTTTAAAAAGTCAAATTTAATTATCCAACCAGCCACACACATGTCCCACACATGCTCAATAGGACTGAGGTCCAGGGATCTGGCGGGCCATTCTAAGGTTGCGATGTCGTGGAGAGCTTCTCTGGAGATGCGTGCAGTGTGAACCCGGGCATTGTTCTTCTGAAACATCCCATTAGCAATGTTCGCCATCATAGGGACAACCACTGGATTGAGTACCCTATCAACGTACTGTCGAGCATTTATAGTGCCCTCAACAAGCACTAATTGTGATTCCACATTAAAGCCAATAGCTCCCCAGACCATAATGCCTGGTGTTGGCCGTGTGCCTCTCGACAATAAGATCTGGGCGGCCCCTCTCCCCGGTATGTTGGCGCACACGATTCCGGCGATCACTGCGGGCAAGATAGAAGTGCGATTCATAACTAAAGACGACCCTATGCCATTCCTCGACCCGCGTCAATCTTTCTCGACACCAGGCCAGCCTTACATGTCACTGTTGTGGGGTCAATGGAACACCTTCTGCAGGGACATGGGCTCGTAAGCCAGCTGCACGTAGGCGATTACCAACTCTTTGTAGTGTAACATGGGGTGCCACAGCTGCTCGAATTTGCGCTGCTGTTGCATGGGGTTCCATCCGGGCCATCCGAACGATGCGGCGATCCTTTCTCACAGTTGTCTGTCGCGCTGGGCCTGTGCCAGGTCCACGAGTGTGGGTACACGTTGTACCGTAGAAGCCTGTCTACCAACACGTGCAGCGACAGTCCTTAGCGATAATCCAGCCTCACACAGCCCAATTATCTGAGCCCTCTCATACGGCGACAGTTGTTGATAGCGTGCTCTTCTCTGTCGTCGAGGCATGTTTGACAGGGAACACTTCACTGCACAGACTGCAAGTCAACTACGCTACACCAGAGTCCGTATACTGGAGTTGATTCCTCTGCGACCATCACGTGGGGAGACCTGTAGCAACAATCCAATGGGTCTGATACTTTGATCGTTTACATACCTAAATGGCATTGTTCCATATCTTGAAAATCAACACAAACGACGAGTGCGTTCATGGTGTTGCAATTTTCATTTTCTTAAGTGTATGTCCTCACACTATAGGAACACTGTTAATAAACTTAACCATGATAGGTTAATATTGTGTTTGGTCCGTATTGACTGGTCTGAATGTATAACTATTTATAATAGTTTATTTAAATCCGCCTTGATCAATACACTCATTAAATGAAAGAAACATTATTAATTAAACCATACATGTTTCGGGAAATCTCAACCATTCCCTTCATCAGTGGTTAGATCAAAGAATAACACAATATGACACAATTTACCTTACACAAAAATGTAATTCTGAATCAAGTTTAAATGAGAAAAGTACAGAAGATAACCCACTGTTTAGGCTAGCATATAATCATTTAAGGAACAAAAAGAAGAAAAGAAGAAAAACTTGAAGATCCTAAATTTGTATAGTGTTCTCATTCAGTTCAACCAAAATTGTATGTATTGATCATTTTTATAATATTTCATAAGTTCTCTTTACTCTTTGATATGATGTATTGGGACACAATACTCCTTCAAATTGTAAAACAAAAGATTGTGTCATATTGTGTTATTCTTTGATCTAACCACTGATGAAGGGAATGGTTGAGATTTCCCGAAACATGTATGGTTTAATTAATAATGTTTCTTTCATTTAATGAGTGTATTGATCAAGGCGGATTTAAATAAACTATTATAAATAGTTATATTATACCATAGGAACACTGCGGAGAGATTTGCACACAATTAATGACTCATCAAATTTACAGTTGGCATGCAATCTAGTGATTAGAAATTTTATATCACCACCTCTCCTGTTTGCTAACATTCTGACGGTGAAAATTTCTTCCCCCACCAACGGGACTTGAACCAGTTATCCAAGGTGTCTGATCATAAAGACTTGCCGCCTTAACCATCATGGCCACAGGGTGGGTGGATACAGATTTAAATCAATACAGTATATGGCATTTACTGTATGGTGTTATCAATATACCAAATCATGAAGGTGTAAAATGTATCAGAACGAAATATCCACTCAGTTAAAAAAAAAAAAAATTAAAAAATTATTTCTTTCATATATTAATACTCTCAAAATAAAAAACAAACTATTTATACTTTATAGGAAAATATGAAAATAATACCAAGTATCAAGAAAATCTGGTATCAATCCATGTCGAATTATTATAAACCTACATTGCATTCAGGAGATGGTAGGTTTAAACCCCACCACAGACAGCCTTGAAAATTGTTTTCTGTGGTTTCCCATTTTCACACCAGATAAAAATAAGTCCATGATGGTACCTTCCCACCTGGTTGGGTGTGTGGTGGTGATGATGCAAGGAGAGTGTGAAACAGTGTTGGCACATAGTCTATTCCTGTTGAGTAATACCAAGAGATCTGATCTTCAAGGCTTAATATTCCCATCCAACAAACAAATTACCATGAACAGTCATATGTCCTCACTCTATATGAACACTGTGGGGAGATTTGCACTTGTGTCAAAAAAACATTGTGTATTAGTATAACAATAAACCAGTACAAAAAAGAAAAATGTATGATCTTGAAGAATTTGCTAGAGGCAGAAGGTAATAGCATATTATGGTATGGTTGCTCACACTTCGTTTTTGTCCAGCATTGAATGTTTTTGTCCAGCATTGAATATTATATACAACAAGGCATGCTAAAAATAATCCTTTATGCCTTCTCCGTATCATTCATTAATATGAGTTTCACAAAACTCATGCATATTCAAGCACATTTCATGAGCACTCACTGGGGTAGATAAAAAGTGACAGGTCTGCTGTAATAGAGGAGATAAATGACAATAAATGCACCAGGAGGAGAAAGGTTGGATAAGTGGGAGGCAGATTTTCAGAAGTATACAATAAAAGTGGGCAAAACAAAAACTACCGGTATAAAAGTTTCATGGGAAGGGACTGGTTGTCACATAAAATAGCAAAGACAATCTCAAAGAAGCAGGAACAATAAGAAAAGAATGGCTGTACCATACAAACTCTATGGATGAAGAACCTCGTAGCAGAGTCCTGCAGCGAGGCCCAGCCCATGAGCTGCTTCAGCAGTACACTGCAATGGGCTTTGAAAGGCTCGAACAAACACAGCCCGTGACATCATCGCACGGGCCGGTCTGGGCCAAGGCTCTGTCATTCGTACGCGGTGAGCCAAGGACAGCGCTGTGGTAGTTCTATGGGCTGACTGCTTCAATGTGTACAGTGTACTGCGTGTCACTGGAGCGCGTTGCAATACGGTCGAGTGGAGCTGATCAAATTTGCTGTGGTTTTCAGTTTGACTTCTCCGTCTATCCTGTTATCGAAAACGAATGTGGACTGTAATTTCAAAAGAAAAGAAACCGTGGCAAAAAATCGTGAAGTAAAAAAAAGAAGTAACAAACGAACTAAAATCCGCACAATACAAGACTTCTGAACCGAATCCTAAACTTAAAAGTCGTATTTGGTTGGTATTCAAGCCTGCAGTTGACGGTGATGGGAAAGATGTTAATTTTGTGTGCTGTACGATCTGCGGTGAACTTTATGTACATACTAGCAGTTACTCGCGGCTTCTCGCGTGGATTTCGTAATTTGATAATAGTGATCGCTCCTCGGTACTGTACTAAGACATTATCTGAAAATCCCTGAAGTATAAAACCTCACTGAAAAATTGAGTTTCATTTACCCCAGAAACTCTTTGTAAACAAAGTTTGTCGTATTGCCTTTTGGGGCTGAGATCACCATGCGACATAGAACTGTACACGTGAGAATGTCTTCTCTCAAGTAAAAAAACCACGTTTCTTTATTTTTAAAGGAGATTACAAATACGTATTTCCACATCTGTAACATCTTCAGGTTTGAGATATAAGTATCCGCATAAAAAGAATTCAACCCCTTTATCATCCCTTCCTCCACCCCCTCCTACGTGGATTTTCCAAAAACAAAAAAGAGAGACATGTCTCTTTATTTTTAAAACAGATTATAAATACCACTTCACATCTGTAACATGTTAATTTTTGGAGATATATTGTAGATATGCTCAGGGATTATGTATACGAATTTTGGTTGGCAGCTATGCCCAAACGTACACACATAATCGCGCTGCTGTAGAACCCTGGAGCTGGCGTTGCCATGGTTATGGCACTTCATTTCCTTATCCGATTCAGAGAGCAGGGGTAGTGCGGTGCCAATATCTCCATAACGGTCGGTTTCAGGGCCGTAAAACATAGCCCATAGGGCTTACCGAGATTTGTTCTTTGAATCAAGGGGCTTAAAATGAGCTTAGTGTTGTCCTTGCATGACAAATTCGATATTTCGCCTATATTAGCCTATTATTTTTATGCCTTCCCTGTCGCCCCCACCTGGAATTGTTTTGAAAATAAAATACAGCCCATGTCCCTCAGGGATAATGTATATTTACATTAGTAAAAGGATTTTTAGAATCGGTCCAGTAGTTTCTGAGATTACCCTCCTGATAAACACAAACTAACAAAATTCACACTTTCTCTTTATTATATTAGTGTAGATTAAAGGAGTCAGACTGATTTTGTCTTTTTTATGATTAGATAAAAGACTTACGATGAACGAGGTGTGCTTGAATGACGAGCATTCTAATGTTTCCGTGTCCGGCTCCATCTCTAAATGGTTAGCGTGCTGGCCTTTGGTCACAGGGGTCCCGGGTTCGGCAGGGTCGGGAATTTTAACCTTAATTGGTTAATTTCGCTGGCACGGGGGCTGGGTGCATGTGACGTCTTCATCATCGTTTCATCCTCATCACGACGCGCAGGTCGCCTACAGGAGTCAAATCAAAAGACCTGCATCTGGCGAGCCGAACTTGGCCTTGGACACTCCCGGCACTAAAAGCCATACGCCATTTCATCAGACTCCACAACTATGCCACAACCTGCCGAAGTAATGAAATTTTCTTCGTGGACTGACGTTCATGATGCTCCTATTCCAACAGATGAGCTGGAAAGATATTTAAAGTAAAACTGTGGAATGCAAGAAGATATAGCATCCTATTTGAGAACAAATGGACAAAACTATCCAAAATTTCACCAGATCGCTAAGAAAGTAATATGTATGCAAGCATCATGTTCAGCTTCAGAGAGAAATTGCAGTTCAGCGGGCTTCATTGTCAACGCACGACAATGTTGTTACTCTTATTTTCATTCACGGTAATTCCATTCCACCACATTAACAATGACCAATAAACTACTCACACTAAGTAAAAGCTATGTTTAGGATTGTTTTTGTTGTTGGCAAATTGCACGTCATTTCTGTTTATATTTTATTTTGAGGTAAACGCGAATGAAGTCCTATGAATATGCTTCGTGTTATTTAGATTCATTTTCAGTTAACTTGATGTCAATTGCAAATGAATATTAGTTTATAATAAAGTTTCTGTTTGTTTTCAATTATTATTATTATTATAGTGCAGGAGAAATATCTACCGTTTCATTTCAAAATGCGATTAGCCTACTTTGCAATATGTTAGTAGCGTACGGAATTCGTAGAGTGAATGATCCGAATAGTAGTCTGATGTGAACATTTCGTTGTGCACAGCGCACATGTTATTTTGGAGAACTACTCAAGGTTATTCCACGGAGCCCGCCCAGTGCGGTGGACTGCAGTGGGCCGTATGAGCCCAGTGCTGTGAGCCAGTATGCTGCCGCGTCAGAAAGAGAAAGGCACTGCACGGGCTGGGCTGACGGAGCCCGTGGGTTCGTAGAGCTGCGCGGTGGGTCTGGCTGCAGGAGTCTGCCTCGTAGACTGGTATGGGTTGAACACGATGTCTCTGTTCCGTGTCGCTGCATCCAAAGTCAAGATCGGCATGCTGACCGCCAACCTTCGCTAGAAGGTGGCACATAAAGAAGAAGAACCATACCCTGGGAGCTGTTTGAGATGACAACTCTGTTCCAGAGGACTGGACCAAAGGTATCAACATTCCATTATTATGCAAGGATTTGGAAGAAAATGTGGGATTTGCAGACGTATCACACCTCCCCCTCATGGAGTGAAAGTAAACAGAGATCATCGAGGCTAGCCTGAGCAGAAAATACAGCATTAATGGTTATGAATTTCATGTTTTTGGTCTGTATTGAACTGAGAATAATATATAAGTAATAATAATAATAATAATAATAATAATAATAATAATAATAATAATAATAATAATAATAATAATAACAATAACAACAACGTAAACGTTTCCACCTTTTCAATACTAAAATATATTCACAAAATTATAAATTACACGGTACTAGTTTCAATGTTGATCCTCATATCAAATTCACACTAGAATCTGAATCAAATCAAAAAATCAACTTTCTAGATTTAACCATCACTAGAAACTAGGATTCTTTCAGTTATAAAATTTTCAGAAAACCCACTCAAACAGCCTCCACCATTCGCCAAGATTCAGTGCACCCCCAGTCCCACAAACGAGCCACATACAACAGCCTAGTTCACCGAGCCTTCAGTAAACCTATGTCCAATAAAGATCTAAAAAACGAACTCAACACAATCCGCGGAATCGCAAAATTTAACGGCTTCAGCAATCATTTTATAGAAAGGATAATCAATAGACACAAACATCGCCCAAAAACTACCCTCAAAAAAGAAATAACCAAACCTCTAACATTTTCCACCTTCACGTTCAACAATGATATCTACAAGTTAACCAACACTTTAAGAAACAAGGCTTTAAAATAGCCTTCAAAACCAACAATAAGAACATGAACGTTTTATACAATACTTCACACATCAACAAGACCAGCAGTTTTTTAAAATCAGGAGTTTATAGGATCAAATGTACCACCTGTAAAAAAACCTACATCGGGCAAACCGGGAGAAACTTCATTATCAGATACCACGAGCACACTAACGCAATAAAATACAACAGGTTTTCAGCCATCGGCCAACACATGCAAGATTATAACCATAATTTCACCAATATTGAACAAGACATGGACATCCTCGTATTAGCAAACAAGGGCCCTTTACTCAACATAATGGAAAATTACTACATACACCTAGACCAATACTTTAATGCCAGTCACAATCTCAATGAAATTTCAGAGAAACCCAACATACTCTTCGATCTATTTATCACTTTCCTCAGAAACAATAATGCAGCCAACCTAAACTCAATCCTAAATTTAATCAAAGGTACTTTTCCAAGACAATTACACTTTCTCCCGCACCCTTCAGCCCCACCTTAAGCCCTCTTCCTAAGCCATATTTCATTTCAATACAAGAACTTACTGATTTCCATGATTATAATTTTTACAACACCCCATTTATACTTTATTCTTTGTTAAAAACCTCTTAGTATGTATATTCCTTGTATTATTAACTATTACCATAATAACATCTCATTTCACTGGTTATTCTTTAAAATAACATTTTCTTAGGATTTCGCCAAAAGTGATCTTTGCTCCAATACGGCTGATGATGACCCCTAGATGGGTCGAAACTAGTACCGTGTAATTTATAATTTTGTGAATATATTTTAGTATTGAAAAGGTGGAAACGTTTACGTTATTATTATTATTATTATTATTATTATTATTACTTATATATCAGAAAATACAGAACACCTTTTACAAGGGAACTGTTAGAGTTGGAACATACCAACTGCAATGACACAGGGTAAGATGAACAATTAAGACATCAGAATACTGCTGCACGCCTGCCGTTGTTACATAGGGCCGTCCACAACATGACAAACTAGGTGATCTGAACAGGGGTATGGCAGTTTCTGCATCTGAGCCAATAAAATAATATATTAACAATATGCACATTTATAACATCCAAGATTTAATACTACTTATTGTACATAGCTTGGATCTTTGTAATTCGGCGTTATGCTGTTGCTGATCCTGAATAAATAAAATAAATAAATAAATAAATACACGCCATAACCCTAATATTTTGATATATAAGGTGTCCCAGGAGGAATGGTCAATATTCAGGGATATGACAGGAATGATCATTTGGAGAAAAAAAATTCTTACAGACATACGCCCTATTCCAAATGGTTTCCGAGATAGAATACATTTAATGTATATTTGTTTTTGGACAAGTGACACGCATTTATGTGTCTTACCCACTCAACCTCTTTTGACGTTTTATTCTAGCCCAACCAACCTCAATGCTTTCGACCTCTTTACTCAGGATTTTTTTCTGCCATTAACCGAGCTCGATAGTTGCAGTCGCGTAAGAGCGGCCAGTATGCAGTATTTGGGAGATAGTGGGTTCAAACCCCACTGTTGGCAGCCCTGAAGATGGTTTTCCATTTTCACTCCAGGCAAATGCTGGGGCTGTACCTTCATTAAGGCCAAGGCCGCTTCCTTCCCACTCCTAGCCCTTTCCTGTCCCATTGTAGCCATAAGACCTATTTGTATCGGTCAAGCAACTTGTAAAAAAAAAAAAAAAAAAAAAATTCTGCCATTAAACTAGTCCGTTGAACACACAGTTGTCCATGGTGTTGTGAGTGAGGTAGTGCGAGGGATAGACAGTGTATCAGAGAGAAGCATCAGTTAACTGTGTTTGTACATGTGTTGGCTAAAAAGCCACACATCTACACTAATGAAGAATACGTAGGTCCTTACATTTCAACTTTTGAATGTTGACTGGTAGATACTTGATTGCAGCCTACCCCAACACTATTGACATCACCCAATACTGGGCAAGAATCATTCAGCTCTCAAATTGTTGATTTATCTGTGATTGTTTGTATAACAGATCTGCATATACAAGATTTGTATAATACGAATGTAGATATTTTTTTTAAATATCTGTATGTAAAGTTGGTACTTCAGACACAAATTTCTTCACGCATACCCCCAGTTTTTTTTCTCCTTTGGTTATAAGAAGAACTTTAATACAATTCTGTTGAAAGCGAAGAGGAGGAACCCGTGCTACAGTGGCCAGGAAGTTTCATCATGTTCGGTATTCCTGCATATGCATGTGCTCAACTGCTGTCTACGTTCAGCAGGGTGTCAGGTTCCATCCGGTAATGATGTGAATGTTTATTAACATTATGGCGAGTAGTTTAAGAAGTAGTGACAAAGTTATTTATTTAGTTGGTGAAGTTAAACACCAGATCAGTGGATATAAATTATCATTTAATTGACAAGTTTTGTCAGTCTTGTTTTATACCATACACAAGGTGAAATTGACTGTCGGTGAAGGTGATAATTTAGTTGCACATGAAAGTGTAATATTTTGGGAGAAGAATAGGATCCATCCATGAGCTCAAATTCAATTTCTGGTTGTGATTCAAATGTAGAAGGAAGGCAAATTCAGAAAAGTAAAAGAAATGTGGAAGAAAATGTTTTATGGCATCAAAACTAGCAGCTGTTTTAGACCGATGTCAGTTAAGTCAAAGAGATGTGTTCATCCTTGAAGGTACATCTGAGGCCTTAGAACATAATGTTGATGAAATAGCACTTAATCTTAGTTCAGTTCAAAGATATCTAGAACAATTCAGAAAGAAACAGGCAGAAAATATTAAATATTTGTTTAACTTTTGTTACTGTTCACTGGGACCACCCTAATGTTTACAGCTTCTGTGATGGTAGTGCTCCTGCTGCTGTCAAAGAATACCATTGGCGCTTTTGAACACATCAAATTCTTGATCATTGAGTGTTTACCAGAGTTCTCAGCACATTGGGTGAAACAGGTATTCTTTCAAGTTCCCATTTTTCTTCTGAATGTGTAATTCAACAGCCTGTGCAGGAACAGCAAGACATTGTTGAAATGGTGCAGTGTAGTCCTACTAGCAGCACACAGCAACTTTTTGCACATATCTATGTCGCACGAGCACATGTATGGCAAACATTACATGGAGAAAACTTGTATCCATTTCAAAATTTTAATAAGGTTGGGTGGGTAAGACACATACATACAGCCTAAAAACAAATGTACATTAAATTTCTATCTCTGAAACCATTCAGAGTAGAGCATATAACCATATGAAGTTTTTTGCTTCAAATGATTGTTCCTGTCAAATCCCTGAATACTGACCATTCTTCCTGGGACACCCTGTATTCATATACTGTGGACTTGTTAGTAAAATTGGTTGTGGAGCATGAAATCCTGTTCGTGTTATCAAAATCTCAGGTTTGGCATAAAGTGTTATGTAAATTTATAATACATTGATGAGCAACTGAATTGGAAACCCCTGGCTAGTAGCATACAGTACCCCCTTCCACAAAATACTGGTAGCAATGGGGAGCCTTACTAATCCATGAGCACTGCACAGCCTCCCATAATGCACAGATATTGGTCGGAGCAGGATCCAGGATGCTCTTGACGACTTCTGAAATGTGCTCAATAGGATTGAGGTCAGGTGGAACTTGCAGGCCTAACAGGCATCAAACTGTCAGAATTCGGGAATAATGGGCTGGTGCATTTTATTTCTGTAGATACAGGTCTCTTGCAGGGTGTTGGAGACAAACAAAAGGGGTAGACATGATCTGGCAGCAGGTTCCTGTGTTGTTCACTGGTGAGGAACTTTGTCAGATGTACCAGGGGTCCCATTTTATCTCATATGACTGGTGCCTGTACGAGGATACCATCACCAACTGTCTGAACTGTACCCTGCTGACGAGGGATCAGTTGCCTCATGCAGTTTGTGATGACCCTGTGCACTGCCATTGGCATGTACCAGCTGGTACCTCAATTCATCTGTCTTTCCATGCTTCACGGGACCAATCGCTGTGTTATTTTGCTCATGTCTGTCATTGTGCTTGTGATGTGCAGTTACCAGTGGTAGGATGATGGTTACTGTATCCCATTGCGAGGAGTTGGTTCTTTACACTTCTTTTTTTTCATCCATCATTGAATTTGCAAGTGGTCTATGGCACTGGAAGCAATCTATCCACTCCTACCATCAAAGCTAGCCAACGGTGACCCATGTCATCAACATATTATATACCACAGTAGTTGACACTGTTGGTGGTGTTTTTGCCTGAATTCCATACTCAGGGTATACTCTTGTCACTATGGCCTGTGGAAAGCAAATAAACCCTGGTTTACAGTAAATACAATAGTACTAACAAGGAAACCCTTCCAACTGTAAGTCTAAAATCTGACAGATTTGGTACGACTTCAGTAGGAATGCTTTCATAATCGTAATTTCCCTTTATCCAGCTGTAGCCGGGTAGGGGCAAATATGGTTACTCTCCACTTTCTTCTGTCTTTCCACCACTCCTCCTCCAACACTGTGTCCCAGTCCAGGTTTCTTTCTATAATACTGCATTGGATTGTATCCTCCCATCTCAATCGTGGTCGTCCACGGCCTCTCCTTCCTTGCATTTGCATTTCCATAACTCTTTTTGGCAATCTTTCGTCACTCATTCGCTTTATATGCCCAAACCATCTTAGTTGGATCTTCTCTATTTTATCATTCATTTTTTCCACTCCAATTTCTTCCCGGATTTTCTCATTCCTTATTTTGTCTCTTCTACTCTTCTGTATCATACTCGTCAAGAAATTCATTTCGGCTGCCTGTATTCGACTCTCATCCTTCTTTGTCACTGTCCAAGTTTCTGCTCCGTAAGTTGTTATGGGTACATAATACATCCTGTACATAGTTTACTTTGCTTCCATTGGCACATCTTTGTCCCATAACATGTTTCTTACACTATAATAGAAACAACTTCCAGCTTGAATCCTCTTACTAATCTCAGCATCCAGTTGAGCATTCTCCAAATCAAAATTAGATGCCCAGTCGCATATTTAGCACCTGTTTCGGGGTGTTAACGTTGGTTTGCTCATTTAAGCACAGCACCCGTGAGTGAGTGGCGGGAAGCGCGCAGAAGTGGGGAATAATGAATGTGCCAGAGAACGAGAGAATTTATTAATTTAATCATCATGGTTTGATTTTATAATGGTCCGTATTGACTACAATCTCTACTCCAATAAATACACCTTTGATCATTGTCTATTTTGCAAATAGAGGAGAAAGACATTGATTCTGATATCAGTGTTCTACTGATAGGCATGTTGCCTGATGCTAAGGTCAAAGCCAATTATGTTTATGTATGGACAACAGCATATTCATTTAGGTTGGAGTGACGAGCTGCAATTCTAGGGATTTTTGAGGACAGATGGAATGACTTATCTGTAGATGCGTAGTTATCAGTGACCTAAAATGGTGATATGTTTAAAATGAGTTTACGAATCAACAGTTATCGACTTCCTCACATTTATATGCGCAATGACTGGTAATTGCAGCTAGTGCTGTAGTTACCTCTATGTTAAAACTGATTCCAACAAATACCGATATAAGGTGGCACTCCAAACCGTTTCGTACAAGGTCTTATATTAGTTTCAGAAACATTAGTAAGTGATAATGAACTGATTTTAATATATTTAAATATATTGTAGTTTTAACGTCAGTACGTTCATTTCCACATTATCACTGACTTTAGTCACCGATTCCACTTGTATGGTGTCATCTGTCGCAGCTGGTTTGGTTACAATCTCCTCTAAGCATAACGCCTCTACTGTAGATATATCTTCCAATATGGGAAATGAATCGTCAAATAAAATAGAACTCAAATCAAACGGATTTCCATCAGGCTCAAATTGACCTTTCAGTGTAGCTATAATGTTAAGATCTCTTTCGCCAGGCTTTGAATCATGAGTCCCACCAACAGTCAGTGAACACCCAATCTGAAATTATGGAGTATTTGCCATAAATATTCACGTTTGTACTAAATAATAAATATCTTAGGTACCGATATGCATTTAGTATAAGCCTGCTGAATAATAAATATAGATTTTTCATTGCTTTTTTTTAGTGTTGTTATATCCTTTAACTGGTGACGTGAGGTCTCAAACATAAAAAACATCTGGATTTCTTTAATTAAACATCTTGTAGGCAGCTGTAGTTTATGTTACTTTCTTATCTATATCAACACACTTCACACCCTGGGTCAGGGTTAGCTCGCCACGTTTGATTTAAATTCTTAAGTGGACTTCACGTCAGCAGTTACAAGAGTACATTTTTTCAATACAGTTGCGTGGTCAGCGTAAGTAAAACACCTCAAATTACTAGTCTGTTGCAGTTATTAAGAACTACAAATTCTCAGTTCAAGGAGTACATTAGGTAACTACTAATGAAAAATTTAGTGATATGGCTATTTTCTTTTGGCTATTGGTGATCGCAGTTTGTAATGGTTTTGTGTTGTTCAATTTGTGCCATGAAAGTCCAAAGAAAAAAAAAAAATTCTTTTAAAGTTTAGCATCTGATCAGGTGAAATTACATGTCAAAGAAGAATGATAAATGAGTGCGTTCCCAGAGAGATACGAGCAGAAATAAGCAACATTTTGCACGCAAGACTCGGTGCTGAGATACGGAAGAAAAACTGAAGAAATGGCAATCTTGCCGTACATGTTTACATGTTCAGCATCCTTGAAGAGAAAAACAGCATATGCATGTTTTAAGTAGGAGTTTCAGTTTATTTGCAGTCTACTAAAAAAAAAAAAAAATCTGCAACAGTTGCAGCAAGAATAAATGGATATTGCACCATCAGTACAGAACTTCAGTGCCGCGTCCGACTCGTTGGCTGAACGGTCAGCGTACTGGCCTTCGGTTCAGAGGGTCCCGGGTTCGATTCCCGGCCGAGTCGGGGATTTTAACCTTAATTGGTTAATTCCAATGGCACGGGGGCTGGGTGTATGTGTTGTCTTCATCATCATTTCATCCTCATCACGACACGCAGGTCACCTACAGGTGTCAAATAGAAAGACCTGCACCTGGCGAGCTGAACCCTTCCTGGGATATCCCGGCACTAAAAGCCATACGACATTTCATTTCAGTGCCGAAATGATAGGTTCCAAAGTGTGCTGCACGTTTTCATTTATGTGATATTTTCATTTTCGCTTATTGTGTACTGGATCGGTGAAAAGTGATCTGTTTGGTAATTGCGGTGTATTTTTATAATTTTACTGACAACGATGAAGGTGAAATTTAAGATGATGTCTGCGCACTGTGAATCAGAAAGAAGGGGAAATATATCAAATTTTTTGCATCATTAGATCGTACATATATTCATATTATGAGAGATTATTATATGCTGAATCAGACTGATTGAGACGACTGTACATAGTTGCCAACCAGTTTTCATTGCAGGAAACTTCTGCTAGTAAAAGTAACTAGATATTACAAAAACGGCCCAAAAACATTTGCGAAGAGACATCTATTTAGGACGAGAGATACTAAACATGACGATAACTGTACTGTTTATTACCAGGACTTATAAATCTGGATTTAAGTTTCCAGAAACTTATTCAAATTAATAGCGCAGTTAACGTTACAAGCACATTTAGGTAACTCACAGGTAACTCTGATGTACCAGAAATCGGCCATTAGTGTTCTTTTATGACATTTATGATATACAGCATGTTATTTTTTATTATGGCACATGTTAGGTTTCTTTCTTCTTCTTCTTGTTGTTTTATGACCGCATAAGATCACTTTAGTCAGTCCACTGTTCAGGTCTCTTTGAAGGGATTGTACTGGTTTTGCAGTCCTCCCAGGACTTCTTCAGATGATCTAATCTTCTGCCCTTTCCTCAGTTGAAAATGTGCACGTTGTTGGTTTGTTTCGCTTAAAGGTAAAGCAGAGGTTTTTATTCAATTTTATCTTATTTGTGGTGTCTTCTGTTGTAAGGCCTATTTCCTTCAGATCCTCTCTTACTTCTCTGATCCATTTACATCCTGTTGTGGTATTTTTTGACACAAGATTGTATTGTAGTAGTTGTTTCAGAAGTCTTGAATCCTGCATCCTCATGACATGCCCAAAGAATCCCAGTCTCCTCTTATGCATAGTATCTGTAATGGGTTCTAGCTCTTTGTCCACAACTTTGTTAAGTATTATTCCCCTATGTCCATCTTTCTAGTATTTTTTGTTGATGCAGGTTCTTCCAAACCTCCTTTCAATTTTCTGAAGTCTCATTCTTTGATTGTTTATTCAGGTGAAAAAGTGTTTCTGCTGCATGTGTAGCCACTGGTTTCCTAACTGTGTTGTAGTGGTTTATTTTTGCATTTATTGATAGATATTTCTTTTTGTAGATGTCCCATGTTAATTTTTATGCTTTAGCTAATCTATTTATTCTTGTTTGGATTGAGATTTTTTTCATTTAGGTTATGTGCAATTACTTCTCCAAGATATTTAAATTGAATTACTATTTTGATTTTATTACCACGTATGGCAACCTTCAGTTGTGTTGATTTTTGGGGCATAATTTGTTTTTTTTTTCAGGTGATATTTTGAGGCCAATTTTATTTGCAATGCTTTGAAGTTCTGACAACTGGGTTTTTGCTTCTTTTATGTCAACTGCTAGTAATGCTAAATCGTCAACAAATCCCAGGCAATTTGTTTTGATTTTTCGGCCAATCTTTATTTTTGAGGGGCATTTCCTAAGCCATTACTTCGTTACCATTTCTGCAGTGCAATTAAATAATAGTGGTGAGAACCCATCTCCCTGCCATAGTCCAGTTTTAATTTTATATACTCTGATATTTCATCCCTAAACTTCACTTTTGATTTGGTGTTTGAGAGTCAATTTTATCATGTTTATTAATTTGGGATGTGGTCCAAGGTGTCTTAAAATTTTAAACAGGGATTCTCTATGGATGCAATCTTAAGCTTACTTGAAATCTACAAATGTTATCAATATATCTGTTTCTTCTCCTGTTATAGTCCATTATCAACTTAAAACTCATCATGATCTGATCAGGACAGCTCCTCCAGGGTCTGAAACCTCCTTGATATTCTCCTAGTTCTTTCTCAAGTTGTAAACTTACCCTATTAAGGATGATTATGGAAAAGATTTTGTATGTTATATCTAGGAGAGAGATTCCCATGTAGTTATTAGGGTCGGTATTGTCTCCTCTCTTGTGCAGTAGGTGAATGGTGTCTGTTGTCCAGTGTTTTGGTAGTTTTTCTTTAACACGTTCAGTACCTGCTTCTGAGCGGGACACTTGAATGCCTGGACCGGCCATTTTCATGCCCGGCCCTCTTGATGTGCATGACTTAATACAATTTACAATTACTCCTAAACTATAAATGTTAGAAAAATGATACTTTGTGCTTACCTCTAGTAAATGTTTAGGTTGTGATATCTGGTGTCACAGGTTTCAAAATACGTCTAATTTTATACAGCCTATCTGTATTTTCGGCATAATGATTACTGTCACCGAAGTGAAGAAATGAAAGAATATGAAGGAAGCGTATTCGGAACATTGTATTAGAAAATATCGGAGTATGAAAAATAGGGTCTTCGATCCAGTACATTTTTATATCAGGATTTTGGACTAATCGGTTTCCACAATTGCATGATCGAATTCTTTGTGAAAGGCCGGGGCACCGCACTTATCACTTGACTCGTGTATAGATTGGTCTGCTCACACACATTCTGATAAAATTCGTCATTCTTGAAAATACTCACGTAACTCAAAATATCCTGCTTATTTTCTATTTGAACGTTTATACGTGAATTCTCTCTAAATGGTGGAACGGGTGGACAATAACCAGGATGATATGTATCGGACACTTCACTTTTCTCTATGGGCCTATCGGATTTGGGAATCAGAATTTCTTTGTCACTCTCACTTTCACCATCTGAGTCTATTTCAGGAATAAGTTCATCACCAGAATAATCATAGTGAACAATATCTAATAATTAATCTTCCGTAAGAAACTTTGTTTTATAAGCCATTATGCTACACTCGGTAAGAATGACATGCACTGCTTTGGAATCTCAAATACCGTCTTGATGCGCGAGGAACTGCTGAGATATTCCCGCTAAAACAGCTAAGATAAACATGAGCCCACTCAACGCAAGGGTTATCTCAAAAAGGTCAACCAACTTCCTGCTACAACCAGTAACGCTGACTAAGGTGTAAGAATGCATAGATGACGAATATAAACAACATTGCTTCGCGCGGAACATAGGAGCAAGCTTAAACGTCTTACGCTGTCCACGGTCCGCAATGAGTTAATCCAGATAGAGACAAGTTGTTGTTGAAGGGTAACTTTTGCTGACCTTCCTGCATATTTCCAGAATTTCTGCAAAGGTCTGATCTTCTCCTGGTGCTTTATAGTTTCTATTAAGAGATGTTCAATAATAAATAAAGAGGTTCAAGAGGTAATTGGTAGAGTGAAAAAACCAGCGAGGAAGAGGACAGTAAGTTATGGTGTATGAGGTGATGACAAATAATGAATGAAATAACCAAGTATTGACAAGGCTGATTTTAAATATCAAAGGTGTATTTTTTGGAGTAGAGAACGAGTGAGAGCGTGACACAAACTGGCCAGCTGCCCCACCTCTAACTGCTTCCCACTACTATCCCCTTGTCTAAGTGGTGCATAAATGAGTAAAACTGACACCCCAAAATAGGTTCTAAATATATGACTGGGCATCTAATTTGGATATGGCTGAATAAAACATTCCAACTCAAATCTCAAACAGATCAGAAACTTACAGTTGGAAGGGTTTCCTTGTAAGTTATCATCATCTAATTGCATTGAGCTGCCCAGCCATTTTTCAGCCATTAGTTATAGCACTACTGTTGATTTTATGGCAAAATTATTATAACCAATATGTTTTTGGAGGAAGCTAGATAAGTAGGAAGAATATTTTCAAGACAGTAAGATAGAAAAACAAAAACTGTTACTAGGAAAAGGAACTGGCTGCCACAAAAACTTGAAGGACAATGCCTTGAATGCATTGAAGAATTCAGATACCTTGGCAGTGTACTGTAGTAACTAGTAAAGGTGGCGCAGAAAGGTCTTAAAAAGAGCTACTATACTCCGCACGGCTCTACTTCTAAATTGATGTTTTGGCAGATTTTGGCTTTGTCTGGTGGTTATGCTTTGAAGCATAGACATCCAACCAATCCCAAGCTGCCATTCATATCATTTATATCGGCAAAGCACGATCTTGAAACCTAGTTGCCAGCTCTAATGTTTACATTGTCCGGTTAATCTATCTCGGTGTGTACGGTATTCGGTACAGTTCACGATCTTTTGCATTTTCCTTCAGTAATTAGTGTGTTTTTCATATTAGTCTTTATCTTTCCAGTACAGCAGAGCATAGAGTAGTTTACAGTTTAGCATAGCATTAGTTAGTACAATATAGGTTTAATAATGCAGTGTATAAAATAGCTGTAGTGTACTTAGTTCATCGTGTTTACCATGTCTCAGTGTAGTTCGGGAAAGACAAGTGGTAAGAAATCAAGAGGTGTGGCACAAGCCAATCCCTTGGGAAGCCAGGCCTGTGAAATTGTGTCCAACGTGCACGAGTACTTTGAGAATTGCCACGATGTGATACAATGTTAATATTTTGCCTATGTTTAATATGTTAGTTATTGTTAAGATCTTTGCTAATTGGCTGATGATGACACTCTAAATGTGTTGAAACCGGTCCCATTAAACAGGTTGTAACTACTTTTTACTACGGAGTATTGAAAGGTGGATCATTCCCTATAATATTGTACATCTTAAAGAAAAGGAACACAGTTCTACATTGCTTCCTTTAGCACAAGCCGTACAGTGAACTGCCGATGATACCAAATTAAGTAAATACACAGTAGTGGTAGTTGGAAAGGAGAAATACCACGCTGAGGAACGATTTCCTGGATCCTCTAAGTTTGAAACGCCGGGTAAGAAAAGGAATCAGGCCAAAGCAGTGATGAATTTGGACAGTTTCCAGAAAGAAGCCATTCGTAGGCATATTTATGACTAATACCGCAGAAAAGACCATCCTACTCTTGCAAAACTAGGCGAGTCTCTGAGGGGAAAGCAAGACTTCACTGAATGTTGTGGTAAAGGAACTGGGATTCCGTTACAAGAAATTAAACGGCCGGTGAGTACTAATGGAGAGAAGTGATATTGTGATGTGGCACTGCCGGTTTTTAAGGGATGTTATGAAGGAAAATTTTTATTCGAATGTGTGGTTAGATGAAACATGGCTCAATGCAAACCATACCGTAGGAAAAGGCTGGACAGAGAATTCTGTGGAAGGTACAATAGCAGTGCCCATTGGAAAGGGGGGAAGAATTATTGTGCTACATGCCGGTACCGTAAATGAATTTGTACCTAACTGTTTATATGTAATGAGGTCTAAGAGGACTGGTGATTACCATGAGGAGATGAATAGTGTTAATTTTCAGAAATGGTTTGAATACATGTTAATGAATAACCTGTCTGAAAATTGTGCAATAATAATGGACAACGCCCCCTACCATTCCATAATTCAGGACAAAGAACCGACAATGACAGCAAAGAAGTCAATTCTTGCCGAGTGGTTACGGAGGCACAACATTCCTGTGCGGGAGGACATGAAGAAAGATGAATTGTTGCAGCTTGCGAAAGAAAACAAGCCACAATTTCCAGTGTATGTCGAGCATGAAATTTCAAGACAGCATGGACATAAAGTTATTCGACTTCCACCTTATCATTGCCATTTCAATGCAATAGAGAAAATTTGGGCTCAGATTAACGGTTATGTTGCAACCAAAAATAAGCCGTTTACTGTACCCGAGGTGGAAAACCCATTAGTCGAAGTTGTGGCGAATGTCAGTGCCGATCACTGGAGGAAAGTTGTGCACAGTACACAAAGATTAATATCCGAGGTGTGGGAAAATGAAGATTCATTGTAGAACTCCATTGAATGTTTCTTAATATCTTTAGGAGCCGGTGATAGTGACAGTGATTCATTACTGGAGGGTTCCAGTGACTCTGAGAACAATGGAGTGTTCCCTTTATAGGCCACAACCTCCTTCCTGTGCCAGCCGTTAGCAGCGAGTGATGTGTTATTTCCTCATTCTCTTTACTTCTGAATAATATATTCTCTTATTATATGTCGTTAATACGTGCAGTTTTTGTGAATTTGTTTTCAATCCATATTCATTAGTTTTTCTGGGTACGGTATAACATTTTGCAAGGTCTGTTTACTGCAGTCGTATTGCATCAGTTGTTCCTGCAGGCGTAGCGCGCTGGCAACAGATGAAAGGAGATACTCATTTGTTTTGCGAAACTTCGATTTAGAAGTAAGGCCGTGCGGAGTATAAAATGGATTTCATTAAATAAGAGGCTTCTGAGAATTCAAATACCGAAGATAACAAGAAGAGTAAAAATATCTCAGGCGGGAAGTGGAAGTTGAAAAATCTCTGGGGGAAAAGTTGAGATCAGCACTTCAGTGGTTTGGGCATGTAAAACGAATACAAAACTGTTATATCCCAGTAGAATGCGCGCATGTCGACCACAGCATTTATATAGAAACTGTGTTATTCCTTGTAGAGGTTGCTTTATGTCAGTGTATCACGAGACACTTTTCAATACAGTGTTTGTGTAAGCAAGGTGTTCGTGTTTAATTATAAATGTCATTCGTGTATGGTCATAACAATTGGCGACAAGAAAAACTTTCAAAACATCAGAGGAAAACGATAATATTGTGTCTGAATACAAATATGTTCTGCGATTAGTGACTGAACGGGAATACGACTGTCGTGTTACGTATATAACCTCAACTACGTAAATGTCATATTCCTAACCTTCAATTATTTTTGTGGGAGACATATCTCAAACATTTCACCATGGATGCAGACCAGTTTAAGCAATTTTTGTCAGCAATGCATGCCAATCAACAGGCACTCTTAGATCAACGGAGAACTCAAGCACCAGTTCAATCTACTCAACCTATTATTAATTCCAATACATTTTTAATTCCACCCTTCGAATATTTCAACCCACAAGCAGAGAACTTTCGAAATTACCGGCAACGTTTTGAAAACTATCTACAATTGAAAAATGTGTTCACCAACTAGAAATACGCCGCCCAGATGCTACTTAATTCGATTGGATCTACGAGTTATAACACATTATCTGCATTAGTGGCACCAAAAACACTTAGTGATTTTGATTATGACAATTTAATTGAAACCCTAGAAAAACATCTTTGTCCTAAGAAGAATGTTCTGGTAGCCCAACATAGGTTTTTATCCACTTACCAGCTTGAAAATGAACCTATTGCTGACTATGTTGCTACATTAAGGCATGCTACAATTGACTGCGACTTCAATTCTACATGTGAATGTAAGGTAAGCATTGCAGATGTATTTCTAAGAGCACAGTTCATTAGGGGAATTTATGACTTCAATTCGTGAACAATTACTCCAGGGAAATGTTCAAGAATTTAACGAAATTGTAACAAAAGTTATCGCTCTTGAAACATGTAAGTTAGACAGCAAGGAACTATCACCATCAGCTGTATACAAGGGTACTTATAATGAATCTGTTCAAAAAATCAATCACAAATCAAGACAGGACGTATCTCACGATGATCAAAGCCAAGCAACACCTGTAAGCAAGGCCAGATCAAAAATTGACTACAAGAAATTGGGAATTCAAAATATGTGTTTACGTTGTGGTAGAGACAATCATCTAGCGAAGGACTGTAGGACTGATTTTAACAATCTAAAATGCAGTTCATGTGGGAAATTCTGCCACATTAAGAAAGTGTGTATACAGTACGTACTTTGTTAGCAACGAGAAGGAATTCCAAAATCGACTCATTTTCTTCAGGAAGAAGATATTACTCAAACTTTCGGTGTTAGCCATATAAGACATTTTTCAATATCACGACTATCCACATGCGAAGAAATTTTATGCCACAGTTCTTATAGAAGGAATACCCCAGAGATTTGAAGTAGATTCAAGAGCCGGTTTTACCTTCCTATCACGTTCTACTTTCAAAGCGCTTGACTTACGTGTACAACTCCAGAAAGCAGATGTTGCATTTCGTTCTTATACTAAGAATGTGTTTTTACCTGATGGTAAAGTTAATGTTACTGTTTCTTATCAGAATAGAACTTCATCTGAAGAGATATGTAGTACCGGACAACTTCGAACCGCTTCTGGGGCGTGTCTGGATCCGTCACCTTGGTATTAATTTTCAAGAAATTGACCGTGAAGCGGAATCAAATACTAGTCATATCGATATACAGTCAGTCGGTAGTATTACTGAGATAATCAAGAGATTTCAAGAAATTTTCGAAGAAAAGATAGGGTGTGTGCCAAATTTGAAAGTGTCTCTTCAGCTCCGAAAGGAGAACATGATGTTCCACATGCCTTACGGGAGAAAGTAGAAAAAGAATTAGACGATTTAGAAGCAGGTGGGATAATCTCAAAAATCAATTACAGTGATTGGGGTTCGCCACTAGTAGTGATTCCAGAGTCCGATGGCGGAGTTCGACTTTGCGTTGATTACAAGATAGGCGTCAATGACAAATTAGTAGCAGCAAACTACCCAATTTGGAAAGTGGATGACATCCTAAATAGCTTGAAGAACTTGAGGTACTTTTGCCGCCTGGACATATATAAAGGATATCTTCCATCTCCAGGTTGATGATGAGAGCAGCAAGATCCAAACCATATCAAAACATCGAGGTACATTCGCATGCATCGTCTTTCCTTTGGTATAAAAACAGCTTCGTCTGAATATAATAGAATCATAGATCAAGTTTTATCTGGACTATCAAAAACTCATTCATATTTTGATGACATTATTATTCATGGTTTTACAAAAACAGAATGTCAACAAAACCTATTTGCATGCCTTCAAAGGCTCAAAGAATTAGACTTACATTTAAATCAAAGGAAGTGTGCTTTCTTTGAAACCAGCATCGAATATCTGGGCCATGTTATTGAATATAATAAAATCATGAAGTCACCAGCCAAAGTTAAAGCAATACTTGAAATGCCTCGTCCAGTCAATACAGACGATGTTCGAAGATTTCTTGGAATGGTAACATATTATTCAAGATTCATTCCAAATACTTCAACTATGACCTACCCCTTGAAGCAGCTTCTCCGCAAGAATAAGAAGTTTCATTGGACTAGTTCTTGTGAATAAGCATTTGCCAGACTAAAGGACGAGACTGCAAGTGATCGAGTGCTGATACCTTATAATGCAGATCTACCACTAGTTCTAGCTTGTGACGCCAGTCCAACAGGTATTGCTGGAGTCCTGTCACATATTGTTGATGATGTTGAAAAGCCTATCGCATTTGCTTCAAGGTCCTTGTCTTCAGCTGAATGTAACTACAGCCAGCTGGATTGTGAGGCTCTAGCAATTATGTTCGCTGTCAACTATTTTTATATGTATCTATTTGGACGCAAGTTTAAGTTGATAACAGACAATAGCCCACTTACCAGAATCTTCCATCAGAATTCAAGATTATTAGCTATGACTTCTGCTAGATTATTAAGATATGCTTCATTTCTTTCGGGATTTGACTATGAAGTTGAATATAAAAATGGTTCAGAACATACCAACGTTGACTGCTTGTCAAGAGCAACGATCATTCAATCACACATTTCAAAGGATATAGTGTTCAATGACGAAGTTCATAAACTCTGTTATTCAACCATCGCTGAAATAGCAACCACGGAATTAAATCCTGACAGTATTTGAATTTCAACAGAAAACGATGAATTGTTATCAAAAATCAAAGCAGAGCTCATGTCATCTGAATCCATAGACAATGAATTCACGCTAGATGATGGAATCTTATTCAAGGGTCAAAGAGTCGCCATTCCGTCAAAACTCCAGCCATTAGTCCTGAAGGAATTACATAGCACACACATAGGGATTACAAAAATGAAACAATTAGCAAGGCATTATTGCTACTGGAAGAATATTAATAAGGATATTGAGAAAATGGTAAAATCTTGTCAGGCCTGCGCTGACATTTGATCTTCTCCAGTGAAAGCACCGATTCACCACTGGGAAGCCCCTACTGACAACTGGAGCCGCGTCCACATGGATTATGCAGGTCCATTTCACAGTGTCTACTTCCTTCTAATTGTTGATGCAAAATCCAGGTGGGCAGAAATCAAAGTAATTCGAGAAGCTCCGACATCTGTGAAGACAATTGAGCCATTAAGAGAAATATTTTCATTTCATGGATTCCTAATAGCGATAGTCTCTGATAACGCTACAATATTTGTAAGTGACCTATTCAAATTGTTCTGTACGGAACACGGTATATTCCAAAAATTCACAGCTCCTGGACATTCCGCAACTAATGAAATGGCTGAACGAAACATCCAGACGCTAAAACGTTGACTAAAAGCTATGTCGAATGAGCCCTTGTCTATATCCAGAAAAGTGCAAGAGATCCTTCTGAAATATCGTGCCACCCCTCTAGAGTGTGGAAAATCACCAGCTGAACTGTACCTGAACAGACCATTACGGATCAAACTAGACATTATTCGCCCAATCAAACAGGAAGGAAATCAAGAGGAGACTCATGGACATCGCAATCTAAGCGTGGGAGACAGAGTCCAAGTGAAATTCTATGAAGGGAATAAAATGTCATGGAAGTATGGAGTAGTCATTGGAAAGTTTGGTCATTTACATTACCAGATTCAGCTAGACGATGGTTATAGCCTCAAAAGACATATTGACCAAATACTTAGAACGGAGGTTCCGAAGGAGACGGGTACAATCACTGATCAGCAATTAGGCCTAAGTCAACAAGAACAACATCCTGAATATAAACAACCTTTCATCTTCACTGACTGGATGAATGAGCGAATCCCTGGGAGTAATCAAGGACTCGAGGCAGAAGAAGACATGCAAAATCGAAGACTTGAAGCAGTAGAAAACGGACCTCCACCCCCAAACCTAACCTGCCGACCAGATAGGACACGCCGTCCGCCGCAGTATCTTAAGGACTACCGTATGTTACTTAAATGATCACCAAATTCTCTTCTTCAAAACTTAAGCGTGGGAGACTGTTATATCCCAGTAGAATGTGCGCATGTCGACCACAGCATTTATATAGAAACTGTGTTAGTCTTTGTCGAGCTGCTTTATGTCAGTGTATCACGAGACACTTTTCAATACAGTGTTTGTGTAAGCAAGGTGTTCGTGTTTAATTATAAATGTCATTCGTGTATGGACATAAAAAAAACACAAGAATACCACATGCAAGTATGAATAACATGGGCTAAGTAGTTCAAGTGGTAGAGCACTGGCCTTCCGTGTTGAAGTTACCAAGCTTCCATTCTGGCTCAGTCTAGTGGTTTTTGAAGATGCACAAATATGTCAGGCCCATGTCGATAGATTTACTGGCACATAAAAGAACACCTGTGGGGGCAAAATTCCAGCACCTAAGCATCTCTTAATACTTTAAAATGTAGATAGTGGGAAGTAAAACCAATAAAACCGAAGATCTGGTGGCGATATGTGGATGATACGTTCATCGTATGGACAGAAGGTGAAGACAATCTTGGTCACTTTCTGGATCACCTTAATCGCCAGCACCCTTCCATTTGTTTCACCTTGGAAATGGAATCTGACTGCAAGATACTATTTTTGGATGTTCTCATCACCAAGAAAGAGGATGGATCTTTAAGACACAGCGTATATCGTAAGCCTACACACACCAGTAGATATCTCCACGCAGATTCTCACCATCACCCTGCTCAGAAACATGGTATCCTTACAACTCTGACTACCAGGGCCAGGAGGATTTGTGAAGCGTCAGATCTACAAGAGGAAATGAACATCTTGAGAACCACCTTTGAGAGCAACGGTTACAGCAGATCTTTGATCTCAAGGGTTCTGAAATCGGCACATAATCGGACGTCTGTTAAGAAAAAAGGTGTAAAAGGAACTGCTTACCTACCTTACATACATAACACGACCGATCGTATTGCTAAAATCTTACGTAGGTACCATGTACGAACTGTTTTTGGAACATCAATTAAGATTAGGCAACTCCTGTGACCAACTAAGGATAGTTTGCCTAAATTGCAACAACCTGGTATCTACAGAGTTCCTTGTACTTGTGACAAGGTTTATATTGGGCAGACTTCGAGAACGGTGTGTACTCGTATCAAAGAACATACCAGATGTATCAGACTCAATCAACCTGATAAATCAGCTGTTGCTGATCATGCCTTAACACCTGGTCATGATGTGTTGTTCCAAGAAGTGGATGTTCTTGCCCGTATAAAGCAATATCGCCCAAGAATTATCAGGGAGACGGTTGAAATACGTAAACATCCAGATAATTTCAACCGCGATACAGGTTACAACCTCAGTGAATCATGGCTACCTATTATCAGAACCATTAGAGAGTAATGCTTTGCTGTTGCCATTCATTGTCTCTAGCATGGGGCTAAAATGGCGTCCCTTTTACATCTTTGGGCACTATTTCAAGCTTCCTTGTTGCTTTCTCCTAGCAACCATTAACACGTCGTTTCTTTTCTCTTTTGTCTCCTGATGAAGAAAGGCAAGGTTCCTTTCGAAACGTTGAGTGTGTTTACAATTATTTACACGGCATAAGCCCAAAAATGTAACTCATGATTAGTTACACGGGCCGTGAAAGTCTAAATGATAATAATAACATTATTACTTTTGAGTAAGACGCTAGCAGGAAAGAAACCCGTGGGAAGACCAAATATATGGGTGGACCAACTGAGAAATAATGTGAAGCAAAGAGGAATGAGTGAAGCAGAGACTGAGGGATACCTAAATAGACAGCTGTGCCTAGTTAACTGGATGGATTAAACAAGCGATGAATAAAACAGCATTTTAAAATGTTGTGAAACTATATGAAGAAGTGTGTATTGGCTGGGGCTAGAGGTACTGCATTCGATGTGAATGTGGTCTTCCCTCTGCATTTTATCAAATTTATTTGTTAATACAACTAAATTAAAATTCACTGTATGCCTGAATAAATAGTGTTTTAGAAAGTACATTTTGAGAAAGAGTTTTTACTTTAAAATTAAATCCCAGTTAAGAGAAAGATAATTTCAGATGATGTACATTGAACAGAATTAGAGTTATGGCTAAATATAACTTACTAGTCAAGGTAAAAAATTAGCAGGTTCTCCTTTCTGAGCCTTTTTGCAGAAATCATTATATTCTCAAAAAAATGGACAAGCGAGTTGGTCAAGTTGGAAGAAGGCCAGTTTGGCTTACAAAGAAATGTAGAAACTCAAAGCAATATTGAAAATGTCCGATTTTAGGGGTGATAGTTATTGTTGGTTTTTGTCTCTGCAGTGATTTAATGTTGCACTAACCCATAAAGTTTTTTGGCAACGCAAGGATGGGAAATAGTTAGGATTTGGAAGGTAGTAGCCTTAATGAAGCATTTACCTGGTGTGAAAGTGAGAAACAACAGAAAATCATCTACATGACTGCTGACAGTGGGATTCAACTCACCATCTCCTGGATGCAAGCTCACAGCTATGCAAAACAAGCCCTGCAGCCAACTCGTTTAGTCTGAATGATTAATCCAAGCTGTTTGATATGCAGAAGTTGATCGGGGTTAAATACTGAGAACGAAAGGTTATCTATAATCTGTAAAAAAAGATAAAAATGTAGTGATAAGAATCAAGGAATACGAAAGAGAAGCAACTACGCAGGAAGAATTGAGGCAAGGTTGCAGTGTGCCTCCTTTCCTTTTTGATTTCTTTATACGACCTGCAGAGAAGGAAATCAAAGGGAAATTTGGAAAATAAATCTCAGTTCAGGGAGAGGAAATCAAAATGATGAAATCTGTCAATGATTATGGAGATATGAATGTTGTGCTGAACATTGAGCTTTACTCGCCTTGACCATATCACCAATGATAACATAAGACAGAAGGAGAGTGTTACACCCATCCATGCAGAACTTTAAAAAAAATCTTCGGTAGTATATCCACACCTTCTACTGTAGCCAGTATCGCACACAACTTGAAAGTTGATGGGCATGCAAACAAGAGGCTGACCAAAACAGCGTTGGCAATACATCGGAATACTGAGGAAGACCAACTTACTGTACATCCAGTTGACACTGTAAGCGATATTAAGTGGTGATCCAAGATCCAGCAGCCATACCCCGCACAAATGGGACGAAGTCCAAGATGATGAAGGTCTGCTGAGGATCTGGAGAAACTGCTAAATAGTATGGACAGTCTTGAAGGAGTAGTACAAGATGAAAATTAATGAATCTAAAATAAAACAAAATAATGGAGTGCAATAAAAAAACTCAGATGATGCAGGAAATATTAGATTAGGAAATGAAGTCTTAAAGGAAGTCCATGAATATTGTTACCCTAGTAGCAGAATAACCAATGACTGAAGAAGTAAGGACGACATAAAATGTAGTCTAGCACAAACAAGGAAGGTCTTTCTTAATAAAAGATATTTTCTACTGAGATGTGCTTCAGAAATATGTAGTTAAAGTATTATTCTTCTTTTTGTGCATTGCTTTTGCTGTATCTTTGAAAATCCAAACAAAAACAGGTTCAACGGGAATGAACATCAATCAGTTTGGATTCTACTGTATTTAAAGGTTGTGGTAAGGATGTAAAGAAGAGGGATAAGTCACTAGTAAGACCCCAATAAGAATATGGATAACTTGAGTTGAGAACTGGAAAAGATATCATGGAAAGCAACACAATTTGTTCTGGGTGATTTCCAACAAGGGTAGTGTTACAAAATTTTTGCAAATATTGAGCTCGGAAGACTTGGGAGTAAGGAGATAAGCTACTTAATTAAACGTTATGTTCTGAGCTGTCAGTGGAGGAATGGCATTAGTAGATGAATAAGCTTGAGTGGATGTTTTAAAAGTAGGAAAGATCATAATATGAATATAAAGCTGGAGCTCAAGAGGACAAATTAAGACATATTTATTTACAGCAAGAAGAATTAGGGATTGGAATAATTTACCAATGGAGATCTTTGTTAAATTTCCAACGTCTTTAAAATCATTTAAGGAAAGACTAGGTACACAACTGATAGGGAATCTGCCACCTTGGCAACAACCCATAATTGCAGATCAGTGATGACTGAACTTTCATCTCTCTTACCTCCCACTTATGAACAGAGATATTTAGTCCAGAGTTTCCATTCCTGCATACCAATAGCTTGTCTTGCTAGCTCAATTCATTCTAACAAAATACCATTGAAAAAAAAAAAAAAAAAAACACCAACTGAAATGTTTGCTACAATTGAATTGATTTCTCTCGCTATCTTACTACCATGGGTAAACACACTGGAAATAAGCCACCTGTGCCAGATTCATATTGAAGATTGAAACTACTGAGGTTTCTTTCTAGTCAACATTTCTTTAGTCTTTCAAGGAAAATAGATGTTGAGAAAGTTAAAGAAATGCTAGATTCAACTACACATCTAGACACATTAATAGATAATTCAAGATTGGATGATGCAACAGGAATAATAGAAGAAATCCTACAAAAGGCCGCCATTCCGCGGGCCACAAGAAGAACAAAGATATGGTTTGATAGTGAGTGCTATAGGCTGAGGAGGGAGACCCTAGACAAATTGCAACAATTAAGGCAGAACTTGAATAATCAAAGTCTAATATACATATACAATGAGAAGAGGAAACTCTACTTAGAATCGGAGAGCAAGAAGCTAGCAGAGGAAGCCAAGAAAAATCCGTTCATAGCCCTACACCCAAAGAAACAACAACAGACGCACTACATAGACATGGAAATCTGGGAATCGCACTTTAGTAAGATTCTCAACATCGAAGGTCCAGCGCACCCCAGAAAAGATCTACATACCACTACTCCACATATACAATTAGACTGGGTACCCCTGACCATAGAGGAAACTAGAACCGCTATAGACAGCACCAAAAACAAGAAAGCCGCAGGTCCGGACGGGATCTATAATGAATATGTAAAAGACACTGCACACCTGCTAGCCCCTATATGGACAAAATTATATAACAAATGTATAGAAACTGCTTCCATTCCCGACCAGTGGAGAAAGTCAATTGTAAAAGTTCTATATAAAGGCAAAGGAGACCCAAGAGATCCCAATAAGTACAGAGGCATAGCACTGGAAAACTGCCCCTTCAAAATATTCACCAAAATTATAACAGGAAAAATAAATGAGGAAATAAATGAGCATCTGCCAGAGAACCAATTTGGTTTTAGGAAGGGACGATCTACCCTAAACGCTATTGAACTCCTGTTAAACCAAATCTGGGATGCCTTAGAAGACAACGGAAAATATTACACCATCTTCATAGATTTTACTAAAGCTTTTGACCTGATAAACAGGAAGCTAGTGATAGACAAGCTTAAGGAGATGCTAGGCACGAACAACATATGGACCTATCTCATCACATCAATACTACAATGGAACGAAGTACGAGTTTCGGATAACCTCACTCTATCAGATCCAATAGCTCAATCAAACGGGGTGCTACAGGGTGACCCACTGAGTCCTTTGCTGTTTATAGTTGCAACCGCAGATATCCTAAGAATTACCCAAAAGGAGGGAGTATTTTCTTGCGCGTATGCCGATGATATTGTAATTGGCTCAAGAGACATAAAAAAATTACAGGAAACTGTAAATGACGTCCAAAACTGGTGCTCCGAAAACAAGCTGTTCATAAACATCTCAAAAACAGACACCATGGTGTTCAGGAAAGGAGGGAGAGTACCCGCCTCAGCAGAGACCTTCATTCGGGATAAAAAATTAAAGATAGTATCAGACTTCAAATATTTAGGCATCACCCTGCAATCGAGCACATATTGTTTCACAAAACATGTCACAGAAAAGGCAACTCAAGCAATGATGGCAATGCATGAAATAAAAGACATTAGATCACTTAGTCTGGAGACAGCAATGTTGCTATTCAGAGTAAAAATTCTTCCAATAATGACTTATGGCATTGAAATTATCTGGACACATTTAACAACGAGGAACTTATCAACCTTGGAAAAGGTGAAAGCGAACTATATAAAGAAGGTGATAGGTGTATCAAAAACGACACGATCTAGACTTGTATATCTCCTCGCAAGGGAATCATTTCTCATAGAAGATCTCAGGACAAGTATGCCACTACCGAACACCGGTGCATCAAAGAAACTGCTAGCAAATCTGACGGAGAAGAGAGAAGAAGTCCAACCAGACTTCTATGGCACAGGGGCAATGATAGATCGCTCGTGGACAAAAGCTAATTTTGAATTAAGACATGTCATTACAAGATTAGCAGTTCACGGTTTTCATCACCTACTCTGCAAATCAAAACACTTCCATGACCCAAGTATAGACTGTGAGTGCAAACTATGTGGAAAAACGTGTGAACAGTACCACATTGAATTCTGTACAAGAAGAACAATGTCTATAAGTGATTATGCAAATATGTAACCCATCAATGTAACCTATATTCTCTGTTATGGCTATTTGGCTGCATTAAATATATTATTAATTTAGTCTTCGATATGCTAATTTTGCATATCATATTCCCTACATTTGTTTTGAAATTCCAAGACATTGGATTAAAAGTGTACGACACATGCCGTAAAGACCATATCCTAAGCCGAGGTCAAATTACTTGCTACATTTTCATCTGATTTCATCCTACCCTGCAAACAAATCTTACAATTTTTTTTTTTTTTTGCTAGTGCCTTTAAAAATTTTTGGCAACAGATATTGGTCCAGTGGAAAGAGTAACAAAATTCAAATATCTGGTAGAAATAATTCAAGAAAATGGTTTAGACAAATCTGCAGTAGAAGAAAGGGTACACAAGATGGAAAGAGCATATGGTATCACAAAGAATTTTTATAACAAAAAGTGTCTATCTAAAAATCATAAATTAAGGCACTACACTACAGTGGTGAAACTGGAATGCTTATATGCAAGTGAATGCCTGGTACTAAACTATAGATTAGATAAACCTGACGTACTAGAAAGGAGAAACATGAGAAAAAATCTTAGGCCCAGTGAGAACAACAACAGAAGTATGGAAATTAAGATGTAATGATGAAATATACAGGAACACAGAAAACATAACAGAAACCATAAGAAAAAGGAGATTACAATTTTTCAGACATATTTACAGAATGGATGATTCTAGATTAACAAAAAGGCAACAACTAGCTGGATTCGAGAAGTAAAGAAAGATTTAGAAAGAAATAATATGAGAGAAGAAGAAACTATGGACAGAGAAATTTTTAGAAAGAGGATAAGTATGGAAGGATTCCAAGGAAGATTGAACAAGAAGCCTGGTGGGAAGTGGACAGAAGGAAACAGCATAGTGAACGTATGAAAGAATACTGGAAGGAGCGGAATAGAAAACAAAGTATGAAGAACTGAATTAAAATTGGCATGTGGTCCTTAGCAGGCCTGATCAGAAAGAAGAAGAAAGTGGAGTTCAGAAATAGATTTAATAAACACCTTAACAAGGCGAATAAATACGGCAAAGTCAACCAATGGAAGACTAGATATCCACCAAAAATATAATTTTTGGGGAAATTGGGAAGAAAGGGAGAAGGAAATGACAGGCGCACAAAAGAAGGAATTGTTCTTGGAAACAAGTACAACATTGCTATACACTGCAAAGTTACACATGAAACTGGCAATATCTTAACTGAATAGGCGTAAAAATATGGACACAAGTCCTGCATTCTAAAGGCCCAGTCAAAATGTTTTTTCACAGGGATTCCACCAACCAAGAGTGTCCAGCACTCGCAAATGAACCTCTTATGTTATACTGTTAGTTTGCTTTCCTGAAGGAAATTAACGACTGATTTTGCCAGTTGAACTGTAGGTTTATATAACAGGTAAGGGACATCCAAGGGCTGTGGAAAACACAAATTCATTAATTTCAGAATAAATTTGTCCGTTGGTGATTGAATTTCTCAGACTGGAAAAAAAACCTGTGTATTTGCCGCCACGTAGTGCTGTAAGAAAATAAATGTAATTCTTCGGAAGAGTAATAGTTTTGTGTTTCACCACATAGCGTCAGAGGACAATAGTAACTGGAGCCCTTTGGAAAACTTTGGTGAGTTTGCCGCAGCGTAGCACCGTAGGAAAATAAAAGTAATTTGGGTGACAGATTAAATATTATTTTTGTTCTTCATTAGTCTGTGTTCATGTTTGAATGAGCAATTAGCTAGCATAGTAACATGTAAATGTGTTACAATTTAGGAAGTGCACATATTGCGTCTAATTTAAAGTGATTTTACACCGGGCGATAGATTATCTCTTTGTCCGCGCTCGTGTTTGAACGAATGTTGCGGTGATTAGCCAGCGTGGTAACATGTAAATAGATGGGTGTTACTATTTTATAAGTGTACACATTTATGTGGATAATTTCAAGCGTATTTTTACAATGTTCAAATGTAGTGACTGTGGTTTATTGCACAGGCATAGACAAAGTTTAAAAAGGCACATTAATCGTACCTACATATAAGGAAATTAACTCAAGTGGCCCTAATGTTACTAGTTCTGGTAATTTTACATGCAGCGTATGTTCACATACGTATTCTAAAAAGTCAGATATATTGTTACATTTCACAATATTCAAGACATAGTTGTGATAAGTGAAAGCAAGTCATTTCATTATTTTGAAGAGTTTAAGGAATGGAAAAGAAATTATGAAGCACAAAACCTTGTAAAATATGTTTTAATGTTTGGTTCTGAAGACATTGCAAAAAGTGGGACAGTATATTACAACTGTCATCGTTCAGGACACTTTAAATCAAAGGGGTCGCGTGCCATCATTTAAAGAGCCAAGGCACCAAAAAGACATGGTTTCTGCCTTTGACAATAAAAGTTTCTTTAGTTGAAGAGGGTAAGTGTGAGGCTGTGTTATCACCTACTCATGTGGGGCATCAAAATGATTTAGAACATTTATTTTTAACTCGGGATGAAAAGAGCTCTTTGGCAGCTAAAGCAGCATTAAATATTCCTTTTGATGTTATATTAGATGATATTCAAAGCAGTCTGAAAACCCAAAAAGAACTACAAAGAATTCATCTCCTCACAAGAAAAGACTTGCATAACATTGAGAAGTCTTATAATTTGAGCTTAGAAGCTGTGAAGCATTCTAATGATGCAGTGAGTGTTGACGCCTGGGTGAATGAGGTGAGAGCGGGATGTAGGGACTGTGTGTTATTTTATAAGCCTCAGGGTAAGGTTTCTGAAGAGTATCCTTTCTTGGCTAAAAATGACTTTGTTAGCATTAATGAATGATGTACAAGCTTCAATGCTGGAGAAATATGGAGGGAATGCTGTATGCATTGATGGTACCCATGGACTCAATGCGTATGATTGAGTTGATAACTGTTATTGATTTATTATTGATGATATGTGTCAGGGTTTCCCATGTTCATTTTTATTTACAAACAGAACTGATAAAGAAGACTTAAACATTCTATTTTCAAAAATCAAAGACCAGCTTGGCAATATATCTCCAAAGATTTTTATGTCAGATATGGCAGATTCATTTTTTAATTTAATAATTTTAACTTTATGTCTCACTATCTACTTTTAACGGTTTTCGGAGACGCCGAGGTGCCGGAATTTAGTCCTTCAGGAATTCTTTTACTTGCCAGTAAATCTACCGACACGAGATTCATTTTTTAATGCTTGGATTGAAGCTATGGGGGAACCAAGTCAAAGGCTGTATTGCTCCTGGCACATTGACCGGGCATGGCGTAAGAACCTTGGCAATATCAAATCTAGAGACAAACAAGCAGAAGTGTACAAAATTATAAGATCACTTATGCATGAGCGAGATGTGAATACATTCAGTATTATCTTTGAGCCAGCTGTTCAGGAGGAGGTCAACTGGACTGTATCACGATTGACCTGTCTAAGGCATTTGATAGGGTAGATCATGGGAGACTACTGGCAAAAATGAGTGCAACTGAACTTGACAAAAAAGTGACTAAATGGGTGGCTCTGTTTCTAGAAAATAGAACTCAGAGAATTAGAGTAGGTGAAGCTTTATCTGTCCCTGTAATAATTAAGAGAGGAATTCCTCAAGGCAGTATTATTGGATCTTTATGTTTTCTTATATATATATATATATCCATGATATGTGTAAAGAAGTGGAGTCAGATATAAGGCTTTTTGCAGACGATGTTATTCTGCACAGAGTGATAAATAAGTTACAAGATTGTGAGCAACTGCAAAATGACCTCGATAATGTTGTGAGATGGGCAGTAGACAATGGTATGATGATAAACGGGGATAAAAGTCAGGTTGTGAGTTTCACAAATAGGAAAAGTCCTCTCAGTTTTAATTACTGTGTTGATGGGGTGAAAGTTCCCTTTGGGGGATCATAACTACCTAAGTATTAATATAAGGAAAGATCTTCATTGGGGTAATCACATAACTATGATTGTAAATAAAGGGTACAGATCTCTGCATATGGTTATGAGGGTATTTAGGGATTGTAGTAAGGTTGTAAAGGAGAGAGCATATTTGTCTCTGGTGAGACCCCAACTAGAGTATGGTTCCAGTATATGGGACCCTCACCAGGATTACTTGATTCAGGAACTGGAAAAAATCCAAAGAAAAGCAGCTCGATTTGTTCTGGGTGATTTCCGACAAAAGAGTAGCGTTACAAAAATGTTCAAAGTTTGGGCTGGGAAGACTTGGGAGAAAGGAGATGATCTGCTCGACTAAGTGGTATGTACAAAGACTTATAACAACAAAAATCTTCCACCTTTTTGATACTTATATTTGCATTTTAGCAAATTAATTAATTACACACAATACATGTTTTGTTCTTTTTTAGAACATCTTCAGCTGTTTACATAGCTTAGGTGATTCACTAAGTGTTTATCTTTTTAAGTACATTATAATCAAGTACCTTGTTATTCTTAACAATATTCAGAACAGTGTCATAGGAAAGAGATACATTTTTTCAAAAACTTTTTACTGGAAGACAAGCGAAATATATAAGTGAAAAAGTGCTGAATACTTTTTAACAACAACTTTTCAAATGAATAGAAATAGTTTTTAAAATAGGCTAACTATAAGTATATCCATTCCATCTCATTCCACTAACACATTTAACCACCACAATGTTTTAATTCATTTTAATTCAATTTATATTTATGTAATATTTAAGAAGAACAATGTACCTGATTATAATGTACTTACAAAGATAAACACTTAGTGAATCACCTAAGCTATGTAAACAGCTGAAGATGTTCTAAAAAAGAACGAAACATGTACTGTGTGTAATTAATTAATTTGCTAAAATGCAAATATAAGTATCAAAAAGGTGGAAGATTTTTATTGTTATCTGTCTGTCTGTTAGGTCATCAGCCCAAAGGCTGCTTGGATCCTCAAATAGCACCACCAAAGATTATGCAGTTATAAGGAAACCCCAAAAACCAATGGCAGCACCAAAATGAGGCTTACTAGGCACGATGAGGAGTAAGATAGTTTGCCATTGCTTTCCCCACTGGGTCAGAAAGTACTATTGCCGCAAGACTGATACTATGAGCAGCACCTTTCATAACACTCAGATGCACTAGTCGTGCTCTAAATGTCATTAATCAGCACTACCCATACCCCAGCAGCTTCCATATTGTCACAGCCATGGATGTTGACTGGGACTTCGGTGGAAGCTACACTTTACTCTGGCCTGTGCCAAGAGATGGATGCAAAAGTACTGTATCCATCAAGAAATGACAGCAGGCAGTTTATTGTTATAAGTCTTTGTAAATAGGATTTGGTACGGAAAATGAAGCTGATTTCTTGCAATAAGTGGTATGTTCTGAGCTGTCAGTGGAGAGATGGCGTGGGAGGACATCAGTAGATGAATAAGTTTGAGTGGTGTCTTTAAAAGTAGGAAAGATCACAATATGAAGATAAAGTTGGAATTCAAGATGACAAATTGGGGCAAATATTCATTTATAGGAAGGGGAATTAGGAATTGGAATAACTTACCAAGGGAGATGTTCAATAAATTTCCAATTTCTTTGCAATCATTTAAGAAAAGACTTAGGAAAACAACAGATAGGGAATCTGCCACCTGGGTGACTGCCCTAAATGCAAATCAGTAGTGATTGATTGATTCAGAAATTAATTGATGACTCTTGACACCCATGATTTTGGTAAATATTTTTTAGAAAATTATGTTCCAACAGCCAGGCAGTGGGCATATAGCTATCGGATGCACTGCAGTTTGAATACAAATATGCACATTGAGAACCTGCATAAGTGCACAAAACATATATACTTGCAAGGAAAGAAAATGAAGTGCCTCGACAAATACATTTGTGCAATAATGAGATTCCTCAAAGGTAAGATGTGTGACAGGGGTCATCACTATGCATAAAGATAAAGTGACAAGTAAGCTGAGGGACATTAGGCAAAGACACAAAACTAGTCTGACATTAGAAAAAGATTTAGTTATACAGGAGGGAAACATATGGACTATTCCATCCACATCCAGTTCTGATATATATACAGTTGCCCCCCTGAAACAAAACTGTGACTGCCAGTTAGTATGTAATGACTGCAAGTCATGTATTCACAGCTACTCTTGCACGTGCATCGATTCTGCCATACGATTCAACATGTGCAAACACATTCATTTGTATGCCAGATTATTTCAGAGGTAGAGGTCCAGCCTAAAGAATGCAAAGAACACCTTCAAATATGTTCTGAAAGAGAGTTAGAAGTTGTTGAAAAAGTAGCATTATTGAAACGAATCTCTACCGATGCCTTTCAAAGTACCAGTACTTCAGAACCCAATAATCAACACAGATGGTTAGATATCAAGAAACAGAAATTATTATCTCAGTTAAATGGAATCAATGAACTGGTGCAACATTTTACAACCACTGAAGAAGTAGATGCTTTAAAGAAGTTACTGTTACCAATGAAGCCAACATTAGCAGCAGTTCAAAGTTTTAAAATGCCGTATAATCAGACACATCTCAGAAAAGTCTCTACTAGTCAAGTACTTTTCACAAGTGATATAGTTATCCTAACAGAAACCTTTCTACCTTAACCCATGGATGTTCCGGGCTACTATGGAGTGCACGCTGTGGCAACCCAAAAGGAGGAAGGCCGACCCTCAGGGGGTGTCTCCTGTCTTTATAACAACAAAATGGGCAAAGTAACAAAAACACACACAGAGGACAACATGGTTATTGTCTTCACAACAAATATCACAATCATAGGACTTTACATACAGCCACAATCATCAATGGAAGATGAGTTTGAGTCAGTTGCCTGAGCAGTCTCTCTAATCGAGTCTGAAGAAAATGTTATAACTGCTGGGGATCTAAACTGCAGGCTAGACAAGCCAGACCATAAAAGCGAGTTAATCTTCAATCTAATGACAGAAGAGAATTTCAAACTGGGAAACAGCAAAGACCTTCTAACGTACTTTGCGCACAACGGCGCAAGTGCCATAGATCTAGTGTTTATCAAGGGAAGATCACTTGGCTCTACATCACAAGGTGGACTCTGGTCATTGGCCAACACACCGCTCAGGAAGCACATTCCCATTAAGACATACATTGAAATCAAATCAACAGTGAAGGAAACACAAGATACCAACACGGCACCCACACTGGCGAGAAAAATAACTGAAAGCAGAATGGAGAATTTACGGAAGGGTGCGGAGGAAGCGATGCACTACCTTAAAACCAACAACCTCAATCTGGCTGTGAAAACCATAGAAAACAGCATTAGGTCAGCCACCGTCCCCTATAAGAAAAGACACGCGAAGCCATGGTTTGACAGGGAATGCTATGAAGTAAGACGCATAACACTGCAAGCCCTCCATAAAGCGAGATATAGCGGAGAAACAGAGGACATTAAAGAATACTCAATGAAACGCAAAAAGTACAAACTGACTCTAAAAGATAAAAAACGATATCATCAGGAACAAGAAGCAGAACAATTGGTCGAAGAAGCGAACAGAGACTGTACGTTGTCTTAAAAAGGAACAAACTCCCTCAAACCATGACAATACAAATGGACGTGTGGGAAAACCATTTCAATAACATCCTCAATCTGAAGTGCACCACTCTAACCGCAAGTCCATCAACACGAACAGGAAGTCAACCAAAGTTGCACCCAATCCCAATAACGACTCATGAGGTAAAACAAGCCATATCAAAAACCAAAAGGAGGAAAGCTGCTGGTCCTGATGGGATCTACAATGAACTTATCAAGGCAACCGAAGACGTATTCCTAGAAGTGTGGACTGTGTTATTTAACGCATGTCTAGACAGCGCACAAATACCTGAATCTTGGAGGAAGTCCATGATAAAAGTAATCTATAAAGGAAAAGGAGACAACATGGACCCAAACTCATTTAGAGGTGTCACCCTAGAAAACAATGCTTTCAAGATCTTTATGAGAATAATCATGGATCGATTAGTGAGGGAAACGGACCATCTCCTTCCTGAACGTCAGTATGGTTTCAGAAAACATCACGCGACACTGCAGGCAGTAACGAACCTAATAAGTGAAATAGAACAGGCCTTGAGATTTCCAAACGGAAAATACTACGCAGTATTCATCGACTACACAAAAGCCTTCAACACCCTAAACAGAAAAGTAGTGATTGAGAAAGTAGCACAAATGTTTGGAGAAACACACAGCATTACAGTCCTTCTGACGAACATCCTAGAATACAACATAGTTAACATAAGTGATGGCATCTCTCTTTCCCAAGATATTTACCAGACCTATGGAGTAATGCAGGGTGACCCAATTAGTCCAATACTGTTCAACATTGCAACTGCAGACGTATCGAAAATAGTAGAATTCAGTGAAACAGTATCACAACACATATACGCTGATGACATGGTAATTGGGTCATCTAACTTGGAAGACCTTCAGGAAGCAATGAAAAAGCTGGAAACATGGGCAGAAGAAAATGATCTGCAGATAAACGAATCTAAGACAGTAATGATGATCTTCAGAAAGGGGGGAAGAGCTGCAACAAAGGACAAAATTAAATTTCAGAACAGAGACCTAAACATAACGAATTCCTTCAAATACCTTGGAATAATCTTACAACCGACAATCAACTCCTACAGAATGCACATAAAGGAAAGGACAACAACAGCCATCAAAGTGATATATAGAATTAAAGACCTCCCAAAAATTTCTTTAAAAACAGCACTAGAGTTATTTTATGCTGCAATAAGCCCAATTGCCACTTATGGCATTGAAATTATTTGGGAAAAGTTATCTGTGGCTGACCTTAGGGCTCTGCAGAAACTAAAAGCCACATTTCTAAAGCGAGTATTAGGTGTGCCTACGAACACAAAGTCCAGGTTAGTGTACAAACTTTGTGAAGACTGACTGAGATATACACCTCAGTAAAAAGTATTTTATAGATTAACAAACTGCCTTATGGTACTACACTGAACTAATATTTGTAGTACAGTAGCATTAGGACATCTAGTAAGCTTAGTAGTGTACATTTCACAGTTATCCAAACTTAATTTTCGGAAAGTTGACAAGTGTTTGTATGCCTACAGTGTGTGCGCGTTTGTAATGTGCTTCGACAAGTGACAAATGACTGGTCGCTGTTCTTCCATATGCTAGTCGTCAATGGTGAGTAATATATTTTAATTATAATTTCTTCTTGTTTTGTTGACAAAAGTTCTTACTTGGTGACTTCACTGTAGTTTCATTCGGTACATGCGTATACATAGATATTTTATAGTATTATGTGCAGTAATGAAGACCGAGTCACACTCCGTATCAGTTGTTTACATTGCACAAGCATGTGTCTTAGCTGCTCCCGGTTCACCGACGCGCTCGCAACATTACGTGCCATAGCTTGAAACTAAAGCTCCCTCACCGCAATTTTCGGAAGTGCTCCGATTATTTTCTTACAGCGCCATGTGGCAAAACACAAAACTATTGCTCCCTCAGGAGCTAGACTCTTGTCACTGATAGTAGGGTAAACTAATGGTAGCAAGATGATCTGGTGTATCTAATATGCCAAGTTTCTGCCACAGTCTCAGGATGGAAAACACTGTATACTTCCAAGTACTATCAACAATTGAAATATTATTTACCAAGCAACATTTATGTCCTAAATGAGTCTACTGTAATAAAATATATGAATATACTGCGATACCTGAATTATCGTTCTTTTGAACGACTTGTTTCTTTTCTTTGTCTTTTTTGGATGTATCCTTGTTCACTTCATTTTCATTTGTTTCATCATCTGTTGTTTCAGAATGATTATCATCAGCTGAGTGATGGGAGTGACCATGTCCACCTTTCACCAGCCTTACAAACTTTTCTACTGTAAGAAAAGTTATGATACCAAGCAACACCCAGAAACCCACTCTCATGTCACTTCCATGAGGATGTCCGTCTTCTTCCGAACTGTGAGAATGTCCAGACTCTTCATTATGTGTATGAGGTGAAAGTGCATGAGGAATCAAATGAAGAAATGCATCTCCCAACAAGCTCCCGGAGGCAAAACTGAGAAGTATTTTCAGCAAAGGTTCGCGTTCTTTGCTGTTATCAAGAGGAACCAAAAATAAAATGAAGAATGGTGCGGCACTAATTAATAAAGTCGAACCCAATGCTTGAAACCATAATGTAAACGTGTCACGAGGAGGCTGCTTTTGCTGTTTGCCGATTTCAGGATGATGTGTGTGGGGTTCTTTCTCTGTGTGTTTCAAATTCGCTTCTCGAGAATATTTGAACGACGGCGGTTCTTGATGACTGTGTTCGTGTCCATTGTGCGAATGACCGTGAGATTCACATACATACGGCAAACTAAAGAAAATTATAAAACAAATTATAAGCACCACTATTATTCTTGCAATAGACCTATTTGAAGAATTCTTCATGATCATTCACATTAAAGACAACATCAAGCAAAACTGCACACTTTTATGTCACTAATAATAATCCATAAACGTATAGATGACACTTTCCAGTTTGTTGACCAGAAAGCCTTAGCAGTTGGCGTGTAATCAGCTGTGCCAGCAGCTGAATAACTTTTAACCGCGAAATCTACAGCTGTACCAACACTGAAGCACGTTATTGGTCTCCCACATCCATCCAATCTTGTAAATCATAATGCGAAATCGACCTTAATATATTTCGCAGCTAAATAATTACCCAGGTATGAAATCGAAATTTGTTTCCACAAAACTATAAATTATCTATCTACTAAGCGGCGTATCCGCGTGGGTTAATACACCAAGTTCTGCATTTGGGGGGGCGAGTGGGTTCGAACCCCGCCACCGGCTGTCCTGAGAAGGGTTGTTTTATGTGGCTTCTCATTTTCAATTCCAGGCAAATTCTAGTATAGTTTCTATTCATAGGTTACAGCCAATTCATTCCACCTCCCTACCCAATTTCTTACACTATATTTCATTTCGCCTTAAATAGCTCCTCAACTGAGGCTGACGGCTAGAAGGGCATCCGGCCGAAAAACACATGCCGTATAATTTCATCTCACCTCATCCCCGACCCTCTATCAGGAAACGGGACTACTACTACTACTTCTTCAGATTATCTATCTATTATCTGTGATCCTTCCAGAATTACGTACATAAGTTTGATACTTTCTGTACAGGAAATAGTTCATTAATATTATCGTATGACAGTGTTTAAAGCCGTCAATGTATAACATTCAGTATTTTACAACTTAGGCAATACCTACTCTCTCGTTCTTACATGATCCTTGGTCTCGTTTCTAGCAAGTGATCACATCGTACAGTGATGACATTGCCAATGAGATTAGGCAAATTTAATTATTTCACAATTTAAAAACACAGTTTAATTTAGTGTTCAATGCTGCGTTTGAGCTTCATGGTCCTCTTGATGGTGGGAAAAGGAAATTTAATATCTCCATGTTGGTTGTCTTGATTCAACCAATCAGAATCGTTGGTGATGTATGGCGATTCAAAAGCTTTCGAAAGTTGCTGTGATTTGAATGTGGTATGTAGGATCTTGGAAGTAATAACTACTAATAGTGAAGAAAGACTTCGTATGCCCCCTAAAACCCGCAGTGCATTGTGTTGTGCGTTTAACAGAGTGGAATTTTTGCATAACAGGTAAGTGTTACTGCTTGATAGCCTGAAATAGATTGATGATGACCTCAGCACTGGAGTACGCAGCATAGATCTTGGCGGTCATGTATGTTTTGTTTCAATTTTTTATTGTGGCATATTTAGTGATACATGCTCATTATATCGCATTCATGATTATTTATGCTACTCACAAATGCTTTGGTTGAAGACAATTGCGAATAACCTCCGTGTTGAGATTGGTAAGACTTTCTATATGTTTCCAAAAACATAGGTGTACCGTCTCTTTTTACAGCTCGAAATTCAAAATGAATGGTAACATAGTGTTTGGTACTTCATGCCATTATATAAATCGAACTAGTATATTTACTGGTGGTGATGCTTGTTGTTTAAAGGGGCTTAACATCTAGGTTATCGGTCTCTGAGTATGTATTACAGGGAAACTGATGTTTGAGTCATCAGTCCATAGACTGGTTTGATACAGCCATCCATGCCTCCCTATCCTGTGCTAAACTTTTCATTTCTACGTAACTACTACATTCTATATATCTGCTCTAATCTGCTTGTCATATTTGTACCTTGGTCTACCCCTACCATTCTTACACCTGCACTTCCCTCAGAAACCAACTGTACAAGACCTGGCTGTCTTAAGATGTGCCCTATCATTCTATCTCTTCTTCTGGTAAAATTTAGCCAAATCAATCTCGCCAATTCGATTCAGTATCTCTTCATTCGTGATTCTATCTACCCATCTCACCTTCAGCTTTCTTCTGTAACACCACATTTCAGAAGCTTCTATTCCCTTTCTTTCTGACCTAGTTGTCGTCCATGTTTCACTTCCATACAATGCCACGCTCCAGACGAAAGTCTTCAAAAAAATCTAATTCCCATATCAATGTTTGAAGTGAACAAATTTCTTTTCCTAAGAAAGGTCTTCCTTGCTTGTGCTAGTCAGCATTTTATGTTCTTACTTCTGCCATCATTAATTATTTTGCTACCCAAGTAACAGTAGTCATCTACTTCCTTTAAGACTTCATTTCCTAATCTAATATTTCCTGCACCACCTGACTTTGTTCGAACCTCACTCCATTACTTTTGTTTTGGACTTACTTATTTTCATCTTGTATTCCTTCCCCAAGACTCTGTCCTTTCCATACAGCTATTGCTCCAGATGTTTTGCAGAGTCATATAAAATGACAATATCATCAGCCAATCTCAGGGTTTTGATTTCCTCCCCTTGAACTTTGATACCATTTCCAAATTCGTCTTTGATTTCCTTTATTGCCTATTCTATGTAAACATTGAAAAGGAGAGGGGACAGACTGCAGCCTTGCTTTGCTTATTTCTGGATTGCTGCCTCTTTTTCAAAGCCCTCTATTCTCATCACTGCAGACTGATTTTTATATAGATTGTCAGTAATTCTCCTTTCTCGGTATCTGATCCCGATCACCTTCAGAATCTCAAACAGCTCAGTCCAATCACCATTATCAAATGCCTTTTCTTGATCTACGAAAGCCATGTATGTGGGCTTGTCTTTCTTAATTCGGTCCTCTGAGATCAGACATAAAGTCAAGATTGCTTCATGTGTTTCCACATTTATTCTGAAGCCAAATTGATCTTCTCCCAACTCGGTTTCAACTTATCTTTCCATTCTTCTGTAAATAATACGTGTTAAAATTTTGCGGAAATGAGATACTAAACGAATGGTGCGGTAGTTTCACACTTGCCAGCACCGGCTTTCTTTTGGGAACAGGTATAACAACATTCTGTCGAAAATCAGATGGCACTTCTCCTGTATCATACAACTTGCATACTAAACCGAACAACATCTCCATGCTGGTTTCTCCTAAGGCCGTCTGTAATTCTGAGGGTATGCCATCAATTCCTGGTGCGTGCCTTGTTCCTACTCAGGTCTCTCAAAGTTTTGTAGAATTCTGAACTCAAAATTGGGTCTCCCATGTCATCAGCATCAACAGCCTCTTCTTGTTCCAGAACACTATCATCTACTTCTTTAATGTGATACAACTGTTGGATATATTCCTGCCATCTTTCTGGCTTGTCTTCTTTCCCTAGAAGTGGTTTTTCCATCTGAGCCTTGAATATTCATTCACCTACTCTTCCTTTCTCCAAAGGTTTCTTTGATTTTCCTGTATGCATCATCTACCTTTCGTAGGGCCATACAACCTTCAACCTCCTTGCACTTCTCTTTCAGCCATTCTTCCTTAGCTATCCTGCATTTTCTATCTACTTCATTCTTTATTCACCTATATTCTTTTCTGCCCTCCTCATTTATTGCATTCTTATATTTTCGTCTTTCGTCAATCAGGTCTAGTATCTCTTGAGTTAGCCATTGTTCCCTAGGTGATCTTTCCTTTCTTCCTAACTTCTACAGCAGCCTTACTGATTTCATTCTTCATGGCTGTCCATTCTTCCTCTACTGTGTTTCCTTCAGCCTTTTCATTTAGTCCCTGTATTATATGTTCCTTGAAACAATCCCTCACACTATTTTATTTCTACTTGGCTAGATCCCATCTCTTTGCATTTCTTCAATTTCTTCAACTTCAGATGGCATTTCATGACCAACAGGTTGTCAGAGTCCAGATCTGCTGCTAGGAAAGTCCTGCAATCCAACACCTGGTTTCCAAATCTCTGCCTAATCATAATGAAGTCTGTTTGATACCTTCTAGTGTCTCCAGGTCTTGTTCATGTATACAGCCGTTGTTTGTGGTTTTTAGATTGAGTGTTAGCCACAAGTTAATTGTGATCGGTGCAGAATTCAGCCAGCCAGCTTCCTGTTTCATTCCTTTGTCCCAATCCGAATACTCTTACTGTATTACCTTCTCTTCCTTGGCCTACCACTGCATTCCAATCTCCCATTACAATTAAATTCTCATCACCTTTTACAATACTGTATTAAATCTGATATCTGTTCATATAGGCCTATTCTTTCAATTTCTTCATCCGCTGAACTAGTAGGTAGATAGACCTGCACTTTTGTGGTGGGCATGGGCTTGGTGTCTATCTTGACCTTTCAGTATGCTGGTCATAGTAGCTTACCTGTTGCCCTATTTTCTTATTCATTATTAAACCTACTCCTGCATTTCCCCTGTTTGATTTTGTGTTGATAATTCTGTAGTCGCCTGACCAGAAATCCTGCTCTTTCTGCCAACGTACTGCTGGATTGCATTGAATCCGACTACCCAATTGATGAACCTTGTCGAACTGTCGATTTTAAGCGACAGTCTTCTGTCCCGTACGCCATCTCCCATGCAGCTACTCATTGGACACTCCAACACCACAACAACAGCTCCTTGTTCAGACCTCGGTGCAACACTGGCGACAGCCAACACCTCTTGCCCTCAGCCAAGCCACCGGACCCCAACTCACTGAGATCCCAACTGTCACTCCGAGTCCAACACTGACTGGGAGTCCCACACTTACTGTCCGTGCCTAGTCTCCCATTTTATAGCTCGCATAATTTGATCCAGAAATTTTGTGATGTCAATGGAGGCAGAACATTCCCGTTGAATCTCAAAGAAACTCACAGGTGAGCCGGCCGCCAAGAACAATACACGGAAAGGCCAGCTCCACCCCACAAGCCGGCTTGGAGATTCCAGGTTGTCTTGAGTCACCAGCCCCCAATCTCTCAGTATAAACTGTGTGATTTTGGTTACGAGCCTACATTATAGGAATGTATATCTCAAATATATTGAGTTGGAACTCTACCCAATTTACACATTTTTTCTAAAAGGTGAATTTAACATTCATAAGAGATTAAGAGGCTTCAGTACACTTGTCATCATACAGGCTTTTATTACGAGAGATTCGCCACTCCCAAAGGCATTTTAGAGCTACTGCAGTGAAACTTGTAGGCCGCTCCTAACATGGAGAACAGACGCCTTTTGTAGCCTCTCCTCTGGAGTACAGACGCTACAGCTGATATGGGGTTTCAGTGACATTTCCTCCTCTGAGGGCCCATATCCCTTCTATAAGGACTCCTCTGCCCTTAGCCGTTGGTCTTTATAGTGGGTCAGGATATTTACTGCCGCCCAACAGTCGGCTTGGGGACACTGGTTGTATGGTTTACTCCATTACCATAGCAGATTAACTGGCCAGACGAAATGAAATTAGGCAAGGCAGCTGGAATTGACCAGGTCACCATAGAAATGATAATAGCAGCAGGAGTACTTGGTCTACAGTGGTTGTATAGACTCTTCAGAGTGATATGGGGAGAAAAGACTGCTCCATAAGAGTGGACGAAAGGGGTCATTATACCAGTTTTCAAGAAGGGAGACAGGAAGCAATGTGAAAATTACAGAGGAGTGGCACTGATACCTCATACAGCTAAGATCCTTGAAAGAACCTTGGATAGACGAATAAGAGACAGAGTATGTATTCAGAAGAGGCAGGTCCACATTTGATGCAATATTTACATTGCGTCAAAGGATGCAAAGGTATTGGGAATATGGAAAGGGCATGGTAGTAACATTTCTAGATATTGAAAAGGCATATGAGAGTGTCTCAAGGAATTTGGTATGGAAAACATTGGCACAGGCACAGATTGGGAATGAAACAATGCAGATGGTAATAGCATTGTATCAAAATTGCAAAAGCTGTGTTAGAAACAAAGTGGGTCAAACTGAATGGTTCAGAGTTGAGACAGGCTTAAGAGGCGGCCAGAGTCAGTTCTTGATCCACCTTTTATTTCAAAATATCGCCACTAGTTTTGTTGCTGTAGACAGCTAACTCCACTGATAGTTACATCGCGGGTGCATAGATGTCAGTAAGAAAGGCCGAGCGAGCGATTCCCCTCATACCCTCCAGCTACACAGTTGCGTCACCAGGAAGTTTGTGATACAGTACTTGCACGGAGCTGATGGTGTTGACATTTGTATGGAATGCGAAACATTCCAGGAAATTATTGAGCATGGGTTAGTGCTGAGCAAAACAGTCAACAGTGAAAGTAACGTACTGTTTCCGACAAAAATAAATGAAATGGCGTATGGCATTTACCGCCAGGAGTGTCCGAAGACAAGTTCAGCTCGCCAGATGCAGGTCCTTTGATTTGACTCCCGTAGGCGACCTGCGCGTCGTGACGAGGATGAAATAATGATGGAGAAGGCACATACACCCAGTCCCCATGCCGGAGAAATGAACCAATTATGGTTAAAATCCCCGAGCCTGCCGGGAATCGAACCCGGGACCCCTGTGACCAAAGGCCAGCACGCCGGACACTGTTTCCGATGTTGAAATGAAGTAGTGCATCAACTCCGTTCCTGCCTCACATCTTTCCCTGTAGCGGCCAGTCAGTGATACATAATATAATTCTATCCAATTAAAATACAAACTGATATAAAAGAAGTGAATTCATTTACACATTTTTTGTCACACAGTGATACTTTGGACAAACGATAACTATTGTAATGCGACCAAGAACTGAATTTTCCAACAACCCTGAGTAAAAAAAAACCTTAAAGTTTTTTTTTCCCCTTGGAAACAAACAGTTCTGAAATGAATGAACAATGTATAAAACATCCCATTGTATATTGTGTTAAAATTTGGATTCGATCAAATAACGTGTTTTTGGAGACGCAGAGGTGCCAGAATGTTGTACCACGAGAGTTCGTTAACGTGTAGACACGAGGCTGACATATTCGAGCCCCTTCCAATACCACCGCACTGAGCCAGGATCGAACCTGCCAAGCGGCAGAAGGCCTGCGTTCCATCCTTCGAGCCGTTGTGAGAGTGTCTTTACAAAGACTGATTTGAAGTCGTATGTTATAAATGTTATAGCATCTAAAGATCTGTTAGTTCTGTATTTCATGACTTGAGAGGAGTGTAATTAGAGTAACTGCTAAGCTCAAAATAATACCACTTCATTTTCACTCTCGGTGACATCAGGCCGTTTAGCCAGTAGCAACACTGCTCTCCGGAATGGCCTATCTGACCTGTGAGTTATTCTAGTTACGTTGGAAAACCCCATTTCCAATAAATACAAGGACAGTAAATGACAGTTTTGTATACCTACTCGTTATGAAAATCTGAAACGGTGCTGGTGAAGAACACAACAGCTGAGGGGTACTGCAACTTCCCTTTGTAGGTGGGGGTAGTAGATTAACACCCACAGTATTCCCTGCCCGTCGTAAGAGGCGACTAAAGGGCGCCCCATGGGCTCTGAACTTGGGAGTCTGGGGTGGCAACCACGGATCCCTTAGCTGAGTCCTAGCTTTATTTCCACTTACGTGTGCCAGGCTCCTCACTTTCATCTATCCTTCTTCAAGTGTCCTTTTCTTTTCGCTAGTTGCTTTACGTCGCACTGACACAATAGGTCTTATGGCGATGATAGGGCAGGAAAGGGCTAGGACTGGGAAGGAAGCGGCCGTGGCCTTAATTAAGATACAGCCCCAGCATTTGCCTGGTGTGAAAATGGGAAACCATGGAAAACTATTTTCAGGGCTGTCGACAGTGGGGTTCGAACCTACTATCTCCTGAGTACTGGATACTGGCCGCACTTAAGCGACTGCAGCTGTCGAGCTCGGTTCATCTCCTTTCAGAAGATCGGCTACCATCATAGAGATTCTTGCTTTGGATGTTGCTCAGTAGTGGAACAGTTGAACCAAGTTTTCAAATTATCAATCCAAGGAATGTGCCTTCTTCCTGGTCTTCTTTTGCCTTGTATCTTCCCTTGAATAACCAACTGCAGTAGACGATATTCTCTTCTCTGATCTATCCTATTCGACCACATTTGGTCAACTCTTGTTCTTTTCCAACCCCGACGGTATTACGTAAGGAGGCCTATGGAGTTTTTCATTTTCATGCCCTTCATGGCTCTTGTCTTTCCTTGGCCGATACCTTCATTTTTCGAACTGTTTGATCCCTTCCATTTTTCTATCTGATTAGAGTTACATAGAGGACTAGCTGATGTACCCGTGCTTCGCTACGGAATTCTACATTGTATATGGAATTCTAGTGTATACGTGAGCAAGATTGTATTATATTGCATAACTCTTAACCTTACCGTAGAAGCGCGACTGTGAAGTCGCCAAACATCTTTTCTCATATGAAGACTGAGTTAGGAAATTTTAACTGTGATGATAGACTCACTTGCATACCATCAGTCACAATCAGTTTGGGGAGTTTTCATTATAATAGTAGACACTCACTCTCCACCTGCCTTTTTACATCCTCAGAAAGACTGTCTTAGTGGTTTTCCAAACTGAAATGAACATACATTACAATGACGTCAGTAGGAATGGGGCGATTAAAAGCAATGAATGCTCTCATATGAAGTACTCGATCAAATGAAACACCACTTATTTTCTCACTTTTAACAAACAGGACTACACTGCCGATCTAACAGTCCAAAGTTCCAGAGCTGGAATGACCAAGCTGCAGACAGCCGTGATTCGTGAACACTGTTCATCATCATTTTTTTGGCGGGGAGAGGGTCAAATAGTGGAGACTCCCAGGGCAAAAAATATGCCCTTTTACTAATCTGTTTCATAGGAGTACCCGATGAGTAGGAAAATATCAGTTCACTACACTGGCGGCGGAAAAATCTGACTTGGAGGCAAATTTATCCTCCAAGCCAGAGGAGAAACCTCCTCTTCACTGATAATTTGGAATAAAATGAGTAGAATTTAATAAAAGTGAAGAGGAAGAAGTTTTTCTTAAGAAACGGCTCTTTTCAGGATTGAATTTTGATTTTTTTCGTGACTTGTGGTGCTATAATTTGGAATAGGCCTGAATTGTTATTTTAGACCAGGCCATACTACTACTACTACTACTACTACTACTACTACTACTACTACTACTACTACTACTACTAAGTCAGCCTCTGCCTTAAGAATGCACACTGCTCATTCAAAACAGCGGGTCAGAATAGGGATTGAAAAACTGGAATACTATGAAGAACAAGTGTGTTACGTACCAGCTGTATCAAAAATGTATGAACCAGAGGAATTGCATGCTAAAGAAGCGGCTACTTCCCACCAGTATTCAGTCAGGCTATTATACTTGGTACGCAGCAGTAATCCCATCTATCGGAGTTGAGAGACACCATAAGAGACAAATAACATCACAACAATGGTCAATGTAATGTTATTGTTGATCAAAGTTATGTGCTTTCGATATTGTAGGTCTTCACATTTAGTTTTCTTCCGACTCTGAAATACCTCTCTTATCATAGTCGGTACGGTAAATCTGAATAAAACATAAATGATCGGAAATTGTATGTAGTACTTTTCGATAGGACCAATAACATAGGCATTTAAAAAATTGTTGGCGTCTTCCCCTATACTACAATTTCATCCAGGGTGAATAAAATTGTTTATATCTTAGACTGTAGTTTCTTATTCCCCAACTCTATATACCGATTTTCATTAAATTCTGTTAACCCATTTTCTCGTGGCTGGGTGCCGATATGGACTTAGCAACAAAAATACAAGTTCATGAATATCTGTGTTATTATAGCTGGTACGGTAAGAATGTATGACATAAATGGTCGGAAATTTAATTCTATATAACTTTGGTTATGTAGTATGTAACAACATGACCACTAATAATATACATATTTAAGAATTAAATTTTAGGCCTTCCCCGAAACTACCATTTCGCTTAGCATGAATAAAATTATTTATAGCCTAGATTGTAGTGACTCATTCTCCTACTTTGTATACCAGTTTTCAAGTACCATTTCACTCAGCGCGAATAAAATATTTATAGTCTAGATTGTAGCGACTTATTCTCCGAATTCTCATACCAATGTTTATTAAGGTCGGACCACTAATAACATAAATATTTTAAAATTAGATTTTAGGCCTTCCCCTAAACTACCATTTCTATCAACGTGAATAAAATTATTTATGGCTTAGATTGTAGCGACTTATTCCCCGACTGTGCATACTGATTTTTCATTTAATTCTCTTTAGCCGTTTTCTAGTGATTTGTGTACATACAGACAGACAGACAGAAATTACGGAAAAGTAAAAAGTGCATTTCCTTGTTACTGTGAACATAACTGTTACAGAAATACCATCATTTTCAAATTCTGAGCAATGTACAGACAAAACTCTTCATTTTATATATATAGATAGTTGTCCAGTTGTACTTCCTCTTAAAACAATAATCATCACCACCACCACCACTGCACTGCAACTGAAAAACTGTTATATTCTTGTAATGGTTTCATTCAACAATGGTTGTGTTCCTGAAACGGTTGCGTTCTATCTGTCCCAGCTGTAATGGGTATTACAAACAGTGTCACATTCACGGAGCCTCAAGGAGGGTTGTAACGTAGAAACAGGGGACGTCTGCCTGCAAGCCTCGTATCGAGAGCAAGGGAAGCAGTTCAGCGGTGAGTTACTGTACACACTAGTAAGAAACGTAGATTTAAACCCATATCTAGAGGCGATTCTAGCCCTGGCGGGGTGGGGCCTCAGTTTTATTGAAATAATTATTTTAAAATTCCTTGATTAATAAAGAGAAGAAATTTAGGACCACTGTAGGACTTTACCCTGCTCACAAAAGAACCAATAAAAATGGAGAACGTTTAATTGGCTTCTGCGAGAATTTCGATCTGAAATTGATGTCAACCCATTTCCTGGCACTTCCACAAAAGAAAATGACATGGAGATCCCCGAACATGCATTTAGGAGAATTTCAACTAGACCATGTGGCTATTTCCAAGAAAAACCAAAAAGAAATTATGAACGTTAAAGTCAAAAAGGGAATTATTGACTCCGACCACCACCTATCTCTTGTTAAAGTAAAGTTTCAACCCAACAGGAAGAAAACCAAAACAATCAGAAACCCAAGAATCGACCCTGAATTTCTGAGACAGAACTCAGACAATTTCCTTGCGAATATCTGCAACGATGCTCCTTCAAACTGGCTAGAACTCAAGGACACACTCTTGAAAGCTTCACAAAACATCAGCAATCCCCCAAGGAAACGCAAACACAGGTGGTGGAATGACACCTGTGACAAGGCCATAGAAGTCAGAATTAGGTCCTGGCTAAACTGGAGTTCCCATAAAACTGATCAAAATCGTGATGAATTCTTCAAAACACAGAAACAAACCTCAAAAATCATCAGATCTGAAAAACGAAAATATGATCAAAACAGACTGGTAGAAATAGAAGAAGATTTCAAGAAAAACAATACACGGAACTTCTACAGAACATTCAGAGAAGAATTATCCAATTACCAGGCACCTAGTCTCTGTTTCAAACGTACAGATGGGACTTTAGAAACAAGTAATAAGGGAAATTGTGAACTCCTAGCAAACCATTTCATGGACCTTTTAAACTGTGAATCTCCAAAGGAACAATTCACCTATGAAAAACCAACACCTAATCCAGATTCAGAACCCCCCACATTACAAGAAGTCAAACAAATAATCAGAGATTTAAAAGACAACAAAGCACCAGGAGAAGATGGAATAATCGCTGAAATGTTGAAAATTGGTGGTGACAAACTGGCCCAGAGTATTCAAAAAATCTTACAGGACATTTGGTTTTCTGAAGAAATTCCGGAGGATTGGAAATGTGCATTGATTCACCCACTTCACAAGAAAGGAGACAAATCAGATATTAATAACTACAGAGGAATTTCTCTCCTCTCACTCGTATATAAAATCTTCTCTAAAGCTCTACTTAATAGATTAGAGAGACAAACAGACCACCTGATCGGAGATTATCAGGCTGGATTCCGAAAAGGGAGATCCTGCGCAGAACAAATCCTAAACCTAAAAACCATACTACAGATTCGCAAAACCAAACAAACAGTAATCACCTTTGTTGACTTCAAAAAAGCGTATGATTCCATAGATCGGCAGACCCTGTTCAACATACTAGAGGAATTTCAAGTCGACAGGAAAACGAGGGAATTGATTAAACAAACTCTGACCAACACAACATCAAAAGTTAAGTTCTTGGGAGAAATTTCTGAACCGTTCGAAATCAGAACTGGCGTCCGACAGGGAGATGGACTATCCCCACTACTATTCAATTTAGTTTTGGAAAAAGTGATTCGTGAATGGAGAAAAGAAACTAAAGGTATAAACATTGGCAGACTTCTTAAAGACAAAATTCACCTTGACTGCTTAGCTTTCGCAGATGACCTTGCGATCCTTTCGAACAACAGACAAGAAGCAATCCAATCCATAGAAAAATTGAATGAAATAGCCGCAAAAACCGGACTTCAAATTTCATTTGAAAAGACGCAGTTTATGGAAGGAACTAAATCAAGATTCGACAATCAACCATTAATCACCAATTGTGGAATAATTTCCCAAGTAGACAAATTCAAGTATCTAGGTGAAATTATTCAGCCAGCAGGGTTAAATCAGGAAGCTAACAAAGAAAGAACTGCTAAACTGCAAAGGGCTTACAAAATCACATGGAACAGATACAACAAAAGATGTATATCAAAAAATGCAAAATTACGACACTACAATACAGTCATCAAACCAGAGGCACTTTATGCATCTGAAACACTGATCATTGGCGGCAGGTCACAAATGAAAAGCATTGAGAAACAAGAGAGGAAAATTCTCAGAAAAATCCTAGGACCAAAGTTCGAAAATGGAATTTGGATGAAAAAGAAACCACACGAAATTTTTCAATTCACAGAAAAAATCACAGATACCATCAGAAAGAGACGACTAAAATTCTACGGACACCTACACAGAATGGATAACAACAGGCTGACAAAGAGAATTCTAAATCTAGCTCTAACCCTGAAAATCCGCAACAATTGGTTAGCAGAAATACATGAAGATCTACAAGAAATGGGTATCGAGGACGAAACCATTCAAGATAGAATGAAATTTAGAAGCTTAGTAAACAAACATAAATTTGCAGAGAAACCAACAAGAAAAAATACAGGCTGGACAGAAACACGCAGAAAGGAACACAGTGAAAAAATGAAGAGATATTGGGAAGAAAAGAAGAAGAAACATTGTGCAAAATAAGTTCAAACGCGCTCCACAGCTGGGCACAACGAATCAAAAAAAAAAAGAAATTGATAATTTACAGATATAATGTATTTGAAATAAACTTGTTAATGGTTGTGTTAATGTTGACCATTGTATTTTCATAAACATGGCTACCGTACTTTTCTTTTGAATTCTGTTACCAAGACTTTCAATTCCAAACAGCCCCCGCCCAGTTTTAAGTATCTAGAACCACTGTTGCCCATATTGTAATAGGCTACAACTGACAGAGGAACAACATATATTTATAGCAATTAATTCCATTTTTATTCTTATTCTACTAAACCTTAAAATAGTTTTATAAATGTATACACAGAGATAATGCAGAAATATTAGCAGCAACTACTGTTCAGTATGCGGATTCTCAACCATTACTGCATCTCTTTCTGTAACGTTACGTCATTTAGCCATTCTTTTAGTGAGATATGAAAATGAATGAAAACCTACAACCTGTTTTCCATTCATTGACCGGGTCAGGAATGTAATAAATGAAGCATATATAGGCTATTAGTATGATGGGGTCGCCACTCCCAAAGTGATTTACTAATGACTGATAGATGCCATGAAATGAGAATGGAGAGTGTTGCTGGAATGAAAGATGACAGGGAAAACCGGAGTACCTGGAGAAAAAACTCTCTCGCTAAAATTGCTAAAATTTTTAATATTGTAACGAGTTGGCGGGGTAGTATGATCAATTAACACTAGACTGGTAGCTTCAATACTAAGATTTGTTAGCTTCGCACTAAACTACACAAGACTACACACAACTTTTGCTCATAACACAGACTCATGCAGTTCGCGCGCTCTCTCTCCCTTCGTTTCTCATTTGTTCTCACGCTACACAGTTTTACACTCGCACACAAGGTCCCGCGTCGCACAGCTACACGTTCTCTCCTTCGCCGACAGTCCGCACTGTAGCACACTAGTTCGATAATCACGGCTGTTCACATACTTCACTACACTGGTAGTCGCTCACGACTGAACCACACCAACTTCTAACTCAATCTAACTCTCACTGACTGCAGGCAGGTCGTTCCTCTCTTATATACCTGCACTGGCTCTTCTAGAATCGTCCGGATGCTGGATGGATCCAGGAACATCGCGAGATGGAACACTCCAGATAAATCGTGGAGTCACTTCCATACTCCTGTGCTACAGGACCGCGAGCGGAAGCGAGTGGGGCTGGCCTAGCACTTAGCGCTGCTAGTGATTGGAGCAGTTGAACCGTAAGGGGTGGGTCTATACGGTGCTGGGCCGGCCCTACTGCCAGTTGACATTGCGGATGCTATGACCATTACACTTCCCCATCCTCAAGGCAGCTCGTCCCGAGCTGCTCCACGATATGGTGCCAAGCGATCCAGGTGCACAACCATCATCTTCCCTCGGGGAGGTCGCCGGATCCGGTAGACGACGTCGTTGATCCTGGTGACGATTGTATATGGGCAGTTTCGGTGACTTCCCTTTTGCCCGCACCGGACGGTACAGCCACACTCTATCACGTTCTTGGAAACCCGCAGAGTTCGCGAGCATGTCGTAGTGGGCTTTCATTCGGTCACTGGCTACCCTTAGATGATGTCGGGCATAATCGTGGATGTCGTTGAGCCGATCCACCAACTCCCGTGCATAGTCTGTCGCTGGTTGTTGCTGGTCTGGTGCAGACCCGAACATTAGATCGCATGGCAGGCAGAGCTCCGTTCTGAAGACCATGTTGGCAGGTGTCATGCCCGTCGTCTCATGGGTGGTCACTCGATAGGCCAACAAGGAGAAGAGGACCCTCTCGTCCCAGTTCTTCTGGTGCGCCGAAACCACCTTCCTGAGGTGCTTTTCGACGGTTTTCACAAAACGCTCCACCATACCATCTGACAGAGGGTGGAGAGGCGTCGTACGTGTCTTCTGCACTCCTAAGCATTGCAGAACCTCTTGCATCAACCTGGACTCAAAGTTTCTGCCTTGGTCGCTATGAAGTTCCCTCGGGACACCGAATCGACAGAAGAAGTTCTTGGCCAAGACGTCGGCCACTGTCGATGCCTCTTGGTTCGGGATGGCGTAGACCTCCGGCCACTTTGTGAAGTAGTCCATAGCCAGGAGTAGGTAACGGTTCCCAGTGTCAGATTCGGGGAATAGTCCAGCGACATCAATGGCGATCCTCTCGAATGGTGCTCCAACGTTCTACTGCATCATTTGGCCCCTACTCCTGCTATGTGGACCCCGGCTCACCATGCAGGTGTCACACAGCTGGCACATCCTCTCAACATCGTTCCTCAAGTGCACCCAGTAGTAACGCTGTCAGGCACGATCTAGTGTGTTATTCACTCCCAAGTGGCCGGCAGTAGCGCCCGCATGCAACTCGGTCAGCACCTCTTTTCTCATGCTCCTGGAGATTATCAGCTGTGCAATGTGCCTCTTTCCGTCGGTTGATTCCCACGTGCAGGTATGTACCCCGTCACTAACAATGAGAGACGACCGCTGGGCCCAATACGCCTTACAGATTGGACAGCGTTCGGCGATGTCTTTCCATTCTGGCCTCTGCCCTGACTCTACTTCTCGTAAGATCAGTCCGATGTCGTCGCCCTTCAGCTGCTCCCTCCTGAGGGAGTCTCGATCCCATCCTTCTGCGGCGGTGGCCCTCACGGCCCGGACGTCCACGATGCCTACCTGTCTCTCCACTTTCTGGCAGTGTGTACAGTTCGCAGGGCACGGTCTTCTCGATAGAGCTTCGGCGTTGCAGTGCTTCTTTCCTTGTCGGTGCTCGGTGGTGAAGTCATACTCCTGCAGGCGTTGCACCCAGCGAGCTGTCTGACCTTCCAGGTTTCTGAAGCTTAGGGGGCAGGTCAATGCGGAGTGGTCGGTGTGCAGGCAGAAAGGCTGCCCATACAGATACTTGTGGAAGTGCTCCAAGGTCTTCACGATGGCCAGCAATTCCCGACGCATCAGGCAGTAATTTCTCTCAGCTTTTGACAACGTCTTGCTAAAATAGGTGATCACCTTCTCCTGGCCGTCTTGCGCTTGTGACAGTACCCCACCAATTCCCACGTCGCTGGCCTTGGTATCAACGATGAACTCCTTACTAGGCTTGGGATATCCGAGGATGGGTGCAGTACACAGCGACTCCTTCAGCTTCTGGAAGGCAGCCTATGCCTCGCTTGACCATTGGAAAGACCTCCTCTCCTCGGTGAGCCATGTAACAGGCTTTGAGATGTCTGCGTAGCCAGCTATAAATCTGCGGTAATACGTGCAAAGTTCTCGCTTGTCCTTCGGCACTGGCCAGTCCCTGACGGCTTCTAACTTCTCCAGATCCGTGGCTACTCCCTCCGATAACACGATGTGGCCCAGGTAGCGGACCTCTTTCTGGAACTGCTGACATTTTCCGGGATTTAACTTTAGGTGCGCCCCACGTAGCCTCTCAAACACTTTCCGCAGGTTCTCCACTTGCCCTCTGAACGTGTGTTCCACAATAATTATGTCATCCAGGTACACGAGGCAAGTGTCGCGAGTTAGCCCCCTCAGCACGGCCTTCATCAGTCGCTCGAAAGTCGCCGGCGCGTTGCAAAGGCCAAAGGGCATCACGGTGAACTGATAGAACCCTTCGTAATCTATAATCTTCATTTCCGTATTGACAAATTGCACAATAAGGGCAATACCACAGTTATTATCGACAAAGACCAATACATATTGAAAACCAAAGAATGTTTTCAAGATAACACTTTCCTTATCAAACGTAAAGACCCGACTAATAACATACAAAGGAACCTCAAAACCTTATTAAAAAATACACACTTTCTTTTAACAGGAGTAGAATCCTCTAAACTTATAGTAATGAATCCTCAAATACCCACTGCTAAAGCTTATCCCAAAATACATAAAGAACATATTCCAATGAGACCTATTATTAACTACAGAGCAAGCCCAACCTATAAACTTTCGCAATTTATTCAACGATTTCTCAAAAAGCACTACGTATTAGCTAATAAAACAGTACGGAACTCAATAGATTTTTGTAATAGGACAAAAGGATTAAAGATTGAACCATATCACAAACTCGCATCATTTGACATAATAAACATGTACCCGAACATTCCCACAAAACGAACAATAGAAATCATTGAATCTAACCTAAAAAGTCATAGCAATCTAAGCACTTTGGAAATAGAAGAGTTCATTAAATTACTTAATTTTGCCATTAGTAACAACTACTTTAAATTTCATGATGCTATCTATCAGCAACAGGGTTTACCGATGGGATCTCCCGCTTCTGGTATAATCGCCGAAATTTACATAGACTATTTAGAGCACACATTCATTAACAAAATAGACCATATATTTTTTTGGTGTAGATTTGTTGATGACATCTTTATCATCCTCGACAATAGGTTCACAAATGAAACTGATATATTAGATAAACTCAATACAATAGATTCCCATTTAAAATTTACCATGGCATCCGAAATCAATCACAAACTGAACTACCTGGACATAACGACAACTAGACATGATGACCACTTTCTTACAGAATATACAGAAAACCCACGCATGCCTCAAATACAATTAAAATGGATTCCGTTCACCCCAACATACGCAAAAGGGCAGCCTACTATAGCATGATACACAGAGCATTCAATATACCGTTAACAAAAGATCTAAACAAAGAATTATAATTAATTCATGACATAGCTAAAAACAATGGATTCAAGAAAGAAATGGTTAACAAAATCATTCACAAAATAAAAACAAAAACCAAACTAACAAAAGTAAACGAATCCAAGAAAGATTATGCACTATTCACTTTCAATAATGTACACATATACCCCATAACTAACATTTTTAACAAACATAACCTAAGAATAGCTTTCAGAACTACACACAATAGTACCAACATCATACACGTCAGGACAATCAACAGCAACAACAAATACAACCACTCAGGGGTATACCGTATCAAATGTAATAACTGCGAGACAAGCTATATCGGATGTACCGGTAGAAACTTCCTAACCCGATATAACGAACACATAAACGCGGTGAAACACAATAATTTTTCCTCAATAGGACAACATGTCGCAGACTATAAACACAGTTTTACAAACATCGATAATGATATGCAAATCCTAAACGTAAACCCCAAAGGCCCCCTGCTCAACATAACAGAAGAATTTTACATCACTCTATATCAGTACACCAATCCAAATTACAACATAAATGAAATCACAGAAAAAACTAACATCATCTTCAATACAGTTATCCCCGCCCTAAAAAACCCTTACCTAAAGTTAATCAATAAACAGAACGTGACACGCAACAGAAAAACACCAAACAACACACCCAGCTCTACCCCTACCCCCACAACAACTCTCCCTACCCCTCCTTCCCTTCCCCTCACAGCAGCTAGTATGAGCCCAAGAAGAACACGAAGTAGTACATTACAGGCTCACACGTCAAACACAACTCAGCTACACCAACAACAGTAAGTACATATTCCAATTCACACACATAACCCTTAGACATTCCTCCAACACGATATCACTTATAACTCAATCTTATCTTCCACAGATAAACATAACATCATTGCACAGCTACAAATGGGAAAGGAGCCACTACTTTGAACCCAATGTCATCCAAATTTACGGACGCCACAGGACAACATGAATTGGTTCCAATGAAAGGGCAACACACACAGCAGAGCTGAACATATTTTAGTTGAATTTCATCCATACATTTGGCACCTTTTTTTAAAATTGAAAGTGTTTTATCCCACATATACACAGGAAGACAAAATTTTTTTACCCATGCAATTTTACAAACTCCAAGAATAGCAGCTGAAGTGTACTTAAATATGGAAGTTAGTCAATGTATTGACCAACAAGCAAGAACGAATGCTCATATGCATGAAGTGTTTTTATATATTGTATTTATCTTGTACATATATATATATATGTTAGTTTAAGTAAAGACATATTTTATACACTAATTTTAAGACCTTCAACATAATATTTTAGACATACAGTTGCAATATTGTACAGAATGACATATACGCCAGTTCACGCTAAGACGTGCCCCATTTGTATGAGACTAAATGTATATCATCATCATATAGCATTCCTTTAACAACACAATCTTAATCAAAGCTTCATTATATAAATATGTATGTATGGTTCAGCTGAAGATGACCTTTTATATGAGGTCGAAACCGGTCCTGTAGCTTAATATATGCAATAAATAGGTATTGATTTGTGGAAATCCTCTCCTATTTTTGTGATAGAACCCTTGGCCAGTTGAGAACGCCGTCTTCTCCTTGTCTTCCGGATGGAGCGCTACTTGCCAGTATCCAGACTTCAAGTCCAGAGTTGAAAACCACTGGGCTCCAGAAAACGTGTTCAGGGTGTTATCTATCCGAGGTAACGGGAAACAGTCCTTCTTCGTGACGTCGTTCAACTTCCGGTAATCGACGCAGAAAGGGAATTCGCCGTTCTTTTTTTTCACCAGGACGACTGGCGATGACCACGTTCGGTTTGACTCCTCGATGTCTCCCCACTGCTTCATGTCATCTAGCATCTGGTCGATTTCCACCTTCGCCAGGGGTGCTCTACGAGGTGGCTGTCGGATTGGAGCGGCGTCGCTGGTGTTAATGCGATGGTACACTCTCTGTCCGTCTTTCTGTAGTCACCTCCGGTAGCAGTGAAAATGTCCTGAAACTCATGGATTAGTTCCTTAACCTCCCTGAGCTGTCTCGCCTCTAAATGTTTCCGGGCGTCGGATATAATCTTCCGGAGCTTATCCAATCCTTCGCCTGCTTCCAGTGTCTGTGTGTCTTCGTCGTCCACTGGCATGACGCACGCGACTGGTTCACAAGTTCCAAGCTCGGTCCTACTGGGTACCCTCTGCTCCCTAGACGTCGAATTCAATATTCGTACCAGCACGCAGCTTTGTGCATGAACGAGCGTCCTGGCCAGGTAGAGTCCTTGATCGGTAGTAGGCGAACCACATTCCACGAGCACGCTGTCCCCTTGCATGGGTTCCTCTAACTGTGCCATAACCATCACCTCGCTGTTGGCTGGTATCACTTCGTCGCTGGCCAACGTTAACCGCGCTACTCTAGGTTGCGTCCCTGAGCATCACAGCATTACCTCTTGTTTGCCGAGCCACAATACTCGTCGTCCCACGTTGACAGTCGCCTCGTATTTTCGTAGCGCGTCTAGGCCCAGGATGACCTCATCCGTGATGGCGGCGACGAAAGCCCAGACTCGTTGGCGTCGTCTCAGCGTCAGTTGAAGTAGCGCCTCCTTCAAGACAGGGATGGTGTCTTCCGAGGCCGTTTGCAGCAGATAAGGGCAGTGGGGTTCCCTCTCTGACTGTCCCTCAGTGATGTCCGGCCTGATGATGGTCAATGCCGCCCCCATGTCTATCGTGACTTGGCACGGCCTGTCTCCGAGCCACCCGTCGGCGATCAAGCTGTCGTCGCTCTGCTCGGTGACCACATTTAGCGTGAAACGAGGGGACGGTAGTGACGGTGCCGACGAGCCCCTCTCCTTGTCGGCCCTTACTCGTTTTCCTGATCAGGGGCCGCCTCCATACGGCAGTTCCTCCGCAGGTGGTCACGCTCGCCACAATTCCAACAGGTGATCTCGTTGGTGCGTCTCAGTGGCGGCGTGCGTTGTTCTCCCGCGGGTCATGCTCCCCGCGGGTCTCTGGTGCGTCCTCGCTCCTCACGGCTCGTTTTCTTATTGACGGTGCCGCTGTTCCCTTCACACGGCAGTTCCTCCGCAGGTGGCCACGCTTGCCGCAAGTCCAACAGGTGATCTCGTTGGTGCATCGGCGGCGTGCGTCGTTCTTCCGTAACTTCGCGGGTCTTGGTTTATAAATTTCATTTTTGTTCCGTATTGATAACCACCAAATATCATAAAAACAAAAACAACGCAATATTTATTGTTATCAACTGTTTTAGACTTTCAAAAGAGCATTTAAGCACGTTCAACCATGTTAGCTAATATTTTAATGTAGATAAGTAATATATTTTATTGAGCCATTAGCATACTTACACTTGACTGGCGTATTTTACTGCTAATTTACTACTGTAATATTCACAAATATCAACAAAGATCTCCTCATATATGACTAAACCTTTATAAGAATGGAACTTGTTTTAACTGAATAGGCAAAAGCCTATGGTAAATTATTCTTACATTATGCATTAGAAAGAAAAGACGAATCCATTTTATTATAATTACATGTGTATATTGGGTCATTATATTATGTAATAAAAGTATTTAACTTGTCATAATTTTCTCTATACTGTAACATTGGAACTCTTAACAAAAGTGTAATCAACATAATGTTGTTAAATTTCAGAAAATGTCATAAAGCTTTTAGGAATGAGGCATAATACAAAATGCAAACATATGATTCTAATGTAGCTGAGGATGACCTTGTAAAAGGTCGAAACCGGTCCTATTATACATGTGATATTCCATCATACATGTGATAATAAATAAGTATTTATTAGGTGGAACTTTTCTTTCTTTTTATGATACTTCGCGGGTCTCCGGCGCGTCCTCGCTTCTCACGGCTCGTATTCTTGGTGACGGTGCCGCTGTTCCCTTCACTGCCTCCACCCTCAGGGCTAACGTCAGGGCCTTACTGAGGTCATGCTCCCCGCTGAGCATCAGCTTTTGACGGATCTCAGCGTCGCGGAGCCCATCAATGAATGTATAGGCTGCCTCCCGCTGAATGTGGTCCACAGGCAGCCCATCCAGAGCCTTGTGGGCTAGCTGTTCCACATCTTGCACGAATTCTTGCAGCGTCTCATTAGCGCGCTGGGTCCTCTTCCTTAGCTGGACTCGGTAGGCGGCTGCTAGCTGGTGGTCACCGTATCGGCTGTCGAGCGCTCTAACGATTCACAAATAAGTATTTATTTATTTTCCACCTAGTCGATACAATGATTGCTTAAGGCAATTTTTAATGGTCAAAAGTGGTATATGTTTCGTATATTATCAACATCTTCAGCCACATAACACTGTTTAGATGAAAAATATATAAAATTGACAAAGTAATGCTTTAGAGGAAGTGTCCTTAAAATTTTATTTGCCTTAAGCAATCATTGTATCGACTAGGTGGAAAATAAATAAATACTTATTTGTGAATCTATTGAAGTGCGATACGGACCATGAAGCTGATTTTACGCTCTAACGATCTCGTCGTAAGTGGCACCCGGCTGAAGGCTGTGTATTACTTCCGCTGCTGGTCCTTGCAGTCCGGCAATTAGGTACACGGCCCTTTTCTCCGATGTCCAACCGTTGTGCCCGCACACTGTCTCGAATTGGGCCTGGATGTTGTCCCGTCGAAGTGCGGGGGTTTTACTTTCCCGGCGCTGGAGCCGCTGTCGCTGCAGGTGGCCCTAGCACGAGTCTCCATGGCTGTCACTCTCGTGCGCAGGGCACTTGCTTCTTCTTTCAGGTCTCGAACCCCTGACTCCACAACGTGCGGTATTTCTTTGATCTGTTTTCCAACCAGTTCCTGTACGTCCTGCATAATGTCACTCTTTAATTTTCTTTCAAGAGAGCGCATTTCGTGTTCTAATTTACCTTGCCATCCTTAAGTTCATTTAATTCCAGTTTCAGTTCGATCTTGATTTCGTCCTGTTTGGGTGAGAGTTCAGTGAACTTACTGAGGAGAACCTGAAACTGTTCGCTATCCATTTTACGATTCACTAGAAATTCCTAGTTACAAAATTACTGCTCCCAGTCGATCCCAATTCTGACACCAGTTGTAACGAGTTGGCAGGGTAGTATGATCAATTAACACTAGACTGGTAGCTTCGATACTAAGATTTATTAGCTACGCACTAAACTACACAAGACTACACACAACTTTTGCTCATAACACAGACTCATGCAGTTCGCGCTCTCTCTCTCCCTTCGTTTCTCACTTGTTCTCACGCTACACAGTTTTACACTCACACACAAGGTCCCGCGTCGCACGGCTACACGTTCTCTCCTTCGCCGACAGTCCGCACTGTAGCACACTAGTTCGATAATCATGGCAGTTCACATACTTCACTATACTGGCAGTCGCTCACGACTGAACCACACCAACTTCTAACTCAGTCTAACTCTCACTGACTGCAGGCAGGTCGTTCCTCTCTTATATACCTGCGCTGGCTCTTCTAGAATCGTCCGGATGCTGTATGGATCCAGGAACATCGCGAGATGGAACACTCCAGATAAATCGTTGAGTCACTTCCATACTCCTGTGCTACAGGACTGCAAGTGGGGCTGGCCTGGCACTTAGCGCTGCTAGTGTTTGGCGCAGTTGAACCCTAAGGGGTGGGTCTATACGGTGCCGGGCCGGGCCCACTGCCAGTTGACATGGCGGACGCTATGGCCATTACAATATACAGGGTGAAGCGTAATTCGCGCACTCGGGCGTCGCAGCGCGACTCCTCACATGCCAGCAATAAAAAAATGTCTCTTACAAAATTTCGTCTTGCGAGTATATCCGACAGAAAAACAACGTTGAAAAGTAACAATCTAGCAACACTGTAACCACATGTAGGGTAACTACCTCTGTCAGCAGAAGTTAGTCGTACTGTACAGTTGGTGCAGTGGATAGAGTTTTGGGTTAGCATGCAGGAGGTCGAGTGTTCGATCCTGGTTTGAGGCGTATGTTTTTTATTTCGTAAATGTAGTCCAGGTGGTATGGTACCTGGCATCTTAATCGTCAACAGCGATTGCAGTGGGTCCTCTAGAAACCATTTGCACTTACATACTACGATCCCAGAAATGGATGAACAATCGTTTTCATTGGTCAGCTTTGAAAGGCGCCCTTTCCACGTCGTGGGCGTGAATTTATTCGCACCACTTCATCTACTAGATGTGAAACCTGTTTTCTTTGTACCCTCCTCCAATGATCCCATAGATTAGTACCAACTATTATTCTTGCCTCGTTCAGGTCCATTACATTTCGTTAGGGCCTTACGTTACCAGTAGGCCTAGCATCATCATCATCATCATCATCTGTTTACACTCCAGGTTCGGTTTTTCCCTCGGACTTAGCGAGGGATCCCACCTCTACCGCCTCAAGGGCAGTGTCCTGGAGCTTCAGACTCTTGGTCGGGGGATACAACTGGGGAGTATGACCAGGCCCAGGCGGCCTCACCTGCTATGCTGAACAGGGGCCTTGTGGAGGGATGGGAAGATTGGAAGGGATAGGCAAGGAGGAGGGAAGGAAGCGGCCGTGGCCTTAAGTTAGGTACCATCCCGGCATTCGCCTGGAGGAGAAGTGGGAAACCAGGGAAAACCACTTCCAGGATGGCTGAGGTGGGAATCGAACCCACCTCTACTCAGTTGACCTCCCGAGGCTGAGTGTACCCCGTTCCAGCCCTCGTACCACTTTTCAAATTTCGTGGCAGAGCCGGGAATCGAACCCGGGCCTCCTGGGGTGGCAGCTAATCACGCTAACCACTACATCACAGAGGCAGACAGGCCTAGCAACGTGCTCTGCGAATAATGTCCAAACTCGGTTACAATTTGTATGTGTTATCACCATGGTCCCAATAATTCTGCCTTTCAACATTGCGTCTGGTAACCGCATGCTGTTTAGTACGTATCTCAGTGCATTATTATTATTATGATTATGATGATTATTATTATTATTATTATTATTATTATTATTATTATTATTATTATGTTGTTGTTGTAAATGTAGGATACATATGACCATAGAAACGGTCTCTTACTGTATTACAGTAGGTAATGTCAGATGGAAATTAGCAAATAAAAAATGCACCTCAACCCCAGTATCGAACCATCGACCTCCTGCATGCCAACCAAAAACTCTACCCACTGCACTAACTGTACAGCACGACTAACATGTGCTGACAGAGGTAGTTACTCTACATGTGGTTACAGTGTTGCCAGATTGCCACACATCAACGTCCTTTTTCTGCCGGATATAATCGCAGGACGAAGTTTTGTGAGAGACATTTTTTTATTGCTGGCATGTGAGGAGTCGCGCTGCGACGCCCGAGTGCGCGAATTACGCTTCACCCTGTATATACAACGACGAACATATCAATGCAACCTATAAGGGTATTAACTTCAAAGGATGTCAAATTGGACATTAAGATGGTAGATTCCTAGTGGCAGCAACAATACAAGCAGTGACAAAGTACATCTTATCAGTGGCTGACTCAGCTAATGGATCCATCCAGGGTGATGATACACCTTGTAAGAGTGTAAAAGATAGGAGGAATGAGTGGACAATTCAAGAGTGTTTCTGAATATGTTCCATGTCTTACGTGTTGGGTACATCAGGCATTATGTACAAAACAGCAAAGTGTACATATAGTGACTAGTGTTGACGTTAAACAGGAAAATGCTTAATGTTAATGTGATGAGATGTTGTATCTTGAGACTTGGATAAGGTAGATTTTGATGTAAATATGCTGACGAAGGGAGTTAAGGTTCCCGAAACATGTACGTATAAATTATTCAAATACTAATAATATATTGACAGGCCGGACCAAACAATCACCCATTGTACATTATCATTACGAGTCAATACGGACCAATTAAGGACCGATATGGTCAAGTTTGTCGACTTCGGTAGTGCTGCCAACTAAATGGAAATTAAATCTGAATTGAATCAATAATATGATCGATCGATATGAAGTTTCTAAACCGTTATTATCTTACGCCAACAACTATGTCACACACACATTATATAACATTATAATAACATTTCTCAATGCGAATCTTGCTCCTAGCATGAATTCTATAGTTTGGCTTTGCTGTGTAAACAACAGTACTAGTACGTAAAGTGTATGCCAGATGTCGCACGGCAGTGCATAAGCAATTCATAGTTTGTGTTTCAAAGGTTGCCAGTACGAACCTCGAAGATTGCCGAGGTCTACCGATTCAGCACTAGGGTGTAAATCTATTAAGAAAAAGTGTGCCGATAATATGTTCTGCATGTGGGCAATGCAATATGGCTGATTCATCGAAGTTGATATATAGTAATCATTGCCTCAATGCTTGTGTTATTGGCCCCATCCAAGATACTGGTGTTTGTTCGATGTTCCTGCTAGTATCAGTAAAGTTTATGGTAAAGATGAAAGTAGAATTGAATGTACTAGCAAGAAGGATGCTTTAGGAATTAGTGATAGATGATATAGCCTACGGTTCTTAGGTCTTATTGGATAGAAGTAATGATTTTTATGTTGACTTGTTAACGGTGAGAATATAAACACACCGAGCGAGTTGGCCGTGCGGTTAGGTCACACAGCTTTGAGCTTGCATTTGGGAGATAGTGGGTTCAAATCACACTGGTAGCCCTGAAGATGATTTTCCATGGTTTCCTTTTTTTCACACCAGGCAAATGTTGGGGTTGTACCTTAATTCAGACTACGGTTGCTTCCTTCCACTCCTAGCCATTTTCTATCACATCGTTTTCATAAAACATGTGTCAGTGCGACGTAAAGCAAATTGTTCTATATTAGAATATATACAATTCATAAATTCAACTTATGTCACAAAAACTGAATTAATATTAGTCCAGCTTTTTTGTTCTAAATTCTATTTATACATTTTTCTTACGAAGAGTAGAATGGTATAGGGCAGTGTATGAAATAGGACCATTCATCATGGAAACTATAACAAGCAACATGCTTTCTACGTGACAATTGTTGGTTCATACCAACACACCAAAGAGGAAACAGAACTATCCGGTGGGGAACTACAAGCAACGTTTCACAGAGCCTTGGTTTACGTAGGTAGACTTCATCAGAGTGTGACTCCAGAAAAGACTGAGAGGCATTCGAAGAAATTAGATATTACGGAAGTCATAGATTGTGTAGAGCTACAGATGAGATGATCATTTAAAGTTCGTATCCCCTATGAGAATTGCACAAAATTACTGCCCGATTCTGGCCCAAGGGTCTTTGTGTGACAATTTACCATTTTTTTTGCTCACAGACATGGAACAAGAATCAGCTTCATTAAGATTTTTCTGTGGAACGTAGAGGGACTAAAGTGCATGCTGGAACTTACACTAAGTGAACTTTTCAGTGTAGGCCTACATGAAATCTTTATATCATGACAGACCGTTACAACCAGCAACATAGAAATCTGCTCAGAATAGGTGCGTACTGAATAGTGACAAAGAAGAATACCTGTAAGAGGAATATCCTTCTTCTACATGCCATTGATTGGGAAAACCCTGTGCACCTTTCGAGAAAATAAAACTATGCTGGAAACAGACGAGCTGACAATAGTAGGTCTCTGTATAGAAACTCTGCCACTGTTAGAAGACATCATAACAAACATTATGATAATTTAACAAAGACAGCTCCAGAAAAAGGCCCAGTCATAGCTGGGGACTGGAAATGCAGAGTTGACATCAGTGATTTAGGATCCAGAGAATGCATTCAAATGATAGTAGGAGGTGGTTTCTCTCTCATCAGCAAGACAAACTACATGGCATAATTTACACATAATGATCGTAGCACGATTGACCCGATGGTTTACAAAGAAACTTGTCTGAGACTTATAAATCACAAATCATACCATATGTTACTCATCAGACGAGATCCCTATAAAGAAACATTGTTCTGTTATAGTCAAGTTTCATCATGAGGGGGCATACTCTTCCCAAGTATGAAAACACATCCATGTAGTTAATTTCCTGAATCTTGGATGATAGCCTCTTAGTACATTATAAGGGTACACTCATCATACTCTAAAACTCAACACGATATTAACTCTGCTGCTCTTGTTCTCGGAGACCAGATGCAGATCCTAGAAGTGGTTCAGTTAGACATGCTATCTGTCTGGCAAGGAAACATGTCCTACATGACCTTTACTTAGCAAAAGACACCAATATCCAGGATGACTTAATCACCTATCACCACCTCAGCAGAAATAACAAAGACCTCTTTGAAAAGAGACAGAATTACTCCACTGTACTTGAAACACACAGGGTGCTGGAGGAAACAAAGAAAAATCCATACATAGCACTTAAACCTTAGAAAATTAAAACACCTGGGAAGAATGTTTATCCAAAATATTAAATCTGAAGAGATCCATCGCCACTAACATCTGGCATCTATATAAATGTATGGAGAGCCTGGTTGCTAAGAACATACTGGAGTTCTTCAATGAACCTGTTAAATGAAAGCCAACATGGCTTAATTCTGGGGAAAGCTTGTACGACTATTTTAACAAAAGTGGTTGAATTAGCAGTTCTCCTTGAAACAGACTAGCGTCTCCGAAGTAGATTGCATGGCTCTGAACTACAGCAAGGCTTTTAATCAGGTTTCTCATCGAAGAGTCTGGTTAAAACTTAATTAGAAAAACCAAGCTTCATAGCTGTAGTCGCTTAAGTGCGGCCAGTATCCAGTATTTGGGAGATGGTGGGTTCGAACTCCACTGTCGGCAGTCCTGAAGATGGTTTTTCTTAGTTTCCCATTTTCACGCCAGGCAAATGCTGGGGCTGTACCTTAATTAAGGCCACAACCACTTCCTTCCCAGTCCTAGCACTTTCGTGCCCCATCCTCGCCATAAGACCTACCTGCGTCAGTGCAACGTAAAGCCAATAGCAAAGAAAAACTTACAAATATGATATCAAAGTCATACTGATCACTTGGTTGGAGTCATTTCTGGTGGGTCAACTTCAGTGTGTCGTGTTCAGTAGGGCCAAGTCACCAAACACAGTGGTAACCTCAAGAGTAACACAGGGGTCAGTGATTGGGCCTTTGTTATAAGGGTCATTCCCCACATAAAGGGCAGATTTGTGTCCCAGTTGGTTTTCTGGTGTAAAATATGTTTTTAGGAATTACTCTTGTAAGTTAATTTAAAATAAGATCTATTTGGTCCCATAATCTATTTTTTAAATAAAGGTTTTAATTTTTTAAATTTCTAGAGCACAATGGATTCAGAAGTCAGTGTGCTCTGCGCCTCGCATAGACAGGGGCGCCACTCCTTGGGTGGGATTGCCTCCGAAGAAGGCCCCTACCTGTTAGCTGTTCACGTACTGGTAATATCAAATTATATGGAATATAACAAAAATATAACTTTATATAGAATTAAGCAGAAATACAACCAGTATCTCAGAAAGGTCCAATATATGGCCTATGGCAAAACAATTACCCTGCAGTTTTCTTCAGAAGACATTCACATATAGTTTTACTCTGTTAGAAATCAAAATAAAGCTATTAGAACTAATAGGATGTCATGAAAATCTGCCTTTTACGTAAAGTGTCAGCTTGTTAGCAAAGCCAAGCCATTGCCGCTTAAGCCTTCTGCATTTAATTACATATTTTATCAAGTGTTCCCATGCTACAATTTTCAAGCCTTTAATAGCCAGTGGAATATCTTATTTAATCTGCTGACAGTGTGAAGTTCAAATTAACCATGAATTTTAAAAATTGTGTTGAACAGGAGGTATTGGAGACTTGTTTCATTTATTCAAGAATTTGAATAATAAAGGTTTTAATTAACAAGTTCGAGTGTATAACGAATTATGAGCTTCGCATAATTTGTTAGATGTTGTATTACAATCATTGTAATTAATAGAACATTAAGTGGGGGGGATAAGTTGTTTAAAAATTCAATATTTGGTTTTTCATACTCCATATATAAGAATAAAGATGGTTAAATATTATAGTATTTTATTAAAATCATGTTGTGCAAGTATTTTGAAGTGTTTAATGCTGACTTTTTTTCTCCTTGCAGCCTTTTCCTTGCTGTATTGTGACTGGTTATGAATCTCTATAGCTTGTCTTTTTATATAAATTATCTAATACCAGTCATATAATGTCTGCCAAGAATATCTTCATGATCACCCCAAATGGGCTGTTCTGTCCTGAGAAATCAGCTTCTGTATTGAATAAGAGGTAAGTTTAGGCTATATTTAACTATTTACATTTATTTTCCAGAAGACTTCTTCCATTTTGTGTTTTGGCTGTGAAAAATGTATTGATATTTAATTGAAATTGAACTATTGAGTGGGCTAAATTATCAACTCTTACACTTAAAAAAAGGTCACATAAATCTGCTTAAAAAGAGTGGGACATTGTAGACCATTTGTTAGTAAATGACTCCTGGATGATGAAATTGTATTGTCCTTGGTTCTCAAGTTCTTTTCAATTATGGAAGATTTATATATTTTACTTTGAGGTCAATTTAACATTTTTCTGCTTACAAGGAAAGGGCACAAATTCTCCCAGCCATTGCATAACCAGTGTAGGGTGGAAATGATAGAACATAGGCTAATATCGATATGTGCCAAATATTATGCATAATGTGCCAGGGGTAGTGGAGAAAAGAATGTCAACTGCAATAGCAATCCAGATTTGGAATGCTTTATTCCCACAAAGAACTTTTCGTGCAAAGCATAAACACTGTTAAGATGGTCTCATTGGTCCTGCTCTTGGTATAATGCAAATTAACAAGCATCTGATGATAAAATGTAATGAGCATTCCATGTGCGAGAAATTAAATAATTATGTTAAACAAGAGAAGAGATTATGATAAGATTAATTAAATGCTACTCAACATACAATAGACTCATGAATGCTAATTACCTGCTTCACTATTTGACAGTCTGTGGGTCTATGGCTTGCTGCTGCAAAATATGTGTAAGTCAGAGAGTAGGCTGTGTTCTATGCGTAGTGATTTCTCGCACAATGAACATTTAATAAACGCTAGAAGCTGACGTGCATCGAATGTGCAGTCATCAGTGAGTCCACCTGCAAAGCAATATTTTAATATCTGTTGGAAAGAACCTTGCCATTTAAGTTACCCATACTTAAAAAAGGCAAATTTGATCACACTGTAAACTGGTAATGAACTAAGGCCTGGAGCTTCAGAAAGTAGTCTCTATGCCAAAAATTGTCACGAGAAAGGCAAATGGTGTCTGTTAGAAATGTGATGGCACATCTGCTGGAGGAATTTGTCCTGTAAATTTTCGATGGCTTAGAACTTTGTTGGAGAACAAGCAGAATAAAGTGCATCACATTCGTGTAGGGTCCATGAGTCTACTAAAAGGAGAACGTTTCCATTGCCGCGTATATTTGGACAGAACACTTCACGCAGATGTCAAGGTGTGAATATGTTTGCTGCATATTCGGTGAGTCCTGACGTTTGGCAAGTTTATGTCCATTGTACAGTACTTGGAAATTTTCCAATTGGTTCTGCAACTAGTACGTACAGTACATAAGAGGTGCCAAGATGCTAACCATCTTTAAAATTGGCATTATCATATATGAACATGTAATGGCAGCGATAGAACCTATGGCTCCTGTATGAGTTTAGTTCCAGTGAAATCCAACATTCTCCTAAAATACATCTCTTTATCAAAGTGACTTTGGTCAGCATTAACGATCTGTGTTTTCAGTTGTAGATGTTGAATTAGCTAGTTTACCTCTTGCACAAGGTAGATGCTACTTCATCAAAGTTATTTTCATAGCTTGAATGTGTCTTCGACACCTTGTGCATTATTTTACGGCTTACAACCTGGTGCTGACATTTCATCTGCTTAAGCCATGATACTGATGATTTAAATAAGTATAAGTTCTTATGGTCAACCTGTCATCTTGTATGATCTGCCTGTAAATGAAGTGTTATATCATGAATATTACTACAGTAGAAGTCCGCTATAGCGAGTACGGCATATAACGAGAACTCCGTAATAGCGACGGCTTTTTTCTGTCCCTTCAAAATTCCTATATTAACCTGTATATTGTCCTTCGGTTACAGCGAGAACCCTATCACTGCCGCATCCGTTATTACGAGCGATTAAGCGCGCGCGATTTTTTCCGTTACCGATATTTATGCACCCCAGCGATGATATTGCATGCGATCGATTACCTTCGGCATCGTTTCCTCGCTATGTGCACTAGCGATTTCTCTCGTCGACATTCGAAGGCGATGTCCGTGTCGATTAGCAATATCCGTCACTGTTCCGTAAAGAAAATTCGAAATGAAAGAACATATTTTCGTAATAAATGCGTGAATAACGTGTCTAATAACGGTTGTTAACTCGTTACAAATTAAGCCTGACTAAACGACCGCTTAATTTTGAGGCTAAATACTGCAATTAAGTAAGAATGGGATACACCTCGAGATATGGCAGAGTGCTTAATTGATTTCATATGTTAGTTTGTATTTTGTCTCGTCTGGTTAAATTTCGGAAAGGCTATTATGAAAATTTATAGCGAGAAAGGTATAATTTCTCTACCGGCGCTTGAAGTGTGTTTTCATCATACGTATAGTATGGTTAAGTTAGGATACGTGACGCTGTTTGAATAAGAAAACTGAAACGTTTGCAACAAAATGCGATCAATCATCTTCGGTACAGTACAGTTTTCTCACTTTGTGCATTTGCGAGCTCTCTTGTTGACATTCATAGGCGATGTTGGAATTGATTAGTAATACCCATCGACTCCTGTTCTCTAAAGAAAATTCGAAATGAAAGAGGATAACACATTTTTGTAATAAATACGTAAATAACGTGGCCGATAGCAGTTTTTAACTCGTAAAAATAAACACTGAATAAACGATATCTTAATTTTAATGTTATATACAAAAATTACGTAAGAATGTCATACACCTCAAGACATGGCAGAGTGCATCACTGATTTCAGAGGATATTTCATATCTTCTCGCGTCTAGTTACGCCTATTTACATGTAAATTTTTCACGAGGAGGTTATTTCTCTACACGCGTTTCAAATATGTTTTCATGATACACGTACGGTTAGGTTAGGTGACGCTGTTTGAAGAAGCAAGCTGAGGTGTTTGCCACATAGATCTCTGGAGTGATACCGTATTTCTCCGAATCCAAGACCTCTTTTTTTCTCAGAATCTCATGCGAAAACTCAAGGGTTGTTGCATTCGCGGCCTAACATTAAGTTAATGGATACCTCTGGCAACTACCGCGGTAACCACGCTGTTTCTTTTCACACGCGCACAGAACTCATTGACGACCGCTTCTTTACTACACATCGCTACCGGTTGTATAGCGTGCAGTGTGTGTGTTTCTCAAATCTGCAGAATGGCATCAAAACATGCGACCCTTCGAATTCTTAGAAAATCCATGGCTACTCAGTGGCAGAGTCATAACGCGTCTATTGTACTTGACGCTTAGTAAAATTAAGGTTTATAGACAGCAGGAATATTTTCGTGATGAATAGTCGTATTGTAAAGATACGTGGAAAAAGTATTGCCGGCAAATTTTCAACGGGTTCTAGTCGATGCTAATTTTAAGTTAATGTTTATTAAACACTCGGAAATGTAGAATAATTGTGCAGCCGCAAGAAAATACGGCATAGGCCTAACTAAAGCCATTATTTGGCGTTAGCGTGAAGACAAAGTGCTAAAAAATGCGTACCGTAAAAAAATGCATTCAGTGGTCCACAACAAGGACGCTTTAAAGAAGTCGATGATGAAATTGTGAGGTATGTGCACGAAAAACGCAAGGGCGGTTGACCATACCGTGGCGAAATAAACTCGTTCGTTGACTTTCAACGTTCGCGATTAGGCCTATACATCGCTAACCGTTGAATTTGGTCGTACCCGACACGCGAGACGTGCGTGTAGCGGTAGCCGGTTATATCTGACGCTGCGTAACAGTAACAGTTTTATAGACAGCAAGAATAATTTCTTGATGGATCGTTGTATTGTAGAGACGCATGGAATAGATATTGCCGTAAAATTTTCAACGAGTTCTCTTCGGTATTATGATGCCAATGGTAAGTTAATGGTCCCTAAACCCGCGGAAATAAAGAATAATTGTGCAGCCGCAAAAAAAAAAAGAAAAAAAAAGAAATACGGCGTGACGAAAGTCAATGTTCGGCGTCTAAAAATAGTCTAAAATGCGTAGGCCTGTACGATTTTACAAACTTGTTTTTGAGCCTGATATTTTTTGAAGGAAAAAGTGGGGTTCATCTTGGATTCGGAGAAATACGGAACTGTATTTCTTTCAGAATGAAATTAAACATACACTTTCATGTAGTATCGGATTACGAAAAATAACAAACAAGTAAGCCATAGTGTGGATATCATCTGCGGAAACGCAAGTTTTGAACAAACTGATTGCCGTATCATACCGATTTCAAAGTGCATGAAGGGTTTTCCGACTTTTATACAAAATCGGATATAACGACAATCCGTTATAGCGAGTACATTTTTCGCTGTTATGAATTCTCGCTGTAACGGACTTCCACTGTACCTCAAAATGCCCATAAACAGTGTTCTGTCATGAATGATACCTCCTCAAACTTGAACTTCACAAATTTGAGTTTGTTTGTCACTGTATGAATGTTACTGTGTTGGTTTCATTCATATTTAACTTGTCTTTGTATTGCTGAAATGTGTTCTTTATTTTTATATTTCGTTTCAGAGTTAGAACATTAGGAAACTTTACTGTTGGTAAGGCATCAATTGCTATTTCTGGCATGCACCTTTTTTGTCCATATTTTGTGTGCATCTGCAGGTAGTCATCATATAGCTTTGACATCCTTTTAGGCTAAGGATAAGACGGCCCATTACTCTCTTGACTCTGCTGATCGTTTACATTACCCAATATCTTGGGACCAGTGCTACTACCACTTTCCGAATCACCTGTGATATCGAGAGTTGTAATTTCATTGATAACATTGTCCTTCTCAAGTTCCCATTTTATTTCTTCAAAAATTTGATTTCTTTTGCTGTTGGATCATCTGTTAATCCAAAATATGATGCCAACAGATGGAAAATACTGAAGGGCTCATATAGACGTCACCTTGTAAAATGCTGTACTAAATCTATAATTATAAATTATACAATTTCATTGGATACGATAAATTAATATATGTTCCAATTATTAAAACAAACCTATGTAGTTTTTGCAGGACTTTCCATATCAATATTACTGCATTGGTTCCCTTTAAATATTTTAAGAGTTTGTCATTTTACAAATTACTTTAATCATCATAATCATTTCCCCTTTTCAAGCTGACACAAGGTAGAGGCAAATATGGTCCCTCTCCCCTTCATTCTATCAACTACTCCCCATCCAGCACTGTGTTCCAGTCCAGGTTCCATTGTCCTATCTTGTTCTTCACACTGTCCAAACTGCAAACTTCAAATTAATCCTGTTCAACATGGCTATTATCTGCCCTTGATATCAGTTTTTGTAATTCTTTCATAAACCCTTCAATCTCCAGACCCTAATCTTTCTTTCTGTTTTCTGGTAGTTTTGTGACTTTGCCTGCTTTCAACTTTGCTAGCACTATTCTAGGGTAACCACCAAAGGCTTGCTTGGGCATAGCTGTAACAACCATAAGATCTTTCCGATGTCCATTTTCCACTAAAATGTAACCAGTCATTGTTTTCATTCTTCTGTCTCCCAAACCATACCCGGTAATCTTCTGGCTATTTTTGTTCCTGAACACTGTGTTTACTATTATTATTAGTTGGCAAAAGTCTGTTAACATATTCCATTCTTGATTTTTGTTGCCATATCCATATGGTCCCAGAATCTCTTCTCTCCCCAGTCTCTCTTTTCCCACTTGTGCATTCAGATCTCGTATTATGATTACTTTCTTGTCTTCAATGTATTTCTCCACAAGAAGGAATAGTTCTGTATTATCTCTTTTATTTGCAGTTTGTGGATCATATACTGTACTTGGAACAGGTCTCATGTCCCTGTCTCAAACTGTATCCTTGCTATTATCATTCAGTCATTGATCTTTAAAGCCCCATTCACAATGCAAACGTAACGTAAACCTAAAATTAACGTTAACTTAGAAGTTAGCGGCCATCTTATCTAATGGAACCATTCACAATGCGCCGACGTAAACTTGACTGCGAGTCCGTAAAATTAAGGGATTGCAAACTCCAAGCTCTTGCGGTTAATTTTACGTTAACTTTAAGAACCAGCCAATCAGAGCAGAGGTAAACATTGTGTGTTGTGCATGATATAATGACTTCTTTCGACGAAATACTTGTAGTTCTCTTTCAAAATAATCTTTGTGTATAGGCTATGTATGATAGAAGGAAAAAGAATTACAAATACGCTGTACCGAAAAATAATAGGTGGAAATAAATTTCCTGTAGTAATGAAATCTGACGGTAAATGGCGGGAGACAAGCTCGTAGCGCTGGCGAACGGACGAGAGACAATCCCTATCATAAATAAAACAGTGTCCCTGTATATTTCTTAACATTATGACGGACTACTAGTTTACGAAAACGATATCATCCAAACAAATAGATCCAAACGTCTCATCGGGGTGTGATAGATAGGGTCATAGATGTCGGTAAAGGAGACCTTACATTTCTTTTTATTACAAAATGGGAAGCAAATCGTAAGAAAGGCAAACAGTCCAGGTTTCATCCGCATGTCCAAAAATCGCCCTGAGATAACCTTCTTTGATTCAAGGGATGAATCCATTTTCTGCACCGTTGTTTAGATCGCCTTTTCAGGTACCGTAGGCCTACACAGCTCCCAGGAGCAAAGCAATAGATGTTTGAAGTAATATGAATTCCGCTACCACGTTGTTTGATTCCATCGAGGTATTGAAATATAAAACTGCGAGATAGTCCAAAACCTGACTTCCGTACTCAATAACATGGCAGTGTTTTGATTGGCTGCTGTGTACTCTTTACGTTAATGTTACGTTCTTCCACTGTGAATACCACAAATTTTACATTAATTTTACGGTTACGTTACGTCGTTAAGTTTCCGGTTACGTTTGCATTGTGAATGGGGCCTAACTCATCCACATATTCTACGACATCCTTTCTAATGATCATTTCTACTCCGTTTACTGCATCCTATCCTCCACTGTAAAACAGCCTGTACCCTTCCTTCAGTTTTCTTTCCCTCATTCTCTCTATTTTGTTTCACTAAGACAAATGATGTCTATGTCCTTGTCTTTCATGAACTCTGTTGATTCTTTGGTCTTGTCTGTGAGGGTTAAGATGTTGACTGTTCCAGTGTTAAGATGCTGACTGTTCCAATTCAGATATATTGCGATAGTGGTCGCTCACAGCTCCCCTAGTAACTGAAGAACCATACGTCGCTTGCAGGGGACACCCCGGCATTTTCCACTGTTTCACCCACTCAACACTCATTTTAGGCTTCTATTACCATGGGTTCGCCCCTCTCAGAAGCAGTTTAGTGCTGCTGCCAGCAGGTGATGAGGCTGTCCCTAACCTAGGGACAGATGCTGCTTTGTGGGTTCCACTGTCATTTCCTACACTGAGGGTACCATCACCCCTCCTAAGAGAACTCCTCCATTCAAAGCCATTGGTCCTCTTAGGGGATTGAGTTATTTCTTGCCACCTGACATTCGGTGCAGGATCACCCCTTACAGAGCATGAAAAAGGCTAAGAAAAAGGGGTTGAATTTTTTATGGGGATAATTATATGTAAGAAACTGAAGACGTTACAGATGTGGAAATTGGTATTTGGAATCTGCTTTAAAATCAACTTTTTTTTTTCTTCAGAGAATCCACTTAAGGGTGGGTGAAAAGAAGTGAAAAAACTTGATTCTTTTTATGAGGATACTTACATCTCAAAAATTGAATAGTCACAGATGTGAAAATTGGACTAAATGACTATATGTATTTTTTTGTTTTCAGAAAATCCATCTCGGGGTTAAAAATGATTGTAAAGGTGTTGAATACTTATATCTGAAAAACTGAAGATGTTAACAGAGGTGGAAATTTGTATTTGGAATTTTCTTTAAAAATGTCCTTTTGTTTTTGGAAAATCCACTTAAGGAGAGTGAAAAGTAAAAGAGGATACTTACAACTCAATAACTGAAGGTGTTACAGTTGTGAAAATTGATTTTTGGAATCTCTTTTAGAAAGAAAGAAACATGTATTTTTTGTTTTTGGAAAATCCACTTAACGGGGATGAAAAGGAGACGTGCAAAATGGGTTGAATTGTTTTTATTAGTATACTTATATCTCAAAAAAACTGAAGGTTTTACAGATGTGAAAATTTTTATTTTGAATCTCTTTTAAAAATAGAGAGAGATGTATTTTTTGTTTTTGGACATCACACTTGGGGTGTTGGGGAGGTCTGAAAAAAGGGATAGAATTTTTTTGGGGGGGATACTTATAGCTCAAAAACTGAAGATGTTCCAGATATGGTTTTTGGAATCTCCCTTATAAATAAAGAAACATGTATTTATATGGAACACTTCGAACAGAAAGCCTTAGCTACATCTGCCCTGAATCCGAAATGTTTTCTCCGCTTTGTGGACGACACTTTTATCTGGCCTCACGGGAGCAATAACCTACAGCTATTTCTCGACCATTTCAACTCCATACACGAAAATATTCAGTTCACCATGGAAATAGTAGACGGAAAACTACCGTTCCTGGATGTGCTAGTAATACGCAACCCCAATGGGACCCTGAGTTGCGGAGTTTACAGGAAACCCATTCACACAGACAGGTACCTACACGCCTCGTCTCATCATCACCCATCACAAAAGCAGGCTGTCCTAACATCACTGGTGAACAGGGCCATAGCTATATCTGACGCATAGCACCTCGAGGAAGAGAAAGAACACCTCACGGAAGCCCTTAGGAAAAATGGCTACTCGCTCAATAACATCCGACTAGTCCTTAAAAAATCAGAAGAGAACAAAGAAAAGGCCACCGCAGGAGAAAACAACGGGAAAGAAGAACTGACCCGCCAGAAAATAGCGATACTGCCATACATTAAAAACACTACAGACAGGATCGGCAAGATACTGGACAAATACAACATAAAAACTATCTATAAACCTCATCGGAAGCTAGCCCGTTTTCTACCACTAGTAAATGACACAATAGAATTACAGGCCCCTGGAGTGTATCACATTGAATGTAGCTGCGGAGCTTGTTATGTAGGTGAGACAAAACGTCTGATCTCCACCCGCCGAAAAGAACATATCCGTCACACCAAGAACCAAAACACAGATATTTCAGCAGTAGCCAAGTATTCCTTCAAAACTAGGCACGAAATATCATTTGACAAGACCAAGATCCTAGCAGCTATCCCTTGGAATCTGGAAAGAAAAATCCGCGAGGCTATCGAAATCAAGAAACATCCGAACAACTTAAATTTAGAAGAAGGATATAAAATCAGTAATTCTTGGATGCCTATCATTCATAGTTTAAAACATACAGACCACAACATAAACACACGGGCCGCAACCCCATTACATAACAGTGCGGGCAAGCCCCCACTACCTGGCTGTGACACATACTTTCCAGAATTCTCACGAGACAGCCAGGGCTTACGTCAGCCAGAAAGGCTAGGTTATAAAAGGCCAAGATCAAGATCACTCTAGTAGTGTAATTTCTGCCTGGGAGACTGATTACCTCGGATCGAGTAGGAGTATTTCAGTCGCCTTGACAAAGAATACTGTAATGTATTCGAAACGTTGGCAAACTGTACGTGATGTGCGTACAAGTACAACACGGTTCAACCCGGAAATTAAATTAAATAACATGTATTTTTGTTTTCGACTCTCTGAGAGAGGACTGTTTCTCACATGGACAGTCCTATGTCGCACATTCCAGAGTAAGCTCTGCCAGTAGCCTGGTCATCTTAGCCCCAAAAGGCAATACCACAAATGTGGTTTGCAAAGAGGTCCTACTGGGATAAATGAAACTCAATTTTTTGGTGAGTGTTTATACTATAGGAATTTTTGTGATTGTCGTAGTGCAGTACCAAGGAACGATTACTTTAATCAAATTATGAAATCAACATGAGCGAAGTTGGGGGTAACAACTAGTACATGATAAACTTCATTGCAGTTCCATAGGGATATTTACAATCATATCATTCTTATTATTTATTTGTACACATGGTTAATACTATCTTACAATCAAAAATTGAGTCATTCATTAAAAATGGTTAGTGTGAGATATGTCTTTAGGGCGTATTTAGATGGGTAATATTTTTGCAGAAATGTATGGCCGCAGTATACTTGCAGAGTGTGCCCATGAAATGTGGGGCAACATTGAGCAATATGTTTCTAATACTAGCAAGTATTATTGTATATTGCTGACACTGTTTTCGGCAGTCTGTGTTGCCTTTAGAATTGCCAGGGGTCGCCGAGTGTTCCAACGGAGGTAGGAATCATGGCAGTATGAAACTACAGGTGCTGTATGAGTGAGTGTAGTATTCCGTTTTGTGGTTTTCAAGTCAAAATGTCCTTGAGTAAAGAGAAAATAATTGCCTTTATCAATACTATCCGTTACATACTGAATTGTAGGACATGTCATCCGACAAGTACAGAGACAGTAATAAAAAAATTAAAAAATGGTTTGAAATCGCAAATAAGTTTGGTGATTCGGTAGACATGGCACGTTCAAAATTTTAAAGTTTAAGCACATACAGTAGAAGTGAAATAATTGTCAGCCAAGAAGAAAAGTGGTAGTGGAGGTGGTGAACAAGAGTTCCTGGTTTCTCTACAAAGACCTGGCATTTGGACTTTATAACAAAGTAGTGAAGTTTTCAAACAGAGCATTGTCAAGCCGTATTTCACTACACAAATCTGTATTCGAGTGGCTTGTATCCAAATACAAACATATCCATAAATGCCTCTTCCTAAGTTTTCGTCGGTTTGTTTATTATTTTGTGAATCTTTATATACGACACTCCTTCAGCTGCGATATCAGTGTTGCGAACAGGCAGGCAACATGGTGAGAATTTCTTTCCGAGCAAGTTTCCACATTGTTTCTTGTGCAGTATTGCTGGAAGATGTGTTGCCGGAAAATATTGACGCAAGTTTAAGAGTACATACAGTATATCCCAAGATTGCTGGACATTTCCGTACCTGAGAAGCAAAAGGGCTTATGTCCATTTTGTTAATTTTACAGTTTAAGCTAAATACCATAACTGGCTGCGTATTTATGCCAATTGCTCAGTATACAAATTCAGTAGAATTGTAAATGTTTTATATATGTTTATTCTGCATATCATATATTTATGTAGATGTTAAATAAATACATATTCAAAAATTCCAATCTAAATTTTCTTGCAAAAACTGTAAGTTAATAGGTAAATAACTGTTTGTAATATCAATTTAGATCTGTTCTGTAGCTAAATGAACAAGATAAACATGATATAGAGCATACAAAACTTTATAATAATTATCACATTTGAAAGAAATCTTTTTTTTAAATTTTCCACATTATTTTTGTCACTAAAATTCTATGTATGATAATTATTTTAATAAATTACTTTTTCTCCAATTGAAATGTTTTCCAGAGAATTTCAATTTATGTCTGTAGAAGTATCACTTATCAGTGGGATATTCATCTTCTCCATGAGGGAGATCGCTATAAAAGAGAGTTCCTGTACTGTACTGTACTGTACTGTACTGCCGTGGAATCTACTGAATTAACAGTTGCTGATCTGGGTCCGCTTCGTATGGTCAGAATTTCCTTTGGTAACAGGAGAGCATTTCTACGATGTCTTCTGATACCAATTTCTTGAAAATGGGTGTCGTTGAAGGATGTCTTGGGCAATAATTCCAGATTTGTCCGCTGAAACTTTAAGCCATACAACTTTTGAGATTAGAAACATTTCACCAGTAGTAAATTACTTGTGATTTATGAAAGGCAGTCCAGAATTTTCAGTTAAAGATGTGAAATTTTTCAAATCGCTACATTGCATTTCATGGACTACTAGTGGTTTGTCATGTTCTAATGAAGTGAGCCCAATCATATGGTACAGCAATCTCCAAGTTGGTGAGTTTCCACTTTTTCCTTTCAATGGTTGAATGACTGCTGTCCACTTCTGTGCGCACGCGTGTGCGCGCACGTGTTTATAGGACCACACTGTTAACACCTGAGTTTGATCCGAGAAATGACATTGAATCCACTTCAGGAAACAAGACGCTATTTCATTACCTCCTCTCCCTGCAATTGTTTCATCCCACAGGATACAGTAACCATCATTTAAAGCAGTGTCATGGATTGTCAAATTCAGTGTCCAGAGCTTGTGCATATAAAATGTTTGAGAGTTTGATAGGCAGTGTGTAGGAAGACATTTCTGAAGATCCATTGTGATGGTTCTATTCCTTGCATCTACTTTTGATTCCTCTTTATCTTTCTTCTTAAAGCTGTATCTGCCATCAGCTTCCATATGGTGATTTTCCAATTCTTTTAAAATTTTCTGCTTCTCCTCCTCATTTTCAGCATCTTTCAATTGTTTTTGGAAGCGATCACAATCATCGCAAGTATTGTTGTTAGGGAACCATTCATTGGCTACATATTCTACAGGGATGTCATTTTCCTTGCATTCTGTGATGTATGCTCTGTACGTAATTGAAATATTAAGATAAGGCCCAAGATACTTCCTTTCTGTCCTTCGTCTGGAATAATGACTCTCATATTGTGAGTATTTTGAAATAAGAGATTTACACTATGTAACACTGGTATTTTATTGGTCGCATAGATTTTCTTTTACAATTTTCTCCCTCTACTCCTCCTTTTCACCATTTTTCAATTTTTTTTGGAAGCGATCACAATCTTCGCAAGTGTTGTTGTTGTTGTTGTTGTTGTTGTTGTTAGTGAACTGGAAAGAGAGATTGAAATCTTCGTTGAAAATTTTTCTATATAACCATTCATTGGCTACGTTTTCTTTGATCATATGTAACTACCCTGTTCATATTTTTGTACATAAAATCCCTGACAAACTTGTCAGTGTCACAGCGTATTCAAAAACATAATTTTATACATAGTAATTATTTCATGTTTATTTTCCAGTGTGTACAGTTTCGTCATCTTTCTTCTCTCTGTAGAACTACCCATTTCTTTAAGAGTTCTGTGTCTTTTTTTGGAACTTCCTTCAACAAGTTTCCTATTTCTGGTCCAAAGAACTAGATTCCTTCCAAAAGGCGTTAGGTATGTTTTTCCATTCCTCTTCCGTTAATTTCTTGGCACATTTCATCCTACACTTACATGGAGGCGTAAGTGTGCGTGCTGGGACTTCCTTCCAACCCTTCACTGATTCATAAGGTGGCCCAATCAACCCGTTTCTTTTAGCACTCTTTCTTTTCTAACTTGAGGGGTTTACTTTTCTGTTAGTTGCATGTAACTTACGTGCCTCTGTTGAGTTATTTTGACATTCGGAAATTAAAAGAGACTTTATATTATTATTATTATTATTATTATTATTATTATTATTATTATTATTATTATTATTATTATTATTATTATATGCTTAATTTTGTGGGTGCAAAAAATCAAACTGACTGCCCACTACTTTCACTGCCTTCAGGTTCGTAATTTGGGTCCAAGTCAGAGAAGTCTGATGGAATATGTTCCTGCAAGTCTTCCATATGCTCTTCATCCACAGGTTTCTCATATGAACGCTTGTCGTCCAGTGTCTCTTCATCTAAGAATATTACATTTTTATGTTAGCAATATGTGTGATATTTGTAGTGGATGTTTAAGAGCTAAGTTTAATGTTAATAAATAGCACTAAAACAGTAATAATAGCAGTGATTAAGATATTACTACGAATACAGCATGCGTTAATGGGATCTAATTTTAATCAGTTGAACTTCATTGTATACATCAAAGTTATTCAGGGTGTAACTCCACAAAGCATAGTCGGTAACAAAATGTAGGCTAATACGGAACACTTCAGTAAGAAACATAAATATATTTACCTCTCATTTCACGTGCTTACTTCAGAGCAGCTATTCATTTTGCGTACGTTCAAACACAGAAGTCTCATGAAACTTTTAACTTCTTGTGGCTTACAGTATTTCACTGTTGTTTTCACACTAATTTGCATGCGATAATGCTGGTCTTTTATATTCCCGCAACACAGGAAACGATAACAATGTTCACAATAATAAGAAACTTCATTATCGTACTCCAATAATGTAGGCATAAGGCAAATGTCTATTGCTTCTTTCTTTCTGCGGAGAAATTACTTAGAAGGAAAAAGGTAGATGTCCCACATTCCTAAAAGCACTCGGTACTACTGCCTTTATGCCACACTTTAAATGTACTGGGTGCAACAGGACAACTGCCTTTATTCCATAGATGATCAATTATACCAATCACAAAAAATTGACATATGCACTTCTGCGTCTCGGGTACAGATTTGTTGCCCGTCTAAATGCGCCTTTACACATTCATTTATTTAAACACCTTTAAATATGTGGTTTTAACTTGTCAATACTATTAACATTATTATTTATATTATTATATGTTTTAATATGTCCTACATACTCTGTTCTAACTTATTGTAACTTTTTACCTTTACTGATATTTTAATTACATGCTACTGTATACATTTCCATCCCCCATTAGACATCCGGATGTCTAATACAATAACAACTTGTGAATTGTCTAATGGCTGGAAACAAATCGTGTACTAGCTGATGATGGCCGTCAAAGAGCCGAAACTGGTACTAGTTTAATCTATTTAAAATGTGTATTGATTGGTGGAAAAACACTTTTCTTATCTAATACTATTAAGTCTATTATGTTACTAATGGCCGTACATATTTTGAGAACTTGGAAAGTTCTCTTCAGTGGCATATTAATCACCAATATTCTCTTGGACTTGTTGCATCATAAAATCAGAATTTTTAATTTATGCTAAACACATTTAAATAATTATAAACATTTATAATAGACATCGGATTTATATGCTATATAAATCACCAATATAAACATGCAACTAAGCTGCAAAAAGTGAAATATGCAGTTATTTTCAAGCTATTCAGCACATGAACGAAATGCCAATATAAGATTCCTTTACTAGACTCTCACAATTCACCTGCAACAATACATGCAATCATGATCATGAATGAACAATTGAATGAAAAACAAAACATCACGCTCTACTTACAACTGCAGCCGTTCTACTAGTATAAACAATCCATACATAGTTTGGGAGACATATCTCAATCGATCAGTGTTCACTGTTAAACCATATGCACACGTTGACCAGATAGGACAATATGTTAAAGAATACACTTGAGGTTTTATAATTAGTGATGCTATAAGAAAACCGTGTAAAATGAACACAAACATGGAGAAACACAATTACACATTCTTCTTTCATTTTACACTGCACACCCTGTTTTTCCGGTCCATAATTTACTTTGTAGTGCACTAGAGTAATCTTCTCTAAGTCATCTGGTATAAATCTGTGGTGTTTGTTAAAATTAGCTTCAGTGCGGGAATGATCTCTTTACATCAGTGGATGGACAGAATAGTACTTGAATTCGGGATTGTATGCTGTGTTCTTGTCTTGTCTTCCCCGCCCCCGTTGAAATCTTACCACAGCTGTAATGTTCATTCAGATCAAAGCCACTCACTCCGCAAGAGATCACGGCATGAATTACTTTACATTTTCTTGAAGACTGCGTATAAAATATGTACAAATTTTCATAATAAAAGTAGAAAACGTACACAATAAATCCGAAATTTGAAATGTATGCACTAATCTCAAATATGTTGTTGTTGTTGTTGTTGTTGTTATTATTATTGTTATTATTATTGTTATTATTATTATTATTATTATTATTATTATTATTATTATTATTATTATTATTATTATTATTATTATTATTATTATTATTATTATTGAATTTCCCATACAGGAAGGAACCCTATTTTACATGGTATATTAGGGTTATAGATGAACAAATCATACATTTTACAGAGTATTATCATGAAAGCTTACTGAAGATGTGATGAAGGAATGTGTGAAAATAAGAATAACAGCACTGTCTTTTAATGATAGAGTACAGGGGTTTAGCCGATTTATTATTGCATAAGTTTAAATGGCATTCTAGAGTAAACCTTGCTCTTCCAAAAACAGGACAGTCAAATAGATGATGATGCACAGTTTGAGATGATCCACAAAAGCAGGAGTAACCACATGCAATCTTAATGTTAAATCGCTTGAAGTATGACTTAAATTTACCGTGGCCAAGTAGGAACTGAGGAAGCACTATTAAATTTATCCTTCAAACGCACTTCCTTGTCGGTTTTCGAGGTCTACATAATGGCAAACAAAATATGCATTTGCATACAAATCTAATGTCCAATAATAATTGTTGAACTGTTCTTGGTTAAATGATTTAAGAAAAATATTGAATATATCGCCTTATTTATTTATTCGAGTCAGAAGCATACAATAGAACTTTTTTGATTTGGTTTTACATTACAATTTAGTAGCAATATAACAGAAACAGAAGGAATTTTACACATGCCAAAATGGTATTAAATAATCTTTGCCCAGAAGCGAGCAACTGCCTTATAAAATATAAACATCTAATTCTAATCTCAGAATACTGTTGCAAAACATATAATACAACAATTTTTGTTAAGAGTGCATCTAGGTATATAAAAATAAGTTAATTCATTGAAAAATAAGTATTAGCAGCTCCTACTGTTGACCCTCTCTATCATTAGTTACCTCATGGTCCTTTGCAATTTTCTCTGGTTCTAAAACATGTAAAGGATGCAGCAAACTTACTTCCAGGATCTTGCTGGAAAAAAATTAAATATGAAGGTTGGAACTTTAATAGTGATGACACTGCTGCAGAGACGCCATGCACCGGAACCTAATAATGTCGCTGATAACAAACTTTAGTTACATACCTTACCTCAGAGCACATGGACTCTCCCTAACACATCACGTGCTTGCGAACTGGTGAGAGGAACAGAACCTCATGTTAGATGTTGGTCTAAGGTAGTGTTGTCGCAATGTTTTCCATACAAGAACAACAGAGTTCGATAAAGATTGAATATGCCAGAGGTCATACAGAACGAGTGTCATCAAGGTCTTCAAGAGACAAGTGGGGAATCTGCATTGCCTTACAGAACAGTGGCATGGATGGGACACCAAAATGTGGCAGACATGCGTCGGCCAGGTCGTCCTATTGTCAGTGAAGAACAAGAAGAAGAATTGCAAGCTCTTGTGTCGTTACTGGACACTGATCGACGCCATACGATTCATAAACTGGCCCGAGACACCGGATTAGCACATACGACTGTGCTTCACATTCTGAAGTAATGCTCGGGCATGAGACATACTGCATCACGATGGGTTCTACATGATTTGACAGAAATGCAGAAACGGTTATGATACGACACTTTTCGTAATCACTAAGATAATTTATGGCTCATGAGCGTTTAATTCTCTTTTACCCGATCTTTAGTTAATTTTATTATTACTCAAGTGATTATTACATCTATCAATCTTCGTGAAATATCGTAAAATTAGATGACTCGATCCTAAAGAATACAAGTGATCTTAAAAAGACACTAGGTTCGACCCTATCTCACAAGTTGTACACGTAAATTCAAGTCCGATTAATTCCAATATTACAAAGAAATAAGGTTTATCGCGTGGTCAGTGATTTTTAAATACCTAGCTCATATGCATGGGAAATCATTCAAAGACAAACTACACATCTACTCTAATAGATTCCAAATTTCATTCACACACGGCACTCGTCTACCACGACACCTCAAGAAATGGAAAAATGAAATGTTCCTAACTACAACAAAACTAATAGATCTACGATTTAAAGAAGAAAGACCTCTAGTTTTACAATAGATGAGACAGAAATAAAATTGTTAAATGGTACTCAAGTTTTAGATGAGGTTCGATCCCAGGTAGTAGTCAATCATTCCAGCATTTCCCGGTCAGTCACCTTCACTTGACCAGATACGCCTCACATTTTAGAAATCCATGGAGACACGGCAGCAGACGTGCCACGATGAAGTTGAGGTGTAGATTCTTGCGGAATTATTCATCTTGACGCACAGCAACCTTCAGGATGTCTTCTGTTGTGTTCCGGACGTGTAAGCTGTAACTGAGATGGCAAACGTTAAGATATGCACAAACACACACAGAATTCTGAATATTCTCCTAGATAGTCACACTTAACTTGGTTCTTAAGTAGAATTTTACACCATAGGAGTTAGTTAACTATTCCACTAAATTGCGGCAGAACAGGCGTCTGCTCAAACTGCAAAGTTATTTTCTCACGTGGTCGAGTAATGTAGCGTCGCACAGCAGAGAATTGAACATCCATGAGCAGCAGCGTAGCACAAAGCAGCATAGAGTAGAACAGCATAGAGAGTGATTTACTCGGAACAAGGCTTTTTATATCCTTGGCTTGGAAGGCGTGTACTCTACAAAGACGGTAATTGGTTGTTAGGTCACTTGTATTTGGCTCTGACTGTTCTGGAAACTGGCTGTCAGTCGTTCGCGCGTGGCAAGACAGCGCACATGGACTCGTCACGTGATTTACCTTGGCCTTGTCGAGACTGGATCAATGCATCGCCCCTCTGAATGAAGAAAAAAAACTGGTTCAGAGCTCACTGACTACTTCCCAAATGACAAATTACAGCTCCTGGCCAACAATAAAACTTTTAATATTAGCTTGTTGGAAATATTCTCAAAATCGCCAAATTTAACGAGGACAGTATTATTACGCTGGATGAGACGTAGGCCAAATTGTACGAGCCACAACTGAAACTCCAATCAAAAGAATGGTGTCATTACGAGCCAGCGCAAAGATCGAAAGTTTGTCAGAACTCAAGCAGTGTTATAGTTATTCTCATGTATGACTGTGATGGTGGTGGTATCCTAACGCATTATGTTCCTCCACAAATGAGCACCAATGTACAGTATTACTGTTCACATTTGGAATACAACCTGCGACCAGCTTTAAGAAAAAAGCTGTGACAATTTCTGCGGAACCTACCCGTCACTTTTCATGACAACACTCAGCAGCGTACAGCACAAACTGTGGCTGATTTGTTCGGTCGATGGGGCTGGGAATTGCTGTACCATCCACCATGCTTTCTGGACTTAAGCCCTCGTGACTTTGACTTGATTCCTAAGGTGAAGAAACCACGTCGTGGCATTCGCTTCAGAACTGTTCGAGAGATTTGTCATTCAGTAGACTGCTTCATGTGAACTATCAACACAACAGGCACTGCTAAAGGTATCCTATGACTTCCACATGGCTGGCAGTGGGACAGTAAAACTTGCTAACATCTCTTTTTGAATCAGTTGTTATTAAATACTTGCCACTCTTAGTTCCAACTGAGACATAAAAGTTTTTCAGTCTGTCAAACACACAACAATTTCAATATAAATTATCACACTATAAGCATACCTGTAAAAATACACACTATTATACAGGTATTTTTATAGTGTTATAATTAATGTTGAAATTGTGTGTTTGTTTGACAGACTTCCTTGTTGGATCTCTTTTGATGGATTCCATTTCTGTACTTTGATCCCAAGATTTCTCTCACAATTTTGCGTTCTCTTTTCTCCAGTTCTTCAAGGAGTCCTTTGTTGGCATTTAGAGACAGGGTTTCGGCTGCATATAGAACTACTGGCTTCAGAACTGTTTCATAGTGACGTATCTTGGTGTTTTGGGAAAGGCATTTTTTGTTGTAGATTGTGCGGGATGTTTGGTAGGCTATTTCCAGTTTGCGTACTCGCTCCTGAAGTGCTTCTTTGTCCAGTCCATTTTTCATGATGATCTCACCCAGGTATTTGAATTTGTCTACTCGGGTGATGTCCCCGTATTTTGAATGGAGTTTTGGTGGAGCCTCTTTGATGTTAGTCATTACTTCTGTTTTCTCAAACGATATCTGCAAACCAGTTTGTTCGGCAATTTCCTTTAAAATTTCAACTTGAGCTCTAGCAGTTTCTATGTCGGTTGAGAGAACAGCAATATCATCGGCAAATGCTAAGCAGTCTGTTGCGATCCCCTTGGATTTGGTTCCTATTCTCAATGGACTGTAGTTGGTTTCCTGTAATCTCACCCGCCAGGTTCTGATGATCTTTTCAAGAACACAGTTGAAGAGTATCAGGGATAGCCCATCACCTTGTCGGACTCCTGTTTTGATGTCAAAGGAATGCGAGAGACATCCGTGGAACTTCACCTTGGATTTTGTATCGGTCAGGGTGGCTGTAATTAATGCCAGCAGTTTCAAATCGACTCCAAATTCATTTAAGATGTTTAGCAGGACTTCCCGGTCAATGGAGTCGTACGCTTTCTTAAAGTCCACAAAGACAGACACATACTGCTTGGACCTTAGTGTACAATATATGATGATCGTTTTCAGATTTTGGATCTGTTCAGCTGTTGAGCGGCCTTTTCTGAACCCTCCTTGGTATTCACCTATTTGTTGTTCGACTTGTGCTTCCAAACGCTCCAGGATGGCAAGTGATAGAATTTTGTAAGTCACGGGTAGCAAAGATATTCCTCTGTAGTTGTTGATGTTCTTCATGCTGCCTTTTTTGTGTAATGGATGGATCAAAGCTATTTTCCAATCTTCGGGTAGGGTCTCCTTGTTCCAAATTTCTTCTATTTGCTTTTGCAAGATATCAAGTGATTCTTCTGGGGCATATTTCCATAGTTCTGCTACTACTGAGTCTTCCCCCGGCACTTTGTAATTTTTGAGACGGGCAATGTGGCGCTTGATTTCATCTCTGTCAAGTGGTCTGGAATCTGGGTACCTGAGTAAGGGTTCCTTGGTCTCAATGGCGCTTTGAGGTTTAGAGCAATTAAGTAAATTCTTGAAGTAATCTGCCAGAATGCTGCAATTTTCTTCATTTGACATCGTCAGTGTGCCGTCTGTTCGCTCAAAGCATAGAGATGGTGGTTTATAGCCAGTGAGTTTGCGTTTGAAGGCTCTGTAGTACTCTCTGCTTTCATTCTTCCTAAAGTATTGTTCTATCTTTTCAATGAGAGAATTTTCGTATTTACGTTTCTCAGTTCTGAACACCCTAGCTGCTTGAGCACGTTGGGTTTTGTAGTTTTCCCAATCATTTTCTGATTTCGTAGAGTAGTACTGTTTCCACGCATTGAGTCTTTCTTGGAGGACTGATTCGCAGGTACCATTCCACCAGGCATGCTTTTTGCTTCTCTTGATTTCTGCAACGTCTTTGGCTGCCTCAACAAGGAGACTTTTGGCGTTGTTCAAGTCACAGTCATTTGGTCTAGCCTTCTCCTGGAACTCCTCGACCCTTTGCCAAAGTTTATCATTGTCGAAGCGTGTGATCTGTTTGGTTGTCTTCCTTGTGTTTGCGGGAATTAGTTTGAATTTGATAAGAGACATATAATGATCTGAGGCCACATTGATGCCTTTCTTTACCTTGACATTCATAATCTCAGGGCTGTTTCTCCTGGAGATCGCAACATGATCAATTTGGAACTCTCCGAGAGCTTGGACGGGAGAACGCCAAGTCATTTGCTTTCTGGGTAGATGGCGAAAGTGGGTCGACATGACCTGCAGGTTGTGATTTCCGCAAATGGTCACCAGTCTTTTGCCGTTGGGATTGGTTCTTTTGTGAGCAGGGTAATTTCCTATAACTTTCTTGTACTTCTGCTTACGACCTAGTTGGGCATTGAAGTCACCCAAAAGAAGCTTGACATGGTGTTTGGGGATTTTGTTCAATTTTTCATCCAGTAGGTCCCAGAAATTATCAACTTCGTCTGGATCAGACTTGTTCTTATCGTTTGTAGAAGCATGTGCGTTAACTAGGGCGTAGGTTTTGTTCGCGCATTTAATTGTGAGTATAGACAATCTATCATTCACAGGTTCGAAATTTGCAACCGATTTAAGGATCTTGGTTCTAACAGCAAACGCGGTTCCAAGCATCACAGCTCCATTGAGGATTCCTCTTTGCGCTTTGCTCTTGAAAAATCTCTTCATCTGGGTACCTAGTTTCCTGTAGGGCCACTATGGATATCTGATTTTCGTGAAGAGCTTTGGTGAGGGTTTTCAGCTTGCCAGTTTGTGTAAGTGAATTTATGTTGAAAGTTGCTAGAAAGGTTTTAGATTTTGGCCTGAGTTTTTGACTCTTCGGGGTACACCAAGATTATTATTATTATTATTATTATTATTATTATTATTATTATTATTATTATTATTATTATTATTATTATTATTTCCACATAAATCTGAGTTCGACAATAGATCATAAATGATACTAACTCGCATGACATCCAACGAAATAGGTTAGATGGAATTTTACACTGAAATTCAACATATTAAATATACTGTGAATCTGTCCCACAAAAGTTCAACGTTTGAAAATCATCTCAAAAATAATTATCATTTATCGGTGAGGACAATGATTTTTAAATAATACGTTAAGCTGATAGTTGGGACATTTAGTCATGTTAGAAGAGACACAGTCTAACTACTCAGAATCCAATAACTCATACACACTCAATGTAAGAACACTGCCATTACCCATATGAAAGAAGAACAAATCTAATAGAAGTGCTACCACTAATGAATAAATATTATTTCTACAAAGATGAACAGGAAAAACAACATAAATTGGTACTCAAATGTCTGATGTAAGTGGATCTCTGTCGATGTTCTGGAACTGCTCGTTCACATTTTGCTGGACATCTGCTCCAGTCGTTATCTCCCCATGTTAGATGTTGCCTATATTTTAATTCATCCTGGTGACAGCCAAGTCCAGATCAGTAGAAGTGTAGGTTTCTTCTTCTGATGATAGTTGAAACATTCTGGTGAAGTAACAAACATGTTGTGGTCCTCTTCGCTCTTGGTAAGGTGAAAGCTGAAACTAACACAAAATTTTAGTCTGTGTTCCACACACAACCACGTTGAATTTATTGAAGAACAGTATGTAACTTGTTGTTGTTGTTGTTGTTGTTGTTTGAGTCATTGGTTAATATACTGGTTTGATGCAGCCCTCCATGCCACCCTATCCTGCGCTAACCTTTTCATTTCTACGTAACTATTGCATCCTACATCTGCCTGTCATATTCATACCTTGGTCTACCCCTACTGTTCTTACCACCTACACTTCCTTCAAAAACCAACTGAACAAGTCCTGTGTCTTAAGATGTGTCCTATCATTCTATCTCTTCTTCTCGTCAAATTTAGCCAAATCAATCTCCTCTCACCAATTCGATTCAGTATCTCTTCATTCGTGATTCGATCCATCCATCTCACCTTCAGCATTCTTCTGTAACACCACATTTCAAAAGCTTCTATTCTCTTTCTTTCTGAGCTAGTTATCGTCCATGTTTCACTTCCATACAATGCCATGCTCCACACGAAAGTCTTCAAAAACATCTTTCTAATTCCAATATCAATGAAGTGAGCAAATTTATTTTCTTAAGAAAGTTCTTCCTTGCTTGTGCTAGTCTGCATTTTATGTCATCCTTACTTCTGCCATCGTTAGTTATTTTACTACCCAAGTAACAGTATTCATCTACTTCCTTTAAGACTTCATTTCCTAATCTAATATTTCATATATCACCTGCCTTCGTTCGACTGCACTCCATTACTTTTGTTTTGGACTTATTTATTTTCATCTTGTACTCCTTACCCAAGACTTCATCCATACCATTCAGCAACTTCTCGAGATCTTCTGCAGTCTCAGATAAAATAACAATATCATCGGCAAATCTCAAGGTTTTGATTTCCTCTCCTTGGACTGCGATTCCCTTTACAAATTTCTCTTTGATTTCCTTTACTGTCTGTCCTATGTAAACATTGAAAAGGAGGGGGGACAAACTGCAGCCTTGCCTCACTCCTTTCCGGATTGCTGCTTCTTTTTCAAAGCCCTCGATTCTTATCACTGCAGACTGATTATTATACAGATTGTAGATAATTCTTCGTTCTCCGTATCTGATCCCTATCATCTTCAGAATCTTAAATAGCTTGGTCCAATCAACATTATCGAATGCTTTTTCTAAATCTATGAATGCCATGTACGTGGGCTTGTCCTTCTTGATTCGATCCTCTAAGATCAGATGTAAAGTCAGGATTGCTTCACGTGTTCCTACATTTCTTCTGAAGCCAAATTGATCTTCTCCCAACTCAGCTTCAACTTGTTTTTCCATTCTTCTGTAAATAATACGTGTTAAGATTTTGCCGACATGGGATACTAAACTAATGGTGCGGTAGTTTTCACACCTGTCAGCACCGGCTTTCTTGGGAATAGGTATAACATTACTCTGCCGAAAATCGGATGGGACTTCTCTTGTCTCATACATCTTGCACACTAAATGGAATAACCTTGTCATGCTGGTTTCTCCTAAGGCAGTCAGTAATTCAGAGGGAACGTCATTAATTCCAGGTGCCTTGTTCCTATTTAGGTAACTCACAGCTCTGTCAAACTCTGACCTCAAAATTGGGCCTCCCATTTCATCAGCATCAACAGCCTCTTCATGTCCCAGAACCAAATTATCTACACCTTTACCTTGATACAACTGTTGGATATGCGCCTGCCATCTTTCTGCTTTGTCTTCTTTCCCTAGAAGTGGCTTTCCATCTGAGCTCTTAATATTCATACACCTAGATTTCCTTTCTCCAAAGGTTCCTTGATTTTCCTGTATGCAGCATCTACGTTTCCCAGTACCATACAGCCTTCGACATCCTTGCACTTCTCCTTCAGCCATTCTTCCTTAACTACCTTGCACTTTCTATCCACTTGATTCTTTAATCGCCTGTGTTCTTTTCTGCCCTCTTCATTTCTAGCATTCTTGTATTTTTGTCGTTCATCAATCGGGTCTAGTATCTCCTGAGTTATCCACTGATTCTTAGTTGATCTTTTCTTCCTTCCTACATTTCTTCAGCAGCCCTACTGACTTCATTTTTCATGACTATCCACTCTTCCTCTGTGGTGTTTCCTTCAGCCTTTTCATTTAGTCCTTGTGCAGCATGTTCCTTGAAACAATCCCTCACAGTCTTTTCTTTTAACTTGTCTAGATCCCATTTTTTTGCATTCTTTCCTTTTTTTAATTTCATCAACTTCAGATGGCATTTCATGACCAACAAGTTGTGGACAGAGTCCACGTCTGTTCCTGGGAAAGTTTTGCAATCCAACAGCAGGTTTCTGAATCTCTGCCTAATCATAATGAAGTTTATTTGATACCTTCCAGTGTCTTCTGGTCTCGTCCACGTATACAACCGTCGTTTGTGGTGTTTGAACCAAGTATTGGCAAGGATTAAATTATGATCAGTGCAGAATTCAACCAGCCGACTTCCTCTTTCGTTCCTTTGTCCAAGTCCGAAAACTGCTACTGTATTACCTTCTCTTCCTTGGCCTACCACTGCATTCCAGTCTCCCATCACAATTTGATTCTCGTCACCTTTGACATATTGTATTAAATCTCCTATCTCCTCATATTCTTTCGATTTCCTCATCTGCTGGACTAGTAGGCATATAGACCTGCACTATTGTGGTGGGCATTGGTTTGGTGTCTATCTTGACGACGTAACTTAGCCTTCGAAAATCTGCTTTTCTCGTCGAGTACTATAATGTCGGAGAGTATCATAGTTAGAATATCATAGTTGTTTTGATTTCTATCCTGTTATGTGTTTGTAGTGGTTGGTATCATGAAAGCCCTTAAGGTTTGTATAAAAAAGGATGACAGTTGTGAAGTGCGCAAGGCATGTGTTTTTCTTTGTTCTATTGGAAGTTTTTTTTTTTTTTAAATCAATTATGGTGTTCAGAAATATTCCTGTACAATAAGTTATTTTCCTTATAGATTAAGCTCCAAATTTATTATTACGAAACATTTTCTGGCGACCACGACAGGGCATATTTAAGATGGAGGAGCTTAAACAGTATAATAAGGAAAGAACACAAATATGTAAAGTATTTACGAGAGCACATGGCGAGTTTCAATCAAAAATATCGGAAGCAGTCGTAGATGTGGAAGAAACATTGACATACTTCCGTATTTTAGAAGATAAGGCAATGCGGATGTTGTCTTTGGATGAAAAGTTTCAAGCACTTAGGGGTGTTGGAGAAACAACAGAAGACGTTTAAACCGAGCTCGATAGTTGCAGTCTCTTATGTGCGGCCAGTATCCAGTATTCGGGATATATTGGGTTCAAAAAAAAATCTTCACTCACTGTACTTGGGTTAATTTGTATGGTATGATCCCTTTACCTCAATCAGTTGAAGTCCTTTATTTGATATCCTTTAAATCGTTCAACGCTGATGCTTTTAGGGTAGTGTGCTTAACTGTCTGATTATCCTACAAACAGTGGGACATAAAAACAATATGATAGCAAGCACTCAAAATCGAGTAGGTTGTTCTTCCAAAATGCCGCTTCTCTGTGAATCCGGAGGATGTACAACCGTGCTGAGGTCTCCCAGTGTTCAAAGTCGGTGTCGCACATCCTCATGCTAACCTTGATCACATGCTTAAATCTCTTCCCCTGACCTCCACCGCAGCATTTGCTCATTGTTAACTCAGAGTAAAATCATGTGTTACGGTAAGCTAAGTAATATAAGCTTCGTTTTTTACTATATACTAATAGTTTACTGAACAGCTTTGTCCAGTCCATCTGTCTTTTCTACTGGACAGATTTGCTTCATTTTTGTTTTATTCTCTCTGGAATTACCTGACAATGAATCATCAGACATTATAATAATAATTATTATTATTATTATAATATTTTTTTTGCTAGTTGTTTTACGTCGCACCGACACAGATAGGTTTACGGCGACAATGGGACAGGAAAGGGAAGGAAGCGGCCATAGCTTTAATTAAGGTATAGCCCCAGCATTTGCCTGGTGTGAAAATGGGAAGCCACGGAAAACCATTTTCAGGGCTGCCGACAGTGGGGATCGAACCTACTATCTCCCGAATACTGGATACTGGCCGCACTTAAGCGACTGCAGCTATCGAGCTCGGTATTTATTATTATTATTATTATTATTATTATTATTATTATTATTATTATTATTATTATTATTATTATTATTATTATTATTATTATTATTATTATTACGTATGCCAAAATAAGGATACATTGGAAATGTACATATTACAATAAGCTATATACAGTATTTACAGAACAGGTAAATTAAAATGTAATGTCCAGTGTATTCAGCCAGCTCACAACTTCATTGATAGGTCTCTAAGTTCAGTCAACTTTAGATAATCCCAAAATCAAATCATTAAATGATCATTCCATTAATTGCAGGCGAAAGCTTACCCTAGCCCACAATACATTGTTCTTTGCGGGTTGTACACTGTTAAGGAGCAATAACTTTACGTGAAGATATCAAAGCTTTGCCATATAAAAATAATCAAAAGTACCTACATTAGTGTTGAATCCATAGGTCGTCGAGATGAATAGCGACACTCCAGATAATATTTATGCCACATTTCAGCCTCCGTTGACATGCGGTCATAAGGAGTGAGAAAGAAAAAGTTCAAATCAACTGAGATCAGCATTGAATTCACAGTTTTGGGATTCTCTAAGCTGAGTGGCGATGGTCCCAAAGACAGTTGGAATTCGTATCATATCTATAGCGTGATGTGTAAATACATACAGTTATCTTATTTTTTATTATTTGAAAGGGTTAGTTACTTCTCAGATAATCTGGGCTGCCACAGGGATAAAGTTCTATGTGAAACAAAGCAATCTAAAAATTGAAATGAAACGAACAACAGTAACTATAAAGCTAACTCTAACCTGTACTCTTGGCAGATCTGAAAGTCGTTCTCCATGGTTTCCTACTTTCACACCAGGCTGTACATTAAGGCTAGCACACCTACCAAGACTCTGGCTAGGTACCAGCTGATGTCCAATAACGGACCATTTATATTGGTATTATAAATTTACTCATTCGGGACAAATATTTCAGATTCCGCATGGAAATAAACTTCTGTATCATCTGATGGCCAAGCAGGTATCAATTTTTGGTAATGAGACAAATTCTCTCATACCGCATTAGCACTGCCGGTGGCTTCAAGTAGCCTACGCAGTGGCCTCCACGGTATGCACTAGCCAGCGTCTTGGTAGGTGTGCTAGGTACCAACTGATAAGCCCAACCTAGCACATGGGGGCAAAACGCTGGCAACCAGGAATGAGTTAGCTGGAAAATTTATAATGTTCAATAACAGACCATTTATATTGGTATTATAAATTTACTCATTCGGGACAAATATTTCAGATTCCCCATGGGAATCAACATCTATATCATCTATTCTGTGTTTGTCGGTAAATCCAAATATCTTGGGTTCGATACCTTAATAAAATAAAAAATTTAATATTTCATGTTCCTGGCATAGTTTGTTTGCTCGTTCTAATAGTCACTCAATCTTACACCTTTGTGAAGGTATGTGTCATATAGCTCTAAGATTGTTTGGAAAATGAGGAGTTTGAACCCCATCATCAACAATCCTGAAGGTAGTTTTCCATGTATACACTAGAAGGTGCCAGAGTGGTACCTTTAAGGCTTAGCTGCTACCTTTACAGTCCCAGCCCCTTCCTTTCTTATCATTGCTAAAAATTTGTGTAAGTTAATGTGATGTTCAAGCAGATAGTAAGAAGAACTTTCTCTGTATTTCTCTGTACTTGCTGCGATGGTCTTTTGTAAGTTAAATGCTATAAACACTACCTGTGTAATATATATACAATTAATTGCTTCAACTTGCACAAATAAATTGCCCGTTTCTGCACTTTCTACCACGAATATGACTAGTGTAGATACAGGATATCAGCAGAGAATTCAGTCAAAGGATATAACATCAGAAAAATATGTTAATTGAGATGATTGTATTCCATGATACATTGTACTCTGGGATTTTCACCTTTACGATAGATACTAATCCAAACAAAGTACTAACTGGTGTCTTCAGCTTCTTCGTTCATTTGGAAGAGCAGCAGAGCGTCTTCCCTAATCACGTGGTTCTGTGAATTGTCAAAGCTCGCATTTGCTCTTGCTGACTTCACGTGACAGACATAGTTTTAGAAATAGTCTACTGTTTAGATAAGAAATAACACTACAAAATAAAATGTTAATAACTTGCTTACCACTTGTTAATGGATTCCCTTTGCGATGTTCATCATACTCTCTGTGTTCCACCATGTGATGCATTGACATTCCTATCTTCCTCTTTCCTTCTTCCTGAACTCAAAGCAAGAAGGTTCCGCATGCTCATACATTGTGTCAGCCAGTGAGCGTACTCTCGATGTACATTCATGCACACTCTGTGCGTAATATCAGCTGATGTGCATATGCTTAATATACACCTCCTTCCTTACGTCAGGACATACCCTAAAAGTGAAATATTAATAGAAATGCCTTACCACCCTTACTGCTGACATCAAACACAGAACCTCAAAATCCTAACCCATTAAGAAGGGCCTCAACCAAAATAAGCGTATGGAAGTCGATGTATTGGATGATGTTTATTGCTATTGATGTTTAAGTAATGTTTGAGTTGGAGTATATTGCATTGTTTTCTTTGTGTACTCATTGTATTTTCTTCTTTTCAGTATAAATCAATCTCCAAGCAAGTTTGAAAAGCCTGAACCACAGAAGAATGACTGCCAACGAAAGAATCGTAGTGAACCATCACTGTCAGTGAAAGGCTCTGGAGGGAATTCAAAACCAGTTACCTCTCAGAAAAGAACAACACCGAAATACAGGAATGGACTTCATCGATCTCATTCTACTCGAACACCTGCAGAGAGAGATGTCACAAAGCCTTCAGGTCGCAGTGAAGAGAAGAAGAGTATTGGAAGGGCTGACGGTAACATAATCAAATCAAACTATGTGGACAAGACTCCAGTTTCTCATTTTTCCACACCTCGACGCAGTGTTGGTTGGACAGGTTCTGGTGGATCTAATACTAGACAGGGTGATAAACAGACTAATTTTAGAATGAAGAAGTTTTTCAGTGAAGCTAACTTAAGTAAGCCTCCTGTTACACCTGAATGTTTCAGTAAAGTCCAGATGGACACCCCTCACAGCAAACAAGACTCTGAAGAGCTTTCTCCTCATTTGGATGTTGAAACTAGTAACTTGACTGTTGGAGTCAGAGTAAGGCCTCTTAACAGCAGAGAGAAGAGTGATCCCACCATAACACAGGTTGTGTCTGTCGATGGGTGTGAAGTGAAAGTGCAATGCGAGTCTGGTGTAAGTCACAGTTTTACATATGACCATTGCTTTTGGTCATGTGATCCACATCATCAGGAGTTTGCCAGCCAGGATGTTGTGTTCTCAACTATGGTCCAGCCGTTAGTTGAGAATGCCTTTCAGGGTTATAATGCTTGTCTGTTTGCTTATGGGCAAACTGGTTCAGGAAAAAGTTACAGGTTTGTTAGTATTTCATCTTTTACTTTTAGATGAATGAGAGTAGTTCCACTTTTAGTGCATTATGAACTTGATATAACACTGTTGTAATGTTAACACACTTTTTTTCCTATTCCCAGTTTGATGCATCACTAATATAACAGATTTTGCTCAAGTTATCCCCCTTTTCAATACAACAATTTTTTTTTCCCCACTTAAAGTGTACTTCCATACATTTTAAAACTCAAATTGGGCCATCTTCAGTAGAAATTTTTCTACATATTGTTTGTTGTTGTTGTTGTTGTTGGAGTCATCAGTCAAGAGACTGGTTTGATACAGCGCTCCATGCCACCCTACCCAGTGCTAAACTTTTCATTTCTACATAACTACTACATCCTATAGCTGATCTAATCTGCTTGTCATATTCGTACCTTGGTCTACCCCCACCATTCTTACCTCGTATACTTCCCTCAAAAACCAACTGTACAAGACCTGGATGTCTTAAGATGTGCCCTATCATCTTTTTCTGGTCAAATGTAGCCAAATCAATCTCCTCTCACCAATTTGATTCAGTATCTCTTCACTCGTGATTCTACACTATCTACCCATCTCACCTTCAGCATTCTTCTGTAACACCACATTTCAAACGCTTCTATTCTCTTTCTTTCTGAACTGGTTATCGTCCATGTTTCACTTCCATACAGTGCCATGATCCAGATGAAAGTCTTCAAAAACATCTTTCAAATTCCTATATCAGTATTCGAGGTGAACAAATTTATTTTCTTAAGAAAGGCCTTCCTTGCTTGTGCTAGTCAGCATTTTATGTCCACCTTATTTCTAACATCATTAGTTATTTTGCTACCCAAGTAACAATAATATTTTCTGCATCACCTGACTGTTCGACCACAACCATTACTTTTGTTTTGGACTAATTTATTTTCATCTTGTATTCCTTCCCCAAGTCTCTGTCCATACCATGCAGCAATTGCTCCAGATCTTTTGCAGAGTCAGATAAAATAACAATTTCATCAGCAAATCTCGGGGTTTTGATTTCCTCTCCTTGAACTTTGATACCCTTTCCAAATTCCTCTTTGATATCCTTTATTGCCTGCTCTATGTAAACTTTGAAAAGGAGAGGGGACAAACAGCAGCCTTGCATCACTCCTTTCTGGATTGCTGCCTCTATCAAAGCCCTCGATTCTTATCACTGCAGATTGATTTTTGTATAGATTGTAGATAATTCTCCTTTCTCAGTATCTGATCCCGATCACCTTCAGAATCTCAAACAGCTTGGTCCTATCAACATTATTGACTGCCTTTTCTAGATCTACCAACGCCATGTACGTGGGCTTGTCTTTCTTAATTCGGTCCTGTAAGGTCAGGATTCTTCACATGTTCCCACATTTCTTCTGAAAGCCAAATTGATCTTCTTGCAACTCAGTTTCAACTTGTCTTTCCATTCTTCTGTAAATAATACATGTTAAAATTTTGCAGGTGTGAGATACTAAACTAATGGTGCAGTAGTTTTCACACTTGTCAGCACCGGTATTCTTGGGAATAGGTATAACAACATTCTTTTGAAAATCCGATTGCACTTCTCCTGTATCACATCTTACACACTAAACGGAACAACCTCTCCATGCTGGTTTCTCCTAAGGCAGTTGGTAATTCTGAGGGTATGTCAATCAATTCCCGGTGCCTTGTTCCTACTTAGGTCTCTCAAAGCTCTGTCGAATTCTGACCTCAAAATTGGGTCTCCCATGTCATCAACAGCATCTTCTTGTTCCAGAACACGGACATGTTCCTGCCATCTTTCTGACTTGTCTTCTTTCCCTAGAAGTGGTTCTCCATCTGACTTTTAATATTCACACCCGTACTTTTTCTTTCTCCAAAGGTTTACTTGATTTTCCTGTAGACCGGCGAGTTGGCCATGCGATTAGAAGCGTGCAGATGTGAGCTCGCATACGGGATTAAATGGGTTCGTACCCCACTGTCGGCAGCCCTGAAGATGGTTTTCAAAGGTTTCCCATTTTGACACCAGGCAAATGCTGAAGCTGTACCTTAAGGCCACGGCTGCTTCCTTCCCATTCCTAGGCCTTTCCTGTCCCATTGTTGCCATAAAGGGGCCCATAGACGTGCAATATTATTGCACAAAATGGATTGTACAATATATTGTTAGCTGCCCACAGACATACAATATTATTGCACAACAATCGTGTTTGTGCAATAAATAGAATCATGTGGATATAATATAGCTGGTTGTGCAATATATTGTGCAAAAGCGGTCATAGACGTACAATATGCGTGGCAATATAATTATAGTGAGTCCATGCTGGTATTTTGTTTGGTGAACACTCTTTTCTGTATCACGATGCCGCTTCACTTCCTTCCGGAAGTTTGTACGCAGAGAACTGACTTTTAAAAAAATAATTTCTTGCTTGTTGGCATTCGGGTATTTTTCGCGATATTTCTTAATAAGCACCTCGTTCTGTTCGCCTTTTTTAACGCGATTACTGTAATCTTTGCTCTTAACGTCCCATAGAGCTGGATGGCTTCGATAAGCTCCAAAATAAACTTTTTCACTACCTGTTTGTCTGCAATCACGATACGTTCTCCCCCACTTGTTGATACCAACTGGCGGGAGGACGCGATATTGCACAATATTGCCAACACACGACACAGTATTTTGTGATTTGCACAATATATTTCAAACTCTTTTGATTTCGTACAATATATTGCACAATCCTTCAATATTAAATACACACTATCAATTATATTGCGCAATAATATTGCACGTATATGGGCCCCTTAAGACCTATCTGTGTCGGTGCGATGTGAAGCAAAATTCGTGTATGCAGCATCTACCTTTCCTAGGGCCATACAACCATCAACATCCTCGCACTTCTCTTTCAGCGATTCTTCCTTGGCTATCCTGAACTTTCTATCTACTTCATCTTTATTCGCCTGTATTCTTTTTTACTCTCCTCATTTTTTGCATTCTTGTACTTTCGTCGTTCATCAAGCAGGTCTAGTATCTCTTGAGTTACTCATTGTTCCCTAGGTGATCTTACCTTTCTTCCTAACTTTTCTTCATCAACCTTACTGATCACATTCTTCATGACTGTCCATTCTTCCTCTACTGTGTTTCTTCAACTTTTTCATTTAGTCCCTGTGTTACATGTTCCTTGAAACAATCCCTCACACTATTTTCTTTCAACTTTGCTAGATCCCATCTCCTTGCAAACCTTCCTTTCTTCAATTTCTTCAACTTCAGATGGCATTTCATGACCAACAGGTTGTGGTCAGAGTCCACATCTCATGGGAAGGTCCTGCAATCCAACATCTGGTTTCTGGATCTCTATCTAATCATATTGAAGTCTATTTGATACCTTCCAGTGTCTCCAGGTCTCTTCCATGCATACAGCCGTCATTTGTGGTGTTTGAACCAAGTGTTAGCCTGGACTAAATTGTGATTGGTGCAGAATTCAACCAGCCGGCTTCCTCTTTCATTCCTTTGTCCCAATCCAAATTCTCCTACTGCATTACCTTCTCTTCCTTGGCCTACCACTGCGTTCCAGTCTCCCATCACGATTAGATTCTCATCACCTTTTACATACTGTATTAAATCTTCTATGTCTTCATATATTCTTTTGATTTCATCATCCGCTGAACTGGTAGGCATATAGACCTGCACTATTGTGGTGGGTATTGGCTTGGTGTCTATCTTGACCACAATTATCCTTTCAGTATGCTGGTGATAGTAGCTTACCCCCTGCCCTATTTTCTTATTCAACCCGGAGAATAAAAATAAACTGAATAATTCTACACACTGTGGAAGCTTCACCTCTAAGATACGAAACCATTATGGGGATGATATTCTCAAAGCTACTAGGCAATTCGACAACTTTCGAAAGAAGATGATTAACTACCTGGCTCGACTTGCCTTTCTGAAATGTTGCAGGTACAACAGTTTTCTACCAGCATGTGTGAGACTGAAATATCACACCAACAACTGATGCACAGACCGTATTCTTCACGAAACAGCATTAAACCTCTCAGGGCATGGATCATTGACACTAGACAGACTCTGGACCACCTCAACAATAAATTTTCACCTCCACTTGCAACTTGCCGACGTCACGTCACTTTTCACCAAGGTGCCGCTAACAGAAGTATTTCCACTAATAGACCAGAAACTTCCAGAATACCTGTTAATACTAGCTAAAGAATGCCTACATGCTACTTATTTCTACTTCAGCGGGGAGTTCCACGAACAGACAGAAGGGGCAGCGATGGGGTCGCCGCTCTCTCCAATAATATGAAACATGTATATGGAACACTTCGAACAGAAAGCCTTAGCCACATCTGCCCTGAAACCGAAATGTTTTCTCCGTTATGTGAACGACATGTTTGTGATCTGGCCTTACGGGAGCAATAACCTGCAGCTATTTCTTGACCATCTGAACTCTATTCACGTAAATATTCAGTTCACCATAGAAATCGAAGTAAGCAGAAAACTACCGTTCCTGGGTGACCTAGCAAAACGCAACATCAATGGGACTCGGAGTCACACAGTATACAGGAAACCCACACACAGACAGTTACCCGCATGCCTCTTCTCATCACCACCCATCGCAAGAGCAGGCTGTTCTAACATCACTGGTTAACAGGGCCATAGAGATATCAGAAGCAGAACACCTCGAAGAAGAGAAAGAACACCTCACGAGAACCCTCAGAGGAAATGGCTACTCACTCAATAACATCCGGCGAGTCTGTAGAAAATCAGAAGAGAACAAAGAAAAGGCCGCTGTAGGAGAAAACAACGGGAAAGAAGAACTGACCCGCCCGAAAACAGCGATAATTCCATACATTAAAAACAATCGGCTAGATACTGGAGAAATACAACATAAAAACCATCTATAAATCACACCAGAAGCTAGCCTGTTATCTACCACCAGTAAAAGACACAATAGAACTACAGGCTGCTGGAGTATACCACAATGAATGTAACTGCGGAACGTGTTATGTTTGTGAAACAAGACATCTGATCTCCACCCGCCTAAAATAACATATCCGTCACACCAAGAATCAAAACACAGATATTTCAGCGGTAGCCAAGCATTCCTACGAAACAAGGCAGGGAATATCATTTGACAAGATTAAGATCCTAGTAGCTATCCCTTGGAATCTGGAAAGGAAAATCCACGAGGCTATCAAAATCAAGAAACACCCGAACAATATGAATTTAGAAGAAGGATATAAAATCAGTAATTCTTGGACGCCTATCATTCATAGTTTAAGACATACAGACCACAACATTAACATGCATGCCGAATCTCCAATTACATAACATGGCGGGCTAGCCCCACTACCTGGCTGTGACACATACCATTCAGAATTCTCACGAGACAGCCAGGAGGCTTACGTCAGCCAGAAAGGTTAGGATATAAAAGACCAAGGTCAGGAACCACCCTTGTAGTGTGATTGCTGCCTGGGAGACTGATTACCTCGGATCGTGTAGGGGTATTTTAGTCGCCTTGACAAAGAATACTGCAGTGTATTCGAAGCGTCGGCAAACTGTACATAATGTACAGAAAACAACAGCACTGTTCAAACCCAGAAAATAAACTGAGTAATCCTGGATTTCCTCTGTTTGGTTTTGTGTTAATTCTGTAGTCACCTGACCAGAAATCCTGCTCTTCCTGCCAACGTACTTCACTAATACCAACTACATCTAACTTTAGTCTATCCATCTCCCTTTTCAGATTCTGCAACTTACCACAGTGATTCAAACTTCTAACATTTCACACTCCGTCTCGCAGAATGTCAGTATCCATCTTTCTGATGATTGCCCCTCTTTCATGTAGTCCCCACTCGGAGATACGAATGGGGGACTATTTTACCCGAGATGAACCCATCATCATTACATCATTCATACGGAGAGAGCTTTATGTCCTCGGGAGTTAGTTATGGCTGTAGTTTCCTGTTGCTTTGAGCCGTGTAGCAGTATCAACTCTGCTAAGCCATGTAAAATATTATTACAAGACCATATCAGTCAATTATCTAAACTTCCACCCTTGCAGCTTCTGAAAGGCTGCTACTCCCCTTTTGATGAACCATTCGTTAGTCTAGTCTCTCGACGGATATCCATCCAATATGGTTGCCCCTACGGCTCAGCTACCTGCTTTATTGGGGCACGCAAGCCTCCCCACTGCAGCAAGGTCACGTGATTCACGGGGGAGGACATTGTACATAGTATACTGATTTACATCTATATAAAGCTCAAATACTCGCCACAAATTTCGGCAAAAATTATACATACATGAAGTAAAATATGCTATTTGTAATTTAAAAAGCATGCAAGGCAACGGAATTGGGTACCACGATACTAAATGAGTATTGAAATAAAAACGGTTAAAATCAAGCATGAACCTCCTCTTCTTCCCAGGACACTGGATCATGAGCTGATTAAGGCTCCAAATTTGCTTTATATTAACCTATTAACATCTGAAAGAAAATTGGGTAGTATGCCAGGAAGACTTCCACAAAAAAGAAAACAAAGTTTCAACTAAACAATTTACTCCATAAATCCACTTATAAACATTTCTCCCGCTCTCCAGCACATCACACCTCCCAACACAAACACCTTTCCTTATCCTACTCCTCATCTTCCTAAAGACAATTCATAACCTTAATCACTATTTACAAATGTCCTATACACTTATCTCACACTTCACTGTCCAAAGTTGACCATATCCTCTATAACTCCTTCAAATAACATGACAGTTACCTGTGGAAGCAATATTTACGGATCCTGCTTCCTTCATAAAATGTCTGAAATACACACTTCGATTTACTCTGTTGAGTACCACACCCTGTCTTATGAAATCCCTTCATATATGTATGGATTAATTTTGTCTTTCATATTGTTTTTAAACAATAAACCTAGTGCAGAATGACAGCCGACTGCCTGTAGACTCTCAGTGCATTTAAGAGCATAACTCAACACTATAATCAGAGATATTAGCTGTTCATGTACTTCACCTCAAGTGGCACAAAACACCAAAAACTCGTGCACCTGGATGATCTGTTTAATTAGGCACATACTTATACCTCCATAATAATTAGCAAATGCTACAAACACTCACTACCTAACATCGGCATAGATGATGACTGTATCCCTTGTACAATAAAATTGAGGTTATAACAGAAGCACACATTGTAGTAGCAGAAGCACACAAAACAATGGCTGCCACAGAATTGGTCATAATAAGAAGATAATATGCATAGGACGGGCCTATGTAAAAGATCTCATACTTGAAGATAGCATCCTAATGCTATCTTTCTCACATAATTCCTGACGTCAAAACAGTGTCCACTCCACCATGTTTTCTTCTTCATAGGTAATAAAGTTCATATTAATCCATATTGAAGAGCAATATATTGTAAAACAAAAGCAATGATTTCCACTTATTCAATACTAATTTGTTGTAACCTTAAAAAAGTTACCTATAATCCCGAATACCACCTGCACTTTTTTCCCCAAAATATTGGTTCTAAATCTTAGGTGCAGGTTGTATTCAAGCCCTTCATTCTCGTAAATATTTACTACATTTACATGGATTATTGAAATAGATTTGAATACGGTTACCGTACTCAATATACCACATGTAAACAGGCATTCAGGCCGTATTGTGTTTTAGTTGCATTCTAGAAAACAAGATTACCGAGCTTGATAGCTGCAGTCGCTTAAGTGCGACCATTATCCAGTATTCGGGAGATTGCGGGTTCGAACCCCACTGTCGGCAGCCCTGAAGATGTTTTTCCGTGGTTTCCTATTTTCACACCAGGCAAATGCTGGGGCTGTACCTTAATTAAGGCCATGGCCGCTTCCTTTCCACTCCTAGCCCTTTCCTGTCCCATCGTCGCCAAAGACCTATCTAAGACGGTGCAACATAAAGCAACTTGTAAAAAAAAAAAAAAAAAAGAAAAAACAAGATTGATTTTTCTCAATACTGTTACAGTGGCATGTAAACGCGAAATGTAAGGTAATGAAATAGGGTAAATCAAAGAATATGGGTAAATATGCGGTGAATATGAAGGCCGCTGCTGCGGATGCTCGATCGTCATTTGTTTCACAACTGCTGCTGGCATGCTGGGTGCGCGAATAGCTCATTCAGGACAAATATTTCAGATTCCCTATGGGAATCAACATCTATATCATCAATAGTTGATCTTGCGGGGGGTACTTTGCGAGAGTCGAGGCTGTTGGTTACGGAAGTCTACCTCGCTCACATTAGAGTTCGGTATCTGTCCCTTGAAAGTGCTGTCTCGGTAGTAAGTGATGGATTCGGCGTCTGCGATCATTTACTACGCGTGAGAAACTTAAAGTTGTAAGCGAAGCTGAAATGTACGAAAATCGTGCTGTTGGCAGGAAGTGCGATATTGATGAATTGTGTATTTGTGATTGGCAGAAAAAGAAGGAAAACTTCTAAAAAGTAATGGCGATCGCGGAGTGCAGTGTTTCCGGAAATTGAAGGAGGACTCCACAGATTTGTGATAGAAAAATGTGAGTTAGGATATGGTGTTTGTAGTGAAATGTCATTTGAAAGCAGTATAGATCTCAAAAGAACTCAAAACACAGGGTTTTACTGCAAGCCGCAGATGGATCAGAAACTTTTATCAGAGAAAGGGATTGTGCATTTGGAGATGTACGACTGTTTCACGTCGTCTCCCTCGGGCGCATGAAGAAAAATTAATGGCCTTTCAGCGTCGCATTATTCATTTGAGGAATCAAAATTCTTATTTGCTGTCGCAAATTGGAAATGCTGACCAGACACCTGTCTATTTTGAAATGCTGTTGGAAAATACAGTGGATACGAAGGGTTCTAAAGTGTAACCATCAGAACAGGTAGTAACGGAAAGCAACAATGCACGCTAATGTTGTGCGTATTAGCAGATGTAACCAAATTCCCTCCACATGTGGTTCTGAAAAGGAAAACTCTTCCGAAAGGATACTTGCCGTCCGGTGTTATTGTTGGAACACTTGAGTCCGGCTGGATGGACAGTGCATTAGTTGAGGACTGATTGAAGTGCGTTTGGCAATGTCTCCCGGGAACTTTGTTACAAAAACGAAACATGCTTGTGCTGGACAGTTACCAAGGACATATAACTGATGGTGTAAAAGATATGATGAGGAAAGGAAAAACCGATCTTGCAATAATTCCCAGAGGACTCGCTTCTATTCTACAGCTGTTGGATGTGTGCGTGAATCAGCCTTTCAAAACTGCAATGAAACAGTTGTACACCAAATGGATGTCTGATGGTGATCACGTGTAAACACCAATCAGACGAGTGAGGAGGTCTGAAGTGGGACTAATATGCAACTGGATCGAGACTGCATGGGTGCGCATTCCCAACGATCTTGTGTCCAAAAACTTTAGGAAATGTGGAATTTCAAATTCAGTGGATGGTAGTGAGGACAACTACAGTGGTTGATCATATTATTAAGGCCACTAGGTGAAAGTTGTATTTTTCAAACTTGATAAGACATACACAATTAAACTTCACTGATATACATTTAATTTATCTAAAATGGACTTTTGACAAATATATTACACAATTTTACATTTGTAATGTTAATGAAAATCATTAAAAACTAAGGAAACTAGGAAAATCTAATATTTTGTAACACCTCCCTTCGCAGCAATTACCGCTTCGACTCTATCCGGCATACTACAAATGCATCTGAGGCAGCTTTTTTTAATTTTATCATCATGATGCCACACATTGATTAGTCTTTCGATCAGTTGGATCTTATTCGTGACATTATGAGCACAAATTTTCCTCTTCATTAGCCCCCAAATGTTCTTGATCGGGTTGAGGTCAGGAGAATTGCCAGGCCAGTCCAGAACCTTCACTTTGTTGTCCAGAAGGAACTTTGTCACAGTTTTAGCCTTGTGACAAGGTGTAGAGTCATGCATAAACACAAATTTGCCATCTGGGAACCATTCACGAACTTGTGGAAGTAGCCGTTTCTCCAGAACCTTAATGTACTGGTGTTGGTTCATGGTTCCTTAGACAATATACAGGCGGCCGGTTCCATTACTACTGATAACGGACCACACCATGACACTTAACGGGTGCTTAACGGTCTTGACAATGCAGTCACTATTGTATTTCTCACCCTTGCGCCTCCTCACAAATACAGATCTGTCATCAAGGATATGTATTAATGACTCATCCGAGAAGCAAACCTGGAAAAAAATGTAGTTCTGTATAAAAACCTGTTTACGCCAAGTGCGGTTGAGCATAACAGGGAGCAAGTAAACAAATTATAATGTTTGTAAACAGCTTACCCTTTTCCATTCATCAGCAGTCCAATTTCGATGTTGTTTTGCCCATAATAGTTGCTTCTTCATCATGGTTGGTGTCAGTGATGGTTTCTTTGCTGGACGATGACAAGCGAAACCCAGATCTTTGATCCTCCGACGAGCTGTCATTGAAGATACGTTGATCCCCGCTTGTCGAATCTTTGTTGTAATGACTTTCATTGAAGCTTTTCTGTGTTTAATGACGATATTTCTCAACAGCCGCTCTGCTCGTGGAGAAGTGATTCTTTTGCGGCCACATTTACCCACCCGTTTGGGTGACAAATTCGTGCCTTGGTCAAGTTTTTTCTTAATTCTGTCCACTGTTGACTTTGAAACAGAAGTGATAGACACTATTTTTCTATGAGAATAATCAGCATTCTTTAAAAGTGTTTTTATTTCCGAAATTTTACTAGGAGAAAGGTCTTTAGCATTCCCCATGTTTGTTTTCTAAATACCCGTATTTTTAAGTATATACTGAACTATAATTAACTGTATTCTACTCTTGTCACTTCACTGTATCACTTAAAGAGCAAAATTCGCACAAGAGATGCAAGGAAACAAATCTACAATAAATCACGTGTATTACTCCAACAACAGTCAGCAAGCAACTGTAACATAATTGGCGACTCTCTCAATTCTTGACCAGAGTTTTCATTATCAGGCTCCTTAATGTAGGGCTGATTGTTGAATTTAACTATGGAAATGTGTAATTAATAATATCCAACCATAAAAATAAGCAATAAGTAAACACTTAGAAAAGAATAATGATCCAAACATAAATTCTTCAATTTTTACCTAGTGGCCCTAATAATATGATCAACCACTGTATTTGTGGAAAGATGCCAGCGACAGAAGTTTTTATGTATGGTAAAGAAATATTTAAAATAGTTACATTTGAATCAGCCTGAAATTCCTGAAACATGTTTGGTTGAATAAATATTTTCTTTCATTATTAAGTGTATTGACAAGGCTGATTCTAGTAGAACTATTTTAAATATTTCTTTACTACATTCAAACTAGTCAATACGGACCAAACAGTCATTTGAACCTAGCATGGTTAAGATTATCAACAGAAAGTTCCTATGGTGAAACTTCAGATGACGGTGAATTGTGAATGATCTGAGTATTGGACAGATTTTATTTACAATTTTTGTAATGATTTTATTAATTGTAAGCTGTTTGAATTTTTAATTGGGGTATATTTGAAGACAATTCAGTAGGTATGTAAGTTATTTTATTTTTTATTCTTTTCCGTATTTTGCTGTCTCAAATTTAATGTGCGAGTCTTATTCAGTGGTGGGTGGTATTCGGGATTATACGGTACATAAATTTGTTGAAACTAGTTTTGGTCATACTAGAGACAATCATCAGTCAGAATAAATCAAAGTTAAGGCAAGACATGAATTACAGATACAATTTATAAAGCAAGCATGTGTTTCTGAAATTCAGACCAAGCCAAGTAAAGATTTGAAAAAAAACACATCGCAATCACATGTCCTGAGCAAGCTCTCAGCCTTCCTTCAATTAATAGATCAAATAAAGGGTTTGATTTTTCACATATCTCATTAAGGTTGAAATTGGAATTAAAGAATTGATCCAGGTGGATAAAACAATTCTCAGAGATATTGAGCAGAGAGCCCTTATTAACATTTTAAAGATTTTTAAATTTTTAGCTTTTGTTTTACATTGTTTTCTTCTTCACAAAACACTCATTCTTATTGATTAATACACAATATGCCTCACGGTACTCAGTTGTTTATATACTTGCCACATCTTCTTTAACTTGCCTTGCATTAATATCTGTTGCTAGTTGATGTTACATCACCTTACTTGGTTTATTCGTGATGATTCAACCATCACAACTTCCAAATTGCCTAATTCCCAGCAAGTTGATGCAGCCTAACCTCCACTAGCATAAATTTATACAAAAGAGGAAAATTAATACAGCTGAACCTGCCTTATACGTAACTCTGTTCTATTCGTATTTGTACGTAATTTCCTTGAGGTCCCGGCAAAATGTTATTTAAAAGAGTGTTAATTATACCTTAATTATAAGTAATACGTTTATACGTTATTCGCTGTTGTACGCATTAAGTGTCGGTGAAATATAACTGAATTTTGCGTAATTGGCGTAGATAGAATAGAGCTGTCGGGTTTCGGTGCTGAAACAGAACGCAAAGAGTTTCGCCGAGTGACATTGTTGACGCTTACTTACTGGTGGCTTAACAAAGGCCAACTGAGCGAGTCCCCTTCGCTCTCTCTCTCTCTTCTCCTCTACCTTCGTCGTTTTTTTACCTTCACAGTGCCGCCAAAGATTAAGATACATTACAAAAAGTGGCCAGTTTCGGTGTGGAAACAAAGGAAAATACAGTAAATTTGCATGAATATGAGAAATTTTTTAGTGGGAACAACGGAGAAGTAAAATGTCTACGGTGCCGGTATCTAGTGTTTACTGTGGAACAATAGTTTTGTCATTCAGTTGCTTTGATTAGCCATAGAGAACAGAAAAAGGAAAAGGTTTACCCTAGATGAAAAAGTAAAATTTATACTAGAAGTTGACGCTAATCCACACAAAACAAAAACTGAAATCGCTTCAGACTTAGGGATTGCTTATACCACGCTATGTACAGTCACTAGTAAAAGAAACGCTATTTTGGATGAGTTCTTAAAACTTGGTTCAAAATCAGCAAAGTGCCGCCATCAGCTAGAAGGAAGGTACGTAGATTTGGTGAAAGCAAAAGCGGGCTGCAGCTCTACCAATTAGTGATGACATGCTGAAGGCAAATGTGATAGATTTAGCTAAAATGATGAGTATCACTGCTGATTTCAAGGCTGCATCAGGATGGTTGCAAGGATTTAAAGATCGTCATGGAATCACAGGGAGAACAATTTGCAGTGACTCAAAAGCTGTGGACGACGTCCCAGAACAACACTGGAACGAAGAGGTTCTGCCGGGTATCGTAAGCGATTATCATCCTACAAACATCTACAGTTGTGATGAGACCGGCCTTTTCTACAATCTCCTTCCTAATAAAACATTAGCTGATAAAGGTGACTCGTGCCATGGAGGGAAGAAAAGCAAAATTCGTGTAACAGTACTTCTCGCCACCAATGCAGATGGATCTGACAAAGTTCCTCCACTTTTGATAGGAAAATTGAAGAATCCGAGGTGTTTTAAGGGTGCCAAAACAAAACCTTTGGAATATGAATCCAACAGAAATTCTTGGATGACTGTTTCTAATGGAACAGTGGTTGAAAAAACTGGCCATTAATACGAAAAAGAAACAGAAGAAGATCTTTCTTCTTATTGATCGATGTGCAGCACATCCACCTCAAATCGTTCTGGAGAATACCCGAGTGGAATTTTTCCCTCCTTATTGTACCAGTGCTTTACAACTGCTTGGCTTTGGCATCACTGCAGATTTCAAAGTGCATTATAGAAAAATTCTGGTTCAACTTTTAATAACACTGAGTGATGCAAGAAATGAACCTCTCTCCATTAATTTGCCACAAGCCATGGACTTTATTTCGGCTCCCTGGAAGCAGGTGTCATCCTCCACAATCAGCAACTGTTTCCACAAAGCTGGTGTCTTACTAGAAGAGGCTGCCTCTAATGATGATTATGGGGACGAAGTTTTATCTGGCAATGAGCTAATGCTACCGGAGGGTGTAGAATTCAATACTTTTGAGCATTTTGATGATAATTTGGCTGTATGTGGAGAACTACCAGATGAAGAGATTATTGCTGATGTATGCCAACAACACGGTGGTGATAAACCAGCTACAAGCGATACTGACAGTGATGGAGATGGAGATAACGACTTGAATCTTGAAACACCTGAACTGATGTGTGTAGGCATTACATCAGTGCGAAAAGTTGTAGTGAAAATGCTTTGAATTCATTACTAATTTTGGAAAAGGAGGTTTATTCTCTTAATGCAAGAAAAGTGAAACAAGCCAAACTACCTGATTTCATTAAGGCTGGACTATGTTCAAAATAATATTTTCTGTCTTAATGTATTTATTATTTGCAAGGACTTACACATGCAGGTCTATTGCATTGGATTTTCAGTAAATGTGTGATGTATTGTGCAAGTCTGATTTCTAAGTAATTCTGAGTTAGAAGTAGTTTTTTTTCTTCCCCTTCATATACATATAAGTCAGGTTCAACTGTGTAGTATATTATTACAATTCTCTTAACCTAAATAATTGAACAAACTCTAAACAAATCTACTAAACTTAACCTAATAATTTACAATAATATTTTAGTGGACTTCTCGTCTTATAGCGACCAAGGGGCTCATAACTTGGTATAGTCACAGTAGAAATGATTAAAAATATTTAAGATCCATTTTTTGGAACCTTTCACTTATCATATCCATGTACTTCTAATTTCCTCATCCTGGAGGTTTTCTACCATCTATTAAGAACTCATGCACTTATTTTTTCTTTTACTTCTCCTAGTGAAGCACATAATCCTGATGCCCATTGTTTCATACATGTATCTAGTTTCATGATTGTTTATTTTCAGTATGATGGGGCTAGATGTCGATGGTGGGAATTTGATTGGAAATGAAGCTGGCATAATTCCACGATTTTGTCATGAGTTGTTTGAAAGAATTGCATCTCTTAGTGACACAAAAGTTTCAAGGCTTTCAAATATGAAAATTACTGTTGAGATCAGCTATTTTGAGATTTATAATGAAAAGATTCATGATCTGCTAGGAGGATCCACTGAAAGTGGGAGAAGAGCTGCACTGAGAGTGCGGGAGCATCCTATATATGGACCATATGTTGTAGACCTTTCTACACATGGTGTTGTGTCATACGAAGATCTCCAGGTAATAATGTTCAATTTCTTTATAGTTAAATGTTTTCTTTCCTCTATGTATTATGCTATTAAGTCAGTTACCGTCACATCTGTCTCTGTCTTGTCCTTGGCTTTGACAATATGAAAGTGAGTGAGGTATGAGTGATGCTAGTAATGCCAATCCTTATGCAGCCAGTTCCTGCTATGAATGATGTGAAAATGTTGCTCATAGGGTCGGTTGGTGTATGCATTTCAGTGGGCTTGGCAGACTGATATGTTATAGCAACTCTGGCTCGGTGAGGAAAGCAATGGGAAACTACCTCACTCCTCATTTCCCTAGTACGCCTAGGCCATCTATGACAGCTGTCGGCAGAGCTGTTGAGGATCCTACCAGCATTAATGCTGACAGACTGAACTTACATACACTGTCACTAGCACCAATACTCTGCATTGTTGAGCCACTATATAGGATTCAATAAATGTGTGCTCTGCTTTATAAAGTTTATTAAGTAGTAACTTGGTGACATATATTCAAAGTAAATTCATATATTATATGAATAAATATATTCATTATGCTCTTTTACACCCCAGTAAGAAGCAATCTATACCACTCTGTCCTAATTTTCATTGTGCTTACCTCTAACAGCTTGTACATTGACAGTGTAGTGAAGTGGTAGTAATTGCATTCCCTCATAGTACTAAGTGGGATTGTAGGAAAATAAATATAACAATCTGCTGAATATTTTAAGTATTTAGTTTAAGTACATTTCTGTTGTTTTAGTTAACTTGTTATGGTTAAGTGCAATTTAGATATCTTGCATAGTTATTTTATTAGATAGTCTCTTTCTTAATTGCTGTGTGATTCTTGTGTAATCCTTTTGATATTTCAATGTTTAACAGCATGTTTCATTTCTAATTGTTACAATTCTTGTTTTATTTTCTGCCTAATTCAGTTCAATTTTTATGTATTGAATTAGGTGGAAAATTAAAAAAGATTGTAACTATTAGTAGCAAGTTCAATAAGGTAAAAAAACATGAAAATAGTGTTATGCTGTTTCATTTCTGTTAGTACGTAGAGGGATATAATAATATGCTTAAATAGTGCTGCAGTGTAATACGTTTCTTAATTTAAAAAGGATGGTGTAACCATTTTGTAGTATATAGCATTTCTTTAGTTTGATTTATTTTTATTCACAAAATATGTTTCAGGTTTTTACTCTTGTTTATTAAAAAAAAAACCACATCTTTCCATCAAGAAGTTTAAAGACTGGGTAAGGAATATAGGTGCTGGGGAGGCTTTAAGGAGTGTGAAGGAAGAGTTGGAGAGGTTGAGAAAGATAATTACGACTATATCAGGAGATAGGAATGAAACTACGTCTCCCTCCGTCAATGTACAGGATATGGTAGAAGAGGTTGTGAAGACAGGGGAAGAAAACTGAGGACCAAGGGATCTGCACACATGGAGAGTTCAGGAGAGATATTGGTAAGGAATCGCTATGAGGCACTGCATGTAGAACAGCAGAGGGAAAAGGAGGAATTGAGAAGTGTTATAGAGGTAGGGAGAGATAAAAGGTAAGAAAGGGAAACATAGAATATAGTATAGGAAGGGTAAAACAGGGTCATGAGAGCAAGACAAGAGGAGAGGTAGTAGGTTCTACAGTGATCAGAAAATATAAGTGAGCAGGAGGGGAGGGAATCTAATGAGGTGGGAGAGGTTAAGGCTCTGGTCATGGGAGACTCCGTTGTTAAACATGTGGGGAAAGTATGTGGACAAAAGGGAACAAGTGTTATCCAAGAATTAGGTTAAGGTAGATGTTGATGAAAGTAAAGGGAACGAGAAGGCGGTAGGTTTTCATGTTGGAACCAACAAAGTAAGGCAAGCAGGAATAGGTACCAACATAGTGTGGGATCTGGTTAATGCAGCACAGTAGAAGTTTAAGGTTGTAGATATTGTTATCAATGGGATATTGTGTAGGAGGGATAGTGACAGGAAGGTGATCGGGGATTTAAATGAGGCTATGGAGTGGGGTATGTGGGGTACTGTGAGTGAGAGAGTGAGATTTGTTGATCTTAATGGGTTGGTAGGAGATAGGAATCTACACTCAGATGGTGTTCATTTGAACTGCAGTGGTACGTATAAGGAAGCATGTTTAGAAGGGTTATAGAGAGTCTTATACAGGGAAATGGGGTGGGCTAGGGAACAGTAATAAGTATAGTCCTGTAAGTATGACATTAAGTTATAATGATAAACTGTACAAGTATTGTAAGGAAGGGAATATAATTCAGTAATTTAATAAATATATATTTACTAGCTATAGTAAAACCTTGTTAAGACGTTTCTGCAGTGGACAACAAAAATGAATGTGTTAAGCGAGAAAACATGCTACTGAATATACAAATAAAAACTATCCAACAGGGATATGGAAACACTCAATAAGATTTTTCCGATAGGAGGGCATTTTATATCGTGTATCCGGGGTACAGTGAAAACTATATCTACCATTTCTAAAGATGAGAGGAAAGTATTAAAAGGTGTGAAAAACACAAGGTAACAAATATGAAAACCTTTTCTCCTGTGGTTTATAAATAACAAGTGCACTGTAAGGTGTGAAAAACACCAAACAACAAATACAAAGGGCACTAGGAATGTTTTACAATGTGATTGAACGCTTTACACTTTTTCAAAATAATTTCCACTACACTCAATACACTTCTCCATATCTCAAAACCAGTCGCTGAACCAACTCTGCCACTTTTCTTCGGTTACATTTTCACACTCCTGATCCCATGCTGCCAGAAACTCCTCGTTTTATGGAAAACGCCACCCTGTCAGCTTCATCTTCACTTCTGGGAAGAGTGCGAGTCACATGGGGCAAGATCAGGACTGCATGTGGGTTCATCAAGCACAGTCAACCATGATCTGGTAAGGAAATCCATTGTTACATTAGCACGATGTGCTGGAGCATTGTCGTCATGCAAGAGACACAAAAGTAATTTAATATAATAGAATCCACCTTTTCAATACATAACTGTTACACATAGGTTATGTTACAACATTTTAATTATAATGGTACCGTTTTCGACACGTATACAATGTCCTCGTCAGTCATAGATAAAACGAAGTAAGTAAATAGATTTGCATATAGCTACAAGACACACAGACTAGATAAAATTCGTAAAATGTCACATTTAAAATCGTTCTTGTAAAATGTCTAGAGATAGCTACGCGTTAGCGGCGTATTTTTTTTTATCATATCAAAGCAAAAATTCACAGAAAATGCCTCAGCTCATGTACAAGACTAATACGCCGCTAACGCGTCGCTATCTCTAGACATTTTACAAGAACTATTTTAAATGTGACATTTTACAAATTTTATCTAGTCTGTGTGTCTTGTTGCTATATGCAAATCTATTCACTTGCTTGGTTTTATCTATGGCTGATGATGACATTGAATACGTGTCGAAACCGGTACCATTATAATTAAAATGTTGTAATATAACCTATTGCAACAGTTATGTATTGAAAAGGTGGATTCTATTATATTAAATTACTTTTGTGATTCTCTGTTCAATACGGAACAGCCATGAAGTTTAAAACTTAAGATGCAAGAGCCAAGTGTTGAGCCGTGACCTCGGATGGAGCTGCTTGAGAGCCTGGATGACTTGAGGCAGACAAGTCTCACTGTACCACTTCGCAGTAACTGTCCTTTGTATTTCTAGCACAACCCGAGTCAAGATGCTCCATTTAGTGAAGAATACTGCAATCATCCTTTTCTTCACTAACCTTGACTTTCGCACAGTGACAGGAGTACCCTCATCTTCAAACAGCCACACCTTGTTCTGGAATTTTGTTGGGACATTGTAATAATAAAGCCAAGTTTCCTCACCTGTAGCGATGCTATTGACGTTTCGCGAAGTCCCATTTTCAAACTGTTTTAGCATTTTTCGGCACCATTTTTCTCGATGTGCCCTTTGTTCCTCTGAAAGTGAATGGGGCACCCTAAGGGAACAAACCTTTCTAACATGGAGATGGTCGTGTAGAATTGAATGAATAGCTGGTGCAGGGATGAGGAGGGTCTCTTCTACCTGCTGATATCTCAACCGCCTGTCTTGCCGCAACATTTTCCTCACAGCTTCAATGTTTGCCTTAGTCACTGATTCAGAGGGTCGCCCAGAACGAGGATGGTCTTCATCTCCAAAATTTCCTCTCTAGAACTCTTTGTACCAGCGGAAAATTGTTGTCCGATGTGGACAGTCTTTCCCCAGCACAGGAGTCATTTCCTCCAGGCACTGGTCAACAGTTAATCCACGAGCAAAATTGTAACGGATAATTGCGCGATATTCACCTTTAGACCGCACTGGCATCTTAACTTGCTTTCATTCATACGACTTGGTAACAACTGGTGTGAAGGTCGCGCCTTGCTGTCCTCTGGACCGGTTTTCACCCATCTTTTCATCGCTCACCATAACAGGGATGTCCAGCCAACCGTTTTTTGCGTATTGCAAAACTTTCCTTGTGCCCTTTGTATGAAAACATATGCAAAAATTTCTCCAACATTTCTAAAACAAATGTTAATAGAAGCTTTTTATTTTGGAGCATAGGGTTATTAAACATCATTTTCTGGTCACACTCTTAGTCAATGAATTGGAGGTTATGCTCGACCATATGTGACCGGGAGAAATGACTTTGACTGCCATTTTGAAAAACTTTGACCAAGTCGAATGATAGTCGAAACTGGAAGGTGCGAGTTCAACATTCGTGACCTCTGCATGCTTGAAGATGCGGATGCCAGTCCACTTTCTGAAAGATTTTGATTTTGTCTTCATTAGTAAGGAATATCACGACATTTTCCGTATCCATAACTAGGCTATCACAAGACAAATAAGCATTATGCTAGTCAATTTCGCACGGTTATGTTCCGATTGAGATATAGGCTACCGTATCATTTAACAAAACTTCACTGTACCACTCAATACAAAATAAATTCCTAACTTCTGAATGGAATGCGAAATAAAGCAGAAATAGGCTCACTTTTACGGTGATCACGCAACTGTGGTGGCGGCTCTTACCAGAGTTGTAAATCACATTTCTTTCACAAGGGATGGCAAATAACATTTTCAGGACTAGGAAAAATGTGATCGTATTCATAGTCAGCGGTAATAGCGAAAATTCGTGATGCGATAGGTATGTTTATATGTTCCTAATCCAGATATAGGTACCTTATTGTGCAACAAATATTTGCTACAGTTCACTGTACCACACAACAAAAAGTGAATTTCTATCGTCTGAATGGAATGCGAAATACAAGCACAAATAGACTCGCTGTGTTATTCACCAATCTTGCTGCTAACCAGTAAGCAAAAAGGAAGATTCCTGAGACTAACAGCTTGCTCCCCGAAGGTGGAACTTATCCTTTGAAGTTCAGGAATTTAAGATCTTTTTCTGTAATCACACAACTGTGGCGACGGATCTTACCCGAGTTATTTCTCTCGATTTTAGTTTTTTTTTTAAATTTTTTTTTTAAACTTCAAACATTCAGATCCCGCTTTTTCAGCTTTGTACGCCAATGGCCGGAAGTCCTTCCTTCTTTGGCCGCTTTCAAATGAAATATCAACGTTAATGTTTATTAATACGAGAAACGCACGCGAATGTGCGATGCTTATTGAAACCTGTATATCGCGACGCATACGTTGATTGTCAATCTCTCGTTCTCGCGTGGTATGTTCGTGTTCATTTGCATCAGTCTATTCGATTCTAGAGACTAATCGTTAGATTTGAAGTCTTTTTTGTTTTAGTAATTTAGTGACAGAATTTCAAAGATAGCGACTAGTGACTTTTCTAGAGATTTTAGGAGCCATTTGGAGGCAAATCTGGCGAATTTTAATTTATTACTTGATTAGCTGTTACCCGCGGCTTTGCTCGCGTGGATTTCGTAATTTGATAAGAGTAATCATTCCTCAGTACTGCACTAAGATATTATGTGAAAATCCCTAAAGTAGGAGTCTGTAACATCTTCAGTTTTCGAGATATATGTATGAGAATTCAACTCCTCCTTCACTTCTTTTCTCCACGTTTTAAATGGATTATCCAAAAACAAAAATTACATGTTTCTTTATTGTTAAAGGAGATTCCAAATACCAATTTTCGATACATGTTACGTTTTCGGGATATAATACTGTAAATATACTCATTTTAAAAATGTGCCCAACTTTTAAATTCTTTCTACCCCCTTAAGTGGATTTTCCAAAAACAAGAAGTAGGCTGTGTGTTTATTTTAAAGGAGATTTCAAATACTAATATTCATATGTGTAATATTTTCAGCTTTTGAAATATATGTATCCTCATAAAAATAATTCAACCCCTTTTCAGTCCTTTTCACCCCCTTAAGTGGATTTTCCAAAAACAATAAAACAAGGTGTTCCTTTACATTTAAAGGAAGCACCAAATACCAATTTTCACGTCTGTAACAATAGCAGTTTTTATGTCTATAACATGTTAAGTTTTTGAGATTTACTAATTTCAAAAATTCACCCAATTTTCACTTCTTTTAACCCCTTAACTGGATGCTTTGAAAACAAAACATTGTGTTTCTTTATTTTTAAAGAAGATTCCAAATACCAATTTTTACATCTGGAGTTTTGAGATCTACTCATTTTAATAATTCACCCCCATTTCCATTTCTTTTCACCCCCCTTTTTGTGTGGATTTTCAGAAAACAAAAAACATACGTTTCTTTATTTTTAAAGGAGATTCCATGTACCAAATTTCACGTCAGAAACATCTTTAGTTTTGAGATATAAGCATCCTCATGAAATGGATTCAATCCCCTTTTTCTCTTATTTTTACCCCCCCCCCCCCCAAGTGGATTTTCCAAAAAAATGCGTTTCTTTGTTTTTAATGGAGATTCCAAATACCAGTTTTGACGGCTTTAAACTGTTTAAGTTTTGAGATATGGTTATACTGATTTTAAAAATTCACCCCTCCCCCTTTTCACCCCCTTAGCAATGGAATATCCAAAAATCCTTCCTTTTGAGCACATACAATGTAATATAAATGTATCTTCAAAATTTCATTTCTTTGTGTTCAGTAGTTTTGGCTTGGCGATGATGAATCAGTCAGTCGGGGCATGTTATTTTATATATTATATAGATAAATAGCATTGCGCTTTGCATAATTGCACGGGCATGTGATGCAATATATTAATCTATGTATTTGCTAAGTAATGGCATCTAAGTGCATGTACTCCTAGATTAAGGAATCGGACCGAGGGAGTTGGTGTCGTGCGGTTATGGGCACGCTGCTGTTAACGTGCATTTCGGAGATAGTTGATTGAACCCCACAGGTGGCAGCCGTGAAGCTGGTTTTCCGTGGTTTCCCATTTTCACACCAGGTGAATGTTACGGCCCTATCTTAATGAAGGCTACGGCTACTTCCTTCCCACTCCCAGCCCTTTCCTATCCCGTTGTCACCATAAGACCTATTTGTGTTGGTGCAAGGTAAAGCTAATTGTACAGTGTTGAGACAAGGAAAATGTTAAAGCAGGTGTGCCCCCGGTGGCTTTCTGTGGGCAAGTGTTTGTCTAGGTTGTGGTAGCCTTTGTCCAGTCTGCTTATGAAGTGAAGTCTAGTAAGACAGTTCAGCTTAGAAGTCTCGAAACTTACCATATTCCAAAGATGAAACAAATGTCAGTAGAGGGTGCTGCCCCCTCAAGGAAAAGAACCAATCAATCAATCAACAATCCCATATACTTCTTTACCCAAAACAACCAAACAGGATTCCTTCATTAAGTGCAGTCTGTCTCGTGAAGAAAGGATTTTTATGTTCCTGTCATCAAAGTTAAATAAGCCTTTATGTCTGTTTTTATCCAATGTTCTTGATAGCTGCAGTCGCTTAAGTGCGGCCAGTATCCAGTAATTGGGAGCTAGTGGGTTCGAGCCCCACTGTCGGCAGCCCTGAAAATGGTTTTCTATGGTTTCCCGTTTTCACACCAGGCAAATGCCGGGGCTGTACCTTAATTAAGGCCACGGCTGCTTCCTTCCACTTCCTAGACCTTTCCTATCCCATCGTCGCAAAAGACCTATCTGTGTCGGTGCGACATAAAAACCAATAGCGAAAAAAAAAAATTCCAATGTTATGCCTACATTTGATAACCAAATTTAATTTTGCAGTCAAGGGTGCCTCACATCCATTTACTGCAAGATCTGATGCTGGACACATTAAGGAATTTTATATAAAAATATGTACAACCTTCAGTGTTAAAATCCTCCTCTCCTTTGGAAGTCGATTACCACAACAGGGGAAACCAGAAGAACGATTGTGACTTGGTCATTGGCAGTTGCACTTTCCAATTCGTAAAGCATCTGAAGCATGGCGAAAGAGAAATTTTTCTATCAGTTTGAACGTACTTCACTGATAGATTAGTTTTTGTTATTCTGGGTATTTTAACAATCCCTCACAGTAATGCTGAATGTGAGAGGATATTTAGTCAGGTGACTAAAACACACACAGTTCAAGTCATCTATTGGTGATGAAAACTTGGAGATATTGTTGACAGGAAAATCAAGGCTACAGGGCAACTGCTTTCAGCAAATCTTTGACAGAGGTTTTCTCAGACAGGCAAAATCTGCCACTGCTGCTTCTTTTAATCAACGGAAATTTTCTACTGATGGAGAAGTTTCTGCAAATCGGTAAGATGGAAGGAAGGCAGGAACCATACATGTTCTTATAAATTTTCCGTTGTTGTATACAAGTATTCAGGTGTCACTGAATATGAATACATATGAGATTAAAATATTTGTGGATTTTGATTCCACTCATTTTCCCTGGATATATGTGTTAATTTAAATGTGGACTTGACGATATGATGCATTGAGCTTGCTAGGATAATGTCTGTATTGCACAAGATGTGTAGAATAAGCAGTTTTGACCAATTGTATCCTGACTTTGCCTGATTTTTTTCCCCCTCAATTTCATATCAGAATCTCCCGATTTTTGGTTTTGCGAAGTTGGCAGGTATGCGTAAAGGCCAGGCTGAGTGGCTCAGACGGTTGAGGCGCTGGCCTTCTGAGTTCAGCTTGACAGGTTCGATCCTGGCTCAATCTGGTGGTGTTTGGTGGTGCTCACATACATCGACCTCTTGTCGGTAGATATACTGGCACGTAAAAGAACTCCTGCGGGACAAAATTCCGGCACCTTGGCGTTTTTGAAAACTGTAAAAATAGTTAGTGGAACGTAAAGCAAATAACATTATTGATTACGTAAGCAGTGTATCACTTCAGTTTCTCTATAGAACTCGTCTGGTTTTATCAGTTCCACGTCAGAATATTCTTCAATCACTCATTCACTACTGATCTGCATTTAGGGCAGTCGCCCAGGTGGCAGATTCCCTATCTGTTGTTTTACTAGCCTTTTCTTGAAAGATTTCAAAGAAATTGGAATTTTATTGAATATCTCCCTTGGTAAGTTATACCTATCCTTAACTCCTCTTCCTATAAACGAATATTTGTCCTAATTTGCCCTCTTGAATTCCAACTTTATCTTCATATTGTGATCTTTCCTGCTTTTAAAGACACCTCTCAAACCTGTTCGTCTGCTAATGTTGTTCCATGCCATCTCTCCACTGACAGCTTGGAACATACCATTTATAAATGTTAAAATACAAGTGTTTATTTGTAAGTTCACCTATTCAATACATAAAATATATTTATAATTAGGACTTCATCCTTGTTATAAATTCTATATTTGGTACATGTTTTGCCCATCTACCAGGCTTCATCAGCCATAATAATGTCTCAAGGTTAGTTTAGGATCCTGACTTTAATCTTTCTAAGTTACTAGCAATTACCCGCAGCTTCGCTCACGTGGATTTCGTAATTTGATCAAAGTAATCGTTGCTCGGCATTGTACAAAGACATTATCTGAAAATTCCTAAAGTATAAAAAGTCGCCCAAAAACTGAGTTTCATATACCCCAGAAATTCTTTGTAAGCCATGTTTGTGGTATTGCCTTTTGGGGCTAAGACGACCATGCGACATAGAACTGTACGTGAGAGAAACAGTCTTCTCTCAAGAAACAACAAATACATGTTTCTTCATTTTTAAAGGAGGTTCCAAATACCTATTCCCACATCTGTAACATCTTCAGTTTTTGAGATACCTGTTCATAAGTATCCCCATAAAAAGAATTCAACTGCTTGATCAGTCCTTCCCCCCACCCTCATCCCCATCTAAGTGTATTTTCTGAAAACAAAAATACATGTTTCTTTATTTTTAAATGAGATTCCAAACACCAATTTCCTCGTCTGTAATCTTCAGTTTTGAGATACAAGTTTCTCCAGAAAAATAATACAATTATTTTACTTCCTATCACACTCCCCACTCAAGTGAATCTTCCAAAAACAAACAGTACCCCTTCTTTAAAAGAGCTTCCAAATACCAATTATCACGATTGTAACTTCTTCAGTTTTTGAGATATATGTATCCTCGTAAAAAGAATTCATCACCGTTTTCATCCCCCCTACCAAGTTTATTCCCCCAATAAATATATATATATTTACATTCTCATACAAATAATTCAACTAATTTTTCAATTCTTTCACCCCCCTCTCTGTTAAGGGTTTGTTCCAAAAACCAAAGAATACGGGTTTCCTTATTTTTAAAGGAGATTCCAAATACCAATGTTCACGTCTGCAACAAATTAAGTTTTTGAGATATATTGTAGATACGCTAATTTTAAAAATTCACTCTCTTTTTCAGTTCCCCGTTATAGATTTTCCGAAAAAATATTTATATTTATTTTTACAGGAAATTCCAAATACCAGTTTTCAAATCTGTAATATGTTACGTGTCTGAGATAATTTGCAGATATAGACTTTTTTTAAATTCACCCCGCTTGTCATTCTGTTTACCCCCTATTCATCGGATTATCCAAAAACACAAAAATGTGTTTCTTTATTTTCAAAAGAGATTCCAAATTTCAATTTTCATGTCTGTACCATCTTCAATTTTTGAGATATGTGTCCTCATAAAAGGTGTTCAACCACTTCCCGCCTTTTTTCACCCCCCCCCCCCCTCCCGCCGTTAATGGAATTGTCCAAAAACAAAAAATACAGGTTTCTTTATTTTTCAAGGAGATTCCAAATATCAATCTTTACGTTTGTAAACTTTTAAGTTTTTGAGATATAGATATCCTCATTTTAAAAATTCACCCCCTTAGCGACGGAATATCCAAAAATCCTCCCTTAGCGAGCACCTACATGTTAATATGAATATATATCCTAAATTTCATTTCTTTATGTCCTGTAGTTTTGGCTCTGTGATGAATCATTCAGTCAGGACAAGTTGTTTTATATATATAGATTTGTACTCAATTACGGTCTTAAAACTAATTTACAAAAAATTATATTGTAATTGAAGATCAGTTATTACACAATATATAAAATAACAGCTTGGCTGTGAACAAGAAATTGACAGTTCTGTACACTTTCAATTAGAATAATTACAATAAAATTTTTGAATACTTTCAAACACTGAATGTCCAAATTTAAATAGTGTCGTTCAGACTTGAAGTGGTGAATGAAGGCAATTATGTTGTAAAATGTATTGAAGTTTAGGGTGAGAAATCTCGCTAAAAGCTTCATGCATTTCTTGAAATTGTAAAGTTCTTAAAAGTCTTATGTTCCTTCATCTTCACATAATTTAGTACTTATTTAATTATTTGTAGCCATGATCATCACAAGAATTTGTATTTTGTTTCCAATAAATTATTGACGTAATCAACTATGTCATACTGATGGTGTTTATTATTTAAGGACTTGAAAGTAATCAGTTGACATTGTAGAGTTTGAAGCTGGTAGTTTTTACAAAAGCGTCGGTCAAAAGGGGCAGTCAATTATAACCTTACATGTTGAATTAATTGCTGCTATTTATGCAATAGCATTGATTTTCAGATATACAGAAAACCCTCATATGCCCCAGTAACAATAAAAAATTATTCACTCCATCCAAAATCTCATAAGCAAGCAGCCTTTTTCAGTTTGGTTTATAGAGCATTTAAAATTCCTCTTTTGCCCAGCAGTCTAAAAAAAAAAAAAACCAATTTCATAAAAGATAAAGCATTAATTATTGGTTATAAAATAGATATGGTCAATTGGATCATCAATAAAGTGAAACTGAAGTTAGCAACAAATCTCACCCAGGATAATCCCAAAAAATATAAATACGCAACTTTTACCTTTACTAATCCTGCCATTCATCAAATCACAAATCCCCTGAAAAAACAAGATATCAGTCAAGTTTTCAAAACTCATAACACCAACCAAAATATATTTTTTAATCACAACATCGTTAACTCAATCAGCAATTGCTATCTAGGATCCGGAATCCACAAGCTTACATGTACACAATGTAATTTTTCGTACGTTGGACAAACTGTTACAAGATATTGGAATCATTCTGTATTGATGGTTTTTTACTTTACAAAGGTAAAAATTTGAGTGTATCCTTCTAATTCAATACATCATATATTCCATCCTTAAACAGAGTAATAAAAATTCAAACATGTTTCGGCTTGTTTGAGCCATTTTCAGTGGAAAAATAGGGGTGTGGGGTGAAATAATTTACATAATACATGCTAAAATGTGCCAAAAAACGTAATGAAGGAACAAAAGAAAAAATAGAGAGCCTAGACGGAAACAAAATTAGCACAATATACAATATTTACATCATCATGTGGAGCAAAAAACAACTCACTGTGATGAAATTCAGTGAAACAGGGGTTAATACAAAACATAATTGAAACTAAAAACTGTGTTAACCTAAGAAGAAAAGAAATGAAAACAAATGATACAGATGGAAATGAACAATAAGTGCACATAGTGAGGTTGTGGACCTCTTAGTTCGCAAAACATTGGTTTTGTAACACACCGGGTGAGTTGGCCGTGCAGTTAGGAGCGCGCCACTGTGTCCGTAATGTGAAGATGAAGGGACATAAGACTTTCAAGAATTTTACAAGTTCAAGAAATGCATGAAGCTTTTAGCCAGACTTCTCGCCCTAAACTTCATTGTGTTTTACAACATATTTCATTCACCATTTCAAGTCTGAACGACACTATTGAAATTTAGACATACAGTATTTGAAGGTATTCAAGAATTTTATTGTAATTAATCTAATTGAAGGTGTACAGAACTGTCAATTTACTTGTTCACAGGCAGGCTGTTATTTTATATACTGTGTAATAACTGATCTTCAGTTACAATATAATTTTTTTGTAAATTAGTTTAAAGACCGTAATAAAGTACAAATAACTTATAAAGATTAAAGTACCGAGCTCGATAGCTGCAGTCGCTTAAGTGCGGTCAGTATCCAGTATTCGGGAGATAGTAGGTTCGAACCCCACTGTCGGCAGCCCTGAAAATGGTTTTCCATGGTTTCCCATTTTCACACCAGGCAAATGCTGGGGCTGTACCTTCATTAAGGCCACGGCCGCTTCCTTCCCACTCCTAGCCCTTTCCTGTCCCATCGTCGCCATAAGACCTATCTGTGTCGGTGCGACGTAAAGCAACTAGCAAAAAAAAAAAAATTAAAGTCAGGATCCTGAACCTGAACTAACCTTGAGACATTATGGCTGATGAAGCCTGGTAGACGGGTGAAACATGTACCAAATATAGAATTTATAACAAGGATGAAGTCCTATTTATAAATGTATTTTATGTATTGAATAGGTGAACTTAGAAATAAACACTTGTATAAGATTTATATTGAATTTCAATACGGATTCAAATATGAGTATACAGTATTTACTTGTAACATACCACTTAGTTGAGCAGCTCGTCTTCTTTCTCCCAAGTTTTCCCAGCCCAAATGCTACTCTTTTGTCAGAAATCATCCAGAACAAATCGAGCTGCTTTTCTTTGGATTTTTTCAGTTCTTGAATCAAGTAATTCTGGTTAGGGGCCCATACACTGGAATCGTACTCTATTTGGAACCTTACCAGAGACTTGTATGCCCTCTCCTTTACATCCTTACTACAACCCCTAAACACAGTTCTAACCATGTGCAGAGATCTGTACCCTTTATTTACAATCCCATTTATGTGATTACCCCAATGAAGATCTTTCCTTATATTAACACCTAGGTACTTACAGTGATCCCCATAAGGAACTTTCATTCCATCAATGCAGTAATTAAAACTGAGAGGTCTTTTCCTATTTGTGAAACTCACAATCTGACTTTTAACCCCGTTTATCACCATACCATTGCCTGCTGTCCACCTCACAACATTATCTAGGTCATTTTGCAGTTGATCACAATCTTCTAACTTGTTTATTACTCTATATGGAATAATGTAATCCATAAAAAGCCTTATCTTTGATTCCATTTATTTACTCATATCATTTATATACAGTATATAAGAAAACATAAAGGTCCAATAATACTGCCTTCAGGAATTCCCCTCCTATTGATTACAGGGTCAGATAAAGCATCGCCTACTCTAATTCTGAGGTCTGTTTTCTAGAAATATAGCAACCCATTCAGTCACTCTTTTGTCTAGGCCATTTGCACTCATTTTTGTCAGTAGTCTCACATGATCCACCCTAGCAAATGCCTTAGACAGGTCAATGGCAATACAGTCCATTTGACCTCCTGAATCCAAATCCTCTACTTGCTTCCATATTTTTGTGATTCAGCTGTCCATCCCAGATTAACTTATATTTAGAATCCATATTTACTGAGAAAGATACATTATTTTCTTTTCATACATGATATCGTATTTACATGCATGTACTGTTTTGTTATAAATGTTAATCCATACATGTTGTGGGAAGTAAATAAACACTTCACCAAATTTACAGAAAAATATAGATTACAAATTACCCTGTAACTTTAAGATCACTTCTTATAATGTAACATACTGTACTAACAAACTGTTGCATGAAATATGATTAATCTTCATTCTTATGGTTGCAACTTTGATGTGTTTATTTTTGCAGGGATGGTTACTGGTTGGAAACAGTCAACGTGCTACCGCAGCTACAGGCATGAATGAGAAGAGTTCTCGATCACATTCTATTTTCAGTGTCATTCTCACACAAATTCAGGTACAAATCTGACCTTATTCTTAAGCACAAAAATAGATGTGTTGATCAAAATTAAATTGAATTACAGCAATTGCTAAACACTGAATGCATTACCTTATCTGAGTGCTTTCATCTGAATGGTCATCTTTGTCATCTAACTCCCTTGACAAAAACACTTGATGACTTTCATATTTGTGAATGAATGTTGCAGGAGTTTTTTTAAAAAATGCCAGTCATCCTATAACCTGTGGACATCACTTTTACAGCAAATGAAACCAATCTATTAAACAGAGGTCTAAAACTTTACCTAAAATACAAATGTAATGCCAGTAATCAGAGGTAAATTGTCTCAAACTTGAATTCACAAACCAGCATATAGGAGCATGTTAAACTCAGACTTTAACTCACCTGAATCATATCTCCCATTACTGAAACGTACACCTTGCTTTCTGACCACAAGGTGACTTGGTTTGATTGTGATTCGGTCCGTTTGTATTTGAATGTGCTCTGTGTGTACAAGTGTCATGTCGGAGATATACTGGGCTGTAAAAGAATTTATGTAGGATAACATTTCCAGCACATAGACATTACCTGAAAACCATAAAAGTAATATGTGGACATAAAGCGAATAACATTCATTGAACCGTTACACACATCAAAACATTAATGCACAGCAGTGAATTTGCCACTTCAAAACATACATGCCAGAGAACAGATCAGTTGACGCAAGTGCGATAAACAGACATAACTTGAAAACAATATTCTTTCACCCATGGGTAGCTAATGCAAATATCGGCTTTAATAATAATAATAATAATAATAATGATAAATTATTATTTATTATTTATTTATTATTAATAATAATAATTTATTATTATTATTATTATTATTATTATTATTATTATTATTATTATTATTTCAACTTTGCTAATTGGCTAACTATGGACCACGATAAGCCTCACTTTACATTCTGGCGTTTGATAATTTTTCGCTTGATCCGCATTGTCTTCATTAGCTCACTGTATTTAGCACGACATTCTTCTGTCCATTTAGCACAAGTTGCCTGTTTTTCGTCCCGGAAAGTCCCAAGTGTTGACAGCTGCTCTGAAAAGATTTCGGTCTTTTGCATCTTCTGCTTGTAGGCCCAGTTCTTTAAGATCTTTCTTGACATTAATGCACCATGGCATTGCTGTTTTTGGTTTTGAATAAAATATACTGAAGGTACATTTCGTCCATCGAGAGTCGATGTTCCGTCGTATATGACCGTAGAAGCGAACTCTGCCTTTACGCATTGTGTCCGTGATCTTTTCTATCTTACAGTATACTTCTTACCTGGATTTTTTAATGTAGATGCCATTTTTGTAGTCTGGGCCAGGTATGGTGTGTAGGATCTTTCTTCCTTTTCTCTCTAAATCCGCAAGCAAACATTTCTCGGACAGGATAAGGCATTCAGATGCATACAGCAATACTGGTTTGATGACAGTGTTGTAGTGATGAATTATTATTATTATTATTATTATTATTATTATTATTATTATTATTATTATTATTATTATTATTATTATTATTATTATTATTATTATTATTATTATTATTATTATTATTATTATTATTATTATACGTTTAGGCCTATGATGGACCACGTGGTTCTTTGCTGAGCTCTTTTCTTCTCAGCCCAGTATTCCTTCATTCTAGCGCTATGGATGTCTTCCCTTTCTTGAGTCCATTTCACCCATACTCCTGGACGCAGTGATTTAGCTGTTAGTGACTGAAGAGGGTCAGATGTCTTGATTAACTTTCTGAACTTATCTCGGTTGTAAATGTCAATGTGATCAGTATTTAGGTATTGTAGGTCCTTCCGAACTAAATGTGTCCATTTAGCATTTGTTGCTTTCCCTCTAGATACAATTATTATTATTATTATTATTATTATTATTATTATTATTATTATTATTATTATTATTATTATTATTATTACTTGTATGTATGGCTATGAAGTGTTACATCCTGTTAGTATTTGTATTATTTTTACAATACAATCTCGTTTGTGAGGTTATGTCATGACACATGTGCTGTACATAAATATTTATATGAGTTCAGTTAATGTAAATACCTGTATATTAATATTATAATTTATTCTTACCTGTAGGCTATATATATAATTTGTAATCCATAATTGTGAAACACACTGTAATTTCCAGAATGGTAATAGGTACTAGAACAATGGAGAATATTCTGTACATTATAATCTATGTATTAGGCACTGTGGAGTTTTCAAGAAGGTATTTCTTTCAACGTATCTTTCTGTAAGCCTGGCGAGAACATATATAGGGAGGTGGTCTTGATGGTTGCGACGAGTTATTCAGTAGAGTTTTGGTGTAGCATGATTATACTTGTGACCTCGTGACATGCAGTGGTTGCAGTCTCCATGTTGAAGCGATATGCAGTTGTTTAAAAAATAGTGTCTTTGTTGATCTTGGAGTGAAGTGTTTTGTTTGTGGTACTGTCATTTAGGTTATGTGTGTGTTAATTTGTAAATAGATGTGAATAAATAATACTGTACTATACCATGCCCAATTCCAAGTAGGCATTCGTATAAATTCCCAGTAGCTTCTCAGGGTAAGATATTAACCTCTAAAATATTATAATATCGCAGGTTCCTTTCAAGAGTAAAGGCATGTCCACTAAAATATTATTCAACCCCCCAACTCTGCCGGTGGACTTCATCATTCGTCATATATCATCAATAATTCGTGACATCAATGGTTATATTACCTTACAGCTACATATCTAAACCTGTATTTCAAAATAAAGACTCGGAAATAATACTTACACTAATTTATTAGCATGCTAACTTTGGGTAAAAAAGAATGAAATTGAAATAAAATTTGTAGAGAAAAGAAAATGGATATTTGATAATTAATCATCTTATTGTTGTTGTTAACATAGCTGAAATGGGGTCTTCTGTATTCATACATACACCATTTGCCAATAAACACTTCGTTGAATTAATTACATCCGTCATTTGCGTTCCTAACATGTGATTCACTTCAAGTAATGAAAAGCTAAGGTTTAACCATGGTGATAACATGAATAACAACATTCAATGTTCCAAATTGCTTAATAAAATTGATAATTGGTCATGAGGTTACTTTTAACAAGGTCATTTCCTTTATTTTTATTGGGATACGGAGGATTCTTCATATTTGGGGCTTCGTATGTATTTACGAGATGCGAGATATTCAACAAGTTTCCTTATTGTGGCCATTAACTGTACCACACTCTAAAATATAATTATAATTAGAAATATTAACTAGACATTGCTATATCAACTCGTTCACGACAGTGGAAATCATATATATATATATATATATAGTCAGTCGGTGCTTTTCATAAAATAATCTATCAGTATGAACCGAGAAATTGTGCCAATCATTTATATATGTCCTATTATTAATGATGAATAATCTTGTTTCATATACCGCTGTGCCATTATTCTCTGTAGTACGATAATTCTTAATGTCCCTACATCTACACCAATAAGTATCTGAAACTCAATAACTATACATAACCTGTTACGTTATGTCACAAATCGATATTAAATCAGCTGGACTCTTGCTCTATGTTCATCTCAACATGACCTAACCTTATAACCTTCATGCATTACCAGTATCTATCATATGAATCCGTAACAACAACAACTGCAACAACAACTTCCTTCATATAACCTTACGACGAAAGAAATGTTACATCTCAATGCTCTCATTATCACACATTTCACATCCATCTCTTCTTATTAATCCTTCTGAATAAATATCATTTCATTTCCCTTCCTTTAAATATCATCTTAGTTATGGTCCGATACTCCCTCGACGATTTATTCTTCATAATAAACACATATCCCCAGTATGATCCATTTCTTCGTATTAATAAAGTAATTACGGCCATGTCTGTCGATCTGTTTTCCTCAAAAACTACATTATACTCGGCAATTCATGTATTCTTCTCAATTTCTCCCAGTTCATAGCTAACTAAACTTTCCGTGTAGATTGGTATGTTGAAATCGATATACACACATCACATATGTTGACTTAACCATATCATTTCATGTTTGAGTAAATCTGTTACTTAAATTGGTACTCACTCGCGGTTATGCTTAGGACCTACCACTAACATTCATCATTTGGCACATATGATTCATTTATAGGTAATATTCCACTAATACAAATTAACTTCAACAAATACTACTAATATTTTAATATAGGAAGCTTATCTTGCCTCGTCTCCGGCAACTGCTGGCTTCTGCTTGTGTGCTATGCCATCTTTGTGTAGCTGGATTCCACCTCCGGACACGTCACGGCTGGTTTCTCGGCATGGCAGTATTGGTCCTCGTTATGGTGGCCTGGGCAATCTTCTTCCCATTAGTTTAGGCGGGTCTAATCATATTGCAGGTGTCCATGAAAGTAGAAAACGATATTATATGGGCAGAATAAATAATAGATTCCTTCATCTTAAGCCTTTTAACAGATATGAATAAATGTTAGTGTTTTCTTATATATCTTGAAATTGCGCCTTTATATGTATTCAATGCGGCTTATTCTTATTAAATATATCTCTTTCTTCTGGATAACTGCTGCTTCTAGTTATTATTTCAGTTATTCTTGACTATAATCAGTACGGGAATTCGCCCTTTCTCGTTTTCTTGTAGCAGCTCGTATATTCCTTCTCTCAAATATATTTGAATTGAGATAGTCGTTTCTCCAAGACTTGACTTAGTCTTTAGCGACGTATGTTCGAGTCCTTTGTAAATATTTATATTTTTACTTTGAAGTTCTCTTCGTGTTTGCTGAATAACAACCTCTTCTTGCTTCCAAGTGGATTATTTTTTAAAGCGATCTTCTTTCTCAAGGTATAAAGAATTAATTGATTTCAACTATTTATCAAAACAATATTTGTTCCATCTTGAAACTCCTTTTTGATGGTCTTTTATGACTCTCCACCTTCTAAGATTGATTTGCACCTTGGTGATACTTCCTGTGTGTTTGTGATGCATGATGCTGCCGCGCGCCATTTTGTCCGCTACGTTTTTTTTGTGCATATGATCGCCTTGAATGTAACGTAATGGTACAGTACCAACTGACAGCATCTCGTGTGCATCTTTGTGGATACATATCAGTGTTTTTTTAACTTTCACAAAAGTAGACGACGTAACAAAATTATCATATACACAAAAGACCTCTACACACACAGGTAAGAGAATATCTCAAATTTGAACCTACTGAATTACTGTATTTACTCACATATTAGACCACCATTTTCCCCACTTTTACAGCCAATAAAAGTAAAGGGGAGTCCAGTTTGCGATAACCTCAAATTTTGTGCAGTGAACACATGACTTCTAGGCTATAAAGAGCTATAAATTTTACATGTAAACATTCTACACTATTTTTTAACAAACCTATGCATGTATTTGAGTTATACTGGCTATTTTTGATTTAAGGCTATATTTCTAAATGTAAAAATACCATAAATGGAGAACATGACTTTTAGGTCGAGGCCTATATATAAAGTAAATATAGCTGGTTTTAATTACTCTTTATATCACATCATTCGTTACATCTCATTAATTCCTCTGATGAGGTTGACGTCGGGAAGGGCGTACAGTCGTAAAAACTCGCTATGGCGATTCGTCTCGCTTCATATTCGATCCTGTAGAGAAAAGGGATAAGGGTATCATATTATATTGTGCAATATTGATACAAATAATAGCCAGTCATTTGTCTCTGTGAGTTGAGCAGTAGACCTACCACACAGTAAACCTGAGTAAACCTGATCACTGCTTTCATTTGAATTATCGCCTTGTGCTGCCAACTTCCCTGCTACCGGCGTGTTTTCATTCCCAGTGACATCATCTTCACTGCCATCTTGTCAGCCATAGCAGCAGCAGCCCAGCAATCGAGAGCATTCAAGTTCACGTCTTTTGTAACCTTTTAAAAATAGTTTTGTTCCAGACTAGAGTCCAGACAGTGTGAATATATTCCGAATAGGGAGATAATCTCTTATATTCCCAGTTGGTGTATGTGTAGCAGAAGCCACTTCTTTCGAATAAAGCTGCGTAGAAAGCGTGCCAAACCACCAAGCGTAGGTTACGAGTTGTACTTCCAAATGTGATACGTAGTGACTGGAAGCATTCGTTTGATAACTGCAGCTGTTGAAAACCAAACCCTTATTTTTAAGTATATTTCTTGCTTGTTCTCCACATTTATCGCTTCAGGATTTACCTGAACAGCTGTAAATGGGATAAGAGAGACCGCATTGTTTAGGTTAGGTATGCTATCGCCCTTACAGTGCCAAAAGTTCCATGACGGAAAGAATAACAATAAATAATAGGAAAATTTGCTGCATTTATGGATATCTACAGGTATTGCGGTAATGCGTTTTATCATGTTTAATTTCGTATGTTCATTGTGTACAGTTTTTATTAACAGATACCCTAGTATGTTTTGTTTGGCTACTCCAGAAATCATTAAAAGTAAGCAGAAACATAAAATTATTGTTATTAATATATTATTCGCTAATCGGCCAACTAGGGACCACGATAAGTTTCATTATACATTCTGGCGTTTACTCAGTTTGCGATAGATCGTGTAGGTTTTCTTCACCTCACTGTGTTGAACACGGCGTTCATCCGACCACTTTGCACCATTTGTCCACTTCACATCCGGGATAGTCCCAAAAGTCACAATGCTTTTTGTGAAAAAGTCTTGTTAGTGTGCGTCATTATTATTGTTTTTATTATTTGTTAAGTACATTGGTGAGTAAAACAGTCGTCATAATTGGGTAGTTTTAATTACATTGTAAACCTAATTGGCCCGAGTTACGAGATATTAAACATTTAAACCTAAGAATTTCATTTTTTGTCCGTATTGAACTGAGAAGGATGATAGGAAAAACTTAAAACGGTCCACCTTTTCAATACAAAAAGTTATATTTTATTTATAACATGTATTTGTACTTGGAACTAGTTTCGACGCTGTGTTTGCGTCATCATCAGCCAAAATGGGAAACAGGCAAGCATGTAGGCATTTATGTTACACAAGGCGTTACATTAAACAATACACATCTTACAAGGAGATAAAAACAGGGACGAATATAGGAAACAAATGAATCGTTGAGAAAACAAAAGTTATACAAATTAAAAATAACCTTAACCACACATCTTGCAGTGCGAAAGTGTTCTTCTTGAATGATTCCTGAATGTAAAACACACGCGCACACATTTCTGAGGAGCCAGCAGGCAGGACAAAGTAAAGTGAAACCTTAAGAGTTCTTCTGAGAAGAGTTCATCATTTTTCTATGTTCCGACTAACTAATGAAGTCTCCCTTGAGTTCCTGATAAACATATACAACAGGAAATTCTCCTTCACTCTCCACACTAGCTATAAAGAACAACGGTAAAATTTTAAATATTGCGCAGAGACGTGAAAGCATGATTTTGAACATGATATAACTCCTTCAGATAACCCAGTTTTTACACAAGGTGTTACATTAATTAATACACATCTTACGAGGAGATAAAAACAGGGACGAATGTGGAAACACATGCATCGTTGAGAAAGCAAAGTTATACATATTAAAAATAAGCTTAACCACACAACTTGCAGTGCGAAAATATTTGCCTTGAATGATTCCTGAATACAAAACGCACGCGCACACACTTCTAAAGAGCCAGCAGGCAGGAAAAAGTAAGGTGAAACCTTGAGAGTTCTTCTGAGAAGAGTTCATCATTCTTTCTATGATCTGACTAACTAATGAAGTCTCCCTTGAGTTCCTGATAAACATACACAACAGGAAAATTAAACAATACACATCTTACAAGGAGATAAAAAACAGGGAAAGTTATACATATTAAAAATAACCTTAACCACATATCTTGTAGTGCGAAAATATTCGTCTTGAATGATTCCTGAATACAAAACACACGCACATACATTTCTGAAGAGCCAGGAGGCAGGAAAAAGTAAAGTGAAACCTTAAGAGTTCTTCTGAGAAGAGTTCATCATTTTTTCTATGTTCCGACTAACTAATGAAGTCTCCCTTGAGTTCCTGATAAACATACACAACAGGAAATTCTTCTTCACTCTCAACAATAGCTATAAAGATCAACGGTAAATTTCATTTTAAATATTGTGTAGAGACGTGAAAGCATGATCTTGAATATAATATAACTCCTTCATTTAACCCAATTTTTTACACAAGGTGTTATATTAAACAATACACATCTTACGAGGAGATAAAAACAGGGACGAATGTAGAAACAAATGCATTTTTGAGAAAGCAAAAATTATACATATTAAAAATAAGCTTAACCACACAACTTGCAGTGCGAAAATATTTGCCTTGAATGAATCCTGAATACAAGATGCATGCACACACTTTCTAAAGAGCCAGCAGGCAGGAAAAGGTAAGATGAAACCTTAAGAGTTCTTCTGAGAAGAGTTCATCATTCTTTCTATGTTCCAACTAACTAAAGAAGTCTCCCTTGAGTTCCTGATAAACATACACAACAGGAAATTCTCTTTAACTCTCAACAATAGCTATAAAAGAGCAACGGTAAATTGTATTTTAAATACTGTGCAGAGATGTGGAAGCATGATCTTGAACATGATATAACTTCTTCATTTAACCACCTTTGAAAGTTTCTCTCTATATTACATAGCTTCATTAACAACCATTCTGTAGATGCACAAATTAATCTTGTAATCTTCATAGGTCCGGTGAAGATTACAAGATTAATTTGTGCATCTACAGAATGGTTGTTAATGAAGCTATGTAATATAGAGAGAAACTTTCAAAGGTGGTTAAATGAAGAAGTTATATCATGTTCAAGATCATGCTTCCACATCTCTGCACAGTATTTAAAATACAATTTACCGTTGCTCTTTTATAGCTATTGTTGAGAGTTAAAGAGAATTTCCTGTTGTGTATGTTTATCAGGAACTCAAGGGAGACTTCTTTAGTTAGTTGGAACATAGAAAGAATGATGAACTCTTCTCAGAAGAACTCTTAAGGTTTCATCTTACCTTTTCCTGCCTGCTGGCTCTTTAGAAAGTGTGTGCATGCATCTTGTATTCAGGATTCATTCAAGGCAAATATTTTCGCACTGCAAGTTGTGTGGTTAAGCTTATTTTTAATATGTATAATTTTTGCTTTCTCAAAAATGCATTTGTTTCTACATTCGTCCCTGTTTTTATCTCCTCGTAAGATGTGTATTGTTTAATATAACACCTTGTGTAAAAAATTGGGTTAAATGAAGGAGTTATATTATATTCAAGATCATGCTTTCACGTCTCTACACAATATTTAAAATGAAATTTACCGTTGATCTTTATAGCTATTGTTGAGAGTGAAGAAGAATTTCCTGTTGTGTATGTTTATCAGGAACTCAAGGGAGACTTCATTAGTTAGTCGGAACATAGAAAAAATGATGAACTCTTCTCAGAAGAACTCTTAAGGTTTCACTTTACTTTTTCCTGCCTCCTGGCTCTTCAGAAATGTATGTGCGTGTGTTTTGTATTCAGGAATCATTCAAGACGAATATTTTCGCACTACAAGATATGTGGTTAAGGTTATTTTTAATATGTATAACTTTCCCTGTTTTTTATCTCCTTGTAAGATGTGTATTGTTTAATTTTCCTGTTGTGTATGTTTATCAGGAACTCAAGGGAGACTTCATTAGTTAGTCAGATCATAGAAAGAATGATGAACTCTTCTCAGAAGAACTCTCAAGGTTTCACCTTACTTTTTCCTGCCTGCTGGCTCTTTAGAAGTGTGTGCGCGTGCGTTTTGTATTCAGGAATCATTCAAGGCAAATATTTTCGCACTGCAAGTTGTGTGGTTAAGCTTATTTTTAATATGTATAACTTTGCTTTCTCAACGATGCATGTGTTTCCACATTCGTCCCTGTTTTTATCTCCTCGTAAGATGTGTATTAATTAATGTAACACCTTGTGTAAAAACTGGGTTATCTGAAGGAGTTATATCATGTTCAAAATCATGCTTTCACGTCTCTGCGCAATATTTAAAATTTTACCGTTGTTCTTTATAGCTAGTGTGGAGAGTGAAGGAGAATTTCCTGTTGTATATGTTTATCAGGAACTCAAGGGAGACTTCATTAGTTAGTCGGAACATAGAAAAATGATGAACTCTTCTCAGAAGAACTCTTAAGGTTTCACTTTACTTTGTCCTGCCTGCTGGCTCCTCAGAAATGTGTGCGCGTGTGTTTTACATTCAGGAATCATTCAAGAAGAACACTTTCGCACTGCAAGATGTGTGGTTAAGGTTATTTTTAATTTGTATAACTTTTGTTTTCTCAACGATTCATTTGTTTCCTATATTCGTCCCTGTTTTTATCTCCTTGTAAGATGTGTATTGTTTAATGTAACGCCTTGTGTAACATAAATGCCTACATGCTTGCCTGTTTCCCATTTTGGCTGATGATGACGCAAACACAGCGTCGAAACTAGTTCCAAGTACAAATACATGTTATAAATAAAATATAACTTTTTGTATTGAAAAGGTGGACCGTTTTAAGATATTAAACAATCGCTTTGTTATTGACCTCGCCTCCTATATTAATAGCAACAACTTCAAATATTTTCTCAACTAAAGTAAACTTGTTACCTCATGCCAGGGTGGTTCAGCTCCTTTTAGACATGCCTTCAGTGCAGGGGAGTGATATGTTCCATTTTGACCGCATATGATTCCTGCCATTCGTAAATCTCTGCCTGTACGGTACCGGGAATCGAACTTAGACTCCCGAGAATGGCAGCTAATTGTGCTAACCATTATGCTGGTGGACATTCTTAACTAAATGATACAGACATACAGCACTGACTGATGTAGCCTGCAGTGTGCGGTTCGGACACGAAACTATTCACCTATTTGTGCGACGTCATCAGAGCTCCAATAGGCCTATGGTACAGAGGTAGATATTTCTTAATTACGAAACACAGATGTACCGCATGACTTTGACGCGTGTTTTCATTGCGTGGGTCATACGGATGAAACTATACTCAAATTTGTGCGATGTCATCAGAGCTGCAATAAGACTTGTACCCGCTTCGAAGCAGAAACGTTGTTCTTCTCTGACGAATTACATTGGGGGTCCTGTGTGAGAGATTTATTTTTCTCATTTTCTTCGTCTCGAAAAGCCGGGAGGGGGGGGGAGGGTCTAATACACGAGTAAATACGGTATATCAGAATGTTTTTAAATAAATAATCAACATGACAAACTCACAAAATTCTAAAAGCTAAACAAGCATTTTTTGAAACAAATATCACATTTACTAAAATCTAATGCTGCCGTGCGGTTAACTGTGAGCTTGCATCCGGGAGATAGCGGGTTTGAACCCCACTAAAATATTTAATATTTATTATCGACTGCAGCGCCTCCTACGTGGGACAAACAGGACGCAACTTCATAACCAGATATTCAGAGCACGTCAACGCGGTAAGATATAACAAGTTTTCTGCTGTAGGCCAACACATTCACGACTCTAATCATAAGTTTACTGATATAGAACAGGATTTTGAAATACTTCAAATAGCAAACAAAGGGCCAATTATGAACATCATCGAAAATTGTTTCATTCATTGCGATCAATATTTCAACCCTAACTATAATTTAAATGAAATTTCCGAGAAAACTAATATTCTTTATGATCTCTTAATTAAATGGCTAAGAAATATTAGACCACCTAAAAACAATTCGATCTTTCAAACCATACGCAGTACATATCCGCATCATTTACCCCCACTACCACATCCTTCCGCTCCACCTTAGCTCCGTGACAGTTGCTCCGCCTCTACCCCTCCCCTCTCCTCCCTTACGCCTCGCCCCTTAACCTTATAATTGCATCCATCAGTCCAGCTCTGTCCGCCGATCACTCAGGCTGCTCAAGGTGAGTTCGTTTCTAGTATTCTCTGGGTTTTTCTAGACTTTTCTTTTTGTTCTTTCCTTCCGATCTTTTGCCTAATTTGACTTCTAATTTCTTTCCCAGGTTCCTCAACCCATATTGAAGTGGGAATTAATTCTTTGGATCTTACCAAGTTCATGTGTACGTTTATTTTCCGGAACCAAACTACAGAACACACATAGTGTCAACTTCATATGACAATCAACCTCACAGCATAATTTAACAGTTTTAGAAAACTAAAGTTATATATAAGCTGGACAAACCGCCATGGGTATACAACAACGGAGTTATCATTTTAACGGATTTTAAAATGGAATGCAACTTCATCTACCATATTTTATTTTATATTCATCTGTGCAAATGTTATAGTGTGTTTAAAGTTGTTTTAAAGTCATATTTCATATTCATCCATGCAGATGTTATAGTGTATATAAAGTTGTTTTAGGGCTTTATTGTGTTTGCCCGATTTGACTTTGTGGCTGATGATGGCACATATCTGGTGCCGAAACTAGTACCTCATTTGAACGATATGTGATTCTTTCACATTAATAAATATCTTTGTATTGAATAGGAGGAACCCTCTTAATTTTTAAATATTGTAATCCCACTTCAATACGGATCATGAAATTTCTAAATATTAATTTGAACCCCACTGTCGGCAGCCCTGAAAATGGTTTTCTGTAGTTTTCCATTTTCACACCAGGCGAACGCTGGGGTTGTACCTTATTTAAAGCCATGGCCCCTTCTTTTCCACCCCTAGACCTTTCGTATCCCATCAGATACACTATCAGCCACGCTCCGCATACCGCTGCGCAAGGTCCAATTGCTCCGCAATGAACTGAGAAATCTTCATCAATCTTCTTACATTTATTTGACCTTTACGTGCAGCACGTGCCTTCATTATCTCAGAACTCTGCTTGCAGTTCATCCAATTATATGTTTTTAATTTGCTTACATTATGTGTACGACTTATTTCCTCTGCATTAATGTCAGCAAGGCCACACAACTGTTAGAACTTACGTGAAAGACACTCATTTTAAAAACAATTAGTACTGAAAACCTATTAATTTTTAATTTAGTAGCATATAAATGCCATACTCTGAAGCATTTGTGCTTGTTTACGTCATGTTAAGCAAGGTCATACAATCACCAGAACTTACGTGAAAGATACGCTTTTTAGAGCAACTAGTACCTAGAAATATATTAGCACTTCTCCAACAGCATGTTCTGAAGCATTTATTTTTATGAACTTTTATCACATTTGTAACGGCATTCAATTTTCCATAATACTAAAATACATGTGCTTCTATCATCTCTGTGTCTCATCATCATCTAACTTTTAAGCATGACAATGTCATATTTGTTTATTTTAACTAAAATATCATGTTAAAAATGTAATGTTTTAAGACCTTTCGACTGAATTGTATAACTGAAGGTTGCCATTAATCCTTTCACGGCCCGTACTTACAGACATGATATTGTATAGGCTTTTTGGCCTTGTGCCGTGTCAAGAAAATAAGGTGAAATTCTTAACATTTCACAGAAAACTGTGCTCTGCGTCCTCAGAAGAAAGGTAGACTGTCCACGAGAAAGGCTTCTTAAACAATGACACTTTTGAATTTGGAACGTTATAATAGAAGTAGAAGTGGAAATGGTACGTTCATTCACCGCCAGGTGGCCCCCCAGGACATGGCACAACGCTAGCGTTCGAAGCGGAAGCTGACCGAACTATCACAATCAGACAGCGGTTCACAAAACGTGTTTGCGTAACATACGACAGGTATAAGACATAGACATAAGCCTGGAATGAAACATCTGGCGACAGGGAGCGTACGAATTTGGAAAAAACACAGAGACGAAATAACAATAGTGAAGGGGCAGGGAAGGGAACTACCTACGTAAATTCTTAATGGCTGGCAACCAAGTATTACTTAATTGATAGCCGGTGTCCCTGTTGAAATTGTTAGGATTTCTACGTATTTCCACAGCTTCCCGTATAATCCTGGACGTGTAGTGTCTTGTGTGGGTAAGGGCTCGAGCATTTTGGAACATGACATCATGACCCGACGATAGTGTGCTCAGCTATTGGCGATTTGTCAGGTTGGTTGAGACGAATATTACGTTTATGTTCTTTGATACGGGTACCAATGGACAGGCATGTTTGGCTGATGTATACTTTGCCGCACCTACAGGGAATTTTGTATACTTCAGGATGTAAAAGTGGGGACAATTTGTCCTTGGTTTTACTCAGACTGTGAACAGTTTTAGTGGTGGTGCCAAACACTGTTTTTATATTGTGTTTGTGGAGGACCTTGGCAATTCGATTTGTGGTGTGGATGTAAGGCAAAGTAGGCAGTTCCCTTCACTTCTTCCTTCTGTGAGATTTGCTTGGTAGTTTCTCTGGGATGCAGGGCTCTATGAATTTGCAAGTCGCTGTAACCATTACCCTTAAAGGCGACTTTGAGCGTATCCATCTCCATCTGGATATGTGGATATATGAACGTACCATTTCCACTTCTACTTCTATTATAACGTTCCAAATTCAAAAGTGTTATTGTTTAAGAAGCCTTTCTCGTGGACAGTCAAGAATTCTTCTGAGGACGCAGAGCACGGTTTTCTGCAAAACGTTAAGAATTTCACCTTATTTTCTTGACACGGCACAAGCCCAAAAGCCTATACAATATCATGTCTGTATAACTGAATGTTTATGGCTGATGATCCTGAACAGGGTCAAAACTGGTACCAAATAAATTTACAACTGTCATGTAAAAAACTGCATTGCAAAAGTATACTGTATTGAATAGGTGGAATCATACATTTTACTTAAATAGAGTATATATGCGAGACCTATCTGTGTCGGTGCGACGTAAAGCAACTAGCAAATCTAATGCTCTTCTCACGTTTCAAGAATTTTAAATTTGAAAAAAGTTGTTTGCAGTTGTAATATAGAAGCCTTTCTCGTGGACAGTCGAGAATTTTGAGGACGCAGAGCACAGTTTTCTGCGAAAAAGTAGGTGTAAAATTCAGTTTTTCTGCATACAACAATCAGTTCCATTTATGGACTTCCCATTGTTACAACACAGGTTGTGGACCGTGAGGAACATTACTTTGACAATGGGTTTATGCTAATGTATTTTTATTTCCTTTCCTGTACAAACTTCAAAACCTTGTCTGTCTCAGGATGTCTTTTCATGGGCCAATGAACTTATTTCTCATTGTTTTAAAAGTAAATATTACTTTTTTGGGGGGCCCACAAGCTAATGTTGGTCTCTGTTACGCCAATAAAGCATTAGCTGTCATTGATGCTTGTTTTATATGAAACATGTTGGTTTTTTTGTTCCATCTCATGGTTAAATCATGCTCGCAGGTCACAGTAAAGCTTTTATTGTCAACAATGCATACAAAAATTCAATAATGCTTGCAAAATAAAGTACAAAGTTATGCAAAGCATAATTGTGAAATGAGGAGTGATGAGGTAACTTAATCAGTGCCGAAGCACACGTCGTATAGCAGAAAGTTGAGCATAATTTTCGAGTTGCCCACGAATTTGCACCATTGATTCTAATGTGCATCCATTATGGAGACTGAATTTGGCTGAGAAAAGTGTGCATTAAATTTGAGTAAATGCAGTACATCCTGTTGTGCTTACATTAAGTGCCAAACTCAAACTTTGCTTCCGATCATCAACTACACATATGCAGCAAATTTATGTACTGAGTTATATGACTAAGAATAAAACTGGACTCAAGGACATGCTTGATAATGTTGAAAACCTAGTGCAGGAAATTATATTGGGATCCCACACACCTGACATAATTTGTCACAACTAACATGTCAACAGATCTGTATCAGAAACGTTGGGCAAACTGATAAACATGTTTGAAAGAAACAGTATTTGAAAAAACCTCACAACAGAAATCAACATTGTAAACATCATCAAAAATCAAAATGACTTCCCTTTTAACTGCAGACATCACATCCAAGCTGGATGATTGAAGTTTTGAGCAATGATGCAACAGGCACTGAGAGAATGCTGAGCCGTTCTACCCAATATAAAACAAAAATTTTGAGTGATTGTGAGGATGGCTCATAGTCATGAGGTTGGCTAGAGAGCTGAGTTGAATTAATTCTCAAATGTCAGCTAAATTATAATACTGTGACGATTTGGCAGGGTACTAAGATATCTTAACACTAGACTGGTGGTAAAGGTGTACAAATTGTTCTTCAGGCTTGCCTGCCCCAAGCTGCTCTGCAACAAGCAAAGCAGCTTAGCTTGAGCGTCAGCGAAGCAAGAGTGCACGCGTACTGCGCGCGCTAGTCTTAGCAAACCAAAACCTGGGTTTCCCTAAGCCTGACAGGTTGCCTGGGACCCGTTCGGACTGCCGGACTTGACAAGAGTGAACGTGAAGTTTGCTATCGACGCGACGTGAATGTGTCGTTATATGTTAGTGTAGCTACGTTTTGAGCCCAGTGCAGCTCCGTTGTAGTAAATCGTAAAGGAAGTCGAAGAAAAATTAAAAAGTGGTGAATTTATTCTAGTAGTAAAGCAGGGCTCAAATCTATTATGTGAAAAATTTTCACGTGTTTATGAACAGGTATCAAATAAGCCAGTAGGTTACTCGCAATGCAATTTTTGCAAAAGCTACTCAGCACCCATTCAGAGACCTCAAGTATGTTGCGACATGTCTATAAATTTGACCCAAATTTTCCACAGTCTAAAAATATTTTGAAAGAGAACAAGGACTTGGTGACTGATAAGTGCGTGGAAATGTGCGCCAAGAACTTCAGACCGTTTACAACTATTGAGGGTGAAGGATTTTTAAATTTGGGGCAAACGCTGATAGAAATGGGCAAAAAGTATGGCTCGGTGGATATTAAAATTGTTATACACTCTCGAGTCACAGTTGCTAGGAAGGTACAAACTTTCGCGGATAAAGTGCGCAGTAAAACGCTTCTTGATATAGTACGTGCTATTAAATCTGGTATCTGTGCGAGTAACACTGACCTGTGGACAGATAAGTACAAGGGTGTGCACTATATGTCTGTCACAATGCACTATATAAATACAGATTGATCTCTCAGTAAGTATGTATTCATGTGTTCGACCTTGCCTGACTGCCTAGGAACTGGTGAAATTATTCGCAGTGAGTTTGAAGATCGTTTGAAAGGACATGGCGTTTCTCATGAAGATATTTGCAAAATTACATTTGTAACAGGTCCCAAGGTCAAATTTGTTTCTTGAAATATGATTCTCTGAATTAATTTTACTCTTTCAGACTTGAAAATGGTACTTTCACTAAAAAAAAAATTTTTAGGCTTTCCATAGTGGCAGGAGGGGATGTATCATATATGATACAGTGGGTCTGTATCAAGAACAAACATTTACTGTAAGAAAATTTATTTACATGATAATACAGGTTAATATAAGCTCTTTTATAGCCTAGTACTTGTTAGAACTATTAGACATTGAAAGAATGAATTTTAGGGTTGCTTTTCTATACCCATCCAACAGGCAACTCCCTCTTGTGGTATGGAAATCACGGAAGCAGTTCCTTTGGGAAGTGAAACATAGAAACACGTTACAATCTATGCATCTGACATATGTTCGTGCAGACCATCCGGGAGCTCTACAAGTTGATCTTGACTCCTGTTGAGTCATCATTTCTGGTAAATGCATGGCATTTGTTGATCTTTTTGCCAATGGTGGAAGTGGCTAGGTTGGGGTTCGTTTTCTTTGTTCTTCTGCTAATTCGTCATCTTCGTCTTCACTTTCACTTTATACACTTTTCCTAGTGACATGAGAGTAGATTAGATGCCCTGCAATACATAGCTTGAATGAGTAATAGGTTAGAATGTCTTTCCTTAGCCACTTATTTTGCAAGGCAGCCTTTCGATACTCGACCCAAGCAGCTGCCAACACAAAATCGAAAAAATGGTGGATTGTTCTAATTGTCCACTTATTAGTCCCGTTCCTCATAGCATACCTGCTGAGGATTCTATCCAAGAGATCAACACCTCCCACGATGTTGTTGTACATTTTGACTAGGAATGGTCGAGGAATACGTATGTACTGATCATCTTTCTTTGACCAACGCCTGCAGTCTTCAATGGGAGCAACACCGTAGTATGTTGAAATTAATTTACTATAACCATCTTTTCATCTGCTCTTACAACTTGGTCACTTCCACCTCTCCCTTCGCGCCTCATATCACCATCCCGTTTCAGTGTCACGGATTTTGGAATCCTGTTTACCATGATTGTACCACAATCTAAAATGGACCTGTGGGTAAACAATGCATCAAAGAGAGTCACAGATAATAAATATCTGTCCATAAAAATGGTTGAACCAGAAGGAAGAGAGTCCAAGAGTTTAAGTACAACCCTTCATCCAATGTCCATTTTCTCTGGGAGAGGAACCTTTTCCGACACAATTTCCCTTCCACCTCCTTCGTACAAGGTAAAATCTAAGGGAAGGCCACTGGTACTTGTCATAACAAAGTTTTTAACCCAACAGGTTGGAGTTTTCCTTTCACGTACTGTTTCATCTTCACTTGGCCATGAAAGGGGCATGATGAGATGGCCCCAGAAACCTGAAAAGAAAAACAAACCATAAAATTAGTAACAAGATAATTTTTACTGTTTGAACTACAACACACAATGAGATAATCTGTGGAAATTAGCTTTTATCTGGGTTGATTATTTATTAAATGGACCAGTTGACAAAATTACTCACTCTGTTTTGTGGCGCCATCGCTAAGTAGGATCCCTTCTGGCAGAAACATCACCATTGGAAACTGTTCCATCATTAGCATCATCATCATCATCAGAAGCTCCTTCTTCCAGAACGCCAGTACTAACTGCTGGAGCTTGAATATCAGCCTCAACATCCTCATCTTCAATTTCAATATCTGAATTGTTTGGATCTACGCCATCCAACATCTCAAAAATCTCTTCACCATCCAGCCCTAACAAAAGAAATTGGAAGATCATGTGTAACATAACCTTAAAATATCGATATATTTTTATTTTTAATACGTCTGTATGGGCTTACATATTTGATATGTATTTACCTCACCGTTCTATTGCATTAAAGCCAAAAACATGACGATTCCGAGCATAAAAATCTAAATACTAAATCACAGACAACCCACGAGAAAACTGCTTGAAAAGTAGTTATAGAAACCCAATGTATCATATATGATACATAAGATATATCTTGGTGTTACACATTGAAATTTTATTGAAAAATTTGTTACTATGATAAAAATATGATCTCCAGACTTGGAGCACAATTAGCAAACAATCTTACGTTATAAAGTACGTAATAACGTAACTTACTGTGTTTATTATGCAGCATTGTTGTTATGGTTCAATCTCCACGTGATTACAACCTCCCCTGCCATCTACCGGGACAGCGAGCAATGAAAAACAAGCGATGGTTGAATAGCGTAGAGTGTGACGAATATGATACAATGGGTGCAACCTTCCCAACATGCATACGAAGCGCCAGAGAAAATAAATTCCCAGTGTATCATATATGATACAAGGGGTCGCTAGGCCCTCAGCATATACAAGCGTCTTCCATGAATGGCTCATATTACGGTATTAATACGGTCTTGAAGCATGTTCTGAGCGAACCCTTTTTGAAAGAAAGTGTTCCTAATGTGTTGGCTGTTATCCATTCAATGAAATCTCCGGTTTCGTACTTTAAAAGAAGAAGCCTATGTGTGAGGTTACAATCATCTTTGAAACCGTATGTTTCCATTCGGTGGAACAATTATTTTGACATGCTGCAATCAGTTCACTCCCAGATAGATGCTGTGAGAACTATTTTAGAGAAGGAGGGTGCCTCTGATAAAATGCTCGGTTCTGATCAGGACATTACTGGCCTGCTTATAACATTTCTTAGGCCTTAAGAACCCATTGTACTCCACAGGATGACGATGAACAGCTAATATTTCATTTCTTTTAAATTTTAATGTGAGTCTCCTGATATTTAAATGTAAAAATGTTTTCATACTAAATGAATTTTCATTACTTGAAGCTTTTGAAACAAACCGGTGCTGTCTGCCTGGAGCAGAAAATTGAAGTCACCATGTTACAAAAAATTGCAACACTTTTGGTGCCTAAATATCGCACATTAAAGAAACTAAATGTAGGAGAACAAATGCCTGTTTCCGAGGCAGCTCGACAAATGTGAGCTGAAGGTAAGGTTCTCTGGTTATTTCTTCATTATTATTATTATTATTATTATTATTATTATTATTATTATTATTATATTATACCTATGCAAATTAAATTTTCTTAATATTCTGTTATTAGCATAAAATATCAATAACTTGGGCAGATATATTTTCAGAGCAGCTACCCAATCAAAACAGACAATAAGTCCAATCTTCTTCAAATGAAGAAAATTCAGTGCAACGTAAGAAAACAAAATTTGACGATTGGGCAGAAAATTCGCCAATGATACATGATGAGGTCAGTAGGCACTTGCAAGAAAGGTTTATTAGTGACGAAAATATACTGCGGTGGTGGAAAAATAATTCACCTGTGTAGCGAAAAAGGTGCTTAACATACCCGCTACGAGTCTCTCCAGCGAGAGGGTCTTCAGCTGTTCGGGAAATTTAATCAGCGAAAAACGTTCCCGTCTTCATGCACAAAGACATAATGACCTCATAGTAATACACACAAGCGATAATGTGTCCATGCATTAAATATTGGTATGCATTGTGCACAGTATGAGGCGACCACAAACTACGAGAGCAAGTGGTAAAATTACACTTCTAAACTGATTAATTTTATAGTTATTTCTTTTGGTTTTGTGGGGCAGGGGTTCCTAAATTATTAAATGTATTTCAAAAAGTTACCTATAAAATTATTTTTCTAAATATATTTACGACCTGTACCTACATTATGTATATCCTTGTTTCTAATTTTCTTGAATAATAAATAATGCATTATATTTATGGTCATAGTTCCATCAACAGTCATTATGTTTATTTAAATATTCAAATATTTTGTTCAGAGAACCTACTGTTTATTAAGTAACTATGTTTGACGGAGAGAAATATTATTTGTTAATTAGTTACATAAGACCTCTGAATTACGAAATACATTTAAGCACAACTTTGTAATGATTAACATAATACTAAATAACCATACACAATAATATTTGTGTCGACGAATCCTATACAAATTCTGGCATGTAACAAACCCTTTCCTGCCTGCATTCACGCGAGTCTCATATCAGCACAATGAACGAGCAAACATCAATTAACGCAGCAGGAAGAAGAAAGCAAGCAAGCAAGCTAACCTGTAGCCTGCCCAAGTTGGGCTGAGCTTGACCTGGCCAGGAGTGCAGCAGCCTGCCTGTACTGTTGTTTACGTGCGGCTAGCTTGCTTGCCTGGAGAGCAGGCAAGCATGGGCAAGTTAAATGCGGAGTTTGTACACCTCTAACTGGTGGCTTCTATACTAATGCTCGGTTTCTGGAATGGTGAGATATCTTTCCGATAGCTATTGCTTTGTTACAGCTGCCGACTCGATAAATCTTCGCTGTGTTGCACAGTGGAACAGCAGCTAATTTATCGAACTGTCAACTATTGGCTCGTTGATCAAGTTTCATAAATACACACTAGATGCCACCCCTCGTACTGCTTTGTTTTTGTGCATTAGGTGTGTTCCCTAGATTGTCAGGCACATGCACACAAGAAATGCAAAGCATTTGAGCTTTCTGTGCAGCTCCTATTATCCCCTCTTTGCCGTGCAGCAAGAAATGGGTATTCTACTAGTTCTCTGACGTGGATGTCAGTTTCGTGGTGTTTAAAGAACTGTCAGAAGAATTTGACATTTTTGAGGATTTCTAATGAAATATGCACACAAGTGGAACATGTCACGCACAATCCAGTTTGCACTGAGCCTTATAAGTATACCGTATCTCTTCCCTGTTATTACAAAACATGAACGTTGTTTGATCACAGTATAACGATATATATATTGGGTAATTAATTATATAACCTGTTTGTTCCTTGTAATGTTATATTGTTAATTAAAAATAATCCCACAATAAAAGTATATGCTCACTGCCAATGCAAGTAGGCCTACAGTAGGTCTACTACGATAAATGTGTAATTATCTGTTATACTCGGTTACTGGTACCAGTGCTTTTATGGACACAAATGCAGTCACAAATACAAATATGACCGGGCGAGTTGGCCGTGCGCGTAGAGGCGTGCGGCTGTGAACTTGCATCCGGGAGATAGTAGGTTCAAATCCCACTATCGGCAGCCCTGAAAATGGTTTTCCGTGGTTTCCCATTTTCGCACCAGGCAAATGCTGGGGCTGTACCTTAATTAAGGCCACGGCCGCTTCCTTCCAACTCCTAGGCCTTTCCTATCCCATCGTCGCCATAAGACGTATCTGTGTCGGCGCGACGTAAAGCCCCTAGCAAAAAAAAAAAACAAAACAAAAAAAAACAAATATGAAAACACTCAGTAGTACTGAATCTTAAAGGGCATCGTAATTAATAATTTATCAACAGGGGACAATAGAAAATTGTCACAGGATGAAAATTGTCATCTGTAACTTCTACCAAACCTATGACAGTATATTTGTTTAGCCTCAATCTGTCTTGAATTCATTTTCACTAATGTATAGTTCATTAGAACATTAGGCCGACGATGATATAATCATGTTCATTCTAGAATGTTGACCATTTCTACAATTTCTTCATTGGAAGAAGATGAGAAAGCCATAGAAAATTTTAACAAACATAATGTTAGCTGCTGATACTTGAAGTACTGCGCACACGCCCACCAAGTTAACAAATACATATCTCCTGCTCGGGGCCCTCTAAGTTAGCAAGCGATTTATCGAACCGATAGATGTATCTTACGTTCGTGCAATGCTAAAACACAAGTTAACCATTTGATACCCCTATAGGTTCGATATCTCATGTTCCAGAAACTGGGCATAAAACTACACAACTTTCGCTCGTAACACACACTTACACAGTTCATGTGCTCTCTCTCTCTCTCTCTCTCTCTCTCTCTTAGTTTCTCCCTTGTTCTAACACTACAGATTATTCTTACAAGCTAAACGGTTTTGTCACAAAGTCAAACGCACTTGCACCCTAGGGCATGTACACTGTATTTCAAAAGCGACCATATACTACGCAGTTCTCGTGCGCCTACACACTTTTACATTCACACACAAGGTCCATCTCACAGCTTCACGGTCCCTCTGTCACCAATAGTCCACGCTGTAGCACGCTAGTCCGACAGCCACAGCAGTTCACGCACTTCACAGCACTGGCAGTCACTCACTGACTGAGCTCACGACTGAACTACACCAACTCCAACTCGGGCAATTCACTGTCTTATATATCTGCGCCAGTCATTCCAGAACAGTCCGGATGCTGGATGTATCCAGGAACCTCGCGAGATGGAAGACTCCAGGTTAATCACCTCGTAATTTCAATAGTCCTATGCCACGCCACCATAGGCGGAAGAGAGAGGGGGGCCGGTCTAGCACCGAAGCCTTGTTCGTGATTGGCGCGGTCGAAGAGTAAGAGGGTGGGCTAATACAGTGACGTCACCAGCCCATAGGAAGTTGGCATGGCGAACGCTATAACCATTACACTACCGTCTCTTTAAGGCTGCTCGTCCCTAGCTTCTCCACAATATTGTAACATGTTGGCGGTGTAAATAAATAATTAGATGAGTACAGCACCTGGTAGCGTCCTATTTCCAAGATTTATTTACCTAGCACTACAATTACAGATTTACACACACACAGACGATAGCCGAGATTACAAGTTACACAAGTACACTTGCATGGTTCGCGCTTTCTCTCTCTCTTAGTTTCTCATGTTCCATCTACAATGACACACACACAGAGTCATCGATTATTTACACTACACTCACTCAGCCACTCAGTCACACACGTTAGTGCTGTCATGGTCTACAGCCTACACGTCAGTCTCGCAGGTTGGAATAGTATCTGCTGTTCACTCAACCCGTCGAACTCCGTTCACAGTCGGCACACGTCGGCATCCAGTGTTCCCTTAGCTGTGCTCCAGAACACCCAAGGTTCTTCTCCAGCAGCCAGCTTCAAGGGACAGATATACACACATGACATCAGGGAAACAGGAATGAGTCCTCGGCTCCAACAGGCGGACACTCCATCAGGCTGACAGCTCAGCCCAACCTATCACTGACTGCGCTCTTCGCTAACTTACACCAGCGAACTCAATCTCGCACTCACTCACTAACTCTCACTAACTACAGGCAAGTCACTCCTCTCTTATATAGCTGTGCCGACCCTTCTGGAACAGTCCGGATGCTCGATGTATCCAGGAACCTCGCGAGATAGAAGACTCCAGATTAATAGTCGAGTAATTTCCGTCGTCCTCTGCTATGGGACCGCAGATGGAGGCGAGAGGGCTGGCCTAGCACCAAGTGTTGCTTGTGATTGGCGCGCTTGAGCGTAAGGGGTGTGGGGCCGAAACGATGACGCCCCCGGCGCGTAGCGACTTGGCATGGCGGACGCTATAACCATTACAATGTGGAGCCAGGCGATCCAGGTGAACAAATCATCTTCCCTCGGGGAGGCCGCTGGATCCGGTAGACAACGTTGTTGATCCTGGTGACTATTGTATATGGGCCTTCCCATTGTGGCTGCAGTTTCTGTGACTTCCCTTTTGTCTGCACCGGACGGTACAGCCACACTGTCACCTTCCTGAAAACCTGCAGAGTTCGCCAGCATGTCGTGGGGGGGTGGGGGGGTTCATCCGGTCACTGGCTACCCTTAGATGATGTCGGGCATAATCTTAAATGTTGTTGAGGCGATCCGACTCCCATACATAGTCTGTCGCTGGCTACTGCTGGTCCGGTGCCGACCCGAACATTGGATGGCAGGCAGAGCTCCATTCCGAAGACTACGTTGGCAGGTGACGTGCCCATCTTTTCGTGGGTGGATGCTCAGTAGGCCATAAAGAAGAATGGGACCCTCTCGTCCCAGTCCCTCTGGTGCGCCGTAACCACCTTCCTGAGGTGCTCCTCGACGGTTTTCACAAAACGCATGCCATTTGACCGGGGGTGGAGATGCGTCGTACTGGTCTTCTGCATTCTTAAGTGCTGCAGGAACCTCTTGCATCAGCCTCAACTCTAAAGTTTCTGCCTTGGTCGCTATGCAGATTCCTCGGGACACCGAATCGGCAGAAGAAGTTCTTGACCAAGACGTCGGCCAGTGTTGATGCCTCTTGGTTCAAGATCCATAATGATATTTATCACTTGCAATGGTGTAGACCTCCGGTCACTATGTGAAGTAGCCCATGGCCAGAAGTAGGTAACAGTATGCAGCGTCGGATTTAGGGAATGGTCCAGCGACATCAATGGCAATCCTTTCTAAAGGTGCTCCAACATTATACTGAATCATCTGGCCCCTAGTAACGCTGTCGGGTACGATCTAGGGTCTTATTCAGTCGTAAGTGGCCGGCAGTAGTGCCTGCATGCAGCTCGATCAGCACATCTTTTCTGATGCTCCTGGGAATTATTTGCTGGGCAATCTGATTCATTCAGTTGGTCGATTCCCACTCACAGGTAAGTACCCCATCACTAACCATGGGAAATAACCACTGGGCCCATTACGCCTTATAGTTGGACTGCGTTCGATTTCTTTCCATTCCGGCCACTGCCCTGACTAGACTTCCCGTAAGATCAGCCTGATGTCGTCATCCTTCAGCTGGTGTCTCTTGATGGCATCTCGATCCCATCCTTAGGTGGTGGAGTCCTCCACGGCCTGGACGTTCATGATGTCTGCCTGTGCACAGTTCTCATGGCATGGTCTTCTTTATAGAGCGTTGGCGTTGCAGTACTTTCTTCCTTGTCGGTGCTCAGTGCTGAAGTCTTACTCGTGAAGGCGTTGTACCCAGCGAGCTGTCTGTCCTGGGTTTCTGAAGCTTAAGAGCCATGTCAATGCGGAGTGGTCGGTGCGCAGATGTAAAGGCTGCCCATACAGATACTTGTGGAAGTGCTCCAAGGTCTTCATGATGGCTAACAATTCCCTATGCGCCACGCAGTAATTTTTCCAAGCTTTTGACAACATTTTGCCGAAATAGGCAATCACCTTCTCCTGGCCGTCTTGCACTTGTGACAGCACCCCACTAATTCTCGTGTTGCTGGCGTTGGTGTCTATGGTGAACTTGTCCCCAGGCTTCAAGTATCCTAAGATGGGTGCCATACACAGGCACTCCTTCAGCGTCCGGAACGCGCCTTACTTGACCATTGGAAAGGCCTCTTCTCCTCGGTGAGCAGTGTAAGAGGCTTTGACATGCCTGCATAGTCAGTTATTAATCTGCGGTAGCACGTGCGAAGGCCAAGGAAACACCTCAGTTCTCTCTTGTCCTTCAGCACCGGACAGTCTCTGACAGCTCCTAACTTCTCCGGAACCGTGGCTACTCCCTCCGATGACACGATGTGGTCCAGGTAGCGCACCTCCTTCTGGAACAGCTGTCATTTTCCGGGATTTAACTTTAGGTGAACCCCACGTAGTGTCTGGAACACACTCCGCAGGTTCTCAACGTGCTCTCTGGATATCCGTCCCACAATACTTATATCGTCCAGATACACGAGGCAGGTGTAGTGAGTTAGCCCCCTCAGTACAGACTCCATCAGTAGCTCAAATGTGGCTGGCGCGGTTACAGAGGCTGAAGGGCATCACGGTGAACTGGTAGAGCCCTTGGCCGCTTGGGAATGCCGTCTTCTCTTTGTCTTCCGGATGGAGCGCCACTTGAGAGTGCCCACACTTCAGGTCCAAAGTCGAAAACCACTGGGTTCCAGATAACATGTCCTGGGTGTCATGTATCCAAGGTAACGGGAAGCAGTCCTTCTTTGTGACATCGTTCAACTTGCGGTAATTGATAGAGAAGTGGAGCTCACCATTATTTTTCTTCACCAGTACGACTGGCAATGACCACGGGCTGTTCAACTCCTCGATGACTCTCCGCTGCTTCATGTCACCCAGCATCTGGTCGATTTCCAACTTTTTCGCCAGGGGTACCCTACGAGTTGGCTGTCGGATTAGAGCGGTGTCGCCAGTGTTAATGCAATTTTACACTCTATCTGTGTTTCTGTAGTTGCCTTCAGTAGCAGTGAAGATATCCCGGAATTCATGGATTAGTTCCTTAAGCCTCCTGAGCTCTCCCGCCTCTAAATGTTTCCGGCCATCAGATATAATCTTCCGGAGCTTATCCGATCCGTTGCCTGCTTCCAAGGCCTGTGCGTCTTCGTTGTCCACTGGCACGGCCCACGTGACTGGTTCACAAGTCCCAAGCTCGATCTCGCTGGGAATCGTCTGCTCCCGCGATGTCGAATTCACTATTCGTACCGGCACACAGCTTTGTGCCAAAACGACTGTCTTGGCCAGGTAGAGTCCTTGATCGGCAGTCAGCGATCTGGGTGCCACGAGCATGCTATCACTTTGTACAGGTGGCTCTAACCATGCCATCACCATAATTTCGCTGTTGGCTGGTATCGCTTCGTCGCTGGCCAGCATTAATCGCGCAACTCGAGATTGTGTCCCTGGGTGTCGGAACATTACCTCTTGTCTGCCGAGCCACAACACACACCGTCCCATGTTCATAGTCACCTCATATGCTCGTAGCCTGTCTAGGCCCAGGATGACCTCATCCCTGATGGCGGCAACAAAGGCCCAGACTCGTAGGCATCATTGTCCCAGGGTCTCAGGCCTCCTTCAGGACAGGGATGGTGTCTTCAGAGGCCATTCACAGCGTGTAGGGGCGGTTGGGTTCCTTCTCTGGCTGTCCCTCAGTGATGTCAAGCCTGGCGATGGTTAATGCCACTCCTGTGTCTATCGTGAATCGGCACGGCCTGTCTTGGAGCCATCCGTCGTTGATCAAGCTGTCATCGCTCTGCTCGGTGACCACATTTTTGTGTGAATCGAAGGGACGGTAGTGACGGTGCCAACGAGCTCTCCCCTTATCAGACCTTGCTTGTTTCCCTGATCAGGGGCCGCCTGCACATGGCAGTTCCTCCACAGGTGGCCATGCTCGCCGCATTTCCAACATGTGATCTCATTGGTGCATCAGCATCTCAGCAGTGGCGTGCGTCGTTCTCCTGTAACAGTGGGGGTCTCTGGCGCGTCCTTGGTTGTCACGGCTCATACTTTTGGTGAAGATACTACTGTTCCCTTCACTTCCTCCATCCTCAGGGCTAACGTGACAGCCTCCCTGAGGTTATGCTCCGCGCTGAGCATCAGCTTTTGACGGATCTTAGTGTCGCCTTCCCATCAATGGATGTAAAGGCTACCTCCCGCTGAATGTGGTCCTGAGGCAGTCCATTCAGAGCCTTGTGGGCTAGCTGCTCCACACCTTGCATGAATTTCTGCAGCGTCTCATTAGCGCGCTGGGTCCTCTTCCTCAGCTGGACTCGGTAGGTGGCTGCCAGCTGGTGGTCACTGTATTGGCTGTGGAGCACTCTAATAATCTCCTTGGAGGTGGCACCCGGCTGGAGGCTGTGTAGCATCTATGCTGCTGGTCCTTGCAGTCCAGCGATTAGGTACACGGCCCTTTTCTCTGATGTCCAACCATTGTGCACACATACAGTGTCGAATTGGGCCCGGAATGTCCTCCAAGATGTGGTCCCTTCTAAGCAGGGGGGGGGGGGGGGGGTACCTCCGCAGCGCTGGATCCGCTGTCGCTGCTAGTGGTCTTAGCACGAGTCTCCATGGCTGTCACTCTCGTACGCAGGGCACTTCTTCTTTCAGGTGTCGAACCCCTGTCTCCACAACCTGCGGTATTTCTTTGATTTTTTTTCCTTAATCAGTTCCTGTACATCCTGCATAATGTCACTCTTTAATTTTATTTTAGTAGAGCGCATTGTTGTGAGGGCTTCCATCTGTATGGAAACCAACCCATCAGCTGTTCTTCCCCCCCCCCCCATCCTCCTCAGTTTCTTTTGTCCTTTTCATCTGGTGTCTCAATGAATTTTCTGGAAGATGAAACTAAAACACTTGTATTTAAGCTATACCCGTGAAGATACTATAACTGCATCACCAGGTACAGTATGTAAAAGCAGGCTCACATCGAGTGTTGTCGTTTTTAGTCATGTTCATTGTGCGGAACGGTCACGCGAGTTCATTTTGCATTTTATCTGTCTTGCCTGGAGTCGGGCCAAGTACAGTAGAACCTCATTTGTTTAGTCCCCTGTAGTCTGGAATAAATTTAGCAAAAATGTTAATAAATTTTATTTTATACAGAAATTATTATTCATTCGTCATGCAGAACAAATAATTGAAGATAGCCTTTCTTCAAGAATAAAATAATACATTAACAATATATTGTCTTCATCTGTTTCTGGGAGAGCATCTTCAGCATTGATAGTTTTGGGGAGACTCACATTCACAGTGGAATACATTTCAGTTATTTAAAACGGTTCTCAGTTCTACCGAGCAAGCTGGCTATGCAGTTGAGGTCACGTCGCTGTTAGCTTGCATTTAGGAAATGGTGCTTTCACACCTCATTGTTAGCAGCCATGAAGATGGTTTTCAATGTTTTCCTAGTCCTTTCCTATCCTATTCCATGTCTTTGTTGATGTGATGTAAAACAAATAGACAAGAATTCTGTGAATCATTGTTGCCTACCTTATTGTTCTTGATTACATATTTAAATAATTTACAGAGGGAGATACAGCGATTAGTATCGTACTGTTCAGAAGAACTACGTGTTTGAATATTTTTTAATGTTAATTTTTAATTTACTCCATTTTTCCATACCTAAAATTACCCACAATCTTTGTCAAGCATACAGTTTTATTATATCCTAACATTCTCCATACAAATCTATATAATTGTTATGCACCAGTTCATTGTATTGTTTGTAGTTCTTTGATAAATTGTGAGAGAGAGAATACCTCATTAATACAAGGCAGTCCTCTGCTTGTTTAAATTGAAGAATGCAAGCTCTGGATCTTGAAATGTCATATTTCTTGTTTTAGGATGAAAAGATCATGGAAGAACATCATGTGAGCAATCTAAGGAGCAAAATCAGCCTGGTTGATTTGGCAGGAAGTGAACGTCTTTCCCAAACATGTGCCAGTGGCGATAGGCTCAGGGTAAGAATTTAACTTTTACTTGAACATACGGAATCATGGAGGCCATAATAGGCATATTTTAGATATTAGAAGACCGAATGAGACAGATCACTTTTACAGTATCATTTCCTCTTAATATTATCCAGTACCATGTTCCCAGCCATCATAATTGGGGGTTCTTTTGTTCCTTTCTTTTCTTTTATCTGTACTTTCAAAATTTGTTTCAGAATTCTACCTTCATTGTTCAGTTTTATATTCATGACCCTTTCATTTTTTTTTTCACCCAGTCAGTACCTTTATTCCATTTCCTCCTATGGTAAGTGTTCAGAGGCGTCTAGTTATAGATCCCCTCGAAGTAAAAACCACTGCCTTGCTTTCCTCTACATTGATTCTACACTCTTCTAACTTCTTATGTACTGTTTCAAGCTGCTTTTGGACTTCAGTCTCATCCTTCTCCAAATCAATAAATAACCCTTCCTTGTCCCTACACATGCTGCATATCGTCGTTGCCCGGACAAAACCTCCTATGTGAAATATTTTAGCTTAGAACTTTGGCCGGTAAGGTTCTGTCATCTAAGGTGCAATATTGTGTGACAGTTGTCAAGGCATTCTCGCTCTTCATAATGTATGTGCTGCGGGTCAGTATATCTCCAAAAATATTAACACATAGGAGGTTTTGTCCCGGCAGCGACGATATTCTGCTCTCACAATGTCATCCATCACTATAAAGCATAAACAAGACAGTCATTTTTTGTGTCATCACATAGTTGCTACATTTAAATTCCATTGCTTCAACCATTTGTAGTTTTTCTTTTGTAATACCTTTACACACTAGACTTTCCCAAAGATTTTGTGTGGAGTCACTATCATGGGCCTTTTTTAAATTAGTAAATGTCATCATCAATTCTTTTGCATAATCACACCGCTTTACCATATGTTAACATTGTGCTCTTTCATTAATCTTCTTCTAAAAGCAAACTTTTCTGCAATTTGCATGTCCATCTTTCCTCTTGATGCAAGTGTATAATGGACTAGTATAACTTGGAGGAAACAATTCTATAAACCCATGGGTAAATAGTGAAAATATCGGGCTCGATTAGTAGATATTATTATTATTATTATTATTATTATTATTATTATTATTATTATTGTACCGGGCGGTACACCTCCACGCCGCTAATTTAAAATGTGCGCCAATTGAAACTCCTCTGCTGGAGGAACTCTGAACCTTATTGATGGTATTAATTTTCAAGTTTCTCAGAAGATGTCTCTACCTGGAAATTTTGGAGTTTTTGAACTGTGTCATTTTCGACGTATTTTTGTTTTGCTTGTAGTAAGAAGTGTGAACTTTCTCTTCTAGAGGACACTACCGAAGATCAACAATAGTGCACCCTAGTGCGAAGAAAAAGAACTGTTCTTTGGAGAAAATTTTATTTCAAAAGTTGGTTTCTGGTTAAATTTCTTTCTGTTATTGTTTAAGTTGGCTGTATACCCCTCTTTTTCCCCTTGTTTTAGATTTATCCAATCCCGAATTTCTTTGAGTAATTTCCGACCAATCCGATGTATCTTCCCCCAACTTGGATATGTTTCTGTACCCTAGCCAATAAAGTGATTGTGGGCGGGTGTTCTCTTCCCTAAAACGCCTAGAACCTTCCGCGAGAGTATTTAAACTGCTGATGTTTGGGTCTCCGGGCCACTTCTGTTCCATCTTTCAGTGTGTAAAGTACATAGCAGGGGGCGGGAAGCGCCTCTTTCTTCTCCAGCTGTTCAACACCAGGTAATGGCCTCTTAATAACTTCTTTTCTTGCTAGGTTGGCAGTTTAACTCTCGGAGCGGGTTCGAAGCGTTTCCACCATGTAACCTTTTCCTAAAATGTAACCAATCTTTTCATCTATTCTCTTTTAAAGCTGCATATTGGGATAGAGAGTGCTACCCCTCTCGAGCTCCCACTCACATTGTTTTGAGGTGAACTTATTTTCTCAACCTATTCTTCGTTAACGTAAAACAAATTGCTCTTTTCTAAAGTCACCTCTGTAGTATGGGATTAGCCCTTGCATTAGTGGCCTAGAGCCAGATTAGGTTTTAAAAACAAGTGTATTAGGAGTGCAGATCGCCTCCTCTCAAATTGTTATTTTAGAGGTCATGTAATTGCCCCTTTTCATTTAATAGACCTCAGTAGGTTGGGTATTTTACCCCTGTGTCTATGTCCAGTGAGGACAACTCGAAGGTGGAGTTTGGTGTGGCCTTTGAGAGGCTTAAAGTTGAGAGCGTGTGGCTCTTTTGAAAATTGAGTGTTGTATGCCTCGTGGAGGCTTTTCAGTGTAATTTGGAGCAAGGACTCCTAGGCATGAATGGGGTTTTCTGCCCCTCTGTTGAAACTTGTGTTTGGGGTAAAACTGAGCTGATTGCCCAAGCATTGTGAAGTCAGGGCGCGAAGCCCAAATCCTGTAAATATTGTAACTACCCTTTGGACTTGCTACTTTGTACCTGCCATGCTTGTTATTTCTTTGTTTTTGAAAAGAAAATATAACCTTGTTAAATTTTACATTAACTTTGATTCCGTAGTTTGAGACCCGTTCACGCCCGCACCTTCTTTCACCTCTACCTACCACTAAAACACGGTAACAATTATTATTATTATTATTATTATTATTATTATTATTATTATTATTATTATTATTACCATGACTTGTGAGGTATGGCTATGAGGTTGTTTACGCCTATTATTATTACTATAGCTATGTAGTTATGTACGACAGGTTGTCAGTACGGACTTTATTTGGTATGAATCATAGTCGTATTATTTATTAGTTGTTTGTTGTATGATCTGTCTTGTGTAACAAAACATGTGAGGTTATGTCACAATACTTCTACTGTACGTTTATTAATACGACTTTATTTAATGTAAGAACACACAATTAATGGTGTATAATTTATTATTAACTGTAAATGTGCTGTATAAATCCAATGTAATGTTGTGCAACACAGGGTAATAGTCTAGAAGAACGCACCTTTGTCAGTCGAGTTTTACAAAATGTTCTATCCATTTGTATATAGGTTATTGGAGATACGAGAAAGCATGCTGTGTCATGCTTTTCTAGAAGCCTGCCCAGGCAAGTTTCATAAAGAGACAGTCTTGCATTGTTCAGTTGAATTGCGAGTGTGAGTCGTAAGTCGAATTCAGTGTGTGAACGTGTGATTTTGTTGTATTGGTAGTTGGTTGACATGCTAATGTGGCAGTTGTTCAAGATGGTGGTTCATTAATGTGTGTGTATAATGTGTATATAATTTGTAAATAAAACAGTCTACTCAATTGACAGCATCTCGTGTGTGCGTCTTTGTGATTACAATACTCTTTCTAGTAATCTTTCCGATTTTGGCAACTCCAGATAGAATTGCGATTCTTATTTGATTTTTTAATACTTTTTTTCTTTTAAACTGCTCCTTGCCATTCCTGTGGTACCTATTTACCTATTTTCTTTCCATATATTCGTATGTCTCTTTGTATTCACCAAAATCCCAATGGTTCAGCACTTTTAGTGCTATTTGGTTCTGTTCTGTTTCCAGAACTCTTCCCATTTCCCTATTTCAATAGTTTTACTTCTGCTATAACAGTTTCATGTTCTCCTTTCTGTTGGATGTCTTCTTTAGTTTCATTTCTGCATTCTCTTACATTTGACAAGTATATTCCTACTGTGTTCTTGTTCTGCTCACATTGCCAGCATCTGTTCCTTTACATATCCATTGTTAACATCTTCACTCGTAATGTTAAACTTAAAAGAACTCTTGCTTGATGAAACTGACACATCAGCATCTATTAAGATGACTATTAGAATACAGTAAAATAACAGTATAACAAACTTTTGGGGACCTCAAAAATTAATTTGTTATAGTGAGATTTTCTTATACTGAAATATATCAATTATTAAGAACTTGCCTGTTATATCTGATGTAGGATCTACATTACTTCAGCCTGAATATACATATAAAACAACTTAATATTTATTAGATTATAGGAAAATTAGGATATGTGGACATGAAGTAATGCTGTAGGCCTACAGTAATTGCAAGAGGGTTTCTGTATATCAGATTAGTGATTATTCTAGTAACGCCTGCACTATGTTAAGGGCTTCAGTTTTTAAAAAAGTCTGCAATTTTCTTCTAAAGACTCCCAGATACAAAAGCACATTCAAGATAGTCATCAACCACCGCACATGAATTTAACACAGATTCTGGCACATCACTCCATGTCAGAAGAAAATTTCGGGGTGCTATTCATAAACCTTCCCTAGTCTTGCTTTAGTCTGGACTAAAGTTATGCACGTACTGAGATAGTCTGGAGAGATCATCCTCACACATTGCTGCCAAACATTGCAAATTACTTGTGAGCACAGTAAAATGAAACTGTTAAAGGTCCACCTCTTCAATATCATGAATGTTTATTGATGTGAGTATATATCACATAACGTTTAAAGAAGATTGGTACTAGTTTCGACACTCATTGAGCGTTATCATCAGCCAATGAATCAATTGAGCAAAATACAACTTATCAAATAGCAGTATATAACACATGATAGCACCTACAAGACAAATGTTAGACTATGACTACTTAAAATATAAAACACATGACAGCAAATACAAGGATTAATGTTAAAAGTTAAATTGTAACAAGTTAAAACAATGAAACCAAATCAGAGAAGGTAAAACAATTGTTAGGGTATGATACACGAGAAAATAGTCCAGCTTGAGGTTTGTAGAACATAAGGTGCATCTATATACAACACTTGAATGCACCTACTAAGGCAAATTTTAAATGTAACGTTAAAATGATGAGGGTATGGTGTGTATGACCATCTAAAACACATGACAGCACCTATAAAGTCACTGTTAGATTATAACCAGTTGAAATGATGAGGTGCGTCTGACCGTAAAATATAAAAATTTTTGAGACGGTATCCCAGTTGTTGAGTCTTGATAAACAAGAGAATAGTCCAGCTTGAGGTGCATAGATCATAAGGTAACATATGTTATCAGTGGGAAGAATAAACCTTGTTCTCTTAAGTTGCAGTAATTAACAGGCTTAATTCAGGTGGTTTCGAAGTCAACAATGTGGTCGTGTGAAGATCATAATTTGAATCAACATCGTGATTCCCAGTTCAGTATGGAAACATGGGGACTTGACGAAAAGATTGAAAGCCAAATTAGGCGTGATATAAATGCACATAGCAAAACGAAAGATAAGGGAAAAGAGGCGAACTCACCTTGCGCAGCGTGATGGCACAGATATTGAAAGGAGAGGAGCTGGGCTAATGAAGAGAGCAATAATGGATGCAGAGTAGCGGAGGGGAAGGGAGTGAGGGGAGAAGGGGAAAGAGGAGGAACTAAAGCCGAGGAGTAGGGCTATGGTGGAGCAGAGGGATGAGGTAGTGGGGGTAAGTGACGGGGATACATATTGCACATGGCTTGAAAGATAGCGCTAGTGTTTGGAAATCTGATATTTTTAAACAAGTTAATTAAGAAATCGAAAAGGATATTAGGCTTCTCAGAAATATATAAGTAATAAGTTGAAGTTAGGATTAAAGTGTTGATCGAAATGGATAAAACAATTTTCAATTATATTCATGAGAGGCCCTTTATTGGCCATTTGAAGGATCTCTAAATCATGTTCAATGTCGGTAAACTTGTTGTTGGAGTCAGAGATGTGTTGACCTATTGCTGGAAACCTATTTTATCAATGTATTATTAGATATTTTTACATTATATATATATACTGGGATCAGAGCCCTGGCCTACCTTGGATTAAGTTATTTCTAGCTGATGATGCTCACGAAGCATGAGCGAAACATGTCCTAATTATATATCTAATGGTTTTATCCTAAATACAAAGGATTGTTATTTATTGGAAAGGTGGTTTTTATTATCATAATAACTTCTTATTCTGAAATCCAATATGGTTTTATAATGAGATTCATAACTTTCATAGTAATTAAAGTACAGTAAAGTGTCAAGGCAGTTACATCGTCTTCATAATCATCATCCTCCTTCCCCCTTACCCAGCTCATGCTGGATCAGGGCATTTATGGCACGTCTGCACCTTCTCCCCTTCCACCATTCCTCCTCCATCATTTTGTCCCAGTCCAGGTTTCTTCTTCTTGCACTCCTCTGTATTGAATCAATCCACCTTGTTCTAGGTCTCCCTCTCACTTTTTCCCCTTATTTCCATCATCTGTTTTGGTATTTCTTCCTCCTCCATCCTCTTTACATGTCCAAACCATCTCGGTTTACTCCTATCATTTTTCTCAGTTAGGTTTTCCATTCCGAGCCTTCTCACATCTTTGTTTCTCCATCTGCCTTTCCTTGTCTTTCTCCATACTTGTCATTGTCCAGGTCTCAGCTGCGTAGGCCAGTATCGGTGCATAATACATTTTATACATTATTTCTTTATACTTCCATGGTACTTTCTTATTTTAGGTAAGTTTTCTCCCATCTGGTAGAATGCATTGCTCTGTTGCGCCCTCTTGCTAATCTCCATCTCCAGCCTTGTATTCAGCATTAATTCACTCTTTAGTTTTTTAAAAATTGTCAACCAATTTTCACAATGCCTTTCCCTTGTCTTTCTCCTCATATATCACCATGGTCTTGCTTTTTTGCATTGATTTTGATACTTTTCAATTTTATTGTTCAGTGCATCAATTTTTTCTTGTACTTCTTTGACATTTATTCCCCAGACCACAATATAGTCTGTAAATAGTAATAACTTCATGTTCTTATTCCCATGTACTTCTTTTGTTTCCTTTACAGTTTTATCCATAACCATTAAAAACAAAAGGAGGCGACTGCACACCGTTCTGTCTTCCCAAACTGAGTCTGTATGCTGCTGACACAGTTTTTGTACATTGCTTGCACCATTTCTACAGTTTGTCTACCCAGTCTCTTTGAACATGGATACCCAAACCTTCTCCCTTGAAAAACTGTCATATGCCTTTATTAGATCTATGAATGGCATGACCAGATCCTTTCTATATTCCCAATTCTTCTCCATTAATTGCTTCATGCTGAAGATTGGGTCCACCGTAGATCTTCCACTTCAAAAGCCATACTGTTCCTCTTGCAACTCTCCTTCATTCTTTTCATTCTCCTCTCTAATATTATTTCCAGTATTTTTGTCACTTGTGATAAGAGTGACATTCCTCTATCATTATCACAAATGTTATTGTCTCCCTTCTTAAAGACTGGGGTGGTATTATTATTCCCTCTCCCCAGTCTTCTGTCACACATTTCTGTTTCCATATGCACTTCACAATCTGTATACCCGTTGTAATCCAATAGGTCTACCAGCCTTCATCATTTCCATACTAATTTCGGTCATCCCTTTTCATTTTATGGACTGCTAATTCCACCTCTAACATGGTTATCACACCGTATTACTACAGTCTCTTCTGCATAATTCCCCACATTCAATAGTTTATCAAAATACACCTTCCTCTTTCATCAGCTTTATATAGTAAAACCTGCCTTTGGTGCAATCTTTACCAACCAGAAAACTGTCCATATCAGGAAATAATCTTGGTCCTGTGAATTATGGTTTAATATTGATGTAAGTTTACCTATGTTTAGCGGAACCTGTCTGATCCGGAAACGGAAACAAAATCTGCTCTCATATAGTATATATTGGAGGTTTGTTAGCAACTTCCAGATTTTCTAAGGAAGTAAATAGCTCCCTTAGTCACTTCATAAGAGTATACAGTACAATGTTTTAAATGAACCTTTGATGTTCATGGTATTAGCACAGTCTAATATACACAGTCACAAAGCTTCCTAGTGATGAAATAGCATCCTGTTGACAGGCGTAACAATGCCAGTGCCCGCAGCAGCCAGCAAGCTGAACAAGTTCTGTACCCAACAGCCGATTGTACCTTCCCATATAAATTATAAACTACAGTATAAACTAAACAACTGTATTAATCGTACATTTTAAGAAAACATGATGTACTCGACTACTTATACTACAGCTTGGTAATAATACCAGTGGAAAACGACAATAGTTTATTTTCGATCACACCGCTCTAGTTAAGGTCTTAGCCACTTTTAGAACCTCATTGTTGAACTGAATTTGGTAATTTCACATAAATCAGAAAAATAGTAATGAACTAAAGACAATTCCAATAATATTCAAAGATCTCAGCAACCTAAATGACTGAATTTTAAGTACTTCTTGTTTTTTCTATGGCTCTGGAAACTTTCATATCAACATTTGACAGCGTAATATAATCTTATCGTCATCATAAGACCTATCTGTGTCGGTGCGACGTAAAGCCCCTAGCAAAAAAAAATATATATAATCTTAGTTTTACATAATTTCAGCTGTAATAACAAGGTACCTTCACAGAATTCATGTGTGAAATCAGGTATTTCCACTAGGGAATTAATAGTGTAAGACATCAAGCTTGTGAGCACTCTCCTTAAACGTACAGGAAAGCTGTAACAACTGTCCCTGATCTCTCATTGCTTCTCAACTACCTACAAGACAATTTCTGCTTCTTTGACATGAGTTAACTATTTCTAATCGATAACTTTCATATTGAAGAAATCTACGGAGGTTCATTTGAAATGGAACTGCATTCCATACTAATTCTTCTTCTCTGCTGACATAAACTGGCTGTCTTCAAAATGATTTAAACATATCTTTGTTATTGTACAAATAGTTCAAAATTTTCGTCATTAAATCAGCCCTTCTACTATTTAGAACCCATTTTCTACACCTGAAAAATTAAAACACTGCTACGTATTCATAATTACAGGGATTTCCCATTGAGTTACACTTCAGGATCATTGACAGATGAAATACCTACTTATCTGAAGTTACATTTCTATTGTTCTATTATCCAAAAATAAAAATGAAGTGGAGTATAGCTTTTAGTGCCGGGACTTTCCACAGACATGTTCGGCTAGCCAGGTGCAGGTCTTTTGATTTGATTTCTGTAGGAGAACTGCGCGTCATGATGAGGATGAAATGATGGTGAAGATGACTGATACAACCAGCCCCCGTGCCAGCGAAATTAACCATTGATGGTTAAAATTCTTGACCCTGCCGGGAATCGAACCTGGGACCCCTTTGACCAAAGGCCAGCACACTAAACACTTAGCGATGGAGCCGGACTACCCAAAATATAAACAGTAGTTCAAGCTTTACTTTCCAGGATCTTCAGGAAACCTAAGGAATGATAGCTCTAGTGTCTTCTTCTTGCAGTTGAGCAGTTTATTGCACTACACACATCTCCATATTAATTTAACAGAAAATCAATCATCTGTAATGGAATTACCACTTGATTACTTCGCAAAGCTTACACCATCTTGCACGTTCCAGTAGACCAGCACCTTGCTGACCACGTGGAGCACCGCAGTCACATGGATGAAAAAATGAGCAGAGCTTCACAACTGTATTAGATTGTGGTATTCGTGCAGAGGTGAGCTTGAGCCATTGATTCTCTTGCATTATTCATGGAAACTAGTTGTAATTGTGATTGTAGAACAAAAGCTTCTTTCTCATAGTTAATTTGCACCATTATTGTGTTAGAGAGATTTATTAAATAATAAATTGTCCGTCCTCCAGTGAGGGTGACCATTCACATCCAGAATACGGTCAAAGCCGGGCTGAGTGGCTCAGACGGTTGAGGTGCTGGCCTTCTGACCCCAACGTGGCAGGTTCGATCCTGGCTCAGTCCGGTGGTATTTGAAGGTGCCTCGTGGCGGTAGATTTCCTAGCACGTAAAGGAACTCCCGCGGGACTAAATTCCGGCACATCAGCATCTCCGAAAACCGAAAAAGTCGTTAGTGGGACGTAAAGCAAAATATTATTGTTATTATTATTATTGTTATTGTCATTGTTATTATTGTTATTATTATTACAGCCAAGATTACAATTTCAATAGAATTTAAAAACATTTTAAAAAGTGGAAAATTAATAATTATTAATGCTGTTATTGTCTTCCTTTTTTCTAGGGGTGTGGGTGAGGAATGTCAATTATTCAGAGATATAGATGGGAATGAATGTTTTGTAGAGTCCCTCGGAATAAGTATTACTATTTTTCTAATTCACTGAATGGTACTTTCAAATTTTGTGGTAAGGTGGTTGTCTGACTAGGGAAGGTGCCTCTTGCTCTGAACAGTAGGCTTCTAGCAATCCACCGATCGATATGTATTTCATACTTTGCTGACCTGTAAGGCAAACGGTACATACACTGCAACTCTTCCCTTGATGAATCTCTTGATGAATGTGTAGTGCATGGTTTCCCTTCTCTCCTCCTATTGCTTAAAAGTATAATGTTTTAGTTATTGTCACTGTTTCATAAGTAAATATAAATACTAGGTGTATACTTTCTGTAATCATAAGAGTTGCCCTGTTACCTGCAGATCACATAGGTGATGCCCTCCAGGAAATTATATCATAACTCGCATAACAAAATTTTATGCCATGAACGAAAAAGGCGTAAGAACAAATAACATTATTCGTATTATTATTGTGTTGCTGTTTGAGTCATCAGTCCATAGACTGGTTTGATCCCGCTCTCCATGCCACCCTATCCTGTGCTAACCTTTTCATTTCTACGTAACTATTGCATTCTACATCTGCTCTAATCTGCTTGTCATACTCATACCTTGGTCTACCCCTACTGTTCTTACCACCTACACTTCCTTTAAAAACCAACTGAACAAGTCCTGGGTGTCTTAAGATGTGTCCTATCATTCTATCTCTTCTTTTCGTCAAATTTAGCCAAATCGATCTCCTCCATCCATTTCGCCTTCAACATTTCAAAAGCTTCTATTCTTTTTCTTTCTGAGCTAGTTATCATCCACGTTTCACTTCACACAAAAGTCTTCAAAAATATCTTTCTAATTCCTATTTCAATGTTTGAAGTAAGCGATTTCTTTTCTTAAGAAAGCTCTTTCTTGCTTGTGCTAGTCTGCATTTTATGTCCTCCTTACTTCTGCCATCGTTATTTTACTACCCAAGTAACAATATTCATCTACTTCCTTTAAGACTTCATTTCCTAATTTAATATTTTCTACATCACCTGCCTTCGTTCGACTGCTCTCCATTACTTTTGTTTTGGACTTATTTATTTTCATCTTGTACTCCTTACCCAAGACTTCATCCATACCATTCAGCAGCTTCTCAAGATCTTCTGCAGTCTCAGATAAAATAACAATATCATCGGCAAATCTCAAGGTTTTGATTTCCTCTCCTTGGATTGTGATTCCCTTTCCAAATTCCTCTTTGATTTCCTTTACCGCCTGTTCTATGTAAGGATTGAAAAGGGCGGACAAACTGCAGCCTTGCCTCACTCCTTTCTGGATTGCTGCTACTTTTTCAAAGCCCTCGATTCTTATCACTACAGACTGATTCTTATACAGATTGTAGATAATTCTTCGTTCTCGGTATCTGATCCCAGTCACCTTCAGAATTTGAAATAGCTTGGTCCAATCAACATTATCGAATGCCTTTTCTAGATCTACAAATGCCATGTACGTGGGCTTGTCCTTCTTGATTCAATCCTCTATGATCAGACGTAAAGTCAGGATTGCTTCACGTGTTCCTACATTTCTTCTGAAGCCAAATTGATCTTCTCCCAACTCAGCTTCAACTTGTTTTTCCATTCTTCTGGAAATAATACGTGTTAAGATTTTGCAGACATGAGATACTAAACTAATGGTGCGGTAGTTTTTACACTTGTTAGCACTGGCTTTCTTGTGAATAGGTAGAACATTACTCTGCCGAAAATCGGATGGGACTTCTCCTGTCTTATACATCTCACACACTAAATAGAATAAACCTTGCCATGCTGGTTTCTCCTAAGGCAGTCAGTAATTCAGAGGGAATGTCATCAATTCCAGGTGCCTTGTTCCTATTTAGGTCACTCACAGCTCTGTCAAACTCTGACCTCAAAATTGGGTCTCCCATATGATCAGTATCAACAGCCTCTTCATGTTCCAGAACCAAATTATCTACACCTTTACCTTGATACAACTGTTGGATATGCTCCTGCCATCTTTCTGCTTTGTCTTCTTTCCCTAGAAGTGGCTTTCCATCTGAGCTCTTAATATTCATACACCTGGATTTCCTTTCTCCAAAGGTTTCCTTGATTTTCCCAGGACCATACAACCTTTCGCCATCCTTGCACTTCTCCTTCTACTTCAGCCATTCTTAGCTGCCTTGCACTTTCTATCCACTTGATTCTTTAATCGCCTGTATTCTTTCCTGCCCTCTTCATTTCTAGCATTCTTGTATTTTTGTCAATCATCAATCAGCTCTAGTATCTCCTGAGTTATCCACTGATTCTTTTTTGAGCTTTTCTTCCTTCCTAATATTTCTTCAGCAGCCCTACTGACTTCATTTTTCATGACTATCCACCCTTCCTCTATTGTGTATCCTTCAGCCTTTTCATTTAGCCCTTGTGCAACATGTTCCTTGAAACAATCCCTCACACTCTTTTCTTTCAACTTGTCTAGATTCCACCTTTTTGCATTCTTTCCTTTCTTCAATTTCTTCAACTTCAGATGGCATTTCATGACCAACAAGTCATGGTCAGAGTCCACGTCTGCTCCTGGGAAAGTTCTGCAATCCAACAGCAGGTTTCTGAATCTCTGCCTAATCATAATAAAGTCTATTTGATATCTTCCAGTGTCTCCAGGTCTCATCCACGTATACAGCCGTCGTTTGTGGTGTTTGAACCAAGTATTCGCAAGGACTAAATTATGATCAGTGCAGAATTCAACCAGCCGACTTCCTCTATCGTTCCTTTGTCCCAATCCAAATTCTCCTACCGTGTTACCTTCTCTTCCTTGGCCTACTACTGCATTCCAGTCTCCCATCACATTTAGATTCCCGTCACCTTTTACATATTGTATGAAATCTCCTATCTCTTCATATATTCTTTCAATTTCCTCATCCGCTGAACTAGTAGGCATGTAGACCTGCACTATTGTGGTGGGCATTGGTTTTGTGCCTATCTTGACGACAATTTTTCTTATTCATTATTAAACCAACTCCTGCATTTCCCCTGTTTGATTTTGTGTTGATAATTCGGTAGTCGCCTGACCAAAAATCCTGTTCTTCCTGCCAACGTACTTCACTTATACCAACTACATCTAACTTTGGTCTATCCATCTCCCTTTTCAGATTCTCTAGCCTACCACAACGATTCAAACTTCTAGCATTCCACGCTCCGACTCTCAGAATGTCAGTATCCATCTTCCTGATGATCGCCCCCTCTCTTGTAGTCCCCACCCGGAGATCCGAATGGGGGACTAGTTTACCTCCGGAATATTTTACGCGGGAGGAAGCCATCATCAGTAGATCATTCATACAGAGAGAGCTGCATGTCCTCGGGAGTTAGTTACGGCTGTAGTTTCCCGTTGCTTATTATCATCATCATGATCATTAAATATTGATTTTTTTTTAGATCTGAACACTATCTGTGACGGTGACGTGACCATACAGAAAAGTCTTCAAAATAACCGTAGAAACAAGCTGTGCAGTCTAATAAAACTATACCCTAAGTCACTGTGGAAATTTAACATTGGTGACTTAAGGTATGGTTTCTTATGAAATAACCAGCTTGTACATCGAAGTAGTGCATAGTTACAATATTATAGACATTTATTGGGCTGCATTTTTTATATCTGGTAATTTTAACCAGTGTTTCTTCATGCTGACGAGTATGTCACACAAAATAAAATTTAAAAAAATAACGTTATGTGGAGTGTTATGTCAGGTTTACATGAAAAAATAAAGATTTCTTTTCTCTCAGGGGGTCACATGAAAATTTTTTTTACTGGACTTTTGATCTCATGAAAAGTACCATGTGACACGTACTTCTTTACTGACAGATATCGTGTCTGTCATACAAAACTTAACAAGGCTGTGATCATTGGAAAAGAAACTGGCAAGCTGGTAATAAATGTGTATGACTGGCAACATGATCTTTCATTCATTTCACTGTGAAAACTAATATGTCCAGGGACATTATGTGTCAACAAAAAATTGTGCAATCAAACTGTAAATGTGAAGATTTTGTGAGGCAGATAATCTTCCTCAGTATCTGCCTAGGAAGTTGCGAGTAGATGGCATGACTGTTGAAAGGACCAAATAGCTGTTTGACAACATTCGAGAGTACTGCACAGCAGAAACAGGCGATTTGTCATGCCAACAGCCAAGCGACATTAAGGCCACTAAACCTGGGCCAAGTAGGGAGACGGATTGTGTTTGCGAAAGGAAAGGCCATATGTAATGAACATTCCAGAAAATTGAGTAGCAGTTCAGTTTTGTTATTACAAGATACAAGACAGATTAGTGATATAAATCCTTAATTGGATACTGACTGTGTGTACTTTTAGAACAATCTTCTAAAATATCCAACATTATTATGATGATGATGATTATTATTATTATTATTATTATTATTTATTAACATTTCTAGTATAATTACTGTATCCTTACCTTATTTGTACATCTAAAGACAACTACTTTATGTATGAGTGCAGCAAGACTAAAACTTCCTTTTTCACATATTTTTTTTTCCAAATTTTGAACATGCTTACATACTTAATTTGCAGAGAATAAAACTCCTAAATATTTATGAAAATTATTTTAATATGCATAGCTGATATTCCTTTATTGAGTGAAATACTCAGATTTCCTTAAATCCTTAATATGTTATCAGGATGCTATACTCCATTTTCCAATCGATTTTCTTGAAATTCAATCAATTCTTCCTTACAATTTCAAGGTTACATGAAGTGAACAGTTTTTAAGCTAGAAACTTCTGGTTTTTCATGAAAATTATTGCATATTCATGTACTTTCAAATATAAAATAAACCCAAAATGATATTTTCCATTGTAAGGTTTGGTTTCCTGGAAAGTGTCACATATTAATAATATTATTAGTAATAATGTCATGTTGTATGTATATTCATCATGTTATTGTCCCTGTACATCAGTGCTGCTTATCTCAGCATTTCATATCTTGTATTTTTTTTAAGTTTGTAAATTTGGTATTGATGTTTCTGCATGAACTAAAGCCAGATTTGTTTAAATTTCAGGAAGGTGTTAGTATTAATCGATCTCTCCTAACTCTTGGGAAGGTGATCTCTGCTCTGGCTGATAACACCAGCACAAAGAAGAAAGCATTTGTACCATATCGTGACTCTGTTCTCACCTGGCTGCTGAGGGTAAGTACATAAATACATACATCCTTACATATTGTGTGATCCTTCCTGTAGATTTGTAATTCAGGATATTTGTAAACTATGTAGTCCAGCTCCCTGGGTAAATTATCAGCGTACTGGCCTTCAGTTGAAAGGGCCCTGAGTTAGATTCCTGGCCATGCCCAAGTTTTAAACTACTTCTTCCTCAGTCACCCTTATCCAGGACCTCCTGAGGTGGGCTGTGGATCATTAACTTCCATCCACTTCTTGCACTTCCCTGGAGAAACAGGAGATATGCATCTCACTTCTAGGGTACTTTTTAGATATTGGTTCTGATCCATTTTCACACTTATTATGGTGAGCTTGCAACACTCAAAGGCTCAAGGACTGAGTATTTGTGTTCTTCTAAATACACTTCATTCCATCTATATACAACATGTATACTACCAACCACCACAAAAACTTGCAATAGTTATTACATCCTTTAATATAGGGTTGGAGTCAGGGAGGGCACCTGTCTGTAAAACTGGGCCAAATCCACCTCAAGTGTCAACCCCAAATATTTGGGGGAAAAGGCCAGGAAGAAAAACATTGATAAACTCTGTTGAATGTTACCTGACTAGTAGGTGCTTCGATGAAAATAGTACTTCCACACTTACTGCTGTAGAATTAAGCCATAATTCTATCACTCTATCTATATCTTAAAATAGAATACGCTACTCATTTTCACTGGTACATAATCATCACCATCATCATATGCAGTTTCTAGCTGTTCGCCAGGTCTGCTTGTAACACAAGCCTCTCCATCTCCTCTTGTCTTCCCACCACTTCTCCCTCGTCCCTTTTTTCCAGTCCTCTCCTCTTCTTTGTACAGTCTTCTTCTGCTTTAACTCTCCTGTCCCTTGGTTGTTTTCCTGTTATCTCCATTTCATGCATCCTCCTGGGTATCCTTTCCTCTGTCATTCTCTTCATGTGTCCATGCCATCTAACTCTAGATGCCCCTATCAACAGTGGCTCTTGTTTTATTATATCTCTAACCTTCTCATCTCTCATCTTATCCATTCTTGTCACCCTATCCTGCTTCTCAAAAATTTCACTTCACTTGCCTGTATCCTAGTCACGGCTCTCTGTCTCATTACCCAAGTTTTAGCTGCATACGTCAGAATAGGTACACAGTGCGTCCTATATATCACTCTTCTGCTTCTGTGAGGGACATCCTTGCTGCAAACCAGGCCTCTGACACTTTTCAGGAACGCTCGTGCTTATCTTCCATGCTTGATTATTTCCTTATCATTTCTTCCAATTTCCTATATGATACTCGCAAATACTTGAAACTCTCCTCCTTCTAAGCTGTTCCCCTCTAAGCGTTATCGCTCTCGTAGGTCTCCCCTTCTTTGTAGTTGTGATCACTCTCTCTCTGTTTTTGGCACTAAGTTTCATTCCATATTGTTCCACCTCATCTTCCCATGCATCTCCCCAGACTAACAAATCATCTGCAAACATCATCACTTTCAATTTTCCTTCCCTAAATTTTCCTTGCCACTTTTGTGATTAGCTTATCCATTACTATGATAAAAGCAAATGACAGAGCACTTCATTGTCTTACTCCACTTCTTTGCTCACACCAGTCTGTTTTCTGTCCTTTCAGACAACTGATACTCCGATGGTTCATCTCCTTCACTTTTTCCGTTATCTGTTTCTCAACACCTTTTTTTCTGTAAGGCTTCCCATACCTTGTTTCTACATACAATCATATGCTTTCTCAAAGTCCAAGAAGGCCATCAGTAGATCTTTACCCCACTAATAATGATGCTCTTGTAGTTGTCTTACGCGAATATAAGGTCTACTGTGGACCTTCCTCATCCAAGATCATACTGCTCTTGTTAACATTGATGCTTTCATGGCCTGTACTTGTAGACATGATATGGGCATTTGGGCTTATGCCATGTCAAGAAAACAAGATGACTCTTTACGCTTCGGAGAAAACTTTGCTGCACGTCTTCAAAAGAAAATCTCGACTGTTCACGAGGAAGTCTTCTACAATAATGAGGGTTTGAATTTAAGAATGCTTTACTGTTGGAGAACTGTAGTGCTACCCTTGTTCATCACCAGGTGGCTCGCTGTATACTGGCACAGCACTCCAAGCGGGAGCTGACAACATTAAGCTCAAATTAAGATGTTCTGTCACACCATGTGTGAATGAGGAGTATCAGCGAGGGTATAGGACGAATCAGGGACGAATGTGGTAGCAGAAAATAGAAACTAATTCAGTAAAACCTCATTTAGATGTTTCTGCAGGGGAGAACAAAAATGAATGTGTTAAGCAAGAAAACTTGCTACTGAATATACGAAAAAAGCTATCCAACAGGGATATGGAAACACTAGATACGTTTATTTTCCAACATGAGTGCATTTTACAAGTGATTATTTTCATATTGACCATATTGAAATTCAGTTATTAAATGTTAAAAAATTAATTTATTGAAACCACCTATTCAATACTAGTAAAATCTTTAGGACTATATCACTGTCATTATATTAAGTTTAAGTATGTTTCGCCTGTCATTGCAGGCATCATCAGCCATGAATTCTAACTCCAAGTCAGAGCTCTGAGTGGATATACTAGGATTATTTATAAATCATATTTTTTACATAACATTTTGCACTGAAGTACAAGAACATTAAGGTCATAATTTGGAATTTATAAGCTGTTCATGTCTTGAAGTTCTAATGTGACATTCAACTAATGTTCACATCCAATGTAAATAATACTAAGTGTGAACTCTCATAATGCCAATAATGAGAACGGCATGAGACAAGTGAAATTTAAAACATCTACACATTTTTTCAGCCTATTAGGAGATTAACTTGTAGTAGAACTATTCTAAAAAGCTATTTTTTACAACTATTTACACTAATGTATATAACATATGGTACAATTTGGAAATGAACTGGCCGATCTTGTCTTGAAGTTCCAATGGGAACTCGTGTCCACATCGAATGAAGATAATACAAAATGCTGTATCAACACTCATAATGCCGATACTGGGATGGCATTTGTAGTCTATTGGAATCATAACATTTAAACATTTCCTTTTACATTTGTAGGAGATCAAACACGTTCAGCTTATATGGTTTTTGGGGTGGCCCAAATATTCTATAGATCAATCACTTTCTTGTAGAATGAGGATCACTATTGAAGTGGAGTGCCGGTTGGATGGCAAGAATGCTGGTAGAGATTTTATAGAATTTTACGCCATGGTCTAATGCACCATATTTGCATTGTAAGTTTTTGTACTGTACATTTAAGCTTATTTTTAACCTGTCATTGGTTATCGTATATTTCTTGACATGTTTTTATATCGATTTTGGGTATTTGTAATTTGCACCTTCACATCATTGGCTGATGACACAGAATTAGTGTCGAAACTAGTAGCATTCTTTGTGAATGGCATGTGATATAATTTGCATCAAAATCTATTACTGTATTGAAAATGTGAATCCAAAAATTCATTTTGATCCCAGTTCAGTGCGGAACATTATGAAATTCCTAATTCTCAACTCATAGTAAGAGGTAATAGCTAAAATTCGTAATGCAATAGGTATGTTTATATGTTCCTAATCCAGATATAGGCTATCGTATCACGCGACAAATATTTGCTACACTTCACTGTACCATTGAACACAAAATCAATCTCTATTTTTCTGAATGGGATGCGAAATAGAAGCACAAATGGACTCGCTGTGTTATTCAGCAATCTTGCTGCTAACCATCAAGCAAAACTGAACATTCCTGAGGCTAATGGCCTGCTCCCTGAAGGTGCAACTTATCCTTTGTTGTTCAGGAATTTGTCTTTTTCCATAATCACGCAACTGTGGCGACGGATCTTATCTGAGGTAGAAATCATGTTTGTTTCTCAAGGGATGACAACATTTTCAGCGCTAGGAAAATGTGATCTTATGAAGCGGTAATAGCGTAAATTCATGACGCGATAAGGTATTTTTATATAAACTTAATAGATCAGAATCGGCAGTTCAGACTTACGACGTGCTAAGCGGGAAAACTTATTAATGAGGAACGTACTAACAAGGTTTCACTGTAAAATAAATGCAACAAAAGACACCAGGAGCTAAAAAATGGAACGAAAGTATGTGGAGAAAACCAGAGAATGATATTGATGTGAGACGGTGTGTGGGTGGGTGGCATAACCGATGTACACACATCATGAAGGCACGACGTTAACACAGCACACAGCTTGGAATGAACAAACTAGTGATTACGAATGTACGAATTTGGAAAGCACCAAAACGAAATAACAGTATAGAAAAGACAGGGAAGACAACCACCTGTGTAAATCCTTAATGGCTGGCAACCGTGTGTTACTTAATTGATAGCCAGTGTCATTGTTGAAATTGTTAGGATTTTTATGTATCTCCACAGCTTCCCTTTCAATCCTAGTCTTGTGATGTATAGTGTGGCTGAGAGCTCAAACATCTTGGAACATGACATCATGACCCGACAATAGGGCGTGCTCAGCTATTGCTGACCTGTCTGGCTGGCCGAGACGGATATTTCTTTGGCGTTCCTTGATGCGAGTCCCAATGGAGTGGCATGTTTGGCCAATGTATACCTTGCTGCAAGTACAGGGAATTTTGTACACCCCAAGATGTAATAGTGGGGACACTTTGTCCTTGCTTTTACCTAAACTGTGAGCAATTTTAGTGACAGTGCCAAACACAGTTTTTATATTATGCTTGCAGAGGACCTTAGCAATTCTTTCTGTGGTGTTGTGATGTAAGGCAGGTAGGGATTTCTCTTTCACTTCTTTCTGTAAGCTTTGCTTAGTTGTCCCTCTGGAATGCAGGGATCTATGAATCTGTAAATGGTTGTAACCATTACCCTTGAATGTAACTTTGAATGTGCCTGTCTCCTCCTTGTTGATGGGTCGCAAATTTGTGTTGCTCTCATGCTGAGTGTCGTGAGAATGCCCTGTTTTTGTGCTTGATGGTGGTGAGAATCTGCGTGCACAACAAATATGCACTTTAAGGCCACATTGTTCTTCAGTTTTCCCTATTTGAAGGCAATATTTTGCAGGCACTTTGAACTTGTGAAATTTCTCCTTTGTGTAATTGGTTGTGAACCATGAATTTTTATTCATACCTTCAAATACCACCAGACTGAGCCAGGATCAAACTTGCCATGTTGGAGTCATAAGCCCAGCACCTCAGCTGTCTAAGCCACTCAGCCTGGCAAAAATGGAAGACAATTAGAAGTTTTCAGAGGCTGCAAATATTTGGCGAGTATACTTGCAGAAGATGGAAAAATAAATTAAGGAATTGAAAAGAGAATCCAACAAGCCAATGAATTTTGCCCATATGTAAGAGGTATAGTGTAGAACCAGGATGCCCAGAGAAATGCAAGAAAATTCTGTATTACTCGCCAGTTTTGACATACTCAGCAGGCATGTGGACAACAAAACATTATGAAAGCAGAATCCAAGCAGCTGGGATAAAATTCCTTAGAAGAATAAATGAAGACACAAAGGGATAAAATCAGAAACAAAACAAATCAGGAAGAGAATTGGATTCCCTAAACTGCAAAACAAGATAGACCAGTAAGCTGAAATGGTATGGGCAAGTGATAAAAATGGAAAAGGATAGAGCATTCTCATGATCTTTCGATGAAGTTCTAGGCGTGGTTAATTTTCTAGAATGATCACTATTATCATCATCGACTGATGTTATAATGTATAGTGAGGGTGAATTGAAGGATAGATGCAGACTACACAAATGTATTGCTTTGTGTTTAAGGTTATAGGCAACAATTTCTGTCCAGTGACATAGTATTTATCTGTTGCCCGTCATGTTCAAATATTATGATATGCCTTTATACTACCGAGTCTTAATCAGTGTCTGTATTTGTATCCATAAAGGCACTGGTGCCAGTAATGAAGTATAACAGATGATTAAAAATTTGTCATAGTTCTATAGATGGTAGTGGTGATTATTGTTTTAAGAGGAAGTACAACTGGGCATCTGTCCTGAATTAGCATTAATCAGAGCGAAGATTTGGAAGGGTTCTGTCACTTTGAAAAATGAAGGTATCGGTCAAGGGAAGAGAAGGGCCATGAAGGACATGGAAATGAGACTCTCTAGGCCTCTATACCTAATACCATCAGCATCGGAAAAGAACTAGAATTTACCAAAGAAGGTCGGACAAGAGAGAAGAAAGTGAAGAGTCTGCCACAAGTAAGTGGAAGCAATGCCAGGACTCTGCTCGGGGTCCCTGGTTGCCAGCCCATACTCCAAGTTAAGAGCTCTGGGACCCCTTTAAGTCTCTTCTTACGACAAGCAGGAGATACCATGGATGTTTTCTTACCGCCCCTACTTACTGGGGGATGTAGTTCTGTAGGTCTACTTACATTGGCTGTAGGTATTACGTGGTATTTATTGCTGTATTGCTGCCAAAGAATGTTTATATTTTGGCAATTACGGAAAATAAATATGGTATATTTATAATGTTCGGTCGTGAAATCCGCAATCCATCCTCAAATTCTTGTGATACTCCCCAAACTGTATGAAACTGAAATCCACGCCTGCAAGAACTCCAAACTATTAGTTGGAATCTCAAATTGTTGCTATACGAACGCTCAATATACAGTATGAAGAATTACATGTGTTCGTGCACTTGATTGGGGTAATTTTGAATTGCTGTATGAACAAACTTTATGTATAAAAACAAAGCAGTGCGAGAGGTGGCGTGTAGTGAGTAGTTACGAAACTTGATGAATGAGCTGGTAGTTAAAAATTCAGTTAGTTATTAGGTTGTGCATCGTAGCCAAGGTTTATCAAGTCGACAGCTGCAAGAAATCAATATGTCGCTCGCCAGTCCAAAAACTGGGCATAAGTGATGTGGTACATAGCCTGCTCCTGTCATATAACACCTAGAGTTCTGTTCAAAGCTTCATGTCTCCATTCAACACATGGTGATCATCATATACTCTCACTCCATATGAGTGCTGCAGAGAGGTTTGGAATTGAACTCAGGCTTTTGGCGCATGCGCTAGTCATTAAGAATTGAACGCAACCACCTCTAGTACCTTGCTGGCCAACATTTAGATGGTTTAAAAAAAAAAAATATTGAACTGGTTAACCACAGTGTCTCATTGTAAATAGTTGATGCTGTAATGATCATGGCTACCGAGTGGGCTTGCTTGGGAGCTGGGCAATGTTTATTTGTACAGGATGCTAAAAAATATGATGCCTAAACTGGAAGATATGATGGAGACTATAGCGAATATATTTCAATAACTATTGTGCATCGAAGACTTAAACAGACTGTGCCCTGAGCATGCATAAGTACATAGGTGGAGAGGAGATAAACAAAACATACTAAGTTCGGTGTTGATTGTAACTTTGTGCTGATAACTTTAGGAAAGAAAACAGAGTTGACTGATAATTGATACACTCAAACTTAACACTTCTATATTCTGATATATTCACAACAAAGACTCTGTCGATATCACAGAGATCCCAATAGATGGTGCCTCCATCAGAGTTATAATAGTGTTCACCACAGTTTAGTATGGAATGTGTTGGCTTGAGTTTGTACACTGTTTACAGATCAGGCTAAATTTACTTGGGAAAGCATGTACAGTTGTCCTTAGTCGGATGTAATGGCAGACGAAAAGCCACATCCTACAGTTATACAAGGTATCAGAGACGTTTTACACTAAATGTGTGGGCTGGTATCGTGGGAGACTACTTGCTTGGGCCTCCTCGACTCACTTGGCCAGTGTACTACTTGTGTGTGCGGGATCATCTGCTGGTGTTATTGGAGGAGGTACCCCAACATATCAGAGGGAGGATGTGGTTCCAACATATTGGGACCCCAGCACACTTTGCTGAACCAATCCATGCAGCATTAACCCATATTTTTAGCAACATGTGGTTCGGCCGGGGAGGATCTGTACATTGGTCTGCGCGAAATCCCTTGACCTCATCCTATAAGATTTCTTTCTCTGGGGCTACATATAAACTGAAGTGTATTCTACACCTGTAGACAGAGGAGGAATTGGTTGCAAGAATTCTTGCAGCAGTCACACACATACAGAACACACCACACATTTTCCATCGAACGTGGGACGCCCTGCTATGTCAAAACTGGCTCTGCACTGAGGTTAGAGGTGCTCATATTGAACATTTATTGTAACGTTGATCAGAACAATAGAGTACTGAAAAACATTTAATATGGTTTTCTTTTCAATCACACCTAATGACGTCCTGCATATGCCATACTCGCACAATATGGGTTTCCAATGCATGGTTGTTTAACAAAATATATTTGTTGCTATCTCCATATTTATCAGTTTGGGTATTGAATTTTTGAACATCCTCCATATATACACACACACACACACACACACACACACACACACACACCTGTACTTCATACTGAGTGTCTCACCTAAGAGTTGTAAGGTGCCTTTTCCTTGGTTTCTGAAGGTATTTTCAGTTTCATTTTTGTAATGTGTGTGTGTAGAGTCAGCCCAAACAAAGACTGCTCATGAGATATGTTGTGCATCATCCAGTGTCAACGAAAAATGTTTAACATCTCGCTGCGAACAAAATGTTGTTTAAAGTGTAATTTTATGTGCCCAATCAATAGAACAGATTCAGATTAATTTGTTGTGATATTCTGTTCAACAATTTTTATTGACAGTGACAGCACAAAAGAAATATTTAGTACTAGCAAGATACCCGTGCTTCGCTACGGTTTTAAACTGAAAGTTATTACTCAAAGCTTTACATTTTGGAGAGTCCACTGTCAGCTGAGCCTGTTTCCATTCAACACATGATGATTCAACCATCAACAACATCATATACTCTCACTCCATATGAGCGCTGCAGAAAGATTTGGAATTGAACCTAGGCTTTTGGCGCATGCTCTATTCATTAAGAATTGAACGCAACCACCTCTAGTACCCTGCTGGCCAACATTTAGACGGTACGTCAATGGTTTTGGGGGATAATTATTTATTTTTTGATCTAACACTCATTTGAACCACACACAGAATAATTTGAACGTTTTAAACCCTATCTAACTTCTAGGATGTAAAAGCGACCAACCTATGGAATTTTGATTTTGTACGTTGAACGGTAATGGAAGAATGAATGATGTTTTAGGGGGTGGATGTTTTAAAATATTTATGAACATCTAGAGGAAAGCAACGGGAAACCACCTCACTCCTCATTTCCCTAGTATGCCTCTTCAGTGACGCCTAGGCTGTTTATGACAGCTGTTAGCGGAGCTATGGAGGATCAAACCAGCCTCCGGGCTGAATACCCAACAACAACAACAACAACAACAACATATTAACACCTAGGGTATAGAAGATCACCGTTTATGTAAAATTTGAAGTTCGTGCCTTAAACAGTTTCGGAAGAATGGATATTGTGTTTTTGAGAGTCATCCCCTATCTAAACCCCCTTAGGGGAGAAATATTTTGAAATATTTGTCAAATGGGACAAGTTGTGGGAAGTGCTCAATGAATGTGGAGTCCCAAAACACTTAACGTCATCATTGAAAGGTCTTTATAATAGTCATAATGCAACCATAAGGGTGGATGGTGAATGCTCAGAATTTTTCAATGTGACAAATGGAGTCAGACAAGATTGCATAGTGTCACCCCAACTCTACAATATCTACGCAGAGTATGTAATGAGAAGAGCACAGGATGGCTGGGATAGTGGAATTTCAATCGGTGGTAGGAAAATCAACAATTTACGCTTTGCTGATGATACTACACTCATTGCAGGAAGTGGACAAGAACTTGATGAATTGCTCTCTAGAGTGACAATCATTAGTTCGGATTTTGGTCTAGAAATTAACATGAAAAAGACCAAACTAATGGTTATCAACCGACAAAGTCAAATCCCAATCCAAATAACAGGATGTCTGAAAGATCTGGAGTTGGTGAATGATTGTGTGTATCTGGGCTCCATAATCAGTAACACGGGAAATTGTGATAAAGAAATAAAACGACGGATTGTCCTAGGTCGTGCCGCAATGGTTAAACTCACAAAGATCTGGCAGAACCGGGCATTATCCAAAATAGTGAAAATAAGATTGGTGGAATCACTGGTGTTCTCTGTTTTCCTATACGGCTATGAGACCTGGACTGTGAAGGCTAGTGACAAGAACCGAATAGATGCCTTTGAGATGTGGTGTTGGCGGAGAATGCTCCGTATACCATGGACAGAAAGAAGAACAAATGCCTCCATTATAGAAGAACTGAGCATCACAAAAAGTTTATCTTCCCGCGTTAGTGAAAGTTACCTCGAGTTCCTGGGACACATTTTGAGGAGAGGAGACAATTTAGAAAAGACCATTCTGCAAGGCAAAATTGAAGGCACCAGACCAAGAGGCAGAACAACAAGTAGATGGTTAGACCAAGCAAAGAAGATCGCCGGCCTACCTCTTCACAATATCTTAAGAAGAGCTGAAGACCGCTCAGCATGGAAGTGAAGAAATGAGGTCACGACGCTCAGCAATGAGTAAACCGACTTATGATGATGATACCATATTTTACTCCTAGGATATAAAAGAACACCCTTCTCTTAAAATTACAACTTTATACGTCAAACGGTTTTGGAGGGATGAATAATTTTGTTTACAGGGCTAACCCCATTTAACACTTCAGGGGTGGAACATTAAAAAATATTTCCTATTTCACACCTAGGATTTAAAATATATACCGCTATTTGGAATTTTATCTTCATACATCAAACCATTTCAGAGGAAGGCATGAGTTTTTATTTTTTTATCTTAACCCCCATTTAACTCTGAGTAACTGAATTTGTTTCAAACCTTGTTATTTAATACCTAGGATAACATTTGAAATTTTAACTTCATTATTCAAACGGTTTCATAGAAATGCATATTTTTGTCATCATTCCTCACCCCCCTCAGTTAAAACCCCCCTTAGGGGTGTATTGTTTTAAGTCCACTTCTTATTTGTACCATTATACAAAGAAATCTCATTTTACACCCCTCTTAAGTTGATTCCACCCATCTCCCCACTGCAGAATACCTTTTTTAAAGGAGATTCCAAATGCCAATTTTCTTGTCCGTAACATACTTCGTTTTCGAGATATGTGTCCTAAACAAAGAATTCAACTCATTTTTCAATTCATTCATCGCCCCTCCCCTTAATTGGATTTTCCTAATAAAAAAGGATATGTGTTTATTTTTAAAGGAGATTCCAAATACAAATTTATTTATTTGTTTGTTTGTTTATTTAGTTATTTAGTTAGTTAGTTATTTAACTTTTTGAAAGTACACAGGCAGTAAGCCCAATACAGTACCTTCTTAACACAACAGTACTTATAATGCATACATGTAAGTAAAGATAAATACACAATAATAATGCTGAAGATAATAAAGACAAGGAAGAAGAATGAATGGAAAACACATACACAGAGAATCCAGAGTACAACAATGATTATTTCTACACTATAAAAATACAAGAATTGCAAGAAAGATATAAAGTAGTAAGTGACTATATTAATAAATAAGTTAAAGAGCACCTATTATATAGAAAAGGAGTCTGAATTTATAAATTAGAAACACAAGCCTTTAAATGTATATTAATGACAGTGTGTGGTTCTGAAAATAAATCTATTCCTGCAGCAAATGTGTTATAAAATCGTAGCATTTTAATAAATGGCGAGTTCAAGTGATGAGATGTTCTAGATCTTGGAACTTGAAATACTGTGTTCATGCGAGCTCCAAATTGTGGAACATGAAAGGAGATAAAATTGAGCAGTCCTATGGAATTAAATTTATTTCTTACGATTTTGTTTAACGTTTTTAGAGAAATAATGATTCTTCTGTTGCGCAACGACGTGAGGTTAAAGTTACTTCTTAAATACCGTGTTGATGTATCAAAAGGGCAAAATGTCATTTGTTTTATAATACAGATACCGCAAAAACTTGTTCTGAACAACTTCAGTAGTATGTATTTGTTCGTTAGAACACAGGTCCCAAATTACAGAAGCATATTCTAATTTACTCCTAACAAGGCTAGTAAATAACTGAATAACAATCTATGATTGAGTAAATAATTTAGAACTCCTTATTATAAACCCGAGCATACGGTTGGCATCGTTCGTTATTTTTGTAATATGGGCTTTGAATGTTAATATTTCATCAAATATTACTCCTAAGTCTCTTATTGCCGAAACTGTTTCTAGTTTGGTATCTTTTATATAGTACGATGCAATCGTACCTTTCTTTTTCCTGGTAAAAGTTACTGATTTACATTTCTTTACATTAAGAGACATATGATTCATATCGCACCATTCTACAACACGATCAATGTCCTGCTGTAGCTCATCCTCATCCTTCTTGTGATGTATGACTTTAAATAGTTTTACATCGTCAACAAACAGCAAACAACTGGCATGACGAAGATTATTCGGCAAATCGTTAATCAAAATTAAAAATAGAAGGGGACCCAAATTAGATCCTTGGGGAACACCGGAGTAGCTAATGAAGTTGTCTGAGATTTCGCCTTTAAAAGACACAAACTGACGTCGATCTTTCAGGTAAGTACATAACATTCGAAGTAGTGGTTTCGAGAACCCAAACTGGTGCATTTTTTGGACAAGAATTTTATGATCTACCTTGTCGAATGCTTTTTCGAAGTCTGTATAGACAACATCCATTCTTCCGTTGTTATCCAATACATCATACAGTGTCTGAGTAAATCCTACAAGATTTGTAATAACAGATCTATTAGGCAAAAATCCATGCTGAAATTCTGAAATACCTGCCTTAATGTGATTATAGATCTTAAAATATAGTATATGTTCGTATACTTCTGCAAAGGCGTCAATAATAGAAACAGGGCGGTAGTTAGATATATTTTCACGAACGCCTGCCTTCGGAACTGGTGTAATTTTTGATATTTTCCACCTTTCAGGGAAGCAAGACTTTTTTAATGAAAGGTTGAAAATGAAGGTTAGCTGTGGAACGAGTATTTCAGCACATCCTTTAATTATATAAGGTGGGATGTTATCTGGACCGCTTGACTTTTTAGGTTTTAGTTTTCCATTAATGACTCGTTTTACCTCCTCTTCTGATATAGAAGTAATATTGAGCACATCCATAGTTGGTAATACAGGAATCTCATCCAAGTCCATGTTATCGATATTATAATTAAAGTCCGGGATGGTATACACCGATGAGAAATATTGCGCAAGGTTTTGCGCAATATTTCCAGTTTCATATGCGTTGTCATTATAGAAATAGGCATTATTACCTATTCGCGTTTCTCTTTTACTACTAGTAAACGTCCAGAAATTATTAATATTGTGTTTTATTCCATTCATGTTCATGCCTGTAACATCTCCATGTTTTGAGATATACATATCCTTATAAAAGATACTCAATCTCTTTTTCCAACCCCCTTAAGTGAATTTTCCAAAAACAAAAAATATGTTTCTTTATTTTTAAAGGAGATTTCAAATTCCAATTTTCACGTCTGTAGTATCTGTAGGTTTTGGAGATACCAGTGTCCTAATAAAAATAATTCAACCCCCTTTTTCAGTCATTTTTACCCCTCTTAATTGTTTTTTTCTGAAAACAAAAATGTACGTGTTATTTTATTTTGAAAAATTTTAAAAATACCAATTTTCATGTCTGTAGTATGTTAAGTTTTTGAGATATACTGTATATATGCTCGTTTTAAAAATTCACCCCCTTTAAAACTTCCACTTAAGTGGATTTTCAGAAAACAAATTATGCGTGTTTCTTTACTTTTACAGTTGATTTCAAATACCAATTTTCACGTCTGTAACATGATACGTTATTGAGTTATATTGCAGATATACTCATTTTAAAAATTAACCCTCTTTGTAACTCCTGTTCGCCCCCTCTAAAGTAAATTTTTCAAAAACAAAAAAATGTGTTTCTTTATTTTTAAACAAGATTCCAAATACCAATTTTCATGACTGTAACATCTTCCACTTTTTGAGATTTAAGTATCCTCATAAAATGTATTAAACCCGTCTTTCACCTTTCTTCACCCCACTTAAGAGGATTTTCCGAAAACAAAAAAATATTAGTTTCCTTATTTTTAAGGAAGATTCCAAATACAAATTTTCACGTCTTTAAACTGTTAAGTTTTTGAGATATAGATACACCCATTTTAAAAATTCACCCCCTTAACAAATGAATTGTAATATAAATATATCCTCAAAATTTCATTTCTTTATGTCTAGTAGTTTTGGCTCGGCGATGATGAATCAGTCAGTCAGTCAGTCAGTCAGTCAGTCAGTCAGGACATGTTATTTTATATATATATATATATATATGAAGATTTCCAATAGCTGCCGAGTGTGAAGGCTGCTGTATAACAGTAGTGTGAGGGCAGCGCAACCAGGGAAGCTGTTGGTTTTTTTTTCCAGCCAAGTCCCAGATAAGAGCTTCAACTGCTGCTCCATGTTCAGAATAGCTAAACTAGACAATATTCCTCCAGACTGCATACAGACTAAAGTCATAGTGTCTTTTCAATGAAACATCCTTAAAAATGTGCTCTCGCATAAACCTCACATTTATTTGGCAGTCATAGTACAGGCCCTTAACATGTTCCCTACTATTGTTGCACATTCCTCCGGACTGCATATAAACTAAAGTCCTAGTATGAGTTTTCAATCCAGTGTCCTTAAAATTGTGCTGTTGTATAAACCTCACACTTACCTGGCAGTCATTGTACAGGTTCTTAACATGTTCCCTGCTATTGTTGGCACTGTTGACAGTAAGTGCGAATGTGTCATGAGTCACCAATGTCTCACACTGAACTTTGGTGGTGTGGATCACAAGGCATGTGTGACTTGTGCTGAGGAAGTAGTTCTGCAGGCTGCTGGTGGATGGCGGAAGTATATATAGAATTAATACTTGGCTTATCTGGAGGTTGGTATTACATGTAATTGTCACTTGTCACCTCGTTATATTTTTCAGTACCATGTTGCACAAAACATTGGTTAATACGTGTGATTCTCACCTTGTTTTGATGAAACCATCCACTCACTTGAAGAAATACACTTGCACACCTAAATTTGAATTACTTCACACAACGTGTACACTTAAACCACATGAAACACCATGTCATTTTGGAGCTATGAGATTCTGCTTTCTTTCCATGCAGCATTACATAGAAGATCTGTGACAAGAAAATATGACAGGTACATGCAATATGATGTAAACAGAGAAAGAACTTGCTAACTCAGTTCTATAATGACTAGTGATTTACTATGTTGTGAAATTTTTGTATTACTCTAATGGCCATTGGTTGCAAGGAATGTCTCATCATTATTTCTTAATTTCAATGTATCTCTCTCTGTGTCTTTCCTGAAAATTCATCTTCTACACAAACCATGTTAAGGCAAGACTAAAATGTTAGAACACCGGGCTGAGTGGCTCAGACAGTTTAGGCGCTGGTCCTTGTGACCCCAACTTGGTAGGTTCGATCCTGGCTCAGTCCGGTGAAAGGTACTCAGGTACGTCAGCCTTGTGCTGGTAGATTTACTGGCATGTAAAAAAACTCCTGCAGGACTAAATTCAGACACCTCGGCGTCTCCGAAAACCGTAAAAGTAGTTACTGGGATGTAAAGAAAATATTATTATTGTTGCTGTTGTTGTTATTAAAATGTTAGAACTGATTATTTGATCTCAGACTACAGAGTTGTTTTGTGTCTGTTCTCGGCGTGGTTTTTGCATTGTGACTCCAGGCAGATGTGATATAATTCTTAATTTTTATTATCTGGATAGTTTTCCCCTATATTATATCAAAATAATTACAGCATGTTCCTATGGTAGCACAATAACATGAATTCTTTCTCTCAAAAATATGACTAATGCCCAAAGATGTCCTGAGCCACTAGAATTAATCTATTACAGCACACACCATGAGGATCTAATATGGAATAATATATTTCATGAACATTTATAATTGTGAGTCCAGAGGGCTATTTTTAAATGAACTAAAATCTTGTTGGTTTAATGTATGTCTTACCTTTTTAATCATTTGGAAAAATACATTATAAACAAATCAAATGCATAATTTTAAAGAGCATTTTGTAAATATATTTTTTGATATTTGTGTGATACAATTGTTTCTCACTTTAAAGACAGATCTTAGATTTGCTGTTAATTATTATAAGATATTACCATACACTTTATTAAATTAAAAGTCGAAATCCATAATACTAATTCTTAATATTCCTAAGTACTGTATACATAATCAACAACATAATCCTACTTTACAAAGGAAATTTAATATATCCTCCTATTCAATACATACACATCTCCATCACTAAATTGAGTAATTAGTACTTTAACACATTTTTGTAGTTCTGTTCATTACCACACATTCAGCACTTCAGTGAATCATATGTGTAATGGGCGAATAAAGTGGATGATGGAGTTGTGTATGTATTGAATAGGAGGACATATTAAATTTCTTTTGTAAAGTGAAAAGCGTCAATATGGAATGATTCTAATATCTCATAAACATAATCCTATATCTGGGGTAAATATGGTTCCACTCCATTTTACTCTAGATTGCAAAATAATACTGTATTTTAATACTCATGTTCAAAAGTACAAAGTATTTACCAACTCACATCCTTAAAGTTACAAATTCGTAATGTGTGAACATATTTGTTTCATAAGTCTGTTATTATTGCCATAATTAGTACTTCATTAAACACATTCTTGTAATTCTGTTCATTAGCATTCATTCAGCACTTCTTCAGTGCATCATATCTGTGTAATAGGTGAATAAAGGTGGATGTATAAAAATTCTTCTGCATTTACAAGACGGTCCACAGGTTTTGCAGCATCCACGTGTGCTACACATTGCACATGGCGTCTTTACATCCCTTGAACTCGAATGATTGTTTCCTAAAGAAAAAGAAAAAAACAGAAAAAATGAGCATATACACAAACAAATTAGATTGTTTCTTGTGCAGAATTATGATTTACAATTAGGTGTGACAATTTTTTTAAAACAGGGTTCTGCTAGCTTTATCATCCATTAGCTATGTGGAGGAAGAGAAGAAATATTGTTTCTTAACCTTCCTCGTCACTGTTACTTAAACTACTTTTATTCTACAGTATTTTAACATTGGTTTGGAAGAAATGATGAATGCCATAAAACAACTAATACCAAGAACGAAGACTGTAAGACTTTAAAGAAAATCATTGCAATTACATTATGTGACAGACTATGTGGAATGAGAGAAAAATATATCATGGTAAAATCACTGGGGAGGGGGGAACAAAGTAAATAAGAGATATAAGAAAGTTACTGCTGAAGAAAATAAAGTTGGAGAAATGTTCTTTTTAGAAATATCTAATTTGAACTCTGGGGAATAATAATAATAATAATAATAATAATAATAATAATAATAATAATAATAACAACAAAAACAACTTTTATAATTTTTATTATTATTGTTGTTGTTGTACCGGGAGGTACACCCCAACACCGCACATTTAAATCTAGCGCCTAAAAGAACTCCTCTACTGGTGAAACAGTGAAATTGAAACTAGACCAACTTATAAATTTACTCAGAAGATGTCACCACTGAAATATGATATAATTTTGTTGTTGTGAAGTTTCCTGAACTGTTTGTATTTCTACTTGCTTTGTTTGCCATTCATCAAGGAGTTTGGACATTCTTCCACAGATGGCACTGCTAAAAACTATGATCATGCACCCTGGTGCGAAGTGAAAGAACTTTTGATTTAGAGAAGTTTTGTATTCATAAGTTTTTTCCTAATTGATGTTCATTTATTTTTGTGTTGCAAAAATTTATCTTTTCTTTCCGCCAGTTTTGAATCCAACCAATCAATAATTTCTGTAATTATTTTTCCACCTATCACAGGCTTCTTCTCCGAGTCTGAGTGTCACTTTGAACTCAACCAATAAAATTCTGTGGGTGTGTCTTGATTATTCATGAATGATTTCGAACCTTCCATGAGGGTTTATAAACTGCAGACTTTCATGGCTCTTGGCCAATTGATCGTCATCTTACCGAGTGTGTGTGTCAAAGCAGGAGGCCTCTTCGTCAGCTGCTAGTACTTCTACAAGGTAATGGCCTCATAACAGCTTTCTTTCTTCTTGCTAGCTCCGCAGTTTAACCCGAGGGAAAGGTCCAAAATCGTTAACCATGTAACCTTCTTTCTAAAAATGTAACTTTCTGCCGGCTAATGTAATAACTTCATAAAATCTTCTACTGTAAATCGGGGATAGAGAGTGATGTACCCTCTCGAGCTCCCCTTCATCTTGGTTTGAGGTGCCATGTTTTGTTTCTGCAATGTATTAAAGTTATCTCCATGCGTGCTACTTCAGTAGTTTGGGAATAGCCCCTGTTTTGTCGGCTAAGCGCCCTATAGGTTTTTGAAGTTTTTTTTTTTTTTAGCTCAGTCTTCGACTCCATTCAAATTGTACTCGGGTCGTTTATCTAACCTTTTCTTTTTCACTAAGGCCCTGTAGGTTGGGTACTAGATACCTCTGTGTAATAAGATTTCTGTTTGTAAATAGTGCCTTGTAAGGCCAGAGATTAGTAGTTTCATGCTATGTTGCCCTGAGTAGGCTTGGAAAACTGAGAGCACGTTAGCTCTTTTTCAAGTGTTGTAAAAGTGCCTCTGGGAGGCCTGACATTGTAATTTTTGGGAGCAAGTGCTCCATGTGTTGAGGGATTTCTGCCCTTGAGTAAATTTGTGCTCTTTTGTAAATTTGAGCTAGGAGCTCAAGAAAAGTTAAGTGAGGGCTTAAATCCCACGATCTGTTCATACCACCAATTTTTTCATTCCTAGACTTGTTTAATGTTGGTTACTTGTACCTGTAAATTGTGAAATTTTGAATTTTGAAAATATAACCTTCAGTTTAAGTTTTAATTTTGACATTGTAGTTAGACCCATTCACCCTGGCACCTTCTTTCACCTCTGCAGTCCATAAATACCCCGGAACAATTATTATTTATTATTTTCCTAAAAGACTTTGCCATATTGACTATTGAAGATAATGAACCTTAAGTGGAGCAAGTTCCTATTTACAACTATGGTTGTTAACCACAGAGGTTGTTCTGTGTTTGGTCCACGAGAACTACTTTATTTCACTCAAGTCCGCTGTCAAGCCGGTGAGGACCCTGATATCTGCCACCTGGGATACACCACGTCAGAGTATCACCTCTCCGCCTGCTGCGACACTATAGTAGGTTTGTGGAATGGTACAAGGTCAACCCAAAGAACATAAAAGTTGGAAGCTCCAAACAATTTTTTTTTTTAATTATTTAGGAATTACTGATGACCTTGCTCTATTGTCCACCAGTATTCAGGAAACTTGACTCCAAATTAAATCTCTATAGGAAATAGCACAAAAAATAGATCTTACAATATATTTTGAAAAAACTGAGATCATGTTTACACATCCCCCACTGGTAAATAAAATAACAATTGATGGGCAAGAAATCAAAATTGTTGATAAATTTAAGTATTTAGGAGAAATCATAACTTATAATCTTAAAGAGAAACCAGCTTGGCATAACAGAATAAATAAATTAAACAAAGCAAATTATATTACAAAGACTACATACAATAAAAAAGAAAGCTTATCGATACCAGCAAAATTAAGACATTATAAAGCAGTCACACAGCCAGAAAAACTTCTGCTAGTGAAACCATTTTTAAAACTACTAATACAGCTGAAACAGAAAAAATAACTGAGACAGAAAGAAGAATAATTAGAACATGCATAAATAAACAGTATCAAGTTAATTGAGAATAGCATCAAATAAAACAGTTTATGAGGAAATTGAACCAGTATTCAGCACGATTAGGGAAAAACGTATATCATTCTATGGACATCTTATCAGAGCACCTGACACCAGATTTAGCAGAAGAAGAATTGAAAAAGTGTGGAATAGTAAGATCAAGATAAAATGGATCACAGAAATTAAGGAGATATTAAAAAACTACAAATAACAGTAGACGATCTCAAAAACAAACCAGAAAAATTAAGATACTGTACTTAAGACACACATACCAGGCTACAAACCAAGATTAATAAAAGGTCTAATTGGAGGGAATTTTCAACAGAACAAAGGAAGACAGCATCTCTCAGAATGAAAAAATATTGGGCTGATTGGAAATCAAGAAATCCTTTGTATAATTGACTAGAGTGGTCCATTGTAGGCCATAAAATATATTTTTAAAATTAAAAATATTATTACAATTGGGATGTGTAACCAGTAGATTTGTAAAGGCCAAAGATAGAGTAATTGTGACAAGAAGTAGGTAGAAAGAATAGCATAATTACTTCTTAAAAGTACAGAAATCACAAAAAGGAGGGAAAGCTGTGGAAATAGATGAAATTGCTGTAAAAATGATCAACGTAGTTAGACCTTTGAGATTGCTGATGTGCAGATTACTTGAGAACGTATGGAAATGCTGTCGTAACAGGTCTCACATTTCGTGTAAAGGCCCAGAAGATCAACAAAACTGAGTGAGTTGGCCATGTAGCTGCGAGCTTGCATTCAGGAGACGGTGGGTTCAAATACCACCATCGGCTGTGCTGAAGATGGTTTTCCATGGTTTTCCATTTTTCACCAAGCAAATGATGCCTTAATTAAGGCCATGAGCACTTCCTTCCCAACCCTAGCTCTTTCCCTTTCCTACCCATCATCACCAGAGGCCCCAGTGCAGGAGGTCCAAATGAAACTCTAACTGCGATTGCCAAACGTGAATTCAAGAAATTTAAATCTAATTTATATATACACTAGCAGATGTACCCGTGCTTCGCTACAGGATTCTCAGAAAGACTAGCTTTGTGGTTTTCCGAACTGAAGTCAACATAGGTCATTACAAAAACGTCAGTAGGAGTGTAGCGATTAAAAGCAATGTTGTCGTACAAAATCAAATGAAAAACCGCACATTTTGTCACTTTTAACGAACAGTAATACAGTTATGAACATTAAAACAAGAATAATAGTTAACACCACCTTTCCAATACTTATCTTTCCTATATTTAGGAAATAAACATTACAACAGGCGTTGTAAGATGGGACATGTTTCGCTTAACAGTCGTAAGCATCATCAGCCAAAAATAAATCTTAGCCTAAAGTTAGGTCAGGGCCCTGAACCTAGTGTCCTTAACATATATGGCACCCTAAGAATCAACATTTATATTTATAAAATGAAAATAGGCTTAAAACTAGTGTGAAAAACATGGAATGTTACAACATGGCTAAGAGAAAAAACACAGTCGAGTTGAGACAAAGTATAAGAACAGAAAGTAGGCTACAATACAGAGCTGGTAGTGAAATAATTAAAATCATTAGGATATCATTGTTACCAGTTAATTATTTCACTACCAGCTCTGTATTGTAGCCTACTTTCTGTTCTTATCCTCTGTCTCAACTCGATTGTGTTTTCTCTCTTAGCCATGTTGTAACATTCCATGTTTTTCACACTAGTTTTAAGCCTATTTTCATTTTATAAATATAAATGTTGATTCTTAGGGTGCCATATATGTTAAGGACACTAGGTTCAGGGCCCTGACCTAACTTTAGGCTAAGATTTATTTTTGGCTGATGATGCTTACGACTGTTAAGCGAAAGATGTCCCATCTTAGAACGCCTGTTGTAATGTTTATTTCCTAAATATAGGAAAGATAAGTATTGGAAAGGTGGTGTTAACTATTATTCTTGTTTTAATGTTCATATCTGATGTCCAATACGGTCTACAATGATATTTATTACTTGTACAGTAATACAGTGCCGATCTAACAGTCCGAAGTTCCAGAGCAGGAATGACCAGGCCGCAGACAGTTGTGAACACTCCTCTGCCATGATTGTTCTTAAATATGCACACTGCTCATTCCAATCAGTACCTCAGAGTAGGGATTGAATAGCTTGAATGCTATGGTGAACCATTGTGTTACGTACCAGTAGTATCAGAAAATTTATGAATTAGAGGAATGGCATGATAAGGAAGAAAGTTATCTAACTCCCCAGCTACTTTCCGCCAATATTCAGGCAGGCTGTTACACTCTGTACGACTGGGCGAGTTGGCCATGTTGTTAGGGGCGCGCAGCTGTGAGCTTCCATCCGGGAGATAGTGGATTCGAACCCCACTGTTGGTAGCCCTGAAGATGGTATTCCATGGTTTCTCATTTTCACACCAGGAAAATGCTGGGGCTGTACCTTAATTAAGGCCACGGCCGCTTCCTTCCCATTCCTAGCCCCTTCCTATCCCTCGTCGTAAGACCTATCTGTGTCAGTGCGACGTAAAGCAAATTTTTTAAAAAACCTACTCGGTACGCAGCAATAATCCTAATTGTCAGAGATGAGTGGTAACAGAAGACATAAAGCATATCACAACAATGGTCAATGTAATGATATTGTTGATCCATTTTATGAACTTTCTATTTTTTAGGCCTTCACATTTAGTTTTCTTTCGACTCTGATATTCGGGCATCTTATAAAATTATTTATAGCATAGACTGTAGTTCCTTATTTTCCGGCTTTACATACCGATTTTCATTAAATTCTCTTCAGCCGTTTTCTCGTGATGCGTGTACATACATACAGACAGGCAGACAGATAGAAATTACGGAAAATTAAAAAGTGCATTTGCTTGCTTCTGTGAACACGACTGATACAGAAATACCATCCTTTTTGAATTCTGAGCAATGTACAGACAAAACTCTTATTTTATATATATATTATATTGTTGTTGTTGTTGTTTGAGTCACCAGTCCTTTGACTTGTTTGATGCAGCTGTCCGTGCCACCCTATCCTGTGCCAACCTTTTCATTTCTACATAACTGCTGCATCTTACATCTGCTCTAATCTGCTTGTCATATTCATACCAGGGTCCACCCCTACCATTCTTACCACCTACACTACCTTCAAAAAACAACTGAACAAGTTATGGGTGTCTTAAGATGTGTCCTATCATTCTATCTTTTCTTCTCATCACATTTAGCCAACAAAGTGAAGTAAACCAAGGAATCCACCTAATCGGTACAATATACTTTTTGCCTTAGGCGAATTTACATTTCAGTAGTACATGTTTTGTTTGTTAACTAAACATCATCAGCTACAACATGTTTAGGTGACATAATTAAAGGGTATAAAACCATATTCTCATGTTAGTCTTAAAACACTCACAATGCCATAAATACTTTGACCTCCTGTGGGTGGGGGACGCAGATGAAGAATACACCTGCAGTATCCCCTGCCTGTTGTAAGAGGCAACTAAAAGGGGCGACAAATGGATGATGAAATTAGAACCATGAGAATACGCATGTTTAGTACCATTACATGCGGAACACATTACTGGCGACTAGTACAACCCTGCGGGGGAAAACCGTGAGTCTACGTTAATAGGAGCAGTACCATTATATGAGAAACACTACGGGTCTGGGCGTTTTGTGATAATGGTCATCATGTGTATTCCACCAGTTTGTTCCACTGTGTTCAGAATGGGTTTGCATTGCCTATGAGTAGGACCACTTTATAAAAAACACCATTGGTCTATGTTGCCTGTGATTAGTGCCACTAAGTGAGAAACACCATAGGTTTGGCTGGCGCCCGTAATTAGTACCACTGTGTGAGTAAAAACATGGTCTGCATTGCCTGGGAGTAGTAGGAACACCATGGGTATGTGTTGCCTATGGGCGTTGCTATAATGTGTGACATACCATGGGTCTACATTACCTGTGATTAGTATCACCATGCAAGAAGCACCATGAGTCTGCGTTACCTGTAGACCACTATAGGAGGAACAACATGGTTCTGCTTTACCAGTGATTAGTTACCATTATGCGGGGCTGGTGACCTGGATTTTGGACCCCTTTAGATAATGAGTATCATCCCAGTAAAGAAGGCATTGTGAATTGGACCCAATGATTGTTTTGTTTGACTATCATTTTTTTCATCATCATTCGTTTTAGAATCTAGTCGGTGGATACATTTTGAAGTTTTAATTTTTTTTCGTTTACCTCGTAATTAGGGGCCGATGACCTAGCTGTTAGGCCCCTTTGAACAACAAACATCATAATGAAAACTTCGACTTTGTTAGGCCTTGAATGCATTGAGGGGGAAAGGAGGGAAGGTAAACAAAATTAACTATATGTAGTCTTGGATTAAAAGACTTATTACCTAAAACACTTGAGATAACTGATAACATATAAAAATATTTTTAAAAATATAGTCCTCATGTAAGCATACGATCTCAGATCTACAAAGAAAAAGAGAAATTATTTCCGTCTTATAGTGTCGTGTCTTGTTTAAAAGATTCTGAGTAACGTACATATGAATAAAACTGGTGATGTTTGCCGTAAAATTTGACACTTCAGTGGAGAAAAGAGTATGGATGTCTTGCATTTGACTGTGTTTATTAAGCGGTTGATGATTTGCAACTCGATTCTAATATTGAAGTGTCACTCTTGCCTCACATTTCTTGGGAGATTACTCTCGATTACTCCTGATACTATATTGGTAGTATATAATTTGATCCAGTCCGCAGAACATTTTGTGAACTTGTCACTGATGAAGAGAATGTAATGGTGTTCTTGAAATATATAGGCTGCAGTAATTAATTTATACGTATTAAATAGTTTATTAGTATTGACAAGGCAGACTCATAACATCACCTTTTTATTTTCCTTTTTTTCTTTAGTGTTGTGATTATCACATGTGAGTCATTGCTGGACTGAACTGATTGCTGTGAAACTTAAAATAAATCAGTTATTCAAAACTGAATTGCCACCTTCGATAAGTGTCGGTTGCTATTTCTGAGTGGCTAATCAGAAATAGCATACTCTTGTCTTTAATCATAATAAATGCAATTAAAGCCTATTTTCTTCATATTGTCAATGACTATGGAATTTATTATGTCAAAATATACAACATATTGTATTATAATGTTTAAAAGTAGGTAGATATGTTAAGTATGAAGTTGATTTGGAAAGCAGACATTTAAAGAAAAAAAGGACAAATCTTAAGTTTTCGCTATATTTAGCAGCTCTTAAAAAATTGTTAACCTAGGCCTAAATAAAACATTACGATAAATCAGATGCTTGTACCAGAAGTGTTTGTAAATTGTATCAGCATTTATATTAACGTGTTCTTTTATGTGTGTGTGTATGTGCGTGTTCGTGCGTGTGTTTTTCATTCCCTATCTACCTACAGGTCTCGAATTCCATTATAGTGGTCTGATAAATTTAAAATTTCAATTTGAAAAATATTTCAGTGATAGACACAAACAGCCTTGAGTTATTTTTCTTAAAAATTATAATGTGATAATAGGAAAAGAAAGCAGTGATCTATGGTAGTTCTTCCGGATTATGTTAACTACGGAAGCCATCATGAATGATTGCGCAATTCTGGCGGCGACAGAAGGCGGCGTGTGACGTCATGCATATAACAGTCATTTTCGCTACTACGCAACTCATACTTGGTGCTATTCAAACATTAATAAATATAATAGAGAGTAATTTACCTGTAGACACTGCTTTCCCGTTCTCCCGATCCGTTTTGCTTCGTGGCCAGACCATAGTCGAATTTTAGTTTCGCTATAGCACTACCATGCTATATGTACTCTTTGATGTTGCACACGCAGTTTGGCAATGGTTTTCAAGCGCACGGCTTTGCACACGACTTTTGCACACGATATATTTGTTAGGCAAATGATGGAAAGAGTAGATTATGCTCCATAACATTCCGAAATTACTGAAGTAACCGTTTCGTGTTCACCGTAAATTTCGTTTTAAAATATATTAAGCGTTCTCATTTCGGTCGATTTGAATGTTCTTTGTTTCTTTGCTGGCACATTCCGGTTTTGGAAGTGTAACGTACCAGTGCGCCTGCTGACAGATTATTTCGTGGACCTGGCGCGTTTTGTTTTTCCTCGATAGTTATGCTGCGCAAATATCCAATTTGAAAATGGAGAAACGTTAGATAATACTTCCGCTAGACTCTATTTGTCGGTCTCCTGAGCTGAATGGTCAGCATCGTGCCCATCGGTTCAGATAGTCTCGAGATCGATTAAAAGACGGTTTGAGGTTTTTAGTAGAGTCAGGTTAATTATTCCTCCGATTCCGCGGGCTAGATGTCCGTATAAAGCTTCGAACACTGCATTTTTTTTAAAAACTTGCTTTATGTCGCACCGACACAGATAGGTCTTAACAGCGACGATGGGATAGGAAAGGGCTCGAAGTGGAAAGGAAGCGGCCGTAGCCTTAATTAAGGTACAGCTTCAGCATTTGCCTGGTGAGGAAATGGGAAACCACGGAAAACCATTTTTAGAGCTGCAAACAGTTGGACTCGAATCCACTATCTCCCGGATGCAAACTCACAGCTGTGCGGCCCTAACCGCACGGCCAACTCGCCCGCTAATAACATACCGCAATATCAGTCACCACAGAAATATGGGATATGTTGTCAATACTTGGCGTTGGGAAGGGCATCTAATTATAAAAAGTGGTTTAGTACAAAACACCGGCATGTAGGAAAAGCGTTGGAAGACGATGACTCTCTTGTTCTTACTAATAAGTGGTTTTTCTACTGAGTGTCTTGGTTGCGCATTTGGGCTGTGTAACTGTATGCTTCCATTCAGAAGACTGAGAGTTTGAACCTTTCAAAGGCAATCCTAAATATGGTTTTCCATGGTTTTCAATTTTCACACAAGGCACTTCCTTCGCATTGTAACTGAAAAAACTATCAGAGTTAGTGCAGTATTAAACTGCTGGTATAGCTTATGGAAAGAGGAAGCGAGTGCTCTGTCGTACTTAATAGGTGGTGGCAAGAGACTGCACTAGGGTTGCTTTGGCTGCACCTTGCTGTTTGCATTAATACAATGAGCAGGTATGGCAATACACAAAACGTACATGAAGGTCTTCCATTTGACAGAATGGCCTATGAATTATTTCCTTTCATGTGCCTTGTGTGTACATTCCAGGAATATTTGAATAGAGGAAGCTGGTTAATCCAATAATTTAATGGCTTAATGTTATCATCTATAAAGATTTGAACATTAGTAATTCTGAAATGACTTACAAAGTATTAAAATACAGTTCAAACTATTATGCATTTAACATTATCTAAAACATAGAAAAAGTTTTAACTCGCCCTCAAAAGAGTTAGTTGTCCGAAACCTTGGAGAACTTGCGGGACAATTTTGCTGATTTGGGCGATAGTACCTCTTTACTTACTTTCTTCATACAGATGAAGAAGCGGCACTTAATGAAATACTAATTTTTCCACAAAGTCACATCTGTAATCACTGCTGCATTCAAAGCTTGTGGGTCCAACAACAATGGAGTCCATGCTGTCCAAACATGCGAAAAATATATCCCCGATAATATTTTTCTGAGGCTACCTCCTCTACTTGCAATAGCAAACTAAACACACATTGTGAAGGATATGTCAAGTATCGGATGCCTTTCTTCGTGCCATAATCTTTAATGAGGGTAAATGTTGCCTGTGGAGGCTCACGTGATTGTTCACTACAAACAGTGTGAACACAATCTATTACATGTAACAAGCTGTAACAGCTTCATTTTAGATAATAATCCCGTATCGACTATAAATCAAATAGCGAATATTTAAGGTTAACTTAAATATTATATTTAAGTGGTCCGCCTATTCAATACATATATAATTTATTACACTTAGGACATGTTTCGTCCCGTAAGGGACATCTTCAGCTATAATAAACTACAATAACATATCAGGATACCAAAATTACATTATTAAATTGGAAAGACTCATTAAAAACATTGTTGTATGATAGGACCTTTAAAATAAAATATTGGCAAACTTGGTTAAAGTTGCAAGTAATATAATCAATAATACTGGTTGAATTGTTCATTAAACTCTTGATGATACGGTTCGTGGGACAGCAAGTTTGGAGAAATGTGTGGGGGTCTCAGCTCTTTGCTTTAAGCTCCACCATTATCATCATTTTGCGCTCCAGCGATCCGGTTGTGGGTGTTTACGAGCCTCTTCCAGTTCATCCTGTCCATCCACTGCTGATGTTCTACCTTTTGCTGCCAATTTACGTCACGTTTGGCAAGGTCTTTGAAAATTTGCTTTTCTCAACTATCACAAGGCCTACCTCTGGGTCTCTTACCAACAACATTCCTTTCATAGTATGCTCTTGGGGTCCTAATTGGAGCCATCTTTCTAATATATCCATACCATCGTAATCTGCTTAATTCTAAGATTTCCAATAGGCTCCTGTCCAATCCAAGTTGCTGTTGAGTACTTTCATTCCTTATTTTGTCTCTCCTTGTCTTCTGGAGATATGGCTGAAGGAACTTCATTTCAGTGGCCCGTAGGTGACTTTGTGCAGATCTAGTCAACGTTGCTGCTTCTAGTCCGTATGTCAGGATTGGTACAAGATATGTTTTGTACAGTGTGAGCTTGCAAGCCTGGAGAAATGAGTCGTCCCAAAGTAATTGACGTATGGAGTCATAGAATTTTGATGCAGCTTGTATTCTATTGCCTATTTCTTGCTTTATGGTATTGTCAGAAGAAACTAAGCTCCCTAAGTATTTGAAGTTATTGATAATGTCTACTTCTTCAGTTTGCACTCGCAGGTGGACTGCTTCAGGATTTCGACTCATGACTAAACTGACGGTTTTAGTTCGGCTGATGATCATTCCCATTCTTTCAAATTCTTCTTGCCAAAGATCTAGTTTAGCTTGAACTTCTGCTTCTGTCTCACCCCATAGCATAACATCATCAGCAAATACAAGTGCATTTGTTGTCTGATCTTTCATTTGCACTGCTTTTATAACCTCATCCATTACAGTAATGAAGAGAAGTGGTGATTGACAACTTTCTTGCTGGACTCCACTCTGGGTTTCAAAACAGTTTGACCTACCTCCTTGAATTTGCACACAGATCTTTGTCTCTCGATATAGTTGTTTTACTCGAGCTATAATCTCATCTGGCATTTCTTTACGTCTCAGACATTCCCATATATGCTTACGTGATACGTGATCATATGCCTTCTCAGTATCCAAGAGTACAACTATAACTGTTCTATTCTTATCCCAGTATTTTTCGAAGAGCATTCTTGTCGAAAAATGAGGTCTAGCATTGATCTTTTCGCTCTAAATCCATGTTGTTCTTCCTCAAGTTTAGGTTCAACAAATTTTCTGATTTTTCTCTCCAGGATGGCCACATATTTTTAACTCGTGGGATAGAAGGGTTACGCCTCTATAGTTGTACTTTTTTCGATCACCTTTCTTAAATAGTGGAATAATCACTCCTTGCTTCCAGTCACAGGGGATTTCATTTTCTTCCCAAATTTTATTTAGTATCCTGTATTCCAGGTTCCTCAAGTGCTTTGATCATGACCACACTGAACTCGTCCAATCCTGCAGGCTCCTTGTTTTTCATTTTACATATTGCTGTCTCCACTTCCAGCTATGTCAATCTTTCTACATTATAATTTATATGGTTTAGAGGGTCATCTTGTGTATCGTCAGTTGTATTACAGTTCAGTTATTGAAATATCTACTGAATTCCTGTAATATTTCATTTCATTTCTAGTTACCTTTTCGTTTGGAAGCTCTACTGTGTTGATAGTACTATTACCATTTCTTTTGTTTGTCTTGCCCTATTCTATTGGCAAGATCTTCTTTGCATTTCTGTTTCTCAATGTCAACTATACTTTTGACCTGTAATCTTTTTTTCTGTGTAAAATGATAGTTAATCCTTGATTTCACTTCGATTTCCTCACACTCTGGCCAAAGGTTGAAGCATTAAGGAGAACACCCAATCAACGACCACCCCTCTAGCATGGCGGATCAATACATGAGCAGTACACCGTAGCCTACATTATATAATGAGGTGAAACTGCAACACCACTTCATTCCACTGTGAGCTTCGCTGCTATCAAAGTCAGTCGGAACCCTTGATAATGCCAAACTCAGTCTTTGGTGAAACGTCAGGACCATCTCATGCTCCTGGACCACGGCCTACAAGCCCAGCGTCTGAGCCACTCAGCCTGGCCAATTCAGTTGTAAATATAGGATTTTACCCCATGGGACTCCAGTAGCCTCCCTATTCTGTCAGTTGTTATCCCAATATACAGCAGAATGGCTTTAGCTGCCGGCTGCTCCTCTTCTTTCTCCCTGGTTGTTGGATATCTGGCATGGAGTGCTCGCTGGATATCGTTAAGGCTGTACCCTTTAGCAAGTAGGGTCATATTGAAGTGGCTGAGCTCCTCATTTAAGTGCTGAGGTTGACAAATTCTCCTAGCACGGTCGGCAAGCATCTTAATCACTCCGTATCTTCTGAAGATAGCAGTCTGTGGGGGTCGGCTTGCGGTACACTGTGTCCCAAGTTTAAATCGGCCATCTTTCATTACCACAACATTGAGGAAAGGGAGTTTGCTTTCGGTCTCCATAATGAACTGAGTATTGGTGTTAATACTATTCAGATGCTATAGATACAGCTGTATTTGTTCCTGTCCATGGCTCCAGATCACAAAGGTGTCGTGTACAAAGCGCAGCCACACCTCAGATTTCAGTGGTGCGATCTCAAGTGCTGTTTGTTAAAACTTTTCCATACAGAAATTTGCAATCACCGGACTCACAGGACTGCCCATGGCGACACCATCGATTTGTTCATAGAAATTGTCATTCCACAGGAAACAGCTTATGGTGATGCAAAGGTTGAACAAGTTGGTAATGTCCTCGGGGAAAAAATCTGAGCGAGGTGGTCCAGGCCCTTATTCACAGGTACTTTAGTGAAGAGTGAGACCACGTCAAAGATGGCAAGCAGGTCTTTGGCTTCTAACTGGATGTTCTTTAGCTTTTCTATGAATTGGCCTGAATCTTTGACGTACTCCGCTGTGCTGCCGATGTAACGTAGTAAGGTGGCCAGATGTAAGGTGTAGAGGTACGTTGTCCTTATGTATCTTGGGTAAGCCATATAGTCTCGGAGGTACGGCTTCACTTTTGGATGTTTCCCTTTTTACATTGTCTGGTAAGCGTGTGGTAATAGGAATAATCAAATTTTTCAACTTTTATTTTCCTGAATAAATTATTTCAATTAATTAATAAAGTGAGGAATACATTTCATAATGATCCGGAAATTATCCTGAATTTAGATGATTATGCTTTTCACTCTTTGATTAATTTTTACTCGCTTTCATATCTTTACAAACAGAGGAGTTACTTTAATTTTTCTGAAAGCCTACATTTTCCATTAAAACAGCTTGGCATGTTTATACCCCACCTTTTACATTTTTTCCTCGCATTAAAAGGGTTCATGAGAGATCTGGCCCTTTGCTTGAAGTGACAGTGTTGAAATGTCTGGAGGTACATGTGATACAGCCACCCTCAGAATGGAATGTAGGTGTTCATCACTGATCTGAGAATGTAATTTTGATTTTATAAACAGTTTTGAAAACGTTTGTTTACAAATGTAAGTACTCTCAAATGCACACAAGTATTTTCTTGCAAATGTTAAGAAAGCTAAAATATTTTCATTATTAAACACCTTGTAAAAATTACTAAGATTTCTCTCCGTGAACATGCTCCTCAATTGAGAACAACACTAAAGTTCAATTAATTCGACCTGTAGTTGCACAGGTTCATCGCAAACGTCAACTGCAAATGGATTTTCGAACAAATAAATTTTCTCCACTCTCACAGAAAGGTCTTTAAATGTATTGTCAGACTCGTTCTTCAATAAGCAAATTAACTTAACCCGCGAGTGGTCGCTAGCCGAAATGTAACGTGAGTGGTCACGTGTGAGACTTTCTCTCACATTAATAACATGGCTTAATTCACAGTTTTGTGGGGCGTACGGCTGAAATTTACAACTGAATTGACCGGGCTGAGTGGCTCAGACGGTTAAGGCGCTGGCCTTCTAACCTCGATCCTGGCTCAGTCCGGTGGTATTTGAAGGTGCTCACATATGACAGCCTCATGTCGGTAGATTTACTGGCACGTAAAAGAACTCCTGCGGGACTAAATTCCGGCACCTCGGCGTCTCCGAAGACCGTAAAAGTAGTTAGTGGGACGTAAAGCAAATAGCATTATTATTACAACTGAATTGAAAAGCTAGTTCTACCTTATATATTTTAGATAAAAATGAAATGATTAGGTGTGTGTGTGTGTGTGTGTGTGTGTGTGTGTGTGTGTGTGTGTGTGTGTGTGTGTGTGTGTGTGTGTGTGTGTGTGTGTGTGTGTGTGATGGCGTATGGCTTTTAGCACTGGGAGTGTCCGAGGACAAGTTCGACGCACCAGATGCAGGTCTTTTGATTTGACGCCCGTAAGAGACCTGCGCTTCATGATGAGGATGAAATTATGATGAAGACGATACATACACCCAGCCCCTGTGTCAGCGAAATTAACCAATTAAGGTTAAAATTCCCGACCCCGCCGGGAATCGAACCTGGGACTTCTGTGACCAAAGGGCCAGCACGCTAACCATTTAGGATGGAGCCGGACATGATTTACTGTTTATTAAAGACACAAATTACTACTTAAAATAACATATTGAATGAATATAAAAATAACTTCGGTCCTGAAGTTATAAAAAGTAAAATCTCACACATGCATTATATCTAGTAATATTTACCTACAAAGCAAGGTTTCTGAACACAATAACATTTTCAGAAACAAGAAGTGCTCATAATACAAATACTAACGCATACAACAGGAGTAAGTTTCCCGCTCCACTTCAAAATAACACCAACGTCATTAGTCGCGCGATGAGAGAATCTCTCACGCAGCGCGCACGGACACATAGGAACCTTTGTTCTGACTAGGGGAGGGGGTGCTTACCCTTCAAATGTGAATCGCTCTACTCACAAAAGTTATAAACTCAGCTAGACGAGGGAACAGTCACCTCCCTTTCATCACTGTGAAGTAATATCACAATAAAAAATAATGTGAGAAAATCTCATATAGCGACCATTCGCGTGTTATTAAACCGATCCTGTGGCACTGAACTATTTGAGTTCGCTTCTTAAAGCTCGGTACAACATGAAGTGTGCAAACATGCTCTTCTCTAATTGCTGTTGAAATAATTTCAATTTATTTTGGAACACTAACACTTAACTATACATTTCAGTTAAAAGCATGCCTTTTGCTTGTAATCCCTTATTCAGAATGTTTAAAATTTGTGTTAAACCTGTGAGCTTTCTGCTTCATGTTTGTAAATGTGTTTATTTCTTCACGAAGATAAAAGAAGTGTTTCAAAATATTACCACGACTAAGCCAGCGTACCTCACTATGATTAATTACATTGCCGTAATCACAATCAATTTAAGTCAGAAATGACTGGAACTGCCACTGATTGAGTCCACGTAATAGAATGTAATTAATTGTAGATGTCACTGTGTTGATATCATGTTGTAAATTTAATACCTTTCTGCAGAGCACTTGTTGATGAATAATTCAAGGGTCACACCAGTATCTCTGTTAGTAAATTTTTCTTATTCTTCCAATAATCCAATTTTTGTACCAATCACATTCCTTACACCATCAGTTGTTTTAGCTGCCAATCCATCCCGTCCTAAACTGAGATCCTTCATTGTTTCACTCAGTTGGAGAAACAAATCTTCACCTGTTGTAGTTCCATGGATACTTCTTAAAGATCCCAACTCCTCAGTTATTTCACACGCTTTGTCAAAGCCACAAAAATTAAAAGTTGTGCTGTATCACAGACGTCATTACTTTCATCCAAAGCCAACAAAAAGTACTCAAAGGATTTTGATTTATCGCACTGTTATAAACACAAATTAGCCCCAAGTTCTTCTGTTCTTACCAAATTTATCATTTGTTTCTTTTCAGGACAAATTTCTTCTATTACAGAAAGTATACAGTTACTCACAAACTCCCCATCTGAAAATGGTTTCCTTTTCGCAGCTAATAGTTGTGCAGCTTTATAACTATTGCGGATTGCATCTATATTTTCCTCAGTCTGTTCATTGAACATTTATTTTTGAGCGGTGAGACCTATCGTTTCCTATGGATGTTCCAAGATAACTGTACATGTATAATCCCCCATGGAATGTATAAGGTCTTCCACTCTCTGGGGAAGTCTACAGCTGTAATTCCAAGAAACGAATGGGATGTCTAATTCCTACCTGCTTTCAAGGTAGGAATAATTAAGCATCTTACAAGATTCCTACAGCCCAGTAAAAGAAATACCCCCTCAAGAAGAAAACTACCGTACACATAAGTCAGACTTTTTTTCGTATGGTTTTGTCTCCTTTTTCTATAAATTACAACAAAGTTCTTATTAACTACATTTTTGGTTTCTACAAAAAGAAAAAAAAACTGAAATAATAATAATAATAATAATAAAGTAATAATGCACTGAAGAGTTGTTGCATTAGTGGAGGTTAGGCATAGTATGTACCATATTGCATACATTGTTGACATGTCTCATTATATTGTACAGGCTAGGGAAAGTTATTAATTTAAAAATAAGTTTGCAGACAGTTTTCTTCTAAGACTACTCTCTGTATTTTATCCGAGAAAAATTGATTTGTTAGCTTCATTAGGGATCGATCAACTTCTTCAGCAATTCCAATACTAACGTGAAAGGACAGTCCTTTCCTTGCAATTTCTGGATAGCTAAAGATATGCACATCAAATTGGGATGAATGAATATAGGTTGCTCTTGCAGAGGTGCCGACCATTACGGATTGTCTTTAATTAGTACGGATTTTACCTCACCATTATGGCATTACAGTCAAACGCACAGAAAAGCGACATTATCATGAAAAAATCCACGAAATAAAAGGAAAGAAGAAAAAATGTCCAATCCTTTCAAGTATTACTGCTAACCCTCCCCCGTTTCACTGTTTGAGAGTCGGCAACACTACTTATTTGATCGTTATTTCCTTTGCTACCCGTGAGCATTGTGAAATTCATTATGAATGAAGGAGCTGTACCCTGCTCATCTCTGCTGTAAAACCATAAGTAATGTTGTATTTACAGTATAACTCTCCCACAGTAAGAGTTTTCAGTGTTGATAGGAAAAATGAGATATTTCAAGCCTATATTAAGCACATCTCACTGAAACGGCTTATCGTTCAGAAAACAAAAATGCCATCACAGTGGGAAGGATGCTTCAAGAAAACCTACAATGAAAAGCAGCTGCTGGGTGCGAAACAAGCTACAAAGAATGTTTTATCACAGAACTAACGGGTAACGCGCAAATTTTATTGTGTAATATATACTTCAGAATAGATTGCTATCAGGAAAAGTAAAAGTGGTGTCATTATCGAGAAGGAAGTAGCATACTTTGGATTTGACTCAAAAGTGTTCAGAGGTGGGAAAGGATGGGGAGGAGGTTACTGATGACCCACTTCAAAGTTTGGCATCTCTGCTCACGAAGACCATCTTTGCTACCATTTACCTCTTACACTACTTCAAAATAATCGGCATAATAGGCAGCAGCTTCGAACCACCTTTTGCATCTTGTACGAACTGGTGAAGGCATGAATGGCACATCACCAACTGTATCAAAAAACATATTATTGTGATGTGGAGCCTTCAGAAATACTGTTTTCCCTGTAGAGATCAAATCGTTTACTTAAGAAAAGGTAGCCCAGACTGCTTCAGGAACTCAATGAAGTCCATGTGCCACACACACATTATGTGTGTCATCTTAGGATATAATATCCCAAGACCTTCCATGGCTTTGCACATATAATGTGCAGCATCAATGCAGGCCATGAGAACATGATTGTAAAGAATGCTTGATGGTCACAAAAAACTAAGTGCACCAATGAAAAAATGCATCAACTGTTGAGTGATTCCCTTTATTGTTGTGTAAGACATCCATAGTTAGCAGATATGATTCATCTCTCTCTTCCACCTCTCCTAAAATTCCAAACATAAAGTTAATTACAGATCATTGATCCACATCTGTTGTTTCGTCTAGTGAGACCCAAATATATTTTCCATCAGCCTTTTCCCTTAGTTTACCTAACACTACTTCATAAAGCTCAAGAGCATAATTCTTTCTCATTGTTGAACTCATCTGGGACTAGCTGTTTCGTATACAAACTGATCTAAATTCCTATTTTTTTTAAGTTTAGACAGTGGTATATTTGCCCAGACACAAGTCTTCATTAAATTTGCTTTGTGTTGCTTCAGATTTGACTATAGCTGTGGTTACAAGAAGCTGGTGTTTTTGTGTCATTTTTCATTTGTATTTAGTTGTTTGAAGATGATGTTGAACTTGGTACTTTTACGATACTGTTATGGCTGTGCTACAATATTTACAAACAAAATACTTCTGTCAGTTGAAAAGTCTTCAAACTTGCGTACATATGCTTTCAGTATATCACTAACTCTTCTTTCTAGGCATTACAAATTAAGTAGAGACAGCACAGTCCTTCAGTATACTGTGAACCACAATCTGTTTCAATACAACCGTAGGACTGATGGGAACTAATTGACCGAGCGAGTGGTTGTGTGGTTTGGGTCACATGGCTCTCAGCTTGCATTCAGGAGATAATGGGTTTGAATCCCACTGTTGGTAGCCCTGAAGAAGGTATTTCATGGTTTCCCATTTCCACATCAAGCAAATGCTGGTGCTGTACCTTTTTTTTTTTTGTTAGTGGCTTTACATCACACCAACACAGATAGGTCTTATGGTGACGATGGAATAGGAAAGGTCTAGGAGTTGAAAGGAAGTGACCGTGGCCTTAATTAAGGTATATCCCCAGCATTTGCCTAGTGTAAAAATGGGAAACCACGGAAAACCATCTTCAGGGCTGCCAACAGTGGGATTCAAACCCACTATCTCCTGGATGCAAGCTCACAGCCACGTGCCCCTAACCACATAGCCAACTCGGCCGGTTGTACCTTAAGGCCACGGTTGTTTCCTTCCCTCCCCCAGCCCTTTTTTAACCCATCATCGCCATATGACCTATCTGTGTCAATGCAGCGTAAACCAAATTGTAAAAAAAAAAAAAAAAATACTTTTTTAAATATACCTAATTGTGCATGAAAGCCCATTGTTTTTAGCTATTTACGAAGTGGGGGAGAAGGCAGCTTTATCGTAAATGAAATTCCAGGAATCTGTAGCTTGCTTGCCTAATTGTATTGCACGTAGACAAAACCATAGCTGGATGTAGAGCTGGTGTTACAAATTGTAAACTGCTACCCGTCTGTCAAATAGACTACATGGTGACGAGCAGCACAGCTCAACTTCTTCAATATGGCAATGGCATTAGTCATGTACAGGTTTCCAGCACATAAGTTATCTCACAAACACATGCCATTTTTTTCTAATATTGTCCCACAGAAGCTGGTGTCTACATTCACAATGCAGAATACTTTTAAAATATACCCTGACAGGAGGAAAGCACAAAATATGTGCTATTAAGATAAAATTACTCCAAGTATGCAATTGCATATGCTATATGGGGACCCAGCTCTAATCATGCAAGGAATACCAGTTGTGCTGATTGCTTTCTTAACACGTTCACTGCTTTGCAAGTCACATGCAACTCGTACAGCACTAAAATGTGGTGCTGGACAAAATACACATTTTATTCCTATGCTGCTACAGTGATAACTTTGCGTAACAGTACGGCAGTGAGTCTCAGGTGGTACCTATGATGTTCTATGGCATAGACGTACACTTAACCACTACCTTATACCACGAGGCACAGTGTAATACAGTTTTTAATATTTGCTATATGAGTACCAGTGTCCCGCATTTTTACTAGACTCTGCTCATCTGCGTTGGACAATAGGAGTTACACATTCTTGATCGTATATTATCGTGCTGTAGCAGTCATTCTAGGCTTGTGGAAATCTGTTGTGACAGCGGGTGAATATCCTTGTCAGTGTGTTAAGTAACTACAGGATTTACAATTAGGGCATCTTTTCTATGCAGCATTACCGTAATGGTTATAGATGAAACTAGGGTTCCTTGGAGAGGCCATTTAATTTTCAGAATGTACATTCCTAACAAAACTCACAAATATGGAGTTAAGGTGTATAAACTGTGTACAAAAGGAGGTTACACTGTTAGAACAAAGTTCTATGCAGGAAAATCCAGTGTGAGTGAAAGCGGAATAGGACATGCTCATTCTGTTGTAATAGAGTTTCTAAGAGGGTTTCTAAATGAAGGCCGTATCCACTATGCTGATAATTTCTACACCAGTGTACCTCTGACAGAAAAACTTTTGAGGAACAAAACATTTGTGATTGGGACCCTTCGTAGCAATAGACGTGGACTACCACTGATAGTGAAACAGAAAATGAAGAAAAGAGAGGTAAGATGTGTCAGCACGGTACTGGTGTTATCAAGTGGGTTGATAAGCAACATGTTCTAATGCTTTCAACACTGCCGAGCCATAGTGACTGGTAGACTCTGGGACAAAAAAAAACAGACAGTGAACCTATCAGGAAGCCTTTCTTTGTTCTAAATTACAATGGAGCTAAAAAGGGGGTCAATTTCATTCTAACAAATGTCTTCCTATTATTCAGGTCTACGGAAAGGAATGAAATTGTACAGGAAAGTAGCCCTATAAGTTATCATTGGAATGGCCTTGGTTAATGTTTGGTTACTTCACACCTTGACGTCTGCAAAAAAAAAAAAAAAAAAAAAAAAAAAAAAAAAGGCCACTACTGCAGTTTCAAGAGAAGATTGCGAGAAGCCTGGTTGGACCTCGGACAGAACCTGTCATCGGTCCTGGGAGGAGACGTGTGCGCACACTCTCTCAAGATGGAAGGACCAGCCAGAAAAGTTCAGAGACAATGCGTAGTTTGCTATAAAGCTCAGCAAGAATGTGTCACACTCAAAGACGCTGACAAGAAAACAAAGCAGGTGACAACGTACTGTGAGGAATGCCCAAACAAATCATTCATATGCATTTTATGTTTTAACAAAGTTCATAAATGCTGATATTGACTTACTGTATTCAAAATAAAAATTACCAATGTATAATAATAAAATTAGTGAAAACATGAGTGTAAATAGTTTATGGAATTTTGATATCAGTGAAAAATATAGACAGTTGTGTTCAAGTGGAGAAGAGTAGTATTTAAAAATTATTTTAAATTCTATATGCACTGCCTTTGTAATAAATTTGTTAATTTATTGTTTGTCTAAATATGCATTTATACTCGTGTAAATCAACTTTTACCAACATTCAGAAAGGGATGTTAACACACTGTTCTATGCTATGCAAGGCACGGGTGACTTGTGGACTTAAATAATTATTGCCACTAAACCAAGTGCTGGTGGATCCCCGTGCTGAGGAATGTGAGAACTTGACATGGCTTGCAGCTGCCAGTCTCATTATTTCAAAATAATACACTTTGGCCATCCACCGGCAGCCCACAGAACTACTTGAGTAGGACAAGTCACTCGTGCCTCATGACGCACTCATGCTTAATGTCAACAGTATAACAGTATTCAAATTGTTCGCAATCAACACAAGGCGACTAGGCTATGTATGTAGGATGCTAAAAGGTTAGTTTTTTCACCTATTCAATACATATAAATTTTATAAATTAGGAATTTATTGTTGATTCCACTTGACATGTTTCGCCCTTCATTGAGGGCATCATCAGTCAAAATATGTATGTTTACCATGTATGTACCATGTACCATGGGACTTTTTCTTACAAGGGAACACCATACAGTTTGCATTCAATTTGTTAATGCTTGAAAACTGCACTATGAGATGGTAGAGGTCGGTACTCATTACAGCCGAATCCATATTTTGTTGGCGTGTATTGGATGGAACAAGTTTGAAGAAGTCCCCAGTTTCGTCAGGACTGGGATCAGTACTGAAGCATACACTGAGCTAGTTTTTGTTTAAAATTGGTCTGTAACAGCTAATTGGTACGTCAAGGAAGATTCTGATTGATTGCAATTTTTATTGGTAGAACTTAACCCTACTGCACAATAACGCTCACCCACATTCACCTCTGTGGTATGGCGACAATTCAGTAAATAACGTACAGTAATTAATTCTCTCATTGCATAAATTTATGCAGCTCCTGCTTGACTTAGCAAAAAAAACCTGTGTCCTTTACAAAGTACTGTTCTAATGGCATATAGCATCTATTTCAGCATACAAGAAATCAGGATCAAGTCTTTTACATCAGGACATGATGGCTTTCTAAAATTCACTGTCTGTTTTTGTTCATTGTTCCAAAGAGATGGATATCATTGCCAAGTGAAGATAGAATGGTCAAGTACAACCCAGTCATAGTAATTCAGATGTAACCTGTACATTTGGATAGATATGACCTGATGGGTGTTATTGTGCAGGAATATAACACCTGATTGCAGCAGTTCAGTTGTTTTGTGTGACTTCCAAGTGTTGATGTGCTCTTTACACACAAATCAGATCAACTGATGTTGAGACAGTACGACTGTTAGGAGTTGTGGTTTAATAACCACGAGGGAAAGAGGTGGTGTGTTATTCTGTTCTGGTGGAAAATTAAGATGAAATAATCAGTGGTTCACATGTGAGGATGGTTCTTACTTTACTATTGAACTTGTTTTGTTCTCAATGTATCTTCAAATCCATGTACATGAAAGAGAATTTTGAATGATTGATCTTGACTGGAAGCACTCTCCAGTTTTGGAACTGATTCTTGCAAATTTCTATCTACAACATATCCTTGAATGAATGTTATCTAACAATACACCAAGTTTAGTATTGTACAGTACACGTCATAGATTTCTGAAATGAACTGATTTTTTCTTTGAATTATATTATTTCACCCTACGTAATAGATGAACAGACTGCCACTATTGCTATGCAGTACAAGTCATAGATTTCTGAGATAAATTTGTTTTTTCTTTGAATTATGTTATTTCACCCTACATAAGAGGTGATTAGGGCCACTATTGCTGTAGAACACTAGTGCAAAATTTACTTGTTAGTTCAAATGAGCTCTGCCAGTTTCTTTCTTTCTTTTTTTTCTTTTTCTGGGACTGTGAGTAATATATTAACACAATTACAGTTATATATAGAAAGAAGAAATATAATTAGATGATAGATCAGTGTGGGAAAAGAGAACCATAGCGAAAGGAGACAAAGACAACCATGGAAACACAAAAAGACAACAATCCCCGCATCTTCACATAGGGCTATTTTCACATAAATGGACTCTCTCCTGATCAAGCCAGGCTGAATAGCTTAGACGGTAGAGTGCTGGCCTTCTGAGTCCAACTTGGCAGGTTCGATCGTGGCTCAGTCCAGTGGTATCTGAAGGTACTGAAATACATCAGCCCCATGTCAATAGAGTTACTGGCATGTAAAAGAACTCCTGCTGGACAAAATTCCGGCACCCTGGTGTCTCCGAGAACTGTAAAACGTAGTTGGTGGGACGTGGTGATCTGATTAATCCCAGTTCTTCTGCATCCATCTCTTCAACCCCCAATGAGCTTGTTTCTGCTTCCATGCTCTATCAAGAAGGTAATCATCAACAGACATTGAGAGCCATGTGTTTGCTTGTTCTCCTTACTTATAAATACAATTCTGTTAATTTTTATGTCTTGTTTAGATTCCTGTCCATCAGCTTTCTTGTGTTCCATTAGAATGGAGTGATGGTTTTCTGTGGCTCTAGGTTTTGCGTTAAGTTTCCTGCAAGGTAGCTGCTCAAATGTTTTGTCACTGATCTGTCCCATGGAATGGGCAGAATATTTCCTATGGTATTTATTTGTTAATCAAGCCATAGAATTGTATTGACAAGTCAAGAGAAGTAGTCAATAATTCAGGAGGTTGGCTCCCCTCATGGTTCTCTTTCTGTTTAGAACAAAATTAACTTGGCTGCTTAATAAGTTATGGTTTGTCAGATATTAAAAAAAAAGGTTTCCACATCCTTGTATACTATGGCTGGATATTCCAGGGTACTTAGACTTCAAACTTGCTGAAAGATGTCAAAGTATATGTATGAATTGGTAAATGAGAGATAGGAAAGTAAAATTTATTCAAATCAATAGTGTTATATATTTAATAATCTTAAATTCTAGTTTGATTATTTATTACCAGTACAAATAATTCATATTTCAAGTATAAAAATCTAGCATTTATCATACACCTTCATGACTGTTATACAGATTCAGTGACAACATTTACAGAAATAACAATAAAGCTTATAAATATTTTATAAAACTTACAACTATATTATTTTAATTACATTGTTTGTAAAGTATAAAAACTGATATCAATTTGCACTTTCTTTTAAGTTCAGTCTTAGCTTTTGTTTGTTTAGACTTCAATTTTAGTGTAGTTCATCCATGGTTTATCCTTTACTTGAAGTCAAATCTCAATTCTAATTCAGCAGAGAAATTAAATGACTAGGATTTATGCTGCGAAGAGGAAAGTAATATCTCATATCCTCATTTGGCATGTAGGTTACCTGGAGAAGGATGTCAGATATTTCAAATATACAATTATATACCTGTCGTATAAATTTAGACATGTAAGGAAACTGACAGAGGGTATTTAGAATTTTATTTTCTCATATATCTCTGTGTGTGGAAGGTTCGAGAGTTTCATGTTTCACACATTCCTAAAATGCAAATTAAACTTGATTTTGCTATTTTGTCATACCAAAAAGCAAAACAAAGTTAAATATTGTGATTTAAAGCAAATACCCTGTGATATTTGTGTTTAGTAATTATTTTTAATTCAACTATCTGGTGTCAAGTGTAAGAAATTTTCTAATTGTAAGAATACACCCATTTCAAGAAAAGGAAAGTGATAAATATCACTTACAATTTCCTCCTGCTGTCTGTACAGACCATGAAGGCCTCTGCAGGAGTGGAAGGTAAAGCAATCCACTATTAGTAACCTCGAAACTAAGTGGGATTAAGTGGTTTAGCTGGCCACGCGTGCCCCTGGAAATTAACCTGGTACTCATTTTTAGTGTAGGCTGAGTGAACCTCAGATGTGGAAATATGAAACACAGATAGAGGCTGCAAAGAAAATCAAAACAGTAATGTATTTACATGAACATACACAATGATGTTCAAGGATTTGTATATGCTATCTCATGTTCTCAAGCAGCTGGGGGTGATCGATTGTAGATCAAAACCAGTCTTACAGATGGTGTATTTCTAATATAAATACATTGTACTTGTAACAAGTAGTATTGATTAAGTGGAATTATCCCCATTATAAAATTGTAGTCACATTATAATTTAAACTGAACAACCAATAGTTTTAATGAGTTCATAGCTCTTAGAAAATATTTTTATCCTTTAAATTAATATTTGTCAGAGCTATAGTAACTAAGAAGCTAAGACTTAACATACAACCCCTTTATAGGGAACAGTAGGTCTAAACTGCTACATTCCAAATAGCTACCCTACTGGATATCAAACACTCCAGTTAGTAAAACTATTCATTCCACTCAAGAGAGTTGATAAAAATATTGAGTAAACTCTTAGTGGGATTATTTGTTTTAGTTATTCTGAAAGAAGGAAGATATGTATATATAGTAAGCTAACACACTTCTTTTCTGTATATACTGTGTCAATTTTATCTATTCTTGGCACATCAGTAGCACATGCACTTTAACTTCATGCTGTAATGAAAATCCAAAATAAATTAACTGCAAGTTCTCTAGTCTCTTTTAACGTTCATCAATTTGGAATGTTCTCTTCATATGGTCTATCAATATATACATATATACAGCAAATGTTCACAATAACATTGAAATAGTTTATTCTTCACTTTTTCTCGTGACTATCATTATTTTCTTCAGTGCTGTCTCTTTCTTCTGCTCCTTCAAACTCCTCCTTTATGCTGCTGTCCTCTTTGCGATCCTGACGGGACTTACTGCGGATGTATGTAGCTAGTGGTCGGCGCTGGCGTTCCTGACAGATTGGGCAAGAATCCTTGCCACCTTTTCCATCAGAGCACTTTTCTTTGGGTTTCTTATTTCCTCCATAGAACCTTCCTGCACAGAGAAAATAATAATAATAATAATAATAATGTAAATGATCTTCTGTGCTAGAAACATTGAAAGAAAGGAATATCTTTTTAATGTCAAATATTGAATTAGATATTTTCTTAAAAAGGAAGTACCCATGCAGTATTCACACTTTTGCCATCCTTCTAAAATTGTGGTAAATGAGGAAATTTTCATCAGTCAGGAAGTTTTTTTTTTTTTTAAGAACAAAAGTATCACAGAATTAGTAAATATTATCAAGAACTCTGGATGCATTGTGCCCCAAATCTGGAATTTCCTCTATTCTTTCAAATGCTCACTGTATGTAAACTTTTTGCATGAATGTGAGCATTCAAATAATGATGCCACTTGAAAATGTCAGAAATGAGGATGATAGGTCAGATAACAAAATCAGGTGGAAAATATTTGTGGCAGCTCTACTTAAAAAACAAAGAAAGAAAAAGAAGTAATGTGCTATTAGAAAGTGTATACAGGACATACACATCTAAGGATAAACAGAAAATGGAATTGGAAAGGGTTAACTAGATATTGAGAAACTACAACATATTCAAAGTTGCAGATCATAATTATTGTAAAAGGTGTCTTAAACGTCATAGTAACTTAGTCATTTTGGGATTTTAAAAAAATTAGATACCGAATGTAGGCACATACGTACATACGTTCAAACTTGCCACTGAAATTTTTTGTATATTCTTGAAATTATCTTCATTCTATGTACACCAAAGTTGAGCCTGCATTCTGTTACGTTTACAAATCTTAAGACTATCTTTGTCTTAGAAATCATCTTTTGTTACGGGAACTATTGTTAGCTATAATATAAGCTATTTTTCCTCCTTTTGGAATATGTCAGTTTATTTAGACTATTTTCCAACACCAACTTCTCTTGAGTACTGCTACAATTTTTTTAAGATAAATACTCACTGCAGGAATGGGAAAAAATGCTAGCATAAGTGAAGAAAAGCATGCTATGGTGGATCCCTACAAGATGGTTGGTCAGACCGTTAGATTGCTTCATAATTAGGGATTTCTGAATTCGGCATTCGTTTTGCTTTGAAGTGAAGACAAGAGACAGTCAGGCACTCACCAGGACTGAGTATGTAGTAGATATCCTAGAAGAACAATGCTGAAGATGAACATGTGATCTTAAGCAAGCGCAACAGAAGGCTTACAACTGTGAACATCAGCGCTGAAATCAACAGTATTAGAAAATAACCAGTGTCGGTGTCGGCTGTGAAATATGAATTATGTGATGTTGGATTGTGTGAATGTGTATCTGCCAAAAAGCCTCATAAATCTCAGAGACTTAAGGGAGTCAGACAACCCACGGATTGGACCATTGACCAGTGGGAATGTATGCTGTAAACTGATGTGTCAAAATTTGAGAAGTTTGGATCAAATAGTCATTTGCATGTCTGCTGCCGTCCAGGAGAAAGCATGCTAGAAAGCTGCCTAACATCAGGTGTGAAGTGTGGGGATATAGCACTGTGGTTCCACGTTGATGAGAGTGGAAGTATCTTGAGGAAGGAGCAGTACCAACACATACTATCAAGAAATGCAGTTCAATATGGAACTCAACTTACTGGAAGAGGGTTTTGTTCTGAAGCAGGACTACAGCCTATCTATCTATCTATTTATCTATCTATTTATTTATTTATTTATTTATTTATTTATTTATTTATTTATTTATTTATTTATTTATTTATTTATTTATTTATTTATTTATTTATTTATTTATTTATTTTATACAATATATATACAAGGCAAAATCAAACTTGAAAGTCCATCCTTCTCAGCCATTCACTTAAACCGGATGTGAGAGCAAACAAATCGGCAGGAATGCTAGGGTACGGATGAAGAGGACAGCGTTGGACCAGGTGCTCAATCGTCTGTTCTTCCAGGTTACAATCACACATTGGTGAACTGATCCAACCCCACTTGTACCTGAAGTAATTGCAACAACCCTGTCCAGTCCTTAACCATGTTTATACGGCACTAGAGAATCCACAAACAACCCCATCTCGCACGCGCGCATGCACATACCTATCAAAAAGGATCAGTGTTACCTTTCGTCCCTATGTAGGAACGAGTATATATCAAGTAAACATGAAGAAAAAGGGAAGACACGTAAATAGGTCTGCCACAATAAACATAAAGAACAAAATACAGAACAGGGATCACTTAGTACACTAACCTAGCATAACTGTGGCAAGCCAGGGGAAAGGAAATTTAAACAAATACCTGGAGTTCGAAGGATAAGAATCCAAACATGTTATAATCATGTACGTTGACTCCAATCGGAGAGTCATGTAGGGAAAATCATAAATCTTTTTGTAGTACCATTTAAAAGATAGTAGAATCATCAGCCTTGCATCTCCATCTTTTTTTACCCAAGTCTTCTTATCTTATAGGCAGAGAGCATACAAAGCAAGTTTTAGATTGAAAGAAATGCTTTAGCAATCCATAAGTACATGTGGTGCCATCTGTCTCATCGGGAAGGAGTAGATGTCACGTTAGAGAACATGTACCATTTTCAATTAACTGACTTATGACATCGATATCAGAGAAAAAATTATGAAGACAATTAGGTGTGGGTGTGGCTCACCTTAGAATGAAAGACCACTTCCTCAAAGGTTAATTAAAAGCAATGCACCTACTTAAGCATTACATGGTGAATTGGCACGATCATATTCTGTATATTAATAAAAATACTTTTTTGTTGAGGAAGACTACATCTGTCCACATGACAGGACGTTTGCTAGAAGCTCTCTAATACTAAAGGCTCCAAGGCTTCAAATGGCACTGTATCCTGCTTCAGTTGTGTTGAGGAGTGAGAACACCAGACAACTCCATTTCTGTAGAATAAAAGCATTGGCTGCAGTATGTGAAGAGAAAGTTCTGTAGAGGAAGAGGAGGAGGAGTAGTAGTAGTAGTAGTAGTAGTAGTAGTAGTATACCTTTTTATGACAAGGAATGTAGCTCTTAGCAAGCTCATAAGACACAAATGGCTAGTTGGTAGCTTGATAAGAATGTGTTGCACTTAACTTCCCCTGCCCATCTGTTTGCCCTGACCTCAATCCAGAATATAGCACACAGCCAGGACAACATAGGGTGTTACTGGTCTACAGTATCCTTGTTTGAAAATGAGTGGTGAATTTTCTTTTAGGTGCACTATGTAATTTAACTGAAAAAGTTATCACAGAGACTAAATAATTGAATGTGTGCCGAATATGACCATTTCAAACAGTGGTTATTGATATGTCTTGATAACAAATGAGGCGCTCAGGGCTAGATAATGGTAAGCCACACATTGAGCAATATTTAGATTTGTACGCATTCCGTATCTGCTAGAGGATGGCAAGCCACTGGCAGAGTGCTATTTGAAGAAACCAAGAGATGGCAGCACATGCTCTGTTGTTATGTATTGCACCAAGGCACAGCATGTCATTTTTCTGCTTTAGTATGGTAAGCCGCAGCAATATGGCGTCTTGCAGAGGAAACAGTGTGAGCTGTTATTTCGATGAAAAATACATTTTGGAACCGAGACGGAAGCCAATTGTCTTGAGAGTGAATCCTTATGCAATGACAGTGTTGTAGATATGGATTATCAGCCAAATCCATGTGATATCTCATCAACATCAGAGGTAAGGATCAACATGTTCTTATGTGGCATGCCATATTATAGCATATGACAATGTGGCTTATCATGACAATGCAGTACATGTAGTACTGCAAGATAACACTAATATTTAATGGAAGTATAAGGAGCCAAGTAACCATAAACGACTGTTGGACTAAGATGGCATCACTAAGTGACTACTATAGGGGTTATTGTGGCTTGCCATTATACAGCTGTTGAATTGCTGTATTGTTCAGTGCAGTTTCATAGGTTCATGCTATTCGTTTTTTATTCTTTTTTCTTCTGCAAGGATGAAGACTTAGCTCCCCTTGTTAGAGAGGAGCCCATCTCACCTGCTAAGAATTGAAGGCATCAATGGTGGCAGTAAACACCGGAGTTGAGTAAAAGGGCTAAATATAATCGCCGGTGTAATCGGGTATGCACTTAAACATAGCTATTAACCAGAATTAAAAATATTAGAAAAATAATTACTTTAATTAAATAATAATAATAATAATTAATATTATTATTTAGGAGAGCCGGCACAGAATATCGAATTAATATTAAATTAGCAATACGATATGTTTCATAAACACGTAAGATGGTCATTATTTTTTTTAAGGGTGAAGAGTACACTGTTCACGGAGACTTCTGTGAAATTGTCAAGAAGCATGGCTGTCCTACACAGACATCGTGGATTGCAACCTTAACACAAAAAAAATCGTAGGCCCATTCCTATACGGCATATGAAACTGTCTGACGTCATGGACCAGCTTCCCTACATACCTGCGGTGCATCATGGATATTATTTATCTCTGATTCAGTACGGAACCACAGAGCAGGTTGAGGAACCTAAATTAATTGATGGCAGTTTCTTAGATGACGGTGAGGGTGACGTGATCGGTGATCAGTAAAGCCAAATGTTGGCACTGAAACTTTGGTGATAGACAATGACAAGCCACAAAATCATGTGTATTAATGTTTTTTATACTATGTACATTAGTTAAAAAGGTTCTATTTCATGTTACAATAATACCTTAATGTATATAGTACCTTATCATTCAATAAACATATCTCTTATGTCCATCACCTGATTCATGGAATTTTTTGAACCTCCATATGGCTCTCCTGTAAAATTTCCTCAATGTGGCTTACCTTTATCTAGCCCCGAGCGCCTCAAATCTATATGACATAGTCAGATTACCGGAAACCATTTGGTAGTATTTATTATAAGACTATGTACAGTTAACTGTTTAGTTACTTGGAGTCCAAAGATATTTGATGCTAAATTACACTGGAAAAGATTATCTCATTCAAACATATTTTGGGGAACAAATGGACCTGAAGTTCATGTGGAAATTTTCCTTAATGCATTTTTAGAACTTTTGTGACCAGTTTTGGTTCACTTCTGAGAAAGTGGAGCAGTCTTGATATGTGAAGCTTCCCTGCAGCTTTTCTTGTTTCACATGGCATAAACTCAAAAGTAAAAGCATTCAAGCAAGGTTGTAATTTTACCTGACTTATATGGGACCTCTAGTTTTACAAGGAATTCGAACCACTAAGGCATTATGTGTCAATTTAAAAATCCTTTATGCATCACAGTGGTTAGAAACCAGTGACAATGCCACTTGGCTATCACACCCCTAGTGGTAAGAATAAACAGTGAATGATAACCTTCACTAGTATTTGTGATTAATAGACCTATGATTGCTCACTACCTACATGATGGGAAAGAAAGACCAATTGAAAGATGCATTTCCAATTCCACATAGGCCTTAATTAGGTGTGAGAGACTGCACGATTTTCTTGGCTGAACATCAAAGTTAAGTCTTCTTAACCTGAAGTAGATGCACAGCTTTCAATATTATTTTCAAATAAAGATCCAAAATCCGGGGGAGAGATTTCTGATTGTTCAACATGTTCTCGATTAGGCCTGCTGTTAAAAGGCTGGACACACTGGAAATCCATTTTAATTACTTGAGCAAATCTCCACTGACTGTTCCCGCACCGAAATGTACATGTTCGGTATTTGTTAAATAAAATATGTGTAAAATACGACGCCAAATAATTCTCATGAAAGACTTAACTGTGAAATAAAGCTCCATATGCATCGCTTGATATAGTATAGTTCTTTTTGCAAGATACGAAGTTCAGCCGAAGCAGGTGCAACCTCTGGTTATCTAAATACGGGATAGGCCTACTCTTGATAAGGAGAAGCAGCTGTAATTCTTCGCTAATGCGTAATAATACGGAAAAGAATGGCTTTGTGTGCAGATTAGTGCTGAAGAACAAAACTAAACAGATAACAGAGTTGTTGGGTCACATTCAGTCAGTCTTCTATAAAATTCCATTATGGTACATAGTTTTCGTAATTTTCATTATGTATTATACTTTTCAACGTTAAGTCTTGTGTATGTATGAACATTTCACTGCCCCCCCCCCCCCCTTACAATCGCTTATTCGTGACTAGAGCATTGCGGCTGCATGTTCTATACCTATTGCTTTAAAAAAAAAAATACAGTACGTAAAACTGTCTATAAAAATCCATTTATGATTCTATATTTTTCAGTCCAAATAATTGATGATAACTAAATAGTTGTGCCGAGCTGAGTGGCTCAGACAGTTGATACGCTGGCCTTCTGATGCCAACTTGGCAGGTTCGATCCTAGCTCAGTCCGGTGGTATTTGAAGATGCTCAAATACGTCAGCCTCGTGTCGGTAGATCTACTGGCACGTATAAGAACTCATGCGGGACTAAATTCCGGCACCTTGGCGTTTCCGAAAATCGTTAAAGTAGTTAGTGGGACGTTAAGCCAATAACATTATTATTAAAGAGTTGTGTGTTTTTCAGTTTTTCCACGAAGTCTCTCAGAAAAGGGATTACACACTACTATTGTGTGATTGAGCTCCGAAGTCTTACCTTCTGTTAAAACTGACTTGTATTTTCTGTGGTATACCTGTTTTTTTATTAATAGGTTATGAAAATATCATCTATAAAAATTGCATTCGTAATTCGATATTTTTAAATCCAAGCAATTGCTAATCAAAATCATTTGTTTGTATTCAGATTTTTCTCGAAGACCCTCGAAAACATAGGTTGTCTTTTTTTTTTTTTAACATTAGTTTACTAATGGGTATAAGAAAATCCAGAATGCTGGAACTTTACACTCAACAGTTTTGATTCGTCACCTTAAACTCAGTAGATAGGAGCCAAAACAGTTGTCCAGCACAGCTGACCGTTGTATGTTTAAGGCATGAAAGACGAAAATTAATTCCGAGACATTTATATTTTAAATAGACAGGAGAAGACATATCTTCGAATTTGCAGTTCTCCAGATTCAATTTGTTAGGACTGCCAGACTTTAGATTTGAGATGGTCACGGATTTTAGTAGGTATTTTTACTAAACATCCGATCTGGGAGACATTATTTGTTTAATAATCGTTCCATTTACTCTCTCCTCTATCCTGGACCTTCAAGGGTATCGGTCTACCAGATCTGTGGTGGAGAGTACTTAGTTTCATGCTAGTAATATATACATTAAAGTCATTGCAGCGTTGTTAATACGTATCTACTTTAGTTTTGAGAATATTCCTTCCACATCCTCTAAAGACTTGCATTGCTCACCTTGACATCATACACTGGAATAGGGACCTCCTTACTCTATAGGCACACCACACGGAGCCCTGTTCCGCGAACTTACTTCTTATAGACACGAAGAATTCTCTGTTGTGTAATATTTACATTTGTTTCCAAAAGTAATTTCGTTAAGCACTGTATATTAAAATATTAAAGTACCTTTAATTGGTGGTAAAGGCATCTGCCCAACTCTGGCGTCAAATGCAGATATTTCAAGTTGTTTGCGAGCTTATATAGGAAGAATATGGATATAACTAAATACTATTAAAAAGGCTCGCTGCTATACCGATATTTACAAATCTTTTTTACCTAGAGTGAATATAGAGTTGTAGGTACGGTAGTCTAACGTAAAGGTCGAATATGTTCGTAAGTCACGTACCGTGTGTGTCAGATTCAGCTGAATTCCATACGATGGAAATTGTCTCGGCATTTTTACGAATGCTCTCTACTTTGGCACGAACAAGCGCCGCTCCGCTGTAAACTTACTATCCTTTTTTTTTTTTTGAACGTGCTCTTGACATTGTCATATGGACTAACTCGAGATTTCGATGAAAGTTCAAGGATCAAATCTAAGAACGAGGAAAGGGATACCGGTACGTAAAATGTTCTCTTAGGGTAAACGAAGTTGCTGATTCCTAAACCTTTATGCCACTAGGATGTTTGCCTGCCTTCTGTTGCAGGGTGCTTATAGCCTACCTCTACATCGTGCATCCTGAACTAAAGTAACGGATTACACCTGTCGAGGATTATTACTAGTGAATTAATATCGCTTTAACTGCTAATGGAATTATACAATCTTGCTCTCGGAAGCGTTTCTGAAAACTCTTAAATGTTGATCGACTGTGCCGGAATTCGATCTCATTATCTTATGCATGAGAGGAAAGCCTGCAACTATCTTTTTACACAGACAGCATACTTCGGAAGTTGGAAACTCCGAAGAATTCTAGAACTGCACCAAGTGTCCTCAGTACTCAGTGACTTTCTGGACGATCCTCTACTTTGTCACTGAGCTTGCCTGCTTCTCGTTAGCCCAAGTTCTTACTTATTATTCGAGATATTAGATTTATTTTCCTTCTGCACTTTTTTATTTCAGTAATCGTTATCAACAGAAGCAAGAGTGAAGTCTCTCACACCTTATTGTATCTCTTACAATTTAGACGAACACCTTAAATTTCTGCAGCCTTCTTAGTAAATAATTTCCCATGCACTTGGTGAAGACCATGAAACATGGTACATATGTTTTACAAAGACATGAAAGTCATAAGACAACTAACGAAAACACCCTGCAGGTGATACCAAAACTTGTAATTTAAAAGAGGGTGTAACAACAAAGATTTGTTGACACCAAACTTCCCATCGTATAGCGGCGACAGTAACCTGACAGGCTGAAGTTCTTTAGCACAGTCATTGTCCCTGCCCCCCATCCCAAATGGGTGCCACTCGGATGCTGCTTCTTTGCAGGCGTCGCTCTCGGTCATTTAGGTTTAGTACTATAAAGTTCAGAGAGTAATTGCCAACCTCTAATTCTCTCCATTTTGGAGATTCTTGTATTGTACTGCATTCCTCTGTGGGCTGGGATCTGCTGTAGATTGCAGCAATAATTCCTAATTAATAAAACCCACCGCATATGAGTGACATGCAATATTGGCGCGAAAATTGAAGAATATGTATATAGGCTCCTGTCAAGAACCTCATAAACCGTATTCTTACGAGGAAAATTCGTAGATAACTATACATGTTTCATCGTTTAATTACTGATTGTCTTAGGACGCCTGGTCAGTGTGTTGTTTTTCAGTGTGAAGTGCAGTGCACACCTGGTGAGAAAGAAGAAAAGGAAAACGTGATTTTTAATGGGAGATTGAAAAGTGGGGGGGGGGGGAATCTACATTACACTGTACAAGAGTTACGTACGGAGGAGATTGTAATCCCACTCCCAGACGTTATAGAAATGGTTTCTCACTTCAGCTCTAGATGTTTTAACGTAAGTTACTAACTTTATCCTGAATTACAAAAGTAGACCATATCAGCCATTATAACTGCATAGATTATCACAACAGTCTACCTCACACACATCAAGTATATAGGGCTGTATATCACGTTATCCTAAGCACCTTCCATTATTTAACATTGGGCTGATTCAAGGCAAGTGCAAAGCAGGGCTGAGTGGCTCAGACTTGGCAGGTTCGATCCTGGCTCAGTCCGGTGGTATTTGAAGGTGCTCAAATATGTCAGCCTCGTGTCGGTAGATTTACTGGCACGTAAAAGAACTCCTGTGGGACAAATTTCCGGCACCTCGGCGTCTCCGAAAACCGTAAAAGTAGTTAGTGGGACGTAAAGCAAGTAGCATTATTGGTGTGAAAATGGGAAACCATGGAAAGCCATGTTATGAGTTGCCTACAGTGGGATTCGAGCCCATTATCTTCCACTATTTTGCTTCAGTAAATTACTTTCGTTATTGCCAACAAAACTGCTTCACTAAAGTTAAAAACTGAATATTTTTGCAAATCATTGATAACCGAATCATACATTTGTGTGTTTTGCTTTTAATTCCATTCGCAACAATTTCAATACGGAAAAGTTATGTCGGATATTATACCTTCTCTTTTACATAAACTTTCGATTCGAAATTACTGTGCAATATTAGCAGTACTCATGGGTGAAATCAGTAGAAGAAATAAGTGTAGACTGTATATAAGTTACTGTAAATAACACGAAGTACATTCTCAAACTACAGATTCTTTCATCACCATAAACAAGTCAATCAATAGAAGTTCTGTAGGCCTACACGTGACAAAAATTGTTCCTGAAACTCTGTAATTCAACATAGCCAAGAATGAAATGTTTATGACATGAAACAAAAAGAAAATCCCATACCAATGTGTAAGAGTAATGCGGAGACTGTAGTTAGGGGAGAGACAAGGGAGCCAGTGGGAATCACGAGAAATAATACGAAATATTAGGCAGGGATGCCCATTGTCAGTTGTCCTATTTAATTAATATATCGACTAAGTTACAAGAAAATGACTAAATTTATTTACATTTTATAGTATATAAATAACTTTCAGTTTACGTCCCAATAAGTACCGTACCGTTACGGTTTCGGAGATATTGAGATGCCGAAATTTTGGCCCACAAGAGTTCATTTACGTGCACCGATCCGAAGCCGGCGTATTTGAGCACCTTGAAATGGCGTCAAATAGCTTAATATGATATTAAGCTATTTGATGGCGTGCCAGATGCGACCGTGCCGCATGCGACCGCAAAATCTGTAACCGTGCCGGATGCGACCGGTGTTGACAAGCAAATTGTCATTTGATAAGTTGTGTCATCACCCAAGATAAGGTACGCTAAACGGAGTGCAATGCCATTTCAATAAGTCCTATAAGCAGCTACTGCCCCTACTTCACATAACACTTCTGGGGGAAACTCGTTTTACGACACGAAACATGGTGATGCGTTTACGTCTTTTCCCACCGGGCGAGTTGGCCATGCGGTTAGAGGCGTGCGGCCCTGAGCTTGCATCCGGGAGATAGTGGGTTCGGATCCCACTGTCGGCAACCCTGAAGATGGTTTTTCGTGGTTTCCCATTTTCACACCAGGCAAATGCTGGGGCTGTACTTTAATTCAGACCAGGGCCGCTTCCTTCCCACTCCTAGCCCTTTCCTATCCCATCGTTGCCTTAAGACCTGTCTGTGTCGGTGCGACGTAATGCCACTAGCAAAAAAAAAAAAAGATCCTAATTCTCTGAAATTATTTACGACTTAGGCCTACTTACTTATCGTGTCCTATTAGTACCAGGAGTGTCCGGCGTATTTGAGCACCTTGAAATGGCGTCAAATAGCTTAATACCTGACTCCCGTGGGCGGCCTGCGCGTCTGGATGTGGAATTATGATAATGAAGTAGGGAGAGATGAAACCCGGTTTCGGCACGAACCCTACTCCTCTCGAATAATACCAAGGGGTTGCTCAATGCTTTACGTCTCCATCCGACGGCCGAATCACCATCAACAGCATCATATCCTCTCACTCCATTTGAACACTGCGAAAAGGTTTGGATTTTAATCCAGGCTTTTGGCATGCAATCTAGTGATTAGAAACTGTCTACCACCAACTTTCCTACCCTGCCGGCCAACATTCTGATGGTGATTTTTTTTTTCATCCAGCCCTGCCGGCCTACATTATGATGATGAATTTTTATTTCATCCAGGCTAAGTGGCTCAGACGGTTGAGATGCTGGTCTTCCGACTCCAACTTGGCAGGTTCGATCCTGGCTCAGTCCGGTGGTATTTGAACGTGCTCAAATACGCCAGCTTTGTGTTGGTGGATTTACTGGCACGCAAAATAAGTCCTGCGGGACTAAATTGCGGCACCTCGGCGTCTCCTTAAACCATAAAAGTAGTTACTGGGACGTAAAGCCAACAACATTATTCTATTTTTCTTTCGACCAACGGCACTCGAACCTGCTAACCACGGTGTTAGACCTTTATTTTAGAAAAGACTAAGTTAGCTACTTATAAGCAATCTGCCACTTGGTGACAGCCATTAATGCAGATCAGCTGTAAGTGATTGATGGGTCGCATGCGGCGCGATGCTTATCAACTCGGTCGCTATTGGCACGATAATGGCCGGGTCGCATCCGGCACGGTCGCATCTGGCACGTAACCCTTGAAATATCACCATACCCGCCAACTTGATCTCAGAAAGTTAGCGCTCTACCATCTGAGCCAATCAGTCCAGCTTTTGCTGATAAGAGGGTCTTATTTGCTGAGTCTGAAGATAACCTGCTGTGCTCACTTTATACAGCAAAGGCATTGGAAATGAAAATATCAACGCTTTTGACGGAAGTGAGCATGTTAGAACATAGATTGTGACAGATAATACAAAAACTGGAACAAGTCACCTTAACTATTTGCGACATTCACTTTCCATCATAGCCATAAGCATGCTAAATCGAAATTATGCAAGTTCCAGAAACTTCTAGGTACCATTGAAGAGTTTTTTAAGGAAGTCAGACCTGGCACAGTGTTACAGTTTTAAAACTATGCCAGTTCCAGCACTGACATACGACTTAGAATTATGGGTTCTAACATCAAGTGAAGCAAAGAAAATCGAAGCACCTGAAAGGAGATTGCATTGACGTTTTGCAGGTTACATCCGCCTTGACCGTTAGAAAATGTATATCATCTCCCTGATGTTACGTCTACAGAAGGGCTCTTGGATATAACCTTGTGTATCGAATGGATGATGTTTAAAACTCGTCTAAGATACATATAATTATAAACTTACTGGAAAACCTAGGGTAGGAAAACCTTTGAAAATATGAAGTAACCAGCTGAACATAGAGACGGAACTGACCTTACGGCTAATCCCTGAAATTGATGATTAAGAGAATAATAATGGACTTGTCAGAGAAGGTGAGGGAGTCCAAGGGGACGATGGTTAGGTTTGATTTTTAATTATATCAAGGTAAGAGGCGTAAAAATAGAAGAGATCACTGTGCTGGTTGTAGATAGAGGGGTGTGGAAGAGCGCTAGTTGTAAATAGAGGGGTGTTGAAGAGCTTCGTTCATTCAGATACTTGCAGGCTGAACAGTAAAGGGTGTAGTAATCTAGTATGTGTGCATGTTTCCCCTCAGTCACATGTTTCTGGTACGGGGTCAGGGATGAGGTGGGATGAAATTGTATGGTATGTTTTCACGGTTGGATGCCCTTCCGTAGGTCAACATCAGTCGAGGAGCTAATGAAGATAAAATGAACAATGGTGAATGAACTTGGGTAAGGAGGTGGAAGGAATCTGCAGTGGCCTATGAATAGGAACTGTCTCGGCATTTGCCTGGAAGTGAAAATGGTAAATTACAGAAAGACATTCTCAGGACCGCCGGCGGTGGAGATCGAACCCCCTCGCCTCCTGAATGCAGACGTGGCCACGTAGCCGTAGCACGTTAATACGCGCGGTCACTCCGCTCTGTACTTCTGCCAATGCATGTATTTATATATCATTTAATAATATTTATTGGAGCTTACGATCTTCAACCTAGTATATGAGAAATTGCCAAGAAAGTGTAAAATGTCGCGAGTTTTTATATGGGTTGGTATCACGGCTTACAATTTAATAGTCCAAAATAGGATTAACTCCGGTACTCAGTCTTTTATGAGCCTTATTACAGGAATAATGGAACAAAGAGCTCTTGGTCTTTGTGCCATCAATTACAGTCATCAAGGCACTTGAGAAATATTTTGGCGAGCATCCACAGAAAGCAGCCCGTATTCCCTAAAAGCAGTGCTTGAAATACTGCGACAACTACCACTGCTACATCGATTATTGTACGACAGTAGCTACTGAGTTGCCTACTTTCCGAAGTGGTGCTTTTTATTCGGCCTGCCTACCATTTTCGGTGTTCCGATTGTGCTGCTATCTAGCAGTGAAAGAAGCGAAACTTTTCTAGGCGGTATCTAAGACAATTTCATTTTATTGAGTAACCCTGAATACATCACCAGACTAGATGTCTTTCACAAAACAAAAACACTGACTTAGAGTACCAACAGTGTTGCCTCGACTTCAAAATTGTGCTGCTTCGCTGAGACAGAACCCCGAACTCGGGATCATGAGTCACACACACGTGATCCACGTGGAAACTAGTATTGTAATGACACAGACAGCATTCAGTCGGGCAAGGACATATTGACGCGCAAGCAGTTTCCTGGGTATGATTCCAGCTACAGGCATGTAAGCATATCATACACACGTGATTTGGTTTGCATAGTGTGTATGACTGGCGAACTCATGACAGGACAGGGAGGGTTGATGGTTTTAAAAGGAATACAATAATTACTTTGACTTCAAAGGAGCATAACGAAAGCTATAATTGTCACTGGTTTGAGTGTACAGTACATACTACTGTGTGAATTGAGAAACACAGGATACAGTACATGCCTGGTATGCGTGGTGGTGCTATTTGAGGATACAACCAGCCTCTGGGCTGATGACCTAACAGACGGACACGTGTATATTGTTCCTTTGGCAAAAGTTTTATTCTATAGTATAGTATTGAATCAAAATCTCGAAAACTATTATTACCGCACTTAAGTTGATAAAATCGGTACCTGTCTGCGGAAATTCGCTCAGAGAGCATCAAAATATTTACCACTTTGTAGATTTTTCTTTCCGATTTTCATGCATATACCAGGCAGCCCCCCCCCCCCCCCCCCTCCCTGCGCCCACTGTATCCCACTAAACCCGCTAATTTTTGTTGTCTGTACATTTGTTTTTGCCCCCTCACTTTTAATTCCCAATCGCCACTACTGTACTATAGATACCTATAATGTTTTTAACCTTCAAGTGAGCTGCAAAACTATCTTTTATAGCGATAGCAAAACTAACGAATCATGCGCGCTGGTAATGCAGCCATACTGGTTGTAGGCGTAAAAGGTCAATACGTCAGTATATAGCGGCATAACGGCTATTTATATATGGAGATAAACATGTTTTGCTTATCGCGTGTACAGTGATCACAGTAAAATAGCCTTGCTAACAACATCGTCTCACCAAAGACGTGGTTCGAATCCCGACCAATGCATCCGGTGTTATACAGATGGAGAGCGGCATCTCTGTGGTTCACATTCACGTAAGATTGGAGGTCCCATAGCTGATTAACATCCACGTAAAACTACACAATTAAGATCTCTCTCTCTCTCTCTCTCTCTCTCTCTCTCTCTCTCTCTCTCTCTCTCTCACGTACGTACGTACGCACGCGGTGACTGCACTGGATTGATGATCATGATTCTAAAGTAAAACAACAAATCTTCGATTCGGTTTTTTCTCCTCCGAACTCCCCCGGCTCATAATAGCGTATTGTGCCAAACTGTTCGTCTTTTTATTTTAGCCTACTAGGCCAGAGCAAAATGTAGCCTCCACCGAAGTCCCAGTCTCGTCCGTTGCTGTGACAATATGAACGCTTCTGAGGTATGGATGGTGCTGACTAATGACATTCGAAGCACGACTAATGTGTCTGACTGTTGTAAAAAGTGTTGCTCATAGGGTTATTTCTGTTGTAGTAGCACTTTTTGGCCCAGTGAGGAAAGCATTGGCAAACAACCTCATTCCTCATCTTGGCGCCACCATTTATTTGCGGTTTCCTATAACCACATAACCTTTGCTGGTGCTATTTGAGGATCGAACTAACCTCTGGACTGATGGCCAGACAGACACCACCATTTGTGACCCGTTGTGCGGAAAGGGACCTGAAGGCGTATTTTTCATTTTTGAGATTTTTGTGGTTCTAAACTTGGCATAAGATACCGAGCATAAAAAGAGAGTTCATGCTTGTAGGTGCAATACTTCAGAAGATATTAATTATTGACTTTCCAATTAAGAAGACTGTATTTTGAGAAAAACCAGTTACAGCTTGCTCTAATTTTCTTACAAAATATACAAAGTTTTCATGGCATCGGGTGACGAAGTAAGACTCCAACTACTGCGTAACTTGGTTTGTTAAGAAGACCCATTGGTAGCGCAAAAAGTAAAACCATAGAATTACATCTTTTACACCCCAGACACATTTTTTCAGCCCTGCTGTAAAATTTCCATCGCTGACTTTGGGTCCCTTTCCACCCAACGGGTCACATTTGATGCATATTTTATTACATTTCGAGATACAATCTGTGAATATCGCGTGATTGGTTGAGTTCGATTTACTTAGAACCAATCGGTTGAGACTGATAGCATCAAGGCACTGATTCCATAGTATCTGCTGAAACTAAGTTCACCCTAATACTGTAAGTTTGTCGAATTCCTCCGTGAAGACTCGCTCTGTTCCTACAGTACAGGTCTTCATAACTATTAACTGTTGTGCCTGCTACGTATAGAAAGGTCGTAGTCGTAATTACCGTCGCCCTGGTGCTCTGTAAACTGGACGAGGTATGCACACTATGTTACACTTTTTTTGAGTACGGCACACAGACTCTCATCTTGTTTCTTCCAACTGGCTAGTAATACTGTCATTTAGCTTCCTAAACGACATTAACTGCGTCTGTAGATTAAGTTTTCACGTTGATGAGATGGTGTTTTTACTTCAGCCGTAGCATGTGCCTCAAGCAGTGAATTCAAGGCCGGTGGAGAACAACAACTACAAGGTTGATACGTCTAATATACAGTCACTTTACAGTCACTTTACACTTGGTCGTTAGATTTTGTGTACTGTAATATAATGGCAAGGAACAGCTTTTTCATACTTAAAAAAAAAAAAAAAAAAAAGAGCTTTTGTTCGCATCGTTGGCCAGACACCTACAGTAACATCGTACTAGCTGTCGCAATCGTTTCTGACGGGTTGAACCAGAAAGAACGAGGACCATATGTGTCAACAACAACACGCAAAGGTTATTAAACTGTCGACGATCATAGGTCCTTTCTCTGGGGAATTCAACAGTGTTAACTTTAACCGTTCTCTGAAAAGGACATCGAAACTAGTCTTCATAAAATATCTGGCCCGGTATATTTGGCAATTCAATTAATTGTTAATCCTGAAACAGCCCCTACAGTCGTGATAAAATGATTAAATCTAGAACAGCGGACACATGTAATAGGGATTTCCAGAAGAGTGAAGCATCGTAGTCGCTTATATTTTTCATTTCAAAAATCTCAAACTTTGGTCGGGAATCGAACCGCGCACGCCTCTGTGTCGAATGAAAGTGTAATGCATCTGCTACTGTTACGTACAGTTTTTTAAATAAGGATAATATGGATTTATTCTTATTTTTAGAAGTAATGTTTTCACCTGACTTTAAATCAAACAAATTACTTGTAACCTAAGTTCCATTTCCACTTGGGAAGTGGTAGCCAAATGAGATCGTCGTTAACTTTCGCGGTTCGAACCCCAGTTACTGCATGTTGTATTATCAAAATGAAAAGTTACGTCCATGTGGTTTGGATTTCACGTAAAATTAGGGACGGCGTGGCTATGATCACGGTATCACCAGTTACGTGAAACGTAAAGCTTCTTTGTTTGTGGTCCAACTTTCTGTCAGTTTCAGTATTCAGTTGTGTACATTTACGTTCTGCTGTATCCATGCGTAACCATGGACTTGAGATCAAATGAACCTACTTTCTACTTTCGCTTGCCTAACTCGAGATAAAAATAAAGCATGGTGGAAAAGTTCAGACAAAAGTACTATTTACCGTATACAGATACACCGTCGAGCAACATTACTGTATGACCATCTCCTATATCACACGTCGGCAGCGCGTAACCCATGAAACATGTCACGTGTCATGAAGTGACAGTGTGGATATACTGTTTAAGGTGTGCAATATGTCGTCTGCGCACATTTCACTTATTGCTGCCATGAGTAAGAGGGGCGATTAATCCGAGTTTCAAAAAGGGATCCAGTTTTGTCTACCAAACACCAAGCCCTACGAGAATGCACGCCAAATTTTAAACGAGAAAAGGAATGCTATTTGGTCCGACTTCTATTCCACGGACGCTATAATGACGGAAGAATGGAAGCAAGCAAATTACGAGCTACGGCGCGTAATTACACGTTACGCCACTCATGGATTTCACCCCAGATTCTGCCAAACCAAAAACTTCCACCAGCCGAACGAAGACTGTATATGTAACCTGTGCAACGATCATTGTGAAAGATACCATGCACAAAACTGCAAAATGAAGACTACCTCAATACTAAGAATGGCATTAGCATAGTTGACCATGTGTACAAAAAACTGTTTTTGCACATTGTGCGCTTTTCATTTAATAATAAAAAAGGGATGATATTGCCTTTCGGGTGAAGGTGGCAGTACCAGTAGTTATGAAACACCCATAGTTGGTAACTATTCGCGTGATGCTGTGGTGAATGTGTTCCGTGAGGTGGTGGTGGTGGTGGTGGTGGTGGTGATTATTGTTTTAAGAGGAAGTACAGCTGGGCAACCATCCTCTATATAACACTAATCAGAGAGAAAAATGGAAGGGGTCCGACACTTCGGAAAATGAAGGTATAGGCCAAAGGAAGACGAGGGCCACGAAGGGCGTGAAAATGAAAGACCGTAATACCGTCTGGGTCGGAAAAGAACAAGAGTTCACCAAAAGAGGTCGGATAGGATAGATGATAGGGAGGAGCCTGGCACAAGTAAGTGGAAGCAATGTCAGGACTCAGCTAAGGGCCCCGTGGTCGTCAAACCACGCTCCAAAGTTCAGAGCCCCTGAGGCCTCTTTTAGTCGTCTCTTACGACAAGCAGGGGATACCGTGGGTGTTATTCTTCCCGCCCCCATCCACAAGGGGTTGTGTTCCGTGAGTGAACAAATGGCATCACTACAAATAACCAATGTATAAAGTTCGGAGCACCAACCTAACAGCATATTTTTTTACTCCAGTACCGTCATCACAATTACTTAGGGTTCTTAGGATAATTACTACCGTGGCAGCGTAGTTCGTCCCACACAACATACAGCAATAGCCTATAATAATTAGATCTACAAACGTTGTTGCATATTCTTATGATTTCTTTCTTTCTTTCTTTCTTTCTTTCTTTCTTTCTTTCTTTCTTTCTTTCTTTCTTTCTTTTGCTGGAAACATATACGGAGCACCGAGTATAATTCGTAATGAATGCAATTTCCTCATCTTCATATCTAGTCTCTTTCTAAGAAAAAAGTGCAGGACTTAACGATCTTTTCCTCTGCAGTCTCTAGGCCCAGCCTTCTTGAATTCCCTGTCATCATTGTTAGGGGAGGTGTTCACTTCCGAATAAGAGTATTTCAATGTTGACTTATGCTATGTGGTCTTGGATCTAATGCTCTTCTAAATATCATAAACTCAAGGTCTTCACCACGATAGGTCAACACAATTAATTATTCATAATAAAAGATAAAGCAGCGAAATGAAAGTCGACGGAGTTACAGACGAACCTCGATATCTCGAACTTCCATTACTCGAATTTTCAGTACTGTATCTCGAAGTAACTTAAAATCTTCTGGTCGTTTGTCCTATTCTTCACGTGTATTTATTTCTTTATTGCTCGAAATTCGGTTACACGAATTTTTCGATTGCTCGAAGCAAACATTTCTTCCCTTGAAGCAAAAAATACTCTGTACCTCGAATTATGTGCAACATTAACTGTGCAATACTGCATTTGTGGTTTCTGAGGAACAGTTAACAAGTAAAGAAATGGTTACAGTGATGCTGGGAGCTAATATAACGGGAACCGAAAAATGAAAATTTCTAGTGATCGGAAAATCGGCGAAGCCTCGCTGTTTTTCGGGTGTGAATTTTATTAATTACCGGTCACGTACGAAACCAACCTCCAGAAGTTGCGGACAAGCTCCATTTACGAATTTCGGCTCCGTGGTATTGACGAGAAGTTTAAACGTGAAGGGAGTAAAGGTTAACCGTAACAGACAGCAGAGACTAACGGACTTTTTCCAAAGGTGTTAACGGAGGCATGGCTCTTGTTTCACTACTGTATGTACTGTATCCTGTCTTCTAAAAATGTACTATAATAAGTGTTTTAATTAAAGTGATATAGTAAAATTGTTTGTATATTTTTAAGTACTGTTAAAATAATGTATTCAGTATAAGCCCGTAAATGCATATGATTCAATTATGTGCCATACATGCTCAAAAACGGTATTCTCTATATCTCGAAATTTCGAAATAAAATGTAGCTCCCGAGATGATTCGAGATATCGAGGTTCCGCTGTATATTGTTCTCACATCAGTTGTGGGCTATAAGCATGGAATTGTCTCCCGCTTTTTCCTCTTTTGTAAGGAATTTAAACATTAGAGAACATCTACGTGACGGTGGTTACAGTGTTTACACAATAGTACCGCCGACAAGAGAGTGAAAGTGGGCACAAAACGGTTCCGGGAGCGAGGTATCTGCGTACATATGTCTAAAAATAGCCTTATAAAATGTAGGTCAGCGCAGTGATACAACGCAGCTAAAGTCGTGCGTGTCAGGAGTAAAGATTTGGAACCACGCTACTGTGTTTACGATCACTTGAACTGAATTGCGTCCTGCCGTACTGAATAGTACGCTTTCGTTAAAAATGCACTATCCATTACTTTGGGGAAGAAATCCATGTATTATATTGCGGTAATTACATGTTTTTAAATAATCATATTGCGTACTAAAGTAGGCGTACGTTTCAAATGATGTAAATATTGAAATATTGTTGAGCATACGCCATCTACTCGTCGGACACGACGACTTTCCAAAGCTTACTATATCACAAAAATGACCTTTCTTGAAACACGGTCTTATGCCTGGAATCTGTTCTTCACATTTTGTTTCAACGATTGAGACAAAACCACCAGCGTGTTTAATGGCGAGGCCTATTCCGTGTAAGTCTATGGAGTCACTGACGAAATTAACAATTTCTTAGTAACTTGTTTCCGTTTAAATTTACGTAGGCCTACTCCTTCATCAATTGTGACGTCGACGATCGTTTGTTAGTCTTGCATTATATTACGAGAAATGGTTTAATGTATTAACATTTGATTTCTCCCATTGATAGTTGTGATGACGTGACTTAATTATATGTTTCATTGTTTAAGCTAGTTATGTAGCACGGTTGGTTAGGAATTTGCTTCCTGTGTTCAAAGTTGTTGAGAACGATGAGCGTTTAAGAGACAAAGCAATAATAATAATAATAATAATAATAATAATAATAATAATAATATAATAATAATAATAAATACTATATTGATATTTGTAATACGCAGTCGGAAGGTTGATAGAATTGTTCCATTGCCCGCGAGTCGAGAGGGGAACACTTGACTTCTCAATCCATATAAATCGTTGTATGTACCGTAACTTACTTAAACGTCCCGGTATTCAGAAGAAGTCGTAGATAGAAATATCCGAAGACCGCGATACATTTACAAAAGTGCCAAAGGCATGATTGTTATAGGAATTGATTTGGAATGCTGGAGAAATGGCCGAAGTGTTTAGTGTATTCCGTTCGATAATATGATAGGCCTGTTGTAATTATGCCAGAAACAATAGAACACGGCTTTTGTTCGTAACTACGTGCTTAATCATCTTAAAATTTTCGTAGACCTAGATTTGCTATGCAGTAAACTATGCAAGGAAATTGGCGCTATAAAGGCGAGATTAAAACCAATATAACATTCCCCTGTTAAAAAAGATGAAAAATATATCCTCCTCCCCCCCTTCCCCAAAGCCTCATCATCATCATCACCGCCGCCAAAAAAGGAAAAAGAAAAATCCTCATATTTCAGTGCTCTCTGCGAGATTGACATTCTGTGATAAAATTGGCACGGATCGCCAAGTCAAGTCGTGAAAGTGTATACCGATTAAACTAACTCTGCATTCATAAGAGTAGCTTGGCAATAACAATAGGTTTAAACCCACTGGAAACAATCATTTTCTATGAGATATAAAAAAGAGGATAACAGAATATAGATGGTTGTAAATATTTTACTTATAGTTCATTGGATTATGATATAAATAACACTTACAAACCTTCAGTACCTCACAATTTAGTGTTTCCAATGTTAGCGATTACAGAGTAAGACAAACTGTTTGCATGGAATATGAACATTCAGTTCTCAACACAATAAATTGAACATTGTACCAGAAAGGGAGATTTGAAAAATATTACTAACTGCCAGTTTCATCAACCACTGTTAAAAATTCGCTAACGGAGCGGTAGTTAATACCTTGTCAAGGTTGTAACGTGGCGTTATTTTGAAATCGCGTTTCACCGAAACAACAAACTGGTTAACTAACGTGGCGTTAACGTTAACGATCAAGTCAGCAGTGTGTAGCATTAAGATTATTTCGCTGTACTGAACGGTACCGATCATAATGTTATTAATTTGTCACCTTTCTCCTGTACGCTTTTTGCGTGGAATAAGAGGTTCCATTTACAATTGAATTTACTTGGTGATAGAAAGATAGTAAATTGGACTACACACAGAAGAAGATTAATCATAATGGAAGGTGACATGAAAGATCTTCGGGGCAGTAATTTTACTTCAGTGGAAAAAATGATTGTCAGTTTACTTTCGAAAATACTGTATGTGGGAGGGTTATAGAATGGAAAAAGGACGAATTGTACATCCCTAAAGGGAAAGGAAAAGGCGTGCAGTCAGTAAATGAATTCAATAGTCACTTGACTTTGACCACGCGGTAAGCAAAACAAAATACACGTACAACAACCTAAAAAGCGCAAAAAAAAAATAATATTGAACAAGTTGAAGTGGTCCAATACGGGAGGTGGTACATTTATTCCAGCGTTTAAATAGATGACTTCGAATATTATTGCATTAATCGGCGACAAAGTTGTGCCTCTTCGTAATGGCGTCGACCACGATGCAAAATATCACGGCAAGATAACATTATTTCTTTATCATGAGACATTAGAAATGTCGTTATATGAAACGATGCTTTGGTTTTAAAGCATTCTTTTTATTGTGTGGTATATCTCTTCCGTATTACCATTGGGGTGTTTTTAAGCTGAATTTTGTTAACTGTACAAATCTTTAATAACTACAGTAGCACGGTCATATTAGACATCAGGCCTACCATGTTATACATGGTGTAGGCTACATGTGATTGATTTATCTGCCTTTCAATGTACACTGACTGAGCAAATGTCATGGGATAGCGGATCTATTATCCCATGTAATTTTTTTCAGGGTTAGGGCATAACACCCAATATAATTAGGTACAATCGTGTTGACCGACTAAAAAGCATAAATACCGTAAATAAAACCATAAAAATACACACCATTATGTTTTTAGGGGTTCTTCTTCTCTTCTTAATCTGTTTTACCCTCCAGGGTTGGTTTTTCCCTCGGACTCAGCGGGGGATTCCACCTCTACCGCCTCAAGGGCAGTGTCCAGGAGCGTGAGACACTGGGTCGGGGATACAACTGGGGAGAATGACCAGTACCTCGCCCAGGCGGCCTCACCTGCTATGCTGAACAGGGGCCTTGTGGGAGGATGGGAAGATTGGAAGGGATAGTCAAGGAAGAGGGAAGGAAGCGGCCGTGGCCTTAAGTCAGGTACCATCCCGGCATTTGCCTGGAGAAGTGGGAAACCGCGGAAAATCACTTCCAGGATGGCTGAGGTGGGAATCGAACCCACCTCTTCTCAGTTGACCTCCCGAGGCTGAGTGGACCCCGTTCCAGCCCTCGTACCACTTTTCAAATTTCGTGGCAGAGCCGGGAATCAAACCCGGGTTTCCGGGGGTGGCAGCTAATCACACTAACCTCTACACCACAGAGGCGGACTTTTAGGGGTTCAAATATCAAAATAGTAAAATTACGTGCATAGTTGTCACTAAATTCAGAAGACTTTTCACAAAGTAAAGAAGTGAGCCTCTCAGACTCAGCGCGACGGGAAATGTTCCTTCAGGGTGCGCGACCAATGCAGGGTTAAACCCGAATACTGTCCGGCCCCGCGGTGTAGGGGGCAACGCGTCCGCCTGTCACCCGACGGCCCCGGGTTCGATTCCCGGCTGTCAGGTTTTTATTGTAAATAATTAATATCCCTGGCCTGGGGACTGGGTATTTGTGTTGTCCTTAACGTTCCTTTCCTCACATTCAACACTCTACACTTCCTCCATATTACACGCAGGTTCATATCACAATGTGCAAGTAGGGGCAAAAGATCGGTATAGGTCGACGCCTCGAACAAATAGCATTTAAAAAAAAAACCCGAATACTTAAGAAGGGATTCAAGTAGTTCGGATAGTGATGATATAGATGTTAATTCCCACAGGGAACCTGAAATATTTGTCCCGACTGAGTAAATTTATAACACCAGTTCAGTGTTTCTTATAGTGCATTGGCACTGCCGGTGGCTCCAAGTAGCCTACGCAGTGGCCTCCACGGTATGCACTAATCATCCGTCTTGGTAAGTCTGGTATTTACCAACTGATGAGCCCAACTTAGCACACTGGGGCGAAACGCTGGGAACCAGGAATAAGTTAGCTGGGAAATTTATAATGTCCAATAACGGACCAATTATAGTGGTATTATTAGTTCGGATAGCCCTAGTCATTACGTTTACATGGCGAAGAAATGGTCCTAATCATCAACAGCTTGTTATGTTGAGGTCAATACTGACAGATCTGTGCAGTCTGCTGATTCGTTACATAGTGGGGACATACGTCAATCTTTAGTCGGACTGCAGTCGAAACACCTGTTGTGTGGTGAGCAAGTTAAAATGCGTGGAGAACAAATCTCGTATACCGGTATTTAGAATATCAGAACATCAAACATCCAGATTCATAATAAACAACTGCTTGCATGTTGCGAAGGTTTGTACATTACATTACATTACTTAATAATAATAATAATAATAATAATAATAATGGTTGAATTCCTGCACTGTGCTATTATGCTTTGGACGAATCTCTGCTCTGTTTTATCTACGATGGATAATTGCTGAGAATGTGATAATATTAGCCTTGTATGGACTATTTCTAGGGCAATCATGGGAGGAATTTGGTGGTACATTTGAGCAACGCGCATAGAGATGAATTCACGACAATTCCATTCACACAAGCACGTGTCGAAAGACTTTTCGGCTTAAAGGCACATCCTTTCTCCTCATCCTTGCAACTTACGCATTGGTATAATAGAAACTATCTTGTTGATCAGGCCTAACCCACAGTAAGCGTTGTTGTCTGGTTATAATTATACTCCAGAATACATGCACACGACATTCGGCCGTGCCGTCCCGATATGGTTGTGAAGGCGCACGAAAACAAATTAAAACAGAGGCACTAGGTCTTTCCACTTAGCCTATAATTAAACATTTATTTTCCGTATTTAAAATTCAAGATATTTGCTTTTTGTTTTTAATGTTTTGTTTTCGATTCGGCGATGTACGCCTAGGCGTGAGCCATGTTCGTGAACTTTTACTCTGGAATCTCTCTTTTTGTAATATTTATATTCTAATGTATGAATTCGATCGCCGATAAAATATTTCTTGCGATTGTATTTTTACCTGTGAGAATAAGTTTCCATAATCACGGTTATATATGGGTACCGGTACAGGTTTTTTGCAATATCGGTATTCTTTCTAAACTTAAATTATTTCGGCATTCGGTCTCTGATTCTTTCAGATACTTTACTATCCGCGTGACTGCACTCGGGAAACCAATTCTTTTCTTCACACGTGGAAGCTTTTCTTACTGCCAACGAGGACACGACTGTGATGCTGGTCAGACAGAAATAGAAGGCGACTACCTCGAAGGTCAACTTTGTTATTGCATTACGTGCTTGGGGGCATGTCGAGCCTCCTTTGGCATGGAGCAGGGCCCCACCCCCGTTACGTATTTCTAGACAGCTGTAAATGAAGTTAGTATTCTGCCTACTCGTTACTAAATCTGATCTTGTTACCGAGCATGAATTGTGATAAAGTATTAGCCTAGTATAAAATCACGGAAAACCATACTCAATGCTGCCCTCTGTGCAAGTCGATCCCACCATCTCCCGAATGCAAACTTACCGCGTATTAACTCACTTGGTCTCAGATTTTCTGATCTTGTTCGGAAAAGTAGGCGGATAGTAAGAATGCCGTTTCGACTACTTAAATTATGTCTTTTTAGCAGGAGGGCAGTGAAATGAGAGAAATCTAGTCAAACTGAAGGTAACTCAATGCTAAGTGATCGCAAAATCGCAAACTAAATTTTTTCATGATCGACTTTCTATCCGCGAGGTTCGAACCCCGCCTTGAAGATGGTTTTCCGTGGTTTCCCATTTTCACACCAGACACTGTACCTTAATTAAGGCCACGGCCGCTTCCTTCCCACTCCTAGCCCTTTCCTGTCCCATCGTCGCCGTAAGACCTATCTGTGTCGGTGCGACGTAAAACGATTTGTAAAAACTTATTTCTACGGTGGAGGTCACGAGCTTGAACGTAGTGACGATTGCTGGTACGAATAGTTAGAAACAATAGTATGTGGAAGAGGGAAGCGTAGGATGAAACCGTGCGTATTAATCGGTCTCGGGGAGTGAAGTCATGAAAGGTAAATTGCGCAGGGCATGTTTTATTTTTCAAGTTGCTGTTGTGAAAATGGCAAACCACGGGAAACCATCTTCAGGGCTGCCGACAGTGGAGTTCGAACCCACTATCTCCCGAATACTGGATATTGGCTGCACTTAAGCGTCTGCAGCTATCGAGCTCGGTAAAGGGCAGGTTTAGTTGGAGACAAATGGCCTAACCTGTTTCATGATAAAGAAGCAAATGTATATTTAGGAGTGATGGTGAAGTACAGCGAGGCAACCCAACCATCCTCTATATAACAATAATCGGAGAGAGAAAAAATGGAAGGGATCCGACACTTCGAAAAATGAAGGTATCGGCCAAAGAAAGACCAGGACCACGAATGGCGTGAAAGTGAGACTCTAGGCCTCGACTGCTCTAATACCGTGGGATCGGAAAAGAACAAGGTTTGACCAAAGGAGACCGGTTAGATGAATGTGAGGAACCTGACACGAGTGGAAGCAATCCCAAGACTCAGCTGAGGGCCCCGTGCTCGCCAACTCACGCTTCCAAGTTAAGAGCCACCGGGCTCCTTTTAGTCGCCTCTTACGATATATACCATGAGTGTTATTCTACCGCCCCCACCCACTGGGGCTGTATATTTAAGAGACAACAGACTCTGTATTTCAATCTTTCAAGATAAATGTGGAAGCTGAAGTGGCCACAATACTGATAGTGCAATGTCAAAGATAGTATATTTAAAAGCCTGAAAACTGAACACTGAAACGAAGTAAAATTATTATTATTATTATTATTATTATTATTATTATTATTATTATTATTATTATTATTATTATTATTATTATTATACAAGGATCTGTTTCATGATCTGTTTCATATTTAGGTAACGTACCCCAAGAAGTATTTCCAATATTTGATTCTACATATTTTTCGAAACAGAAACACGAACTGAACTTTCTATATGGCGATGACTATTAAGTAATAACAGCATGGATACGTTTTATTCTGGAGAATACTTATGCCAAATTTGTACAGAACAGCGTGGTAGCGGGCTGCTAATTTTGGATGCACAGGCCCTTAATAAAATATCAATCAGAAATTCGGAAAAAATAGTTCAACACAATCATTTTATCGAAACAGATAGTGAATTATTATGCATCTAAATATATTATTATTTACTGTTGACAGAATATATTAATCATTGCCCAGGTCGGACAGATTTTCAGTTTTCATATTGTTGTGAAGCGTTTATTTTGAGTTGACGAGACGTTGTTTGCCGAGGTGTAGAATCAATACACCTGTATGAAGGGCACATGATTTAAAAATGAAACGCAGATGACGTTGCTGAATAATTTCAGTAAGCCACAATGGAATATTTCCAGTCTTAACCAAAGAGTAACGTATGTAGTTAATGCGTGTTTGTTAATTATCCTTAGGATGTCGTAGTTCCGACTCACGTCATTTCATTCATACTTTCCAGTATTACTAAGCACAAGGAAAAAATGTCTTTCCTGCCATCCATTAGCAAATAATTGGCTTATTTATCGTCATATCTGTTGTTACCATGTTTGACAAGCAACATAACCCTATCAGTAATAAACATTGAGTGTATGAAGGTAAATTTTGATCTCATGCCACAGTAGTATAGTATACTACGGTACGTGTATATAGCCTATATTTAGAATATAATATTCGCATCCCCTAATTCCGGATCGCCTGAAACTGGGGAGAGAGCATTTGTGTATTGCAATTCATTTATTCGATATATGCGTTAAAGTATCCTTCTTACAATTATTTCACTATTCTACACTAAATATTGTACTTAAGCTAATCATATGTATATTCATTGTATATATCAATAAGCAATTGGTACACGAAATTCAAACGGACAGTGTCTCGTTTGTTGTACTTTCGTTGAAATTAAGTTCACTATGAAAGTTAATTTTTAACCAAATAGTTCACTGCAAATGTTTTCTTCTGCATTAGAACTCATAAGCAGAATACAAAGGAAAAGAAAAGAAATTTTATGAGCATACTCCGTATTGCTAACACTGGTGTAAGTAGGGTTTTTACTGAATCTCGGCGAATATTATTTTTGATGGGAGTATTTGTAGTTAACCTTCATCACTTCATGTCATCCTATTAGCAATGACATGAAAGGTTTTGGTGGTCTAGGTGGGCAGTTAAATCCTCGCGCTTATGGCACTCCGGAATAAGGCATAGGGGCAGCCACGCCTCTTTTTGGCTTACAACGGTTCTGTTTTTCTGTGTAGGGAAACAACAGTATGGAGTGATTTTTAATTTTAGATTATAATGGTGAATAATTAAATGCGCGTAAACAATGTTTATTGACGTGCTTTTGAATGAACGTGGGTGGACTCTTCGGTAAATGACTATCCCCGCTTTGTTTACAAAATAGGCATTGACCGTCACGTTCGTCTTCGAATGAAAGAAAGCCTCCAATTTATGCATGCTTTGTTTATTTTTTAGACTACAAACATACTTTCGTTGTACATCTGTATTTTTATCACACTTTACCTCCGTGTGGTACTCACCTGTGGTAGAAGTGTCGCTGAGCCAAGGAGTGTCATACGACATGTGTCTCATTGAAGTGTTCGAGAACACATCAGGTAAAGAGTTGTACACTAAATCCATAATGCACTTCTGAATGGGTAAATGCAGGCGCTCCCCTCAATGTGTTTGTACACACTACGGACTACGTTTCCACAGCCCTCGCTTCGCGTTCCCCTCCCCTCCCAGATCACTCTGCTCGCAGTTACTGTCGCGCCTTGCTCTTTCACCAATACCGCTCAAGAATGGCTTACATCGTTCACGCCTTCGGGTGCGTAGGACCAACGTTGCCATTTTGTTGTCCCCTTCATTTATTGTAAGTGAAGAAGTAATGTCCGAATTTAACATTACCGTTTGTTGTACAATTGTTTGTAAATACCAGGTTAGTAATGGAGGTTATTTGGGGAAAAGAAAAGGCTATTGATCCACCTGTGCGTGCGTGATTCCAGTCACGTAGTAGTCGCGGGCAGGTGGGTCGAAGCAACTGTCCATTAGCGCTTTTACGAAGAAGTACTACATCAACTCCTGCCTCTGTATTAACTGCTCGTTCTTCCTCTTAAGTTGTTATTTTTCTTGTTACCTACAAATATTAAGCTCCTTACCAGTATGATAAGGGGCTCCCGCACCTTGTGGTGGGTGGTGTTTGAAATATTCTCCTAGTAACCCCTCACTCTTTTTATAAAACGACGAGAATGACAGAATCCCGATTTTCAACTTCTACATTGAACCCTGAACAGTGCTAGTGAATTCGTCTTCCATGAAGTTAATCAACCTGTCATATATGTTGTTTCCATAGCCAGCAAACAGCATAATCGTATCTATATATATCATATAAGACTTTTGTCCGCATATACATTGCTCAGAATTTAAAAAAAAACCGGTATTTCTGTATCGATCGTGTCCACAATAACAAGGGAATGTACTTTAAATTTTCCGTCATCTCTGAATGTATGTATGTATGTATGTATGTATGTACGGGCATCACGGGAAAATGACTGAAGAGAAATGAAAATTGGCATGTAAGGTCGGGGTATGAGCCACTACCGTATAATCTAGGCTATAAATAATTTTAATCGCGCTAAGTGAAATGGTAGTTTAGGGGAATGCCTAAAACTTCACTCTCAAATATTTATGTAATTAGCGGTCCTTTCGATAAATACTACATAACTAAAGTTATACAGAATTAAATTTCCGATCATTTATGCCTTGCACACTTTTACCTTACCGGCTATAATAACAAACATATTCATGAATTTCGATGTTTGTTGCTAAGTCCATATCAACGCCAAGCCACGAGAAAATGGGTAAACAGAATTTAATGAAAATCGGTATGTAAAGTCGGGGAACAAGCAACTACAGTCTAGGCTATAAAGAATTTTATTTGCGCTGGATGAAATTGTAGGTTAGGTAGTGGTGTTTATTGTTTTAAGAGGAAGTACAACTAGGAAACCATCCTCTCTATATATTACTAATCAGAGATAAAAAAAAATGGAAGGGGCCCTACACTTCGAAAAATGAAGGTATCGGACTAAGAAAGACAACGGCCACGAAGGGCGTAAGAATGAAAGACTCCCTAGGCTTCAATACGTAATACTGTCGGGGTCAGAAAAGAACCAAGAGTTGATCAAGGGAGATCGTAAAGGAACGATCCCTTGAAGAATAAGACAAGAGGGAGTCAAGAAAGAAAGAAAGAAAGAAATACTCCCTTTACATTCGATGCCCGTATATCACGAAATGTGAAGGCGTACAATATCGGAAGCTCATAAAACTGATCAACAATAACATTAGGCCTACATTGGCCATTGCTTTTTCGTTTTGTTTTTGTTTTGTTTTGTTTTGTTTTGTTTTGTTTTGTTTTGTTTTGTTTTGTTTGATATGCTTTGTCTTTTCTGTTGTCACTCGTCTCCGATAGATGGGATTACTGCTGCGTACGGAGTATAACAGCCTACCTGAATATTGGCGGGAAGTAGCTGGGGAGTTAGATAACTTTCTTCTTTAGCATGCCATTCCTCTGGTTCATATATTTTCTGATTCTGCTGGTACGTAACACACTGGTTCATTAATCGTATGCCAGCTATTGGATTACCGGGCGAGTTGGCCGTGCGCGTAGAGGCGCGCGGCTGTGAGCTTGCATCCGGGAGATAGTAGGTTCGAATCCCACTATCGGAAGCCCTGAAGATGGTTTTCCGTGGTTTCCCATTTTCACACCAGGAAAATGCTGGGGCTGTACCTTAATTAAGGCCACGGCCGCTTCCTTCCAACTCCTAGGCCTTTCCTATCCCATCTTCGCCATAAGACCTATCTGTGTCGGTGCGACGTAAAGCCCCTAGCAAAAAAAAAAAAAAAAAAAAAAAAAAAAAAAAAAAAAAAAAAAAAAAGCTATTGGATTCCTGCTCTGTGGCGTTGATTGGAATGAGCAGTGAGGAATCTGGCACAAATAAGTGGAAGCAATGTCAAGACTCAGCTAAAGGCCGCGTGGACGCCAACCCACACTCCCAAGTTTAGAAACCCTGGGGCCCCTTTTAGTCGCCTTTTACGACAGGCAGGGGTATACAGTGGGCGTTATTCTACCGGCCCCACCACAGGGGGTTAAGAATCAGTGACCTCAAGAGTCTTTTCTTTCGTACTTGTAATGACTTCGACTGCTTGCCTCTTGTTGACTTATTTTCTTTCTTTAGGGTACAGGTATGCTATTCCTTTTCCCTATTTATTATTGACCAGGTTGTCACAAAGAATACAGTGACCTTTAAGCCAAAAGTAATCGCTATAACGATCACCAGCACGACCATACAGAGGACGTCAGTAGAATTCATTGGAGTTACGTAACCCTTCTTTCTATGATTCCGTTGTGTAGAGTTCAATATTTTATGGAACATCCGACAGTTCATCAACAGAAATTAAGGTTTTTCAGGAAATCGTGGTCTTCTACAATCGACTCCCTTGTTATTTTGTCTTTAAAATATACTTATATCTTCTATATACACTAAAGAAAATGGAATTTGCAACACCCAGAAGGAGTGGTGCTGCATTGCTGCAATTGAACATGCAGGACGAGTGTTCGGTTGTGCTTCGATGATTACACTTTCAGGTCCCTCTGACCGCAAGTTTGGACAACAATCAATACAGGATGTGCCCACCATGAGCTGCAATACATTGATGAATTCGTCGAGGCATGGAGTCAATAAGGCCCTGGATCGCTTCCTGAGGAATTGTGGCCCATGCTTGCTGCACTGCACGGGTCAGTTGTTCCAGAGTTGTGGGTGGCTGAGGACGGTTGGCCAGTTGACCCATCATGTCCCACACATGCTCAATAGGACTGAGGTCCGGAGATCTGGCGGCCCATTCTAAGGTTGTGATGTCGTGGAGAGCTCTGGAGATGCGCGCAGTGTGAACCCGGGCATTATCCTGCTTAAACATCCCATTAGCAAGGTTCGCTATCATAGGGACAACCACTGGATTGAGTACCCTATCAACGTACTGTCGGGCAGTCATAGTGCCCTCAACAAGTACTAACTGTGATTTCACATGAAAACCAATAGCTCCCCAGGCAATAATGCTTGGTGTTGGCTCTGTGTGCCTCTCGACAATAAGATCTGGGCGGCCCCTCTCCCCGGTATATCGGCACACACGATTCCGGCGATCACTGCGGGCAAGACAGAAGCGCGATTCATCACTAAAGACGACCCTGTGCCATTCTTCGACCCACGTCGATCTTTTTCGACACCATGCCAGCCTTACACGTCGCTGTTGTGGGGTCAATGGAACACCTTCTGCAGCGACACGGGCTTGTAAGCCGGCTGCACGCAGGCGATTACCAACTGTTTGTTGTGTAACTTGGGGTGCCACAGCTGCTCGAATTTGCGCTGCTGTTGCAGGGGTTTCCATCCGGGCCTTCCGAATGATGCGGCGATCCTCTCTCACAGTTGTCTGTCGCGCTGGGCGTGTGCCAGGTCTACGAGTATGGGTATCTTCATTTGACCACTGCTGCCATACACGATGTACTGTAGATGCCTGTCGGCCAACACGTGGAGCGACAGTCCTTGGTGATAATCCAGCCTCACACAGCCCAATTATCCGAACCCTCTCCAACGGCGACAGTGATTGCGTGCTCTTCTCTGTAGTCGAGGCATGCTTGACGGGGAACACTTCACTGCACAGCCTGCAAGTCAACTACGCTACACCTGAGTCCGTATACTGGAGTTGATTCCTCCGCGACCAATCACGTGGGGAGACCTGTAGCAACAATCCAATGGGTCTGAAACTTCGATCGTTTACATACCTACATGGCATCGTTCCATATCTTGAAAATCAACACAAACGACCAATGCCTTCGTGGTGTTGCAATTTCCATTTTCTTAAGTGTATTTTATATATATAATTGGATGTTGGTATATTTTAGATTAATAGACTCAAAAACTACTGGACGTGTCCTTCTGTATGGTTTCGAAGGGTGGGCACTCAGCCCTTTATTGGAGAAGCAGATTGAATCTTTTGAAATGTACTTATACAGAAGCATACTCCGAATATTTTGGGTAGAAAAGAAGACAAATGAAGAAGTCATTAAAGTATGAAGGCTTTCACAGCCGGTGTCAATATAATAAAAATCTTCCGGGCTATTATGTCGTGGTCCACTCCTCTCGCTTCTCCCAGACGTTTCGACTACTGCTGCGGTAGTCATCTTCTGTGGCGTCGTGTCGGTACGCTCTCCTGTATCCCGCTGGCGACTGTGGAGGATAATAGCATAATAACGGCATAATAGCCCGGAAGATTTTTATTATATAAAATTAAGTCCTCAACATCTTGAATAAGAAGAAAGAGCTTCTCATAACCATCAAGGAGCGTAAGCTCAGCTACCTCGAGCACATCATGCGAGGTGAACGATATGAACTTCTCCGACTGATCATTTATATATGTATTACATCTCCTAAACCACTGGAGGGATTTCAACCAAACTTGGTACACTTGTGACTTAGTATCAGGAGACAAACCTCGTGGCGGAAAGACACCACAAGCACCCTTAAAGGCGGTGGGCGAGGGGGCTAGGTTATAAAAACAATCGAAAATACCCTCGAATCCATATTCGGGGCCGCTGAGATGAATAGTGACACTCCACACTTTTTATCCCTTACAGGTGAGGGTTGAAGTGGTGGTGGGGGGGGGGGGGGTGTAATACAAATAATCAAAAATATTGTTGAATCCATAGCTTTCGCGGTACCTGAGATGAATAGTGACACTCCGGATATTTTAAAGTCCAAGTTCAGCCCTCCTTGAATTGGGGAATGGTGGGAGTGAGATATGGAAAGAATCGAAAATAGTGTCGAATCCACAGTTCTCGAAGTCGCTGAGATGAATAGTGACAATCGGGATTTTTTTATCCCTTAGGGGTGTGGGTCGAGGGGGGAGATATAGAAATCTATTATTATTATTATTATTATTATTATTATTATTATTATTATTATTATTATTATTCCGGGGTATCTGTGGAACAGCAGAGGTGAAAGAAGGTGCCGGGATGAATGGGTCTAACTACAAAGTCCAAGTTAATTTAAAATTTTAAGAAAAGGTTATATTTTCTTTTCTTTTTTAAAAAACAACAAATAACAATGTAACAGGTGCCAGTATCAACAAATAGATATAGTCAAGATAAGATAGGTGGCATAACCTGATCTTGGGTTTCAAGCCCTTACTTTACAATTTTGAGCTCCTAGCTCACATTACAACCACAAATTCGTTCAAAGAGCAGAAATACCCTAATAAGCGGAGCCCTTGCTCCTCACTACAATATTAAGCCTCCCAGAGGCATTCTTACAATACTAGAAAAGAGCTGCCCCGCTCTCAAAATTCCAAGCCTCTTAAAGGCAATACCAGACTTTACAATTAATTGCCATCAAGGCACTACTTACAACAATGACACGGGGGTATTTTGTACCCAATCTACTGGGCCTTAGCAGAGAAAGAACGGTTAAGTAAATGGCCCGAAATGCAAAATGAATGGAGGCGTGTACTTGCACTCCTAAATACTAATTTTAACACCTAGAAGGCACTAGGCCGATGAAACAGGGGCTATTACCAAACTGGAGGTGACCCGTATAAGAATAATTTAAGACATTACAGAAAGCAAGACAACCAGTTACCTAAACGCAGTCACCTCAAACCAATATGAAGGGGAGATCGAGAGGGTAAATCACTCTCTATCCCCGAATTACAGTTGCAGATTTTATGAAGTCTTTACATAAGCCGGCAGAAAATTACATGTTTAGAAAAGTAGGTTACATATTAAAGTTTCGGACCTTTCCCGCGGGTTAAACTGCTGAGCTAGCAAGAAATAAGATGTTAAACGGCCATTACCTTACTGAAGAGCTGCTGGCTGATGAAAAAGGCACCACCCGCCTCCTGCTACACGTCCACACGCTTAGTTAGATGTTGAACAAGTGGCCGAGAGACGAGAAAATCAACAGTTTATAAACCCTCGGGGAAAGTTCGAGACCTATAATGAATAATTAAGCCACACCCTCTCGGTTTTATTGGTAGATGAAAGATTACACACAAAATCAAAGAAGAAGCCCGTGATTGGTTAGAAACTAATTGCACAAATTCTGGATTGGCTAAATTTAAAACTGGCGGAAAGAAAGATAAATATTGCAACCCACAACTGAATGAACGAAATTTAGTAAAGAACAAACTTATGAATCCAAAATTTCTTCAAATAAAGTTCCTTCACTTCGCACCAGGGTGCATGATCATAGTTTTTTAGTAGGGACATCTATGAGAGAGTGTCCACTCTTCTTGAGGAACAGAAAACAATACAAGTTGAAATTCACCCAGTACTGGCAACTTCATAATCACAAAATTAAAGTAGTGACATCTTGTGAGCAAAAGTTTAAGGAGGTCTAGTTTTAAGTTCAGAGTTTCTCCTGTAGGGTAGTTTTATTGGCGCGAGATTTAAACGTGCGGCGTAGAGATGTACCTCCCGGTACAATTATTATTATTATTATTATTATTATTTATTTAGCATCTGGCATAACATCACTTAAAGTGTAAACTACAGTAATATACAAGTACTTTACAATAGTACATTTTTTTATGAGGGTCGAGTCATAAGTTATGGCAACTATTTTTTTTTTCCCCTCGCGAACAGGAGACAACACGGAAAATGTAAGATAAGCATTTCGAAATATAGGGCATGTACTTATGTAGAGTACCTGAAGACAAATTCTGACTTGAGGAGATTCTCGTAGGAAAGTGACAGAACACAGACCATTGGTAAACATTGTTGTATGGTATAGACAGCAAATGCACAAGACTTCGTACAAAGTACATGCCCCCACTGGTTACAGACCTTCGAAATAATCACCCAAGGTTTCCGCTGTGCGTTGCCAGCGATGGGGTAGGTGCTGAATGTCATTCCTGCATGTGTATCGCTAACGTGTGACACTTCTCTCCGAAATGCTGTTACGATGTCCTCTTTGTTAGCAAACCGTTTCCACGTAATGGCTTCTTGACTTTGCGTCCCGCAGCTCTGAATGGCATTGGCGTGCAATTCTGCCGCGGAGAACTGCTATTTTAATATACGATCGTTGCTCCTACTTGTTGACTTCCATTTTGTGACGCTCTCACTCACACACTGAACTTGGGGGCATGTTTAGACCCACACTGTTGTTTACATACACCATCTAGTGGCATCATACGTAAGTACATACCGTACATTTCCAAATGTATATCTTAGATTTTCCTGGTTGTCTCGTGTTCGCGAGAAAAATAAAATTGGTATTAAAGAAATCACCGAGATCACTTGTATACGCACTTAAAGGACACTCTGCAACAATACGCCGAACCGTCTGCTTTGCAAAGCCATACCTACATTCTGGAGAAGAGGCCTTGCCCCACTTGTGGAGTAGATCATTGCATCTGCCGTGGTTGGTCCGTATTCTGTTTAGCATTGACCTCGTTCTACGTGGCAGATCAAGTTCCCATGGTGTTTGTCTTACACACAGAAACCTATGTAACGTTGGGGGAGTGCTGTTACACCATTCTTCCATCCAGACTTGTTCACACTTGAAACAGTGTTCCACCAATGTACTGGTTGTTATGAGTGGTGTGTCTTGACCGAAGCCTGTTGATTCCAATGCCAGGTATGTCTTCACGGATTGGTAGCTGTTGATGGTTGATTATTTTCTTGTATTCCCTTGTGGCACGTTTTCTTCTCAAATCAGGATGAAGAATGTGGCTCAGAGCGGGGCCTAAATGTTGGTGTGGACTTGATTGTGCCGGTTATAATGCTCATGGCGTGATTTAGTCGGGCATCGATTCGCGCCGTGTGAAAACTGTTTGTGACAGGGCAGCCATATTCAGCAGCAGAATATACTAGACCAAGGGCAGATGATCGTAATGTAGATGCTGTGGAGCCCCAGGTGTTACCGGATAGCTTTTGAACGATGTTATTTCTGGTCCTTAATTTAGATGCAGTCTTTGTTCTGTCTAGGATTATCCCAAGATATATTTAGATGTTTATTATGGGCTAGGTGATTTCCCTCGAAGTTAATGTTCAGCTCTTCATTGGCTAATTTATTGCTTAGCTGGAAGCATGCAGTTTCCGTTTTATTAGGCCTCAGTTGAAGTCTCCATTTACGAAAGAACTGACCCAGGACAGCTAGATCCTCAATTAATATTCTTTCAGTGATTCCTATGAAGTTGTGTTGAGTTGCTCTCACCCAATTATCCGCATATTCAAACTTCCTGGATTGTGTTGGAGGCATGTCTGGTATATACAAGCTGAACAATATTGGAGCTAGTAGATCTACTGTCCCCTTTTCCCGGATCGCTCAGTCGGCGGAGAGAGAGTCCGAAAGGGTGGAACGTTCGCAGGGCCAACTTTACTGTTTCCAGTAGATATATTGGACAGGGCTCCCAGGGGCCCACTCCTCCGCCGCCATCTGGGGGGCCCTCCCAGGGGCCCGCTCCTCCTCCCGCGGGAAATTTGAATTTGTAAACAAAGCCACGTGCTTTTTGACGGCTGTCGTCGACGACAACGCATCGCTAACCTCAGTGCTGCCATCTTGACGGGCCTAAACCTCAGTGCTGCCTACTAAACCTTACTAGCGCGAGATTTGAATGGGTAAACAAAGCTACGTGCTTTTTTCGACAGTCACGTGCTTTTTGACAACTGTTATCGACAACAACGCATCGCTAACCTCAGTGCTGCCATCATGACGGGCCTAAACCTCAGTGGTGCCAACTTCACCTCACTAGCGCGAGATTTGAATCAGTAAACGAAGCTACGTGCTTTTTTTGACAGCTGTCATCCGCCATCTTTAATCAAGAGAGCACCGTGCTGCCCTCTTTAGGTACATACCTTTGAAATGTGGTGGCGGATAATTTGAAAAATTCGTTTTGACAAGCTGCCATCTTTAATCCACAGAGCACCGTGCTGCCCTCTTTAGTTACTTACCTGTGAAATGTGGTGGCGGACAATTTCAAAAATTATTTTTGACAAGCTGCCATCTTTAATCACCAGAGCACCGTGCTGCTATCTTTATCGTAGTAGTGAACAGTTTCTACGTAACAGTTGTCATCCGTCATCTTTCATCGCTGACCTTAGTGCTGCCCTCTTTAGCTACTTACCTTTGAAATGTAGTAGTGGGCAATTCTGTCAGCTGTCATCCGCCATCTTGCATCGCTAATCTTAGTGCTGCACTCTTTAGTTACATACATTTGAAATGTGCTGGTGGATAATTTGAAAAATTCTTTTCGACAGCAGCTATCTTTAAAATGTGGTGGAGGGCAAATTGAAAAATTCTATTTGCATACCTGCCAACCCTTCCGATTTACCCGGAAACTTTCCGATTTTAACTCATCTTCCGGTTTTCCGATTTATTTTTATTTCTTCCTATTTTTGACCAATATAACCTCCAGTATGGTCAGTACTCTTCCCCTAGGACGAATACTTATGTGTTTGTGTAATTTCCGCAACCTCATTTTTAAGCATATTTACCGGTATTTGATGCTTTATTTCGCGGGCGGATCATCCGTCGGCTTCGTGTATCATATTTCCCGCTCACTACAGGAGCGTATGTGCTATTTCAGGTGGGAATTCGGGACGGCAATCGTCTTACGAGTCAGAGAAGGTCATGCGCACTAGCGACCACTAGGGACTCCGTTGATCGGCATGAAAGAGTGAGTTTGTTATTGTGTGGTTCGCGCGCTTGTTTCTGTGCGTAGTTTCGGTGGAGTTTTAGACAACGTGTTTTTTCTTGCGGTTCTGTGCTTTTCCCCCTGTGGAAATCATATGTTAATAATGTACGAGACATACTGATTTGTTTTGTATGTGGTAGTTTCGCGTATTTCAGTGCTTTTGTGTTGACCAGAGTTCATAATTTTAATGACTTCAATGTATTTCAGAGAGTTGTCTGTGACAGTTTGTGGTATTTTCTCTTCACATGATGACTACAAAACATAACAAACGTTATCTCCAAGTGTTCAGGGATACCTATAAAACTGAATTTCCGTTCATTTTACAGTCTAATAAAGGAAACTATTATGCATTTTGTTCCGTGTGTCGGTGTGATATTAATATCTCACATGGAGGGAAAACAGATATTGTAGCCCACAGTGTCACACAGAAACACAAAGATAGTGCTAGCTGTCTCGAAAGGAACAAAAAATTAAGTAATTTTTTTGTAGGTGGGAAGGAAGATGATGCAGTCACTCGAGCAGAATGTTTGTTCACGGCGTTCATTGTCGAACATAACCTTACATTGTCTTGTTCGGACCACGCAGGGCCATTGTTCAGAAAGATGTTCCCAGATTCAGACATTGCGAAGAAATATGCGTGTGCTAGAACAAAAAGCATCTGCCATAATTAATGAAATGTCCCGTGATGCAGATAGTCAAGTGATTCAGACTTTAAAGTCTGAACCTTTTGCGATTTCAACTGATGGTAGCAATGATAAAGATAGTAAGCTCTATCCTATCGTCGTCTCGTTTTTCAACAAAGAATTGAAAAAGATTGAAAATCGTTTGCTATCCATGGAAAATTTGGAAGGCAATTCTACGGGTATTAATATTGCTAATTTGCTCCTGGATGTTCTGAAAAGATATGACGTTCCGATGGCAAACTGTATAGCTTTTAGCGCAGATAATGCTCCTGTTATGATGGGAAGAAAAAACGGTGTTGCTGCTAAACTAAGAGAGCAGTGCGAAAACATTATTATTATGAGATGCCCATGTCATTTAATTAATTTGGCTGCCATGAAGGGTGCAGACTCCCTTCCTGTCAATTGATCAGATGCTAATTGATATTTATTATTATTTAGACAAAAGCTCAAAGAGAGAAGATCATCTCAAAATGTATCAAGCTTTGTACCAAACTGATGTTAGAAAAATATTAAAGCATGTGTGTACACGCTGGTTATCCTTGGGGAAATGTTTGGAAAGATTGATTTCAGAGTGGGAGCCACTTCAGAGTTTTTTTAAGGATGAAGTAAAGCAGTCCAATGGCACAGATACATCTCTGAAGTATTTCCAAATTCCCAAGCTAAAGGCACATGAAGATACCGAAATGGAACGTGGTCCTTGTGTCAGTAGAGTACAAGACCAAGCTTCTGTTATTTCTGGGAAAAGGAAGGCTGAGAGTAGTTCATCCTCATCTGTGAAGAAAATAAAGGAGTCTAGTTGCACTGCCAGTACTTCACGAGAGGAGAGACTATTTCTTTTCCTGTCTTCAAACTTTAATAAAGCATTTTGCTCATTTCTGGCATTTATCATCCCTACATTTGAGAAAACTAATAAAGTTCTTCAGTCGCAAGCACCTCAGATTCATGTCATAAGATCAATGCTGACGGATATGTTGAGGGACATTCTGTGTAGGTTTGTTAAGCCAGTGGTTATAAAAAATATCCTACAGTTTTAGAAGTGGTCTATCACATGAGAATCAGAAAGCGGATGATGATTTAGTAATTGGCTGTTCAACATCTCGTCTTGTAGAAAATCTGGCACCTGAGGAGAAGAAAAACTTTTATTTGCACGTCAGGAACTATTTTATTGCAGTTTGTGATTATATTATTCATAAATTTAATTTGAATAGTGATGTTTTTGTTAATGCTCAAGTAGCTCAGATAAATTCTTTGCAGGCTTCTTCCTTCAATGCCGTAAAGTATTTTGTTTCAAAGTTTCCTGTTATATTGCCAGTGAAAGATGGTGAAGATGAACAAGAAGCAATGGATGCATTACAGTGCCAGTTTTGTGCTCTCCAAGTGGAGGATTTACCATTGTCTGTTGTGCAAGGAGAAAGAGTAAATTGTTCTTGGTCTGCTATAGGGGATATACGAGGTGCAGATGGGTGTTTCAAATATGATAGAATCGCAAAAGTAATGCTCTCAATATTGACAATTCAATACAGCAATGCCGAGTGTGAAAGATTGTTCAGCCAGGTAAAAAAGACGAGGACACACTTCCGATCATCTCTGAATGACGAAAATCTCAGTAAACTGTTGGTGGTCAAATCAAGTCTAAGTGGAAAGTGTTATGAGCAGCAGTATGACAGTGCATTGTTGAATCAATGCTAAACAAGTAAACACAGCAGTCTCTGTATCACCTACATGTGTATATTCTTCACCATTTGGTAAGTTGTAGTCAGTTCTTGACTTATCTGTCTAAATGTTACTATTCGTATCTATGTGTCATAAATTAGAATGATTATTAGGTACGTTTTCTTGGAATCGTTTGTGTTTTCTTAGTTTAAGATTTTAAATGTAATGGTTAATTCGCATTGTAACTGTAGATATGTATGCCTTTTATATTGTCCTCTTTTTACCGAGACCGTGGCGCAATACACTTGATGAAATCCAAGAATTAAAAAATCTTCCTATTTTTGATTTCTAAAAGTTGGCAGGTATGCATTTGACAGCACCCATCTTTAATCAACAGAGCACCGTGCTGCCCTCTTTAGCTACATACCTTTGAAATGTGGTGGTGGGTAATTTAAATTCCATGTGCTTTTTTGACAGATGTCATCCGCCATCTTGCATCGCAAACCTTAGTGCTGCACTCTTTACGACACTGCTGGTAATTTAAAAAATTGTGTCAGCTGTCATCCACCATCTTGTATCGCAATCCTCAGTGCTGCACCCTTTAGCTACTTACCTTTGAAAAGTGGTGGCGGTATTTTCAACGTGCTTTGCAACCCCACGTGCCTTTTTTTTTTACAGCAGCCATCTTCAATCAAGAGAGCATCGTGCTGCCCTCTTTAGCTCTCTTGTTTGGAAACAAACCCACGTGCTTTTTTGACAAGCAGCCATCTTTAATCAACAGAGCATAGTGCTGCTCTCTTTAGCTACTTACCTTTGAGGCGGCAATTTAAAAAAAATTCTGTTTGACAAGCTGCCATCTTCAATCAACAGAGCACCGTGCTGCTATCTTTATCGTAGTAGTGGGTAATTTCTATGTAACAGCTGTCATCCGCCACCTTGCATCGCTAACCTTAGTGTTGCCCGCTTTAGCTACTCACCTTTTAAAATGTGGTGGCAGCAATTTGAAAAATTCCACGTGCTCTTGTTTGGAAACAAACCTGCGTGCTTTTCTGACAGCTGTCATCCGCCATCTTTAATCAACAAAGCACCGTGCTGCTATGTTTATCGTAGTAGCGGGCAATTACGTCAACTGTCATGCGCCATCTTGCATCGCTTACCTCAGTGCTGCTATCTTTATGGTACTAAGTCTTATCGTGGTGGTGGTGGGGGGAAATTTAAAATCTACATGCTTTTGACAGCTGTCATCCGCCTTCTTTAATCAACAAAGCATCGTGCTGCTATCTTTAGCTACATACGTTTAACATGTGGTTGCGGATAATTTGAAAAACTTCCGTTAGCTATCATCCGCCATCTTTAATCAACAGAGCATCGTGCTGCTATCTTTAGCTACTACCTTTGAATTTTGGTGACAGTTAATTTGAAATTCCGTTAGCTATCATCAACTTTAATGCATTTGGGAACATAACCTCCCATCTACCATCTTGAAGGAGACCATACAACAAGATGCTCCACCCGACGGTAATTACTACTTAGAGATCACTACACAACATGGCGGTGGCTGTTATGGCTACTTCCTCTACCACCACCTCCTCCTCCCCTACTTTCTCCGCTTCCTCCTCCTCTGTCAAGGCATAGCTTCATCGAACACGAATGGCGAAGGGAAGAGTGTGCAGCGATACCATTATTATACATGTTTAGACTTGCGGATTCCAAAATAAACATAACAAGTGTCGCAGATTGACATTGGTTACGTCAACATCGAAATATCTATGTATTCTTTGTATATGTATAGTTGCCTTCTTTACTCTGTGACGTGTGTGTATTGTTGATAATAATAAACGTGATATTGTGGACACGACGGTGAAGTCCTCTTATAATTCAGTAGTTACGATTTATAACACAAAATCTTGGTGCCGAAACCTCCGGGAATATTACGAGTTCAACGCGACACGAGAGAACAGAAGAGGATTTTCACACCACGGACACGTATGTTGAGCGACTTAAATCTCGACATAGGTTATCTACGCATCTCTGAGGAGGAGAAAGGATCACCAACGCAGAACTAGCTACAACTTCAAACCAACAGATAAGACGAAACACAATTGTAGTATACGTAGTGTTGACCGTAGATTGGTAATTTTTTCTGAACATTTAATGCATAGAAGTTTGAAGGAATTTCAATATTACTCGTAACAAGAAATATAACCCCACCTACGTCAAAATATCCTTAATGGCTTCCATTCCAAAGAGATCTATGCATGCAACACTCGAGTAGAACACTAGCGCCGTCTGTTGTAAAAAGGGAGTAACTAAGTATGATCTTTAACTTTTAATAAGACATCTCTGGCAACCATTCATTGACAATAGTGTATGACGTAACGTTGAGCCGCGCAATCATTTCACATGTTTATTTTTTTGTCTGAATATTTCAAGGAGTAATACTTTTCAGATCAGTGAAGAATTAATTTACTAGTAGGAGACATTATGGAAGGCAGTATAGCGAGTCAGCTCACGAAATTGAAACGTAGACGAGTAACTCAACGTTCGAACACTACGCGTTTTATTAATCAGATTCATTCGTTCAATCAATCCACGGACTTAGATGAAATAGAGCATATCCGCGAGCGTCTACAGGAAACGTTAGCGTCCTTAAATGCGTTAAATGACAGTATCCAAGATTTACTCGATGACGCGGAGTACGAAGACGACGTGGCAGCCTGTGAAGAATATCTGGACAACTCCAAACGGGCGGTTAGAAAGGCCACGGGCCTTATACAACAGAAAAGCGCGAGGAATGAGGCCGACTCTACCACTACGTATCCGAGTGTCCTTGTTCAACCCACGACTACTGCGGAGATAAAGCTTCCTACCATTAAACTGCAGTCATTCTCAGGAAACGTAGAAGAATGGCCGGGATTCTGGGAGCAGTTCGAGTCCTCCATTGACAAAAATTCGTCGGTGTCCGTCGTAAACAAACACGTGTTTCTCCGTGGGTACTTAGAGGGAGAACCAAGGCGTCTTGTAGACGGTATATCTATAACGGCAGACACATACGAACAAACTAAACAAATTCTGATAGCACGATATGGTGATAAGAACAGGATTATTCAGTCTCACCTCGATTACTTGGAAAATCTCGAAGTTGCAGTTTCGGAGGCCCCCGAAGTATTAAACACGACCTACATTGAATGCCATCGCCGGATACAAGCATTGAGAGCACTAGGGGAAGACGTCGACGCATATGGTCGAATTTTAGCACCCAAACTATTACGAGCCTTTCCAGAGGACATCTGTCGCCGTTGGCTCGTCCACGCTAAAAGACTAGGCATACAAGAAGAGGACACTACCCGACTAATGGCGTTCCTTAACGAAGAAGTGGAAGGAGCTCTTAACGCTCAAAGGATACGGGGTGACGCCCCATTAACGACCTCTTCATTACCAACAGGAGCCACTCTTCACGTAAACACAAAACCAAACAAACAAAAGGGGAAGCAGACACCTCGACCAGACTCGTTTTGTGTGTACTGCGAAAACCGTGGTCACTGGGGTCAGGATTGTCAACAGATGAAGGATCCCCAGGTGAGAGTCGAGAGACTGAAAGCCACAAACCGGTGCTTACTTTGCCTACGCCGTGGGCACAACAAGACACAGTGTTTTAAGAAGGGGAAGGCATCCTGCAACAAATGTCGAGGGTCACACCATGTATCCATCTGTACCGAGGGCAGCAGTCAACACACTTCCGTGGGCAAGATAGGGGTCATCACGTCCGATTTCACACACCTGCAAACGGCCCGTGTATGGATCAAAGGGCCGACAGGGCGAAAAAGACTAACTCGTTGTATCCTGGATGCAGGGAGTCAATCGAGCTTCATCCACAATTCTCTGATTGATGCGCTGCAGCTTAATGTTACTGATCGCAAGACTCTTGAGATAAGCACGTTTGAATCACCCTCCACTATGTATGATATTAGACGGAAGGTTTGTTTCGATATTATGGGCTACTCAACCAGAGCTCAAGTATCGATTACCGCCTTTGAAAGTCACAGCTCCTACACTTTTCAACCAACTGCACCCCAAAACATAACCGCGCTAGCATCGCTAAGGAAGATGAAGCTGGCTGATCCGAGTGACGACCTCGACAAAGATCTTCCGATCGAGGTACTCATAGGTGCAGATTCATACTGGAAGATAGTAACAATGAAGGAACCTATCCGAGTAACAACATCACTGGTTCTTCTTCCTACTATCTTCGGTTACGTTCTCAGCGGAAGTAGATCTGGCACTACGATCAACCAAATAATGGTCCATCATGTCTCACTCACAACGGATCAGATAACTGATGAAAGCGTGCGACGGTTCTGGGACTTAGAAACTATTGGAATTGTGGATAACCAAGAGCGAAAATTATCCATTAAAGAAAACACTATTTTTCAAGAGTTTCGCGACTCTTACCGCATCGAACATGGACGGAGAGTTGTATCATTACCTCGAAAGGTGGGCATTCCCTTAACTGACAATCGCACCACCGCTGAAAAACGATTCTCCCTGTTAGAGGCTAAACTGCAGAGAAACAAAGACTTGAAACACATCTACTACAATCACATGTGGGACTACATAAGGCAAGAGCACGTGGAAGTTGCACCCCAGGACCTCACTCCTTATAATGTTTACTATATGCCACACCACATTGTAAAGAAACAAAGGGGTGACATCACAAAGTACAGAATGGTCTTCGACGCGTCGTCACATGAACCAGACTTGCCTTCACTGAACGACACACTGGAAATAGGTCCTAACTTGCTCCCTGAAATATTGGGAACCCTGCTACGTTTCAGGAGCCATCCGAAGGCTATCGCGTGTGATGGTCACCAAGCATTTTTGCAGTTAGCGTTAGACGAAAACGACAGAGACCTCACGCGGTTCCTGTGGTATCGCACCGAGAATACAGGAGATGATGCGTACAATTTCACTGACGAGGTCATAGCCTACCGTTTCAAACGTTTGCCATTTGGACTTACTTCGAGCCCATTTCTTCTGTCCGCTAGTCTTAGGGAACTGGCAACACTGCGTCAAGATAATTATCCATTTTCGTCGAGACTTCTCGATAAATCAACATTTATGGATGACCTTATAACAAGTGTTGCAGACGACATCCTCGCGATGAGGTTATATAACGAACTCACCGACCTTTTGATGGAGATCAAACTCCCACTCCGTAAGTGGGCTACTAATTCACTGACCTTGAAGGAAGCCTTGCGCAACGAGGGAGTGGAAATGAGATCCGTAACGAGTGTGCTGGGTATCGATTGGGATACCTCTGAAGACATTTCGACCGACAAGGGGGAAATAGCAAGAGACCTGATGGACAAACCAGGGACGAAGAGGAACATTCTAAGCGCCACTGCCAGATTCTATGACCCTCTCGGACTTTTCGCACCTGTGGGGATCGTAGCAAAACTTATATTCCAAGACACGTGGCTCCGAGGCCTATCATGGGAGGAAGTTCTTCCATCAGATCTTGCACGTAACTGGTATTTGTGGACTTCTAAACTTCAGCACCTATCAACCATATCCGTTCCCAGGTGGGTAGGCATTACAGGACCAGGTCATGAACCAGAGCTGCACGTCTTCTGCGATGCTTCGAAGAGAGCATACGGAGCTGTCGTCTACACAAAGTCAACGCTTAACGACACTCCGGTCACAAAACTCGTCTGCAGCAAAAACAGACTAGCACCCGTGAAGAAGTTAACTCTACCAAGACTAGAGCTGCTAGCTGCACTTGCTGGTACACGCCTTCTTCACTACTTCTGCCAAGAGACTGGCTGTGACATCACGAAGGCTCAGCTGTGGAGCGATTCTACTGTTGCACTTGGATGGATTCGCAACGATCCGAATAAGTGGAAGACCTTTGTCTGCAACCGCGTGACAGAAATACATAATCACGTAAACCCCAGTCAATGGAGACACTGTCCTGGAGATCAGAATCCTGCAGATCACCTCACTCGAGGAGTATACGCAGATCAGCTAGCCTCCTTAGAAACATGGTGGCATGGTCCTCGCTGGCTCATCAAAGACAGAGGCGCATGGCCACGTGACCCAACACCCACCTGCACGCAGTTGCCAGAAGCCAGGAAGACGCAACAAGTTCTCACGATCACTATAGCGGAACCCCTACTGGATATCTCTAGGTATAGCTCATACTGGAAATTGCTACATGTCACAGCTTGGGTACTTCGTTTCGTCAGTATGTTGAGCAAGAACACAAAACACCCCAATGCACTAACGGCTGAAGAGCTACGTGCGTCACTCACATACTGGATCAAAAGGGTTCAAGGGGAACGGTTAACTATTGAACTAGCTGCATTGCGAAATGGTGAACAATTACCGGGCACTTCACAGATTGCTAGATTTAACCCATTTCTACATGAAGGTATCATCCGACTTGGTGGCAGACTACAGTTTTCAAATTTGTCTCAAACTGAGAAACACCCAACAATTCTGGACGGCCGTCATCGGTTCACTGAGTTAATCATTCAAGAGACCCACATCAAACTTCACCATCTTGGAGTACGCATAGTACTGGCAGAACTACGTGAAGAATTCTGGATTCTGCGAGCTCGACAAATAACTAAGAAGATTCTGCATTCTTGTCTACCGTGCAAATTAGCGCACAACAGCAGACCAGTGGTGATTGAAGCGCCATTACCAGCAGAACGCGTACAGTTGACACAACCCTTCTCTGTGATTGGGATCGACTTCGCTGGACCCCTGTACGTTAGATGTGGCAGCAATGTTAACAAATCGTACATCATTCTTTTCACATGTGCCACCACCCGTGCTATCCATCTCGAGCTATCTACGGATATGTCTACGGATAGATTCTAGACGGACATGCAAGAACGGTCGTTCTGCGGCAGCCTGACAACACGCTCATTACTCGGTCAGTGCAGCTGGTCATCCCTTTGGAGATAGACCAGGGTGGGGAGGATGTCGCAGATTGACATTGGTTACGTCAACATCGAAATATCTATGTATTCTTTGTATATGTATAGTTGCCTTCTTTACTCTGTGACGTGTGTGTATTGTTGATAATAATAAACGTGATATTGTGGACACGACGGTGAAGTCCTCTTATAATTCAGTAGTTACGATTTATAACAACAAGACTCGAATTAAACACTGTACACGATGTCGTTAACCTCAACATGTGATCAGAACATTAATTGATGTGTTCAAAACACTAAATAAGTGATCAAGACTAGAATCGAACACTGTACTCGACACAACATGTGTTTAGAACATGTCAGGGGATACCTTTGTTCAAAGAAAATCAGATTAAAACATAGCAAGATTAGAATCGATGTTGTTAACTTCAGCATGTGATTAGAACCTCGATTGATGTATTCAAAACACTAAATAAGTTATCAAGACTAGAATCGAACATGGTGCTCGATACAGCATGTGTTTATAACATGCCAGGGTATACCTTTGTTCTAAGAAGATTAAATTGAAACATAACAAGACTAGAATCGATTATGTTAACTTTAACATGTTTTCAGAACATCGATTGGTGTGTGTAGAACACGATACATTATGTCTGGGGTATACCTTCGTTCTAAGAGAAAAAATAATAAGACCAGAATTCTGAACAGTTTGCGTAAGATAGCGATTGTTATAACCTCCTTTTCCTCTTCCTGCTCTGTCAAGGCATAGCTTTATCGAACATATAACGCGATCTTATGCATATCACGTAGCTAACTCGCTCAGTAAACGATATACAACATTGATTTTACCTAGTGTTAAAATCGAAAACACACTGTGCACATACTGCGTAGCTAACTCGCTCAGTAAACGATATAGCAACACTAATGATCTGCCTAGTAGAAAATCCAGAAACACACTATACACATATCGCGTATCTAACTCGCTCAGTAAACGATATAGCAACACTTCAATGATTTGCCTAGTACGAAATTAAATAAAAAATACTGCGTATTTAACTCGCTCAGTAAACGATATAAAATAAAAAAGCATTCTGCGTAGATAACTCGCTCACCACACTGCTAAGACGCTCAGTAATTGCAAATACACTAGAACACTGATATGTCATGCGAAAATCAAGAAAGCACACTGCGTAGCCAACTCGCTCGGTCACACTGCAAATACATCACAACACGACTAGAACACTGATATACGTTACTCTTTTTTCGAAACACACGTATAAGAATGTTGCGAGATACTACATACTTACATGTTTTAAAAAATGGGGGGATGAAAAATCATAAATTATCTGTACGCATGTCGTCTCCAAGTTGTAAGGCCAAATGGACGCAGTACTGTGAGTTTCTGCTATGGCTGGCGAACGGAAGTGGCATGTTATCTCAGCAAAAAATACGCATGACCTTGTCCTCGCATACACGCAAGTCAGACACAATGATGGATACCGCGATTCAAATCGTGGCAACTTATGCCGTCAGGAAAGGCATCCGGCCAGATTCTTATACACGTTGTCAGGAAGACTGACGATCGCGCAGGAAACGGCTAGCAGCGGCTAGCTACCCCGCCTAGCCTTTGCTATCTTCAGAGCTGTCGACAGTAGGGGTTCGAACCCGCTATCTCCTGAAGTAGCGAAAATGATTGCGGGTAGAAGATGTTGATGGTGATTATCTGTCGGATGTAGGCGTTAAACCTTGTGCAGGCTCCTTGGACAGGAGTAGGCTATGTACCGGCACAAGGTTTTAGCATCTCCTTACTGTCGTATATTACATCTTCGGGCAGATAGTAGTATACAATTTCGAATAACTAGAGGGTGTGCAAAAAGCCAGCATTAAATTCTATAAGAGTAAGGGCATATAACGCTGTTGATGGTGATTCATCTGTCGGATAGGGGCGTTAAACCTTATGCAGGCTCCTTCGACAAGAGTAGGCACGGCACCGTGCAGGCGTCTTAATGCTATGCGATAGGAGTAGGCTATGTGCTGGCATTGGGTTTTACCCTCTCCGTTCAATCATAATATTTTATCTTAGGAACTTACACCAGCTAAATGCTAGAAGGAATTACCTACACGACTAAGAAAATGCTGTTTGAGTTACAAGTGTCTTATCACAGACACAGTGTCCTCGCTGATTGCTGAAGGTTACTACAGCCGGAAGACTAGTGTAGAATTTCAGTCAACGCATGCATTCCTCACCTCGCTCTGACTCTGTAACATACACAGATACAACTTCAAAGACAGTGTTCTAAGCAGCTTTACTTGTTATGCGGAACAAGGATCGAACCTGCTATGTTAACAACAAACGACGTAACCCGGTGCTAGCACATAGTCTGCTCCTAAATCTTAACACCCGAACTACACTGTAAATGTTAGGAGCTCCTGTTTTACAGCTTATGCGGTTCGTAACGTAACAGGACCGGGATTAAAAATCTGTTTTAAAGCCGGTTGCCCTTCTTGACGCAAGATTTTAATTCACAAGAATCTGTTTTACGTCCGGTTGCCCTTTTTGATGCAAAGATTTTAAATCGCAAGAATCTGTTTTACAGCCGGATACCCTTCTAGGATTTTAAATAGCAGTATCTAGCCTCTTACATTATAACCGTACAACAGGGTTTCAGATTCCATTCAGTATTATTATTATTATTATTAACCCGATTCATTAGATTTTATATTCTGTTTCTTATCATTTCGACTGTAATAATTAGGTATCACGCATATTATTGTATTTAATCATAGGTTAAGTGAATGTTGTTTGTAAATATGAGATTTGTTGGTTTCAAATAGTCATGCTGTGGCTTGTAACTTTGGCCAGATGAGCTGGCATAGTATTTTGCAATAGAGGCTATGTTTAACTAAGAATGTAATGAGCAAGTAGGTTTCCCGGTGACGCATGCATAGTCATCTGTAGTCCGCGTGGGCAGGTGATTGCGACCCAGGGTCTGTATTCGCGAGATACAGTATGTTGAGGTGGAAGGGATGACCAGAGAGTAGGGAGATGAGTCGTCATCGCAAGGTTATAAAAGTCGATGCAACGGTGGTGAGAGCTATCAAATGGAAGAGATCTGATCACATGGAAGAAGTGAAGGAAGAGTAATGGTCAGTGGTCTTAGAGTGATGGTCAGAGCTAAGAGTTGTGTTTGAAGAGGTCTTGTAATAATCGAGGTGGTCTACAAGTGGTGGTTGGATCCGAGCAGAGACGGGTACTGTGCTGATAAAGAAACATCATCTTGTGAGGTTGGACTTCACAAGATGTTTCAATAATATTTTCCAATTTCTTACAATCTATTGAGTGGACGTAACTACATTGGAGCTTACTACACGCGTACATGGTAGGTAGGTCAACTCCCTGTTACATAAGATGATAACAGCAGACGGCTCCCGACTTCAGCTCATTGGTTTTTCCAGGAATTTCAAGTTCAACAGCGGTGTATGCAGACATCAGGTAATTAAAGCAGCAGACATGTTATGCATTCATAACATGAAGAAGAATGTAATCAGCAGAGATATCAATTTCATTTCAAGTTCATGCCAATAGCTTTCTTTGTTTAGATTAAATTTTCTTACAAATGTTACAGCAAATCTCAATATATATATATATATATATATATATATATATATATATATATATATATATATATATATTAGTTAAATTAAAATACGTCAATGCTTGTTCATTGTGACGTAAAATACAGTCATACACTCAGTTTTATTTTAATTATAATAAGTGATTCTAGTTGCATGTACAATCCTCAATTGTGGAAATGCAACCGTAATCTAATATTGTCTTGATCCATATCCCTGTTTCTTAAAAAGCAACTGGCGCTCAAACAAATGTTATTTATATTGTGTGGAAGATATGCAGGTATAACAATAGTGGTACGAGTAGTCACAACATCATACACCGTTTTTACGACCGATTGCCCTTCCTGACGTCAAAGAATTGGAATCAAGAACCTGTTTTACAACTAGATGCCCTTTTTAACGCAAGAATCACGGTCTTACAGTTGGATGTTGTTTTTAACCCAAGAAATAAAATTTTAAATCGCAGTATCTAGCGTCTTACATCTTAAGCCATTGTTTTACTGCTGGTTACCCTTCTTGACGTCAAAGAACCCGGATCAAGAATCTGTTTTACCACAAGATAACCTTAACGTCATAATCGGGGTTTTACAGCTGGATGCTCTTCTTGGCGCAAAAACTAAGATTTTAAATCGCAGTATCTAGTCTTACATCACGAACCATTGTTTTACGACTGGTTACCCTTCCTGACGCAAAACTAGGATTTTAAATAGCAGTATCTAGCCTCTTACATAAACATTGTTTTACGGCCGGTTACTCTTCCTGACGTCCAAGGACCGGGATCAAGAATCTTACCCATTGTAACGCGAGAATCGGGGTTTTACAGATCTTTTTGACGCAAGAAATAAGATTTTAAATCGCAGTATCTATTGTCTTACTTCACGATCCATTGTTTTACAACTGGTTGCCCTTCCTGACGTCAGAGAACCGGGACGAGGAATCTGTTTTACAACTAGATACCCTTCTTAACACGAGAATCGGGGTTTTACAGCTGGATGCTCTTCTTGCCGCAAGAACTAAGATGTTAAATCGTAGTATCTGGTAGCTTACATCATAAGCCATTGTTTTAATGCTGGTTGCCCTTCCTGGCGTCAAAGAACTGGGATCACGAATCTTACCCTTTTTAACGTATGAATCGGGGTTTTACAGCTGGTTGCTCTTTTTAACGAGGGCACTAAAATTTTAAATCGCAGTATCTAGCGTCTTACAACATAAGCTATTGTTTTACGGTTGGTTACCCTTCTTGACGTCAAAGGACGGGGTTCAAGAATCTGTTTTACAACCAGATACCTTTCTTAACGAGAGAATGGGGGTTTTACAGCTGGATGCTCTTTTTGGTGCAAGAACTAAGATTTTAAATTACAATAAGAACCAGTGTTTTACGACTGGTTGCCCTTCTCGACGCAAGAAGTATGATTTTAAATTGCAATATCTTGTGTCTCACATCACGAACCATTGTTATACAGCTAGATCCCCTTCCTGGCGTAAGGAGCTAGGATTTTAAGTCGTAAAAATCTGTTTCACAACCAGATGCCCTTTTTAACGCGAGGACTGGGGTCAAGAATTTGTTTTACAGCCGGGTGCACTTTTCGATGCTAGAAATAAGATTTTAATTGCAGTATCTTGCGTCTCACATCACGAACAATTGTTTGGCGGCTAGATGCCCTTCTTGACGCATAAACTATGATTTTAAGTCGCAAAAAACTGTTTTACAGCTGGATGCTCTTTTTGACGCAAGAGCTAAGATTTCAAATCGCAGTATCTAGTGTCTTACATCGTAAACCATGGTTTTACGGTCGGTTGCCCTTCCTAACGTTAAAGGACTAGGATTTTAAATCGCAGTATACGCGATATGAAGTAGGAGGTAGAGAAGGAGGTGAAGGAGGAGGAGGATGATGATGATAAGGCCTTAACAGGCCATGTATAGCCACCATTGTTTAAAGATGACAGCTGTCAAAAAACACGAAGAATTGTTTCAAAGTGCTGCCACTACATTTCAAAGGTAGTATCTAAAGATAGCAGCAGGGTGCTCTGTTGATTAAAGATGGCCGCAAGCACGTGGAATTTCAAATTGCCCTCCACTGCATGCATAACTGCAGCCGACATCTTGCGCAGTAGACTCTAAGCTAGCTTTCTTCATAAGAGTGGACGCCATCTTGTGCGAGCACCCCTAGGCCGTATCATAAGGAGCTGCCTATAGTCACCATCTTGTCGCTGCTACCTTGCGCAAGCACCCCGGACATCTCATAAGAGAAGAAGCCATCTTGTACAAGCGCTCTTAAGCCGTCTCATAAGGAGCTATGTATAGCCACTATTTTGTGTCCGCCATCTTGCCCAAGCATCCCTAGAACGTCTCATAAGAGAAGCAGCCATCTTGTGCAAGCTCCCTTAAGCTGTCTCATGAGAGCAGCCACTGTCTTGCAGAATTAGATAGCCGTCGATGCCGAAGGGCCTAAGTAGGAACCGAACCGTTGATCTCATCATTAAACTACTTTTTGTATGCTATCATGTTCCTGATACTGCGAAGCGACGGATTAGGCAGAAAAAAATTGTCCGTTTTGCTCTACGATGCATCGTTTTCGAGATATTTAACATTTTGCTTTTAAGCCCCAAATTTAATGAATTGAACCGGCACGGCACGTTAGCCTCTAAGCTAGCTTTCTTTATAAGAACAGCAGCCATCTTGCACAAGCGCTCTTAAGTCGTCTCATAAGGAGCTATGTATGGCCGCCATCTTGTGTCCGCTATCTTGCGCAAGCATCCTTAGGGTGTCTCAAGCCATCTTAAGCCGTCTCATAAGAGCAGCCGCCATCTTGCGCAAGCATCCCTAGGGAGTCTCATAAGGAGCCATGTATAGTCGCCATCTTGCGCAAGCATCCCAAGGGAGTCTCATAAGAACCTATGTATAGCAGCTATCTTGCGTAAGCACCCTTAAGGAGTCATGTATAGCCGCCATCTTGTGCAATTAGCGTCGAGAGATGGCTGCTGTAGAATTTTTTTAAAATTATCCTTCACCATATTTCAAAGGTAGTAGCTAAAGAGTGCAGCACTGAGGTTTAGATGCAAGATGGCGGATGACAGCTGACGGAATTGCCCGCTACTACGATATAGATGGCAGGAAATTTTCAAATTGTCAGCCACCGCATTTCAAAGGTATGTAGCTAAAGAGGGCAGCATGGTGCTCTCTTGATTAAAGATGGTGGATGCCAGCTGTTAAAAAAGCACGTGGATTTGTTTCCAAACAAGAGAATGTGGAATTTTTCAAATTGCCGCCACCACATTTCAAAGGTAAGTAGCTAAAAAGTGCAGCACGGTGCTCTGTTGATTAAAGATGGCGGATGACAGCTGTCATTAAAGCACGTGGGTTTGTTTCCAAACAAGAGCACGTGGATTTTGCCGCCACCACATTTCAAAGGTAAGTAGCTAAAGAGTGCAGCACGGTGCTCTCTTGATTAAAGATGGCGGATGACAGCTGTCAAAAAGCACGTGGATTTGTTTCCAAACAAGAGCACGTGGAATTTTTCAAATTGCCGCCACCACATTTCAAAGTTAAGTAGCTAAAGGGTGCAGCACGGTGCTTTCTTGATTAAAGATGGCGGATGACAGCTAACGGAACTTTTCATTTGCCCGCTACTACGTGCTTAAGGTAGTAGCTATAAAGAGGGCAGCACGCTGTTGTGTTGATTAAAGATGGAGGGTGACAGCTGACGAAATTGTCCCCTACTACGATAAAGACAGCAGCACGGTGCTCTGTTGATTAAATATGGTGGATGACAGCTATCAATAAAGCACGTGGCTTTGTTTACCGATTCAAATCTCGCGCTAGTGAGATTAAGTTGGCAGCACTGAAATTTATTGCCGTTAAGATGGCAGCACTGAGGTTAGCGATGCGTTGTTGTCGATGACAGCTGTCAAAAAGCACGTGGCTTTGTTTACCAATTCAAATTTTCTGCGGGAGGAGGAGCGGGCCGCTGGGAAGGCCTCCCATGCGGAGGCGGAGGAGCGGGCCCCTGGTAAGGCCCCCCGTGAGGAGGCGGAGGAGGCCCCTGGGAGCCTGCGGAGGTGGAGGCCGCAGAACTCTCCATATTATCTACTAGACTGCTTTCTGTGGCTTCTCGTTTTCACACCACATAAATGCTGGGGCTGAACCTTAATGCCACAGCCGCTACCTTCCCTATCCTTGTGTCGCCGAAAACATTCAGTGTGTTAATGTGATTTTAAAACATTAAAAAAATTAATCGACTATGATTATTAAAGTATTCAAGCTCTTTAGCCCTGTTCAAGAGTGAAATTTTCGGCCTTGTGTGCCGTTGAGACATCACTGCAAGCCGCCTTTTTAGGACAACGCAGTGACATTACGCGAGGGGAAATATGTAACCACACATTTTTGCAGAATGAAATGAAGAGTTTTGTTTCCGGTAGCCCATCGTCTTCCTCCTCAAGACACACAGACTACGGGCGTATTTGACTGTGGGAGGTTCTTAAGGACTTCCAGGGAGTGTGGTTTACAGCTTCCCGCTTTTATGATTTTGTTTGAAAACTATTTCAATAATATACTGTTCAAGATACTGAAAACGAGCCGATAAATATTGTTCCTAGGAATAAATTAAAATAATTTTAAATCTGTTTAGGGGTTCAAGAAATAGGAATTGCAGGAATATAAGCAAGTAAGCTTATAGGTTCTAGCGTCAATTTAGGCACTGTAGGACCACCGTGTTTTTAACCTTATAAATATATGAAACTTGTAAATGCAATTTTATTTTAAGTTATATCTTCAGTAACAAAACAGGTTTTTGCCTAAAATCTGAGATCTAGTTATAATATTACACGCTTGACAATGATTGTAAGAAAAAGAATGCGGCTGGTGGTGCTTAGAACCTAATTGCACAATTATTTCCAACCCAAATAAAGGGAAACTTCTTCATCCTCTATATAACACTAATCAGAAGGAAAAAAATGGAAGGGATCCGTCACTTCGGAAAATGAAGATATCGGCCAAAGGAAGACAAGGACTGTGAATGGCTTGAAAATGAAAGACTCTCTAGCCCTCGCAAACCTAATAGTGTCGGAGTCAGAAAAGAATAAGAGTTGACCAAGAGAGGTCAGATAGGATAGATGAAAGTGAAGAGCCTGGCACAAGTGGAAGCAATGCGAGGACTCAGATAAGGGCCCCGTGGTCGCCATCCCACGCTCCAAAGTTCAAAGCCCCTGGGCCCCTTTTAGTCGCCTCTTACGACAGGCAGGGTATATCGTGGGTGTTATTCTACCGCCCCCACCCACAGGGGGATATCATGTGCTAAACTCTTTTTCTACGTAACTGCTGCATCCTGTGACGTACATAGCGGAAGTGTGTGGCAGACCATGTGTTGGTCTGGTTTCCGCCGAGCTGGCTTGTCATACATAGTAGGGTAGGAATACAGTGTCAGCAAGTGTAGGTGAGATATGAGATCAGTTCTCACGTGGCGAGGCTGGTGGCTGCGGTCAACGGGTTGGTGGGCATGTATTCCATTCCAGGGCTGACGCAGCGACCAGTCTACTAACATATATTTTTTTTCTTTAGGTGGTAGGTAGGAGTAGGGGAATAGGGTAGTTTGTAGTGCGGTGCTTCCTGCACGTATGCTGGCTATCCGCGTACGTATGAGAGGACACTGAGTAGATATAGAGGTAGATAGTTGAGTAGTTTTAGGAGAGATGTAGTGCTTATTGTTTGTTCTGTGTTTCGCTCGTGTCTTTATTACCTGTAAGCCGATGGTGTACACTAGGGTGGGTAATAAAGATATGTATGTAAAAAACAAAAAAAAACTGCTGCATCCTACATATACTATAATCTATCATATACATGTTCTGGTCTACCCTACCGTTCTTACCATCTCTACTTCCCTCAAAGTCTTACTGAACTAATCCGGGGTGTCTTAAGACGTGTCCTGTCATTGTATCCCCTCTTCTGTTCAAATTTCGCCAAATCGTCGTCCTCTCACCAATGCGATTCAGTTTCTCATAATTCCTGATTCAGTCTACCCATCTCACCTTCAGCTATCTTCTGTAGCACCACATTTTAAAAGCTTGTACTTTCTTCCTTTCTGTTCTAGTTATTGCCCATATTTCACTTTCAACCGAGAGCACTTCCAGAATGGCTGAGAGGGAATGGTTTTTAAATCACCCATTGTGGGTCGGGGACACAGATGAATACCCCCACTGTGTCCTCTGCCTACCGTAAGAGGCGACTAAAAGGGGAGACCAAGGGATGGTGGAAATGGAACCGTTAGATTACCATTAAGTGAGGAACATCATGGGTCGACGTTATTTGTGATTAGTACCATTATGTGTGGAACAGTATGGGGATGGGCGTTGCCTGTGTTTGGTAGCCTACCATCTAGTGCATTCAACCGAGACGAGGGAGCGGGCGCGCTGCGTCAGAGACAGGCGTCCGTGTAGGAGAAGCTGCCTTGCCGCGCTAAATTGCGTTGGTCCCCCTATGTTCAGAAAGCGTCTGCGTTACCTGTGAGTAGTAGTGCCACTATATGAGAAGCATCATATGTCGGCGTTGTCGGTGATTGGTACCACTATGTGAGGAACACTACGGGATTGTGCATTGCCCGTGATTTGTACCACTATGCGTGGACCACCATGGGTCTACATAGCCTATGATTAGTACCATTATGTGAGCGACACCATGAGTATGCGTTGCCTGTATTTAGTTCCACTGCGGGAGGAATACCACGGGAATACCGGCGCCCGTTATTAGCCCTGTTAAGTGAGGAACGCCATGGGTCTGCGTTGCTTGTGAGTTGTACCCTTGTGTGAGGAACACTGTTTGTCACCTGTAAGTGGTGCCATTATGTGTGACATACCATGGGTCTACGTTACCTGTAATCAGTGCCACTACAGGAGGAACACCAATGTTCTGCTTGACTAGTGATTAGGACAATTATGAGGGTCCAGTCACCTGCATTTTGGATCCCTTTGGACAGCAAGCATCATCTCAGAATATGGGGCATTCTGAATTGGATCCGCTAATTGTTTTGGTTTCATGACCATTTTTTTATAATAATTCATTTTAGATTTTAGTAGGGGAAGTTTCAATTATCGTTTCATTTCGTTGCAAATCGTACCATTAGGGGGCGATGACCTAGCTGTTAGGCCCCTTTAACCTATTTATGCCCAGAACTTTCTTTTTATTTACTTTTTTGATAATTTTTTACAAATTTGACTACTTGGTTAAGAATAAACATAAATAACTCAAAATTACACAGTAATGTGTTCAAAATTACATGTTGCGAAAACGCAACACTGGGTAGATCCAGAACCTCAATGAAGTCCATGTATGGAATATGAAATTCGCCGTTTAGATGCAATCTACCATTAGTAAAACTGACATTTTCGGTGTAATTGATAAAAAATGTCTGTGATTTTTCCCAAACAATGAACATGTATATTCAGGAATAAATACAGACAATACAAAAAATTTGCTGGAAGAAAGTGTTATTTCTTATTGTCCCTTCCGGAAGTGAAATTCTCTGAAACATTTATTGTGAAGAGCTACTCTGCATTTCACACAGCGATTGTTAGTAGTTGACTTGCAAAAGGCAAACCGCGTTCTCTTGCACTGAGTTTCAGGTAAGTGTCCGATGTTATCGAAACGAAGCTCAGTCGACACTGTAGCGCCGGTAGGAGTAGCAACTGGACCATGTCTTACTCCGGGCGTTCCATGCTTGTGTAATAATGTTAATGCTATGCAACGTTGAAATTCTAGGAGATCCATAGAACTAACTCCAGTAGATTTCGTTAAAATCCTGTGCAAAATCCAGTCATTCTGGATTGACACATCAATACTGCACCCGCCCACCTCCTGAGTCCCAGACTAGCATTTATTTCAGGGGTGATCAGTTCGAAAACGAATAAAAAAAAATTTATATAAAAAAAAATATATATATCGGCGCATCAAATGAACACAGGGATGAACGGGGCATGAAAATTTAAGGTTACGGGGGACGACTCATTCATGGATACAAAATTCTGACTCCACAATAGGACTGGGAAGTGACAACTTAAATTCCATGGGCATACTGGACTAACTACAATGAAAAGATATGGAAGCTGTTTCCTATTGAAATTGCAATGAGGAGCAATTTATTCACTTATTTTGCATACTACACATGATGACAAATTTACATTGGGACACTTTTAATCCTGAAAAATAAATGACATAATATTTGGATTTTACCTCACTACTCTGGTAGTGTAAAACATCTGGTGAATTCGTCCCAATTGGTTACTGGGGATCGAATTCACATCCGTATGATTGGACGTTTCACCGCTGGAGATCTTCTTTCGGCGACGAAGGCACGACAGTAACTTTTTACTGTCGTCTCCTCGTTCCGTTTGGACATGAGACACTTCCGGTATGTACATTCTGGTGAGCCGGACACCCACCGTAGAAAATGTTATCGCCTTGAAAAAACGGGAATTTATAATACGGACAAACTCTAGCCTATTATTTCCAGATTCACAAACACACCAGGTAGAGTTCATTAACTCAAAAGCTACTGTAATATTTACACTTGTCAATACGACAAGACGTACGGAAGGTTCATTACTCTGCTCTGACCCTGCAAACATGTGCCGTCCGTGGGTTATTTACGTATCTACCGCTATCTCCCCGTGAAAACCCACCATGTGGTTCAGAGCAGTTCGACACAGGATGACTGTCCCTAGCATACCCTCCTATTATTATTATTATTAGATAATATCATTACCATTCTTTATCTGATCATTAGCATATACTCTGACTACCATCAATTAATTTTATTATATCATTAATTTCAATTATAATCCGGTATCTGATTATTATCATTTGTCATCCGGGATGATTATATGCCAACCCTTGCCGACGTTTCAAACGAAGGGTCGTTCTTCCTCCTAAATTATCCGCACAATATAATGATCAGCTTCCTCATAAATATTTTTATTATTATTATTATTATTATTATTATTATTATTATTATTATTATTATTATTATTATTATTATTATTATTATTAATAGTGGAAATCGTGATTATCGTAACCCGTAATCAACCTCGCTATAATACTTCAACTTCTCGCTCTTATTAATTTCATCAAAAAAAATAAAATTAAAAAAAGTACCTTCATTGGTTATTCTTCTTCTCCTTCTTCAAATATTTTATTTATTATTATTATTAGTTAAAAATCTCAAATCTTTCATTTCATCTCCCAACATCATTATTATTTCCAAAATATAAAAAAAATTATTCTTCAAAAAAAAAGTCGCTTAGTTTTTATTATTATTATTATTATTTAAAAAAAAACTTAAATTCGCCTGTTACACGGTAGTTCGCTCTTAATATGTTTAACGCATAACCCCTTTTACAATTCCGATTTATCTTGGCACTAAGCACTCGATTTAAGACAAGATTCACTTGGAGTATGATTATTGTTATTATTATTATTAAAAATGGAAAGATGATATTTTAATATCCACTCTTTAGAATTTAGTCACATACGTTAAATCCCGTTATGAACCACTAAGATCTGCCTTATATCGGTCGGGACAATACGGTATTCGGGACCGTACCTTCAACTTCGTACTGCCGTTAATTTTATATGGGGACACCTGTCCTCCCAAGACACATCTCACAACCTATGGCACATCGCGGCTGGGCAAATACCTCCAATGCCGGCGATTGCTAAACTATTCCTTCAAATTTGAAGTCCATTTCCTTTCATCGGAACTCTTCAAACATTTAATTCATAAAATAATCCTCGGTGCGTGGATTCTACCACTAAGAACACCGGCATATGCATTTATATCATCTTAGGCCTTGAGATTCATCTATTTCACCATTACAAACAATACGGCTCAACTTATTTCACGCCGGATTTTCGTCCTTCATGACTTCCAACTCTAAATATGGGCTCAAATCATTCTGGGCTTTTAACATATCGTGACCATTCTAATTCGCGTGCCTATATCGCTTTTAAACAAAATTTTAATGGTTAAATTAAAGTCCAAAAACGTAAAATCAAAAATTTACGTAAAATCAAACTGACTACGCGAATGAAAGTCTTTAACGCTACATGTCATCTCCACATTGATTATTATATCTGCACTGGCTAACTCGCGAAGCACCGTCATTATTATTATTATACTTTAACTTGCACACGCCCAAATATTATTATTATTATTATTTTACTTTCCTTTGTCGACTCACAAACATGATTATTATTAGTATTTTAATGACCTTCCGTACGCAACACAAATCTTCCATACTCTGGCTCTTTCATAATCTGGCTGTCTAATAGAAATTATTCCTAATTAAAATACAAATGATCACCGCAGTGAATGAAATTCAAATAAATGGGTTAGCACAAAAAAAGAATTTAACATTTGAAATGAACTTAATTCAAAGTATTACAAACAGCATGCATTAATTGAAAGAAATATATCCCATATTTACATTATATACAACAAACAAATGCTCAAATTAATTAATCTAACCCATTATTACGTTAATATAAATTAGTTCGTCCGTCTAACAAAAAAATAAAATCATGGACTCGGGAAGCGGACCATGTTAAGTAACCATAATTAATTTACACTGAACCCCGTTTAGTCGCGATAACATCCCCTAAATATCAAAATTGTGTACTCATTCCTGTGTAGAATTCCATTGTCTCGTAGCGGAGGAGATATAGGCCTTACGGCCCCATAGTGATTTACTCGTTCATCATGTCGCACAATACAAATTTTACACAATAAAACACTTCTGGGTGACTACCCATGATTAATACCTTATTACACTATTTTACACAAAAATATTAATAACAAAAAAAACACTTATAGGTGCTCCTAGACCCATGACACTCGCACAATATACTCTTCATATACGCCCGAAACACACGTCGTGACACATTACGGCGAAATGTCGTTCATTTGAACCGGCGCGTATCGCGTCTTCAATCGGCACTTCCTGGTTTATTTTCAAGCCGTCTTGATCATCGCCTAGCTCCTATAATTCCCTGCTCGGATAGTTATTCACCGTCTATCTTGAGGTGTTTACTTCAGGCTCCGCACACTGCCTTCCAAAGGTACTATCGGCGTTCCGTTAGTTAGTTATTATTTAAACACATGACATTCATTAATTTCAACATACAATTGTACTGATTATACACACTCGGTACTATGGATAATTTCACTGTTCGTATTCATTCTCCTAATAATTCACGTACTTTCAGCTCTAACTGACTTCGAATACGTCCCGAGGTACTGACTTACAGAGTCAACATGTCAGAGTCTCAACTACTTCATTACGACTGACACGACTGGTGACCGATAACGACTGGTGACTGGTAAGAACTGAGTGATGTGAGGTCCGCTCGGTCACAACTGGTGACTTCAAACGACTGAGTACTGGTAGGAACTGCTGTGATGTGAAGTCCGCTACTGGACTTTTATGGACGATATGATTTCCCGCCGGGGTCATCCGCGGTCAACTTCTGGAGAGGGGGGTTGGTTATCCTAAATCGGCAGATGCAGGCGGAGTTGGATCTCTTGCTTTATCCTACTTAATACACTGGTGATACACATTCATGTGTCGTATTCTGAACTCATATCGTTCGGTGATCATGGAAATATCACTTAATTTCTGTCCTCCACCTTTCGCGCGCTAACTCGGCGTCCCTGATGGCGTGCCCATCTCGACCAATGGCGAGATAGCGTGGGTCATTTCCACGAATTCATTACTTTAATTTATTACGATTACCATTATTCAACATGGGAACGATATCACAAAAATCCCCTCTATTCACTCATGTGGTTGGAATAATTTAATTATTGTTATCGGAGAAGCTAACTGGAGTTCACTCTGAGTTTTTCTTATGTTGGTTCATCTGCGGCCTACGATAAATTTTCTCATTGGTCAACACCGCTTTGGTTAGTTTGAAATCTCTCCCTGTGAAACGTGGCCACACCAAATGCCTCGGGCGTGAAAATACCCGGTACGTCATATTCTCGGTATTGGCGATACACCTGCTCGGCCTTGGTCCGAAATATATACTCTTTCACTTCCTTGTAGTAATTATTCTGTTGTTGTGAGCTCTAGATTTTCATCCTCTTATCTTTTGACCAGGAAACCTTCTTCCCCTTAATGACAAGCTTACCGTGGCGCCGGACTGTCGCGATCATGTTGAAATTCTCCCGTCCACACAAAACTGACACTGTATTTATTTAATATTCCAATATATCTGTATTTCTCATATCAAAATCAAATCATGAAACTAGGGCCTATCTCATCAGGGTACATTTTCCTGTTGCTCGGTAAAAAAAATCTTGTGATAATCATGAGATTTTTTTATATATCCGCATCATACTTTCATCATGATTTGATTACTGCTTTCGTTCCTTTTTGATGGTGACTGATCTCGTCCCGCAGATTCTGGTTATTGAGTCTCAATTCTTCATTCTCTCGTTGAATCAGGTGGATCCTGTTAACGAACTCTTGGACATCACTGTCGATCTCTCCGCATTCTGGGCATGGTCTTGCTTCTATTTGCCTATGGATCAGCTGGACTTCTTCTTCTCTTCCGTCTTCTTCGTCCTCGTCTTCTTCTTGGTCGTCCTCAGCCTCGTTTCGTGCATCCTCTGCTTTGTTTCGTTATTTGTCGAATCCTTTGCCTGGGCTTGCGTCCTTGATCGTAAATCTTCCTGGGCTCTGGATCTGTAGTAGACCTTTGACTCCTACCACATGTCGTCCTCTCTTCCGTCGGCGTCTCGACCATATCAGTTTGTTGTCCTCTATGCCTGGGGTGTCTCTGGTTATAATGATGCGTAGGCTTCTCTATCTGGCGCAGCAGAGTCTCCCCCTGTACTGCCGGAATTTTGTTTTCAAGGATGAATTTTGAGATCTCCCGGATGAAGCCTGTCGGGTTTATGTGTCCTCGGGCTTCGAACCTGGGAGTTTTATCATCCGAAATTTTTACTGTGTGGACCACTGACGTTGGTATTGCATTAGGCAATGATGAAGACCTATCTCCTACTTCACCTTTCTGTTCCGTCGTATCGGCTTGTGACATGCCTTCCTTTTTATGAAAGCCCTGATTGTCTGGGGTCTCGAACTCTCGGTACTGGAGATGGAAGTCCTGAAGTGACCCTGGCTGTTCTAACCTGGCCTTGACCTGTTCCAGATCCTTTCTAATTTCTTCCAGCCTTTCGGTATTACTGTCGGGCATTTGCTTGGACACTGAATTCTGCCCCGTGTGGACCTTAAATTGTTCCACTATTCTGACCTCTGTGTCAGCGATCGTCTGGCTTTGTTCCGCTAACCCATCAGTCTTTCTGAACAATGCTATATTTGCCTCCTCACACTGTGTGAGTCTACGGCTACGATCTTCCGAATTCGTCTTTATATCCTGAATTTCATTTCTGAGACCGGCTACTAGTACTAGGGTACGAACAGTTTCACCTCGTAACTCATCGATTCCCTTTTCGTGCCTGTCCAAAGTACTTGCAGTATGTGCACCTTTACTTTCCACGTGGCTTCGGATGATATCGTTTTCCTTGCGACATTCACCCCTCACCTCGTCGATGTGCGCCTTTAAATCTTCGCGGTCGACCAACCTCTGAGCTGAAATCTCCTGAATACTGGCCTTTAATTTCTCCTTAATTTCGTTACGTTCTAGTAACGCCTCATCCCTGAATCGGTCAACCTTTTCATTGACACTAATAATACAAGAGTCGATATGCCCTTTCAATTCGTCCTTAGCGAAATGACACGCCTCCTGGACTTGGGTCATTCGGTCCCGTAATTCCTGTCCTAGTGATATACTGGCGGCATGAACCTCAGCTATTTGTTCTGTGAGTTTTATTTTATTAAATTCACACGCGGCCTGTACCATATCGACTTTATTTTCTAACGAAACGTTAGCGGCATGTATTTGTTCCGTCAGTTCCTGTCTATTAGTCTCAATTACACGCTCTAGTGAAACACTCGCGGCCTGAACTATAGATGTCAGTTCCTGTTTAGTAGAAACACTAGCGGCCTGCATCTGTTCCGTGAGTTCTTGTTTATTTAGAACCATAACTCGCATTAAGTCTTCCAAACTGAGAGCTTTCACCTCTCCCTGTCCTTCTAACTGTTCACCTTGGGGACGCTCCCCACCTTCGTCTGACATTATATCAAATGAGAAAAGAGGGCCGATCAGCCTCTCATCCTATCGCACACGATTACGACAATTTTGGGTCTAGGCCCTATCATACGGTTATATCCTCGTTAATATTTTCTAGAATTTTTAAATTTCCAAATTCAAAACCAAACAATATTTTTCGCTTTCACATAGCGAATAATTTATATAACGTAATTCAAATTTGCATATTAATTGCCATCAAGTGCTCATTATGAGTGAAATTCATATCATTAGTCACTCCAGACTATGACAACAACAACAACAATCAATAATACCATGACGAAAACCTTGAAGTCACCTGTCTTGAAACAATTTAAATTTAACTTATACAGTTCCATTATCTTTTTATTAATACTTGAATCTGGTTCTCAGTCACATTTTTACCAAATACAGTATTCCTAATAAATTTTGCCTATATAAAATTCCTGCCCATGGATAGTTACATTTATGTGGAGTCTCACTAAATCACAATAACTTTTAATTTCATAGAATAGGAAATTATTAATTTAATGAGTCTTTATAGCAATAAAATACTATTGTATAATTATCAAGTCTAGCCCCGTTCGAAACTAACCTTACTTTAACATGAAATACTACTTGACATATCAAAAACCACTATTCAACCGTGATGCGGTCAAAATTTAATTAAATATCCCGATTGGGTTTACATTGAAGTTAAACAACTGGGCCTATTTATAATGAAATCGGGCACTGAGCTGCTCGCTAATGATATCGTCGCTAATACAACAAAAAGTTCAGATTTTTTTTTTTTTGCGTAAAAAATAAAGTCACCCGTTGCTCAAACATGATGCAATAGGCCCTTTTACGTTGGGCGCCATTTTGCACCCGCCCACCTCCTGAGTCCCAGACTAGCATTTATCTCAGGGGTGATCAGTTCGAAAACGAATAAAAAAAATTTTATATAAAAAAAAATATATATATCGGCGCATCAAATGAACACAGGGATGAACGGGGCATGAAAATTTAAGGTTACGGGGGACGACTCATTCATGGATACAAAATTCTGACTCCACAATAGGACTGGGAAGTGACAACTTAAATTCCATGGGCATACTGGACTAACTACAATGAAAAGATATGGAAGCTGTTTCCTATTGAAATTGCAATGAGGAGCAATTTATTCACTTATTTTGCATACTACACATGATGACAAATTTACATTGGGACACTTTTAATCCTGAAAAATAAATGACATAATATTTGGATTTTACCTCACTACTCTGGTAGTGTAAAACATCTGGTGAATTCGTCCCAATTGGTTACTGGGGATCGAATTCACATCCGTATGATTGGACGTTTCACCGCTGGAGATCTTCTTTCGGCGACGAAGGCACGACAGTAACTTTTTACTGTCGTCTCCTCGTTCCGTTTGGACATGAGACACTTCCGGTATGTACATTCTGGTGAGCCGGACACCCACCGTAGAAAATGTTATCGCCTTGAAAAAACGGGAATTTATAATACGGACAAACTCTAGCCTATTATTTCCAGATTCACAAACACACCAGGTAGAGTTCATTAACTCAAAAGCTACTGTAATATTTACACTTGTCAATACGACAAGACGTACGGAAGGTTCATTACTCTGCTCTGACCCTGCAAACATGTGCCGTCCGTGGGTTATTTACGTATCTACCGCTATCTCCCCGTGAAAACCCACCATGTGGTTCAGAGCAGTTCGACACAGGATGACTGTCCCTAGCATACCCTCCTATTATTATTATTAGATAATATCATTACCATTCTTTATCTGATCATTAGCATATACTCTGACTACCATCAATTAATTTTATTATATCATTAATTTCAATTATAATCCGGTATCTGATTATTATCATTTGTCATCCGGGATGATTATATGCCAACCCTTGCCGACGTTTCAAACGAAGGGTCGTTCTTCCTCCTAAATTATCCGCACAATATAATGATCAGCTTCCTCATAAATATTTTTATTATTATTATTATTATTATTATTATTATTAATAGTGGAAATCGTGATTATCGTAACCCGTAATCAACCTCGCTATAATACTTCAACTTCTCGCTCTTATTAATTTCATAAAAAAAAAAATTAAAAAAAGTACCTTCATTGGTTATTCTTCTTCTCCTTCTTCAAATATTTTATTTATTATTATTATTAGTTAAAAATCTCAAATCTTTCATTTCATCTCCCAACATCATTATTATTTCCAAAATATAAAAAAAAATTATTCTTCAAAAAAAAAGTCGCTTAGTTTTTATTATTATTATTATTATTATTTTTAAAAAAAACTTAAATTCGCCTGTTACACGGTAGTTCGCTCTTAATATGTTTAACGCATAACCCCTTTTACAATTCCGATTTATCTTGGCACTAAGCACTCGATTTAAGACAAGATTCACTTGGAGTATGATTATTGTTATTATTATTAAAAATGGAAAGATGATATTTTAATATCCACTCTTTAGAATTTAGTCACATACGTTAAATCCCGTTATGAACCACTAAGATCTGCTTTATATCGGTCGGGACAATACGGTATTCGGGACCGTACCTTCAACTTCGTACTGCCGTTAATTTTATATGGGGACACCTGTCCTCCCAAGACACATCTCACAACCTATGGCACATCGCGGCTGGGCAAATACCTCCAATGCCGGCGATTGCTAAACTATTCCTTCAAATTTGAAGTCCATTTCCTTTCATCGGAACTCTTCAAACATTTAATTCATAAAATAATCCTCGGTGCGTGGATTCTACCACTAAGAACACCGGCATATGCATTTATATCATCTTAGGCCTTGAGATTCATCTATTTCATCATTACAAACAATACGGCTCAACTTATTTCACGCCGGATTTTCGTCCTTCATGACTTCCAACTCTAAATATGGGCTCAAATCATTCTGGGCTTTTAACATATCGTGACCATTCTAATTCACGTGCCTATATCGCTTTTAAACAAAATTTTAATGGTTAAATTAAAGTCCAAAAACGTAAAATCAAAAATTTACGTAAAATCAAACTGACTACGCGAATGAAAGTCTTTAACGCTACATGTCATCTCCACATTGATTATTATATCTGCACTGGCTAACTCGCGAAGCACCGTCATTATTATTATTATACTTTAACTTGCACACGCCCAAATATTATTATTATTATTATTATTTTACTTTCCTTTGTCGACTCACAAACATGATTATTATTAGTATTTTAATGACCTTCCGTACGCAACACAAATCTTCCATACTCTGGCTCTTTCATAATCTGGCTGTCTAATAGAAATTATTCCTAATTAAAATACAAATGATCACCGCAGTGAATGAAATTCAAATAAATGGGTTAGCACAAAAAAAGAATTTAACACTTGAAATGAACTTAATTCAAAGTATTACAAACAGCATGCATTAATTGAAAGAAATATATTCCATATTTACATTATATACAACAAACAAATGCTCAAATTAATTAATCTAACCCATTATTACGTTAATATAAATTAGTTCGTCCGTCTAACAAAAAAATAAAATCATGGACTCGGGAAGCGGACCATGTTAAGTAACCATAATTAATTTACACTGAACCCCGTTTAGTCGCGATAACATCCCCTAAATATCAAAATTGTGTACTCATTCCTGTGTAGAATTCCATTGTCTCGTAGCGGAGGAGATATAGGCCTTACGGCCCCATAGTGATTTACTCGTTCATCATGTCGCACAATACAAATTTTACACAATAAAACACTTCTGGGTGACTACCCATGATTAATACCTTATTACACTATTTTACACAAAAATATTAATAACAAAAAAAACACTTATAGGTGCTCCTAGACCCATGACACTCGCACAATATACTCTTCATATACGCCCGAAACACACGTCGTGACACATTACGGCGAAATGTCGTTCATTTGAACCGGCGCGTATCGCGTCTTCAATCGGCACTTCCTGGTTTATTTTCAAGCCGTCTTGATCATCGCCTAGCTCCTATAATTCCCTGCTCGGATAGTTATTCACCGTCTATCTTGAGGTGTTTACTTCAGGCTCCGCACACTGCCTTCCAAAGGTACTATCGGCGTTCCGTTAGTTAGTTATTATTTAAACACATGACATTCATTAATTTCAACATACAATTGTACTGATTATACACACTCGGTACTATGGATAATTTCACTGTTCGTATTCATTCTCCTAATAATTCACGTACTTTCAGCTCTAACTGACTTCGAATACGTCCCGAGGTACTGACTTACAGAGTCAACATGTCAGAGTCTCAACTACTTCATTACGACTGACACGACTGGTGACCGATAACGACTGGTGACTGGTAAGAACTGAGTGATGTGAGGTCCGCTCGGTCACAACTGGTGACTTCAAACGACTGAGTACTGGTAGGAACTGCTGTGATGTGAGGTCCGCTACTGGACTTTTATGGACGATATGATTTCCCGCCGGGGTCATCCGCGGTCAACTTCTGGAGAGGGGGGTTGGTTATCCTAAATCGGCAGATGCAGGCGGAGTTGGATCTCTTGCTTTATCCTACTTAATACACTGGTGATACACATTCATGTGTCGTATTCTGAACTCATATCGTTCGGTGATCATGGAAATATCACTTAATTTCTGTCCTCCACCTTTCGCGCGCTAACTCGGCGTCCCTGATGGCGTGCCCATCTCGACCAATGGCGAGATAGCGTGGGTCATTTCCACGAATTCATTACTTTAATTTATTACGATTACCATTATTCAACATGGGAACGATATCACAAAAATCCCCTCTATTCACTCATGTGGTTGGAATAATTTAATTATTGTTATCGGAGAAGCTAACTGGAGTTCACTCTGAGTTTTTCTTATGTTGGTTCATCTGCGGCCTACGATAAATTTTCTCATTGGTCAACACCGCTTTGGTTAGTTTGAAATCTCTCCCTGTGAAACGTGGCCACACCAAATGCCTCGGGCGTGAAAATACCCGGTACGTCATATTCTCGGTATTGGCGATACACCTGCTCGGCCTTGGTCCGAAATATATACTCTTTCACTTCCTTGTAGTAATTATTCTGTTGTTGTGAGCTCTAGATTTTAATCCTCTTATCTTTTGACCAGGAAACCTTCTTCCCCTTAATGACAAGCTTACCGTGGCGCCGGACTGTCGCGATCATGTTGAAATTCTCCCGTCCACACAAAACTGACACTGTATTTATTTAATATTCCAATATATCTGTATTTCTCATATCAAAATCAAATCATGAAACTAGGGCCTATCTCATCAGGGTACAATACCTCAAAGAAATATGGGCCACCACCACTTCTTTGAGCGTATGTTTACTCTGTAAGTACTAACATTTTAGTCCATTCTGTCAGTTGTATGGTTTTATTAGTAAAGACTGAGGAATCGATATTTTCTTCTTTTCACTGAAGGAATATCTGATTGTGTTCCTACTGGATAAACACAATCACACTTCGATACCAGAGTTACAACAGAATTGTCATTCCATCTGCACATAAGTAGTTTCTTGCTGTCACATCTCATGTCAAACGTTCCCCATTCTTCTTTCTTGGTAACAGACACATCTTTTAGAGGACACCTGTCAGTTCTCTTACTTCTAATAGTTCCTGTGATACCAATGCCAAGTTTTGTGTATTCTTCAAGTACTTTTAGGCTGATGAAGTAATTGTCAGCAAACATATGATGTGGAAGTACTTTCCCGGTTATGTCCCTTGGAAGACTTTCGGTGAATTTCAGAAGTACACTACCACCTAAACCGAACTTTTCCTTGTAACAGTTTTCAGGCCCTTATGCTCCTTGGTATATATCAAAATCAATCAGATATCCCAGGGGTTGATTGAGGCACCAAACTTTATACCCAAAGCGAATGGGTTTGCCTTTTATACGCTGCTTCAAACCGTGGAGCCCGTAAAAGGGAATCATGGCTTCATCACAGCTAGATTGATTTTGCCAAATGGTGTACTCTAGAAACGTGTTTCGAACTGAATGTATGTATGGCCTGAGTTTTGATATTTTGTTCCTCGTATCTAGAGACGTATTGTCATTCAAATGGAGATAACGCATAACCTCCTCAGAAGTATTTCGCCTCATAGAATTAATCACAGCCTCGTTTCTTGTGTCGGGCTGTTTATGCCAATACATCCTCCTTCGAGGTACAGGTATATAACCACTCGGAATTAAAATACCAAAACACACTTTGAGCTGAAAGTTTGTCTTTTCCTTCTGAACAGCGTATTTCACACTTACCTTTAAGGTGCCCGTACACGTGAGAGTAAATACTGGCGAGAACCTCTCGATAGCAGTTACTCGCCAATGGACACAGTGCCGAGAGCAACTAACGGAAATTCGCTCGCAACTCTCCGAGAGCTAACTTGTCTCAACTCGCTCGCTAGTGGACACGTGCTCCCCGGCCCTCTCGAGTTTAGCTCTCCAGTTACGAATTGTGTTCGAATTGTGGCGAACCTATCGAGAGCTTGGTTCTATTTTCAATTTCAAGATGACTAATAATTGGTCACCGGAGGAAACAAAACTGTTAATTGAAATGTATGAAAGTCGAGAAATTTTCTTTAATGTGAAATGTACCTATTACCATGACAGAGTGAAGAAACATAAAACTTAAGAGCAAATAGGAGTGAAGTTTTTGTGTTCCGGGTTGAAGTTCAAAGGAAACTTCACAACTTAAGGAATTAGGTAAGACTGTCTAATAAAACTGAAGAGTAAATTGTTAGTTTATATTTTATTATAATCACATCAATTTGCATGGAAATAAATATATTATAATGCTTGTAGCCTAATTATTATGATAACAAGTATATATATATATATATATATAATATGTAAATTAATCAATAATGTGATGCTCTCTATTGTTTAAAGTATCTCAAGAATTGAAAAAAATTGAAAAACAAAAAGCGGTAGCGGGACAGATGACAATTACCAAAGTAGATTTTTGTTTTAATAGAGAATAATCACAGCTGTTGCGAATTGTCAATAGTAGTGTGATGACAGTTCGACACCTCTCTACTCTCTGTAGAGGTGCACAAGTGGACAGGGTATGACGAGAACTCGTGAGAGCTATCTTGACGAGTGACTCGCCGGGTACTCTCGATAGTTATTCGGGCCGAAATTAACTCTCAAACGGATAACAACCTGAGAGCGGATATCGAAAGTTACTCTCCCAGTTAATCTCAAATGAAAACCAATAATGTCAAGAAGTTCGTCAGTAAAAAAATAACTGGAACATTTGGAGTGGAGTATATGGCTGATCAATAAACTGGGGTCTATAAATTAGAGGTTCATTTTGTAGAACTTCATTTCTTATGGAATGCCGATGTGGCAAGTCCTCGTTCTACATTTCTTGACGTCTGAAATCAGAGAGCACCGTGTTTACCTCATATCTACTATTCACTTTTCCCGTCTAGAAACCACGAAAACTTGAATTTCTCCCTTCACTAAATCGCACTCTCCAATTGCTGTGAACGGTTAATATGAATAGAATACGCAAAGTATTGCAATGTATATTCATGAAATTTACAAGTCCCAAAGATAACGAGTATTTGTTCGGGACAAATATTTTTCAACATTTTTGGTGGGCTGTAAAATTGTAGCTTAACAGAAGTTGACCAAATGTATCGCTTAAGGTACATCTTCAGAGATATTCAGCTAGTGAGAGGAGATATCAGTTCGTATTCTGAGCTAAAACAATGTAAATGCACGAATTTCTAATCCCTTTCTTTCTTGATACCTCTCTTCTATTCAATCTTCAGGCTATTGTATTTCGTAGGTGATCCGTCCTGTAGGATTATCGTGCTGGATTTGCGATTATCTTTTGTTGAAGAAAAGTAATACAGTCAAGGATTCTACTGAAAGGTATGCCATGGCCGTCCTTTTATAGATAATGTGTGCCGTTGATAAAACAGTACGATAGCATTACAGAGTTTATGTATTGCGTCCTATCAAGTGGAGTATTCTAAGATAAAGATGTTTGTGCACTTATATTGATAATAAACATTTATCGCTGGAGCACTTATTTTTTACCATCACTACGATAGAAGGTGAACTGAAATGTCATACAAAATACTGTTTTCATTACACTTGAAATCTGAAATATATTTTTGATGAATTTTAAGCTTAAAAAGAAACTTTTCCCTTCGTGAAAAGCTAATGATCATGAATGTGTCTCTCAACAAATGGAACTCAATTATTAATAACGAAGATTTATTTGCGTCGTTTTACAGAGGATCTGTAGCGACCAAGGCGTACGGTAACGGCTAATGTGACGTCACTTCCGTCACACATTTTGTCGCGTTGCACAAATTTTCAGACGACTCCCAGCTATAATAATAATAATAATAATGTTATTGGCTTTACGTCCCACTATCTTTTTTAAGGTTTTTGGAGACGCCGAGGTATGGGAATTCAGTCACGCAAGAGTTCTTTTACGTCCCTGTAAATCTACCGACACGAGGCTGACGTATTTGAGCACATTCAAGTACCACCGGACTGAGCCAGGATCGAACCTGCCAAGTTGGGGTCAAAAGGCTAACGCTTCAGCCCTCTGAGCAACTCAGCCCGGCCCCAGCTACTGTACAGTATAAGACATGTTCATATCAATAATGTAAAATTACCATAACTGGGAGCCTCTGTGGCTCAAGTGGCAGCGGGCACATCCGAGTTCCGTGGTTCAAATTCCGGTCACTCCATGTGAGATTTGTGCTGGACAAAGCGGATGCGACCGAGCTCGATAGCTGCAGTCGCTTAAGTGCGGCCAGTATCCAGTAATCGGGAGATAGTGGGTTCGAGTCCCACTGTCGGCAGCCTTGAAGATGATTTTCCGTGGTTTCCCATTTTCACACCAGGCAAATGCCGGGGCTGTACCATAATTAGGGCCACGGCCGCTTCCTTCCAACTCCTAGGCCTTTCCTATCCCATCGTCGCCATAAGACCTAAGCACCTCGTACACATGTGATGGGTTTGCAAAGTGTGTATGAAAGGCGAACATATGACAGAACAAGAAGTACTTTGCCTTGAAAGGAACATAAAGAAAGCTATAATTGTCACTGGTTTTAGTGTACAGTTCATACTACTCTACGAGTTGAGAAATAAACATAACACAAAACACCGGAAGAGCTCCTTCTAGAAAAGCAAATGTTCAGAGCTGATCGTAGTGAGATGGCAGCAACACTATTATTTATGTTTTATTTTACACGCATTAATCTCCGCAGAGCTCCAGCACAACTGTAGTAGCGTGCATTCGGGAGAGCGTAGGTTCGAGTCCTGCCTCGCCCAACCTGGCATTGATTTTCATGGTGTCCCATGTTTAACACCAGGCAAATACCGGCTAGGTCCCTTTGTGATAGGCCACGGCCGACTTCCCATTCCTTCCCATTCCCATCCGTCAGAAAAAACGCTAAACTGAGCGCAGCCTATTAGATGTCAAAACAAAACAATACAACTTTAATCTCCCTTCCCCGTTGTGTGTTCGCCAGTCATACAATAACGTTGCACACCCAGGGTATGTTATGGTACATCACATTATGTTTACAGTAGATGCCTGGTATCCGTTCTGTGGCTGGAATAAAGGCCAGGAAGCAGCTTGCGCCTCAATGTGTCCTTGCCCGACTTCACGCCGTCTGATGCGACATGCAAAACCGCGCATGCTGTTCTTATTTATATCTCAAAAAGTATTTGTCCAATTTTGAAAATACTTACATATTTGAACTTGTACGCAGATGAACTTTTAAATCAGCTGTATAAAGTTGTGCCGTTCCATTTAAAAATATGGAGTTAGTATCAATATCTCGGTTGTTAATCACCCCATGAGACTAAGTAGCACGTTATTTTACAAGGCCCTGGGTACCATTTACGACTACGAAAACCGAATGCCGATATCTTTAATGGTTTAGAAGTTATTTCTGTGTAACATGTTAGGTGAATCACCTTGTATAGCTGTACTCCATACGTAACACCTTGCAAGTCTCTTCCTCAGATGTTTCTCTAGCGGGCCACAAAACAGTTTTTTCTTCTTGTTGAAGCTTTCCTTGTCTAAGGCAGTTCGAGCTTTTATGCCTGTTAGAGTGAAGGTCTTCAGTCATAATGCTTCCAAGATATTTAAACTTATTCACCTGTTCAATAATTCCTTCCCCTATGTTGATTGTCGCCGTTTCACCTTACCTCCAGGTATCATGAGTTTGTTTTCTTTTTGTTTATGTTCATTCCATACTCTTCACACTTTTTGTTTAATTCTCTCAGCAATTTGCGGAGGTCTTTCACATTTTCAGCTATTACTGCCATATCATCAGCAGATCTTATGCATTCAATTCTCTTACCTCCAGTGTTGAGACCTCTTTTACTATCCAGACATTCACAAATAATTTCCTCCAAGTAAATATTAAACAGAGTTGGTGATAAGCAGCAATCCTGTCGTAATACCTCTCCCTAGTCTGATTTCTTCTGTTAATTCTCCTCTTATTCTCATTCTTGCTGTTTGGTTGTAATATAATTCCACTCCATATTTTTTAAGTATCTCCAAGAGCTTATCCCACCTCACTTTGTCAAATGCCTTATCTAAGTCTACAAAGACAGTGTATACTTTTCTATTCTCCTCTGTATACGTTTCTCCTATGACTTTCAGTAAACCAATGGCATCCCTTGTGCCTAATATTTCCATATTGTTCTTCACTACTATAATTCTCCATTCGTCTGTAAATCCTTCTGTTTATTGCTCTTAATAGTATTTTACTGCATGAGAAATCAAAATTAGTGTCCTGTGTTCTTCACATTTCTCACTGTTTTTCCTTTTTTCTATTGGTATTTTTATATTTTCCAGAAAATCCGTTGGCCATTCCCTTTTAAGTATATTTCTTGACATTTACAAATATATCCTTTCCTTTCCTCTGCAGTACTTTGAGTAGTTCAACTGGTATTTCATCTACACCGACTGCCTTACCATTCTTCATTTCCCTAATAGTTGCCTCTATTTCCTCTTCTACTATATTGATTAGAAATAAATAGTTAAGGGTGGTTGCAGGAGTATGGAGAGATTTTTTTAAGGAGAGATTGAAGTAGCTTACTGAGAAATTGAATTTAGCGATGGCAAATGTAATTGGCAGTCATATGAATTTTAGGAAGCAATGGAAGTATATGTATAGGTACATCAAGGCAGAAACAGATTCCAGGAAGGACATTCCAGGGATCATTAATGAACAAAGGGATTGTATACGGTATATGAGGACTTACAGAAGGCAGAAGTATTCAGTCAGCAGTATTTAAAGGTAGTTGAATATAAATATATTGTCCAGATAGAGGAGGCGACGAATACTGGCGAATTACTGAAATTAACCTATGGTAATATAGGCATTTACAAAAAGATACAAAAGTTGAAAACTAGAAAAGCAGCTAGGACTAGTAAGATTTCTGAGGATACATTAAACGCTATGGATTGGGATATAGTGCCATATCTGAATATTTGAATGTTTTTGCATGCAAGAGCTATACCAAATGAATTGAGAATTGTAATAGTAGCCCCAGTATTCTAGGGAAAGGGTGATAAACAGAAAACAGATAATTATGGGCCAGTCATGTTGACTTGTGTTTGTGAAGTCTGGGAAAGCTTTTCCGTGATTATATTAGACACGCTTGCGAAATTTCCGACTGGTTTGATAGAAGGAAGTTCGGTTTTACGAAAGGTTATTCCACCGAGGCTCAACTTAAAAGATTCTAGCAAAATAAAGCAGATATTTTAGATTCAGTGGCGTCAGGTGGTCTGTATCGCTATTGACCTATCCAAGGCTCTTGATAAGATAGAGATCATGGGAGATTACTGACGAAAATGAGGGCTACCAGAGTAGACAAAATAGTTGTTGAATGAGTGGTTAAATTTCTAGAAAACAGAACTCAGATTAGGCGAGGTGCTATCGGATCCTGTAGTGATTAAGAGGAGGATCTCACGGGGTTGTATCATTTGGCCTTGATATGATATGAGTAAGAACTGGAATTCTGATAAGGCTATTTGCGGATGATGTTATTCTGTACAGCGTAGTAAATTACAGGATTGTGAGCGACGACAAGAAGACCTTAGACAATGTTGTGAGATAGATGGCAGACAATGGTCTGAGGGAACCGGGATGAAAAGTCAGGTTGTAAGCTTAAGCAAGAGGAAATATCCTCGCAGTTGTATTTATTGTTTCTAGGGAGTGGTAGTACCTCATGGGATCATTGTAAGTACCTAGGTGTTAATATGAGGTTTGGTCATCGGGATAATCATATTAATGATGATGTGAGAAAAGGATACAGGTCGCTTCACGTGTTTATGAGGGTATTTAAGGTTTGAAGTATGGATTTAAAGGAGAGCGCTATTGAGACAGGTATCCGCTAAGACCCCAACTAGAGTATTGTGGTGTATGCGACCTTACACCAGGTACGTGATACGAGAACTGGAAAGGATCCGAAGGAAAGCAGCACGATTTGTTCTTGGTAATTTCCAGTAAAAGATTATTGTTACGGAAATGTTACAAATTTTGGACTGGGAAGACTTGGGAGTAAGGAGATGAGCTGCTCGACTAATTGATATGTTCCGAGCTTAGTAGACGAATAAACTTAAGAGGAGCTTTTAAAGGTAAGAAGAGCTTGAGTGGAGATTTTAAAGGTTGGGAAGATCATAATATGAAGATAAAGTTGGATTTAAGGTAAGTTCTTTAAAAATATATAAGAAAATGAATAGGGAACTTGCCACGTAGGAGAAAGTCCTAAATGCAGATGATAGATTGATTGATTGATTGATTGATTGATTGATTGATTGATTGATTGATTGATTGATTGATGGTGGACAATTAAATCTCTTCACTTCACACTATGCATGTTGAACACAGTTCATGTCAACAAAACGTTCCGGCCCCACCATTTGCTGTAATGCTTCTCAAGTACTTGTCAACTCTGGCTCGATAGGCACGAGCATTATCCATCCCTCGGCCACAGAAGCCAGGATCATGTAACTACAGGGTAGAGGATGTTATGTATGTATACCAGGCAGTCATGATACCCTGGATAGGTAACCTATCTCACACGAGCTATTCTGTTGTGTGCTTTAAGAGGGGCTTTTGGCATTGACCTCCGTCGTACTGCCGATTTTGCAGTATTTAATCTGATATATTCACTCCGGTGGCCCTCACAATATCCTATGGCGGAACGTGGTGGTAATGCCAGTGGACGTAAGACGAGATGAAAACAAATGCTGATTCACCCTGCAAGTAGTTTTGCGTGGACATGCTGTCCGTTGTCGATCAGCAACCGTTTGTGCCTATCTTAACTTCTTCCACACATTGGAGAGATCTCTCGACTCACTCCAATACCTCAGGCGGTTGAGGCGATGGCCTTCTGACCCCAGCTTGGCAGGTTCGATCCTGTCTGTCTGGTGGTGTTTGAAGGTGCTCAAAGACGTCAGCCTCGTGTGCACAGATTTATGCGCACGTGAAAGAACTCATGTGGGACTAATTTCCGGCACCTCAGCGTCTCCGAAAACCGTGAAGGTAATTAGTGGTACGTAAAAACAATATATTATCACTCAAACACGAGCAGCGACATCCATCTTGCAGCAATGTCACCATTCGAATGCGCTCATTGGCAGAATTGGATGCTCTTGGCATTTTTATCTCAGTCCTACACGTGCTGGTTATACACCACCGCCCTTACACGTAAAGTTAAACTGACAGAAACGACATATGCTTCCTGTCAGACAATTAATATCGAACTTCATCTGGGTGTAGCGTCACGGTGTCTCCGACATTGATCTACAATGCATACTGTAACACGTTCGAGTTACAGTGACGTATATCGTGTGAAATCGTAATATGCAAAACTTCTCTGGAGCACTGTATTGAAAATGAAAACCTACAACCTGTTTTCCAGTCATTGGCGGGTCAGGGATGGAATGAATGAAGCATATATAGGCTATTAGAACCCAGTACGATGGGGTCGCCACTCCCAAAGTGATTTATTAATGACTGATAGATGTGGAGCACTGTATTGTTGTACGTTATTTAATTCTATTAGTGTAACAAGGGGGATTCAGAAACAATGGGTGCTGAATCAGCATTTTCCCCGCGAGGTCATTGACCCATAACATACACACTGTCCCCGCCAGATTTTTCGTAAGAGATCAGCCTATCCTCACAGTCGCCATGATGGAGAGGCCTAACTACACAGGGCCTTGTTATACGCCGAGATGCCCTTCCCGACGCGGATTTTTTTTTCGTAAGAGAGCAAGTCAAACCTCACAGTCCCCATCTTGGAGGGTCGAACCTCACTTTTACGGCCAGATGCCCTTCCCAACGCAAAAGTCGCCATCTTGGAGGGGCGTAACCTCACTTGATTGGCTAGGTGCCCTTCCCGACACCAATTGCGTAGTTTTACGGTCAGATGCCCTTCCCGATGCCATCCTGGAGGCACCTAACCTCACTTTGACAGCCAGATGCCCTTCCCGACGCCATCTTGATGGATGTCCTTCCCGACGTTATCGTATTTGCCTGATGTGAAATTGGGAAACCATGGAACGCTATCTTGCCAGATACCCTTCCCGATGCCATTTTGGAGGGGACTAACCTTTCAGCGCATAGTTTTATGGCGAGATGTCCTTCCCGACGTCATCTTGCTAGATGCCATTCCTGACACCATATTGGAGAAGCCTAACCTCACGGGCCCTAGTTTTATGGCGAGATGCCCCTTCCCGACGTCATCTGGCCAGATCTCCTTCCCGACACCATCTTGAAGGCTTTACGTCTCCATCCGACGGACAAATAACTATGATCACACCTCCACTTCCTTTACCTAAAACGCATCTCTACTTAGCTGTGCACCTATGTTATCGTTAGGTCTGCTCAAGGCTGCCAGTCTCCATCCGACAGATAGATACCCTTTTCCTCCTCATCGTCTGTCCCCTGTTTTACGGATAGATGCCTTCCCTCCTCCTTCACATCGTATGTCCTGATTTTACGGATCGGCTACGGGAAGGCCTTTAGGACGCTGGAAAGACAATAAGATAAAATGAATGACGCAAAAGACTGGTTCAATCCTGTTTTCAGCTGTACCTATCTTAGTCGCCATTTTGTTGATGACAGGTTTTTTTTTTTTTTTTTTTTTTTTTTTAAGGCTTTACGTCTGCGTATGGCTTTACATCACTATCCGACGGACGCTATTTTGAAGGGGGCCTGGACGAGTTCATGGATTTACGTCCCCATCCGTCGGACAAATAACGTGATGTCACAGCGTGGCCTGCCTCCTCCTTATGAACAAGTCTAAACATGTCGGCAAGGCTCAAGCAAACTGTGCAGGTTCTATCCTGTTACAGAGGACCGTAAATGCATTGTGCTGTGACCTCTTCTAAGGTGGCGACATGACTGACAATTTGTCTGAATGCATATATATTTTCGTGTTTACATGGTCTGTTATCTTACCTTGCTCAAATATTTCCAAATATACATGTATATTGTAATAAACAGTAAAAATGGGAACAGCATACAACCCGTTGTGTTCTCAACAGAAAAACTTGCCTTGATTATAATTATATCCTAGGTGAATGAGGAGGGCGCGGTGAGGAGGGGGGGGGGGCAGAAATGAACGTTCGAAATTGACACGTAGGCAACCTAGATGTCGAGCCTGCTATCTTTTAAATACGAACTTACAACTGTACTGTATGTTTCACTCAGTATAAAACAAAACTGTTGAAATTGACACACAGGCAGCCTAGATTTTGACGAGACACAATCACATAGTCACCGAGCGTGAATAAAAAATTCTATATTAAAGGCATGGATTCGAACCTTGAAGAAGAAAACAACGGGATACCACCTCACTCCTTATTTCTGCGAGCTGAATACATATATTTCAAGACTCCTCGGAGTAAAACAAATCTTGGTCATTTTTATACGCATGCATTGAACTACAATATCACCAACTTCAAGGTACAAAGACATTGTCACCGAGCGAAAATAAAATAAACAATTCTGTCATATGCATAGATTCGAACCCTGAAGTAAAGAGGAAAAAACAACGGGAAACTACCTCACTCCTTATTTCTGCGAGCTAGCCACACTTGTACATATAAAGCGCAACTGAAAACTTTGTCATAGCATGCACACATACATTGAATTATATAATATCGGCTTCGTGGCCTAAACCCATGGTCACCATGTCAGAAAAAATCTCTACCACAGAAATGGATTCGAACCCTGAAGTGAAGAGGAAAACAGCGGGAAACTACCTCACTCCCTTCCGCGAGCTGGACCACACATATGTACATATATATGAACGTATATATGATCACTGCTTGCAGTAAAACAACGGAAAACTTTTGTTATAGCATACACATGCATTGGACTAAATATTACCAACACAATAACACACAAACGTACCACATTTAATGATGAAAGCAACGGGAAACTACTCCACTTCTTTTATCTCTAGTACTCGACCGTGCTAACAAAAATGGAAAGCAAATTAATGCTGTGAGCCAGCCGCACACATACATATTTTATCCCTGCGCGCAGTAAAAAAACTACTCTACTTCTCATTTCGCTACGACACTTTTTCGTATGTTAATATACACATTTTAATTTCTCGCACACTCTATCGTAAACAAATCCATCACTAGACGCGAAATACGGAATTGAACGACACACCGAAAAATATATATTTGTGTGCAAATGCTGTGAGCTGGTCCACACACGTACATATTTTGAACACTGCACGCAATAAAGGAAACTTGGAAATAGCATACACACGCGTCATTCGCATTATTTCCTTACCCCAGATTACCATTATATACGTACATGTGAAAAAAATAAGGGAAATTAAACATGTTTAAGATGGGACTGCACTCAGTGCGGGAAGCATAAGAAGAAAAGAATGCGACTTTCGTACAGAACACCGCGTCCGCCCGAACGTCGCTGGCAGCAAACGGAAAGTCTCAACATAAACTCGCACACATGCATTGTCCTTCAAACATCTCTGCTGTGGGATTGATACAGTACAGTAACATCATTATCAGATACAGTTTAAAATATTGGGCTGCGGTTTTAGGGGTAGCGTTCCTACCTCTTACTCGGGGAGAGGAGGCGCGGGTTCGATTTCCCCCCGACCAGGTCAGGTGTGAGCACAGATTGTTAACCACTGAGCACTTATCTGTGTCCTGGGTGCATAGCTGAATTCCGTGGTTCAAATCCCTGGTCATTCTACGTGATATTTGTGCGAAGGCGGGGCAGATACTTCCTGTTATCTTATAGCTCCCGGGTTTGATTCCCGACAAGGTCAGGGATTTTTACCTGCAACTATAGGGTGGTTCGATATTTACTCAACCTCTGATGGTGAGATAGCGACTCCGGTCAAGAAAGCGAAGAATAACGCCGCCTTGCCGACCACACTTCGACGGCCTTCACAGTTCCCCGTCCTCGCCGATAGATAGGGAGAATCGACATCGACCCGTTGCCATAATTAAGGTACAGCAGAGCATTTGCCTGGCGTGAAAACAGGAAACTACGGAAAACCATCTTTAAGTCTGCGATTCGAACCCCACTATCTCTCGGATGCAAGCTTTTACAAGGAATCGGCCGTGGCTATAATGAAGGTACAGTCCCAGCATTTGCTAGTTTATGAAAATGGTTACCGCACATTCCACAGTCATTTTTATTGTTATTACCAATCACAGATCGACCCAGTCATTGGGGCCTAACTACACAATCACCATTTAGGGCCCAGTTTTACCAACCCGGATGCAAACTTACAGCTGCTCGCCCCCTAACCACACAGCCAACTCGCCCAGTCATAGGGCTTAACCGTTATCTTGGGCCAAGTTTTAGGAGTAGTAGCAGGCCGTGGCCTTAAGTTAGGTACTATCCCGGCATTTGCGTAGAGAAGAAGCGGGGAATCCGCTTCACGGATAGCTGAGATGTAAATCGAACCTACTACTACTCAGAAAAATTCCCGGTCAGGTCAGCGATTTTTATTATCCCTTTAGATGCAGGTAAAAGAAACTCTAACCTGGCCGGGAATTGACCTCCCCCCTCCCCCGAGGCCTCTATGTAAGAGCCAAGAATTCAACCCCCTACACCACACGACCGGTGCAACATTAAAAAAATCGTGTTTGTTTAATGTTATGATTCTCTTTCTGCATGTACTGTATGACAGAGATTGTTACACAGCGAACAACAGCGGTCTGTACATGTATGTGCTGTTACGTAGAAATTTAAAACTTCCCGTTTCCTGTTATGGCAGCACGCAGACAATTGCGAACTTGATAGCTGCAGTCGCTTAAGTGCGGCCAGTATCCAGTATTGGGGAGATAGTTGGTTCAAACCCCACTGTCGGCAGCCCTGTAGATGGTTTTCCTTGGTTTCCCATTTTCATACCAGGCAAATGCTGAGGCTTTACCTTAATTAAGGTCATGGCCTCTTCCTTTCCACTATCTGTGTCGGTGTGTCATAAAGCAACTTGTAAAAAAAACTTGGTTATAGGTTGAGTTGTTGTTCTGGTTGTACTAGTAATTAAATGATAGTGGCCTTGTTCTCTTCTATTCTTTAAGGATATGTTGTAGGGATGTGAAAATCACTGTTAAAATTAGAATGGAAGGATTAGTAAGCTTGCATAAATCGATAGGTGTTAGGTTTATTATTACAGAATATTATTGAATATTTCTCAGGTTTGTAGTAAAGATACTAGTCATTTCCCTGCAGTGTAATACTTTTAAGGAAGCAACTGTACAAAAAGAAAATCCTTATCCGTTCATTTCTTTGAAGAATAAGGGTAATCTCTATGTTCCTACGAAAGATGCTGTTCATGTGTATGAACTTAGGCCTACTGAGATGTATTTTAGAGAGAATACATAGCAAGGTCATTTCCGTACAGGCCATGAAGGCCCCGGGAGGGGTGAAACCTAAAGGCTTCCACTATCCGTAGCCTCGACACTTGAAGGGGTAGAGTCCGCCTTTGCTCCCCCAGGAATTAACCCAGTACCGGTACTCATTTTGGTGTAGGCTGAGTGAACCCTCGGGTCATGTGCACTTCCGAAAGTAGAAATCTCGTTTCTTAAATTTTTGACTTCCTGGCGAGGAATCGGACCCACGTTCGGGCACGCCTTTACCGCCTGGCAGCGTGTACATGAAGCTACATGGATGTATTATGGAGTAGTAGAATATTCCCAAAAATATCTACGAAAGGAGCAGCGTACGTAGATGAAAATCCTGATAGTAAACACTAAAGATGTTTTGTCGTCTGATATAAGGTTCTGCGTTTATAGAACATCTTAAGAGCCTTCAGATGTAACGTATTATTTTCGTTGGTAGGCGAACAGGATGCACAATCACAGTTTTGATTGACATCAAGACGAATGTCTGTAACCGTGTAGTCTTTTTTCTTCTTTATATTCTATAGTGTACGGTGTAGGACACACTAATGTTCATGATAAAGGGCTATCTAGTTATGTATCATCTCCCCGGATGAAAGCTTACAGCTGTGTGTCCCTAACCGCACAGCCAGTGCGCACGGTATTTTATCTTTAGGGCTGCAGACAGTGTGGGCTCGAACCCGCTATCTCCTGGATAAAAGCGCACTGCTGTGCGCTCGTATTCGCATGGCCAATTCGCATGGTTATTCGAAATAACATTTATCACACGATGTACACTGTAATGAATATAACGAGTTAACGAAGAAGAGGGAATGGCAATGTTCACAATTCTGGATGATCAGACAATTCGACTGCATACCAAAAGTTTTCCCTTATCATCGTGCGACATAATATTATCACATAATTTTACTTCATTGTTATGCTTATTTGTAAATCGTATTTATTGATATATAATCCTCTAAATATGCATATCCTTTATTTTTAAGTAACGATTAAGTTTGCGTAAGTTAAACAACAGTATAATAACCTCCGGAGTAGCATGGTGTTGGTCTTTTTCTCGTAGACGGCCTATCAGACGATCTGCATGTCTGTAAAAGTTCAGGGACCTACTTAGGCTCCCTTCCCCCCAGTGCTATAGGAATTAAGGATAAAATCTCCCCCGATCCCTACTGGGGATCGAACCCGATAGATCGACACAAACGTCAGCACGCTAACTATTTAGGCATAGTTCCGAACTAATCAAACAGTAATACTTTACGATTACTCTGCAAATAAAATTCCACGTGCGGCAAAATACGTTGATTCGTGCGCGCGATTGTGTTTGTTTTGCTATTGCTGTAGATTGACGATAATGATAAAGCTGTAATTCAGAAGCTCCTTGGAGTTGTAGAAGAGAGAAGTTTCATTTTCTGCAAACGAAATAATAGAAAGCTTGAAGAATATTAATCCATTTTCGCAGTAAAGTAGGAGTTACGGTAATTTGAGGAATTACTATCATCTCAACTGCAATAAATAGAATAGCAGCAGTTTGAAAATTCCTTTTGTGTGTGTTTATGTGAGTGCATCATGAACGATCCTCCTGACACGGGTCAGGTAATTAACGCTGACTTACAAGCATGCTTCAGCAACTCTCCATCGATGATTCCAGACTTTACTTTAAATGCTAAAATTCCTCCGAATCCACATCAACTTCTGTCGACTCAACAACCTGTCAACACCTACTCAACAGAGATGCAAGGAGCATCTGCCGCATTACTTCAAAGAGGTCAGGTACCAGTATCCATTGCTTCAGCACAACCAGCCATCAAATCAGGTAATTCTGACTCTGAATTTTTAAGTGAATTCAATCCCCAGTGCAAAAACAATGCGTCCTAGTGGTAGTGAACCCCGTCCTACAGAGGAGTCTGACATGCTCTTTGATGTCATAAACAATAATGGTGCAGATGGGGGAGAAATAAATACTTTATCACCGTCTGTAAATCAGCCCAACACTAATCAAAGAGTTGTAAATCACAATAGCAGCGAAAATAGATACACTCCCAATGATCATGTCCCTTTCGATGTTATCGTCGAAAGCGTAAACAAAGACGTGGGTAGTCTCCATCCAATGGCGCTTGGTCGTTTTTATTTAACGAGCAGGTCGTTTGGCGTCAAAACATCCTGGACATAAAACCCATAGGGCGAAACAGACTTCGAGTTGAAACCACTTCAGGAGCAGTGGCGACTCAACTAGTGGAAACAGAATGTTTTCGTAAACAAAATCTAGAAGCTTATATTCCGTCTAGTGTTATTCAAAGACAAGGTTTAATTAAAAATGTCGATCCCTCACTCAGTGAAGATGAAATTTTGCGGGAGTTACAAACCCCGTTACCAGTTGTTCGTGTAAAGCGCTTCACTAAGATTATTCGTGGGGAGAGAAGGCCTATCCCAGTTTGTCTGTTAACTTTTCGTGCACAACAATTGCCAGCATATATCCACTTACTCGGAACTAGATGCCCAGTGCAACCATTTGTGATGTCTGTGCGATTATGTGAACGATGCTTGAGATTCAATCATTCTAGCCTGCAATGCCGAAGTGCTCAACGCTGTAGCCGTTGCTCAGGGCCTCACGATATTAGTCAGTGTTCAGATTTAATTACTCCCTGTTGTGTTCACTGCAAAGGAGCTCATCTTTCCACTGATAAAAATTGCACAGAATATAAAAAGTGGATTTCTGTTCGGGAACTTACGGCATTTAACAATATCTCTCAAGTGGCTGCGCTTGAAATTTATAACAACAGAGTGTACGCGGACTCAGGGTCACACCCACCAGTTAATTATCAAAATCAGGTGGAATTTCCCCCGCTACCTAATATTTCTGCAACCTCTAACATGTCAACAGTAAGAAACTTTCCAAGACAACATGAGCCCTTGACACCAACGATTACAGCAGAGCCACCAATGAAGGAAGATGCCCCATGGAATATCACTCAATAGAACTCTCCCCACTCAACATTTAACCAACAACTCGACCATTCACTCGCCTCTCAGTGTAAAATTTCAGTTCCTGTTAACTCGTCAAGACGTCCGGTGCAACCTTTTAAACCCCATTTCCCCCCAATTTCTCAACTGGCCTATATTCCTCCACATTTACCTGTTACTCCGATTACTTACAATCCCTACCCTCCCCAACCCCATCGCGTAACATCAAATCCTGCTCAAAACAACGATCAACTCATTGAGCAAATATTCAATATTATTATGCTCATCGTAGGTCAGCTCCAATCTTCAGCGTCCAGCAACATTCATCCAACAGCAATCCACGACATGATTACCAATATTTTCGCCTCTGAAAATGGCCTTTAAAATCTTACAGTGGAACTGCCGGTCGGTGATCTCGAACAGATGTGTTCTACAGCGTGAGATTCAAAACCAGCATGCATATATAATCGCACTATCTGGGACATGGCTGCTTACTTTACTGATCCAACAAATTTCGTCTCAACCATCTGACTTTCTACAACCCATGGTGATCAAGTACACTGACTGACAGTGACAGTGCAACACCAAGGAGGAGTGGTTCGAAAGGGATGAAAGTAGGGGAAAAAACAGAGACGGCACGGACGAATAACTGATGTTTATTTCAAACTGATATGCAGGTTACACAATGCGCACGGCATCGACTCAGTAGGATGTAGGACCACCGCGAGCGGCGATGCACGCAGAAACACGTCGAGGTACAGAGTCAATAAGAGTGCGGATGGTGTCCTGAGGGATGGTTCTCCATTCTCTGTCAACCATTTGCCACAGTTGGTCGTCCGTACGAGGCTGGGGCAGAGTTTGCAAACGGCGTCCAATGAGATGCCACACGTGTTCGATTGGTGAGAGATCCGGAGAGTACGCTGGCCACGGAAGCATCTGTACACCTCGTAGAGCCTGTTGGGAGATGCGAGCAGTGTGTGGGAGGGCATTATCCTGCTGAAACAGAGCATTGGGCAGCCCCTGAAGGTACGGGAGTGCCACCGGCTGCAGCACATGCTGCACGTAGCGGTGGGCATTTAACGTGCCTTGAATACGCACTAGAGGTGACGTGTAATAATACGCAATAGCGCCCCAAACCATGATGCCGCGTTGTCTAGCGGTAGGGCGCTCCACAGTTACTGCCGGATTTGACCTTTCTCTACGCCGACGCCACACTCGTCTGCGGTGACTATCACTGACAGAACAGAAGCGTGACTCATCGGAGAACACGACGTTCCGCCATTCCCTCATCCAAGTCGCTCTAGCCCGGCACCATGCCAGGCGTGCACGTCTATGCTGTGGAGTCAATGGTAGTCTTCTGAGCGGACGCCGGGAGTGCAGGCCTCCTTCAACCAATCGACGGGAAATTGTTCTGGTCGATATTGGAACAGCCAGGGTGTCTTGCACATGCTGAAGAATGGCGGTTGACGTGGCGTGCGGGGCTGCCACCGCTTGGCGGCGGATGCGCCGATCCTCGCGTGCTGACGTCACTCGGGCTGCGCCTGGACCCCTCGCACGTGCCACATGTCCCTGCGCCAACCATCTTCGCCACAGGCGCTGCACCGTGGACACATTCCTATGGGTATCGGCGGCGATTTGACGAAGCGACCAACCTGCCCTTCTCAGCCCGATCACCATACCCCTCGTAAAGTCGTCTGTCTGCTGGAAATGCCTCCGTTGACGGCGGCCTGGCATTCTTAGCTATACACGTGTCCTATGGCACACGACAACACGTTCTACAATGACTGTCGGCTGAGAAATCACGGTACGAAGTGGGCCATTCGCCAACGCCGTGTCCCATTTATCGTTCGCTACGTGCGCAGCACAGCGGCGCATTTCACATCATGAGCATACCTCAGTGACGTCAGTCTACCCTGCAATTGGCATAAAGTTCTGACCACTCCTTCTTGGTGTTGCATTTGCTCTGTCAGTCAGTGTATATGCTGCGACAGATTTTCCAAGCTCATAATGGCATTTAAAATTCTTCAATGGAATGCACGATCGGCTATTTCAAACAAAGAGAGTCTAGATAATACACTTCACAATATAAACCCTCACGTTGTTGTCCTGTCAGAAACATGGTTCAAACCTCAAAGATATATACATTTTCGCAACTATACCATTTTAAGGGAAGACCGTGATGATGGATATGGTGGCGTTGCTATTCTGGTACACACGACATTATCTTACAGACAACTAACTATACAACGTAGTGTACCATCGCCATTTCAACTGATTGCAGCTAGTATACAACTACCTTCTGGATATTGCCCACCGAGAACAGCAGTCACCTTGGATATTTGGCAAGAAATCATGACGCAACTTCCTCCCCCACAGATAATCTGTGGCGACTTCAACGCTCACTCCACAGCATGGGGTTGTCCAACCACCGATCGCTACGGCAATGATATAGTCAATATGGTCGAACATTATAATTTAGTCATCCTGAATTATCATTCCCCTTCATTGGTTCCTTCACCGAATCGGCAGTTGACCTCACTATTGCTACCCCCTCTTTATCCTTGTCCACCAGCTGGTCTCTCCTTACTGATTCTGGGATTTCCAACCACTTTCCCATTTTGATCACAATAGAGACTTCTCCTCTACCTCAGCACCAGAAAATGTCAACAGGAAAATGGAACTGCTCTAAAGCAAATTGGCCAGTATTTACAGCCAATATGGATGAAGAGATATTACGCCTTCCACTGCAAAATTCTAGTGGTGTCAGCTACAATCTCTATATCTCCGCTATGGAGAAAGCTGCATCCGATTCAATTCCCCTGAAGAAAGTTGGATCTACTCACACGGGAAAACCAGCTGTCTGGTGGACCCCAGATTGCTTTCGAGCTGTTGCACGACGACGGACAGCGCTTCGGCAATATCGGGAACAACCCACTTTTGAGAGGTACCAGGAATGCCTGCACACTACAGCTCAAGTAAGGAGATTTTTGAAAGAAAGGAAAAGACACAGCTGGAAGGAATTATGTGCATCATTAGATAGGAATGCCAACGTCTCCGATGTCTGGAACAAAATCAAAGCCTTCCGCCACAAAGATCATAGTCCACGATCCCATACGATCTCACCAGCCTGTATAGAGGGATTTTTTGACAAAATAGCTCCACCGTTTGTTGATTCTCAACCCCTTCAGTTCAACACGAACCCGAGTACTAATTTCTTATGCTCTCCCGTCACATTGGCTGAGCTGCAAAATGCAATAAAACAGTCCTCAAGTACTGCACCAGGTTTTGATAATATTTGTTACCTGATGCTGGTCCATTTATCAATCCATGCTCTACAGTGGCTGCTTCGCATCATAAACGAAATATGGTCTCAAGGTGAATTTCCAATATCCTGGCTAACACAGATTGTGATACCCATCCTCAAATTCGGAAAGGAACCAGAGGATCCGAACGCTTACCGTCCTATCGCCTTGTCTTCATGTATACTGAAAACCCTTGAGCGAATGATTAAACTTCGACTCGAATGGTGGTTAGAATTTCACAATCTTCTACCACGAACTCAGAATGGTGTTCGAAAAGGAAGAAGTACCTACGATAGACATGCACTGCTCACTACGGACATATATAAGACATTTGCTACGAACAGTTGCCCTTTTTCTGGATATTTACGCTGCATACAGTAATGTTGGTATCTCAAGATTAGTATCTAAATTGATGGACCTCGGCCTTCCTCATCCGCTCATCAAGGGCATTTACAATCTTGTACACACCAGATGGATATATGTGCGTTATCATGACAAACTACTTGGCCCTCAGAAAGTCTCACAAGGTCTGCCTCAAGGTGCTGTGCTTAGGCCCCAACAAACGCGTTGTTACTAGAGTGCGTCGAACCTCCTCTTGCTGTACGTCGACAGTATTTAGCAGACAAGTTTGTATTAGCCAGGATGTACAACAATGAACCACTAATCTGCAGCAGTCTGACTGATTTAGAAACAGTTGTGAGAGAGCACGGACACCGAAAATGGATGAAAAATATATGCCTTCTGAACAGTCTTCAGTTTTTACGCCCCATACTTCCATCATCAACACCCCATAAGTCTTGCCCTGCTTTTGAGATTCCGTACTCCTACTTATTGTTTTCTGTTCCAATACATCTCTTTACAACAGACTTACTTCCTCTAACCAGAGTTCAGTCTTACTTTGTGGAATATACTCAGACAGTGGCCCAATGCTCTTCAAATCTTCACTGATGGCTCAAAAATACCCTCACCACCTGCAGTGGGATGCGCTTTTTACTGTCCCGCAACTGAAGTATCTCGTTTATTCACTTTACCAAATGACTGGACTATTTTACAGCAAAAGCTGTCGCTATTTCCGAAGCTCTAGCATATAGCTTAAGAGTTAAACCTTCTGCAGTTCTTATAATTACTGACTCTCTGTCTTGAAGACTTTACGGTCACCTGCTACATACAAACTAACGGTTCATCAAATTCAGATCATTCAGAGAATTCGACAACTTACTCGTCTCAATATTGCCGTGCACTTTCTTTGGATACCTAGTCATAAAGGTATCAAATACGAGTATGTTGATCAGCTCGCTAGAGCAGCAACGCATTTGGGCGAACGGCTAGATTCACCAGTGTCTATTCGAGACTACGTGCCACGTATCAAGCAGCGTTCTTGGACGCAAATTGAAGAAGAATGGTATATTACAAAAGGGCAACGGGGAAAACAATACGCTGCAGTACAACCATACCCTCCTCACTCACCTTGGTTCTCCAAATGGAATGCTTGTCGCCGATACATTACTTCTCTTATTCGCATGAGGTTCAGTCACGGCAGTTTTGCAAATCATCTCTATCGGATGGGAGTCCTAAACTCACCCTAACCGTGCTCGATAGCTGCAGTCGCTTAAGTGGTGCCAGTATCCAGTATTCGGGAGATAGTAGGTTCGAACCCCACTGTCGGCAGCCCTGAAAATGGTTTTCCGTGGTTTCCCATTTTCACACCAGGCAAAAGCTGGGACTGTACCTTAATTAAGGCCACGGCCGCTTCCTTCCCACTCCTAGCCCTTTCCTGTCCCATCGTCGCCGTAAGACCTATCTGTGTCGGTGCGACGTAAAACAAGTAGCAAGAAAAAAAAAAAAACTCACCCTACTGTTCCTGTGACCGCCAAGCAATCGCTGACCTCAACCACATCTGCTTCTCGTGCGATCTTTGTAATGTACAGCGGGAAAAAATTAATATCAACTTTACTTTCATTGAACTTCCAGCTACCACTCAACATCCAGTGCATTTTATCATCCCAACAACCAGACTTGTATAATGCAATCGCTATATTCTTAAAAGAAACCGATTTAAGATTATGAAGTTTGACGTGATACTACTTCAGAAAAACTACGCAAATATACTACAGTTGCAGTGTCTCGATTTATTATTTTTTCTCTTTGTATGTGTGCGTGCGTATTCTGTACGGGTTCAGAACGTCATACCAGTACAATATTATGGAAGATTCATATGTGTATATGTATTCTCAGTGTATATTTAATGTATATGCTTTGTATTCGTATGTATTTCTAGCTGGCTGTTTGGTCTGGCACCTAAAGCCAATAAATTTTAAAAAATTGATAATCATCAAACTGTCTAATTCATCATCATAACTGCAAAATAATGTGTAAGGCGGATTACTGAGTATGCCTCTTCAAGAGTAATGCATTATGATTACTCTGAAAATCCACTTCCACACACACGGCATATTTTTATTAAGGATTTGTTTTCGACCGGGTCAGGGATGGAATGAAGCCCCCACCTAGCAGCGAGGAAATATCGAGTGTTCCATGAACTTTGCATATTGCATAGAAATGTAGAAAAATACAATGATGAAATATTATCATCGCTATTTGTGATTTCAGCGGAATTCACCGCAGGTGTTGTTCTATATACTAGTAAATCTATCAGGTAGCACCAAGCAAATGCTAAGGGGCTGTAAACACTCAGTCCCAACAATTATATTATGCAAATGCTGCGCTGTAACTCTCAAGCCGGGTCTAGGCGTCACAACTATGTGTCGTGTGGTCAGCACGACGGTCGTTATTCTTCGTTTTCTTGACCGGGGTAGCTATCTCACCATCAGAGGTTGAGTAAACATCGAATCACCCTATAGTTGCAGGTAAAAATCCCTGCCTTTGTCGAGAATCGAACCCGAGGCTGAAAGATAACAGAGAGTATCTGTCCCCGCCTCCACACAAATATCACGTAGACCGACCAGGGATTTAAATCACGGAATCCAGCGGTTCACCCTGGACACAGCTAAGTGCTCCGTGGTTAACAACCTGTGCTCGCACCTGACCTAGTCTGGGGGGAATCGAACCTGCGTCCCCTCCTCCCGAGTAAGAGGTAGGAACGTTCCCCCTAAAACTGCAGCCCAGTATTTTAAATTGTATATGATAATTTTGTTACTGTACTGTATCAATCCCCCAGCAGAGATATGTGATGGACAGTGCATGAGTGCGAGTTTATGCTGAGACATACATCCGTTTCTTGCCAGCGACGTGCAGGCGGACGCGGTGTTCTATACGAAAAGTCCCATTTATTTCTTCTTACGCTCCCCGCACTGAGTGCAGTCCCATTTTAAACAAGTTTAATTGTCCTGTTTTTGACATACAAGTGTATAATGGTAATAATCTGAGGCAAGGAAATAATGTGAATGAAGTGTGTGTATGCTATGTCTTAAGTGTTTTTACTGCGTGCAGGATTCAAAATATGTACGTATGTGGGGCCAGCTTACGGCATTTGCTTGACACACAAATATTTTTTTTTCGATGTGTTGTTCAATTCCGTATTTCGCGTCTAGTGATCGATTTTTTTACGATAGTGTGCGAGAAGTTAAAATGTGTGTATATGAACACAAAAGAAGTATACTAGCGTAATGAGAAGTGGGGTAGTTTCTCGTTGCTTTCAAAATTAAATGTAGTGCGTTTGTTTTTTGTTGATAGTATACATGGTCTGTTAATGTGTTGGTAATTTATAGTCCAATGCATGTGTATGCTATAACAAAGTTTTTCGTTGTTTTACTGCGAGCAGTTGATCACATATATTTACACTAGCTGATGTACCCGTGCTTCGCTACGGGATTCTCAGAAAGACTGTCTTGGTGGTTTTCTAACTGAAGTCGACATAGGTCATTACAATAAACGTCAGTAGCAAAGTAGCGATTAAAAGCAATGTTATCATATAAAATACTCGATCAAATGAAAAAACCGCACTTTTTCTCACTTTTAACGAACAGTACTACGGTGATGTAGATGTTGATTCCCATAGGGAACCGGTACTACGGTGCCAATATAACAGTCCAAAGTCCCATTGCTGGAATGACCAGGCTGCAGAGAGCCGTGAACACTCCTCTGCCATTGTTTATATACGTGAGCACACTGCTCATTCCATTCAGTGCCACAGAGCAGGGATTGAAATCTCGAATGCTATGATAAACCAGTGTGTTACGTACCAGCAGTATCAAAAAATGTAAGAACCACAGGAATGGCATGCTAAAGAAGAAAGTTATCTAACTCCCCAGCTACTTCCCGCCAATATTCAAGCAGGCTGTTATACTCGTTACGTTCGGGCGAGTCGGCCGTGCGGTTAGGGGCGCGCAGCTGTGAGATTGCATCCGGGAAAAAGTGGATTCGAACCCCACTGTTGTCAGTCCTGAAGATGGATTTATGTGGTTTCCCATTTTCACACCAGGCAAATGCAGGGGCTAAACATTAATCAAGGCCACGGTCGCTTCCTTCCCACTCCCAGCCCATTCCTATCCCATCGTTGCCATAAGACCTATCTGTGTCGGTGCGACGTATAGCAAAATTTTTTTTAAAAAATCGGTACGCAACAGTTATCCCATCTATCGGAAATGAGTGGCAACAGAAGACACAAAGCATACAACAACAGACAATGGTCATTGTCATGTTATTATTGATCAGTTTTATGAGCTTTCTGTATTGTAGGCCTTCACAGTTTTCTTTCGACTGTGATATTAGGGCGTCTTATAAAATTATTTATAGCATTGATTGTAGTTCCTTATTCCCCAACTTTACATACCAATTTTCATTAAGTTCTGTTCACCCATTTTCTCGTGACTCGGTGCTGATATGGACTTAAGCAACGAAAATTCATATATATATTTTTTTTTGTTATTTGATTTACGTCGCACCGACACAGATAGGTCTTATGGCGACGATGGGATAGGAAAGGCCTAGGAGTTGGAAGGAAGCGGCCGTGGCCTTAATTAAGGTACAGCCCCCAGCATTTGCCTGGTGTGAAAATGGGAAACCACGGAAAACCATTTTCAGGGCTGCCGATAGTGGGATTCGAACCTACTATCTCCCGGATGCAAGCTCACAGCCGCGCGCCTCTACGCGCACGGCCAACTCGCCCGGTGAAATGGTAGTTTAGGGGAAGGGCTAAAATTGAATTCTCAAATATTTGTTATTAATGGTCGTATCTTAACGAAAATTGGTAGGGAAAGTCGATAAATAAGTCGCTAAAATCTAGGTCATAAATAATTGTATTCAAGCTGAGAAAATGGTAGTTTATGGGAAGGCCTACAATGGAATTCTCAAATATTTGTTATTAGTGTCCCTATCTTAATGTAAATCGGTATGCAAAGTTGGGGAATAAGTCGCTATAATCTAGGCCATAAATAATTTTATTCACGCTGAATGAAATGGTAGTTTCGGGGTAGGCCTAAAATTCAATTCCCAAATTATTATGTTATTAGTGGTCCTATCGATAAATACTACGTAACGAAAGTTATACAGTATTATATTTCTGATCATTTATAGGAGAATAAGTGGATGGTTCTGCCGCCACCTCCGCCTCTGGCCCTCCGCAGAGGCCACCTCCTCCACACGCTCTTGGGAGAGGCCTCCTCTTCACGCTGGCTAAGAGCGCGACGCTAACCTCACATCCGCCATCTTGGAGGGGCTCAACCTAACGTTTTATGCGTAAGAACGCGACCCTAACCTCACATGCGCTATCTTGGACAGGCTTAATCTAACTTTTTATGCGTAAGAGAGCTAGCCTAACCTCGTGGAAGAGCCTACCCTCAGTTTTACGGCCGGATGTCCTTCCTGACGCCTAAGAGAGTGAGCTTAAACGTACATCTGCTATCTTGGAGGGGCTTAACGTAACTTTTGACACACAAGACAGCAAGCCTAACCTCATGGAAGGGCCTAACCTCAGTTTCATGGCAGGATGCTCTTCCCGACGCCAATTGCACAAGGTGGCGGCTATACATGGCTCCTTATGAGACACCGCCTAACCTCACATGCGCTGAGGGGCTTAACCTAACTTTTAACGCACAAGACAGCAAGCCCAACCTTATAGAAGGACCTAACCTCAGTTTTACGACCGGGTGCCCTTCTCGACGCCAGTTGCACAAGATGGCGTTTATACATGACTCCTTAGGAGACGCCTTAAGGGTGCTTACACAAGATGGGTGCTGCAAGATGGCTGCTATACATAGGCTCTTATGAGACCACCTTGGGATGCTTGCGCAAGATGGCGGCTATACATGGCTCCTTATGAGACGGCTTAAGGGTGCTTGCACAGGATGGGTTGAGACGCCCTAAGGATGCTTGCGCAAGATGGCGGCTATACACGGCTCCTTATGAGACGTCTTAAGGGTGTTTGCGCAAAATGGCTGCTGCTCTTATCAAGAAAGCTAGCTTCGAGGCTAACGTGCCGTGCCGTTTCGATTCATTAGATTTGGGGCTTAAATGCAAAGTGTTAAATATCTCGAAAACGGTGCATCGTAGAGCAGAACGGACAAAATTTTTCCGCCCAGTGCCTAGGTTCGCAGTATCAGGAACATGATAGCATAAGAAAAAAGTAGTCTAATGATGAGATCAACGGTTCGGTTCCTACTTAGGTCCTTTGTCATTGGGAGGTATCTAATTCTACAAGATGGCGGCTATACATAGCTTCTTATGAGACTGCTTAAGGGTGCTTGCACAAGATAACTGCTGCTCTTATGAGACCCCCTGGGGATGCTTGCGCAAGATGGCAGCGACAAGATGGTGGCTATACACAGCTCCTTATGAGACGGCCTAGGGGTGCTCGCACAAGATGGCGGCGGCTCTTATGAAGAAAGCTAGCTTAGAGGCTGTTGCGCAAGATGGCGGCTGGTGTTATGCATGAGGTAGAGGGCAATTTGAAATTCCACGTGCTCTTCAAAGCGACGTTCTTTTTGACAGCGGCTATCTTTAATTAACAGAGCACCGTGGTGTCATCTTTAGCTACTACCTTTGAAATGAGTTGGCGGCAATTTGAAAAATTCTACGTGGTTTTGATCGCTGTCGACCACCGTCTTTAAACAACAACGCATCGTGCTGCTATCTTTACGACACTAAACCTCATCGTGGTACAAGGTAATTTAAATTCAACGTGCTTTTTTGACAGCTCCCATCTTTAATCAACAGAGCATAGAGCTGCTATCTTTACAGCACGAAACCTCATACCTTTGAAATGTGGTGGCGGGTAATTTTTAAAAAAGTTCTACGTGCCTTTTTGACATCTGTCATCTTTAAACAATGGCGGCTATACATAGGCTGTTAAGTCCTCATCCTCATCCTCCTCCTCCAACTCCTCCTTTATATCTCTATCGAACAAGTTTAAACCTACATCGCGAAGGCAAGAGTGTGCAGCGATAGCATCACTGTGCATGTCTAGACTTGCAGATGACAAAAGAAGTGATTGAAACATAACAAGACTAGAATCAAACGCTGTACTCGATACAACATCTGTTCAGAACATTGTTTGATGTGTTCAGATCACTAAATAAGTTATCAAAACTAGAATCGAGCACTGTACTCGATACAACATGTGTTCAGAACTTGTTAGGGGATACCTTTGTTCTAAGAAGATAGATTCGAACGGAGTAAAAAATAATTAGACTAGAATTCTGAACAGCTTGTGCAAGATAGCGGCTGTTATAACTGTGATGTTTTGAACATCACAGCATGTGATAAATTATTGAACTGTCTAATTAATCGATAAGATGTATATATTTAATCACTGATAGGTCATTTTAAATTTTTATATATATATAGGGTTTTAATCGTCCATTTCACATCATTTCATTTATTTGTATCGCGGCTATAGTGCATTCTGAACGAACCACATATTGGGTAAAGTATTTCAACATCAGTCATATTAATAGCTTGCAGTAAATTTTCCAATAGCCGTTGTGAGGTGACCAGAGTCAGCAGGCTAATTTCAGCCCATTTCCAGGAAAAGTACGCCATCAAGGTTACGAGAGACCTTACCCTCTCCACCTCATGAAGAGACAGTTGATACGTTATGAACGCCCACTTTTCGAACTTTGCTACCTGACGCTTTATTTCAGCGGGAAAGTTCAGCCTATGAGAATGAACGTAATGAAACAACGTGATGGATTCACAGCAATACATAGGAGAAGGGATGAGACCTCGAATCTTACTGGACCATGTGATATGGCTGATGGAATGTGACTTTTGAACCTATATACGTCGAAGACAAGAGCTGGAGAGAACATTCTTATTCTCACTCTTAGACACTGAGACACTCTTGGAAGACACTCTTACTACGATTCTACGTCTGCACATCGGAGAAGATTTTAACTTAGTTCATTTCGCATCTGAGTAGTACCGTAGGATACTACTCAAAAGTTACTCTCATTGGGACTTGTTATCTCCATGACGAGAGGTATAGTCAACGGGAGACCGGTTTTGACTATTACAGGGAAGGAGAGCTTTTATTATGAATTTAGCTACGTTACTGTTCCGTAATACGGAAGAATACAACTGTATTCTCTCCACGAACATAACCCATGGTGGTTTTGCATTTAAAATTAGGACTCATTACGACTTTATGTAAGGAGTACAGTAGGAAGTGTTAATGGCAGGAAAAGCAGAAGTAGGACTGGAATCCAACAACAGATGACGCAGCCGGTACGAGAGATCCCCCATCATCAGCTTCAAGATAACAGAGTCTACATATGGTAAGCTAAAGGCGTAAGTTACTGCAGGTCTTCGCGCAACAGTTCATTTTCTTAGAGTTAATTTCATTCAATTTTTCTTTTGTTTCCGTAAGTTTTGATTTCGTTAATACGCCGTTACGTCACGTTTTTCATCTTAATAAATAGCTGCTTTAATTTGTATTTTATGAAATGATTATTAATGATCCTTAAATTCCAAGTTAGTGTACTTAATGGTTAGTGTCCCGTCGCCCTACCCGTGGGAGTTTTTTGAGTCTCATGACGTATTATTATTATTATTATTATTATTATTATTATTATTATTATTATTATTATTATTATTATTGATTAATAATAATAATAATAATAATAATAATTATCAACTATCGTTTTCAAGCCATAAGCTTGAAGGCTGGCGCCCATGGGATATTGTTTATTGAGAAACAATGAAATATCTTTATTTATATTACTATTAAAGTGACCCGCCACGTTATAATACTGTCACACATCTGTGGGCTGAGTGGGTACGTCACATAACGTCCTTCTCCTCTTCCCGCTCAGTTAAGGCATGTCTCTATCGAACATAAAACGCGATCTTATGCATAAGGCAGTGCACATACTGCGCAGCCAACTCGCTCGGTAAACGATAATATGAATACAACAAAAGTACAACTTCAAATGATTTGTCTTGTGCGAAAAGCAGTCGAACAAGTTATCGCATAAACATGTAACATGAAATATCGGTCAATCTGTTGGCATGGGTTACAAGCATGTAGCTCATGCGGAAAGTAAAATTAAACAGAACGCTTAATGCTTATCTTTAAGTCCCTAGCAGTTGAACAAGTTACCACATAAAATATCGGTTCGGAAACATATCATTTCAATCTGTTGGCATGGGTTACAAGCATGTAGCTTGTGCAGGCGAGGGCTACTATGCAAAATGCTGAACCGAAAAAATAATCGTGCTACACATGATAGGGAATGGAACCCAGGGGTTACGTCTTATCAGAAGGGTAAAAGGATGAAAGGACTCTTCCTCCTCCTTACCGCACATTCCTTGTAGGACTAATGGGCAAAAGGGCTCCCCTACCGCCTCACCATGCCCTCCTCCTCCTAGAAGGAGTAGTCTGAAGTGGGCACATTTTAAACAGCAGCAACACCCTCATCGATTGTTATTAGCAAGAACGCATCTTCTTTTTAAGTGTAGCAAATTAATCTTTATTGGTAAATGGTTTTGTGTTCAGAACCGATGAAATTCTTGCCGCACATAACAGAGAATGGAACCCAGGGGTCACGTCTTATCAGAATTACCTAATAAAATCCCCGACCTATCAGTAGTGCAATTAGTTACATATTTCTAACAGAAATCCGTATCTGCTTGATAGTTTTTAGTGTTTGGAACACTGGACTTTTCAAGAAGGCAGCAGTGAGGTTAACGATGTTCTGTTGTTGGATTTTAAATTCCGCGCTACGACATGCATAAGGTGGCAGCCTTGAGGTTTAGCGCCGCAAAGACCTGTGGGGTCGCGGGTGCGAACTGTGTCGCACATGTGAATTTGGCCCTGTTTTACGGCCGAATGCTCTTGATGACGGCAACACTAAATGGAGGGATGTAATCACTATAGCGTGTACACTGACCATTCAACCAAAGAGTCGGGCTTTTTTCATTTGATCGAGTATTTTATATGATAACATTGCTTTTAATCGCTAAATTCCTACTGACTATTTTGTAATGACGTATGTTGACTTCGATTCGGAAAACCACAAAGCCAGTCTTTCTGACAATCCCGTAGCGAAGCACGGTACATCAGCTAGTTATATATCTTTGGTATATATAGGAAATTTATATTTTAATTATTTTTAACATTTTGTTACTTGGGATATTTTCAGTATTTTGCAAGAAAATTGGTTCTAAGTACTGTATTTTCCGTACATGGTTTGTAATCAAATTCTTCCTCTGAACTCTCTTTAAATCACACTTCCTTCTGCAGATTTATTGTTCCCTCTCCCTTCTATTTTTATGCTCTACAGTAGAATTAACGGCAGCTTATGCACAGGGCGGTGAACCTACAGTCTTGCTGATGGCAGTCGTTAAGGCATGATGTGGGATGGCTTGGGGTGTTGCAGTGTGTCCAGTTAAGTACGTCCGGAATGCAGGCGCAGAAGTTTCAGGGTTGCATAATGCTTGGTAGACAATAAGATCATGTTTCCCGTGGTGTGGACAACGAACCTTCTGAGCTCTAAGTTGGCGGATTCGATCCGGGTTCAGTTCATTGTTATTTGAAGTTGCTCATATACGCCAGCCTCATGTCGGCAGATTTACTGATACGTAAAATGAACTAAAGGACAACATTCCGGCACCTTGGCGTCTCTGAATACGCTAAAGTAATTAAGTGGCGGCTGGTGGTATCTGAAACTGGGTGTTGCACCAAAAATTTTAGTGTCACATGTTTATAGCTTACAGAAATAACAAGAGACTCTATTATCGTTAAGTAATGAACTACATTCCTGTTAAAACTGAGTCCGTCTCCGTAGCGTAAAGGCTAGAGCTATTAGCTGCCGTCCTCGGGGGCCCGGGTTCGATTCCCGGTACTGCGAAAAATTTAAGAATGGCAGGAGGGCTGGTATGTGGTTGAAAAGGTACATGCAGCTGACCTCCATTGGGGGAGTGCCTGAAAAAAGCTGCACTACCTCGGGATAAGGACACGAGTTTACTTTACTAAAACTGAAATATATCTGGCAATTTCAACCCAGGAAACAAGAAGGTAATTATACACTATAATTACAGTTACTCTCAGTAATAATGTTTAGGCTTTACGAATTTTTCACGGTTTTCGGAGGCGCCGAGGTGCTGAAATTTAGTCCCGCAGGCCAGTAAATCTACTGACACGAGGCTGACGTACCACCTTCTTACCGGACTGAGCCGGGATCGAACCTGCCACGGTGGGGGACAGGAGGCCAGCGCCTCAACTGTCTGAGCCACTTAGCCTAGCACAGTTACTTTTGCCTAACTTGAATTGAAAATTTGCCCTCCTGTTTTTCATTGAAGCAAGATGTTGGTAATATTGTGGGTGGCCTGGTATGGCGTGGAAAAGAAATTACCCAGCAAGTTGGTCGCGCGGTTAGCGTCGCGTATCTATGAGCTTGCATTCGGGGGACAGTGGGTTCGAACACCATTGTTGGAAGCCCTGAAGATGGTTTTCCGCGGTTTCCTATTTTCACACCAGGCAAAAGCTGTGGCTGTGCCTTAATTAAAACCACGATCGCTTCCTTCCAACTCCTAGCCCTTTTCTCTCCCATCGTCGCTGTAAGGTTATCTGTTTCGGTGCAACGTAAAGTAAAAATTGTAAATTTAAAAAATGGAAGTGAAGTTATCTTTGCGAGAGGAGAAAAAGTAGGAATGAAGTAATCTCCGCAGAGTGGCGCTATCTAACGGGGACATTTGGAACTGTTTCTCGACAGGGGACTTGCTAGTCTCGTGCAACTCCCTGAGACGGATACCGGCGAGCATGCTACCTGATGCTATACAGGCTTAAGCTCGTCCCTGCTGAGGTACATTGCGCTACGCTGTCCGCTAGGGAGTTGCCGTAGTAAAGCACACCCCCTGAGTCTGATTCGAAGCCAACAGCGTTTATTGGTCCGTTACGAAGCATTAGTACAGCGAACAACCAAAGATGGTTGATTTTAACATGTTTTCGAATATAGAGTTTACTAAACTAAAACAATAGAAAAGACGAAAAATGAATTGTAAATTTATTGGGAGGGCCATGGCCTACCAAGCTACCGCTGCTCAGCCCGAAGGCCTGCAGATTATGAAGTGTCGTGCGGTCATCACGACTACTCCTCTCGGACGTTATTCTTGGCTTCCTAGACGGGCTGCCATCTCACCGTCAGATAGCTCTTCAATTGTAATCACGTAGGCTTAGTGGACCTCGGAACTAGGCGTCAGTTCCAGGTAAAAATCCCTAACCTGGCCGGGAATCGAACCCGGGACCTCCGGGTAGGGAGGAGACACGCTACCCCTACATCGCGCGGCCGACTGGTGGGACATGCAATTATTATTATTATTATTATTATTATTATTATTATTATTATTCCTCGGCGTCATCTGATTTATTTTGAAAACATATGAACACAAAACTGATTCACATATAGGCAATTTAAACAATGTTAGAATTTGTTGTCCTCTTTAAATATGTGCTAGTTTCCTAATTGTTTAGACATCGTTTAATGACGGAAATTTCGCATTGCAAGCGGACGCCTTCCATTCTTCATAAGAATAGCCTCTTCGTTACTGCAAATAATGTTTTTGGTAGGTAATCAAACCTACGAAGAAAATTTTCAATTTCAACTATTTGATAACGCATCATGATCCATATCCTCCTACTTTTGGATATTTCAGCCTCATGCATAAAGGAGTATAAAGTGAACAAGTTAAACAAGCTACACATTAGTCACTGTCTGAAATCCTGAAACTAAACTCTTAATTGGGCAGACAGAACATTTTTGTTCTACATTTTTGGTTGATTAAAGGCGATAATGTGCATTTTCAAGCCGCCAAACAGGTTAAAGAATAACTGGTAGTAGCATCTAAAGGAGCAGTATCAAAGGCAAAGCGTAGGAGTGCAACATTTCACGATGTCCGGCTCCATGGCTAAATGGCGTGCTGACCTTTGGTCACAGGGGTCCCGGTTTCGATTCCCGGTAGGGTCGGGAATTTTAATCATCATGGGTTAATTTCGCTGGCATGGGGGTTGGGTGTATATGTTGTCTTCATAATCATTTCATCCTCATGACGCGCAGATCGCCTACGGGAGTAAAATCAAAAGACCTGCACCTGGCGAGCCGAACATGTCCTCGGACACTCCCGGCACTAAAAACAATACGCAATTTCATTTCATCTCACGATACACGCTACATATGAAATGTATGGTCCTTGTAGGATAGCAGAGTGTGGAATTAGCTAAGACACTTTTCCTTTCAGTCGTGTTTCCGAGGCAGACTGTACACGTCTTGATAAAAACTGAACACACTCTTGTACAGAAGAATCAACGTTAAACTTTGTATGCCTCATCCCGTGCTATGGTCTTACTCTTAAAAATACATTTGCCAAGTACGCACTCTGCCAATAAAGTTACATAATTCTAGTATGTTACGGAAGTGATCGCAATGTTTAGGAAAATTTTACAGGGAATTTATTAATATAATCTTGCACTAAAATCATAGAAGCTGATCTTTTTATTGACAAAGTGTACTGTAATCTCTATGTATTAACTAATCAAGACGTGTGTTACGGTGGCCCTACCTTTAATTCGCGCTTGTTCTTGGAATTTCCTGCCTGTCACTTTTTTTCTTTTCTTTCTGAAAGCGTATGCTTAGGTCTTGAATTCGTGTCGGGGCCTCACGGAATGGTACTAACCCTGGAGCAAGGCACCGGCCTTTCAATAGCAAATCAAAGTATTATATTTTAAAGCCTATTAAATGAATGAGAACAGCGTAATAGATAGCCACCGGGCTGAGTGGTTCAGATGGTTGAGGCGTTGGCCTTCTGACACCAGCTTGTCAAGTTCGATCCTGGCTCAGTCCGATGCATTTGATGGTGCTCAAATACGTCAGCCTCGTGCCGGTCAGTTTACTGGCATGTAAAATAACTCCTGCGGGATTAAATTCCGGCACCTCGGCGTATCCGAAAACCGTAAGAAAGTAGCTAGTGGGACGTAAAGACAACAGCATTATTATCGTAGTAGACTGCTGTTCCGGTAGAAAGCAGAGATTTGATTCAAACCTGGCCAAGGCCGTAATGAGCTAGGCTCCAGTGACCCTAGAAATAATAACAATAATAATAATAATAATAATAGGGTGAGCTAGAAGATGTTTCCAGCGGCACTCGTTTGTCGGGATAAACGCTAGGAAAGAGAGAGCAACAAGATACATCAATATCACATAGATATTCTAAGTATTATACGGGTGATATACCGGTAACTCACAAACTTGCGTGAAAATATATTTAATTTTACGACTAAATATAACGTTGATTCTAATCTACATAACGTATTTTTATTCACTTTCTAATGAAATTGTTACCTAGGATTGTCTTTACGTAATGGTTCAAGTGCATGTTTTTTTGTCTCTGTAAGGTAGTTGCAGTGTTTGTACATAGATGAGAAAGGAACAGAATGCGGAAGTGGTAATGATGGCATTGACCTTCCTGAGTTGCTCACTGGCTCGTTCTGCTATTTCCCGTCTCGTTCAGGGAGGGGTCTTCAACCTGACACTACTCATCTCCATTCTTTAACATTCTTCAGTGGGTAGAGAGAAATTTGTTTATTAGAGGCTATGTAATGTGCGTTCACAATCTGCCAAACAGATTAAAGAATAGCTGGTAGTAGCAAATAAGCTCACCAGACAAAAAAATAGTCACCGCTGGAGAAATCATTACAAGTATCATTTAATGCCGTGTTACTCCGCCTCTGGATTTGGTTAGAAAGCGAGTCCACAAGGTTGTGAAGGTACGTCGCATCCAGGTTAAGCCACTCGCTGAGGATTTGGTCGCGCAATATCACCAAATTTCGGGGATGCTGATATCGGCGTTTTACCCGCTTTTGCTACATGTCCCACAGATTTTCAGTGGGGTTCACGTGAGGTGATTTCGCAGGCCAATCGATATGTAATACGGTTCATTAAACCAGTCATATATGCGTCTAGCCCGATGAACTTTGCTATTGTCAGCTTTATGTGGCTGTGTGTGCAATGGCCTCTTGCGAGGTGATAGACTCCAAATGTTCATTGGATGCAGTTACCGACGAAATGTTCCCTCGCTAACAAGTTGGGATGGGCCTTCATTCACTGACTGCAGCAATTCCTGTCGGGTTTGGAAGCGATTTTGATTCACAAGCTGTGAAAAGCGTTTCCGGCCCCTGTCAGTCAGGATCGTTTTTCCGAACACAATTATGACACTGTGTTTCGTGGCCACGTTTAGTCCACCACTGATTGTGGACACTTTGAACAGTCCGCTGCGAAACACCAACAAATCCATCTTAACGCACCGCACTGCCAAACACGATTGCCCCTTTTTGCCACTCTGTCACAACCTTACCTCTACCCATATTGACGTACACTGTCTGCCTTATGCTCACGTGGAGGCAGTGTGCGTGCGGTTGAGCACTGAACTCGTTCGCTGCCCCATCTGTACAGGCTTAACGATCCATCTGGTCGTGCGCACTGGGGTAACTAATTTTTTGTCCGGTGAGCTTACAGTATACAGAATACGTGCCACTTTACGAGATATCAGCGCACCTAGCAGATCGGCCTTGAAACAGAGTATAGTAGTGCACTATACACTGTGAATTATGCGGAAGTGTCAGGTTCCAAGTCGTCTTTAATTAGAAAGTGACAGAGCTCGATAGCTGCAGTCGCTGAAGTGTGGTCAGTATCCAGTATTCGGGAGACAGTAGGTTCGAACCCACTGTCGGCAGCCCTGAAGAAGGTTTCCCATTTTCACACCAGACAAATGCTGGGGCTGTACCTTAATTAAGGCCACGGCCGCCTCCTTCCCACTCCTAGCCCTTTCCTGTCCAATCGTCGCCATAAGACCTATCTGTGTCCGTGCAACGTAAAGCAACTAGCAAAAACAAAAAACAAAAAAATAAAATAAAATAAAAATTAGAAAGTAGTTACAGGAGTTTTCCCATTTTACATCTGATGGTAAAGTTATATTCTGTGATGTTTGCAGCAAAGATGTAAGTGAAACTTGTTCTATACTTAACAATCATGCGATGTTTATAAAAACATTACAATGTACTATTACAAGGTACTAGTTTTGGTCCTATAAGGGCCATCATCAGCCTAGCCAAGATACATATGTATATACCATAGTCCTAAAACAGAGTTGTGCGGTTAGATGAAAGACGAAAGAATGGACTGGGGATGTGGTGGAATGACATACATATAAAATGGTGAATATATGAACTGTTGTAGATGTAGCAATGTTATGTTGGTCAGTGACAAATAAAATATTTTGATTTATTTTGTGTTTATTTTATGTGTAATCTTAATTCAATATGGAACCAAATATGAAGTTTATAACCTTGAATAACATTTCACCACACTCCTCAGTTAAAAGGAAAACCCAGTCATCAATTTCGCCTTAAAAAAATGAAACCACCGCACTAAGAGCCTTGAATTGTCACGTGAAGAACGACTGTTCGTGTTCCTTTCGTCAAATTTACATAAATCTTTTTGCCTTTTTCTCTCAAGTTTTATGGATATCTGTGAGAATCCAAATGTAGCTCTTCAGTCAAGTATGCCGCACATCCATTTATTGAGGTCAGTTTTGTGGGAACTGTTGAATATGATGACAAGGTTTGTGAAACCAGACGTTATTAAAAGCTCCTCCTCTCTCTTTGATGTACTGTACATTATTATACTCCAGCAAATCAAAAGGATGATTGTGATCTGATGGTAGGGAACTCTGCATTTGTTTTAGTGAACACTTTGAACTCTGAGGAAAAGTGCATATTCTTTAAGTCTGTTAGGAAGTGTTTCTCTTCATGTGACTACATGGTTCACAAATTTCCCTTCAAAGATGTTTTAATTAATGCAGAAGTTGCAAATATTTCTGCTATAAGTAAGGCATCATTCTCTAGCCTTAGACTTTTCATTAACAAGTTTCCGCATAGCAGGAGGAGAGGTGATACTCCCTCGTGGCGCGCCCCAGGTGGCGGATAGGGGGGTCCTAACCGGCATGCCGGCGGACTTGAGGGAAATAAAATACCTCTTGCGGACCAAACACACTAACCCCTGCGGGTGGGGGACGCACATGTAGAATACACCCGTGGTATCCCCTGCCTGTCGTAAGAGGCGACTACAAGGGGTGATTGAATTAGAACCATGGAACTACTCTTGATTCGTACCATCATGTGGGGAACACCATGGATCGCCTGTACTTGCGAGTAGTACCACTAAATTGGTACGAAATAGGTTTGTGATTAGTAGCAGTAAAGAGGCTGGCCTGGGGATTTCCAGTACCCGTGCGTCGTACCCATGTGAGCAACACCACGGGAATACCAGCGCCCGTGATTAGTACACCTAGGTGGGGAACCTTATCAGTTTGCGTTGGCTCTGAGTGGTGTCATTTTATGAGAAACGCCATAGGGTTGTACGAAGTGCAATCCTTGTGAGTAATACCATCTTCTGTGGAACACCATGAGTCTTTGCTACTTTTGATTAGTACCCCAACATGACAAATGCCTTGGTTCTACTTTACTCGCGACATGTACCATTCTGTGGGGCCTTAGACGTGCATTTTGCACACCTTTAGACATCAAGCAAGCATCATAACAAGTTTCCAAACATTCTGACCTGTGAAACGGAACATTTAGATAAAGAAACTGATATTCTGCACTCCCAGTTCTGGAACTTTCAGCTCAAAGAAACAGACCTGGCAAAAGGAAGAATTGATGTTCAATGGGTATTGGTAGGTCACATGAAATCAGCTGATGGTGCACTTAAATGTGACAAACTCTCTAAGATAATGCTTGCTATTTTATCAATTCCACATAGCAATGCAGACTGTGAAAGGATTTTTAGCAGAGTCACAAAGACAAAAACACAGTTCAAATCCATGCTGTCTGAACGAACTTTGGAGAAACTTTTAACCTTGAAATTAGTTCAGCAAGGCAAGTGCTTTGAGCAAAAATTTAGAGTGCTGAAGGGCCTTGAGCAAGGAGGAATTGAGGTTGGCAGGTAGGTTTCAGAAATCTGGCTAAGTCTGCTAAGTTCCTAGTCAGCTACGGGTGGTTGAACAACAATTAGTCGCAATGTGATCAGCATGTTGAAGGATGAGAAGTCACATGTTCCTACAGGTTCAGGTATGTCCAGTATTTAGTAAGGAATTCACATATAAATAATGATATATATATATATATAGGCCAAATAGAATAGTTAATGTATTGTATTATAATGACTTGGTACATGTTCTGCCATCAATGATGTGTCATAATACATCACGATTCTCTGCCAAATTTCTCCTGATTTTTTTACTTAAAGTTGGCATGTCTGCATGTTTTTGTGGTGGTTAGTAGTGAAGTATGTTGTGTGAATATGAAGAGGAAAGTGTTGGGACAAACACAACACCCAGTCCCCGATCCAGAAGAATTAATCAGACGCGATTAAAATCCCCGACACAGCCGGGAGTCAAACCCAGGACTCTCTGAACCGAAGGCCTCAACACTGACCATTCAGCCAAGGAGACAGACAAAGGGTTTGTGGATAATTGAGTTATGTTTGTTTTTCCTCATGTTATATTGATACTATATTTCCTCTCATTACCCAAATTCCTCTTGTAGGACTTAAATAGATTTCAGATGTCTCGTGAACTAGAATGCACCATTTTGCATGGAAATGATTCGGACAACTTTTATTGTGATGAACGATATATATTCCAAGCATGTTTTCATGTGGTTCAGAGCATTCAAAGTCAATGGTGTTCCTTGTAAGTATTGCTTGGCCACGGGTATAAATTTCACTGTGGCCTGCTTCTGTCTTAGGTGAATATGCATCACAGAACACTAAGATACAGAAATCATTGTTCAGATACTGTAATTGAGGTTACATCCAGTTAGACCTTCAGGAGGTGTTCATATAAAATTAATCATACAGCATAGATGTGGAACCATATGGCGTACTTGGTAACTTACTTATATTTGATGAAATGCAAGATTAGTTTGGCAATTTTGTATATGAATTCACATTGCAAATTCTTTGTAGGGAAGGCATTTGTTTGTGTTAATTTTCATTGTTTGTTTCAGGAGAGTCTGGGTGGTAATTCACGTACTACAATGTTGGCTACCATAAGCCCTGCAAGTTCTCATATAGAGGAAACCTTGGCGACATTGCGCTATGCATGCCAAGTGCGGACAATTGTGAACAAAGTACACATCAATGAAGATCCACATGACAGATTAATCAGGTCAGTACGAGACTTATTGTCTGAATGATCTCTGATGCTCTGAATAGGCCAAGGCTGAATGACCTGAATGGCTGTCTTCCTTCATCTGCCTCGCCCATAAATACAATTTTTTAATAAATACATACATGCATACATACATACATGGCCGGAGCTGAAAAGCATTAAGTCACAATGGCACATTTTCAAAACATTCAGTATTCTGAAGTATTGAACCAAGGGCCTTTGAACAGCATAGGAATGATGTCAGCCTTCTCTTTGTACCAGAAATCACTGTTACATGTAGCACCACTGGAGGAAGAAAGCATTGTTGCCTTTCAGCGCTGTATTCCTTACTTAATGTTGGCCGCACTGCAAGATTTCCTCGCATTACATTATTTTACATCATTTCCTGGTTACTCATTATCTACTTTAGATAACCTGATTATAGGAAGCGTTGTCACTCAGAGGTTTCCTGAACATTGATATTCATACTCGTATTTACCTTGCAACAGAAATTTTGGCGTATTCAAGAAAATAATTAAAACTGTTGACAAGATTATATACCCCTAAAGACTACATGTGACCCATTCTGCGGAAAGGGACCTAAAGTCGGATTTTTCACTTTTGAGATTTTTGTGGTTCTAAAATTGACTTTGCCCTCAAATGCACAGCATTGCTTCTACACAAAGGAGAATATATTTGCTCATTATATCTGCTTTATAATTTTACTAGTGTCCATTTACTTCTGCCTTACAGACGAACTTGCTAGGGGTCGCTAGTATATTAAAAAATGAACAGTATTTTATGTTATGACTTTTCTTGCTAATCAGCTGGTGTGGTGTAAACTTTAAACAGTTAAGGTAAAACAGTTGAAATGTTTACCTCAGAGAGTTTATGAGCCAGGAACACCCCGTAGATTGAAGTCTGTAAGTAGCTAGAGTAATCGTACATCTTTGCATATACCGATGCGTAAAACATTCAAAACTCGTAACATTTTGACTAGATCCAAATAAACAAAAATATATTAATTTTGAAAAATAATTTTTTAAATATTGTCTTGATAACAATTTATTATTTTTGGAATGAAAAATATTCATATTTAAAAGAAATAATAAATTGCACATTTAAGGGTTAAGATATTGAGCAATTAAAGAGAGTTCATGCTTTTAGGTGCAATACTTCATAAGATATTAATTATTGACTGTTACTGTTAAGAACACTATATTTATAGAAAAATGCAGTTACAGCTTTCACTAATTTTCTTACCAATTGTATGAAGTTTTCATGACATCAAGTGCCAAAGACTTGAACTGCTGCATAACTTACATTTATTAAGAAGATCCTTAGGTAGCAAAACATAGAAATGCAATTTTTACACCCTAGACACTTTTGTTTAACTCTGCTGTAAAATTTCCATTGCCGACTTTGGGTCCCTTTCCGCACGAGTCACACATAAGGATTATAGCCAATAGTAGGAAAAGTAGAAATTGTTGTTGGATTTGATGAGATAATTTTAATGAATAGTGGCAATTCCTGTTCAAGAACTCTGTCATATCCAAGTAAAGTGAAAAACTGTCTAGAAGCCAGAAACAACCGTTTGCACCCATGAAATTTGCATCCATGAAATTCGCACCCATGAAATTCAAACACGGCAGCAACCAGATTGAAGTGGTTTAAGTATCTATCTGCATAAACTCTCCAGTCACACACACATTCTTTTTTGGAAAAGCAAAGCAAAATTTTTAATCAACTCTACAATGCCTCGCGAGACGGCATATAAGAACAAGGTGCCCATAAACTTCAAGAAGCTGCAGGACATTGGAAAAACCATACAGTACAAAGGCCACTAGGAAAGTTTTGCAATACGGAAAAACGGTTGGCTGGACACCCCTGTTACGGTGAGGGATGAAAAGAGGGGTGAAAAACTGTCTAGAAGACAGCAAGGCACGACCTTCACACCAGTTGTTACCAAGCAGTGGGATTGAAAGCAAGTTAAGATGTCGGTGTGGTCTAAAGGTGAATATCGTGCAATTATCCGCTACAATTTTGCTCGTGGATTAACTGTTGACCAGTGCCTGGAGGAAACGACTCCTATGCTGGGGAAAGACTGTCCACATCGGACAACAATTTTTTGCTGGTACAAGTAGTTCCAGAGGGGAAATTTTGGGGCTGAGTACGATCCTCGTTATGGGCAACCGTCTGAATGAGTGACTGAGGAAAACATTGAAGCTGTGAGGAAAATGTTGCAGCAAGAGAGGCAGTTGACATATCGGCAGGTAGAAGAGACCCTCCACATCCCTGCAACTGCTATTCATTCAATTCTACATGACCTTCTGCATGTTAGAAAGGTTTGTTCCCTTTGGGTGCCCCATTCACTTTCAGAGGAACAAAGGGCACATCGAGTGAAATGGTGCCGAAAAATGCTAAAACAGTTTGAAAATTGGACTTCGCGTAACGTCAATAGCATCGTTACAGGTGACGAAACTTGGCTTTATTATTATGATGTCCCAACAAAATCCCAGAACAAGGTGTGGCTGTTTGAAGATGAGGGTACTCCTGTGACTGTGCAAAAGTCAAGGTCAGTGAAGAAAAGGATGATTGCAGTATTCTTCACTAAACGGGGCATCCTGACTCTGAAGAAAAGGATGATTGCAGTGTTCTTCACTAAACGGGGCATCCTGACTCGGGTTGTGTAAGAAACACAAAGGACAGTTACTGCGAAGTGGTACAGTGAGACTTGTCTGCCTCAGGTCATCCAGGCTCTCAAGCAGCTCCGTCCAAGGTCACGGCTCAACACTTGTCTCTTGCATCACAACAATGCTCCAGCACATCGTGCTAATGTAACAATGGATTTTATTGCCAGATCAGGATTGACTGTGCTTGATCACCCTCCATACAGTCCTTATCTTGCCCCATGTGACTTTGCCCTCTTCCCAGAAGTCAAGATGAAGCTGAAAGGACAGCATTTTGCATCTGACCAGGAGCTTCTGGCAGCATGGGATGAAGAGTGTGAAAAAGTAACCGAAGAAAAGTGGCAGAGTTGGTTCAGTGACTGGTTTCGACGTATGGAGAAGTGTATTGAGTGTGGGGGAAATTATTTTGAAGAAGTCTAAAGCATTCACTCACATTGCAAAACTTTCCTATTGCCCTTTTTATGTTCATCATGAAGAACTAGTTACCTTACTTACCTTACCTATGGCGCGACGGCCCGTTTTCGGGTCATGGCCTCCCCAGTTGCTCTCCGCCAAACTTGTCGATCTCCAATTCCGGATCTTGAGGATATGTGCTGCGTCCTGATGTACACCATCTTCCCATCTGTTACGTGGCCTTCCCACAGGCCTTCCTCCTCCAAAGTCTCCTAAGAATACCTTCTTTGGGATTCGGTGTTCTTCCATCCTAATTAGATGACCTGCCCATTTAAGTCTCTTCATTCGAATGGCATGTGACAGGGGTGTCTCCCCATACAGGGAATATAGTTCATTGTTATATCTGATTCTCCATTCCCCTTGTACGCATATGGGTCCATAAATTCTCCTCAGGATTTTCCTTTCGAAGGAATCTATCTTCTCCACGGCTTTCTTTGGGAGGGTCCACGTATCACTTCCATACATCACTATACTGCGAATGAGGGTTTTGTATAGCATAACTTTTAAGCTCTGATTTATATCTCTACTTCTGAAAAGTGGTAGTACTGCAAAGTATGCTCTGTTGGCAGCTTGAATTCTTGCCTGTATTTCCTCATTCTTGTTGCTCAGATGTACACCAAGATATTTAAATTCATCCACCACCTCCACTTTGGATCCTTCAGGGACAAGTTGGTCATTTGTATACTTCCTTCTCTGAGCCTGCACCATTACCTTCGTCTTTTGTTCATTGATCTTAAGTCCAATCTCTTTGCCTTCTCTACTCAAGTCTTCAAATGCTTCTTTAACTGTCCTTGTTGTTCTTCCCATCAAATTTATGTCATCAGCATATCCAACTAGTTGAGCTGTTTTGTACAGAAGTGTTCCACTGGTGTCCACCCTTAACTTTCTAATCACTGACTCTAGTGCCAGGTTAAATAGAATTGGTGCGAAGCCATCTCCTTGCTTCAATCCCTGATTCACTTCGAAGAAGCTGCCTATTTCAGTCTGAATTTTCACTCCCACCATCGTATTTCTCATAGTCAGTTCCACCAGTCGCACCAGCTTTTCTGGTAGAACTCTCTTAATATCTCCATTAATTTATCCTCATCAAGAGTCGTATGCTTGTTGAAAGTCGATAAACATCTGTACCACATCTATGCCCCGTTCCCAACACTTCTCCAACACTTGTTTCACAGTAAATATCTGATCAATAGTGGATCTTCCCTTCCGGAACCCTGCCTGGTATTCTCCTAGAATTTCTTCCACCAGGGGTTCTAGTCTCTTGTCTCTTCTTCAGAATGGAAGTGAACAGCTTATATACTGTACACAGCAGTGTGATCCCTCTATAATTGCTACATACCAACTTATCCCCTTTCTTGTATATTGGGCATATGATGCCTTTGTGCCAGTCTTCAGGCATTTCTTCTGTATTCCACACACTCACAATTAGATCATATATAGCTTCTTGTAGTGTGGTTCCTCCGTATTTCCACAACTCTGCAGGGATTCCATCGATACCTGGTGCTTTATTGTTTTTCAGTTGCTGTATGGCTTCTATCACTTCTTGCATAGATGGTGCTGTGACTTCTGATTCATTTGTCTCAGTATTATTCCTTGAGGTAGTTGGTGTTTTCCCTTTCATTTCTACTGGGTTCAGGAGGTGTTGGAAATGTTCCTTCCATCTATCTTGGACCCCTTCTTTATCTCCCAAAAGCTGTCCATTTCTGTCCTTACACATGTTTGTTCTTGCCTTGAATCCTTCTTTCACTTCCTTAACTTCTCTGTAAGCCATGTAGCTATTATCTTCTTTAAATTCCTCCACTATTCTAGCCATTTTCTCATTTAATTTTCTTCTCTTCTTTCTTCGACATACATTCCTTACTTCTTTATTCTGGTTTTCAACCTCTTGTTTCTTCACCCTTGTTGGTCTCTCTAGGTATGCTTTATATGCTTTATCTCTTTCTTCTATGGCTTTTTGGCATTCCTCATCAAACCATTCCTTTGTGTTCCTTTTGGGTACAATGTCTAGTGTGTCCTTTGCCACGGCCTTAATGCTTTCCTTCAGAGCAGTCCATTTGGTCTCGACCGTTGCTCTTTGGTCCTTATTATATTTCTCTACCAGCACTTTTGCCATTCTTTTCCCGTATCTTTCTGATACTTCCTTATTCTTCAGTTCACAAGTATTGTACTTTTCTATCCTACTCATTCCTTCCTTTCTTGTTTTCATAATGCGGCACCTTAAGATTGCCTTAACTAGAAAGTGGTCGAAGCCACAACTTGTTCTTCTGAATGATATGACATCCATGATATTGGATGCCCATCTTTTCTCCATCATTACATGGTCTATTTGATTACAGGTCTTTCCATCCTGCGATATCCATGTTTGCTTGTGTACCCCTTTATGAGGGAAATAAGTTGACATCACTTTCATGTTTCTGATGGTAGCAAGGTCAAGCAATCTCTGTCCATTATCATTAGTAGTGTTGTGTAAACTATGGATCCCTATTATTCCTTGATATATCTCCTCCTTCCCAATTTGTGCATTAAGGTCTCCTATTATCATCTTAGCATCGTTTGATGGGATTGAATCTAGCACTCGTTCCAGTTCAGCATAGAACTGATCCTTGACTATCTGTTCCTTGTCTTCCGTTGGTGCATATACATTTACGATTGTTAAGTTGTAGAATCGCATTTTAACACGCAATGTTGCCAATCTTTCATTTACTGCCAAAAACTGTAGTACATCATCTTTAGCTTGTTTTCGTACTATAAATGCTACTCCTCCTTCTTGTGCATTCCTTGACTTCCCACTACTGAATATTGAGTGGGTTTTGGTGTCCCATATCTCATCCCTTCCTGACCATCTAGTTTCTTGTAAGGCTGCTATGTCCACTTTGTTGACTTCTAGTTTCTGCATCAGTACTTTCAGTGCTCCGGCTCGTAGAAGTGTGCATACATTCCATGTACCAATTGCGTAGTCCCTTGCCTTTAGCTTATCTCGTCGTCTATTAAATCCACCATTCCGAGGCATATTCTGGGGCTTCGCAACAGTTGGTTTTCCGGAGCAAGGTTGTTAGCCTTGCTCCAACTCCCAGCAATCCTGGAGGACCGATGTTTTCGGTTAGGGTAATCTCCCTTAGCTGATTGGTCCCCATTTAAGCGTCGGGAACTCGCTTTCTGCCCTTACATGACTTAGCCGTGTACCTTAAGGAATGTACCCGTTGCCCAGAGGCCACGGCGTGGACGTGCATGTATCGGACTTGGAAGAACTAGTTACAGAGGGAATTGGCCTTGCGGTTAGGGTCATGCAGCTGTAAGCTTGTGTTCGGGACATACTGGGTTCCCTCCTTCGACTTTGATGTGTTAGTGCAGCGTTAAGCAAAATAAAAAAAATGAAAAAAAAAAAAGAGTGATAACTAGAGCTGCTTTCAGTCCGTATGTTAGAATTGGTACAAGATATGTTTTGTACAGTGTGAGCTTGCAAGCTTCGGCCAAATATGGCAAATGAAAGGTAATCCTTGTAATGTCTGATGTCACGAGTGAGGTTGTAAATTATGCTTGTGCAAGATGGAGGTGGTTTTATGTTACAAATACGTTTTTAGACAAAATATGACATATTCATTATGGATATCTTTATGCCCCATTAAACTGACCACGGAGCAGAAATGATTTAAACCACTTTTTTTTTAAATGATTTTGAAAGTTGTTTATTAAATTAATATTGACCTTCCACTAACACAAATTAACCTGAGTAGCTGCTTCACAATCATCATCATCATCATCAGTTTTCCGATGCATCTATGTCACTTCTCAGCCACGACTCGATTCCTGTTACAATATCTGGTAAATACATATCTATTATATTACTTAATTCTGTTCCTTTCTTTACAATACTTCCGCAGTTTGACACTAACAATTTTATGTCATTCTTACTCAACTTACTGCTTCCTATACTACCATCACAGCTCCCTAGTCCACCCTGTTTTACTGAATGTACTACTCTACAACTTTCCAATCTGGCAAGACTTTACTTCCATACATCAAAGTGATAAGCAAGGCATCACCTCCTCGGTCTCCTCGCGAAGCACTTGTAAAACACCGAACAACCATCCCCTAGGACATCATTACAATCCTTATAAGAGTGGAGGGTGAGGGGCCTATAACTTCCACACTAACAAGGGAGCAAGAAGAAGAAGAAGAAGAAGAAGAAGATGAAGATGAAGATGATTTGTTCAGCCAGGCTGAGTGGCTCAGGCGGTTGAGGCACTGGACTTCAGACAACAACTAGGCAGCTTCGATTCTGGCTCAGTACAGTGGTATTTGAAGGTGCTCAAATACGTTAGCCTCGTGTCGGTAGGTTTACTAGCACATAAAAGAACTCCTCCTGGACCAAATTCCGGCACCTCAGTGTCTTCTTAAACTGTAAAAGTAATTCGTGGGATGTAAAGCAAATAACATTATTAGTCTATTATTATTATTATTATTATTATTATTATTATTATTATTATTATTATTATTATTGTTTGTTCATTCACCCAAGTTTCTGGTTCAATCACTCTAAGTGGGGAAGGAAGGTTAATACCTCTCTAGCCAGTAATAAACTTGGTGCGTCATTCTGATACAGGCTGAGTGAACCTCAGGTCAGCATATCACTCCAAAAGTAGATCTCTCTTTTCCGAATGTCTCGCCTTACTGTTACATAAGCATACTATCAGATAAATGGGACATGTTTCGCCCTCAATTCACTATATGTGGAAATTGATGTATTGAATAGGTGGATTAAAGATCGCCTTTATTGTTTTTGAATTATAAATTTTCAATACGGACCAAAAATGAGATTTATAACATGTAACATACCTCTTAATCGAGCAGCTCATCTCCTTTTTCCCAAGTCTTCCCAGCCAAAACTTTACAACATACCTCTTAATCGAGCAGCTCATCTCCTTTTTCCCAAGTCTTCCCAGCCAAAACTTTACAATATTTTTGTAACGCTACTCTGTTGTCGGAAATCGCCCAGAACAAATCGAGCTGCTTTTCTTTGGATTTTTTCCAGTTCTTGAATCAAGTAATCCTGGTGAAGGTCCCATACACTGAAACCATACTCTAGTTCGGGTCTTACTAGAGACTTATATCCCCTCTCCTTTACATCCTTACTACAACCCATAAAAACCCTCATAACCATGTGCAGAGATCTGTACCCTTTATTAACAATCATATTTTTGTGATTACCCCAATGAAGGTCTTTTCTTATATTAACACTTAGGTTCTTACAATGATCCCCAAAAGGAACTTTCACCCCATCAACGCAGTAATTACAGCTGAGAGGACTTTTCCTATTTGTGAAACTCACAACCTGACTTTTAACCCCGTTTATCATCATACCATTGTCCAACGTCCATCTCACAACACTATCGAGGTCACCCTGCAGCCGCTCACAATCTTGTAACGTATTTATTACTCTGTACACAATAACATCATCTGCAAACAGCCTTATCTCTGATTCCACTTCTTTACACATATCATTGATATATATAAAAGAACATAAAGGTCCACTAATACTGCCTTGAGGAATTCCCCTCTTAATTATTACAGGGTCAGATAAAGCTTGTCCTACTCTAATTCTCTGAGTTCTATTTTCTAGGAATATAGCCATCCATTCAGTCACTCTTTTTCTAGTCCAATAGCACTCATTTTTGCCAGTAGTCTTCCATGATCTACCCTATCAAATGCCTTAGATAGGTCAATCGCAATGCAGTCCATTTGGCCTCCTGAATCCAGGATACCTGCTATATCTTGCTGAAATCCTACAAGCTGAACTTCAGTGGTATAACCTTTCTTAAACCCAAACTGCCTTCTGTCAAACCAGTTATCAATTTTGCAAACATGTCTAATATAATCAGAAAGAATGCTTTCCCAAACCTTACATACAATTTTTGTCAAACGGACTGGCCTGTAATTTTCAGCTTTATGTCTATCACCCTTTCCTTTATTCACAGGGGCTACTATAGCAACTCTCCATTCATTTGGTATAGCTCCTTCAACCAAACAATAATCAAATAAGTATTCCAGATATGGTACTATATCCTAACCCATTGCCTTTAGTATATCCCCAGAAATCTTATCAATTCCAGCTGCTTTTCTAGTTTTCAACTTTTGTATCTTACTGTAAACGTCATTGTTATCATAGGAAAATTTTAATACTTCTTTAGTATTACTCACCTCCCCTATCTGGACATTATCCTTGTAACCAACAATCTTTACATACTGTTGACTGAATACTTCTGCCTTTTGAAGATCCTCGCATACACACTGTTCTTGTTCATTAATGATTCCTGGAATGTCCTTCTTTGAACCTGTTTCTGCCTTAAAGTACCTATACAAACCCTTCCATTTTTCACTAAAATTTGTATGACCACCAATTATGCTTGCCTCATGTTATCCTTAGCTGACTTCTTTGCTAGATTCAATTTCCTAGTAAGTTCCTTCAATTTCTCCTTACTTCCATAACCATTTCTAACTCTGTTTCTTTCCAACCTGCACCTTCTTCTTAGTCTCTTTACTTCTCTGTTATAATATAGTGGATCTTAACCATTCCCTACCACCTTTAAAGATACAAACCTATTTTCACATTCCTCAACAATTGCTTTAAGCCCATCCCAGAGTCCGTTTACATTTTTATTTAGCATTTTCCAGCGATCATTGTTACTTTTTTTAAACTCCCTCATGCCTTTTTTATCAGCCATATGGTACTGCCTAATAGTCCTAATTTTAATACCCTCCTTTCTTTCACACTTATTTTAAACTATGACAAAAACAGCTTCGTGATCACTAATACCATCTATTACTTCAGTTTCTCTATAGAGCTCATATGGTTTTATCAGCACCACATCCAAAATATTCTTCCCTCTAGTTGGTTCCATCACTTTCTGAATCAGGTGCCCTTCCCATATTTATTTGCCATTTGTTTTTCATGCTTTCTGTTATTCGCATTACCTTCCCAATTGACATTTGGTAAGTTGAGATCACCTGCTACTATCACATTCCTTTCCATATTATTTCCAACATAGCTGATTATCTAATCAAATAATTCTGAATCAGCGTCAGCACTACCCTTTGTCAGTCTGTATACTCCAAAGACATCAAGTTGCCTATTATCTTTAGAGATGAGCCTTATACCCAAAATTTCATGTTTTTCATCCTTAACTTTTTCATAGCTTACAAATTCTTCCTTCACCAGAATGAATACTTTCCCTCCTAACACTGCTATCCTATCTCTATGATATACACTCCAGTTCCATGAGAATATTTCTGCATCCATTATATAATTTCTCAGCCATGATTCAACTCCTATTGCAATATCTGGTAAGTATGTATCTATTAAATTACTTTATTCAATTCCTTTGTTTACTATGCTTCTACAGTTGAGCACTAACATTTTTATGTCATCCCTACTTGATTTCCAGTTCCCTGTTCGCTTAACACTGCTCCCTAGGCCACCCTGTTTTCCTGAATGTACCTGCCTATAACCCTTCTAAACAAGTTTCCTAACTTACATGTACCACCACTGCAGTTTAAGTGAAGGTCATCTGAGCGCAGATCCCTGTCTCCTACCCACCCATTAGGATCTAGAAATCTCACTCCCAGTTTCCCACATACCCACTCCATAGTCTCATTTAAATCCCCAATCACCCTCCAGTCAGTATCCCTTCTACAGAGTATTCCACTAATAACAATCTCCGCTTTCTTAAACTTCACCCGTGCTGCATTTACCAGATCCCACACATCTCCAACTATGTTGGTACTTATATCAGCTTGCCTTACGTTGTTGGTACCAACATGAAACATTACCACCTTCTCCTTCCCCTCCTCCCTCTCTTCTACTTTCCTCAACATCTGCCTCAACCTAATTCCTGGATAACACTCTACCCTGGTACCCTTTCCTCCACACACTTTCCCCACGTGTCTAACGATGGATTCCCCCATGACCAGAGCCTCAACCCTACCCACCTCATTTGATCCCCTCCCCTCCTGGTCAGCCCTATCTTTCCTGATAGCTGCAGAAGCTACTTCCTCCTCCCTTTTCTCCTTCCCATGACCCTGTTCCACCTGTCTTTTCCTATCCTCTACTCTACGGTTTCCTTTCCTACCTTTTCCCTTCCTCCTACTTCCACACATCTCACCAACAGTTCCCTGTCCCTCATCTTCCCTCTGTTGTTCTACCTGGAGTGACTCGTACCGAGTTCGCACAGACACCTGTCCTGAATTCTGATCCTGAATAGAGCCCTTAGCCTGCAATCTCCTTCCCCTTAGAACATTAGACCACCTGTCTTCTACAACTCCTCCCTTTCCTTCCCCTCCCTCTTGTACACCTACTGTAACCTGTACATTGTTTGAGGGAGTCCTATCTTCCTTCCTGTCTTCTGTGAGAATCCTAATTATCTCCCTCAAACTTTCCAACTACTCCCTCATACCCCTCAATGCCTCGCTACACCCACAGTAAGTACACTCGCGCTCCTTAGCCATTCTTTACGGGGAAAAAATGAAATTAAAAATAAAATAACTTATTTGCAAAAAATAAATGAACGGAGGGATATATTTTCGGGGATAGTACACATCAATAAGGTAATTAATATACGACTACACTACAATATTACTTAGTCGTGCTCTTTTTTTTTTAATTTTTTATTCTACAACTCCTGACAGGATAAAAACTGCTGTTAATTACTGAATATCGAAAGTAATAGCCTACACAAGAACTACACAATTCCAAACTGCAATTAAGCCTATTCTAATTACAACAACAGTATTTTAGTAAGAGTTTATACGGATACCTCTACTACACCAGTACTACACAAATATTTTACAATAATAAAATAATCACACTAAATTCTAATAGGATATTAGGCCCACTTGTATACTACTGTACAGTACACTACAGTAAATTTAAACTACTTTCAGACGTATCCTAATTACGATACCGGTACCGAACCGTATGTCACTAAACTAAGCACAACAGAAATGAAATTTGCAAGAACTACTGTACTCAAAGATTACCAACGAAGCTAAATGCTTAGACAAATTATGATTAGTATTACGGTCTAATAGATACACACGAAAAATAACACACGAATATAGCAGGCAGGATACGGCACTATCTAAATGTACTGTATCTATACTACAATGTATCTACACTACACTACACTACACTACACTACACTACACTGCGTTTGGTTAAATGCTTAAGTATCGAAAGGATTGCCGTACACGAAGAAAAACACGAATATAATTGGCAAGATACTATCTAATATATTATACCTTCTCTTCACTATAATTCTACTGAAATGTGGTTATGTGATTATTACAGCTGGTGGATTACTATTATTTTCCCTACTCCACGGGACGGAGAATAAAAGTGTCCTTAATTAGGCCTACTGAAAAATACGAGGTTGTCGACAGTAATTTCTCAAATATTTTTATCAAAACTACTACTACTACTCCAGGGACTTGAACTGCAATTACTGGGATATATGAACTTTATTATTATTATCTAACCGCTCATAAATACTGAAAGATCGAGGGAGCGAAATATAAATTACGGATACTTTAACTACCTACTCAGAAGTACAAATGAATGGAATACAAGGTCAGCTGATTTTTATTTATATTTACTTGACTACACTACACCCTTTGTTCATGACTGTAGCCAACAATGCAATATTTAAATATCACTACTCCCAATTTCTACCAACAAGCACTAAACACCTCTGTATTAATAGCACTAAATGAATCACAAATACACAAAATTAAGCTATTTCGATAGGTTTTAACTACTTTATCACTACAATAATGCAAGAGCTCTCTCAACAGCCAACCGTTCTCAAGTGCATCGAACAATGGGCCTCTACTGTTTTGAGATAATGAAGGTTTTATGTTAGAACACTTAGTGTGCCAAAGTCCTATGTGGTAGTGCTTCGTGGAGCACTTTTTTTCAATCGATGCAGTTAAGTAGATCGTAATGTATCTCTAAGAAACAATTTTATAAAAATTTCCGAATTCTACTAATTACTATTAATTAAAATCTAAGGTACCTAGTTTTAGCACTAACATAAACTGGTATTAATACAGATATCTGTGACACAAGGACTGAAAAGAAAAGATAAAACTTCAATATTTTTGGATGTTACTTATCCATATTTTATTCAAACTCTACAAAATATAAAAACTCACAGTTCAGCACCATTTTTCTTGCATTTACTAATCATCTGCACTGCACTGACTGCTCGATGAGTAAGGAAGATTAGCATAAAAGCTGTAATAATCTTTGTTCATGGCTGCTGGTCTACTGTGTAAAAGAGACATCAAATCGTCGTCCTTGGCTTTGCTGATGCATTTAGGTTCCTTGTACAAAAGCTGCAATGACTGGTGTGAAGATTGGAGTGTGGTTGTGCTGCAGTCAACTACTCTGAAATCTTGGTTGTCAAAGTTTTCCTTAAATTTGAAACAGTCAGGGAAGCTTGCCTCAAATTTAATCCAATACACTTTTTGCCAATGAACTGGCTGCCCCCTTTGTATCTTTCTTTCTCATAATAAAGTTGGTTTGCACAAATGTTTTACAATCTCCAAAGACAATGTTGTCGATGACTGTGTATGGCTTGTGCCCCTTTTTGTGAGCACTGCGTGCAATCGCTTTCCAATGCCTTGGCCAGTACGATTTTCCAACTCACTTGAATTCAGGTCCTATAGCTGAATGAATAGTCACATTCCATCTCAGAGTGTCACTTATTGGAACTAGTTTCGAAGGTCATCATCAGCCAAATCCCGAGTTGCACAGTGTATCTGATAGTTCATAGAAATGGTAAAAAAGTCGTGAAAACACAGTGGTTTGACACTATAAATGTGAAAAAGTCCAAATTGTTGTCAAAGTTTTGGATAATGCATAAAATTCATGATTTAATGCACTTAGCCATTCGAGGAAGAATTCAAGAAGAAGAATTTGGGGGTTTAAGATTCTTGAGGTTTGTATATATCCCTCCTTATGAAGTTCTAATAGTTCCGCTGCAATGTTTTGGACGTATTGCAGGTAAGGTCTCATTGGTGATCGAAGTTTCAGATTATGTTTAAAAATGCATACATCAATGCATATAGTTGTCATTGTAGGATAACGAAGATTCTTGAGAATTACGTATCACGCGATACAGAGTTCTAAAAGCTGCAAATCATCAACAGTAGTAGTAGTAGTAGTAGTAGTAGTAGTAGTAGTAGTAGTAGTAGTAGTAGTAGTAGTGCTGAGAAAACAGTTAATGGTAAACAGGTCATTCAAAGAGATTAAAGTCCTTAAAAAACTGAAAGTGAAAGTTTAAAAAGTTTAAAAAATTAAATGGTGTAGAAGATTCGCAGTTCAGTGTGGAAATCGAAATTAATAAAGTTGTAAATAATAATAAAAGCCACATTAGTAAAATGGTAATGGAAAAAGATGAAAAATACAATATTATTTTATAAAGAAAATATGTGATATGTGACTCACCCTGTGTTGGATGTATGGGATAACTTTTGTGACGGGGAAACAAGATAAAGGATGAAAAAGAAAGGTAGGAGAAATTTTGGAGAGAAATGGGGAATGGAAGGGGAAAAAAGAGGAGGGGTTAGTTTAATGGGAATGGAAATGGGGGAAGAAAACAAATAGAAATGGTAATGAAATATGTAATATGTGAATCAATTTGCGGTGCGAAGTGTTGGACATAATATATAATTTATGTGAAAGGAGGCAAGAATAAGGAAGGTAAGGAAAGAGAAAACAGGTAAGATAGTTCGGAGACAATTGGGGTAGGGAGGTGAAAAAACGAGAGAAGAGGGGCTAATTAAGGTGGGGATGAGGGAACAGGAGAAAACGCTGAGGAGAGGTGCCATGAATAGACTCGAAAATTGATTTTAGATTAGTTAAATTAAAATTTTTAAAAATAATAATCGTTAGGTCAAGTAGAATGTTGGTTTTCTCAGAAATGTCATTTAGGTTATAGTTTGAGTTGAAATATTGATCTGAATATATGAAACAGAAAACTGTTATATTGAGTAGGGAACCTGTGTTTAATGTTTTAAGGATTTCCATATCTTGCTTTATGTTGATAAAATTATGGTTGTAGTCTTGCATGTCTGTTGAGCATTTGTTGTATCTCAGGGCATTAATATATTCTGTGTATCTTGTGATGAAACTCCTTCTAGTCTGTCCAATATATGAAAAATTGCAATTATTACACTTGATTCTATAAACTCCTGATTTTGAGAAACTATTAATTCTGTTAACAGAAGTGGGGTTGTATAAGATATCGTCATTTTTATTATCTGTTTTAAAGGCTATTTTTACATTGTATTTCCTAAAAATATTAGTGATTTTGTAGGTCTTTATCAAAAGTGAAAGTGGAAAGTAAGGCGATGATGGCTCGTTCTTTTTTTAAAGTGGTTGAGGGGCGATGTCTGTATTTGTTATTCTTTCAATTAAAAAATTATTGTAACCATTGGATTTATAATACCAATATAAATGGTCCATTATTGGACATTATAATTTTCAAGCTAACTCATTCCTGGTTGCCAGCGTTTCACCCCCGTGTGCTAAGTTATAAGTGATAAGTTATATATTTACTCATTCGGAACAAATATTTCAGATTCCCTATGAGAATCAACATCTATATCATCTGATGGCCAAGCAGGCATCAAATTTTTTGTAGCGAGACAAAGCCTCTCATAGTACATTGGCACTACCGGTGGCTACAATTAGTCTACTCAGTGGCCTCCAGGGTATGCACTAGCCACGCGTCTTGGTAGGTGTGCTAAGTACCAACTGATGATCCCAGGCTAGCACACGGGGGTGAAATGCTGGCAACCAGGAATGAGTTAGCTGGAAAATGTATAATGTCCAATAACGGACCATTTATATTGGTATTATAAATTCACTCATTCAGAACAAATATTTCAGATTCCCTATGGGAATCAACATCTATATCAACCATTGGATTTGGCGATGTATCGAATTGTGTTCACTTCGTTTTTTAGATCTTTTTTAGACATGGGTACAATGAAGGCTCTGTGAACTAAGCTATTGTAAGTTGCCCATTTGTAAGTCTGTGGATGTGTTGAATCGAGATGGATTGTGGAATTTCTGATGATTTTGTAATTTTAAAAAGTTGGGTGTCTGGTGATGGTTAGATCTAAATATTTTATTTTTTGGTCTTGTTTGGATTCTGGTGTGAATTTAATATGAGGATCAATGTTATTAAGATTGAGAAGGGTGGTAGTAATGTTGACTGTATTTTTCATCTAAAATAACTAAGATATCATCAACATATCTGGTCCAAAAGAGAATATTGTTAAGGTTTTGGTTGTTGTCAATCTTATTATGTTCATGGAAATCTAGGTATATTTCAGCTGGGATATCTGAGGTAGGCGAGCCCATTGCTAGACCTTTCTGTTGATAGATAACTGTATCAAAAGTGAAGAAATTGTTATTTACAACTAATTTTAAAATAGACATGAATTCAAGGATTTCTAATTTACTCAAATGACTCTCTTAATTTAAATTATTTTTCAATAATAGGGTAAAGTTTTGATATTTGTATACTGGTATACATATTAACAATATCGAAAGAATGAAGGGAGTGATAGGGTTGGATATTGAAGTTCTTCATTTCTATCGAATGTTATAGCAGCATTTCTTAACAGGAGGTACCCTCCCAAGTGTCCTAGTTGACAGCATTGATCATTCAAGGTCGGACCATATTGCTAGTTCATAGTCTTCTGCCAGGAAACCGCTTGTGACTTGTGATACAGGAGTTGCAACTTAAGTGCATCCTGCCTTGTTTCTCCATAAATTAGTAACACAAAATTTCTCGTGTTAGGAATATATTGTGAATGAATAAGTTCTGTGATGTGACCTGGTAAGTGTGGATGAACATCGTGTCCCTAATACATTGGGGCATGAACTGTTGTTAAAAAAAAAACTGCGTAAGGTTGGATGCGAGCCGTTACACTACCGATACTCGGATACCACAGGTGACCTGCACATTACTGATTCAGCCAGAAAAGAACATTTGTGATAATTGCTACAGCCCTTCCACCTCTAAAGTTAATATCCGTGCCAGAGTTGTCAGTCGGGATTTATGGCATACACTGTACTTTCTGCCATTACAGATCATGCGGTATTGCTTATTAATTTGATCTTATTACGAGTATGTGTGTGATTTCAGGGAGCAATAAATTGCATGGTTGTACAATGGTCGATAGGTTTGGGTGGGGAAATTGTGCATAGCAGTTTTTCGTGTGCTAGTTCCATGGCTCTGTTACATTGCTTACACACAGGCAGGATGGAGAGCAATATCAGTCTTGAGGACGAATTTAATGTTGATTGGGTTTCATAAAACTAAATAATAAGGGGCAGGTGGGCCATTCAGTGTATATATAGACAGCATGGATGTCTCTCTCCCTCTCAAAATGAATGTATTAATATAAGTTACATTTTTTTCTTTTTTCAGAGATCTTCGTGCTGAAGTAGAACGACTGAGAGCACTAAGAGAAGAGTATGAACGCCAGAAGAAGTTTGCTGTGCCGCGTCGCCTCGTAGATAATGAAATGATGAGCGAGATCCGCTCCAAGGAGCTGGAGATTGACAAGCTTAAAGATCAGCTAAAGCAGAGTGAGGAACACCTCTCTAGGACACATAAGTATGCCTTGCACATTCCTCTCATGTTTGATTTTATCTGTTATTCTCATTTGTATCTTTTACTTTAGGTACTGACCCAAGACTACCTTTATAACATTTTATTTATCATTTTCCTGTCAAGTCAGCTCCAATATTTATTTATTTATTTATTTATTTATTTAATTTATTTATATAAAGCTTTCTCTTACACTAAACCAAGGTTAACCAATACATGAAACTAATACAATATTCAGTTATTAGGAAATAATTTAAAAACTAATCTACAAAATAGTTATAATCTTTTTTAAGATTTTGATAATATATATATAATTGTTGTTATTATAATAATAAATTAACCATACTAGTGTGCCATTCCACTATTCCAGAAATAAAACTCAATCGAGTCGGGATGAACGCAATTACTGACAATGAAATTAAACATAATGAATAAATTATATAAAATGTCAAGGAAATTCAGAATAACGTGAAGTTGAAATGTATAAGATCATAATGGCAGTGGTAAAGACAAAATAAGAATTCAAATTGTTGAGACCAGCACTGTAAAAATGACACAAATGAGAAAGTTATCCAAGGGAACGGACGTATTGCGATCTAGGAGCTGATTAGGTCGCGTAAAAGTATTGAGAAAGAAGAGAATTTATCAAAGAAAGCTTATTTACAATGTTTAAATAACAATATAACGCAAGAATATAGAAGAAGATTACATAAATAGTATTATGTATTAAAAAACACAACTGGAGAATTGATTAGCAACGGCATTGAAAACTGCAAGGACTAGAGAAGATATTCAATATAATGCAGTATCAATGTTTAATATTTGATACAGGTATTCTGTACAAGATAAAAGTCAAATAATTGCAGACATATTGGAGGTCTAATAGCAATTGAAATTACACAAAGCAGTATTAAGCAGAATCTAATAATTAAGTTATGTTAGAAGGCTTTGAAAACATCAATATGTTATAGCTGATTTCGTCAGTGTGTTTTGTCTTTTCAATTGAGCAATTCAAGAACACCATGGCTCTCTAATAAGACTTAAGGTAGACTGTCTGGGATGACCAGCACTCAGAGCTGCGGAGGATGAATGAATGATGATATCATTCCAGAAGTGAAGGAAAAAGATAAGTTTCTTAAATAAAATATGTGTATGTTGGTAGATAGTAGCAAAGGTAACCCATTTGTAGTTCAAGCCTAGATGTTATATCGTTATTGTCTTCAGATGACCTAAATTGTGTTAGGTTCTCGCGAGTGATTAATCATCATGTTCATATAAGGGAATAGGTAGTCTTCTTAAGGAACAAGACTAACACCAGTTAGGGAATGCAATGTAGTAATGTGATGCTGATATTTAAATCAAAGCAAAGAATTCCAACATGTCATGCCATATCATTTATGAAGTGTTTATGAGTAGAATATTATTAGGATCTTCGATAATATGCCAAGTGATGTGTTAATAGAGAGGTTATACATTATCATAATGGATTACGATAATGTTAGATATGGATATGACGGCAGAGAGAAGACGTGTTAGTGTTATTTAAGAAGATATTCTCGAATATTCATATAATCGGATCAATAAGTTATTTGTGCATCATATGAGTTATATACGCAAAATATTTGGAAGAATAGGAAGAGATACGATATGAAATTAGTAATGATTTATTTATTTATTTATTTATTTATTTTTTTTTTTTTATATATATTTTTATTTTTTTAAATGGAAATATACATGTGTTAGCCCATTACAATATTTGCTCATAACTTCTAACATTATAAAATATAATTAGAAAAGTACAACAAATAAGATAATCACAAAATAGAGTATGAAATAAAGAGGTATCTAACTGCAGCATAACAGTAGTGATAAAGATAAAGAATACAATAAAAAGAAGAAAAAAGCAAAACAAAAACAGGCAAATGGTATCTTTCATCTAGCTAATTATGTATAATAAATGCTTACAAGATTTCAAAAAGTCAGATTTCTTATTTTGAAATAAGTCTATATTCAGAGGATGTAATTTATTATACAGTGATATTGTTCTGTATAGGGGTGAATTTACATGTATGTTTGTATTAACTCTTGGCAAGAAAAACAAATTCCTAAATTTACCTGCCAGTTTTCTAGGTGCATACAGTAGGAGTTGACAAGTTAGATCAATACTGTCCATTTCATTGTTAACCAGCTTATAGAGAAACATCGACTGACATTTTCTTCTGATATCAAGCCTTTCAAAATCAAACATTTCAATCATCTTATGATATGTTAAATATTTAGGATATTCTCTGCTTTGCCTGAAGTATATATATTTCAAGAACTTTTTCTGGATCCTTTCTATCAAATTGGTGTGTAATTTTGATGATTGATTCCAAATAATAGAGGCATATTCCAGATTTGATTGAACTAATGAAAAATACAGACAAAATAAAGATTTATTACTTAAGCTATACGAATGTCTCATTATAAACCCAATGCTCCTGTATGCCTTAAACACAACATTTTCAATATGAGTAGTGAAACTTAAATCGCTAGTTAATATTACTCCAAAGTCATTAATTTAATTTACTTGTTGCATTTGGGCATCATTAATTGAGTACGTAAAATTTATCTTGTCTTTTTTCATTGATAAAGTGATCTTCCTGCATTTATTAATATTGAAGAGTAAATTGTTAAATTTGCTCCATTCAGACAAGATATTTAAATCAGCTTGCAGTTGTAAAGAATCATGCACACTTGATATTGATTTATATAATTTAATATCATCAGCAAATAATAATACCGTTGAGAACCGAATTTTGCTAGGAATATCGTTTACAAACAACAAAAACAGCAAAGGACCCGAATTAGAGCCTTGTGGTACTCCAGATTTTGCACAATGTAATTGTAAGAAAACATGTTTCTGTAACTTAAAAACTGTCTTCTAAGCTTCAAATATGAAACCAGAAGAGATATGAGAGACTGATCTAAATTATAATCCATTAATTCACTGACTAAACAATCCTATATACTTTGTCAAAGGCCTTTTGAAAATCTGAATAAATAGCATCTACTTGGGAGCGATTATCAGTCTTATTAGATACATACTGTACAAAGTTACATACATTTCTTACTATAGATTTCTTTGGCATAAAACCATGCTGATTGCATGGGATAATTCATTTGACATGATTAAAAACGTGTTATATGAAAGAAATGAGGAATGTATTGAATGAATATACAGTATATTGCTACGATGAAATAATAGATGAAAATGGAATATTTGAAGAGAAAGGAAATGTTATTGACACAAGTTAGGATTGTATATGTTCATGATGCAGTGACATTTTATTTGTTGGAAAATCCATATACTATGATGTGGTTTCACATTTATAAAATATTATGGCATAGTAAGATCACCAAAAGGAATCCACATAAGATTGTTTATTTGTTCACTTGGACGTTTTTAACTTGGTACTTCTACTTTAAAATCACATTTTCCTAAAATAATAATGGCATACATAGGTTGACATGGATGATTATTACCACATTGTATAATAAACATGATTGAGTAGATATCACATACTGTCTTCGAGAATGATGTTCCCTAGATATTAAAATAATTTGCACGAGGTCATATATTCATATATTTAGGCATAATTGAAAATGTGATTACCTTGTTATGTTCAATGATTGATTTACGTTGAATAGTGAATTAATATAAGACATAATGTTGATTAACATAGCAACTTCAATGTGAATAGAAGCAGATTTTTGCTGTTAAATAAGAAACTTGTTATTTTCCAGAAGCTTACCTTGAGATACTACAAAACAAGATGGATAGAACTTGTTTTAAGTGAGACTAATAAAAACTGATGTGTATAAAGAGAAATTGTATTATATTAACGCAACCAATAATTTCCCATGCATTTGCTCATTTTACCATTTTTCTTTGTGAATATTGTATGAAAGTTAACTAATGATGGAATTATATGATGTATTGAATAGGAGGATACACTCAATTTTTTACTTTTGTAAAGTGAAAACTGTCAATACGGAATGATTCTAATATCTTGTAATGTTGCAGAAAGTTCATTACGTCCTCTCAAATAACTGTTAGATGAGGGAGAAAAACAAGCTTTAGATTCAAAATCGGCATGTGCGAATTAACTAAAATTGCATATCTTCATTTCTGAGAGTGAGAAAAGTTTAAATTTATTGTACTGTGCAATTCTGTAGTCACCTGAGCAAAAATTCTACTCTTTCTGCCATCATACTTCACTTATACCAACTACATCCAACATTAGTCTATCCATCTCCCTTCTTAGATTCTCTAACCTACCACAACAGTTCAAACTTCCAACATTCCACTCTCCGACTTGCAGAATGTCAGTATCCATCTTCCTGATGATTGCCCCCCTCTTGTGTAGTCCCCACCTGGAGATCCAAATGGAGGATTATTTTACCTCTTGAATATTTTACTTGGGAGAAAGCCATCATCAGTACATCATTCCCGCAGAGAGAGCTGCATGTCCTCGGGTGTTGGTTACGGTTCTAATTCCCATTGCTTTCAGCTGTGTAGCAGTATCAACACAGCTACCCCCCTCCCATGGCACTACAGCCCTTGAAGGGCCTTGGCCTACCAAGCAACTGCTGCTCAGCCTGAAGACCTGCAGATCACGAGGTGTCATGTGATCAGCTCGATAAATCCTCTCGGCCGTATTTCGTGGCTTTCTAGACCGGGACCGCTATCTCACCATCAGATAGCTCCTCAATTCTAATCACGTAGACTGAGCGGACCTCGAACAAGCCCTCAGGTCCAGGTAAAAATCCCTGTCCTTGCCAGGAATCGAACCCGGGGCCTCCGGGTAAGAGGCAGGCACGCTACCCCTACACCACAGGGCCGGCATCAACACAGCTAAGTCATGTTAAATATTATTAAAAGGCCTTATCAGGGAGGGACTGCAAAAAACTAAAAATACAGTTTTGTGAGTTGGACAGCAGGCATTGGTATGATGGTAAATGAGGAGTAAAATCAGGTTGTTTCACAAAGAAGAAAAGTTGTATCAGTTTTAATTACTGTGTAAGTGGAAGTTCTTTATGGTAATCACTGCAATAACTACGAAACAATGTTAAATTGTACTAATCACTGTAATTTTGTTGGTGTTGATGTAAGGTAATCACATAAACAGCATTTTAAAAATTTTATAGATATCTTCTTATGATTATGATGGTATTTAGCGGTTGTAGTAAGGATGTAAAGGACATGGCATGTAAGTCCCTGGTATGACCACGATTAGAGTATGGTTCCAGCGTATGGGTCTCACCAGGATTACATGTGCAGAGGACTAGAAAAATTCCAAAGAAAGGAGTTTGCTTTTGTTCTGGGTGATTTGATCATTGTAGTTTCTACAAAAGTGGTGAAACCTTATGGTCAAATATCTGTTGGCAGTTGTTTTAATTAGCAATGGGAAATTATTAGTTTCAAGTTCCTGGTCAAGAAAATGGTGTTTAATATCCTAAAAAATGTCAGTTCCTATGCATTCTTGTAACACTTTACAAACCAGATGCTTGACCTTAAATGAACTCTGAACAGAAGGAACTTTAACATCCCTAATACTCATACTTTGCTTGAATGCAATTTCACAAAATTTACAAATTTTGCAAACATCTGTTGATGGTTTCACTAAACTGGCATCTTTGACTCAAATAAGGCCATTTGACTTATCACTAGTGTCTATTAAGGATGCTGAGACATTCTGGACATAGAATCTTATTTTCTAAACTCCTGACTACAAACCGTGCAATGTACTCAGAAATGTCCCATGTCATGTCATTGTAGTTTGTCTTTCCAGGTAATAAAATTTACTCATGATCCAGAAGGCAATGTTGAAGAGATGTTTAGAACAATACCTCAGATGAATACTCTAGCATTCCTGCTTTAGGGAATGATGCATTTATCACATCCTCAGGAGACTTGTTCTGAGTAGTCATAATACTGATTTTGTCCAGTGGGGTTATTATTATGTCCACCCTGAGATCTAATTTAACTAAACAGACTCTCAAGATTATCTTGACTTACTTTATACAGAGGAAAATACTTAAGTGGAAAGTTTTCTGATGAGTCGCCAACAAAGAAATCATACATTGAAATAAAATCCTGTCTTTCTGGTGGATAAGTACATGGGCTTGTCACTGAATCCTTCCTGTAGCTGCATAATGTACTGTTTGGCATGTTCAAGTGGAAAACAATTCGGCACTGAATATTCGCAAAAACCTATTGCTTACCTGTGAAAAGTTATCTCTGGTATTTTCTTTGAAGCTCTGTTTGCACATCTATACGCTACACAAGTCGACATTTTAAAATCATAACACAAACTTCCTTTATACAGGGTGAAGCGTAATTCGCGCACTCGGGCGTTGTAGCGCGACTCCTCACATGCCAGCAGTAAAAAAAATGTCTCTTACAAATTTTGGTCTTGCAAGTATATCCAGTAGAAAATGGACGTTGAAGAGTAGCAATCTGGCAACACTGTAACCATATGTAGGGTAACCACCGCTGTCAGCACATTCTTGTCGTGCGGTACAGTTGGTGCAGTGGGTAGAGTTTTTGGTTGCCATGCAGCAGGTCGATGGTTCGATCCTGGATTGAGGCGCATTTTTTATTTGCTAATTTCCATCTGATATTACCTACTGTAATACAGTAAGACACCATTTCTGAGGTCACATGTATCCTACATTTACAACATTTTGTAACGCTGAAACAACAAATACCTGGTTAGACGAATAACAAATAGACAGCTGAAACAAATGACCAGTCATAGGACAGAATAACTACACAAACAATATCACTTTCGATATGCTAAAGATGATAGCACAGTACAATAACACAACATCTACTTGTCATTTACATACTACATGTATAATAATAATGTTATTTGTTTCACGTCCCACGACGTGGAAAGGGCGCCTTTCAAAGCTGACCACTGAAAACTATTGTTCTTCCATTTCTAGGATCGTAGTATGTAAGTGCAAATGGTTTCTAGAGGACCCACTGCAATCGCTGTTGACGATTAAGATGCCAGATGCCATACCACCTGGACTACATTTATGAAATAAAAAACATACGCCTTAACCCAGGATCGACCACTCGACCTCTTGCATGCTAACCCAAAACTCTATCCACTGCACCAATTGTACAGTACGACTAACTACTGCTGACAGAGGTAGTTACCCTACATGTGGTTACAGTGTTGCCAGATTGCTACTCTTCAAAGTCGTTTTTCTGCCGGATATACGCGCAAGACGAAAATTTGTAAGAGACATTTTTTTATTGCTGGCATGAGGAGTCGCGCTGCGACGCCCGAGTGCGCGAATTACGCTTCACCCTGTATATTTCACACATGGTGCACTGCTCACTTACTTACGCTAACTGGTCTCCAATGTTATGGTACAAGCAACATGGTGGCCGCTTGTGTCCACTGACTTCAACTCAGACGGCACATTGCCTACTCTGTTATTCTGTGCTCGCTGGTTCTAAGCTGTCAGTGGAGAGAGATGGCATAGAATGACATTAGTAGACGAATAACTTTGAGTGGTGTGTTTAAAAGGAGGAAAGATCATAATATGACAAAATTGGAATTCAAGAGGACAAATTGGGTCAAATACAGTAGAACCTCGATTATACGATCCTGGAAACTGCGTTTTCCCGTATTATTCATTCAAATTACGTGGTCCTGCGAGCATCCTAATTAAATCACGTTGTAAAAATCCTGCATTATCCGTTCCTCGAAGAAACGATTTCCCGGATCAACCGTCCAGATATTTCAGTCCCATCAATGCTAATTCCTCCATCCCACGTTTTTCAAGAAACTGTATCTTACGAGAGGGCGGCTATGGCATACTTACGGATCTTGATGTTGACGTACCGTGATTGTGGTAATTTGAAGAAGCGCAGTACTGGAAAAGCGATCGACGGTGAACTTCCATAACGGATCATCTTAGCATCGCATTCGGGTAGTATTGTTTAAAGAATCCTCGGAAATCAGAAAGCAGGGAGTGGAGAGTGGAAGGAGACAGAGCTCATTTCGACAGCTTTATTTGAAGACGGAATGAGTTTCGTCAAATGTTCGTACTTGCAAAACCTCTACATTATGTCCAGGGTTAGATGTTTATTTACTACTTTTTTTAATATATACTTTTTTTCGAGTGTGTTGCCGAACAGGTTTTCGGCATTTCCCCCAGGGTACCGTACTGTATAGTCACTGGGCTTTCAGGCAGGAATCGAGACTGCTCCTTCTTAAGTAACACAAATTTAGTATTTTAATATTACCGTATACAATTATGTTATCGAGACTAGAACAGATGTTGCACCTTACATACATAAAGCCATGGGAAGTTTTGGGATTGCCTATTACTGTTTTCGACCTAATATAAGACTGGGAATTTTACGTTTTTGTGTAAAAATGTTATAAAAGCCGCAGTCGTCTTATTTGCGCACGTAACATTTAAAAACTTTGTTATCATTTCTCACTCGTACCGACTTGTACAGTGAGCGCGTTTTCCAGCTGAGCTCAGGGTCGCGAATAATCATAATTTTGGAAGTGTTAATGATAATTTTTATGTTTCCAATTTGATTGTGATTAGTGACGGGTAGAACTAAATATACCGTAATGCATTCGAGAATTTGAGGATTGATACTTTTGAAACCATATTCTCGAGTTCAACCAAATAACCTTTAAGAGTCGATGTAGAACTAATTTACGCGGTACAAGATTTCCATAAAATGACTAGAAACTGTATACCGGTGACCAAATTACAATGGAAGATTTTTAAAAAAGAGTATTTTGCCATCATGTTGGACACTTTTGTATCTAATGTGCTTTATTTTATTAGATTGGAGAGTAAAGAACTACTTGTGGTCGATTGTTTGGCTTGGCGTTACGGGTACGGTATTGGATTTTTCGAAGAGTTTGGCTGAGCAAAGTTGCTGAACTGAAAGAAGTTTCCAACGGAATATGATGAAGTTTTCAGAGGAAACTGACGAAGTATCCCCGGTAAAACTGAATGTAAAGTTTCGATATTTTTAAGTCGGGTACCGGTAATTAACTTTTGAAGCCAGCCCCAAGATCTAACTTGCCTGCCTCTCACCCGGAGGGCCCGGGTTCGATTATTGGCCAGGTCAGGCATTTTTACCTGGATATGAGGGCTGGTTCCAGGTTCAGTCATTCTACGATTACCTTTAATCAAGGGGCTATTTAATGGTGATATGGCGACCCCGGTCTAGAGAGCCAGGAATAATGGCCGAGAGGATTCGTCACACTGACCACGCGTCATCTCGTAATCTGCAGGTCTTCCAGCCGAGAGCGGTCGCTTGGTAGGCGGAAGGCCCATTGGGGCTGTAGTTTGGTTTGGTTTAGGGGCGTTTGTAAGATTATAACTATAGTACGCGAACCTTTCTTGAACCCTGAGCTCCATAGTGCTGATTGGGAACTAGGGCTCAAGAAAAGCATGGACGTACGGACAGATGGATGGATCCTCTCTTCAATAATTTGAAAAATGAAGGTATCAGCCAAAGAAAGACAAGAACCCCGTAAAGGAGTGGAATCAGAGATAAGGCTTTTTGCGGATCAAGTTTTTGTCCATAGAGTAATAAATAAGTTGCAAGATTGCGAGCAACTGCAACATGACCTCGAAAATGTTGTGAGATGGACAGCAGGCAATCGTATGTTGATAAACGGGGTTAAATGTCAGGTTGTGAGTTTCACAAATAGGAAAAGTCCTCTCAGTTTTAATTACTGTGTTGATGGGGTGAAAGTTCCTTTTTGGGATCATTATAAGTATCTAGGTGTTAATATAAGGAAAGATCTTCATTGGGGTAATCACATAAATGGGATTGTAAATAAATGGTACAGATCTCTGCACATGGTTATAAGGGTGTTCAAGGGTTGTAGTAAGGATGTAAAGGATAGGGCATATAAGTCTCTGGCAAGACCTCAACTAGAGTATGGTTCCAGTGTATGGGACCCTCACCAGGATTACTTGATTCAAGAACTGGAAAAAATCCAAAGAAAAGCAGCTCGATTTGTTCTGGGTGATTTCCGACAAAAGAATAGCATTACAAAATTGTTGCAAAGTTTGGGCTGGGAGGAATTGAGAGAAAAAAGGAGAGCTGCTCGACTGAGTGGTATGTTCCGAGCTGTCAGCGGAGAGATGGCATGGAATGACATTAGAAGACGAATAATTTTGAGTGGCGTTTATAAAAGTAGGAAAGATCACAATATGAAGATAAAGTTGGAATTGAAGAGGACAAACGGGGGCAAATATTCATTTATAGGAAGGGGAGTTAGGGATTGGAATAACTTACCAAGGGAGATGTTCAAGAAATATCCAATTTCTTTGAAATCATTTAGGAAAAGGCTAGGAAAACAACAGATAGGGAATCTGCCACCTGGGCGACTGCCCTAAATGCAGATCAGTGGTGATTGATTGATTGATTGATTGATTGATTGATTGATTGATTGATTGATTGATTGATTGATTGATTGATTGATTGATTGATGGGCATGAAAAGTAAAGTTTCCCTAGGCCTCGAATGCTCTAATACCATTGGGGTCAGAAAAGAACAAGAATTGACCGAGGGAGGTCAGATAGGATAGATGAAAATGAGGAGCCTGGCACAGGTAAGTAGAAGCAATGCCAGGATTCAGCCAAGGACCCCGTGGTCGTAAACTCTTAATAATGTTGTTGAAGTACATCATGTACTGAACTTCCGGGTTCAAGGTTCAGGAAGACCAAACCACATGTATGGTGTTTTCATTCTTCAAAAATTTGACAAACTTAATGTATGGAATGTATTTGTTCTGGAGAGTAATTCAAACTTATTTCTGTACAATTTTTTTTTTTAATGTGCACAGAGTTTTTAGCTTTTCACTACATATTTAGACCAGTGTGTTGAATTTATTTTGTGACTGTGTAAAGTAATTGTTATCTTAGTATTAGCTTGTGACATTATCATTCTAATTTTATAGTATTTCCACAACAATGTTAATAATCATAGATGAAAGGAAAATATAACTGCTTTTGGGACTAGAACCAAGTCCCATTCTCCAGACAAGTGTGATTAACAGTTCCACTAAGACAGTCAACTTGTGAAAGGTTGTGGTGTGATTATTGTTTCAAGAGGAAGTAAAACTGGGCAATCATCATTTATTAAATGCTAATCAGAGAGAAAATTGGAAGGGGTCCGGCACTTCAAAAAATGAACGTATTGTATTTTATCACTTGTCCTAAATTTCACTTGGCTAACTCAACAGTGAAGTGCCCAGGGTGTGTCTCCCAAACTGTCCAGCTGATATTCAACCTGATGTTAAAAGGTCAGGGATCTAAATACATAAATGTAAATGAGAACTGTTCAGATAGGGGTAAAAACAGGTTTATGAGCCTAAAACATACAATTCTGTCCAAAATCCCCCAAAAAATCAAACACAATATAAAAATTACAAGATGTTATCAAGTGACGTCAGATCTCAAACCCTCATCGAATTCATCCAGGCCACATTTACTTGTGCATGGGTGCCTGAAATAACGTCACACTCAGCGCTGACCAAAGAACAAAGGTACTTAAACTATTTCAATTTATTGAGATCTTGGCTGTCTATCTGAATGGTTCCATTCATCTGTGGACCACACTCCATGTACTCAGTTTTCTTGATATTCAGTCCAAGTCCATGCGCTGTTAGTTTTTCGTTCCAATTCTGAAACTGCTCTAGACTTTGTTGACACTCTTCAGCATGCAGGAGTGACCCTGGGGGTGAAGACTGGATATCGGAGGTGACACTCGATAAATATAGAGGTAACTTATTGTCGGCAATGGCCAAGAAGGGTGCGAAATGAAAATCTCCCTAACCCTCACGAACCTAATACCATCGGGGGTCAGAAAAGAACAAGAGTTGACCAAGAGAGGTCGAATAGGATAGATGAAAGTGAGGAGCCTGGCACAAGCAAGTGGAAGCAATGCCAGAACTCAGCTAAGGGCCCCGTGGTCGCTAACCAACGCTCCTAAGTTAAAAGCCCCAGGAGTCGCTTTTATTCGCCTCTTGCGACCAACTTGTGAGAGAATCATATCCTATCTTCTGATGTTGAATTTTCTAATTATGGAGATATCCACATTCATTACATTCATTCATTGATCAATTCTCTCTTAAATGCTCAATTTCTGAACTGCGGAAGTTCGGAAAGACTCTGCAATATCAGTACAATTAGTGTTTTTTATGTTCAGGTGTGCTTTTATTGTTGAAAATTTCAGTTGTTACTAGCTTAAAGATGAATCCCTATTGAAATGTCAATTTTCTATATTGTTTCAGATCATGGTCAGAGCGATTACAAGAAGCAGAGAAGTGTAAATCTGCTGAGATGAATTACCTAAGGCATTGTGGACTTGCTGTCCAGTTGAACTGGGACCAGCAGCAGCCCTGCCTTGTAAACTTGAATGCGGACCCTATTTTGTCGGGGACTCTGTTATATCTGTTACCACCGGGGACGGTATTAGTAGGTCGACAGAACCAGGATGCTGACATAGCTCTCAGTGGACCCTTGGTCAATAATAAACATTGGTGAGACATTACTGCTGTATTTATTAATTTCCTCTCTTTTATAAATACTTAAAACAGCTGTTACTTCTACTGGTATACTGGTTTAATGCACACCTGAAGCTTTCAAAATAAAATAATGTTTTTTCTATCTTTATAATCACATCCTAACTCTTTAACATGTTGAGCGCCGCAGCAGACACCAGTGTCTATTTTGAGTGTTCTGTCTACGCCATGGCAGATATAGGAGTCTGCTGGCTTAAAATTGATTGTATACGTTCTTGTCTCCTTGTGTACTGGATTTGACAGTATCGAATAACTTCCAAGATCCCTATGATACAATTCTAAAAGAATTTAATTGTATAAAGTCCAGCTGTTCAATACGCGTTTGTCATTTGATAAATGGTCTGTCTAAAAAGCTACATGGGACATGTTTCGACCTTATCTAGAGATCATTATCAGCTAAAATAACATAAAGAAAGACAGACATATACAAAAAAGTGATACATAAAAACTTGAGATAAAAAATAATCAACAAATGCAATGGAAATCTGTGTTTAAAATGTACATAGCTTCAAACTTGGACGAACTTAGTTATGCGAGTCCAACCATATTTAATACAACACTCAATAAATATAGAGGTAATTTATTATCGGCAAGAGCCAAGAATGGTGTGAAATGAAAATCTCCCTAGGCCTCACGAACTTAATACCATCGGGGTCAGAAAAGAACAAGAGTTGACCAAGAGAGGTGGAATAGGATAGATGAAATTGAGAAGCCTGTTAAATGTTGTTCTATTTGTCATGCTTCTGGAAACGAAATGAAGTTTTGTAAATCCATTACATTTCTTTATTGAGAATACAAGTATAGCCAGGATTTCCTCTTTTCTCCAGCACTGTGTTTGTATAGATCAGGTTGGGTTGGTGTTGACCTCCACATGTTGTAAAGAAAGGAATAGACTTAATTAATTTGATAGATATATATTTGCCAGATATTGTAATAGGAATTGAATCATGGCTGAGAATTCATATTATGAATGTGGAAATTTTCTCAGAACTGGAGTGTTTATCAGAGAGACAGGTTAGGAATGATTGGAGAGGAGTATTTATACTGTTGAAAGAAGAATTTATAAGCTACGAAAAAGTTAAGGATGAGGAAGATGAAATTCTAGGTGTATTAAGAGTCATATCTAAAGACAATAGACAACTTGATGTTTTTAGGGTGTACTGACCTGGTAAGGCTGGTAATGACGCTGATGCAGAATTATTTGATAAGATAATTAGCTACGTGGGGAACGATACAGAGGGAACGTTACTCTAGCAGGTGATCTGAACTTAAAAAATTTTAACTGGGAAGGAAATGCGAACGACAGAAAGCATGACCAACAAATGGTGAATAAGTTATTACGGGAAGGACAGCTGAATCAGATAGTGATGGAACCAACTAGAGGGGAAAATATTCTAGATGTGGTGCTGATAAAACCAGCTGAGTTGTATGGAGAAAGTGAAGTGATGGTATAAGTCAGACGTCATCACGTAGTTGCTCTAGGGAGCCGATGTTACTTGCTCCGCTCTGGTCGGCTGTCGACACATGACAAGAGAGAAGCTGACAGGCAGATTGCATACGGTGGCCATACTGTACTTGCTGCTCGAAAATGTTACCATATGAACAACAGCTATAATAATAATTTGGAGCATGGATCATGTGAGATGAACAGGACACAGATTACAGAGTATAACAAGACAAGAAAATTATTCATTGACAAAGGAAGATACAACAGTGTGCAATATGTCTTGAATAAATATATTTTCATGATTAACTGAAGCTTCGGGACACGTACATTTACCAAAAGAAAATACAGTTAGTGTGATTTGTACACATTCTTTGCACTCTCATTAACATACATTTCAATATTTGTACAGCATTTATGACTATGAAAACAAATTAAACACACGAATTGAAACATATCATGATGCAAGTGTAATAGACTAATATAACTTGAAAACAATATTCTTTAACCCATGCGTAAATAATGCAAGTATCGAGCTCGAATCATTATGATTATTATTATTACTATTATTGTGACTTGTGAGGTATGGCTGTGAAGTGTTTACATCCATTTAGTATTAGTATTAGTATTATTATTATTTATGTAGTTAGGTGCAGATGATCATATTATTTGTGAGGTTATGTCATGAAACATGTGCTGTGTATATATTAATATGAGTTTAGTTAATGCAAGAATCTATAATTAATAGTACAGTAGAATTTCATTAGTCCGGCATCCAACAGTCCGGAACGCCCGATGGTCCAACACCATTCCTGGATTTTTTTATATATTTTTTTTTTTTTTCAAGTTTGTGACAATTAAAACGCGCCGCACAGTTCAAAACCACCTGGAAGTGTCCACTACGCATCTGCTACTATTAAACACAATCGGCATTGTTGGCTGTCACCACACACAGGTTCAGTTAATTGTTTTGATTGCGAGCACTTTTCGCTACAGATTTTTTCTTGCCATCTAGCCGCAGAGCCCCTAAATAAATTAATCACTTTTGCTGAGTGTAGTACTAATTATAATGCCACTGAACTTATTGACTTACATATCATCAGAAATAATTTTTATGCCAAGCGACAACAAAACAAGAACAAACAGATATTCATAATTTTTTTAAGTCACACTAAAATATTGTAAACTGAATGTGTTGAATGAAAATTTGGGTCTGCCCTAATTTTGAGCTAAATTTATTAACCTAATGATTCTGCTGATCAACATTTTACTGCAAAACGCTGTGTTGCAGCTGTTTGTGCTGTACGCCTTAAGCTATATCGTAGTAAGAGGTACCGCCTGATAGTGCAACATTTTCGGTAATCCATCACCGGGCCAGTCCCGAACGTGCCGGACTATCTGACTTCTACTGTATATAATTTATTATTACCTGTATATATGGTGTATAATCCACTACAGTGTTGTGCAACACACTGTAATATCCAGAATGTACAACGAGAACTATGTAGAACCTTCCTTACATTGTAACTATGCCACTGGACACTCTAGAATTCACGAGAGGATATGTTGTGACACATCCTTCTAGGAGCATGGCCAGGCAACATACATAAGGTCTTGATGGTGGAGTTGAGTTATTGTTTAACGGGAGTTGTTTTGATGAAATATGCGTAGAAGTTGTGCTTGAAGAATGTGAATTGGTTTTGTTGAGTTGGTAATTGACATGCCGCTGGTGCAGTATCCTTCTTATGCTTCATGATAGGCAGTTGTTCAAAATGATGGTTTGTTGGTGTGTGTGTGTGTGGCAAATGTATAACAGTTTGTAAATAAATTAGTGTATGCAACTGACTGCATTTTGTGTGCGTCTTTGTGAATACATCAATCACTGGTGTACTCCTTCACAGGACCTTTGGGCTTGTTTTAGATAGTATTGTATCAATGTTGGTACTATCGTTTTAAGTACTGGCAAGTCGCAAAGCACTTTATTGAAGTTTTCATCTGTGAGCCTACTTCTATGTCTAGATTTACAAAACTTCATTAATGAAAACATCTGTTCACATAAATAAGTTGATCCAAATATGCTTGAAATATGTGCATTAAATTTTTGCAATCTAGGAAATCTCTTGTGCGGTAAACAAACATAAAATTCAGTCAAACTGTTTTGTTTGCAAACTTTTCTTTCATTTGCGTATCACACTGTACTGTAAATCAATTAGCTCTAGCTGCAGTCCTATCTAACAATTTGCACATCCACTGAGAAGGGCATAGCGAACACTTGCAGATCCTTTTCTAATGCCTAAATATCGTGAAACCTACTTTCAAATTCATCCTGTAGTGACATTAATACCTCTTTAACCAGGCAAGTTGGCTGTACGGTTAGGGGCGCGTGGCTGTGAGCTTGCATCCGGGAGAGAGTGGGATCGAATACCACTGTCGGCAGCCCTGAAGATGGTTTTCCATGGTTTCCAATTTTCACACCAGGCAGATGCTGGGGCTGTACCTTAATTAAGGCCACGGCCGCTTCCTTCCAAATTCTAGGCCTTTCCTATCCCATCGTCGCCATAAGACCTATCTGTGTCGGTGCGACATAAAGCCACTAGCAAAAAAAAAAAAAGATTGTTTTGGAGACGTCATACCACTCCTGTATTCTTCCCACACATTGCAGCTGCCCCATCTGTTGCTGTGGACACTAGTTCCCATGGAAGGCCGAAACTCTCCACTGTCACTTCGAGAATTGCAAATATATCAAAACCAGTTGTGGTTCCTCCCTTGGCACAAGGTCACTGTTTATGCCTCTGATAAAATAGCAAGTTGGTGGGAGGTATCCTTTATATCCATGCTGTCGTATATCGCCACTGAACATGCTATGAAATTCTTTTTGTTGCTACAAAATTGCCTATGAACGTCCTTCCTTAGGTCCTTTATTCATTGCATAATAGAAGAGGAGAAAGAATAGACTGAAAATCATCCACTTGTTCTGGACACAGTGCCTCAGCTGCTGTTTCACAATCGTACCCTCACTGAAAGGTCTCAAAGCACGCCCTATCTGCTGAGTAATCTTGTAGCTGGCCCGAATAGCAAGTTCACTGGAATGCATATCCTCCGCTAAAAATAATGAAATGCAACATAAATACATACATAAGTACATAAATAAATCATCTCTGAGGAATTATCAAACTTTATAATACAACCGGTGATGGAAACTCACTGTATAAAACCCGGCTCCATGGCTAAATGGTTAGCATGCTGGCCTTTGGTCACAGGGGTCCTGGGTTCGATTTCCAGCAGGGTTGGGAATTTTAACCATCATTGGTTACTTTCGCTGGCACGGGGCTGGGTGTATGTATTGTCTTCATCATCATTTCATCCTCATCACAACGCGCAGGTCGCCGATGGGCGTGAAATCAGAAGACCTGCACCTGGCAAGCCGAATTTGTCCTCAGACACTATCGGCACTAAAAGCCATACACCATTTCATACAGTATAAAAAGAGTTCAATAGGATAATTTGAAATTTAATTACCTCCTTAGATGTGTTGTTTTTAAGTTGTTCTAGCCAAGCTGTTCTTTCCTAGTGTTCATATTTATCATACTTGTTGGCATGACACAAGGAATAATGGTGTTGCAGATTACATTTTTTAATGTGATCCAATATTTTATTACATATTAAACATTTTGCTGTGTGATTTTCGTGAACTATTAAATAGTCTTCTTCACAGGAAGGTTTGAAACTTGTTAGCGTCAGTGGCCTATGCTGTGCTGAACTCTCTTCCATAGTAAATGCAGCATCTACCAACTAGGCTTGAGCACCGTGTGATGCGAGGAAAAAGGTGCAAACACACTACTGTCACCTCACATGAGTTCACGTGTATCATGTCGCAGTCTAACCTGTCCATAAAGATATGCTATACTTTGTGCTACTCACTTGCAGTACATATTGCATCATGCACTTGCCCTACTTCTTCCCCTAATTGCTTGCTAAGCTGCTCTCATTTCTCGAAAGCAGGGAGCAAACAGACTCTGAAGTTATTTTGCTCACGATTGACGATGCCTGGTATAAGTGATCATGAAGATGTCTTTTTCAGAGTTGAAAATAAATGTGTTAGAAAGGAATGTTCTAAAAGTAATCTTTTAGGCAATACCATATGACTGATAAGAGGGAAATAGGAAAATTTAGAAAAAGCAATTATGATCTATGGAAATTGGTAAATTAAAATGTAAACATCTATGGGATGGGTTTAAAAGTGGTAAGGAATAGTAAGGACCCATTATATTAAACATCGTCATCATCGTTGACCAACTCCAGTTTCCCAGGTATGGTATACGAGCCCCTTCCATTTTGTTTGGTCCATGAACCGTTCTTCGTTCACAATCCACTCCCAATCCCCTCTCCTCTACATCCTTCTTCACTAAGTCTGTCCATTTTCCTCTAGGTCTGCCCACTGGTCTCTTTCCCCTTATTTCTCTTTCATACTCCTTCCTTGCAGACCTATTGGCACTCATTCTTTCCACATAACCAAACCACTTAGTCTTGCCTTTTGGATCTTCTGGAGTAAGGAGTCTTCTAGTCCTACGTCTTATCTGACTTTTTCATTCCTGATTTTATCCTTCCTGGTCTTCTGGATCATTGTGTTTAGGAACTTCATTTCTGCTGCTTGCAGTTTCGAGTTGTCCTGTCTTGTTAATGTAGTGGTTTCCAGGCTGTATGTAAGGATAGGGGTGTAGTATGATTTATACAGTGTCATCTTGGTTTTGAGTGGTACTTGTTTATCCCATAGTAGCTGTCTCACTTCGAGGTAAAAATGTATTGCTTTGCTGATTCGACTGATTACCTCATATTTAGCTAAATTATCCTTGGACATTACAGTACCCAAGTACTTAAATTCTGTGACACTGTCCAGTTTAGTGCCATTTAGCATGATTTCTGGCTGATTGTCACCCTTCTGTACCTTCAGCACCACTGTTTTAGCCTTGTTGATGTTTAATCCACTCTCAACTCCTGACTCCACCGCTGCAGTCTCTCTTCCACATCTTTCTCTGAGTTACCCCAAAATTACTACATCATCTGCAAATGCAAATGCTTTTAAGTCTCGTTGCCCCTTTTCTTTTAACGCCTTTAATATGGTATCCGTTACAATGATAAATAATAGGGCCAACAAAGTACTACCTTGTTGTACTCCCCTTTTTGTCTCAAACCTGTCTGAAGTCCAGAACTGACTTGTACACAGCTTCTGGTTTTCTCGTAAAGCACCTTAACTTTTCAAATTAGACTGTCTCGAACTTTGAGCTTTCTCAGGCACTCCCAAATAAGCTCCCTTAGTATGCTGTCATAGGTGTTTTCGATGTCAAGGAACAGTAGATATAAAGGCTTCTCTTTTTCCCAATGTTTTTCCATTAGCATCCTGACAGCAAATATAAGATCTGTTGTTGATCTTCCAGGCTCTTCCAGGCTTAAAGCCATATTGTTTCTTTTCTAAGAGGGGTTCTTCAATTCTCATAATCTATCCTCTATAATTTTTTCCAGAATTTTTAGTCCATGAGAGAGTAGAGTGAAGCTGCAGTAGTTAGTAGATTTCTGTCTGCTGCCTTTCTTGAATATAGGTGCAATTATACCTTTCTTCCAGTCTTCTGGGATGGTATTTTGCTGCCATACTACATTTAGGAGTCTAACCCATTATATTATAACAAAAAATAAAGAGATTAAGGAGAAAGTGCACATTAGGATGAAAAAGAGTTGGGAATTGTTGCAGGAGTAAGGAGAGATAGGAGCTCACTAAGAAATTGAATTCAGCGAAAAAATCAGCTACAGATAATGTAATTGCAAACATAATTGGGAGTCACATGAATTTAGGGAGCAATGGAAGGACAAATGGTCCATTATTGGACATTATAAATTTTCCAGCTAACTCATTCCTGGTTGCCAGCGTTTCGCCCCAGTGTGCCAAGTTGGGCTCATCAGTTGGTAAATAGCACACCCACCAAGATGCACGACTAGTGCATACCGTGGAGGCAACTGTGTAGGCTCCAAGTAGCCCATCTTCGCACACTGGGGCAAAACACTGGCAACCAGGAATGAGTTAGCTGGAAAATTTATAATGTCCAATAACGGACCATTTATATTGATATTATGAATTTACTCATTCGGGACAAATATTTCAGGTTCCCAATGGGAATCAACATCTATATCATAGATACTTTAAGGCAGAAACAGGTTTCCGGAAGGACATTCCTGGGATCATTAATGAACAAGGACTTACAGAAGGCAGAAGTATTCAGTCAGCAATATGTAAAGGTAGTTGGATATAGAGAAATGTCCTGATATAGGAGGCAACTAATAATGGCGAAATACTGAAATTTATGTATGATAATATGTACGCCTGCAGTACCTACTGGGTGGATTGAGTAGCTCAGTAGTTGATATTGCTGGACCCAGGTCCGGGGAAAGGAGGAGGGTTGGCTCAATGCCGTAAAATGACAGCCAGAGGACATCTTGAGGCAACCTCTATGATTCACAACCATAGTTGTAACTCGGAGCTTGCTTCATCCAAGAATGGACGGAAATCTTTTTGGTAAATTTCACCACTTGGTACTAGCCAGGGAAGACTCCATTCGGATCCGATGGGCAGTCGCTTGAAAGATGAGTCAGATGAGTCAGAGCATCTGGAAATACCCAAGACAAACTAATGACTAAACCAAAGACTAAAATTGAAACTGCATATAACATCAACTCTCTGGCACAGGTGGGAAAATAAAAAATCCTAACTAATGAACTAGACAAACAAGGGATCCTTATAGCAGGACTACAAGAGATGTGGAATTCAGACCAGGAACCCATGGAATTCCAAGGGTATAGAGTGTACAAAAGCATTCCTGGAGAAAGAGTGATGAGAAATTGTCCATAATTTGGTACAGGATTCATTTTCAACTTGAAATAATTAATTCAGTAATAGATTTTCAGGCACAGTCCCCAAGACTCCCGATGCTAACAGTAAAGGCATTGAATAAAATCTACACAATAATTAATGCCCATGCTCCTACAGATGATAAAAACAATAGGAGAAAAACCAGAGAAGAGGTGGATGAATTCTGGAACCTCCTGGATCAAACAGTGACAAATATAAATAAAAATCATACCAAAATGTTAATAGGTGACTTCAATGCACAATTAGGTAAAGAAGAGAGATACAAGGACATGATAGGGAAATGGCCAGCTCAAAAACAGACCAATAAAAATGGCATAAGATTGATAGACTTTTGTAGAAACCATAATATGATATCAAAATTTACATATTTTATGAGAAAACCTAATAAACTTAAGACATGGAAACACCCAGATTGGAGAAAAGAAGAATGGCAATTAGATCATGTTTGTATGGAAAAGAATTACCATAAGGAAATCCAAATTGTTAAAGTACTTGGAGGAATAGACATAGGGTCTGACCAATACATGGTGAAAATCAAAATTAAATTCACACCAGTAAAGAAACCAAAATCAAAATGTAAATTGAAAAGAGTTTATGATCCCCATAAACAAATAAACAATGAACAGTGTAAAGACTAACTTGAGACATTGTTAAAACAGTTAAATTAGAAGAGATCATCTCAAAACTAAAAAACATACCTGAGAAAGTAGCCTTGCCAAGTCCAAGAAAAAAACATCAATGGTGGAATGAGGTATGCAGTAAAGCATTTGAAAGTAGACATTAGGCCTGGTTAAATCATCAAAGTCAGAAAAACATACACATCACATGAAGAATTTACCAAGCAAAGGAAACTAACCCAAAAATCATCAGAAACATTAAAAGACAACATCAAAAAGCATTATTCAACAAATAGAAATAGATCACAAAAAGACCAAGTCTAGGGATTACTATAAAATATTTAGTAAACAACTTAAAAAATATGAACCGCCAACACTAACTTTGAAAGATAAAAATGGAGAGATGGCACATAATAATAAAGATAATACACAAATACTAGCAGAGAGATTCAATAAATTGTGAAAAACCAAAAGAACTACTTCATATAAACACAGATATGCCCATTAAAACTCCACCAGAAAATATCAATCCACCCAGCTTTGATGAAGTTAATCAAGCCATTAAAGAAATGAAAAATTATAGAGCTTGTGGAGAAGACCATACATTTGCAGAGTTGTGGAAAAATACTGCGGAATCAATTAGAGAATCACTTCACCAATGCTTGATTAAAATTTGGAATGATGGAAAAATTTCCGGACCATTGGACATCTGCAGTAATTCACCGTTTACACAAAAAAGGAGATAGAACAAATCCTGATAGCTATAGAGGAATATCACTCCTGGATCGTACTTATAAAATATTCTCGAGAATAATTTACATTCGGTGGAAATGTCAACTGGAAAAAGGAATTAGGGGAATACCAGGGATGATTTCGACCATGGCATAGTTGTCCAGATCAAATCATAACACTAAAATTATTAACAGACATCTACAAAAGAGGACAGAAACAAATGATTATCACTATCGTAGACTTTCAGAAAGCTTATGATTGCATTCATCAACCTTCAGTATTAAAAATATTTTTATTGTTAGGTTCGTTACGACCCCTGAGGATCACGAGTGACTTGTTCGGTACGTCTTCTTTCTTCCCAATACCTCTTCATTCTATCACTCCTCCTCTTTCTCTCGGCTTCCGTGATCTGAATCTGGATCCTGGTGTCTGTCCATCTGTGACCTTCCACGAGCTTTTTGTATTTGGACCTATCCTGTACTGTCATCAGTGGATATTTTTCCTTTATGCCAATAGTCTCCCAATCTTCTCTGACTTCCTTCATCCACTTATTTCCAGTTAAGCAGGTTGCATTCCATATCTTCTTCGTCAGCCTACTGTCATCCATCCTCATGAGATGTCCAACAAATCCTAACCTTCTCTTTCTTATCACACTCAAGATTGGTTCTATACTCGCATATAGTTCCTGCCTTGATCTGTGTACCCAGATTTCACCTTGCTTTTTGGTGCCCCATATATGTCTCAAGATTCTTCTTTCCTCCTTCTCCAAATGTATGCAAGCTCTCTTGCCCAATGTCAGCATTTCAGTTGCATGTAATGCAGCATTCCTGATGGTTATCATGTAGTATCGCAGTTTGGCGTTCCTCGAGAGGTTCTTCTTTCCATATGTAGTCATGGCTGCATATCATAGTTTCAGCAGCAGTTGAGCTCTGTCTGTGGTACTTTTGTTGCTTTGTACTTTACCCATGATGTTCTCACCTAGGTACCGGAAGCTGTCGACACTCTCTACCACTTGGCCTTTTACATTCCAATCGGTCTTCGTATTCAGTACCTTCGTCTTGTTGTAGGCTATTTTCAGACCAACCTTTGCTGCAGTCTCTGCTAGATTTGCTAGTGCCAACTTTGCGTCTTCTTCCTTCTCAGGTAACAACACCATATCATCTGCGAAGGCAAGGCAATTCACTATGACATTGTTTTTGATCTTATATCCAATCTGTACACCTTCAATTCCTATGGTTCTATTCAACTGTCTCCACTGCTTCACCACTTCATCCAAAACTAGGTTAAATAATATTGGCGACAGACCATCCCCTTGTCGGACTCCTGTCTTAATTTCAAAGCTGTCTGACAACATACACCGGTATCTTACTCTAGCAGTTGTATCCTTCAATGTTTCCCCCACCAATCCATGTGTTGTAGAATCCAGTCCTCTGTCACGTAGGATGTTCAGTAGTGTGTTCCTGTCTATTGAATCGTAGGCTTTTGCAAAGTCTACAAATGTAACTATTGTGTCTTTTCCTTTCCTGTGTCTGTGTTCTATGATTCTCTTGAGTCCAAAGATCTGTTCTACGCAGTTTCTCCCTCTCCGGAAACCACCCTGGTATTCTCCTATGGTCGATTCAAGCTGTGCTTCCACTCTGTTCAGCAATTATCTCGAGAGTATCTTGTACCCAATATTTAGCAGTGAGATACCTCTGCAGTTATCCAGTATTCTTTTGTCTCCTTTCTTATGTACTGGTATAATTATGGCTTCTTTCCAGTTGCTAGGTATCTTCTTATTTATCCAGATGTCCATTATTATTCTGTACATGCTTTCTTCCATTGCAGGACCACCCCATTTGATCTCCTCGGCGCATATACCGTCATTACCTGCCGCTTTGTTGTTCTTGAGATCCTTGATTGCCTTCACAACTTCTGTTCTGGTGGGTGCTCGTCCTTGGTTGATGTCTCTGCTATACTGTAGAATAATACTCCCTGTGGGTGCTTCTGTGTTCAGTAGATCTTTGAAATATCTTGCCATTTCCTCGCATACATCTTTTTCTCCTATTTTCAGCTCGCCATCTTGTCCTTTCACAAAAGGTTATCTCGCCTCATAACCCTTCATCCTGCTCTTCATCTCCTTAAAGAAAGATTGTGATTTGTTTTTCTTAAATGCATGATCAGCTTCTTCCAGCCTCTCATTCCACCTTTTCCTTCTGGCATTCCTGATCGTCTTGGCATCCATCTTTCTCGCTGTCTCAAAAGTTGACAGGTCCTCTTCCTTCTTGGTAGTCTGCCACCTTACCCACATCTTCCTCCTGTACTCTACCGCCTCTTCACATTCTTCTGTCCACCACTCATGCTTCCTTCTCTTGTTATTAGTGGCCAATCGTTTGGATTCTTCTTTAACCTTATCCTTTAAGTTTTCCCATTTACTCTTCACTGTCAGGTTCTTCATGTACTGATCTTAGGTTTTGTTCAGTAGTTCTCTGTCGATCTGGTGTGAGTTTGTGTTCGTGTTTCTCCTAGTTCTGTTCGGTATCCATCTACATTTGATTTCAATAAGATAGTGGTCAGACTCCATTCTGCTATTTTTCCTGACTTTGGTGTTCATGATCTCTGCATGGTTTTTGTCTCGGATCGCTACGTGGTCTAGCTTAATGTTAACAAACACTAAATCAAAGGTGAAGTTTAGAGGAGAATTACCCGAAGCATTCACAATCCGAACAGGACTAAGACAAGGTAATATACTATCACCACTTTTGTTTAATTGTACTCTGGAATACTTGATTAGAGAATGGTATAAAGAGAATAACAAAAATATAAAAATTGGATACACTAAAGATGAAATTAACCTAAATTGCTTAGGATTTGCGGATGATCTGGCACTACTAGTTAATAACTTTAATGAAGCTCGGAATCAAATCACAAGTCTCCAAACTATTGCTGGAAAAATAGGATTAACAATTTCATTTGAAAAAACTAAAATAATGACAATAGATCCCCTTTTAATAACCAGTGTTCTGATATATGGGAAAGAAATAGAAATTGTAAAACAATTTAAATACCTTGGGGAAACTATAACATACAATTTAAATGAAAAAGTCTCTTGGGCAGAGAGAACGAATAAATTATCCAGAGCCCGAAAAGTAACCAGAAATACATATAACAAGAAATGTTTGTCAATAAGTACAGAATTGAAACATAAGACTGTAGTCCAACCTGAAATTACTTATGGGAGTGAAACATTATTTAAACTAAAGCAAAAGAATAACATAGACAAAATTTTAAAAATAGAAAGAAGAATAGTAAGAACATGCATTAATAAGAAGTACCAAAAAGGAGAATGACGTACCATACCAAATGCAGCAGTACATCAGGAAATAGCACCTATAATGGAATTCATAAGAAAGAATATCATTCTTTGGTCATCTGCTGAGAACACTTCAAGACAGGTTAATATACAGAATTTTGGAAAAGCTTTGGAAACCAAAACAACAACCTGTCTGGATAAAAGAAATAAAAGAAGACATGAAAGAATTAGACATAACGCTGGAGGATTTCAAGAATAAATCAAACAAAATAAATGAATTGAATAATAGTAAAATTAGATTCCTACCAAAATGTAATAAAAGAGAAGCAACCAGAAGGGTATTTTCAGAAGAAGAACGGCTATAAAGATCAGATAGAATGAAGAAATACTGGAAGAACAGAAAATAAAAAAACCATAAAACATCATAGAAGACAGGACAGAAATTGCCTACAGTGGTCCAATGCGGCCCAAAAAGCACAATAATAATAATAATAATAATAATAATAATAATGATACAAATGTTGGAAGCTAGAAAGGCAGCTAGGGTTGATAAGATTTCTGTGGATATATTAAAGGCTATGGGTTGGGTTGTAGTGTTATATCTGAAATACTTATTTGATTACTGTTTGAATGAAGGAGCTATACCAAATGAATGAAGATTTGCAATAGTCCCCAGTGTACAAGGGAAAGGGTGACGAACATAAAGTAGAAAATTACAGGCCAGTCAGCTTGACGTGCAGTTTTTAAGCTCAGGGAAAGCATTCTTTCTGATTATGTTGGACACGTTTGCAAAATTACGAATTTGTTTGATAAAAGGCAGTTCAGGTTTAGGAAAGTTTATTCAAGTGAAGCTTAACTTGTAGGATTCTAGCAAGATTTAGCAGATATTTTTAGATTCAGAATGTCAAGTGGATCAGTATCGACCTATCCAAGGCTTACATAAAATCAGCTTCATGGTCCGTATCGCACTTCAATAGATTCACAATTAAGTATTTATTTATTTTCCACCTAGTCGATACAATGATTGCTTAAGGCAATTTTTAATGGTCAAAAGTGGTACATGTTTCGTATATTATCAACATCTTCAGCCACATAACACTGTTTAGATGAAAAATATATAAAATTGACAAAGTAATGCTTTAGAGGAAGTGTCCTTAAAATTAACATAAGATTGACAAGACTAAAACAAACAAATAACTCAAGAGAAAATATATAAATTATTTCTACAATAGAAAGCAGTCGTCAAGGAAACACTTGTACAATATTCCATAGAGAAATTGTCCTAATAAATATTCTTTTCTTAATAATTCATGAAACAAGATCAATTTATAAATTAAAAATTATACAATTTATAAGTAATTATCGAAATGAAGAAATCCTGATATCACAGTGCGGCTCTTATTATTAATGTAGATGAAAATATAACTAATTCCTATTTGTCAAATCTTATTAAGCCTGCTTTCCTTTGGAACAGTAACTCCTGTCAAAACTGTGAAAGTATTATTGGACCTGTATGTATTCTTATCTATTTAAATGATTTGAGAAAAGATCTGGAAACACAGATAAAGATATTTACAGATGATGTTATACTGTATAGAGTAGTAAACGAGTTGCAGGATTGTGAAAGAATGACAGGAGTTACTGTTCCAAAGGAAAGCAGGCTTAATAAGATTTGACAAATAGGAATTAGTTATATTTTCATCTACATTAATAATAAGAGCCGCACTGTGATATCAGGATTTCTTCATTTCGATAATTACTTATAAATTGTATAATTTTTAATTTATAAATTGATCTTGTTTCATGAATTATTAAGAAAAGAATATTTATTAGGACAATTTCTCTATGGAATATTGTACAAGTGTTTCCTTGACGACTGCTTTCTATTGTAGAAATAATTTATATATTTTCTCTTGAGTTATTTGTTTGTTTTAGTCTTGTCAATCTTATGTTAATTTTAAGGACACTTCCTCTAAAGCATTACTTTGTCAATTTTATATATTTTTCATCTAAACAGTGTTATGTGGCTGAAGATGTTGATAATATACGAAACATGTACCACTTTTGACCATTAAAAATTGCCTTAAGCAATCATTGTATCGACTAGGTGGAAAATAAATAAATACTTAATTGTGAATCTATCCAAGGCTTTCGATAGGGTAGATCATGAAAGATTACTGACAAAAATGAGGGCAATTGGACTAGACAGAGGAGTGGTTGAATGTGTGGCTACATTTCTAGAAAATAGAACTCAGGAAATTTGAGTAGGTGAAGCGCTATCTGATCCTTTAACGATTAAGTTGGGGTTCCACAGGGCAGTATTATTGGACCTGTATGTATTCTTATCTATTTAAATGATTTGAGAAAAGATCTGGAAACACAGATAAAGATATTTACAGATGATGTTATACTGTATAGAGTAGTAAACGAGTTGCAGGATTGTGAGCAACTGCAGAGGGACTTTAACAATGTAGCCAGATGGACAGCAGACAATGGTATGAATGTAAATGGGATGAAAAGTCAAGTTGTAAGTTTCACCAAGAGGAAAAATCCTCTCAATTTTCATTATTGTGTTGATGGGGTGATAGCACCTCATGGGAAAAAATGTAAGTACCTATGTTTTGATATAAGGAATGATCTTCATTTGGGTAATCACATTAACAAGGTTGTTAAGAAAAAGGTTACAGATCTCTTCACATGGTTATGAGAGTAATTTGGGGTTTTTACTAAGGGTGTAAAGGCAAAGGCATATAAGTCTTTGGTAAGACCACAGTTAGGGTATGGCCCCAATGTATGGGACCCTCACCAGGACTACTTGATACGAGAACCAGAAAAACTCAAAGGAAAGCAGCACGATTTGTTTTGGGCGATATCCAACAAAGGAGTAGTGTTACTAAAATGTTGCAAACTTTGGGCTGGGAAGACTTACGAGTAGGGAGACAAGATGCTTGACTATGCGGTATGTTACAAGTAATAAATCTCATGTCTATTCCGTACTGAAGATAACAATAAGTAAAATTATTTCAAGAATAAAATTTACTGTATCCACCTATTCAATAAAAATCACAGTTTATAGTGATTAAATTCTACATGAATTACATACACTTTTTAGGTACATGTCCAAGGCCTTGTTTGATTTAAACATTTGAACTTAATACTGTACAAAATGATCTTATTCTAAAAAATTTTTTTTGTAAAAATGTTTTTCTTTAGATGCTTGTGTAGATGGGTTTAAAATGTGTGCATTGAATAAAACTAAAATTTGTGACACGAATACAATAAAACTAAAACTGTCCAAAGTGAAAATTGGATCTTCATCAATTATTGGATGAAACATTAGGTTAATAAAGTTTGTAAAAAGTATGTTTATCCAAAGGTGGTTTTTAATCACCTATGCTGTATGTTTGGCAGCAACAAAACCAGAACTGTGTATGTTGTCAGTCACGCAAAGCTTGAATATCCCAGGTGGACCTTGACCTTAAGATTGTTAATAGGCTGAAGGTGCCCAAAAAGGGGGAAATATGTACCTAAAGAGTATAAGTAATTAATGTAGAATTTCATCATCAGTTTTCCACTCCAGTTGCCCGGGTGTGGTTTACGAGCACTCTCCACTTCTGTCTGTCCATGTACCACTCTTCTCTCAAGACGACATCCCAGCTGATTCCTCTTGTTCCTATGTCCTCTTTCACTTGGTCCAGCCACCTCTTCCTAGGTCTTCCTACCGGTCGTTTTCCGGCCACGACTGTGTGTAGCCATTGTTTTGCTGTCCTTCCATCGTCCATTCGTTTGACATGGCCAAACCATTTCAAACGGGCCCTTGTCACTTTTTCATTCCTTTCATTCCTTACCCTGTCCCTTTTTGTCTTCTGTACCATAATTCGTAGGAACTTCATTTCTGCGGCTTGTAGTTTGCTGTCCACTTGTTGGGTTGTATTGTAGAATTTAATCACAATAAACTGATTTGTATTGAATAGGTGGATACAGTAAATTTTATTCTTGAAAGAATTTTACTTATTATCTTCAATACGGAATAGACATGAGATTTGTTACTTGTAACATGATAGCAAACCAGGCAAATTATCATTTAAACAGATATTTCTATCTTAAGGTCAAAATATGCAAATTAACAAAAGATATAGCATATTTAAAACAATGTCTAGAGCATAAACCATTTCCAAAAACAAATTTAAGACCTACTGTAGCGTTGCCTATTCAGGATCAGAATTCAGGACAGGTGTCTGTGCAAAATCGGTACGAGTCACTCCAGGTAGAACAACAGAGGGAAGATGAGGGACAGGGAACTGTTGCTGAGATGTGTGGGAGTAGGAGGAAGGGAAAAGGTAGGAAAGGAAAATGTAGAGTAGGTGATAGGAAAAGACAGGTGGAACAGGGTCATGGGAAGGAGAAAAGGGAGGAGGAAGTAGCTTCTGCAGTTATCAGGAAAGATAGGGCTGACCAGGAGGGGAGGGGATCAAACGAGGTGGGTAGGGTCGAGGCTCTGGTCATGGGGGATTCCATCGTTAGACACGTGGGGAAAGTGTGTGGAGGAAAGGGTACCAGGGTAGAGTGTTATCCAGGAATTAGGTTGAGGCAGATGTTGAGGAAAGTAGAAGAGATAGAGGAGGGGAAGGAGAAGGTGGTAGTGTTTCACGTTGGTACCAACAACGTAAGGCAAGCTGATATAAGTACCAACATAGTTGGAGATGTGTGGGATCTGGTAAATGCAGCACGGGTGAAGTTTAAGAAAGCGGAGATTGTTATTAGTGGAATACTGTGTAGAAGGGATACTGACTGGAGGGTGATTGGGGATTTAAATGAGACTATGGAGTGGGTATGTGGGAAACTGGGAGTGAAATTTCTAGATCCAAATGGATGGGTAGGAGATAGGGATCTGCGCTCAGATGGCCTTCATTTAAACCGCAGTGGTACGTATAAGTTAGGAAATTTGTTTGGAAGGGTAATAGGGAGGTACATTCAGGGAAACGGGATGGCCTAGGGAGCGGTGATAAGGGAACAGGGAACTGGAAATCAAGTAGGGATGACATAAAATAGTTAGTGTTGAACTGTAGAAGTATTGTAAGGAAAGGAATAGAATTAAGTAATTTAATAGATATATATTCACCAGATATTGTAATAGGAGTTGAATCATGGCTGAGAAATGATATAATGGATGCAGAAATTTTCTCACGGCACTGGAGTGTGTATCGTAGAGATAGGATAGGAAGGGTGGGAGGCGGAGTGTTCATTCTGGTGAAAGAAGAATTTGTAAGCTACGAAAAAGTTAAAGATGAGACACATGAAATTCTAGGTGTAAGGCTCATTTCTAAAGATAATAGGCAACTTGATATATTTGGAGTGTACAGATCGGGAAAGGGTAGCACTGACGCGGATTCAGAATTATTTGATAGGATAGTCAGCTATGTGGGAAACGACATGGAAAGAAATGTGATTGTAGCGGGAGATCTGAATTTGCCAGATGTCAATTGGGAAGGAAATGCGAACGACAGAAAACATGACCAACAAATGGCAAATAAGTTAATATGGGAAGGACAGCTGATTCAGAAAGTGATGGAACCAACCAGAGGGAAAAATATCCTGGATGTGGTGCTGATAAAACCAGATGAGCTCTATAGGGAAACTGAAGTAATAGATGGTATTAGTGATCATGAAGCTGTTTTTGTGGTAGTTAAAAATAAATGTGATAGAAAGGAAGGTCTTAAAAGTAGGACTGTTAGGCAGTACCACATGGCTGATAAAGCAGGCATGAGGCAGTTTCTAAAAAGTAGCTATGATCGGTGGAAAACGGTAAATATAAATGTAAACAGACTCTGGGATGGGTTTAAAGAAATTGTTGAGGAATGCGAAAACAGGTTTGTACCATTAAGGGTGGTAAGGAATCGTAAAGACCCACCTTATTATAATAGAGAAATAAAGAGACTAAGAAGGAGGTGCAGACTGGAAAGAAATAGAGTTAGAAATGGCTGTGGAAGTAAGGAGAAATTGAAGGAACTTACTAGAAAATTGAATCTAGCAAAGAAGGCAGCTAAGGATAATATGATGGCAAGCATAATTGGCAGTCATACAAATTTTAGTGAAAAATGGAAGGGTATGTATAGGTATTTTAAGGCAGAAACAGGTTCCAAGAGGGACATTCCAGGAATAATTAATGAACAAGGGGAGTGTGTATGTGAGGATCTTCAAAAGGCAGAAGTATTCAGTCAGCAGTATGTAAAGATTGTTGGTTACAACGATAATGTCGAGATAGAGGAGGAGACTAAGACCAAAGAAGTAATAAAATTTACATATGATAACAATGACATTTACAATAAGATACAAAAGTTAAAAACTAGAAAAGCGACTGGAATTGATCAGATTTCTGGGGATATACTAAAGACAATGGGTTGGGATATAGTACCATATCTGAAGTACTTATTTGATTATTGTTTGGTCAGAGGAGCTATACCAGATGAATGGAGAGTTGCTATAGTTGCCCCTGTGTATAAAGGAAAGGGTGATAGACATAAAGCTGAAAATTACAGGCCAGTAAGTTTGACATGCATTGTATGTAAGCTTTGGGAAGGCATTCTTTCTGATTATATTAGACATGTTTGTGAAATTAATAACTGGTTCGATAGAAGGCAATTTGGTTTTAGGAAAGGTTATTCCACTGAAGCTCAACTTGTAGGATTCCAGCAAGATATAGCAGATATCTTGGATTCAGGAGGTCAAATGGACTGTATCGCGATTGACCTGTCTAAAGCATTTGATAGGGTGGATCATGGGAGACTACTGGCAAAAATGAGTGCAATTGGACTAGACAAAAGAGTGACTGAATGGGTTGCTATATTTCTAGAAAATAGATCTCAGAGAATTAGAGTAGGTGAAGCTTTATCTGACCCTGTAATAATTAAGAGGGGAATTCCTCAAGGCAGTATTATCGGACCTTTATGTTTTCTTATATACATAAATGATATGAGTAAAGGAGTGGAATCGGAGGTAAGGCTTTTTGCGGATGATGTTATTCTCTATAGAGTGATAAATAAGTTACAAGATTGTGAGCAACTGCAACGTGACCTCGAAAATGTTGTGAGATGGACAGCAGGCAATGGTATGTTGATAAACGGGGTTAAAAGTCAGGTTGTGAGTTTTACAAGTAGGAAAAGTCCTCTCAGTTTCAATTACTGCGTTGATGGGGTGAAAGTTCCTTTTGGGGATCATTGTAAGTATCTAGGTGTTAATATAAGGAAAGATCTTCATTGGGGTAATCACATAAATGGGATTGTAAATAAAGGTTACAGATCTCTGCACATGGTTATGAGGGTGTTTAGGGGTTGTAGTAAGGATGTAAAGGAGAGGGCATATAAGTCTCTGGTAAGACCCCAACTAGAGTATGGTTCCAGTGTATGGGACCCTCACCAGGATTACCTGATTCAAGAACTGGAAAAAATCCAAAGAAAAGCAGCTCGATTTGTTCTGGGCGATTTCCAACAAAAGAGTAGCGTTACAAAAATGTTGCAATGTTTGGGTTGGGAAGAATTGAGAGAAAGAAGAAGAGCTGCTCGACTAAGTGGTATGTTACATGTCATAAACCTCATTTTAGGTCCGTATTGAAAAATTTTTAACAGTTCAACAATAATAAAGGTGTTTCAATTTATTCCACCTATTCAATACTTATATTTTCACTTATAGTTGTTACATAATTAAATTCGTAGTTACATGGGACATGTTTCGCCCTCAATTAAGGGCATCTTCAGCCTAAATACAATAATCAAAAATACAACTAAATTAAAAGTGGAAGTTAAATACAATCATCAAAAATACAACTAAAATAAAAAGTGGAAGTTAAAAGTTTAGTCTGTTATTAAAATTCGGAACAATAAAAATGTGAAAAATGATAAAATAAAAAGATGCTAATGGAAAACTGTCTTATGATTAAACTATAATCTTGTCGGAGACTAAAACTTCTATTAAAATTCTAATTAAAACAGTTCATATAAAATATTGGAAAATCAAAGTGGTAGTAATAAAAAGCCAACGACATGAGGGCGTGTACACAAGCATAAACTTGATTGTCATGAATACAATCTTATCAAGGCTGCTGATGAAATTCGTAGCAAGTAAGGCAGAAGCCGGAATTATTAAAGTCAGTTAGTTCGAATAAATTTAGGATACCTAATATATTTAATTCTTCAAACCCTAATACTCCTCCCATACCTACAGATATTAGGCCTACTTCCAGCAATGCAGTTGACTCCGCCCCTTTGTCAGCCTCGTCACATTTGACTCCACCCATCCTCTCCTCCCTTCCGCACTCCCCTATTCCTTCCCCTCCGAGTTCACTACCGCCTCTGCAGCACAGTTATAACACCAGACTCAGAGCCAACAGACGGGCAGCAACCAACTCAACAGTAGTTAACAAATAACAACTTCCACTTACATGTAAGTCCTCATCTGTTTCAAAATTATGTAAGACTGAATTCTCTCCTTACGTTCAATTTCTTATTTCTTCTTTTCCTTCTCTTACAGAAAACTTATTTCTGCATCTGTTGACATTTTCTGGCAAGGATTCAGCCATTTTATTACCTACCGGTGCTAACGGCCTCTTACAATTTTTTCAATAGACGCTTCTGCCTTACTTGCTACGAATTTCATCAGCACCCTTGATAAGATTGTATTCATGACAATCAAGTTTATGCTTGTGTACACGCCCTCATGTCGTTGGCTTTTTATTACTACCACTTTGATTTTCCAATATTTTATATGAACTGTTTTAATTAGAATTTTAATAGAAGTTTTAGTCTCCGACAAGATTATAGTTTAATCATAAGACAGTTTTCCATTAGCATCTTTTTATTTTATCATTTTTCACATTTTTATTGTTCCGAATTTTAATAACAGACTAAACTTTTAACTTCCACTTTTTATTTTAGTTGTATTTTTGATGATTGTATTTAACTTCCACTTTTAATTTAGTTGTATTTTTGATTATTGTATTTAGGCTGAAGATGCCCTTAATTGAGGGCGAAACATGTCCCATGTAACTACGAATTTAATTATGTAACAACTGTAAGTGAAAATATAAGTATTGAATAGGTGGAATAAATTGAAACACCTTTATTATTGTTGAACTGTTAAAAAATTTTCAATACGGACCTAAAATGAGGTTTATGACATGTAATGTGACAGCCAACCAGGCAAAATGTAGATTAAATAAGTTTCTCAATCTGAAAATGAAGATTTGTAAGTTAGGAAAAGATTTAGCTTTTCTTAAACAATGTCTGAGACTAAAACTTGTACCTACTTTTCTTAAATCAACACCACGTAAGAACATAAGCAATCCAAGCCATAATGTAACCCAAAATAAGGTAAATGAATTATGGCTTAAAAATGAAATCAAGGCATATTACAGGAAGAAATCCAAATTGAATTTGCAATTATATAACGTTCACTTAGCGGTGACTCAGGATTTAGCCCCATTAGAATGGCAGTCTTTTTATCAACACATGGAACACAAATTAACATACGCACTTAGTAAGAAACAGGATACATTGAATAAGAAATTGAATCATTTAATAGACACACAAATACGTCGTAGTAAACAAACGAAACAAGAACAAATTAAGGGCCCATCGGACAATGTTACTCCCACGGTAGTTAACTTGACCAAGGTAAAATTTACGGAAGGAGAGAATGACCTACTTAAAAGGGGTCCACAATACAATTGGCCTAATAAAGATAGAGAAATAGATATCATTAACCCAGTTGCAGAAGCGGAGGCGAACATATCAAAACTCCCACGCGATGTACAAGACGAAGTAAGATTGGAGTTAAAGAAGAAATTACCCAGACTGGCTAAAGAAATTTATTCCAATTTTGATCCCAAACAACAGAAAACAATAAAAAACATGAAATCGAAAATTGAAGATAACAATATTATAGTAACCAAGGCTGACAAGGGGGGTGCGATCGTTTTGATGGATAAAGATACATATATCAAGAAAACTGAAGAATTTTTTGATAATAACAAATACACATTAGTAACAAAAAATCCGCTAACTAAAATTCAACGCAACTTAAAAGCCTTACTTAAAAGATCCACATCTCTCTTTACTGAACAAGAACAATTAAAACTTGTCAATATGAATCCTAGGCTCCCGGAAACTAGAGCTATGCCCAAAATACATAAAAAAGATATTCCGATTCGTCCGATTATCAATTGCCGTAATTCTCCCACGTATAAAGTCTCCAAATACATTCACAATTTTTTGAAAAGACATTACACTTTTAATAATAAACAACCATTAAGAAATTCCATTGACTTGTGTGACATTTTGCTTGGATTTGGCGTACTTCCAAACCAGATGATGTGTTCGTATGACGTAGTGAATATGTTCCCGAATATTCCGACAGATAAAACTCTTAATATCATTCATGATAATATTTGTAAACACAGTAATCTTAGTAAAATGGAAGTAGAAGAATTCACTAGATTGTTAAAGTTCGTATTAGACAATAATTACTTCACATTTAACAATAATATTTATAAACAGAATGGATTAGCAATGGGTGACCCAATATCGGGCATCCTTGCCGACATATTTATGGATTCAATCGAACACAATGAAATAATAGCAAAAATTAAAGGAATAGATTTATGGTTGAGATATGTAGATGATACATTTGTAATCATAAACAAAGATGTCACTAACAGTCAAGAAATCTTAAATAAATTAAATGAAATCGAACCTAATTTGAAATTCACGAGAGAGGACGAAGTCGATAACTCATTGAATATTCTAGATATAACAGTTACGCGTAAGGTTAACACTTTTGATTTCCAAATATTTAGAAAACCGACACAATCATCTACAACTATAAACAATTCCTCTTTACACCCGAGTTCACATAAACAAGCATCTTTTCACAGTCTAATTTATAGAGCACTTAGAATCCCTCTATCTCCCAAGAATTTGAAGAAAGAATTAAATTATATTAGATACCTCGCTAAACAAAATGGTTTCAAAATAGAAATGATCAACAAATTAATCAATAAAATTAAGAACAAATTATCTACGAATCTGATACCAGAAAAGACCAAAAAAACTGAGTATGCTACATTCACTTTTAATAATCCAGCTATACACCAGATTACTAGCGTATTCAAGAAACATAATTTTAATATAGCTTTTAGAACTACTAATACTAACCAGTCCATATTATTTAATCATAAAAAAGTTAATTATGATAAGAATCGTTATTTAGGATCGGGAGTATACAGACTTAAATGTACTCAGTGTAATTTTTCATATGTTGGACAGACTGGGAGAAATTTTATGACAAGATACATGGAACATGTTAACGCGGAAAAACATAGGAAATACTCAGCGATGAGTTTGCATATGAGGGAGACTGGTCACAGATTTGAATCCATAGAGAAAGACTTAGCGATAATTAGAAACATACAAAAAGGAAGAATGCTGAACGAATTAGAAAGTTTATACATCTATTTAGATCAGACGTACAATAAGCAAAAGAATCTCAATGAAACCACGGACAATAAAAGTATGCTACATGAATTAATGCCGGAATTATTAAAGTCAGTTAGTTTGAATAAATTTAGGATACCTAATATATTTAATTCTTCAAACCCTAATACTCCTCCCATACCTACAGATATTAGGCCTACTTCTAGCAATGCAGTTGACTCCGCCCCTTTGTCAGCCTCGTCACATTTGACTCCACCCATCCTCTCCTCCCTTCCGCACTCCCCTATTCCTTCCCCTCCGAGTTCACTACCGCCTCTGCAGCACAGTTATAACACCAGACTCAGAGCCAACAGACGGGCAGCAACCAACTCAACAGTAGTTAACAAATAACAACTTCCACTTACATGTAAGTCCTCATCTGTTTCAAAATTATGTAAGACTGAATTCTCTCCTTACGTTCAATTTCTTATTTCTTCTTTTCCTTCCTTCTCTTACAGAAAACTTATTTCTGCATCTGTTGACATTTTCTGGCAAGGATTCAGCCATTTTATTACCTACCGGTGCTAACGGCCTCTTACAATTTTTCAATAGACGGTTCTGCCTTACTTGCTACGAATTTCATCAGCAGCCTTGATAAGATTGTATTCATGACAATCAAGTTTATGCTTGTGTACACGCCCTCATGTCGTTGGCTTTTTATTACTACCACTTTGATTTTCCAATATTTTATATGAACTGTTTTAATTAGAATTTTAATAGAAGTTTTAGTCTCCGACAAGATTATAGTTTAATCATAAGACAGTTTTCCATTAGCATCTTTTTATTTTATCATTTTTCACATTTTTATTGTTCCGAATTTTAATAACAGACTAAACTTTTAACTTCCACTTTTTATTTTAGTTGTATTTTTGATGATTGTATTTAACTTCCACTTTTAATTTAGTTGTATTTTCGATTATTGTATTTAGGCTGAAGATGCCCTTAATTGAGGGCGAAACATGTCCCATGTAACTACGAATTTAATTATGTAACAACTATAAGTGAAAATATAAGTATTGAATAGGTGGAATAAATTGAAACACCTTTATTATTGTTGAACTGTTAAGTGGTATGTTCCGGGCTGTCAGCGGAGAGATGGCGTGGAATGACATTAGTAGACGAATAAGTTTGAATGGCGTTTATAAAAGTAGGAAAGATCACAATATGAAGATAAAGTTGGAATTCAAGAGGACAAACTGGGGCAAATATTCATTTATAGGAAGGGGAGTTAGGGATTGGAATAACTTACCAAGAGAGATGTTCAATAAATTTCCAATTTCTTTGAAATCATTTAGGAAAAGGCTAGGAAAACAACAAATAGGGAATCTGCCACCTGGGCGACTGCCCTAAATGCAGATCAGTATTGATTGATTGATTGATTGATTGATACTAACACGTATACACAAATAATAATAATAATAATAATAATAATAATAATAATAATAATAATAATGCAATGATATTGATAACAATGAACGTGGAAATAATAATACTGACAATAATATGAATAGGGAAATAGTAAAATGAAACAGTAGCGGTGGTTACACATCAAAATATGTAAATTGTTGTTCTGTACTTAACATCTCTTCAACACGTACTAAATGTACGTAACACGACCTAATAGGTTGAAAGTCGGTTTTGATTACAATGCGGTCGTGAAAATTCAATATTCATTGAAAATTTACATTAAACTAGAAAATACCAAAACATTAGAAGGAATAAATGAAACATAATAGAATTTTTTAAACAAACAGAAATAGCATTTACCAAGCAAGAGGAAGGGTTCCCGGAGGGGAGCGCGTCTGCTCTCGATGATGGTCAGATGGAATAGACGCGGCCAAATCGCATAACACACATGAAGCAGCAGAAGGCCGGAAATTGACGAACCACAATCAACCAATAGGACTCTGTTCCACTAGATTCCCGTTCATTTTGCCAATCCAGTTGCATGACCATATATGTTCATATTAAGACAGTTAGCAATTTCTTGAATATTCCTATTGTGACATCTGTTTCAACACTGGTAACCGCACGTGCGGTATAGGATGCCTCAAAATTAAAGCACCTTACAAAATTTTTCAAATGTTCCAAAATTACAATTCTTGATATACAGATCACTTAATCACTCTTGCAATGTTAACAATAAAGTTTATATGTCCCATACTTGAGGTTTCCCTAAATTACATTTTTTTTTTCCAGTTACATAAAATGTGGATACAAAACTCACTCCAAAATACTTCTTGCATCTTGCAATGTTCATTCTGTCCAGAAATAAAATGTTACACATATTAAGAAACACTATAATCAATGATTTTCAAATAAAGAGTAAATAGTAATTTATATTTTCAAACTCAATTATTACTTTCACAACACACAATGCTTAGTTCCAGTTCTCCATCCCACCACCAGCGACACCTACGCAGAGAAAAAATTTAACCAACATGAATAGGATTCAAAACAAGGTCAACGATATTTGGATAAGAAATGAAATTAAATCAGCTTACAAAAAGAAATCCCTCTTACATGTACAATTATATAAGGTTCATTTATTTTTGGCCCAAAAATTGTCATCATTGGAATGGAATTCATTCCAGCTACATGTAGACAGTAAATTGAATATTTCATTGAAAAGTAAGCAAGCAACTCTTGATTAAAAAAAACTCTCGCAATTACTACAGTCTCAAGTACAATCATCCGCAAGTAATATATTTTTGCAAAGAACAGTATCCCCACATGATAATACACCCACAGTAGTCAATTTAACGAACATTCAATTTTCAGAAGAAGAGAGCGGAAAAAAAAGTAACGGACATCATGAATACAGTAGCAGAGATAGAAACCAATATTTCGAAACTCCCTATTGAGATACAGAATGATGTCAGATTCAAAGTAAAAAAGGAAATTACCAAAACTAGCTGAAGAAATAAATGTAAATTTTGATCTCAATCACAAAAAACTAATTCAGAATTTAAAAACAAAGATAGACAATAACATTATTGTTACAAAGGTGCATAAAGGCGGTTCTGCGATCCTCTTTAGATAAACAGTTCTACACACAGAAAACAGAAGAATTCTTTAATGATAAGAGTTGTTTGGTAGTCAACAAAGACCAGACTGTAAGAATTCAGTGAAATTTAAAAACTTTAATAAAACGTTCTAATTTTCTTTTTAATGAACAAGAGCAACAAAAACTTTTCAACATAAACCCCAATATCCCAACCGCTAGAGCCTTGTCGAAGATTCATAAGAAGGACACTCCACTGCATTGTAGAAACAGCCTCACCTATAAAGTGTCGAAATTCATCCATGGTTTTTGAAAAAACCTTTTGTATTCAACAATAAATACCCCTTAAAAAATTCAATTAGTTTTTGTGAAGTTTTGAAAAAGTTTAATTTGCAGCCTAACCATATTATGTGTTCTTACAATATCGTAAACATGTTCCCGAACATTCCTACTAAAGAAACTGTTTGAATTATCCATGACAACATCAATAAACACAGCGGCCTTAGTAAAATGGAAATCGAAGAATCAATGAAGATATTAAATTTCGTTCTAAACAACAGATATTTACATGGATTCAATAGAACATACAAAAATTATTTCACAAACTAAGGGTATTTGTTTATGGCTTAGATTTGTTGACGATAATTTTGTAGTTATCAACAAAAATATTAGTAATAGGGATGATGACGAGATATTGGATTTTAAACAAAATAGACCCCAAAATTAAATTTACCAAAGAGATGAAGTCCAAAATCCTTTAATTTTTTAAAACTAACATTTACGCATATGCATAACACCATTGAATTTCGAATTTATAGGAAACCTACTCATTCACCCTTAACTATTAAAGATTCATCCCTGCACCCCAAGACTCGATAACAAGCCGCCTTTCATAGCTTAATATATAAAGCTCTAAAAGTTCCTCTTTCTCCAGATAATTTAGAAACAGAACTAAAATATATAAGACAATTAACTCAGTTCAATGTTTTTAAAATAAATATGGTCAACCGGTTAATTAATAAAATCAAAATTAGACTATCCTCTAATCCAAGAAAAATAGCTACGCCACATTTACATATAACAACACACATATTCATCAAATCACAAATATTATTTTTTAAGAAAACATCAATATAGCCTTCCGGACAGTAAATAATACATACATTCATACATACATACATACATACATTATCATTATAGGCTGTTATGCCTTTCAGCGTTCAGTCTGCAAGCCTCTGTGAATTTACCAAACATCGCCACGATCCTCGATTTGCAACTAGTGTTGTGGCCTCATTTAGTTCTATACCTCTTATCTTTAAATCATTAGAAACCGAGTCTAACCATCGTTGTCTTGGTCTCCCTCTACTTCTCTTACCCTCCATAGCAGAGTCCATTATTCTTCTAGGTAACCTATCCTCCTCCATTCGCCTCACATGACCCCACCACCGAAGCCGGTTTATGCGTACAGCTTCATCCATCGAGTTCATTCCTAAATTAGCCTTTATCTCCTCATTCCGAGTACCCTCCTGCCATTGTTCCCACCTGTTTGTACCAGCAATCATTCTTGCTACTTTCATGTCTGTTACTTCTAACTTATGATAAGATATCCTGAGTCCACCCAGCTTTTGCTCCCGTAGAGCAAAGTTGGTCTGAAAACAGACCGATGTAAAGATAGTTTCGTCTGGGAGCTGACTTCCTTCTTACAGAATACTGCTGATCGCATCTGCAAGCTCACTGCATTAGCTTTACGACACCTTGATTCAATCTCACTTACTATATTACCATCCTGGGAGAACACACAACCTAAATACTTGAAATTATCGACCTGTTCTAGCTTTGTATCACCAATCTGACATTCAATTCTGTTGAATTTCTTACCTATTGACATCAATTTAGTCTTCGAGAGGCTAATTTTCATACCATACTCATTGCACCTATTTTCAAGTTCCAAGATATTAGACTGCAGGCTTTCGGCATAATCTGCCATTAAGACCAAGTCATCAGCATAGGCCAAACTGCTTACTACATTTCCACCTAACTGAATCCCTCCCTGCCATTTTATACCTTTCAGCAGATGATCCATGTAAACTAAGAACAGCAAAGGTGAAAGATTACAGCCTTGTCTAACCCCTGTAAGTACCCTGAACCAAGAACTCATTCTACCATCAATTCTCACTGAAGCCCAATTGTCAACATAAATGACTTTGATTGATTTTAATAATCTACCTTTAATTCCATTGTCCACCAGTATAGTGAACATCTTTTCCCTCGGTACCCTGTCATATGCTTTTCTCTAGATCTACGAAACATAAACACAACTGCCTATTCCTCTCGTAGCATTTTTCAATTACCTGGCGCATACTGAAAATGTGATCCTGACAGCCTCTCTGTGGTCTGAAACCACACTGGTTTTCATCCAACTTCCTCTCAACGACCGATCGCACCCTCCCTTCCAAGATGCCAGTGAATACTTTGCCTGGTATACTAATCAATGAGATACCTCGATAGTTGTTGCAATCCTTCCTGTTCCCTTGTTTATAGATAGGTGCAATTACTGCTTTTGTCCAATCTGAAGGTACCTTACCAACACTCCACGCTAATTTTACTACTCTGTGAAACCATTTCATCCCTGCCTTCCCACTATACTTCACCATTTCTGGTCTAATTTCATCTATTCCTGCTGCCTTATGACAATGGAGTTTATTTACCATCCTTTCCACTTCCTCAAGCATAATTTCACCAACATTTTCCTCCTTCCCATGAGCTTGGCTGTTTGAAACACCACCAGGATGATTTCCTTTTACATTGAGAAGATGTTCAAAATATTCCCTCCACCTCTCCAGTGATTCCCTGGGATCTATTATGAGTTCACCTGAATTACTCAAAACACTGTTCATTTCCCTTTTCCCTCCCTTCCTAAGATTCTTTATTACTGTCCAGAAAGGTTTCCCTGCTGCTTGACCTAGCCTTTCCAGGTTATTACCAAAATCTTCCCAGGACTTTTTGGATTCAACAACTATTTGTTTCGCTCTGTTTCTTTCATCTACGTACAAATCCCTGTCTGCCTCGGCCCTTGTTTGGAGCCATTTCTGATAAGCCTTCTTTTTACGTGTACAGGCTGCTCTCACTTCATCATTCCACCAAGATGTTCGCCTTTTCCCATCTTTACACACAGTCGTTCGTAGGCATTCCCTTGCTGTTTCTACTACAGCATCCCTGTATGCCACCCATTCACTTTCTATATCCTGAACCTGCTTACTGTCTACTGCTCAAAACTTCTTGCTAATCATATCCATGTACTTCTGTCTAATTTCCTCGTCGTGGAGATTTTCTACCCTTATTCGTTTGCAGACATATTTCACTTTCTCTATCGTAGGCATAGAGATACTTAGTTCACTACAGATCAGATAGTGGTCTGTATCATCGAAAAATCCACGAAAAACTCTTACATTCCTAACATATTTCCTGAATTCAAAGTCTGTTAAGATATAGTCTATTATGGATCTGGTACCCCTAGCCTCCCACGTGTAGCAGTGAATAGGCTTATGCTTGAAGAATGTATTCATAACAGCTAAACCCATACTAGCACAGAAGTCCAGCAAATGCTTCCCATTCCCATTAGCTTCCATATCTTCCCCACATTTACCAATCACCCTTTCGTATCCTTCAGTTCTATTTCCAACTCTCGCATTGAAATCACCCATTAGCACTATTCTATCCTTGGTGTTGACCCTGACCACGATGTCACTCAATGCTTCATAAAACTTGTCAACTTCATCTTCATCTGCACCCTCACATGGTGAATACACGGACACAATTCTTGTCCTAATTCCTCCAACTGACAAATCTATCCACATCATTCGCTCATTTACATGCCTAACAGAAACTATGTTGTGTGCAATGGTATTCCTGGTAAAGAGCCCTACCCCAGACTCTGCCCTTCCCTTTCTAATACCCGTCAAGTACACTTTATAATCTCCTATCTCTTCCTCATTATCTCCCCTTACCCGAATATCACTTACTCCTAGCACATCCAGATGCATCCTCTTTGCTGACAGCCAGTTCTACCTTCTTTCTTCCATAAGCCCCATTAATATTGATAGCTCCCCATCGAATTCCATTTCGTTCGCCAAGTTGTTTCCAAGGATTCCCTCGCCTGTCAAATGGGAGTGGGACTCCATTACTCCCATAGGTCCGAGGCTTGCTTAAAATGTTCTGAGCTCGGTAAATTCATGAAGCAGGATGCTACCCTGCTTGCACATAGTCCAGGTGAGGATCTCTCCTCTAACGGGTTATGGACCACCGGTGAATTGTATAGTCCTAGCCGCCCGAGCACAAGGAGGGCCATGACTCAGAATATGTCCGAGATGCCCACTCCCATTCCATAGCAACTGGTATCCCGACTCTCAGGACCACTTGCTAGGCCACTCAGCCGTTGCCCATGGTTCACGCACTAGGACGTGACTACAGTAACCCACAAATATGAACCATCAGTAAATAATAACCATAACATATTTTTCAACCACAATAAGGTCAATAATAATAATAATAATAACAACAACAACAACAGTTACTCAAGATGTGGGGTTTATAGACTAAAGTGTACACAATGTGGGTTCTCGTATCTAGGTCAAACTGTGAGGAGCTTTTATACAAGGTATTTGGAACACTACAATGCTTCCAAACACAAGTATTCAGCCATGAGCCAGCACATGAGTGAAACGGGACATAAATTCACTTCAATAGAAAAAGATCTAACCATCGCTAGAAGTATAGGTAAGGGGAAATTATTGAACACAATGGAAAATTTGTACATTTTTTGACCAAACCTATAATAAAGATAATCTTAACGTCATTGACAACAAAAATCTGTTATGTCAGATAACTCCAAGGTTGATCCATACTGTAAATCAGAATAAAATCAGAATAAGGTCCCTACTATTTTTCAATCACAGCACTCAAATGTTCCATTTAACAAGCCTAATGTTAGACCCGCCCACACCAGTTCGGGTAACACTTCTCTAGCAATAACACAGGTGCACAAAGTACAACCTTCTCCTCTTCCCCCTCTATACTCCACTCCTCCGTTACTGCATCAGTACTTCACTGGGAGTAGAAAGGTTAGTCGGTCAGACGCAACCGGAACAGGTGGTTCCAACTAACATCAGACTGGATGAGTAAGTTTGACCACAATTGTGGGGTATTATACTACTATCTTTATAATTATCAATGCAGGATCTAACATTTGTCATTCTAAATTTCTTTTTCTTTTCGTTCAGTTACAGACCTTATTCATAAATCATTCTAAGGTAAATAAACGAATCAACAAGAACAGTAGTCTAATAAGAATGGCATAAAAAATCCAGGAAGCATTTTGTTAGAGGAGCAGTTACCTATGAAGGATATTTGACACATAATTTCAACACATATGACGTTTAACCTATAATTGTACTAAATTCCTTAAAAAAATAGTATCATCCAACCTTGCTTCTTTCCACATGGGATATTCAAGTGTTGCATGATTGACAACATACAACAGTTCCGGTTTTGTTGCTGCCAAACGTATGACATACGTGATTAAAAAGAACCTTTGGATGAACATACTTTTTACTAACTTTATTAACCTAATGTTTCATCCAATAATTGATGAAGATCCAATATTTGCTTTGCACAATTTTAGTTAAATGTAGATAATTTTTGTTGTATTCATGTCACAAATTTTAGTTTTATTCAGCGCACACATTTTATACCCATGTACACAGCATCTAAAGAAAAACTTTTTTACAAAAAAGTTTTAGTATAAGATCTTTTTGTATAGCATTAAGTTCAAATGTTTAACTCAAACAAAAGGCCTTGGACTTGACCTTAAGATTGTTAATAGGCTGACGATGTCCAAAAAGTGCAAAACATGTACCTAAAAAGTGTATGTAATTCATGTAGAATTTTTTTTTTTTTCGTTTGGCTATTGCTATTACATGTAATAAATATCATTTTTGGTCCGTATTGATGATATTTGATTGAAATAATAACATTAAGTTATTTATTAGACCACCTAATCAATACATAATCGTCTTGGATGATTCACATATTCACTATTATTCACTATGATTCACTATTAGCTAACAAATTTATGTGAATCATCCAAGACGATTTTGTATTGATTAGGTGGTCTAATAAATAACTTAATGTTATTATTTCAATGGCTATTGCTAATCGAGTGCAGCCCTTGTAAGGCAGACCCTCCATTGAGCGTGGGCGGCATCTGCCATGTGTAGGTAACTGCGTGTTATTGAGGTGGAGGATAGTGTTATGTGTGGTGTGTGAGTTGCAGGGATGTTGGGGACAGCACAAACACCCAGCCCCTGGGCCATTGGTATTAACTAATAAAGGTTAAAATTCCTGACCCAGCTGGGAATCGAACCCAGGACCCTCTGAACTGAAGGCCAGGACCCTGACCATTCAGCCAACGAGTATGTTGATTTTAATCACTATAAACTGTGTGATTTGTATTGAATAGGTGGATACAGGAAATTTTATTCAGAATTTGACTTATGCGGTATGTTTCGAGCTGTCAGTGGTGAGTTGGAATGGAATGACATAAGTAAAGAATATGCTTGAGAGGAGGTTTTAAAAGTAGGAAACATCATAATATGGAGATAGAGTAGGAGTTCAAGAGGACAGATTGGGGCAAATATTCATTTTTAGGACAAGGAGTAAAGGATTGGTAAAAATTTTCAAGGGAAATATTTAATAAATTTCTACGTTAGTCGAAAATATTTAAAAAGAAAAAAGAAAAAAAAGAAAGAAAAGAAATAAATGTAAATATGAGATAAACAATTAATAGGTAATCTGCCACCTGGTCAACCACCCTAAATTCAGATTTTTGATGATTGATTGATACGGAAAAGCTTATTTATTTCACATTGTGGATATTATGTTATACGTAAAGATACAAGGAAATTTATTTTCTATAGTTACCAGCTTGCTTGTCATTGACACTTCCTTGTAAATGCAAAGAGAATATTAATACATACAGTGGAGTTGAGAAATGTACAAATGTAGAATTGTTGTGAAGTCCGAAATGATGCAGGTGACAGTTCCACTACGACTATTACAAACCAGTTAAAAACACTGGTTGGGCGTGTTTACACAAACTGGAGAGAGAGTGCAGTTATATGTTTCTGTGCAACTTGTATGAACTTGTAGTTCAGAATTGTCAGTTAAGTCTTGTTTGTCTCACGCATCTCAAATGATTCCCTTTTTCTCCTACTTTCTCATCGACAGTGGTCTCAAGCTGATAAACTGGCGTGCACACAATTATTGTTTGCTTGTGTAACCACCATAATCCCAATGAACTCGTATTTCCCATCAGGTCAGAGCAGATTCTGATATCCATGTTACTTTTTTTTTTTAACATTGTGTTTTACTTTTCGAATGCCAAAGAGCAAATATTTAATTTTGGTACACAAGGGATATTCAGCATGCTAATAAGTAATATATAATGTACCTGTTTTGTCAGAAATAACAGATGCAGATATCACAATATACAGTACTTCAATCTATGAGTGAGATGTTATAGAATATTTTAAATGAGGGTCAAACTGAAACTAAAGAGTAACAGTTTTTCAACCGGACAAGTTGGCCATGTGGTTAGGGCCACGTAGCTGTGAGCTTGCATCCAGGAGATAGTGGGTTCGAACCCCACTGTCGGCAGCCCTGAAGATGGTTTTTTCGCGGTTTCCCATTTTCATACCAGGCAAATGCTGGGGCTTAAGACCACGGCCGCTTCCTTCCCACTCCTAGGCCTTTCCTCTCCCATCATCGCTGTAAGACCTATCTGTGTCAGTGCGACGTAAAACAAATTGTAAATAAAATTGTTTTTTATGAATCAGGCGTTCTTGTTGTTAAAAACCACATGCACCACTTTTAAACATATTCCCACTTCCTCAACAATCGCTTTAAACCCATCCCAGAGTCTGTTTACATTTTTATTTACCGTTTTTCACCGATCATAGTTACTTTTTAAAAACTCCCTTATGCCCGTTTTATCAGCCATATGGTACTGCTTAACCTTTTCATTGCTGAGATAAATTCTCTTTTGTAAAAGCCCTGTGCTGAATTATTTTTAATATTTAACTTCAATACTTAAAAGTCGGAAATAAGATGGAAAAAACCAGAGGGTTCTTGCCTGCTTGTCATATATTTTTATACTAAATATGGAAGGTCCTAAACTGATTTTTCTAACACAAAATTAGCTATATGTTGTGCAGGAAATTCAAGGTTGTCCAATATAAAAGGCCAACAATTGAACAAAAATTGAACTAATAATAAAAAATAACAGTAAAAAGCTCAACTTACATGTTTCAGTGGCTATAGGTTGTCCTAGCTGTCCACTTTCAAGCACCGATATATAACTAAACTGAAGACAATAAATTCAGGGGTGTCTAAAATGAGTAAAAGTGTATCTAAATTTTACGGTAAAATATTATTCAAGATAAAACACTGAGAATGCATTAAAAATTCCTATACATCTTGGTTTGATATCAAAATAAAAAATGGTCCAGACTAGTTAATCAAGGGTTGTACAAAACTGGTAATTCCAAAACTGAGGGTAGCCTACATTTTTTTTAAATCGCATGTTTTCTTTGGAAGTGTTCATTTGCACGAAACAAGTTCATCTCCGTCAGTACCTTACTAGGGTATGGTAATTTCCGAAGCAGGGGTGAACACAGAATCTAACATCACATTTTTCACACATATATCTTTCTTTCCTCCTTTTCTCATCAAGGTAGTGTTTGAACACACATGGCAGTACCTGGAAGGAAATCTCTTCTTCGGGGTGGATGGTACAGGGGAAGGAAAATGTCTCTTTGTCGGTCTAAGCGGTTTGTCCCCAGCTGGTTGGACAACTTCTGTACTTTCATTATAATCGGTGTCATCACTATCATCATTATTCTCGAAATCACTAAAATCGGAATATTCATATTCCGATTCTAATGTAGATAGCACTCTTACAACCTCGGACTCGGCAAGATCGCGCGCTTTACTGGCGGTCGACATACTGTAGCTTACTCATCCCTGACGCGGGCCTCAGTGCTAGCTTGCACCCTGGGCATACCTCAGAGCAGCTCTTAAAGCAGAGTGTCGTATTTATCTCAATAACTCGTGAATGAATTAACAGATTGTCATTTCGTAAGCTCCTATCTACTGCAGAGAGATATGTGTATCCGCCCACGGAGTTTGAATGACTTCTTATGTCATCATTGAGAGTATTGTGTTGATAAAGTCAGAAGAATGTCACGCTCACAATATTACGGACGCAGCAGAGCAGCGGACACTCTCCGCGCTCGCAATATTGCGAGCGCAGCAATGTAAAGGTTAATAGTCCTACTTTTAAGACCTTCCTTTCTAACGCATTTATTTTTAACTACAACAAAAACTGCTTCATGATCGCTAATACCATCTATTACTTCGGTTTCTCTATACAGCTCATCTGGTTTTACCAGCGCCCTGTCCAAAATATTCTTCCCTCTAGTTGGTTCCATCACTTTCTGAGTCAGCTGTCCTTCCCATATTAACTTATTTGCCATTTGTTGGTCATGCTTCCTGTCATTCGCATTACCTTTCCAATTGACATTTAGTAAATTGAGATCTCCCGCTACATTCCTTTCCATACCGTTTCCCACATAGCTGATTATCTTATCAAATAATTCTGAATCAGCATCAGTGCTACCCTTTCCCAATCTGTACACTCCAAAGACATCAAGTTGCCTCTCATCTTTAGAAATGAGCCTTACATGTAGAATTTCTTGTTTCTCATCTTTAACTTTTTTCATAGTTTACAAATTTTCTTTCACCAGAATGAATACTCCTCCTACCAATCCTATCCTATCTCTATGATACCTACTCCATTTCTGTGAGAAAATGTCTGCATCCATTATCATTTCTCAGCCATGATTCAACTCGTATCACAATATCTGGTAAGTATATATCTATTAAATTAATTGTATTCCTTTCTTTATGATACTTCTACAGTTCAACACTAACATTTTCATGTCATCCCTACTTAATTTCCACATCCCTGTACCCTTATCACCGCTCCCTAGACCACCCCATTTCCCTGAATGTAGCTGCTTATAACCCATCTAAACAAATTACCTAACTTATACGTACCATTGCGGTTTAAGTGAAGGCCACCTGAGAGCATATCCCTATCTCCTACCCATCCATTAGGATCTAGAAATCTCACTCCCAGTTTCCCACATACTCAGTCCATAGTCTCATTTAAATCCCCAATCACATTTGTCAGTATCCCTCCTACACAGTATTTCACTGATAACAATCTCTGCTTCTCTAAATTTCGCCCGTGCTGCATTTACCAGATCTCACACATCCCCAACTATGTTGGTACTTATACCTGCTTGCCTGGACAGATCTTCCCACCCCATTTCCTCCCTTGGTGAACTCAGCAGAGTGAGCACATGCATTATAGTGTTTCCAGGGTGTTTATTGTACAATCCACAGCAGAACTTGAGGAGTGTTAGGACTTAACAATAAGAATTTATGGTTTCCCCAGGTTCTAGAAAATCAACCAGAATGCACTCCTTTGCATTCCAGAAGACTTTTCCCAGCAGTCTGCACTGTTTTTGCTTTCTTCTTCGTCAGTGAATTTCGTGCTGTACCTTTTGTTTTCAATTGATAATTATCGCATCATTACAATGATGGAATCAGCTTTCATCACCTGTCACAATAACGAACAAAAAATTTCAATCTCTGAGGAAGGTTTTCAGCAATGGCTTTTCTCTGGACTTTGTGATCTTTCATCAATAGAGGTGGGACCCAGCAGTTACAAAATATCTGAACTTTCAATCATTTTCTGGGTTGCACTGTGTCCTAATGCTAGTTTTATTGCAGACATATCTCAGTGATGTGTTCATCTTCTTGCATGATGTCAACTCTTTCCATGTTGTGTTCAGAGGAGGCAGTTCGAGGAATAAGTTTCTCCAGTTACAAACTGAAGAAAATGAACCAATGGAGCAATCTCCTCTGTCTTTCTCTTTTGCTAGGTGAGGTGATGAGTTATTCTACGTCGTCACTTGTAAGTTCAGTCTTACTTCTCTATTAGGTTGTCCGTAGCACCGCAGACGTGGTAGTTTTCGTCACATTATCTCAGGGTGTCTAGATGTCATAAATGGATAAGAAGACATGGTGCTCCAACTGTATGACATTGTGGAATAAAAGCTCACAACACTCATATATTGATATTATTTCATATAATATTCAATTTCAATATACATATTGGCTGAATGGTCAGCATACTAGTCTTTGGTTCAGAGGGCTCCAGGTTCAATTCCTGGCCACGGTGAGGATTTTAGCTGCCATGTGTTTAATTCCTCTGAAGCCCACCTGGTGGTCATGACTGTTAAGGCATCAAGTCTATATGGTCTGAGACTGTTTGAGTCCCATTGGTCAGAAAAATTCACCAACAGAATGTTGATGGGCAGGGTAGGAGAGGTGGTGGTATACAATTTCTAGTCACTAGATTGGGTGCCAAAAGTGTGGATTAAATTCAAAATATCTCCGCAGTGTTCACATAGAGTGAGGGCATATGACACTGTTGATGGTGATTCGTCTGTCAGATGGGAATGTTAAGTTTTGAGCAGACCCCTTGGTGGTATTCGACAGCAGGAGTGGTATATGTGCTAGCACCGGGTAAAGAAACGGGACAAGGGTTGGACATACATACATACATAACATGGTTAATTCCTCTGCCTTTCTGTTTATCATCTGTCGTCTTGTAGCATAGATCTTGCTTCTGCTCCCTCGGTATACTTCTCTTCATGTACACACAACACATCACACTGACAATCACCACACAACCACAAAATAGTGATACATCCTCCTCATAGAATTAGCATTAGGAAGGGCATTCGGCCGTAAGACTGGTCCCAATTCATTTCAAATGCTGGCCCAATTTTTTAAAGAAAAAAGACCAGGATAAAAAGAATGGATTATGTATAGGACATTGAGTAGGGAAAGTCATCTTAGGTTAGAAAAATAATAATTAATCATAATGGAAAAAACAATGATTGATAAGCATTTGAAATGTGGTTTAGTGGGCACAGCCTTTATGTACTCAACTGTACTTTTCTGTTGAACTTATATTCTTTAAAGCACCTTGTTGTCTTGGAATGAGACATATTCTTAAAATACTACTTAACTTGCAACAAACCTTCTGCTGAATATATTTAAGTGATTCCTGTAATTTGTCTACTTGTGCTGAAATTAAGGAAAAGAACCTTTCAACATTTGCATTATTTCCTGGCAAAGCTTAAAAAAAATTTTTGTCAGTTTTAGCAGTTCTGAATGGCATTTTACAAGTTTGCTGTTTTCAAAATATTTAACCCATTATCATTACATGAGCAGTTTCAAGGTTTGTGCCTCTTGTGTTCAAGAAATGTGTTTAAATTACTCACACCTTTTTTCTTTGAAGATTTAATACATGTTCCACATCTTTTATTAGCATTTTTTGTTTCAAATCCAACCATTTCAAAGTTAAAAATAATGTGAATGAGAGACACTGTTTCTTTAAATACTGGTATTTATAGCATTCCTTATACATTTAATTTGCAGAAAATATAATTGACATTCCATCTCATGGCAGAATTTCTAAATTTCTAAACACAAGATAGCTTTGGAAGGAAATTGCAGAAATATGGCAATTAAAATCTCTGTTCTCTCAAATGCAAAATATTTTGAAATTATTGAAAATTTCTCCTGGACACCAAACTGAAGGCTACAATGTAGGACACATCCAGTAAAAGGAAGATGTCCAGTTACTCTTCACTATGCCCTTCTTATAGTAGTAATTTAATCAATATTTTTACTGTATTTCTTGCCTCTCTTTGCATTTCATTTACAGTTCATGATCAATGTCAATGTCATCACTTCTATTGGAGTATTCTGTTACAAGGTTGTGACCAAGGTGACCACAGTCTATTCTTCTTTTTACCATATTTATGTGCAAATTAGCATCAAACCTGTCAATAATTGGTTGTGCAGCTAGTTATTATATATCACTAGGACATCCCTGACTTTGCACTGATTAAATTTTGAATTTATGATCAAAGGGCTTAAAAAATTTCCTTGCAGACAGTATTAGTTGTTTTTCAATTGATGTACTGTACATATATCACTCACTGCCTTTACAGCTGCCTGCCTGTTGAATCACTTCTTTCTCCTTACGTGATACTTAAACCTTCCCTGTGCTTCCACTAGGAAGTCAATAACTTCTTAAAAATTCATTAAAATGATACTCTATAAAGGCTGCTTTTATCTTAAGATTATCGGGTGAAGAAACAATTTATTTGTATATGGATTACATTAATTGCTTGAGATCGATTTATAATTTTAAGGTAGATTTTTACTGCATACTATAACATAACTCTCCTTGAGGACTACCTTTTATGGATAGGTATATACCATCCCAAGTATTCTTGTAGAGCTTTTTATGCTTGACAATTCTTTTGTATGTACTTGGGGTCTATCTTTGATTTAAGCAGTGGAAGCCAAAAAAGCTCTTGGATGGTAAATTTTTCTTTGACTAGCTTTACTAAAATTACCACTGCTTGGCTCTCTCTTGTCATAGATTAAAATTTTATACACCCAAACTTTCCTTCATAAATGCTGTATACAATAGTGAAAACTGCACCAAAACCTGTTCAAATCAAAATCACTTTATTTGCTAACGAGTTGTCTACCTCGGTGGTCAATGGTACACAAAAATACATTATTATCAAGAACAAAACTTTAAATTAACAAGAGAAGACATTTTCTATTAATCATTAAGTGGTCCTTGACGTTACCCCTCACAAACATGGATAGATATGTACTGGGACAGATTAATTATGGACATCACTGTTTAAGAACTTTGATTTGATTATTTGCTATTTCACATGGCAGAAATTCACCACTAAAGCAATGATTCAGGGGTGTATTGATCTACAATGATACATTCTTTGTAGTATACTTAAGATCATGATAGAGAACTCACAATTCTGATTTGCTCTTCCTGGATTTTTGAGCTATATAACCATCCTGACTGAATTCACTGATTATACTCACTTCCTTTATATGGTTCATTTAATTTATTTCTCTACGGTTTTCTGTCCGTTCATTTATCTTTCCTACCAACATTTTAATGGTAAGTACTGCAGATATTTATTATACTGTATGTATGCATGTAGCAAATAGTAATCATATCACCCAGTGTACTTAGTTTTTGCTTTTGATGATGTGAGTGATAGTGATTACCTTTCTAAAACAATAGCCATAGCAGTAGATAAGAATATTTTTATTACTGCAGTTATATGCACTTTTTAATAATTTCTTTGCTCCTCTATCTTCTTCATTTCCAGTTTCATTAAAAATGAAGGAGGAAAATTGAGTCTAACTCCTGTTGGTGAAGGGCAGACATTCATCAATGGGAAAGCAGTTTCTGGTGTCGTAGACCTCCACCATGGTGACAGGCTTGTAATAGGGGGAAATCACTTCTTCAGAGTAAACAATCCTCAGGATCAGGATGCAGATACATTCACACAGCCTGCAGATTATCATTATGCTTATCAAGAAATACACGAAGTTCAAGAAAACAAGTAAGTGTAGTTTTATAATAATATTAATAATAATAATGCCCACCTCTGTAGTGTAAGGGTTAGCGTCAGAAATTTAAGACTGGCAGGAGAGCTTGGTATGTGACATTATATTTACATTAAAATGAGTTTAAAAATGCACTTAAAATCATTCCTAGTTCACTTGATGGGTGGGATGCTATTTTATCAGAACAGCCTTCACTCAAGAACCTCACCTTCTCAATTCATAATGGAATGAGTATTTTTGGAAATCCATAATTGCCTGAATCTTCTGATTTTCTTTAAGACTGGTTTTATCTACCTTTACTTCTCAGTGTGCTAATAGCATTTCTTTATCTTGTAAATTAGTTGGTTATCGTAGAAAATCATTTAGTTGTCCGTTATTACCTATTTGCAGATAATCGTATACTATAGCTGAGAGCTTAACTGTGTTGCCTGTATTCTGCCTTTGTTTGATGATATTTAAAAAATACCAAGTATTCGGGAGATAGTGGGTTCGAACCCCACTGTCGGCAGCCCTGAAGATGGTTTTCCGTGGTTTCTCATTTTCACACCAGGCAAATGCGGGGGCTGTACCTTAATTAAGGTCACGACCACTTCCTTCCCATCCTAGTCCTTTCCTGTCCCATCGTCGCCATAAAACCTATCTTGTGTCGGTGCGACGTAAAGCAACTTGCAAAAAAAAAAATATACCACAATAATAATAATAATAATAATAATAATAATAACAACAAGCATATAGGAAACCTGGAAATGTGTGGTTAGGATTAGGGAAGATACCCTAGACAGTTGAGTGACATTGTCACTGGCTTTTCTCCTGGGCAGTTGGGGTTCAGATCCTGGCCAGTGCATGAAATTAAATGAAAAGTCATGTCCCTGTGGCTCATATCCCATATAAAATGGTAGGTCCCAGAACTGTGATCACTATATCAACCTTGGATGGTGGTCCTCTTGTGGTTTGCATGCTGCAATACATTATTACTGTGCATATGCAAATAATCCCCACTCCCTAATTTTAGGAAGGACCTTTTGAAAATCTTTTCTTAAAATAATATAGGTTTGTTAAATATTAATACAGTAGATGTCTGTAATTGCAAGAATTCATAATGGAGGCAAATTTATTCACTATAGTTGCGGATCGTCGTTATATCCAGTTTTACGTAAAAATCGGAAAAGATACCAAAGAAAAATCGTTAAAATCAGTATGAAACGGCAAAAAAGGTTTTCGCTAATGATTTCCATACTGCAGCCTACTTGTTAGCTGTTTTCTAATTCTGATACTGCGAATGCGCATGCTCGTTTCCCCTCTTAAAAATAAGAATAGTGCCACTCCAGAGGCTGCTGTGGCAAACATTTCATTTTTCTTACTTCATGTATCATGAAAATATATTTCAGGTTCCAGCAGAGTAATAACCTTTTTGCTATAACTTTACTTGCAACAGCTTTTCTGAAATTTAACCAGGTGCAAGAATGTACATGACCAAACCTCTGAAATCATTGATGCATGGTGCCTTATTTTGAGAAGTATATTCTTATTTTATTTCAGTAGCTCATATGAAAATTAAGTGATCTTTTACATAAGCCTTTATTTCTAATGAGTTAACAAGTGCTATTGGCACTTATTGCAGAAACACATTCTCCCCTTTTGTTTTGTACTGGAGTGTTCCTTTACACAGTTTACATTAGTCGGAGTTGTCATTACCAATTATTGACTTTGATAATTCTTTTGACTGTCAGCAAAAGAGCTTGCTAGTGCATGTAGTGAGAAATCGATACAGAAGAGGATCGATCGTATTCAATATAAACGTTGCAATGTCATAATAATGGATGAGAGAAGTTTTTCAGAAAAAAGACTTATGTGGACATTAGAATTTTATGAAATGATTCCTAAATATCAGTTTATGTACTGTATCTACACGAATAATCCACGTCGACGGATAATCCCTGCACCCTAATTTTAGGAAGTCTCGTTTTGAAAAATGAAATGAACTGAAATTCCTTCCATCGAAAGAGTAACGTAGGTATAAATGAACATTTGATATCACTCCACGAGGCCCACGTGGTCTTTACGCAATTATGATCATGTAAATTTACGGATGTAGTTGCTTTGCTTGAGATGGTAAAAATAAATTATCACTGCTATGAAATATATTTACCATGAAAATTAACAAGTAGGTCTACTTACGTGACATACATTTCATTAATCTGAACTTGCAATAGGCTCGATTCCCTGTAGATCAGAAGATTCGTTGTCTCATTCATCACTGGAAATCTCTCCTAAATTACTTACAAATTCGTCACACTCCACGTCGAAAACACTTCTCACATGCGGTCCCTCTTTACTCACATAGTAATACAACCGGTGGTGGATAATTCTTTTCATGCAATGTAAACACTTGAAACAGACACACCTGCAAATTCAGATGTTAGTTTTGCGATACAGTAGTAAAAGCTCGTTAATTCAAAGTCTTTGGAACACGGAAATTGGACTTCCAATTACGTGATTTTGAATTAACTGCTAACCAGTAATTCAGAAATGCCAACCCTCGCCGCATCACAAAATATTCTGATACTCATTACTATATGCAGTTAACATTGATTCACAGTCTAAAACTTTCATATGCCATGAAAAAAACTATTTCCAAAATGTATCCAACTAGGTGCATTTACATTATTCAAATAATGTACTTGAATAAATCAATGGCAAACATGACCTCACGCAACGGAAAAAAAAAAACAACAACACAATTCAGGAACGAGGACACATTATGCTGGCTCCCCTTTGCAAGTGTTTTTTTTCTCTGTCTGCATTTTTAGATGCCTTGTACTTGCATGGAAAGTGCCTGATGCCCTTAAAACATCGTGGCATATTGAACTTCCCTTTGACGAGGGGAGGAAGTCTTTCACTTCCGTCAACACAGTACAATACCACAAGTCCGTTTGGGCTCAGCATTTTAAAAAAATGCAGTTTCATTGGCATTGACAACATTGTTCGGTGCGAAGAAATTGATTATAAGCCATGCTTTTTCGCCTACTATTGGCATCGCCAGTTTTCGCGGATTCTGCTTCTTCGCACACTGCCTGCTACGTGATATTGTGGCAGTCCTTAAAGTGCTGCATACAAAAGAATTATGATTTCACTCAAACTTCAACTATGAAACACACTATAGACACACCGAAGTGAGTAAAAGTGCGGAAAGCTGCATTTTCCGGAAGACACGTTCTATCATGATGCGGAGAAATTTTGAATTTAAATTACTCGGTAAAAATGTAAAGGCGGTTTAGAATTAAAAGTCTGAATTGTTTTCCGTTTAAATATGACATATGAGGACAGTTTTCTGCCATCTGCGGTTGCACAAAGCATAACTGTACACTCAACATCGAAAACTAGGTGAGCCAGGAGCGTGTTGCCAACCTTGACGCAAATTAAACCCGCACCCCAATTTTGTGCCTCAATATTTTTTTAAAAATATCCGGGGGTTATTCACGTAAATATGGTATCTTACGGGAAGAAATACGAGTGGGAGTGATAACATGGGGTGCTGCCAGACCCCCATTGTGAAATCTTTAACTGCTGCGTCTCTGTAGGGTTGGCTATTGCTACTAATACTCTGTCTACCTTCATTCACACATTCTTTAAACAAGTTCCTGCATGCATCTCCAGTATTCCTTGTATTAGAGAAAGAAAACCACCAGTTAATGCGACAGGGGTGCCCATGGACCCTCCACATTAATATTTGTGGAACTTTTTGTTATACTTAATTGTAGGACATTCTGTTGTAAGTACTTACAATATATATCTCTTGAAGCATGTGGAAAATGTTTGAGAGCCTTGCATTGATACTGTTGAACACACAACTAAATATGAATGCAACTTACAATTAAAACAGAATTGCAATAAACACTCAAATGATGAAAAATGGAATTACTGTATTGTTGTTGTATCTGTGATTTGTATCCGTTAACATGACAGTTAAGTACTTTACTCAACATGTTTCTTCTCTGTTAAAACCCCTCTTACTGTTCATTTAATAAAATTTGATTTCATGTTTATTCCAGTATCACAGAAAACAAGAAACTGATGGGGGTCTGAAGACTCCCACGTTGCTATTGCCATTACGAAAAGTCACGTTATCACTCTCAGGTTAATATCTTGTTAGTAGATATATTATTAGCAAAGCATAAAAAGCAACATGTATTAGTAACATTGTTTGGATATTAAAGGAGCACACAGCCAGGCCAAGTGGCTCAGGCAGTTGAGGCGCTAGCCTTCTGACCCCAACTTGGCAGGTTTGATCCTGGATCAGTCCGGTGGTATTTCATCTTCACTGATGGTCTGCCTATTGACAGGTCTTCGCCGGATGAATCCCAAAGATTTGAATTTAGACACTTGTTCGATCTCCTCCCGAGGAAAGTATTATTTTAGCTGTTGAGTCCTTCTTTGACCCCATGATCATTGTCTTGGTCTTTTTCCTATTAATTTTAATGCCTAACTTCTTACAGGATCTGTTCAATTTTTCCAACATAGCATTCATCATTTTCTCAGTTTCTGCTAGAACCACCATGTCATCTGCAAATAGAATGCATTCAATTCTTTTCCTCCAACTGCCACACCACTACTGAAAATTGTTTTATTCACCTTGACCAATACTTCAACCCTAATTTCAGTTTAAATGACATTTTTGAAAAACCCAATATTCTATTCAACTTTCTAATTCTTCTTTTCAAAAATGCTGAATTTCTAAACCCGAATTCAATTTTCCAAGTCTTGCACAGTTCCTACCCACATTTTCTACCTCCAATAACCCATCCACCTAACCCACCCCAAACTGTTCCTCCTTTATTTCCCTATCCTATCCTTCCCTATCTTCTTTCAACTTCCAGTTCTATTAATCTTCTACTAATCCTCCTCCTTTATTACCTTATCCTATCTTTTCATTTTATCTTTCCTCTTGGAAAAAAAAAATTCCGAATTGAACTGTGTACTAATAATACCACCTACGGTTGAGATCATTGCATCATTCAAATTTAAATTAATACCTTACGCTACCTCAAATATGACCCGAACTCTTATCTTCAAGAAATAACACGCTGTGCATATGCGTTTTTCATTTGTTTCCAATATTGCGCTTTTTAACATTTTTCCCCTCACAATTGTTATTTATGTCAACTATTCTGCTTCTCTAAGGAATCCATCATGCAAGATCCTATAAACATTAATATATACTTCAATTATATCAAATTGTATTATATATTTTTGCACCTAGAAGCATTTGCAGGCTTGATCATGTAACTATTCATCAAGTTTCATTAGCATTTAGAAGCACAGTGCCAGACATTACATATGTTGTGCTGCTCTTCAAGAACTTGCATCTTACTTCATTTAAGTGACTTATCTTCAACTTCTATATAATTTTAGGACTTCAAATTTATTACATTGTATTATAACTTCACGACTAGCAGTATTTGCAGGCTTGTTCACTGAACTATTCACCAGTTCTCATAAACATTTTGAAGCAGTGTTGGACATTACGTATGTTATGCTGCTCTTCAATAACTTGCACCTTGCTTCGTTTAAATGACGATCTTCAACTTCTTCTAGATTTTAGGATCTTACACCATGCAGTGCTAATCCACATAGTCTTATAGTGCTTCTTGAACTGTTTTTAGTGAAAGACTTACCCTTTACTTATTGTTTTCCTATGCATTGTTTTATATTTTTATTTAATCAGCTGATGATGACCCAGAATAGTGGTCGAGACTGGTACCACTTTTAATCAAATAAGAATGTAACATTACATTTCTTATTTTCCTTGTACTGAATAGGTTGAACCACTTTATTTCTTGTTTTCAATTTAAAAGCCGAGGAGGATGCAGATCTGTCCTGCAATGCCATTCGGATGAGGTGTCGATCTTCTCGGGGCGTGGTCTGGGTGGTGCGACCAGATCCATCCCATCGTGTTCTATGGCCTTCTATGAACCATTCTATACACGCCTGTTGCACTGCCAACACATTCGTCCCATACGAGCAGCAATTTCCTGGATGGATGCATCACATTCTTTCATGCCAATAATGCGCCCTCTTTCAAACTCTCTCATTTGACGGTACGGTTCTCGTATACATCTGTGAGGCATCCTGCATGTCTGCTCAAGTCACACTGATCTATTACCTTTGGTTTATAGTGACGAGAGCCGCAGGCATATTTTTCCATGGGGTGGTGGTGCGCCGAGATATCGATGTGGACCTTGTACCTGAGGGCCAATATGGTTCCTGTGCTAATCATTTCTTCAGAACATACTAATGCACATGTCCTGTGAATAGAACTTCTTATCTCTAGTCTTTCAAGGTGTTCTGGTTTTTATGAACATGAGTGTATGATCATTATGAACACATCTATGTACTTAAAATATTCTTTGGTCTACTCATTTGTCAATTCAAATAACAGACATCATAACTGGTCATAGTGCAGAAGTGAACTCCAGTAAATCGCCAAGAAGAAGAAGAAGAGGAGGAGGAAGAAGAAGTGGATGAAATAGTGAAAGGGTTCTCGTTATAAGCAAAATATATTATACAGTTTGATATAGGATTTTCGAGTGGCATAAATAGAAAACCGTTGTCATGGGGCCACTATACTACTAAATACTACGGTACAGTAAGTACACCTGATCTGCATTACAGTTTGCAAGTTAAATAAGATTTCTCTGGGTCTGACAGAGTATTTTCTTCTTAATCGGCTGGGAGACAGTATGCAGTGCTAGTTTTCCTATGAAAACTATTTCATTCAGAAACACAAGGGCCATCCACAGCTTGCCCTACAAACCGTAATTTATAACTCTTTTGCTTATACTGTAACTTTCAGCCAACCCACATCACTCATTAACAGCACATATCCTATGTGGATCTTTTCAGTCGCATATTAGCGTATCCTGTTTTCAATTTCTGAAATCTTTGCATTTTGTACGCAAAATCTATGGCGGTTACTGTTTGTCTGTTCAAGATAGTCCTTATTTTCCCCCATCATGCATGGAACTCTCATCAACATCTTAATTTCTTCCTGCAGCTCTCACTTCAATAACGTTGAACTTTTATTTAGTCTTGAACGACCTATAACGAGAACTCTCACCAGCCATTGTAAACATGTGATATTACTTAAACTGACACCATGTAAATGATGTACACGGCACACTTCATGGTTTTGGCAGGAACACATTTGTCAGTAGAGTGTGGTGAAAAGTACCAACGTCTTGACTTTTATGTGTCGGGAGTACTATACAAACTTGACGCAAGTAGTACCCGCACTCCAAATTTCCACCGCCAAATTTTATAGAAAAAAAATAGGTAGGGGTTATTTACGAATACACAATATGTCACTGTTTACTGAGGCTTGATACAAGACTGCCGTAAGCCTTTGTCTCTGAGGTAGAGAAGGGTGGGTCAGGGTACAGAGATTTTAAATTTGATTCCTGGGAAATTTTACACCATAATATTCAGTTTTATTCGGAATATCCATGTCTATGATCCAGTGAGCCTTTGTTACATGGCTTTGTCATACAGTCAAGTACGCCGAGATGCAATGTATACCATATGTGTATTGAAAGTTCGTAACACAATGATATCTCTCAGCAGCTGTCCTAAGGAAATTTATCATTTGAATATGAGATAAAGAATGGTGTTTTAATGTACAATTTACTGATGTTCTATAGTCTTAAGCAGTATTGAATGTCTGTTTATCAATGTTACCTTCTGTGTAGACTTCGAGAAGAGCTAGAAGAGGCTGCTAAGCGTGCCCTCAAAGAACTTGAACAGACGCGGGAGGAGGCAGAGAAACAGCTAGGCACTCAGCGACTGCTGTATGAGCAGCAACTGAAACACCTGGGATCAGCATTAGTAAGTACAAATTACAGGAATATTAGATTAACTGTAAATATAATTTTATGTTCCTGTTAATGCATATATGCAGGTTGGTTTCAATCTAATATTGAACAAAGCGAACAAAGGAAATTCAGTGCAAATAAGCACTTGTTGAGATATGAGACACTTCTATTAACAGTAATAAGAAGAGGCAGTAAATCTTTCATGTCAGTTTTATTAACTTCTGTGTGGAAAAATATATTACATGGAACACTAAAATTTATTAAAATTATAATTTATTTTGAAGTCGGGCACTAAAACTGTGTCTTAATAGTAATTGCCCATAAATTAATACTTAAGGAACATTTTTTCAGCCTTTTTTTCTTTAATACAAGGAGTCGAAACTTATTAATTTCCATTTGTCATGCATAATATATGATATTTAGGTGATAGGACAGTAGGGATTTTATTGGGAAAAATCTTGAGAAAATCACACTGGAAAAATACAGTAGATATTATGAAAAAATCTCGAATAAAAGTATATTTTATACAGTTTTAAGTCATGATATGCATGTATAACCTCTGTCTGCCACCTTGGCTTTTGGTTTATAGGACCATGGGTTTGTTTCGCAGCTGGGCTGGAGATTTTAACTTTGTTTGGTTAAATATTCTAGTTGGGGTGCTTGGCGTTTGTGATCGTCTTGATACATGTCTTTATTTACACACAACATACCACACTACTAACCACCACAGAAGCATGCAACCTTCCTCCAAGCAAGGTTGGCATCAGGAAGGGCATCAATAAAACCATGCTTAATCCACATTAGTGCTGACCCCAGAGAAGTATGAAACAGTCCAGGAAAGAAGAAGATATATATGTATAACTTATAAATATAATATATGCCAAATTTTAATAGGTTCTGAGAAAATATTCCTTATGTGTTGTATTATTTAACAATTTAACAATGTCAGCATAGGGCATTCCATGTCCAACTGTTTACTTACTTCTTACTCAGGAATCAAAGTCTTTGCATTTTACATTGGTGATAGAGACTAGCCCTTATCTTAATTGGTCTAACTTTTAGAGCATAATGAAATTAGAGAGGGTGTTTGGAAGATAAGTACAAATAACACTAGCCTGCAAATTTAAACTATGTGATCATTGCATAATGTTCAAATAGTGATCTTTTATATTTCAGGCATACTGAGTCTGGAACTGAAGTCAGTTTTCCTGTATCATATCAGGTTTCTTTGCAAAATCAAAATGAATATATAAGACCCATGCATATACAGGGTTAATATTCTCTATTATCACATGTATGAAATACTGTTTTTCTTGTTATTTTTATTCATCTGAATACACTTGCATTACACTGTTATACTTATGAGCATAACAATTGTATACATAGAACAAATGGTCCAAAATTTATCATTCATAATCCTAGTAACATGTTGCAGAATTGCAAGTGTTTGCGTAGCCAAGCGTTGCGGACTGGTCCCGAGTTATCTTGTGTTAGCAGCAGGGTGAAGTTTAATGCTATCTTTTGAGATATACCAGAACTATTTGGAGATCAAGGGTGATAGAACTCTGTTATGTATGGTTCTACATAATCGATACCGGTAGCCGCATTTCTTTTCGTTTATTCTTCATATCATAGCTATTCTTTGCATTTCTTGACAACATGTTTACAAAGTTTAACCCTTTTAGGACCAGGTATATTCAAGGACGACCCACCTAAGAAGACATGCTGTTTAGCATGTGGTATGGCGAAAAAGACCAAGGTGTTCAAGGCATATTTTCTATATCTCCTTTCAGAAACCTATAAATTAGTCTGTAATAAAGGTTTCTTCATGATTCTTTTTTCAAACTCTTGAGAAAACACCCCTTTTTCTTATGACATGTAAATAGAGGCAGTTGGAATAAAATTACCATTTTAAAATACACAATATTTTACATAGGCTCTACACTGAAAAATGTATCTTAAATTTTGAAATGAAATATCTGTAGCTTCTAAACTAAACTAAACTAAATTTATCTATCACAAATATATTATTTACATTCCATACTTCATTTTCTGTATAATCACAATTTTCTTTTTTTAAAGTTCGGATTGAAATTAATCAAGAAAATATTGTTATTGTCAAGTTGATCTCAAGTCGAAAAAAAAAACCAACACAGCAGTAAGTACACATTGTTTGCATACACTTTGTAGATACACATCCAGAACCTCTGAATGACACCATTATAACACACTGAAACTGACTCAATAATGTTTTGAAATGTTTCCAGTTGTTTTCCACACTTACGAAAACTTATTTACAAATATGTTTCACAATGCACACACCGTGACATCCTTCTTAGCATTTGGTACACACAGTTCTTGATCTTTTCCTAACTCCTCCTGTCTTACTGCATGACCAACATGTTTTCCCTTTCTTCTTGGGAGTTTAGCAAGCTCTGTCGGTCCTCGAAAATCATCATTTTTATCTTTTCTTGATTGTTTATTTCCATGTTTGTAGACAGTAAAATTACAGGGAATTTCTGGGATTTCTTCACCCTGTAAGCCAAACCGACAATGTTACCTTTCCTCTTGTATATCTGCTTTCCTACGTCTACTTTTTGTGTCCATTCTGCTGGAATACCTTTCCTATTATGCCTCAGAATGCCAGTAAGAAATGTACCTTCATTGTAAAGGTGCCCAACAAGAGGGACACTTAAAAAAAAAGTTGTCTGTGAATATGTGGTAACCCTTGCTAGAAGGTTGCACAAATTTAACTACTTCACTACCACAGTATAACCTAAGCCTTTTTCTTTAATTTCTTGTTTATCATCCATAGATTTTGATCCTTTATAACAATGGAATTTGATACATTAGTTTGAAACTCAATCACAGAGAACCCAAAGTTTGATACCCCACTTGTGGTGGTGTTTATTTGGAATATATTGCTACAGTCGAGTATGACTTTTGCTGCTTATCAAGCTTTCGCTAATTGATATTTGCTGGTGAGGTGTGTAAAAGTATTGGAAAAGATTGTTCACATGATTCACTAAAGGTTGAAATTTACTGCATGGATCATAATTTGGTTCATAGCTCTTGGCCAGCTTACTATTGTCAACTAATTGGAAGAAGCTAAGTATTGATTCAAATCTAGTTCTAGTGATCATTTGCCGAAACCAGGGAGAACTTTGCGAAGAATTGGCACACCAGTATGACTTGATTGTCGGTTTCCTGTTCAAGCCCATATTCAACAGAACGATAACAAAGGCCCTAATCTCTGTCATTGTCTCAGGAATAAAGGAGTGAAATCTGCTTGATGGAGAAAGATTGTTTTTTTTCCAGGGAGCAATAAAGTTCTTTGCATAACTATTTCTCTCTGTAACCATAAGTCGAAAGAGGCCAGCTGTAAAAAAGCAAATTAAAATAATCCACTGGTTTTGAATCAGGCGAAGGGCAGTGTTTAGATCCTGGGGATTCCATGAAGGAAAAGCAGTGACAGAACTGTGGCTTACTATCTTTGGATATATTCGCCCAGTTAGCATGGTCATCACTTTCATCTGAACTTGAACTGTCTGAGTCACTCAGCACCCGTCTGTCAGCGTTATTAGTCATGCAAAATGTAACTTCAGCACTGCTATCACTGTCTTGGTACTCACTGTGAGCAGCTTTCTTGTGTTGTAATCCAGAGGTCGAAGGCTGATTAGGATCAAAACACTGGTCTATCATCAGAGAAATCTGATAAATCATTTAACAAGTCATCATCATAGTTCTTGTCGAGTTCTGCCTCCAGTTCGCTACTTGTCATATATTTATGAGAAACACTTGTTATTTACAAAGGCGATGTTTTGTATCACTTGAAACGGAAATCAACACACAAAATAATTATCCACATGGAAAGGATATACCATAAAACAAATGATAAACTGAGAAGAGTGCACTGGGTTTTGCCGCCACACATGGTTTATGTTGAAACAGCAGCAGCAGACTGCACAGCTAGGCGATAAGGTTAGCGCGGGCTGGCACTCTGTGTTCGATGTGCTGCACTCTACTTGTTGGTGTTTATTTAGTGCTTTGATTCTCATACTCAATCAAACTTTAATCTAACAGTCCAAAAAGATCTTCAAGACACTTAATATTTTGTCATATTAGTCATGTGTTAAAATATCTGGCTTACAGATATCCTTTTATTCCACTGACGAAATATCGCCAGCTGGTCTTGTTAGCCAGTGTGACCATTGATGATATGTCGTCAGTTGGTCTTTCTCGCAAGGATTGTCACTGACGATATATCGTCAGCTGGTCCTGTAAGGGTTAAAGAGCTATGAGTGTGTTAGATGGCGGCGCCCACCAATCGCATATGTTTAGACAGGGATGAAATTATTCGTGAATTGTGTGCTGATATACGCTCCGAATGTCCAAGTGACGCTGAATATTTAGAGTTTGATGATGAAATGTCTTTTCTAATGGAAATGTTTCATGTGATGACGAGGATATAACCGTATCTTCAAGGTGTGGAACTCGCGTGATGCAAAACGAGTCTGATAATTGTGTTACAGATGTAAATATTCAAAATATTGTAAATAATGTATGAGCGTGTTTTCTGACAATTGGGTTATGCAAAGATATAAACTTCATTATAGTTCCATATTGAACTTAGATCACAAAGTTAAGAATCCAGTAAAGTTCCACCTTTTCAGTACAAATGTAAGTTGTACAAGATGTTGTCTACAACATTCATTTATTTATTTATGGGACCGGTTTTGACATATACAAATGTCATCATTAGCCTAAATCACTAAAAGATCAAGTACATAATAAATTTTATACATATAAAGATACATATCATCATACTTCATTTTCACAAATAGAATTAACAGTTTCATTAAAATTATGAATTTGGCGTATTTCGAAACACACAATAGTCCTGTACGGTACAATCAAATCTTGTGATATAATTTGTAATTCGTTGATTGTGTGAAAGTCATGAGAAGTTTCACGTATTGAATATTGAATTAAATGTGCACAGAGCAATGTATGTTACACCTATAGTGCTTTACATACAAGGGAACATAACACCTTGCGTCATTTTCACAATTATAGTTAATAACTTCAATAAAATATTCGTTGTGTTCTTTAAAACAACTGTTAGTCCCATGCCGCACAATTAAATCAAGCAATGTAATTTCCAACATGTTGATCGTGTGATGATCCTTAAGAAGTTACATGTTTGTATACTGCATTAAAATGTTACATTGAAACTGGTATACTTATTAAAAGCTTGCTAAAACACATGTATAAAGTTTTCTTTTAATGGTGTCATTAGACACAATGGTAGTTGTATAATAAATAAATTCTTCTGTTCTTTTTTGGAAGTAATTAGGTGGTGTGCTATCTGTAGGCTAAGATTTCTCAGTCCAATAAGGAAGTTTATTGAAGCCTGGAGAGAAACAAGAAAAAAATAAATTAATATGCGAGTATAATGGGCCTAGACAAGCTAGCGACGTGTGATTGAGATGTATAAGGCTCACCTTGATCAGCGTGCTGTGGAGTTTATCCTGCAGAAAGGAGGTGCGGGCTGAAGTGTAGGCAGTACTAAAGCAGCTAAGCAGGAGAAGAGGGGGGATGGGGAAGATAGTGGAAAGGAAGGGGCAATGCTTAAGGCAGGTCTGGAGGGCGGTGTGGCGGGGGGCTTGTAACGTGATAGGATGTTATGTATAGTGTGGAATACTGAACGTCTGTTTGAAAGATTGACACACCTAAAGACTTTAATTAAAAAGTCAAAGGGATGTTGGTTTTTTCTGAGATTTCATTAAGATTTAAATTAGGATTAAAGAAGTAAGTATACCAGTTTCAATATAACGTTTTAATGCAGTATACAAACGTGTAAATTTACAAAGGAAAAAAATATATCCTCCTAATTCAATACAAAACATAATTCCGTCATTAGATGGAGCAATAAAATTCAAACATATTTCGACTCGTTTGAGCCATTTTCAGTGAAAGAAAGGGGGGTAGCAGCCTTTCGGTAGTTGCAAGGGCGGCAGTCTAGATGATTGACTGATACGGCCTTGTAATAATACTCAACATGGCTTAGCTGTGTTGATACTGCTACACGGCTGAAAGCAACGGGAAACTACAGCCGTAACCACCTCCCGAGGACATGCAGCTCTCTCTGTATGAATGATGTACTGATGATGGCTTCCTCCCGGGTAAAATATTCCGGAGGTAAACTAGTCCCCCATTCGGATCTCCGGGTGGGGACTACACGAGAGGGGGCGATCATCAGGAAGATGGATACTGACATTCTGCGAGTCGGAGCGTGGAATGTTAGAAGTTTGAATCGTTGTGGTAGGTTAGAGAATCTGAAAAGGGAGATGGATAGGCTAAAGTTAGATGTAGTTGGTATAAGTGAAGTACGTTGGCAGGAAGAACAGGATTTTTGGTCAGGCGACTACCGAATTATCAACACGAAATCAAACAGGGGTAATGCAGGAGTTGGTTTAATAATGAATAAGAAAATAGGGCAGCGGATAAGCTACTACGACCAGCATAGTGAAAGAATTATTGTCGCCAAGATAGACACCAAACCAATGCCCACCACAATAGTGCAGGTCTATATGCCTACTAGTTCAGCGGATGATGAAGAAATTGAAAGAATATATGAGGAGATAGAAGATTTAATACAATATGTCAAAGGTGACGAGAATCTAATTGTGATGGGAGACTGGAACGCAGTGGTAGGCCAAGGAAGAGAAGGTAGCACAGTAGGAGAATTTGGATTGGGACAAAGGAACGAAAGAGGAAGTCGGCTGGTTGAATTCTGCACTGACCATAATTTAGTCCTCGCCAATACTTGGTTCAAACACCACAAACGACGGTTGTATACGTGGACGAGACCTGGAGACACTGGAAGGTATCAAATAGACTTCATTATGATTAGGCAGAGATTCAGAAACCAGGTGTTGGATTGCAAAACTTTCCCAGGAGCAGACGTGGACTCTGACCACAACTTGTTGGTCATGAAATGCCATCTGAAGTTGAAGAAATTGAAGAAAGGAAAGAATGCAAAAAGATGGGATCTAGACAAGTTGAAAGAAAAGAGTGTGATGGATTGTTTCAAGGAACATGTTGCACAAGGACTAAATGAAAAGGCCGAAGGAGACACAGTAGAGGAAGAGTGGAGAGTCATGAAAAATGAAGTCAGTAGGGCTGCTGAAGAAATGTTAGGAAGGAAGAAAAGATCAACTAAGAATCAGTGGATAACTCAGGAGATACTAGACCTGATTGATGAACGACGAAAATACAAGAATGCTAGAAATGAAGAGGGCAGAAAAGAATACAGGCGATTAAAGAATGAAGTGGATAGAAAGTGCAAGGTAGCTAAGGAAGAATGGCTGAAGGAGAAGTGCAAGGATGTCGAAGGCTGTATGGTCCTGGGAAAGGTAGATGCTGCATACAGGAAAATCAAGGAAAACTTTGGAGAAAGGAAATCTAGGTGTATGAATATTAAGAGCTCAGATGGAAAGCCACTTCTAGGGAAAGAAGACAAAGCAGAAAGATGGCAGGAGCATATCCAACAGTTGTATCAAGGTAACGATGTAGATAATTTCGTTCTGGAACATGAAGGGGCTGTTGATGCTGATGAAATGGGAGACCCAATTTTGAGGTCAGAGTTTGACAGAGCTGTGAGTGACCTAAATAGGAACAAGGCACCTGGAATTGATGATATTCCCTCTGAATTACTGACTGCCTTAGGAGAAGCCAGCATGGTAAGGTTATTTCATTTAGTGTGCAAGATGTATGAGACAGGAGAAGTCCCATCCGATTTTCGGCAGAATGTTGTTATACCTATTCCCAAGAAAGCCGGTGCTGACAGGTGTGAAAACTACCGCACTATTAGTTTAGTATCTCATGCCTGCAAAATTTTAACACGTATTATTTACAGAAGAATGGAAAAACAAGTTGAAGCTGAGTTGGGGGAAGATCAATTTGGCTTCAGAAGAAATGTAGGAACACGTGAAGCAATCCTGACTTTACGTCTGATCTTAGAGGATCGAATCAAGAAGGACAAGCCCACGTACGTGGCATTCGTAGATCTAGAAAAGGCATTCGATAATGTTGATTGGTCCAGGCTATTTATGATTCTGAAGATGATAGGGATCAGATACCGGGAACGAAGAATTATCTACAGTCTGTATAAAAATCAGTCTGCAGTGATAAGAATCGAGGGCTTTGAAAAAGAAGCAGCAATCCAGAAAGGAGTGAGGCAAAGCTGCAGTTTGTCCCCTCTCCTTTTCAGTGTTTACATAGAACAGGCAGTAAAGGAAATCAAAGAGAAATTTGGAAATGGAATCACAGTCCAAGGAGAGGAAATCAAAACCTTGAGATTTGCGGATGTTATTTTATCTGAGACTGCAGAAGATCTCGAGAAGTTGCTGAATGGTATGGATGAAGTCTTAGGTAAGGAGTACAAGATGAAAATAAATAAGTCCAAAACAAAAGTAATGGAGTGCGGTCGAACGAAGGCAGGTGATGTAGGAAATATTAGATTAGGAAACGAAGTCTTAAAGGAAGTAGATGAATATTGTTACTTGGGTAGTAAAATAACCAACGATGGCAGAAGTAAGGAGGAGATAAAATGCAGACTAGCACAAGCAAGGAAGAGCTTTCTTAAGAAAAGAAATTTGCTCACTTCAAACATTGATATCGGAATTAGAAAGATGTTTTTGAAGACTTTTGTGTGGAGCGTGGCATTGTATGGAAGTGAAACATGGACAATAACTAGCTCAGAAAGAAAGAGAATAGAAGCTTTTGAAATGTGGTGTTACAGAAGAATGCTGAAGGTGAGATGGATAGATCGAATCACGAATGAAGAGATACTGAATCGAATTGGTGAGAGGAGATCGATTTGGCTAAATTTGACGAGAAGAAGAGATAGAATGATAGGACACATCTTAAGACACCGAGGACTTGTTCAGTTGGTTTTTGAAGGAAGTGTAGGTGGCAAGAACGGTAGGGGTAGACCAAGGTATGAATATGACAAACAGATTAGAGCAGATGTAGGATGCAATAGTTACGTAGAAATGAAAAGGTTAGCACAGGATAGGGTGGCATGGAGAGCTGCATCAAACCAGTCTATGGACTGATGACTCCAACAACAACAACAAGGGGGTTAAAGTACATACATAAAGTACAGTACATAATATAAGCTAAAAATGTGCTATAAACATAATGGCATGTTGTCTCCTCTCAAACTTGGTTTCTCAAGCTTTTTCGCTCCCCTTGTAGCCATTCTTGGTGATGGTGTTTCTACAAACTGGCAGACTGAATTTTCAACACAGTGATTTCATCTTGTTTCTTAATTATCAAACTAAAAATTTTAGATTAAGAGGTCCGCAACCTCACCATTAACACTTGTTTCATTTCCATCTGTATCATTTATTTTCTTAGTTTTAGCACACTTCTTGGATTCAATTATGTTTTATATTAACCTTCTTTCGCTGAATTTGTCTCAGTGAGTTATTTATTGCTCCATCTAGTGATGTAAATATTGTAGATTGTTATTGTTTTTATTTCCATCGTGTCTCTTGTGAATTTTCTTTTGTTTCTTCATATGTTTTTAGTACATTTTTAGCTTATAATATGTAGATTACTTCAAACTCCGTTATTTCACTGAAGATGGCTCAAACAAGTCGAAACATGTTTGAATTTTATTTCTCCATCTAATGATGGAATTATGTTTTGTATTGTATTAGGTAGATACTTTTAATTTTTCCTTTGTAAAGTGAAAACCGTCAATACGGAATGATTCTAATATCTTGTGACGTGTAACTTCTTAAGGATCATCACACGATTGTGTTGGAAATTACATTGTTTGATTTAATTGTGCAGCATAGGACTAATAGGTGTTTTAAAGAACACGACAATTATTTTATTGAAGTTATTAACTATAATTGTGAAAATGACGCCAGATGTTATGTTCCCTTGTATGTAAAGCACGATAGGTTTAACATGCAATGCTCTGTGCACATTATTTTAATTCAACATTCAATACGTGAAACTTCTCAAGACTCGCACAATCAACGAGTTACAAAATATATCGCAAGATTTGATTGTACGGTATAGGACTATTACGTGTTTCAAAACATGCCAAATTCATAATTTTAGTGAAACTGTTAATTCTATTTGTAAAAATGAAGTATGATGTTATGTATCTTTATATGTATAAAATTTATTATGTACTTGATCTTTTAGTGATTCAGGCTGATGATATTTTATATTACAAACCATCACTCTCATTTTTGATCCGTACTGAAAACAGAGATCTCAATCAATTGTATTGAATAGGTGGAACAATAAATGTACTTCTTCTGTAAATTGATTGAGACATTTTATATGTCGAAACCAGTCCCATAAATTAATGTTGTAGACAACATCTTGTACAACTTACATTTGTATTGAAAAGGTGGAACTTTGCTGGAATCTTAACTTCGTGAACTGGGTTATGGACAGCAGTGAACCTAAGCTAGAAGATTTTGAAGGTGCTCCTGGTATAAAGGTATGGCCTATTGAATCTGGAAACAGGATTTTTTTCAGTATGTAGCTGAGCAGACAAACTCATACTATGAGCAGAATTCACATTTTCATAATGTATCCCCTAAAACACTAAAGTGGACAAAATGTGACTAGCAGCAAAATAAACTCTTTTTTTTTGTGTGTGTGTATAATGATGGGGCAGGTGAAGAAATCCTGTCTGAAAGATTACTGGTCAACCAATCCCCTAATAGAAACCCCCATATTTCCGAAAACTATGAGATGAAATAGATTTCAGCAAATACTTACCTACCTGCATTTCAACTATAATAGTCAGACAATAGACGTGAGCAATAGAATGCAGAAAGTTCAGCCTCTGTTAGATTACTTTTTACCCAAGTTTTACAAACCAAAGCAGCAGCTGTCATTAGATGAAGGGATGATCCCATGGCATGGGCACTTGAAGTTCAGGACATATAATACAGAGAAATTAGTAAAATATGGTATTTTAGTTTGAATGGTGTGCAAGAGTGAAACAGGATTCATCTGTAACTTAGAGATATATACAGGGGAAGGGAAAAAACTTGAGCAGACAATATTATCTGTCATGAAGCCTTATCTTGGTATGTGGCACGACATTTATCAAGGTAACTACTATAATCGTGTGACTATTGCTGAAAACCTCCTCCAGCATAAAACACGGGCTTTTGGAAGCAATAGAGAGAATCATAGTTTGCCATGTGAACTGGAAGACAATTCTAGGCTTCTACAAAAGGGGGGACTTTTATGTGCAAAGGTGAAGTTTTGCTTGTAGTTTGGAAGGATAAGGGAGTTGTTAGAATGATAACTGCGATTCATGATGCTTCTATGCGGTCAACATGCAAGCTAGATAGGAAGACAGGGACCCTTATATTCAAGCCCATTTGCATCCTTTTTTATAATCGATTTATGAAGGGAGTAGATCAGGCAGACCAATACCTGGCATATTTTACTCTTCTTTGCAAGGCAGTAAAATGGAATAAGAGGGTGGCATTCCATTTAGTGAAGTGTGCTTTATTCAATGCTATTAAGCTGTTCTGTTTCCTAAATACCGCAAGAAAATTGAGGTACAAGCAGTTTCTGATTGGAGTTGCTAGAGATTGGTTGGCTGAAAGTGTAGCTCCTAGTATCCCCAAACTTCCTCGCCTTCTGGCTCTATAAAAAGAGCCCCCAATCAGGACCCCCCAAGCAGACTATCTGGACAAATAAGGGATCATATCCTTGAGAAAATTCCAGCAACTGGGACAAAGAAAAACCCAACTAGATTGTGTTGTGTGTTCGAACAAGGGTAAGATATATATGCAAACAAAGTTGTGTGCCCCTTCACAAAGGTACCTGTTATTCGGATTACCACACCAGAAAAGAGTACTAGGACTATTCAGGAAGGCCTTCAGAAAAAAACACAGCAGTCCTTTAAAGGTTAGTGAAGTTCTGACAGTATATTTTAATGCATGCACTCCAGTTTGGAGATAGTTAGAAAGTAGCCGGGAACAGGCCTGTGCATGGGGTGAAGGGCACCTGGTCTGCAATGTGTTTAACTTTGTTTTGTTGCTTTTGTTTTGAAAGGTGTTGTAGTAGGATTATCTGTACCGAGCAAGTGCCCACGTGGTTTGGGTCATGTAACTATCGACTTACATTTGGGAGATAGTGGGTTTGAACCCCTCTGTCAGGGGGCCTGAGGATGATTTTCTGAGGTTTCCCATTTTCACACCAGGCAATGCTGGGTCTGTAGCTTAATTAAGGCCATGGCCACTTCCTTCCCACTCCCAGCCCTTTCTTTGCCATTTGTCTTCCTGATACCTTACTATACATATCATCTCAAGATTTTCTCACAAAATAACTGAATGAGCAACAGGAACTGATGCAAATTCATTTTTGTTGTGAAGAAGAACACACTTAAAGCTACGCTTGGAGACATCAGTAAAAAGTCTCCAGTGTGTGGTAACTTTACAGTGATAGGTAATTTGACAGGTTTACATGCAGGTTCCACAAAACATCCTTGTTTTCTGTGTGAGTGGGACAGTCGAGCAAGGTCATAACAGTGGTGATGGTGGTGGTGATTATTGTTTTAAGAGGAAGTACAACTGGGCAACCATCCTCAAACAGTGGAGTCATGAGGTTGTACTCTTAGTTCCTGCATAACCTCCGGAATGCTGTTGCAATAAACCAAAGTTCCCTTGTCCAAAAAGAAGGGTAGAAATTCTTCTTTGCGTTGCCTGTACCCATAGTACATCATCCCTGGTGCCAACATGTTCCTTTCATGGGATCTAGACCCAAGTACCTCAGCAGATTCCTTCGTAAGACTTAGGTCTTAAACTAAGTCATTTAATGCACTTTGCTCGAAAAGTTCACAGTCAAAATAGCACCGGGCATTTCTGCCTCATCTCTTCAGAAAAGGAGCCATCTTTTAATTGTTCTGGATGCTGCGGTACTTATACACCAGGGCCATGAGGTATGCATAGAATTGCGAATGGAATATTTTTTTCAATGTATCACTACTGATCTGCATTTAGAGCAGTCGCCCAAGTGGCAGATTCCCTATCTGTTGTTTTCCTAGACTTTCCTTAAATGATTGCAAAGAAATTGGAAATTTAATTAACATCTCCCTTCATTGGATATAAACTTCATGGTTCTGATCTGTATTAAATTGTAATTACAATATAATTATTAAATTAATGCCGTAATCGTCCACCTTTCAATACTATAATATGCAATATTTATTTAATCATGTCAGAAACATACATTATACTTACAATAATAATAACAGGACAATAACAAATCTGGTACCATAATCATTAATCATTTCTGATGATGGCAGGTAACAATGTGATTTAAGCTCTCCATAAATACAAAATTAATTAAATGTGGTGTGACCAGTAAGCGGCTAATTTATATGCTTCCTTGGTAGCGTCCATCACATTCTGGAGAGAGAGAGTAGTTGGACACAAGTTACAAACAAGGAGATGGCTCATTGTCTGTTCTTCACCACATTCACATAGAGTGGAGTCACAGGCAAAACTCCACTTTCTCATGTTGGTCTTTGTTCTTCCAACTCCTGAACGCAACCTGTTGAACGTCTTCCATGTTGACTAGCTTTCCTCGTGGCCTGGAGGAAGTCTTTCGGAAGGCGTCATCCATCCTGCAACGTGGCTGGATCTGGAACGCCATGAATTCACTCTGAAGTTCGATGGTGATTCAGTGAGGCTTTCAGTTGTATGGAGAAGGCTTTTCCTCGATTTGAGCCGCTGGGTTGCTGGATGGTACCCATATAAAGTATGGGTCGTCAGGTTCAGTGCTTTAGATTTCTCCAGTCTGGATGCACACTCACGGCGGATATCTGGAGGTGGGATACCTGCTAGACAATAAACTTTATCAAGTGGTGTAGATCTCAAACATCCTGTAAAGAGTCTGCAAGTTTCATTTAAGGTGACATCCACTTGATTAGCATGACTAGATCTACACCAGACAGGGCAGGCATATTCTGCTGCTGAATAACAGAGAGCTATTGCTGATGTTCTTAAAAGGAGAGGATGCGTCCCCCAGGTTGAACCCGACAATTACCGGATAATGTTGTTCCTTGCAAATACCTTCCTTTTGGTATTCAGACAGTGTGTTCTATAGGTTAGTGCTCGGTCAAGAGTTACTCCTAGATATTTGGGAGTGAAGCAGTGTTCTAATATTTTACTTTCCCAAATCACTTGCAATTTTCTCGCTGTCTGTCGATTTTTTGGGTGGAAGGCACAGACTTGTGTTTTTGATGGGTTTGGTTTTAGTTGGTTCTCTTGGTAATAACCACTTAGAATTTGTAGAGCATGGGAGATCTTCTCTTCAACTAGTTCAAACGTTTCCTCTTGAGCTTCCAGAGCAACATTGTCTGCATAAATAAAGCTCTTTGTCCCTTGTGGGCGAGGCTGATCATTGGTGTAGACATTGAAAAGTATAGGTGCTAGCACACTCCCTTGTGGAAGGCCATTCCTTAAGTTCCTCCATCTACTCCTCTGGCCTTGGAATTCAACAAAAAACCTTCTGTTCTGTAGAAAGCACTCAATCATTTGGGTGAGTTTATAGTCCTTGGTTATACTATTTTACGAAGCAGTATATGGTGATTAACTGTATCGTAGGCTGATGTCAAGTCAACAAAAACTACTCCAGTGACTTTGTTGTTTTCATAGCCGTCTTCTATATATTGTGTGAGGTGCAGTATTTGGGAAGTACAACTTTTCCTTGGTCAAAAGCTGGCTTTTTCTGGTATGAGTAATGGGTCTATCACTTTGCTCTGGTATGAGTAATAGCAATGTGCAATATTCTAAATTACGTTAATTAGGGACTAGTTTCGGCCGGGACTGGCCATCTCCAGCCTTAATGTAAAACATCTAATAACTAAATAAATGTACATGCACACAATTGACATAAAACAGATGAAACAAATATATACAAACTGACATTAAAAACTGGGATGAAATTACGAGTAAATATGAAAATAACTAGGTTCTAAATTCTTGCATCTTGAGTATGCTCATCATCGAGACTCTTTCATGTAATAATATTCACAGGACTGTTAGTTCTAATACTGCTAATCATTACTAATTCAATTGTAAATGGGATTTGTTAAATGTTGATACCGTAGTTCATCACCAAAATGTATTTGAGTGGTGCTAGCCATATGCAAGTCATTGGACGCCACTGTAAATAACCACCAGCTGACGGAGAACTGCTAGATGTTGTTTCGACATCAATCAAAGTAATAAAATGAGATGCTCTTGTGGTGCTTGTTAAATTGGGTTTTTAGACTATTGTCATTGTAATTTTAATATTGACATTTTAATATGTTCACGACTGTTCAAGAACATCATTTTAAGATTAATTAAGGCTGAAGATGCTCATTAAGTGAGCGAAAATGTCCCTTAGAGAAATTAATTGTATGAAACTGTGAACACCAAAGGTTGGATTGTATTGAATAGGTGGGCAAGAAATAACTTATAATTGCTGTGAATAACATTGCTTGGATACTGCTGTTAAAACCCTTCACATTCACCTAATAGAAGTAGCAGTAAGAACTCTGGTGTGTAAGTTGTCACCACACCACTGGTATCCGAATGGCAGTGCTGTTCGCTCACCGTTCACCCACTGCCGTAACGGCTCTACACAGGACCTACAAACGTGATGAGGTGCCCACAGCTGATCTCGGGCTCCCAGTTTGATGCCAAAGTACGCACGGTTGACCTTTCTGATGAACTGTTATATTGTGTACGATACCTACACACACACACACACACACACACACACACGTACAAGACACTACCTATTCTCATTACGAAGCGAAATATGACCCAGTCTGAAGCACAGAAGCACTGCAGTAGAATGGCACTAACTAGCAAAACCTGCATTGTTGTTCTGTGTTGTTAACTCTAAGCCGTGAGTGTGATTAGGCGGGGTTGCCAGATGCTGCAGGAATTTGCATTAATAAATAAATTCAGAAAACATACTCAAGACAACACTTCTCTAACAAAGTAATGTAGGCATGGCGTATGTGCATAAAAGAAGAAATATCAGATTTTTAAAGAAGTAATATCGGATTTTTAAAGAAATGGGATGTGATATGGGAAAAATGTCGGATCCTGTTTCAGGTTGCAAAAGCCATCCTAAAAAGTATACAGGATGGCAGCAATGAAACCATCACAGGGTAGTGTAATCTTACAAAAAGTAGGGATGAATGTCCGAAGTTCTTAAAGCATGTTTTTAAATTTAGCAAATGATCTGTCTGAGGAATGACTGTGATGTTTGTGCTCGGCTTATATCACTTGCGGTATGATGCTTGAGCCATTTTTCATGGAACGTTATTCATTATTCGTGTTCTGATTTGTACTCGAACCTGTATATCTGTTTTTCTTATGCTTAATTTAGTCACTTTATAAAAGTTCATGTTTCCTAGTTTGTCGTCAGATGGCAGTGCTACGCCATCTTTAATTTCCAGGCCTTGCTTCCTGTCGTAATGATGCAATGATGATTATTCCTTTCTTTTTTCAATGGAATCAAGGAGTAAAAACAACCAGATGGACTCCACACTAAACGAGACTACTTTTCTGACCTATCAGAAGGTTTTTAGCATATTTAAACTGCAATTTTCTCTATTTGACTAATTCATTGTAAGAATTCTCAGGTACGTGCATTTTCATTTTAGCTTTTGATGTGTGCTGTTCTGTCCTTGGGCGCACGGTTGTGTGTATAGATGTGTTAGGTGTGTTATTTGCCTATATGATGTATGTCCCATTGCTTCGAATTTATGTGCTTCTACATTTATTCTTCGATTATATGAGTGCTGGTCATTCGTGTCACTTCCTGTATTGCCTATCGCATTAACCTTGTGTTCGATGCTTCTCATTTCTATGGAATACTGTTTCCCTTATATTGAGGCAATCTGTTTTGGTAACTCGGCTCGATGGGGAGACCGTTGTGTGTGTAATTGCCCTTTGGACGGACTGATGGCCTTGCCACATATTTATTATTGTGTTCGGGTGGATGGTTGTGTGCACGTGGGTGTTGTATGTATGGATTGGACGGAGCAGAAGCCACACTATATTATGTATATTTTGTCCTTATTAATTCATGTGATTTTTTTTATTTATTTAAATATATTGCTCCTCCATTTTTGCTCGTACCTGACCGGGCCTTGTGCCTTACTTAATTTTGATGGCCAGCATTTTATTTCTCATTCCCGGTTTTCTTTTTCTTATTCTTCTGCTTACTTGATTGTTGATATGCGCAATCTCATGGTTTCCAGCCACGGAGGTCCATAACTAATTTTCTCAGCCCCCTTTGTCCCTTTTGACGCATGTTTTTTCTCCTTTCTGATGGGTCATCTAATGAATGCTATAATGAACTAAGAGTAGCAATATAAGTAAGTGAACATCGACCGTGTGGGCGTCTTGGGAAAAAAATGGAGAGAGAAGCATGATAGTATTGTGTAATTGAACGTTTTAATTTGAGCTTTATTTCCGTTCGCTATTTGGTGGGAAGCTTGGCCGTGAAAAACTCGTATGTCATGCTCTCTGTGTATGTATTTCTTTTTAACATTTTCTATTCAATATCCTACTTGCATGTTTCACTGATTAATCATTTCTTCTCAATTTACTCTTTCAATAAACTGGGACTTTAGGCTGGTTGTCACGGGTAGAGTAGCGAGGCGAGTAGAGTGGATAGTAGAGCTACTAGCATAGTGTAAATGACTGGGATAGTAGCAAGTAGAGTAGAGTAGCTAGTAGGCAGTAGAGTAGAGTGGGTTTCCGATATGGTAAAGTAACTCTACCACTATCCTTCCCCTCCACCGGAACCGAGCTCCGAGAGCTAGCGGAGGTGGCCGAGGACGCTCGATTTTTCAGTTAGCGCGTCGTTCAACTATTTCCATATGTGTTCTGATGGTATTCCGTTGAGTGTACTGGGAATCTGTGCGTTTATTTGGCGGTAAAATGAAGTAGACGGAAGAAGAAACATGCAAATTTGTAGAACTTTACCGTGAAAAAGAATGTTTATGGAACATAAACAGCATTATTTACAGAAACAAGAATATGAGACGGACAGTGGAAGAGGACTTGATTACGAAATTGGGTAGGGAGGGTTTTGGTTTAATGGAACTTAAACAGAAAATAAATGAAAAATTACGATGTATCTACAACCAAGAACTGATGAAAATTCGTAAATCCGAGAAATGGGAAGGTGGTGCCGTAGACATCTACCTGCCCCTCTAACGTGATTTAGTAAAGTATATTTTGCAAGGTAATACCAAAAGCTAGGTATATTAGGTCTATTCATCCGCAACGTAACGTTATGGCTGAGTGATATTAAGGGAAGGTAGCCTAGACCTTTGGAAGTCAAACAAATGCAGGTGTATTGTCTAAGAAGGATTTTAAAAATACCTATAATAGTTTCGAAGATGCAACATAAAATATAAACAAGTGTCAGCTGAATTGTCCCTTTAAATGAAGGTTTCTCGAGTTTGTGTTACACAGCGAGTTCATCATGTGTTTAAGTTAGGCAAGACAATGGTGCAGGACTATGTACTTTATTTATATTAATAACATACATAGGGATCTTCTACATGTCGCTTGCCATTGCCATTAATTTCCCCCAAAAGTTGAATAATTTTCATATTTTGTTTGGAATATCCAAAATAATTATTGTTTACAGTACTGTACAATGTCAGATCTTGAAGCTTAAACTCTACACCTGGGCCGTACAAGCAACGAACTTAAAAAAAAAAAATAATATATATATATACATAGATCAATAATTGGGGTATTTTTGCGAAGAAACTACTACAAATTACGCGTACGCCCAGTGTACTGATGGCTAATACCAGTGGCCAAGAACTTCAGAGGCACCTCAAGCTTAACTTTCTGTGTTATTGCATCTCTCATCACTGTGTCGTGTCTTTGAATTTGCGGTGTTATAGCATCTAACAATGTCTGAAAGTTATCAGGCGTCAACCTCATACACTTTCTGTACTCTTCTTTATATTCTGTCACAAGTTCTCTCAGAATTAATGTTGATGCCCCGAGTGTGTCTCTCCTACTAAGCCAGACTCTTACCCATTCCGTTCTTTCCTCATTTACTTCTTCTAAAGCTTCACTAATCTCTTGCATTAATATGTTTGCAAATGTCTTTAAACACTTCCTTACTATGTGCTTACGTCTTGACATGTTGCTACTACTCTACTCTGCTCTACTGTATGACTCTGCTCCCGTATGAACGACACGAATGCCAACTCTACCATTCAGTGGTAGAGTAGAGTAACATAGCTACTCTACTATCTACTCTACTCGCCTCGCTACTCTACCCGTGTAAACCAGCCCTTTGTATGCTTAATTTGCTTTTGATTTACAGTAGTGTTTAGTCCTTTAGTATTAGTACCATGATTAAGGGACTGATCTCCAGTTAAAGGCTGATATGTCATCGCCTTTCCCTGTCGCGATCACCGGACCTCGTGTTATTGAGTGCGCTCGTTTTCTCATGTTTCCCGTATTGATTCTCCCTTTTGTATTGGCTCATGCTTCAGGCAGTACACATGCATAATGTGTAAGAAGCAATTCTATGTACATCCCTGCATTGCAGCTTCAGGTAGTATGCATGCACAAGTGTAAGAAAATGTTCTATGTACAAGAAGTGAACATTTTCATGCTGGAAAATGTTGTAATATATGTCAGCAAAGCCTAAGTCATTCACCATTAAATACTACCTGAGCTAAAACATTAAATTTTCAGCGTTTCTCTGTTTTTGAAATAGGCCATTTTTTTTTCAAGTCATACGTATTCAAGGCCCTACCAGTAACCAGCAGAAAAGTATTTTTACCATCGTGAGCTGGTTTAAAGATACATTGAAAGCATTGATATTGATCTTTAGACATCACCTTTATGCACCACACTTTTTATTAAATCATTGTAAGTATTTTTCTTTTATATTTTATCTGCTTCTTCCGCATACCTTTGACACTAACAGTTACTTTCTTAACATTATCATTAGATTTATTGTGTATCTTTATATTCTACTTTGTATTATATGATATTCTTTGTCAGCCTGGCAACTTCAAACATTTGAGAAAGAACAAATATGAATAATCATATCGCAAACACCCTGTATAAGCATAGCTTATAGAAGAGAACATTACAGAGTGAGTTGGCCACTTGGTTAGGGTCATGTAGCTGTGAGCTTGCATTTGGAAGATGGTGGATTCGAATCCCACTGTTGGCAGCAGTGAGGATGGTTTTTCCTGGTTTCCCATTTTCTCTCCAATAAATGCTGGGACTGTAACTTAATTAAGGCCATGGCTGCTACCTTCCTATCCTAGTCCTTTCCCATCCTTGCATCGCTGAAAAACTTTGTGTTGGTGCTACGTTAAACCATTGGCAAAAGAAAAAAAAGGAGAGAGAGAGGAAAAGTGTGCTGTCTTCACCTGTTTCAGTGGTTCTGCCACAGAGTGGCACTAGCTATGCTAGCTGATCAGAGTGTTGCATTCTGTAATGTAAGACTTTATGCAAATATTATGTTTCCAAGCATTTTTTAAATTTTTTAAAATTTTTATTTTTACAAATGTGCCATCTTTCTTACCAGAACCGTAGATAGTTTCATGACCAATGCAGTACATACACATAAATACATTCCAAGATATTAAATTCAGTCTGGACTCGGAGAAAACATGGTAAATGCAGTGTACACACATCTCCATAGTGACCCAGGATGGGCCAACAAACAAAAGCAATTTTTACTCATTGGGGACATTTTTTTTTCCAAAGAAATGACCTATAGTTTTATTGGGCTTAAAAGGTTCCTGAAAGTCTAAATTACCTCAACTCGATGTTGAAAAAAAATTCCAGGATTCACTTCACTGCACAAACTTCGGCTCCAGTCCCATTTCTACTTCCACTGAGAGGATAACATGATTGTACACACACTGTGGATTCATTCTTGGTTCTCACCCTCATGAGAAGCTAGTTAGTAAGTTCAATTGATCTCTATATATTATATCCTGTTCCTCATCCTTGTGGTATATGAGTCATAGCAAACAGTGGGTCAGGTCAGGGTGATAATTAACGGTTGATGTCCTTGGACAATTTCCAAATAATTTTTGCTGCTTTATACGATTTTAACTCATTCCTGATTTCTTTAACCCTAAAGAAGAAACGACATTTCATATGATGAAAAATAACCTGGGGAATGAGTTCTATTGCATGTTCAGCACTTTATCCTTAACCCATGACCTCAGTGTCACACTCATGCTTTCCAAACAATATTGGTAATATCACCCCTACAAACTGTTTTCTGAAGGTAATTTATGACAGATGATTTCTATTCGAAGGACATTTTTCAGTGCACTTTTCGAAGGATGAGTTAAATATGAGTGTCCATAATACTTCAGTTTAGTGAATGTCACCACGGATTTCTGTTTCATGGATCCACTGCAAAGTATTGAACTAACAAGTTGTAATTTTTCTGGCTTTGTGGATGATATAACCCGCTAAATGGTACACAAGACACTCTTTTTGCCAGATTCACATTGTTTACAGGAGCTGTTTCACTTTCCTGGTCATGAAATGTGGTGTTCGAATTGTCATTTACTTCAAATATTTCTCTTATCTTGTGCAGTATGGTTTCAGAGAAATCCCTGTTAATTTTCTCCCTGGCTGTGGCTAACGACTGCATCTCCCTGTGAAAGATGTTAGCACTGGCTCAACCTGAGGTTCATAATTCACACTCGGGAAAAGTGCATTTTTAATTGGAACGTAAACTAACTGTAACGTAATTATAGAATGTCAGTGGTGGATGGATGGTCGTCACATGTTAGCGATCTTGTGGTTCTAAATGGTCGTTCCAGTGGGTGCTGATTAAATTTGCTCTTAGATATAACATCCGTCACCAAAGATCTGCATTTAGGGCTGTCGTCCATGTGGCAGTTTCCCTATCAATTCTTTTCCTAGCCTTTTCTTACAAATTTTCAAAGAACTTGGCAATTTATCGAACATTTCCCTTGATAATTAATTCCAATCCCTTACTCATTGTCCTATAAGTATATTTGCCCCATTTTGTCCTCTTGAATTCCAACTTCATCTTCATAATATGATTTTTCCTAGTTTTAAAAGCTCCATTCAAGCTTATTCGTCTACCTAATGTCATTCCACGCCAACTCTCCACTGATAGCTCGAAACATACTGTTGCACTTTGGCGCTACACATAATAATAATAAGGAAATGATGAAAATAGAAATATTTGGAATTAAAACAAAATTAACACCATGTTCGAGATGCGAAAACCTTAACTTACAGGTCTACCAAACAACAACTATGGAAGGACGTGGAAGGAACCCTACTAAGCCATGAGATCGTGTCTCATTGTGGGAAAAGAAAGGCACCACTCGATTACCCTAGAATGCAAATATATTAACAAATAACGCAAGCAAAATAAAGGAACAGAACAAGATCAAATCAGCGAGTCAAATAAATAAGGTACATCATAGGTAGAAAATTAAGGAAATAGAAATGCAAATAAACATGAGGTACATCTTAATAACCTTTAAATAAAAATGAAAATGTTAACAGGATTCAGAAAACCAAAATTGGTGAATACCGGTATGTAAGTCTAGGGGGGAAACTCCGATATGCAAAATTAAAAGTTATATTACCACGGAAAGTTACTTAAATAAAAAAAGGGCCGAAATACCAAAATGAATAGCGCTTACCGTGAGGTCGGTTTCCACTTGGCGCGTCCGTTTGCTAAGTTGCTGTAAAGCGAAAGACATCTGCTCTCTTTGCTGGTCAGAAATAAAAGACACAGGAAACAAGCTAGGCTCTGGCCAAGTCGCCAGAAGCCCGAATGGGGCAATCAGGAGATAACCAATTAGGGCACGGGAATGCACTCATGGCTCTCACATTCACCAACAGAAAAGGTTGTTATTTCGACCAATAAAAATACACTTAGATTTTAATCCTGTAAGTTCTCGAATGTTGCTGATTCACCTAAAAACTACACGTGGCTGTACACACTGCCATAAAAGTTAGTTACGAATATTAAATGCACCGTTACTCAATATTACAAAATTCCTTCAAACAAACATCAAATTTCACATTCTCGTAGACCAAATCTTCTTCAAAATTAATAGTTCATAATGTCTCCTTTTTACATTTCCAAATTTAGATAAAAATATACACAACAAAGATTTTAATGATACAGATATTCTTCCTAAATGTCTTTTCTTGAGGCTTCTGAATAAGAAAATTGTCCCTAATGATGATAATTTTATACACCACAAAACAAAATTCTAAAATAATTGTTCTTTTTTTAGTCCTCATCCAAAACTATAATTTTAAATATTACACTCAGTCAACTTTTCAAGTCAAAACAAAATGAACAGATTTTACAAAACCAAATGAAGATGATGACTTTTGTCCTTTTCTGTTCAAACTTCGGTATCACATACCACATACTGCTGTTAAACTTAACCATAATAGGTATTTGTATTTGTTCCTATATTGACTTGTCTAAACCTATAAAAAAAACTATTTAAAATGTTATATGCTTGAACCCACCTTCTCAGTACACTGTTATCATAGAACATGTTTGATCAATAACTACTGATCTGCATTTAGGGCAGTCGCCCAGGTGGCAGATTCCCTATCTGTTGTTTTCCTAGCCTTTTCTTAAATGATCACAAAGAAATTGGAAAATTATTGAACATTTCCCTTGGTAACGTATTCCAATCCCTAACTCTCCTTCCTATAAATCAATATTTGCCCCAATTTGTCCTCTTGAATTCCAACTTTACCTTCATATTTTGATCTTTCCTACTTTTAAAGACACCACTCAGACTTATTTGTCTGCTGATGTCCTCCCACGCCCTCTCTCCACTGACAGCTCGGAACGTACCACTTACGCCAAAAACATATCAGATGTAAGGCTTTTCAGGCGTTTGCTGTATTAACCAGCGTTTTGTCTTAGGTCTGACACTAGAATCATCAGAGTGGGATGTGTCAGACCCTACCCACTGACGCTGGGGTGTATGCAGGTGAACTTATCAGAAGCCCTTAAAAGAGGCACAGTCTGATAACTGCATACGGGAGATAAATCTCCACAATGGAATTATTGCCCGCCTAGCAATTCTGAATGGAAAATTCTAAATTCCCACTGCATACACCCCAGCGTCAGTGGGTAGGGTCTGACACATCCCACTCTGATGAGTCTAGTGTCAGACCTAAGACAAAACCCTGGTTAATAGAGCAAACGCCTGAAAAGCCTTACATCTGATATGTTTGACATTTTTGACATGCCCTATTGGTGAAAAAAATCTAATTCCCTCCATGGGAATTTAGAATTTTTCATTCGGAATTGCTAGGCGGGTAATAATTACATACCACTTAATCGAGCAACTCGTCTCCTTTCTCCCAAATCTTCCCAGCCCAAACTTTGCAACATTTTTGTAACACTACTCTTTTGTCGGAAATCACCTAGAACAAATCAAGCTGCTTTCCTTTGGATTTTTTCCAGTTATTGAATCAGGTAATCCTGGTGAGGGTCCCATACACTGGAACCATACTCTAGTTGGGGTCTTACCAGAGACTTATATGCCCTCTCCTTTACATCCTTACTTCAACCCCTAAATACCCTCATAACCATGTGCAGAGATCTGTACCCTTTATTTACAATCATATTTATGTGATTACCCCAATGAAGGTCTTTTCTTATATTAACAGTGGTGGTGGTGATTATTGTTTTAAGAGGAAGTACAACTAGGCAACCATCCTCTATATAAAACTAATCAGTGGGAAAAATGGAAGGGATCCGACACTTCGAAAAATGAAGGTGTTGGTCAAAGAAAGACAAGGGCCACGAAGGGCATGAAAATGAAAGACTCCCTAGCCCTCGCAAACCTAATAGCATCGGGGTCGGAAAAGAACAAGAGGTGACCAAGGGAGGTCGGATAGGATAGATGAAAGTGAGGAGTCTGGCTCAAGTAAGTGGAAGCAATGCCAGGACTCAGCTTAGGGCCTCGTGGTCGCCAACCCACGCTCCAAAGTTCAGAGCCCCTGAGGCCCCTTTTAGTCGCCTCTTACGACAGGCAGGGGATACCGTGGGTGTTATTCTACCGCCCCCACCCACAGGGGAATCTTATATTAACACCTAGGTACTTACAATTATCCCCAAAAGGAACTTTCACCCCATCAACACAGTAATTAAAACTGAGAGGACTTTTCCTATTTGTGAAACTCACAACCTGACTTTTAACCCCATTTATCATCATACCATTGCCCACCGTCCATCTCATAACACTATCAAGGTCACCCTGCAGCCGCTCACAATCTTGTAACTTATGTATTACTCTGTACAGAATAACATCATCTGCAAACAGCCTTATCTCTGATTCCACTTCTTTACACATATCATTGATATATATAAGAAAACATAAAGATCCAATAATACTGCTTTTTTTTTTTTTTTGCTCTGTTTCTTTCATCTACGTACAATTCCCAGCCAGCATCGGCCCTTGTTTGGAGCCATTTCTGATAAGTCTTCTCTATGTTTACAAGCTACTCTCATTTCCTAATTCCACCAAGATGTTCATTTTTTCCCATCTTTACACACAGTTGTTCCTAGGCATTCCCTTGCTGTTTCTACTACAGCATCCCTGTATGCCACCCATTCTCTTTCTATATCCTGAACCTGCTCACTGTCCACTGTTCGAAACTTCCCACTAATCATATCCATGTACTTCTGTCTAATTTCCTCATCCTGGAAATTTTCTACCCTTATTCACTTGCAGACAGATTTCACTTTCTCTATCCTAAGCCTGTAGATACTTGGTTCACTACAGATCAGATAGTGGCCTGTATCATCAAAATATCTCTGAAAAACCCATACATACCTAACAGATTTCATGAATTCAAAGTCAGTTAAGATATAGTCTTATATGGGCCTGGTACTCTTACCCTCCAATGTGTAGCGATGAATACCTTATGCTTGATGAATGTATTCTTAACTGCAAAACCCATACTGGCACAGAAGTCCAGCAACCGCTTCGCATTCCCGTTAGCTTCCATATCTTCCCCACATTTACCAATCGCCCTTTTGTTACCGGAACATAATACATTCCCTTCGTCAGCGATTATTAAAGTCCATCTTATTTACAAATATCAAAAACAGTATAACACTTTCTTTTAGAGATGGCAGTATTTAAACATAACAGTTAAGTAATACATGGGCTGATCGAATAGGTGGATGGAAAATGAATCATGCCTCGCTTTTCCAGTGTGGAACCATATTACAACATGGATAAAAATTAATTCAATCAAGAACTATGCTAAGTCATAATGAACTAACATAACTTCAGTATGTAACCATATATAATAATGTGTTATTCTGCAACATGTTACTCAATTAACCCTGTTATATTTGTAACAGGTAGCAGTTCTTCCTCAACCCTTCATTATTTCATTAGTCATTTCATCATTCTACATTAGTCGATAATTACTGAAGTTATATTAGTTCATTATGACTTATCATAGTTCTTGATTGAATCAATTTTTATCCAAGTTGTAATATGGTTTCACACTGGAGAAAGCAAGGCATATTTCATTCCCCTTCCTCCTATTCAATCAGCCCATGTGTTATGCATAGAATTTGGTATTTTGAGCTATTACATACCATCATTCACTTCTGGTATTTCCAGGGAGCTCACCTTCTGCATGCACAGTGAAAGAACAAGGCGATAACTACAGTGCGATGATCATGTTAATTCTGTGCTGATGTGTTATGCTGTGAGCATCTGTTACAATGTTACCTGTTCCGCCGCAACAAGTTTTCTGGTGATATAAATGTGCTTCCTAATATGCTTCATTGTGTTATTCTGTGGAACACTGTTCCATCGCAATGGGTGTTATGTCGACGTAACATCCTCAGCTCTGTAGAACACTGTTCCACCACAACCGAGTATTACATCCAGGTAACAGCCACAGCATTGTAATTCCCGAAGTGTATCGTTATTCCGTAAAGTCATAATGTTTCGAAAGAACTCCCCTCAGATTTATAATGAATAAAAGATTGAACACAGGTTAGCCTATTTAAAGACATCATTTCTCAGTGAATGATACTGTGAATAAATTCACCTTGAATGATATTTATGATCAAAGACTGTTTTAAGTCTACTCATTAATTTCAAAAATCCCTATGTATATCAGAGATCCCATTGAAACTCAGCCTCTTCAATTTCTACCGGTACTCACAAATTAACAAAGATGACTGAATCAATTAGGGCCTACTGTGTCATCAGTTTTAAATAAAAATATTGGAGCAGACATAGGCATTATACCCAACACACCCACAGGTGAAACCCAGTCATCACAATCACTACCACAACCTGTCACAGGGAAAAAGACATTTTAAACATTTATCCTGAAAAATTTGTTCCTAGAATGTGTGATCTTGTTCCAGTGTGTGTGATATTTTGTATTGCCCTCTCTTTCTTATTTACTGATCGCCAAATGTGATCTTAAAGTACGATTGTCAAGTGAAATAGTAAAAGTTGATTACACATATTGTGCGGTAAATTCGTTAATTGTTTCACCTGATTTGTTTTGTGTGATATTTTGAGACCTGATTTTCACGATAAAAGGTATTTATAACAATTTGTAATCTATTCCATATGCATTTTATATTCACTGATTTTATATTTGATTATGCTCTTTTTTTAAATTCACTTTATGTTGCACCATCACAGAGGTCTTTCGGGGACAATCGGATAGGAAAGGGTGTAGTAGCACTGGCAAAATGCAGAGAAGAAAAAAGATGGATGATATGCTGTGCTATTAAAGTAGTGTGCCACAGGTTTGAATGTCTTAGTTCAGCAAGCAGTAATAATCAGCGTCAAGTATAAATGTGCAACACACCGGGCGAGTTGGCCATGCGGTTAGGAGTGTGCAGCCATGAGCTTGCATCCAGGAGATAGTGGGTTCGTCTCCCACTTTCAGCAGCCCTGAAGATAGTTTTCCGTGGTTTCCCATTTTTACACCAGGCAAATGGTGAGGCTGTACCTCATTTAAGGCCAAGGCCGCTTCCTTCCCATTCCTAGGTCTTTCCCGTCCCATCATCGCCGTAAGACTCTAACCGGCACCACCCTCTAGGTCCCCGGTACGACCTAGGGATGATGGGTCAATAACCTTACCCACCAGGGTGAGAGTAGAAGAGAGAGCAAAAAGGACAGAGAAAGAGAGAGAGAGATAGAGATAGATATAAAGAGAGAGGTAGGTAGAGACCCTGGTGAGAAGGTTGCTAGCGTGTCTGCCCCAAAATAGGAGTTATAGCGAACATGAGGGAGAACATGGGTACAAGAAAAACGACAACAAAGGTCCAAGCACAATAAAATAACAAGAAACTATAGAAATTACCAAAGGATGAAGTTACCACACTTACCGGAAGCAGCGGAGGAAGACGACTTAAGGCCGTGGAAGCTAATACACAAGAAAATCGGTGACAGTGCTCCACCGAACGTGGCGAATGAAAACCAACACTTAAATGAAATTAAAGAACTTTAATTGAAAGGTAAATAGGAGGTAACAAATTAAATCTTTAAGTTGATAAAACCTATGTTTATTTTAAGAAGTAAAACCAAAATCAGTAATTAAATTCAACATAAAGTTGAAAGGGGGAAAAGTAAATAACAATTAATAAAATGAATCAGAAAATACCAGGTATAGTTTAAAAGAAAAATTAATTCATTAGTAATCAACAATTAATGAAAATAAATATTCTTTAACAGATAATAAATTATAATTATTATGAAAACAACAAACGAAAAGAAAAGGATGACCTCCGTACCTAATGTGATTTGAAAACAACGGAAAACAAATTGACTTCCTTACAATAAATACCACCTTGGATGAGGTTAAAATAAAATGTGATCGATCACGGATAATTAATTAATTAAAAATACCATACTCAGTTAACAAGGTTTTCAATTAAATTGATTTTCAACGCGGCCGCTTCTCATGATTACCAAAATTAAATCGTTCAGTTTCCACCAAGGACAGTTACAATTTAAGGTGCCAAAAAAAACTCATTTTAATTTTAAATTAAATATCCACTTCAGTTCACTGTGGACCTTCCGCGTTAATGTGATTAGTTGCCGAAACTGTTTTTCAGATTTTCACAACCGCACACGCCGATAAGTAGCAATTTAACGACGAAGTTTAAATCATTATTATTATTATTATTATTATTATTATTATTATTATTATTCCCATGTTTCCTGAAATCTTCGAAAATATCAAAATCCTCTTCTGGACGACGCTTAAGATGTTTCAAACACTGGTACATACCTTTGGTGGTGAAGAAATTGTGAGAAATCCAAACCTGGCCATTGTTGAAAAGAATGCAGTCACGAGGTCAGCAACAAGACCTTGTTAGCAAGTATCCAGGAGAAAAATAGTTGCAAAAAATATAATCGGAGGACATGGTAGGAGGTCTTCAACTAGTTCTGCGGGGGAATATCCCCGTTAATGGAATGGTTACGGCGGTTTGAAGGTAATCCACCACTCCATGGCGTAGCACTCAATCACACTCACGTTCATAATGGCTGCCCCAAGCGAACTGGCTCTCGCGTCAGAAGCGAGGAGGAAGCAAGTCTCTTGGTAGTAGGCCGGTGCATGCGCAGTTATGCGCAACCAAACACGAGGCCAGACGATGGCGCGCTGTCTACAGTAACTTAAAAAAGGGTATGCTGGCGAAAGGCCGATTGACACAAATTTTCCATGGCACAAGTCCAGTCCAAAAAGGTTATAAAGGAAGGCTCACACTATTTCATATTGTCTCAGCCCTCCTGCCCCGAAACGACAACAAAATCTCATGCATATGCCATCAATGATGTGGTGGTCACACATAAACTAACTTTGGGTGAAGTAGTCCAACAGAAAACGACCACCAGGATAAACTAGTTTTAGTTAGAAGTTCACATGACCAGGTTAATAGTTTAAGACACAGTTCCATATTACGTTGTTTTTAGAAATAATTGGCGGGGTGCGATCAACATCAGTGTCCAGAAACGTTAACCGAGCACTCAGAAAATCACCAAAGTAATGTTTTTCATCGAATAGAGAGCACAATGACCAGAGTTCACCAAATATTCAGGTCCACCCGATATACTTTGATTCAATGCATCACACAATGATATAGTTTTTGACACATGACGCAGTTCACCTTTGAGGTTTGGCAACTCTTACACAAATTACAGATATACTGACCAAAATCAAACGAAAACCACATGACTATTAGTCCACGCATCCAGGTTTTTTTTTTTTTCCTAAAGCACGGTGGAAAATTAATTTTAATGCACGAATACCTTTACAAGTCTCCTTTGATATTAAGGAAATGCATGATTTCGAGTTGCAAAAGGTGACACCAGGAGAACGGAACGCACAACGGGATCAGGGGAGGGACAAAAGGAGGCGCAATTGGTGAATGTAAACTTCAAAATAAGTGAACCGCAAAATTTAGATCAATACAGTTTTGTTACGCTTGATTGAGTCAGGCCCACGGTACACCACTCAGAACACAGTAGTGGGTAGTCAACTGGGTAAGCGCCAGTAGTACACGGAGTATCCATGATACCGGAATGGAACGAGCAACCACACCTATCACCATAGCCAAACAAGACCACAAACTTCAACACTCGGTTCGGTTAGCAACCAAATACCCAGGATAAAAATTACCGCAAAACAACAACCCATAATCAAGAGCATCAACCACAACATAAGGTGCCCTAACCACAGTGTCAAATAGCAATTTTCCACAGAAGTTCAGATCAGAAACTCTGAGTGAAACAACGCCTAGCTTACAAGTACCAGCATGACAGTACAACGTCTTACCACCAATAGCTAAACGTAAGTAAATATGACATAGGTCAAGAAAGTTTTTCATCTAGACAAAGGTCATTACACAGGCATACACCAACGAAAGCAGGTTAAGTCCAAAGTTTAGAATTTAGTAGATACAGGGCTACGACACAGTGAAGAATCAATCACTAACAGATTCCAAAATCCACTGACAAGGGCATTAAGGAAATTTTCACAAACACAGGATCAACTTCCCACATCAAAATACACCACCTAGTAGAATAAGAGTGAGGACAAGCAACCAAAACGCAATTGATGAATCTAGCTTCAAGTACTCAGGGTTAGGGTATCAAATAAGAAAAATCCAAGGCTTAAAAGGGTAAACATGTTTAGAGCAAGGGAAGGATTGACTGGACCGGTTGGAGACTTCTTAAAATATCCAGATGGAGGGTTCGCGAATAGTCTGTCATCGACAACAGATCAGCCAAGCAACACCAAGCAACCGGACACATCATTAGTCACTAATAAGCGACATGGAATTAACAGGACAGAAATAGGGACAGAAGAACCACAGGAGGGAACACAATCTGGAATCAGGTAACTAACCTACTGCATGGAAACATAATCACAACTCATTCCACCAAGGGACACCCAATCAAATTAAAAGGAAATTTAAAACCTCAGATCAGAAGACCCCAAAGGAAAATAACGAGCAATGACCCACACAGCGTACACCACCGGATACCCAATAGGGTCTCGGCATTACCCGGTCTACAAATACGTGACTTTCCCATCACACTGTCCCAATACGGCCACAGGTACTTTCTCCTATCCACCAGGAGAGCAAGCAAATAAAACATAAGTGGCGGAATACGAGGCGAGTCAATGGAAAATGCTCACAGTAGCATGCAGAAGGCAGTACTCTACAAGTAGACCCCATACTCTACTCGCAGGAAGATTCCAGTACCGACTAAAGGAGCACTACTCCGTCCCATACCAGAGTAGCAAACCCAGAGCACGGCAAGATGACAAACACCAATGTCAACAGACACTAAGAGATCCACTGAGAAAAATGAAAAACCATAGAGTGGTAGGTAAAATTAAAATGAGCTTTACAGGAGAAAATATTAAACACTAGGCGACATCGGATCAACAGGAAATGCATGGAGACAGGGAAAGAAGAACCCGAGCATACCAAACAGAGACATTACTGAAAAACAACAAGCTAATTCTGAGAGTAGTAGATTCATGTAGAAGAAATGGCCATATCCACAGAACACGGAGGTAAATCAAAGACAGACACGAACACTGTCCATACCAAGGTGCCAACATCACCAAATAATACATCACAACAAGAATAACCAATCCATGACAAACCACACCGGACATGTGTCAGCCCCACAAAGGGATTAACCCCTCAGCGTCGCAGCCATTTAAATAGCTTCCTACTCCGCGGCCGGATGAGATTTTAACTACGCGCGACTGAAATGCATCGATTCACTTAATGCGTTACTACAAGTATAAGAGTAGCCCGATTTTCACGAAATTTGGAATTCCTTATGACAGAACTATGTATTGCAGATACTTACATAATTGTTCCACATTCGTTAGTAATTTAGTTCCGTGTGATAGAGTTCAAAGCACTCTTTGAGACAGGGACTCAAATCACACTCCTGGCAGCAGTACATTGACGTCTTCTTTTTGCCGTGTTTTGAACACAGGATACAATGTCTCTGAGGTTTGGATTTCCAACTCTTGGGTGCTAATTTCCTGATAAAATATCTTTGCTGCAACCTTGGAACTGTATTATCTGATTCGCGCCGGCCTTGAATATTTTGTTCCCCTCCCTCCCGAGCGTATTTTGTAAACAAACCTTTCACCAGCTGAACCCGATAAGGTAATTGCTCAATATTTGTCTCTGTGACCTCTGTGAGTATTATTAGAGAATTTAGCAATCAGAATTCACCATTGAAAACTTCTCTTTGACCTGTATAATTATCTATAGCCTCTTACACGAAATTTCCAAGTACTGTTTCCTCCTCATCGCCACTCTCATCATTTACCACTGCTACCTCATCTATTTCATTATCACTGCTGCTTATACTGTTACTACTACTTCCGATTAAACTTTTATCTGAATTATACAATATTTCAAGCACGTTACTGTCAGTCATACCTCGGCTGAGCGCGGCGCGTCACACGGACTGGTGAAGCTGCTGCGAGACCGAAAGCAACAGGACGAAACTGAATGAGGGGAATAACATTTATGACGAAACAAACCAACTCGATACATATTTCAGATAAAAGATCAAGACAACGTCTTTCAAACGAGATATATACCATGAACAACTGGTTCTCGTATCGTATGACAGAAAGCAGCACTAACTGATGCCTACACAGAGCACTCGTGGAGAGTTACGAAAATATTACAAACTGAGAAATAAAGACAAATATAATAAATAAACCGCACTCCCAATGTACAAATGGAGCAAAGAACATCACACGAAAAGACAAACTTCTCAGATCATCATTTCTTTATTTTATTCTGTGGGAACGAATGAAGCAAACAGACTTTAAAAAAAGCAAGAGATAGTGCTCAGATTTATTTGACAAATAATTATCCTTGCAAAAACAACTACATTATAACGATTTTTCAATTCTTATTTACAACACTGATAAACCCGAAAATGTCTTCTTGGAAACAAAACAATTTGCATATCAATAACTCCAAAACTCTTCGAGCTAAAGCCGTAAATGTGAAACCATGTATGGGTCTATACCACGTATAGAGGTCGGCGGCTACGGAAGAAAAGAGGGTCTATACCACGTATAGAGGTCGGCGCTGAGGGGTTAAAGGAACACAAACATCCTCAACAACATGCCGTGAAGTTCTCATGCCACCCCAAAATAAATCCCCAAAAACAATCCACGGTACCGTCACAACACAACCACCTTACATATGTCCAAAGCCATCCCAATCAAGGTTCAAAAGGGCATATAACACCCCTCAGGCAGAGGATCATCAACAACACAACACAAGACCCAACAAGCAGATATGGTAGGGAATACTTGAACCCACAACTCAAAGGAATTAGATAAATACCAATAGGTTAACAAAATTTTTGACAACACATATTCTAGGCATATAATTACCACAGCAGTGCACGATACCAAAATGGAAAGAAAAATCAGGCATAAGAAACACCAAATTACCAAATAATGTTTACACCAGGATGAAATCCAAAGCAGTAGTTCAGAAAAGGTCAGTTAGTTTAATTAATACACAGCAAGACAAGTTACGAGTAGGAAAACTAGAAGTGGCCCAGACACCAGATAAACGTACTTCAACTAGTTGATAGGTTACACGAGGAAAATGGTTCACGACACACCAGAAATAGCTAAGCACGTCCGACCAATAATCAGGAAGGAAAAAACCAGTTAAAACCATAACAGCTCAGGCACAAGGCCATCTAGTTATTCCAACCTAATACCGGCCAACATGGCCCAACCATAACTGATAACTGCCTCACAAACAGTTGACGGAAAGGATAACTCCAATCACAAACCAAGACCAGGCATACATACATATTCATGGATAGGATGATGAAATGAAAGGACACTCACGCTGACAACACACAGCACTCAGCCGAAGCACAAACACACAAAAGCTCGGTAATGATTGAGTCACAACATATAGGCAGATTCAATATACCAAACTCCACACAAGGATGGGAACACGTTACTAAAAATTCGTGAAATAACCCAGTCATGATCATACAAGGATGGATATATAACGGCACACTGCAAGTTCACTACACTACAGAAAGGTAGTAACTTAAATCAAAATTAAGGAAATCATAATAATAATAATAATAATAATACAGATAAGGTTAAGCAATTTCCAAAGTAAACGAGGTGCACAGAAGCATTACAGGCTAGATTAATTTCAAGATACCATGATGTTGCCCACTAGATTATCAGCTACTGACAGCAAAGAACGGTTACAGGCATGGAAACAACAGTGGTTAACCATAAGTTAGTAGGGCCAAATAACTTTATCCACACAGCACCAATTAAATGGAAAGCACATACAACCATCAACGCCAAAACACCAGGTCACAGTTCAAAACCATGAAAGGGCATAACACATCACCGTACACTTCAGCACATAACCGTTTACACATATAATTAGGCACAGTTGGACATGCCTAGTGGCTAGGTCAAATTATAGATCAGAATCACACACCAGAGTTAACGCAGTAAGAAAGTATTAAATTTAGAAGACAAATAAACGGTTAGCATGTACACCACCACGGTACCATACAGGAAAATATGTTAGAAATGATAATAACAACATTAAGTCACGGAGCCCAAAGCAAGGCCAGAACAGATAACACAATAAAATGATCCCAGGACACACAATGTCACTCTCCGAAAGCAACCGAGCAACCTTCACATAACATAACGATCAGAAAAGCTCTCCAAATTAAAACCAGATTAATTCACACCGAAATCGCAGCCACAATATGCAGGTAGGCAGCAAAAATACAAGGTTGACAGCCAGTACTCATAATACAGGACATGTACTAAGCGGTAGTACACCAGTAGCCCTGAGTCAACCAAGTCATACTCCATTACAAGTTGTTCAATTATTACAACTTCCACCAACCCCGAATAATTAATTACATGCAGTCACTCACCAAATCCGCCGGAAAAAGGAAGAAAAATTTACAGGTCACCTCGAAACAGCAAGGCAGAAGCAGAATACACAGCACAGGTACCCATAGGGTTTCAAAATCATAATCAGCAAGTAGGTAAGTCCATACAGCTCAGCATAAACACAGTTGAAAGCAACAGGGAACTCCAAATCACAGGTACATGAAACAAATAACGTAGGGAATTACACGAGATCCTTGCATTTCCTTTTACAATAGTTATTGACAATAACACTTTTAGTTTCTTAGTCTTTGATTTTCCATCCACCAACATTCACTACAGCACTGCACCAAGCAAGGGAGGAAGGGAGGAAAGTTAGGCTGCACAAGGCAGGAACAACAGAGATTAGGCAGCAGAGCAACAACAACAACAACAACAACAGGTCTGCTACCACTCAAATCGGGTTCAGAACAACAGTGGAACAACAAAACAACCACCGCTCTGATACCACTCTAACCGGCACCACCCTCTAGGTCCCCGGTACGACCTAGGGATGATGGGTCAATAACCTTACCCACCAGGGTGAGAGTAGAAGAGAGAGGAATAAGGACAGAGAGAGAGAGATAGAGATAGATAGATATAAAGAGAGAGGTAGGTAGAGACCCTGGTGAGAAGGTTGCTAGCGTGTCCGCCCCAAAATAGGAGTTATAGCGAACATGAGGGAGAACATGGGCACAAGAAAAATGACAACAAAGGTCCAAGCACAATAAAATAACAAGAAACTATAGAAATTACCAAAGGATGAAGTTACCACACTTACCGGAAGCAGCGGAGGAAGACGACTTAAGGCCGTGGAAGCTAATACACAAGAAAATCGGTGACAGTGCTCCACCGAACGTGGCGAATGAAAACCAACACTTAAATGAAATTAAAGAACTTTAATTGAAAGGTAAATAGGAGGTAACAAATTAAATCTTTAAGTTGATAAAACCTATGTTTATTTTAAGAAGTAAAACCAAAATCAGTAATTAAATTCAACATAAAGTTGAAAGGGGGAAAAGTAAATAACAATTAATAAAATGAATCAGAAAATACCAGGTATAGTTTAAAAGAAAAATTAATTCATTAGTAATCAACAATTAATGAAAATAAATATTCTTTAACAGATAATAAATTATAATTATTATGAAAACAACAAACGAAAAGAAAAGGATGACCTCCGTACCTAATGTGATTTGAAAACAACGGAAAACAAATTGACTTCCTTACAATAAATACCACCTTGGATGAGGTTAAAATAAAATGTGATCGATCACGGATAATTAATTAATTAAAAATACCATACTCAGTTAACAAGGTTTTCAATTAAATTGATTTTCAACGCGGCCGCTTCTCATGATTACCAAAATTAAATCGTTCAGTTTCCACCAAGGACAGTTACAATTTAAGGTGCCAAAAAAAACTCATTTTAATTTTAAATTAAATATCCACTTCAGTTCACTGTGGACCTTCCGCGTTAATGTGATTAGTTGCCGAAACTGTTTTTCAGATTTTCACAACTGCACACGCCGATAAGTAGCAATTTAACGACGAAGTTTAAATCATTATTATTATTATTATTATTATTATTATTATTATTATTATTATTATTATTATTATTATTATTCCCATGTTTCCTGAAATCTTCAAAAATATCAAAATCCTCTTCTGGACGACGCTTAAGATGTTTCAAACACTGGTACATACCTTTGGTGGTGAAGAAATTGTGAGAAATCCAAACCTGGCCATTGTTGAAAAGAATGCAGTCACGAGGTCAGCAACAAGACCTTGTTAGCAAGTATCCAGGAGAAAAATAGTTGCAAAAATATAATCGGAGGACATGGTAGGAGGTCTTCAACTAGTTCTGCGGGGGAATATCCCCGTTAATGGAATGGTTACGGCGGTTTGAAGGTAATCCACCACTCCATGGCGTAGCACTCAATCACACTCACGTTCATAATGGCTGCCCCAAGCGAACTGGCTCTCGCGTCAGAAGCGAGGAGGAAGCAAGTCTCTTGGTAGTAGGCCGGCGCATGCGCAGTTATGCGCAACCAAACACGAGGCCAGACGATGGCGCGCTGTCTACAGTAACTTAAAAAAGGGTATGCTGGCGAAAGGCCGATTGACACAAATTTTCCATGGCACAAGTCCAGTCCAAAAAGGTTATAAAGGAAGGCTCACACTATTTAATATTGTCTCAAGACCTATCTGTTAGTAGGAATACATCTGATGGGTAAATATAAAGTTTGTAGTGATGCAGATATAATTACAGGATCCTATAAATACCAAGTGATGAAGGAACTTCAAAAAAGTGGACAAGAAGCAGAATAATCTGATAAAAACTAGCTGATGTACCTGTGCTTCACTACAGAATTCTACGTTGTATACAGAATTCTAGGTTAGGTAGTGTACATGTTGTGAGCAAGATTGTATTAAATTGCATAGCTCTTAACGTTACCCTAGAAACGCGATGGGTAAGTCACCAAAAGTCTGTTCTCATATGAAGACTGGGTTGGGGAAAATTTCATTGTAACGGTAGGCCTACTTCCTACCATCAGTCACAATCAAGTTGGGAAGTTTTCATCATAATGGCAGACACTCAATCTCCACCTGCCTTTTTACATCCTCAGAAAGACTGTCTTGGTAGTTTCCCCAACTGAAATGTACCTAGGTCATTATGATGACGTCAGTAGAAATGGCACGATTCAAAGCACTGCTTTCATATCAAATACTCGATCAAATAAACCACACATTTTCTCACCTTTAACAAAGAGTACTACGCTTCCGATCGAACAATCCAAAGTTCCACAGCTGGAATGACCAAGCCGCAGACAGCCATGATCCGTGAACATCGTCTTTTATCAGCGGGGGTGGGAGGGTCGAATAGTTGAGAGTCCCATGGCAAAAACTACGCCCTTTTACTAATTGTTTCCTAGGAGTACCCGATGAATCGGAAAATTTCAACTTACAACACTGGCGGTGGAAAAACCTATCTGACTTGGAGGCAAATTCTTCCTCCAAACCAGAGGAGAAATCCCCTCTTCACTGCTAATTCAGAGTAAAATGAATGTAGAATTTAATAAAAGTGGAGAGGAAGAAGCTTTTCTTAAGAAACGGCTCTTTTCAGGGTTGAGTTTTGAGTTACTTAGTGAATTGTGGTGCTATAGTTTGGAATAGGCCTAAACTGTTCTTCCGACTCTGAAATACCACGCTTATGATAGTTGGTACGGTAAAACTGAATTAAACATAAAAATGATCGTAAATTTTATTCTCTCTTACTTTTGTTATGTAGTACTTTCTGATAGGTATTTAAAAATTAAATTTTAGACGGCTTCCCCTAAACTACAATTTTATCCAGGATGAATAAAACTGTTTATAGCTTAGACTGTGGTTTCATATTCCCCAACTCTCTATATCGATTTTCATTAAATTCTCCTAACCCATTTTCTTGTGGCTCGGTATTGATATGTACTTAGCAACAAAATTACAAATTCATTCATATCTACGTTATCATAGCTGGTACAGTAAAAATGTATTAGACATAAATGATCAGGCTATTTATGACAGCTGTTGGCTGAGCTGCAGAGGATCAAACCAGCCTTCGGGCTGAATACCCAACATACATTAGTTATGTAGTATTTACTGGTAGGACCAATAATAATATAAATATTTGAGAATTAAATTTTAGTCCTTCCCCTAAACTACCATTTCACTCAGCGTGAATAAAATTATTTATAGCCTAGATTGTAGTGGTTCATCCCCTGACTTTACATACCAATTTTCATTAAATTATTTTCAGCCATTTTCTCATGATGCGTGTACAGACTTCAGACATTACGGAAAAGTAAAAAGTGCATTTCCTTGTTACTGTGGACATGACTGATACAGAAATACCATTATTTTCAAATTCTGAGCAATGTACAGACAAAACTCTCATTTTATACATAGAGATATGAGGAAAGGGAGGAGAGGGGAGTAAAAGATGGATGCTAGGAAGAAGAGATTCTTTGCAGGGTAGCTTATTTGTAGAGAAATACTAGTGTTCAACAAGCAATAGGTATCACAATCACGTAAATAGGTGTATATAGTTAACGTTCCCCTGTCTTGAGTATAGTTCCCGTTGTAAACTTAAAAAAGAGAAATCTTGCATCTCGAGTGTTAATACTGACACTAGCCGGCTGAATGAAAATGTACATAAGAAGCCAGGTCTTAAAAAAGAAATAAGGCCAGACGGGCCAAGGAAAAGTCTGAAGTCAAAATAGTGATTTTCTTGCTCACCAAGTTGCCCGATGTAAAAGGCCAAATAATATGATGGCACACATGTCCTCGGTGCTCCACCACTCTGCGATGATGTGAGATTGACTTGTGAGGGATGGAGCCCGGGTTATATAGGACGATGGAAAAAATCTGGAAGCATTGGTAAGAGAGAGCCAGTGTTTTCTGGAACAGTGACATCACAGTCACATGTCCATGGGTAGAGGTTGCAGCAGGCAAGCAAGACAGTATGTAGCAAAGGCAGCGGCACAGCAGTAGAAAAGTGAGATGCCCGCAGAAGGTAGAAATGTAGAATTACGATGAAACTTGCATAGTTGTAGAGAGAGAATATTACAAGGGCTAGCAGTCAGAAGGAAGTGATCATGGCCTTAATGAAGGTTCTGCTCCAGCATTTGTCTGGTGTAGAAATGGGAAACCACAGAAGACCGTCAAGGCTGTCAACAGTGGAGTTTGAACCCACGTTCTTCCAAATGTAAACTCACAGCTATGTTCAAAAACCACATAGCTTTCTCGCTCGGTGACATATTCATAACATGTTTACTATTCTTATTAGCATGGGTTGATTGCATATGCCTAAGATATTTAGACATTCCGCCCGCGCGCGCGTGTGTGTGAGTGTGAGAACCACATAAATATTTTCATTTCATGTGAGTATTTTAAAGTTGAACATGATACGATTGTCCACTCAAAACTAGCCGGTGTCGTTAAATGCAACGACTTCAAGATATGGGACGTGGTACTCTTATATAGCCTATTATTGGTTTTGTACTTCTACATTTTTTCTTTTTGAATGCACTGCATTTATTATTATTTATTTACCACAATTCAGTACAGAAATATGGAAGGGCAAGACCTATGTACCTATGAAATGTTTCCTAGATTCAATTTTGTCTTATTTCTGTATGTTACAATTTTATCAGCAGTAATTAATCGAAATCATCACATCGCGGCTATCATTGGCTCCACCAACCTATGATATTCCTGATTCATCTGATGTATATGTTAATTATCCATTACAATTCATGGATGAAAAGAATATACGTTAGCTATTAAAAAATGAAAACCTAAAAGGTCATGTGGTGTTGATGGAATACCACCGTACGTACTGAAAACATGTTCGAATGTGTTGGATTTCCCCTTACGAGCCTTATATAACATTGTGGTAAAAATGCAAACCGTTCCAAAAGTATGGAAGATAGCGAAAGTGTGTCCAGTTTTTAAATGTGGGGACAGTAAAAATATTAAAAACTATCGCCCTGTTTGTATTTTATGTGCACCGGCTAAAGTATTTGAGCAAATAATGTACATGTGTATATTTAATCATGTGAGGGTCGGTATACATATTAATCAGCATGGTTTCATGCCAGGTAGATAAACTACGACTAATCTATTAAAATTTATACAATATGCATATGCCATTTTGAGTAATCAAGGACAGGTCGACGTAATATACACAGATTTTTCCAAAACCTTCAACAAATTAGATCACGGCATTTTAATGAGAAAATTGTCATGCTTTGGTCTGACCCCTCCTTGGTTAAAACTGCTTGCAGCTTATCTTAGTGCACGGAAGCAATATGTTTCTTATCATCAACATGAGCCTTACTCATACAATGTTATTTCTGGTGTACCACAAGGGTCTAACCTTGGACCTTTATTCTTTATTTTATGTATTAATGATTTGCCCACTAGTATTAGGTTTTCTCAGTGTTTATTACATGCTGATGATGTCAAAGTTTATAAAGAGATAAAAAAAGTTGATGATATGTTGACATTACAATATGATTTGGATTACTTATACACATGGAGTATTGAAAACTGTTTGCAACTTAATATAAATAAATGCTGTTTCCTTCAGATTTCAAATAAGAAAAATACATTGAATTACAAATATAACATTAATAATGAACTCAGAGTTTTTCACTCTGTTAATGACTTAAGGGTAATTGTTACAAGAAATTTATCTTTCAAGAAGCATATTAATACAATGGTTAATGATTCCTATAAGAAATTGGGTTTTATAATTAGAAATTCAGTAGATTTTACTAACACATATGCACTCACCTTATTATTCAATAGTATTGTCTGATCAAAACTTGAGTATTCATGAATAATTTGGTCTCCATGTTATAAATCTTATCAAAATCAAACTGAAAGAGTGCAGAAACGCTTTTTAAGATATATTTATTACAAAAAATATAAGATATAATCCCCTTTAGAAATTATGTTTCATATGGATTTTTGTTGAATGAATTTAAATATGTATCGTTAGCCAGTAGGCGTGTAATAACTCAACAAATTTATCTCTGTAAGATTGTTAATGCATTAATTGATGATAATAGTTCGCTTCACAAGTTATGCTTTAATGTTAGAAAAGGAAATTAAAGATTTCAGCAATTATTTATTACTCCAGTCTCCAAAACTGTGTTTTTAAGAACTTTGCTTATGACTATGACACATATGTAAATATATTAAAAGAATTTTACTCGTCGAAGTGATTTGATTTTGTTACAATTTTTTGTTTGATTTATTAATAGGCTTCTATATATAGATATTGCTTCATCCATTTCATACAGATCAATATGATCTCATTTACATAGCATTTTCATATTTTCTTCTTTTTGGTATTTCCATGTTATTTGTTCAAATAATTTGTAAAAGCCACCTATAACTGGAGGGTCTCTGTTGGTGGCACATTTAATAATTAAATAAATAAATAAATAAATAAACACTGATGACACCAAACTTCTCATTCCTTAAAATAGAAATTTTCAAAAAAGACACTGAAAATGCCTCTACACATAGATGAGCACAGTGTTTGAATACTGTATCTCTAAAATACATGTATTTTTCCATTATTTGAAATATAAATTGCCTTTTAATGTGTCAGTTTATATATAATGGATACTTGTGTTTGTATTTTGATGTAATATACTGTTTGTCATTTCAAATGTCACTGATCTGCTGCCTAATAAAAAACAAGATCTGGAGTTTTCTTAAGATGAGTTAAAACTTTATGATGCTGTTGTACATGTCACCTTATATTTAGGTCAGCCATTAGGTGCCTGTAGTCACTGTCTAAACTGGTGCTTTCCAAACATTTCCCATGGTGACGACCTAAAATTTGTGTGTGACATCCTACCCCTAAAATGGAAGTATCCCTCAAATGAATAGGCTACTAATGAATCCTTCATAAGATGAATAAAACATGTTTCCAATATTATTTACATTTTATATGGTATAAAAGAAATATTTACGTACAAATTGTAAGAGGGAGAAAAGAAGCAAACCTACTTGGAGAGTATTACGAATTTAGTTTATGTTTAGACATATATTGAATATATTCTTTTGCATTTATTCAACCAGTATTGCCAGACTGAGTGGCTCAGGCAGTTGAGGCGCTCACCTTCTGAACCCAATTTAGCAGGTTCGATCGTGGGTCAGTCCTGTGGTATTTGAAAGTGCTCAAATACGTCAGCCTCATGTCGGTAGATTTACTGGCACTTAAAAGAACTCCTGTGGGACAAAATTCTCCGAAAAAAATTAGTTAGTGGGACATAAAGCCAATAACATTAATATTCAACCAGTATTTTCAAAATGTTCTATATTTGACAGTTTTATATCGACCATCACAGAAAAAGCTGCTTTGCAAGAATTTGGTCGAAAACAGCAAGAAAACCACAAGAGCAGCGAGATGTGAAATATATTCTCGAAGTGAAGTCCTCAATTTGTCCAAATCATCTCTTGTGTGTTTTAACTTCAGTCCACTAACTTGCAATGAAAAACGTGTATATCTTATCCATCCATAAGTATTTGTGTTCAGATCTGGGAAGTAACTTTCGAGTTTACCTCATTGTAACATGAGATAGTTGTCAATTATGTAATTGATTTATTTCCTCAAATCATAATGAGATGTACTATATGGGAACATTTCATAGCTGCTCTCCTTCATTTTTTGAGTCAAAGTACTTCATGGCATCCACTTTGGAATAACTGTTACAGATCTTCCATCCCAAAATTATCTGGTTATCATAAGACTGCCTTATTTTTTGGAGAAAGTATTGTTTATTGGAAGGTTATTTCAGTACACAGAAGTCGAGGATATGTTCACCCTCAGTATTTGTTGCTGCAGTGCCCAAAAGGGCCCATCACCTTTTCTATCTTCTCCAACTTGAGCGTTTAAATTTGTGCTTGACCTACTGCTTTTCTTTCTTTCTTTTTTTCTTTTTTTTCAAAATACTTGCAATTGAAAATATTTGACGATATTTTCTAAGTTATACTTGTTACTTATTCTCATGCAGATTGAATTCTCTGTTTAGGATCAGCAGAAGGACGAACTGAATGAAATACAGAAGAAGAAGGAGGAGCTTGAGCTTCAAAAGCAAGTCCTTGAGGCTGAAGTAGAGAGCCATAAGACTTGGAGGAACTGTGGGCAGTTTCATGATAGTTCATTTAACATAAGCCCCTACCAGTCCAACTTTCTCAAGGTATCACTGTCTCTTAACTGAAACTAATATTAAAAACCATTGTCTTTAATAGATCATTTGAATGCACCCACCTTGTTCAAAATATAAGAAAGCTAGCAATACATAGTAAATCCCTAGTAAAAATGCCCTTTGAGGGATCACATTTTAACCAGGGCTGCGTTATAAACAGAAAACAGCAAAATACTTGCAATATAACAGAATCAATTTTTATTCCTTATTCCTTGACAGAATATAATGCTTGGTTCCACCTGGTCAGTATTTCTTATTCTATTCTAATAAAATGAATACAAACATGGTTCAGCCCTGTTAGGTCATCCTCAGCTAAAAATTACAAATTTAAAAATTACGATTAAAATATTACAAAATTCTGCCATACATTGTGACGTGTTAAAAAAGGTTGTGACTTGATATTGTTGTCGCGCCTGTGAAAACCGTTGTGCGAGATATTTCAACTTAGAACTTTGGCCAGTAAGGTTCTGTCATCTGAGGTTCAATATTGTGCGAATATTGTAAAGGAATTCTCGCACTTCATAATATATGTGCTGTGGGGCAGTATTTCTCCAAAAGTATTATCACCTAATGATTTTTGCAGGCTCAGTGACTACATATTAAAACCCTATATGAATTCCTTTAAAAAGCTTTAAAATTATATTCCTTAGCTTGCTGTGTAGGTGGAAGACGACTCACACTTCTAAAGTTCAGTGTTGATTTAATAAAGTCTAATGGTGCTGAAAGATTACAGTTGTGAATATTCATTGTTTCTCAGTTATTAAGTTGTATGATGAATAGGTTTTCTATAAAAAGTTGAGCCTATAATAAAAGGAGGGATTAGAAGCTGAGGAGAAGTTCTAGAATAATGTGCTATGAAAAACATGTCTAAATTCTTTTAGCATATTTCCTGCATTGTACGTTCCTCCACTTGTGTCCTCCCAACAACACAGTTCTAGTGTTTTAATCACAGTTCTTTATTATTTTTCTTAATGGTGATAAGAGTCCCGGATAAATCAGCAAGTTGTTTCTGATTAGAACAGTATTTCCATCATGGTTCCTTAAGATTTCTAATTTATCTGACTAAGAAAGTGCTTTTCATTAGGCACTTGTTTTGGCCGTGCGTGTAGAGGCGCGCGGTTGTGAGCTCGCATCCAGGAGATAGTGGGTTCAAATCCCACTGTCGGCAGCCCTGAAGATGGTTTTCCGTGGTTTCCCATTTTCACACCAGGCAAATGCTGGGGCTGTACCTTAATTAAGGCCATGGCTGCTTCCTTCCAACTCCTAGGCCTTTCCTATCCCATAGTCACCATAAGACCTATCTGTGTTGGTGTGACGTAAAGCCCCTAGCAAAAAAAAAAAAAATCACACTTGCCCACCTCGTGGCCATGATCATTAAGGTTATATGGTCTAACACTGTGCTTTGTCGGTTCAAGCCCCATTGGTCAAAAAAAATTGCATGCCAAAAGCCTGGATTCAATTCCAAACCTCTCCAGTGTGTTCATATGGAGGAAGGGCATATAACACTATTGATGGCGATTTATCCATAGGGTGGCATACATGAAGCCTTGATGGGACACCTTGAGTCTATTCATCAGGAGTAGTTATGTGCCAGCACTAGGTTTCACCCTCTCTCTTCCTACTATCATTTATCACATCAACTCCTCTGATGAGTTTGGCATCAGGAAGGGCATCAGTTCATAAAAACTTGCTACGAAGATTCATCTCACTTTATACCTGACTCTGTAGCGAAATGGCATAAAGATTGGACACGTCATTAAAATCACATAAACCCGGCTCCTTGGCTTAATGGTCACCATACTTTCCTTTGGTTCAGGGGGCCCTGGGTTCGATTACCAGCCGGGTCAGAGATTTTAACCTTAAATGGTTATTACCCCTCTCTTGGGGAATGATTGTTTGTACTGTCCCCAACATTCCTGCAACTCAAACACCACACACAACACTATCCTCCACTAGAAAAACTCGCAGTTCCCATACACAGCAGATGCTACCTACCCTCGTTGGAGGTCTGCCTTACAAGGGTTGCACGTACTAGGAATAGCCACACGAAATAATCATCAACATAATCACCATCACAGACACTTCAGTACATCAAGAACAACATGAAACTGACAGACAAAATTCTCCATAACTAAAGAATGTGAGTATAAGAGATGAGGTATAACAAAAAAAATCAACAACAAAAATGAGCAGTTATGGTATTATACTCAATATTGGGAAGCTTTGCATACTATATGTTCTATTAATTCCAATATATCCTACTGTTCAGTACAATAATACAATTATATTGTCCGGCTCCATGATTAAATGGTTAGCGTGTTGACCTTCGGGTTCGATTCCCAGCCGGATTGGGTTTTTTAATCCTTCATTGGTTAATTCCAATGGCTCAGGGCCTGGGGGAGTGTGTGTGTTCCATCTTCAGCATTAGAATTCATCACAGGTAGGGCCCCATTCTCATAGATGTGCAGGTCACCTATACTTCTTACAACAAAATTGTGTGAAGTTTAGTCTTAATTGGATATAAAAAATATATAGTATTGACTAGGAGGATTAAAATAGTTTTGTTCTATTTTGTAAGAAGTTCAACCGTCAATACGGATTTTACATGAGATTCATAGTCTGGAATGGTCACCTATACGGTGACTGGGCCTTAGATGTTAGGCCCCTTTAAACAACAAGCATCATCATCAAGCACTTATACAGCGTGAAGTCAAAAGACCTGCACCAGGCCTCTTCGGAGACCACACGCCATTATCATTAATAATAATAATAATAATAATTCATTTATATTGATTGACCGAGGAGAGAGTTGGCCGTGTGGTTATGGACGAACAACTGTGATCTTTCATTTGGGAGATATTCGGTTCGAACCTCACTGTTGGCAGCCCTGAAAATGGTTTTCAATATAATTATATTGAATTGTATTATATTTATCTATATACTTACTTTCCCGCAACCAAGGAAAATAACTGGATCGTCAAGCTATTATCCATTTTACTTTGGCATTTGAAACCACAGTGCCTGATATTGAATGTATCGTGCTGATCACCGGGAGCTGGCAAGTTGCTTCAATGAATCTGCTCGTCTTCAACTCCTACACGAATATGGACCTTCGTATGTGTTCAATTGTGATGTGACTTTATGCCTGACAGTGTTTAAATAACTGGCTTTGAACAGTTCTCTGCTATTCGTAATCATTGTGGGACTTTGCCTAGCGCTGCGTGTGCTTTGTTGCCGCTAAGAGAATTGCGCACTGTTTTTCTTTTGAATGACTTGTATTTTACTTCTTCTAAGTTTTACAGTGTCTACCCCCATTCATTTCCTTTTCATATTGCCTCTTCTACTGATCCTATGCATTGTTTATTATTTCTTAATCGGCTGATGATGACCTGGACTAGGGTCGAAACCGGTACCATTTCTAATTATTATTAAATGAGAATGTAATTCACTACATTTCTTATTCTTTGGTATTGAATAGGTGGATTCTCCTTATCAATTATTTCAATTTTAATTGTGATATTCTTCAATACGAAACAATGAAATTTTTAACTTTAAAGGCAACAGAATACTCAGATGTATTGAAAGGTGTTGGTGAGGGAAAATAAAGATCCAAAGTGGTGGATGCCAGAAGTAGTTTTTTTTTTTTTTTTTTTTTTTGAATGTTATTTGTTCGGGCCGTCGACCTGTAGAAATCTTTTTCCCGTACTTGCACCATGTGATATGAACCTGCATGTAATTGGAATGGAGGAAGTGTAGTGTTGAATGTGAGGAAAGGAACATTAAGGACGACACAAACACCCAGTCCCCAGGCCAGGGATATTAATAATTTACAATTAAAAAAACCCTGACCCAGCCGGGAATTGAACCCGGGGCCGCCAGGTGACAGGTGGACTCGTTGCCCCCTACGCTGCGGGGTCGGACTTTCCCAGAAGTAGTTAATACTTACTGAAATTTGGTTAGTTTTGTGTATGTGATCCATTTAGTGGTATATATATTGCTTTTTAGTGTTTGTTGGTAGTAATTAAGACTAATGATGTTTATTTAAAATGTACATTCAGTAGTTCTGTTGGTGTTTGTTAGATTACGCATCCTTAGTTACGAGAGGACGTGCACTGTCGCCATTATTGTTTATTATATTGATGGATGAAATCATAAAACGTGTAAAACAGAGTATTAGTAGTGATGAAGTGAATGCTTTGACATTTGCAGATGATGTGGTGATTTGGGGAAAGGGAGGAAAGGAAGTACAAAGGAGACTGGACATTTGGAATGAAAATCAGGAGTAGTTTGGAATGGTAATTAGTAAAAAGAAAACAGTAGTCATGCACTGTGGAAAAGAGGAAAAGGGAAGCGAAGTGAACATAGATGGAGAACAGTTAAGAGAATGTAGAAAAGTTAACATATCTCTGTAGCATTATTAATGGAAGTAATGAAATCAACCCTGAAATTAACAACAGACTAAGTAAAGGTACAACATTTTATCATAAAGTCAGAGAGCTTTTACGGGATGACAAAGTACCCAAGAGAATGAAATTAACATTATATAAACAGTATTTCATACAAATTGTAACATGCGGACTAAAAACGCTGGTAACTAATAAGAGATGAGATAGTAAGATCCAAGCAGTAGAAATGAAATTTTTAAGAACATCGTTTGAAAAGACAGGAAGGGATAGAATTCAAAATCTTAAAATCAGAGAAGAGCTAAATATAGAACCGTTAGTACAGAAGATACAGAAAGCAAGACTGAGATGGTTCAGACATGTAAAAGGAATGGGAAAGAAACTGGTAGCAAGAAGGGAATTGGAAAGAGAAGTTAAGAGAAAGAGACCAGTTGGAAGACTGAGAAGAAGGTGGATGGATCAGATTTAGAAGGACGTTAGAGAAGCTGGATTGGATGTGGCGGAAGTAATGGAGCAGGAAAAGCGAAGGACAGAAAGGAGTGGAAGAGGCTTGTTAAACACACCCAGGCGACTGGAGTGGGACATTGATGATGATGATGATGATGATGATGATGATGAAGTTGATAACTGCTCTTTGTGTTCAAATACTGCATTGTTAGTTGAGGACAAAGGGTAACATAATCTCGACACTGGAAAAAAAAAAGTGATGTTATGAGTATTAGTATTGACAAGGCCGACTCGTAACTTCACCTGTTTTTTCAGTACTGAGGTTATTAGATAAAAGTCAATAGGACCAGAATAGACCAAAATGGTCAGAATAATAAAATACCATATTAATGAAAACAAAGGAAATAGCGTAGTCAAGGTAATAATAATAATAATAAGCTCTTTCTGTATTCTGGTAACTTATTTGTAGTTCTAAGTTGTTCAAGTCAATACTTGATCTTAATGCAAGTGTAATGGACCAGTATAACTTGGAAACAAAATAATTGCGATGTATTCCGGTTTTTCCGTAAAATGTACGGATTTTGAGTGTTTTACGGTAGTACGGATGAACATTATTGTACAGATTTTGAATATTCGCGCTTGGTTTCGTTTTCTGCAGTCAGATTGGATTTGTTTGACTTTTGATAGTAGCTGGTAATATGAGATGCAGTGTTTGAAATTTGACCGGTAAATGTATCGATAATCACATGATTGATTATCACAGTGCTTTTGTCACCTGTTCTACCTCAACTGCTATATCATTCAATGAGATGTTCCCAAATAAGTAGCAGGCTGTGATTTTGAAGAAAAGAAATACGTGAAAATTAGCAGGCTGTGCATTTATATAAAACAACTTTGGTAACTGCATCGTGCTTCGTAGCAGCTGAAAGGCTTTGTTTGTGTGCGTGTGTAACATTGGCAGTAGTTCCGAAACTCATGGAATTGTGTGACGAATTTCTAAGCAATTTAGTTCTTTTAGTGGTGTTCGTAATGAGTTCAACTAAGAAACAATATTATCAGTCTTTTTGGGAGGCATATTCTGCTTAATTTCCTTGTTTTATTCGACCACAGAAAGTGTTCCCAGTGATAAGTGAAAACAGATGACTACTCATCAAGATGTAACTTTATGTAAGTATTTAATTTCAAGGGTGATCATAACATACACAGTAAAATCTTGAAGCATCGTTTTTCAGGAGGCAAGGGGAAAATGACGATGGATGTGGAAAACTATAAATGCGGGCAACATAAAAAATAGGGGGAAAGCTAAATAATAAAATACAGGTACTGTATTGGGACATTTTTCATTATGTAAATATATTATTATTATTATTATTATTATTATTATTATTATTATTATTATTATTATTATTATTATTATTATTATTATTCACATATTTTACATCCACATTGGAGCACTTAAATCAATACATTTGAGTTAAATTCTTATTTTTCTTCTCCCAGAACTTTCTCATCCTCTCCGACCTGGAAGGCCTTTGTCTGTCCGCTATAGTACACTGACTGACAGAGCAAATGCAACACCAAGAAGGAGTGGTCAGAACTTTATGCCAATTGCAGGGTAGACTGACGTCACTGAGGTATGCTCATGATGTGAAATGCGCCGCTGTGCTGCGCACGTAGCGAACGATAAATGGGACACGGCGTTGGCGAATGGCCCACTTCGTACCGTGATATCTCAGCCGACAGTCATTGTAGAACGTGTTGTCGTGTGCTATAGGACACGTGTATAGCTAAGAATGCCAGGCCGCCGTCAACGGAGGCATTTCCAGCACACAGACGACTTTACGAGGGGTATGGTGATCGGGCTGAGAAGGGCAGGTTGGTCGCTTCGTCAAATCGCAGCCGATACCCATAGGGATGTGTCCACGGTGCAGCGCCTGTGGCGAAGATGGTTGGCGCAGGGACATGTGGCACGTGCGAGGGGTCCAGGCACAGCCCGAGTGACGTCAGCATGCGAGGATCGGCGCATCCGCCGCCAAGCGGTGGCAGCCCCGCACGCCACGTCAACCGCCATTCTTCAGCATGTGCAAGACACCCTGGCTGTTCCAATATCGATCAGAACAATTTCCCGTCGATTGGTTGAAGGAGGCCTGCACTCCCGGTGTCCGCTCAGAAGACTACCATTGACTCCACAGCATAGACGTGCACGCCTGGCATGGTGCCGGGCTAGAGCGACTTGGATGAGGGAATGGCGGAACGTCGTGTTCTCCGATGAGTCACGCTTCTGTTCTGTCAGTGATAGTCACCGCAGACGAGTGTGGCGTCAGCGTGGAGAAAGGTCAAATCCGGCAGTAACTGTGGAGCGTCCTACCGCTAGACAACGCGGCATCATGGTTTGGGGCGCTATTGCGTATGATTCCACGTCACCTCTAGTGCGTATTCAAGGCACGTTAAATGCCCACCGCTACGTGCAGCATGTGCTGCGGCCGGTGGCACTCCCGTACCTTCAGGGGCTGCCCAATGCTCTGTTTCAGCAGGATAATGCCCGCCCACACACTGCTCGCATCTCCCAACAGGCTCTACGAGGTGTACAGATGCTTCCGTGGCCAGCGTACTCTCCGGATCTCTCACCAATCGAACACGTGTGGGATCTCATTGGACGCCGTTTGTAAACTCTGCCCCAGCCTCGTACGGACGACCAACTGTGGCAAATGGTTGACAGAGAATGGAGAACCATCCCTCAGGACACCCTCCGCACTCTTATTGACTCTGTACCTCGACGTGTTTCTGCGTGCATCGCCGCTCGCGGTGGTCCTACATCCTACTGAGTCGATGCCGTGCGCATTGTGTAACCTGCATATCGGTTTGAAATAAACATCAATTATTCGTCCGTGCCGTCTCTGTTTTTTTCCCAACTTTCATCCCTTTCGAACCACTCCTTCTTGGTGTTGCATTTGCTCTGTCAGTCAGTGTATATTGTTTCCGTTCAACTGTTTTTAGTTTGAGACTTATGCTTTTGTTCTTCAAAATCCTCTTCTCTTCTCTTTCTTTGATTTGTTGCCGAGTTACACCCAATTCTTCCAAATGATCCTGAACTTCTTTGAACCAATTATTATTGATTTTATTTTTCAAAAAGTAATCAAATAGTTGTTTTAATATCCTGGTGTCTGGTAATCTTGATATGTGACAGAAGAAGGAAATTCTTCTTTTACGCATTGTAGATAGTCTTGATTCACATTCACGATAGACAATGTTGTTAGGCAACAATCTCCACTGTCCATCAACTTGGTGTTTTTTATTAATAATTGTTCTAAGAATTCTTCTATCAATTTTCTGTAATTTGTCTGTTGTAGATTTTACATTTAATTTGAATAAAGTTTCACTAGCATACGTTGCCTCTAGTTTAACTTTGCCTCTAGTTTAACTATGGAATTATAGTGTTTCAGCTTAGCGTTTATCGAAAGAAATTTTTTTTTAATAGGTTGGCCAGGTAAGTCTTTGTGCTTGTTTAAATTTAGTTGTTCTGTGTTCTATTGCTTCTTTTTCATTTGTGTTCCATGTTATTATTTCCCCAAGACATTTGGAATTTCTGAACAATTTTAATCTCTTTATTACTGTTCAGTTGAATAACTGGTAAATCAACTTTAAAAGTTGGCATCATTTCTGTTTTTTCAAATGAAATTTGTAATCCCATTTTTTTTGCTATAATTTCTATACTGAGAGTCAACTCAAGACTTTAGCGGTCCCTTTGATGTTAGTCAGACTTCTGGTCGGTGAAAAGGCTTCCGCAGCGTCAAATAGTTCCCTAGGTTTGTTACTTGTTCCTGAAGTCAGGAGCTTTCTTCAGTGAACTGGTGAACTGACTTGACAAATTAAAAATTTTTGCCCTGTAGAAATATGGAAAATGTATCACAGGTTGTATGTTATTCGGGTTCGTTACCAACTCTCATATTTCATACATAGATGGCTATGAATAATTGTTGTTCTCAGTGGTGTATGTAGCAAAATAATAATAATTTAATATGATATTGATATCGTATTGCACTGTGTACTTAGTAAGCTTTGTTCGAGTTCATTCCATTGCTGATAAGTTTGCATAATATGTGCGATGCTGAAGATGGATCCAAGAAAACTGTTGGCAATACTGGCTGCATCAGCATGTTCAGTATTCATAATGGCTGCCAGCTTTGAGCAAGACGTGTGTGATGCTGTGACGCTTGGGTCCCCTGTGAAATACTTTAAAGCTAACAAAAGTGGGGAAAAATTAAGTAGGAAATCTAAACCAAATTGTTTTAAACGTTTACAGTAGCCTACGAGATTAGAATCCGCTGTGGACTATAGAAAACATGAAAAAGACCGCGCAGCTGACCGGCGTTTCTGTATACATTATTTACGCCGCTCGCTTGGAATCCAAGTCTCCAACGAAAGGTCGATGTGTCAGCTCAGTTCAAACTATGCATTCGCCGTAAATAAGACAGGAAGGGCCTTAACACGGTATGGGAATAGGATCCTTGGCGTATTCGTTGATGATGATAATATTAAAAATAATAATAATAAATAATTTGTACTTCACTTTATAATTAATAATTAATTCGATTTTTATTTTAATTGTGATCTCAGTTCAATACGGTCAAATAAGATGAAGTTCCTCACGTTTAACTTCACTTTATATTCGAAACCGCCCTCTACCTGCAGAAATGTTGTCATGAGGGGATCATAAGTTCGTTTGTACCTTCCGAATGACGAGACTACAATATTTACAACCTTCCTGTATTTTGCAATCCCACTCACAGGTGGGTTTTTCAGCTTTTTGAACTGTGAGAAATTGCCACTGACAGTCGTTGGACGAGAGCGGAATCGTATACTTATGTTGTAAGTCTCCATGTGCCTCACACAAATTGCATTATGAAATAAAAATAAACCTTGCTTCTCTTGCCTCGGTATTCATCAGTAATCTTTAGCATTTACATGGTCAATAAAGGAATAAATAGGTATGGCACATAATCAAAGTACAGCTATGTGAAAGGAAGTGATTTCATTTGATGCTTCACTATTTCAGAATGAAGTACTTGTCAGATAGACGCACGCGTTAATGATAAGCTGGTTGTGGCGGAGATGGAGAACAGAGACGGGAAGAGGGAACAGGGGACGTGCTCACATGCGGAAGGATACTTTTCCTAAGCTCTTGAGTTGAATGTCAGTATAATTGTTCAATTTAAAATTTAGCCTCTTCTATTGTATTTGCAAGTAATGCTAAATCGTTCGCAAAAGCAAGGCAGTTGAGTTTAATACTTCTACCAGTCTTGATAGTTGGTTGGCATTTCACACATAACCTTCTCCAATGCACAATTAAATAACAATGGTGAAAGGCCGTCTCCTTGTAAAGTCCAGTTCTTACAGTGAATGATTCTGATAATTCACTTCTAAATTTAACTTTTGCCTTCGTATTTTTAAAAGTGATACTAATGAGGTTAACAAATTTTTGGTGTAAGCCAAATTCTTCAAAGCTTTTTAATAATGATTCACGATGAATACTGTCGTATGCTTTTTTTAAAATCTACAAACGTGATGGCTAGACCCTTACTTCAAACTCTTTGGTGCTTCATTATCCATTTTAAACTAATGATTTGATCTGGACAGCTTCTACCTGGTCGAAATCCTCCCTGATATTCTCCAAGTTCTTGGTCGAGTTGTTCTTGGATTCTTGTGTATATAATCTTGGATAAAATCTTGTATGTAATATCAAGCAAGGATATCCCCTGATAATTATTTGGATCGGAGCGATCACCTTTCTTATCCAGCGGGTGGATTATCGCTGTATTCCATTCCTCGGGAAGCTTCTCCGTGTTCCAAATATCAATGATGTATTTATGTAGGTTTTGAGTAGTCTGATCATTAGCATTCTTCCATATTTCTGCTACTATTTGATTCTCTCCTGCTGCTTTGTAGTTCTTAAGTGCATTAATTGCTGTTTTCACTTCATTGTAAAGTGGTGGGTTAATCTTTTGTAATGGAGTTTATTTATTACGAAAAGTTTGACAAAACTCAACAATCTTAATATATTGTTTTATTTTTAACACAGTATTAACAAACAACTTCTTTATACTGTATTTATGTAATAAATGTTGATAAAATCGAGCATGAACGATGGCAGGGAAATCAACGTAGGAAGTTGAAAGTTATTTTTGGAAGTGGGAAGAGCCTTTGCAAATTATTACAGAAACAACCATAGGAATCAAACTGAATTGAAAGGTCATGAGAAGAAACTGCCTGATGTGTGGTTTGTTTGAAGGATGTTTTGAAGGAACTGTTGGTTTTGAAATTATAAATGAGCAACTAGAGGTTATACAGCAAAATAGGAAATACTGGATGCTAAAGAAAAGATAACAGTGCAGAGCAAATGATATGTGTGCAGTCTTTGCACATGAGTACTGGAAGATTGCCTAGACTGGGGCTTTTACCCTGTTGGACTTGCACTGTCAGTTTCCTTTGACTGTATTCACAAAATATTGCCATTTCTTTACTGGTATTTTATGGGTACTTCTACTTTAATATTTAGTACTTTTGACTGTTAACTTGCAGTGCTTGTTAAAGTTATAACTGAATATGAATAGTTGATATGTCATATTTGAAAGAATACAGATTTGCATTTAATTGAGTTAACTGGAAACTAGAAGTAATGTTCGTGAATGATAATGCCTTAAAATACGACTCTTGACTTTTGTATATTATTGTAATTTTTCTGTAGGACTAAATTTTCTTTTACTATAATATCAAGCATTGTATGCTATTTGCAGGAAATTGAAGATGCTTTGAACGAGACTATATGTGAGACTGAAAACATCTTACGAACTAGTCCCATGACTCCGGAATGCTGCAGCATCGGCCTGCACGATATGAAAGTAATGGTTCAAGAAGCAAATCAGCGTTGCAAAGAACTTTGCATTGATTATGTAAGTACATGATATCTACTGTATATGAATCAAAAGTACAGCAAGTAAAGTGAGGAAAAACTACCGTATTTCCTGGCATAATCATTGCATATTTTTGGCCTAATTTCTTTTTGAAAGAACAAGGTGTGAATGATTATGTTAAGAAGAATTTGAGCCAAAATCAGAATATATACGGAATTCAAAAAACATGTATTATTCAAGTAATTAACCACAAAACCCAGAACCCATAAATCTTGTCGGATCTTGTCAACATAATAATTTTATATATCCCAGAGTGCGTTCCTCAGGTAAACAAGTGACTTACTAATTTGTACTGGTTTTTATGTCATTGCAGTTAAAATTCAAGAAAACGCAATGGAATATACCACTGTGGAAATTTACCAGATTCAGTTGTCAGTGCTTGAGGGATCTACGTCGCTGTAGCTCGAATGCGATGAGATATCGCTATCTTCGCCACTGTTCTGCCATAATACGTCCTCACTGCATTGGAAATTCCTATCTTTTTGAAACTCTTCACCACTGTTATGAGAATAATAAGTTTCCAACTTCTTATCACCCACAAGCACACAAGTTCCTATAACAGCTGTTTTATCTTGCCACCGGGCATCAGGTCATGATTTCTACTAATCATCCCTTCGTTATAAAGCCTACGCAGATGGTCTTGAAATGGCTTATTGAAACATATGTCCAGGGACTGCAGGATGGATGTCCGACCACAGGGAATGATTATGAATTGTGTCTTCCTTTCATCAGGAAGAAGATCCTTCACTTTAGTAACGAAATGAACTCTGAAATTATCCAAGAGAAGCATAGCTGGCTGTTTCAGCAATACTGCTGGTTGTCTGTACTATGTTGTCTTCATCCCTTGGGTTTCGCGTGCACATGTATGTTTCAAGGGAATTTAATGCCCTTCAGCACAGTTTTACTTTTAATAATAATATATGGCAGCAGCTTTCTTCTGTCTGCAGTAATGGCAAGCATTACTATACAGCATAGTTTCTTGTTACCAGTTTATTTTGATGGAATACTCAAAGCACCTCTTGCTGTGATAAACTGCGTGAGGTACATCAAACCAAACTGGCATATGATCAGTCTTGCCAGTTTGTAAAAACAGATAAGAGTTTCCAGGCACTGTCATAGCACAATGCAGTGGAAGGCAGCGACTTTCTTAGTATAATTCGATGGAGATTTCTGGCATATAGTTGTCCTCTGCACAAACCAGCCACTAGTATCCTTACATTTATTTATTATGCCGAGCCACTTTTCATCCCTTCGTTTGCACTATCTCGTAAGTCACAGTAAGTAAACTCGTGTCCTCATCCTGAGGTGGTTCAGCTCTTTTTAGGCACACCCCCGATGGAGGTGAGCGTAAGTCACAGTACAACCTCCATAGTGCATTTGCTGAACATAATCAAAGAGTACTTGGTCCACCTGCTGAAAATTGCTGGGTTTAGGGCCTATAAATCCATGCCTGGTCGAATTTGAATTTTTGAAATTATCTTTCTGTATACACCACTCTCGAACCATCCTGTCACTATCAGCTTGATACTGTTCCACCACCACTGGTAAAGAAATAACTGAAACTGTCAGGCTGTAGGACCACTATGCCATTCCATGAATCACCGGCAACCAAGGTCACAACTGGTGGTAGCAACAATTCAGCTTATGTATAAATGATTACTGAAAGCACACACTGGCCTTTCTGGGTAACTTTGTCTTATTGGATACTTAAAAATGTTGCCTGAGTGTCTGGCTGCATAACATCATTCGCTTAGAAAATATTGTCCTTATACTCGCTGCATGTACCTACCATAAATGATAATATGATGCTATGATTATGCCGTGAAACTTTGTTTTCCACCAATTTTAGGACTGGGAAAATACAATGTGACGATTATGCCACGGCGATGAATATGCCAGGAAATACGGTAATTGATGAAGAGAAAGGAACTTTTAAAAATAGATAATCTTGTTGTTCAAAGCAACAACTATTATCAAACAAATCTGCTGCACAGACGTTCATCTGTTGCATCATCAAAGATGTTGTTAAAGGGACTTGGGTGGGACAGGTGGGAGCTGTCTCACCCAGTAATTTTTTATGTCTTTCTGATGTTAGTGATTTATTTCTTCTGCTAAGCTAAATGTAGTTTGGATGAATTACAGTAAAATAATCGTGCACTGAAACACCTAATCATTCCTATACCGAGTGAGGAGGTAAGGCTCGTGTTCTAGATTCTGATAACTGTACTTATTTCCAGTAATTGAGGATTGTCAGTTGGCAGTGCTGAGTGGAAAGCTGAAACCATACTGATTATGAGCTAGCACTCTGCACCTGCACTGTTTTCTACTGTTTGGAAAATGTGTTACTAACAGGGGAAATCTGCAGTGCTCTCGGGTTATATATGGAGATTGTCACATCATAATTAGAGTTTAAATTGTCCCTGAAGAATAAAAACATTGTCAGTGTCAAGGATGCGATTATTATTTTCCATGAAATGAGCCCAGAAGAAAGGTGTTTACTGGTAGTTTCAAATGTGGATGCCATCTTAAACTGCTGCTGGTTTTACCAAATTCAAGCTGCAGATTAGGAAGAATTTTTAGTGCTTTTCACCACCTAAAAACATATTTGTGTTTTACTACAACTGAAAGGAGACTAAATCATATACCAAGACCACTTAGGCAATGGTGACAACAAGAAATTGGCTACAATTTTTGTTTTAACCTTTATTTACAATACTTATAAAAATCTGACATTGTTACTATACATTCATTTGGGAGACTACTCTTATTGTTAGCTAAATAATTCTTTATTATGCAATCCAGTTTTGATATGTACAAATGAAGTGAAACATTTTCAAGAGATTTCCAGTCTTCTTTTAGCACTTTCATGCTTTTATCACATGCTAGGCAGACCAGTTCTTGGTGATCAACACCCATGTGTGAACTGTAATGGCAAAATGTTTTAGTCATGCGATGCTTATTGAAGGGACGAAAGAAGGCACAAATCTTTCTATGGTTGTGCGATACAGGATCCAAAGTCTGTATAGGTGGTTACTCATTCAAAACATTACTTATCACCATTTGAGGGATCACATCAAATTTAGGGTATTTAGGCATCTTGTAAACCAGTGTTTCACTAGTTCTTCTACCGGGTGAGTTGGCCGTGCTGTTAGGGACGCGCAGCTGTGAGCTTGCATCCAGGAGATAGTGGGTTCGAACCCCACTGTCGACAGCCCTGAAGATGTTTTTCCGTGGTTTCCCATTTTCACACCAGGCAAATGCTGGGGCTGTACCTTAATTAAGGCTATGGCTGCTTCCTTCCTACTCCTAGTCCTTTCCTATGCTATCATCACCATAAGACCTATTTGTGTTGGTGCGATGTGAAACAAATTGTAAAAAATTAATAATAATAAAAAATAACTAGTTTTTCTGATAACGTCTTCTGGACAATGGCTTTTCCTTGTTATGAAGACTGTTGTGGCAATACATGATATTATGGCTATGTTCAGATGACCATAGAAAATGTAAATTAGCCAACAAAATGTTCTGTGACTAGTGGATATGCCACTACACATTTAGTCCAGGGTGTTTACTTGTTTAGTTGAGTTACAGAGCTCAATCATTGTAGGCTTATGGTTGGTTTCATCTATTGCTGGTTATTCATGTGTTCTGGAGAGGAGGATAACTGAAATTTAATGTACAATAGAAAAATATGACACTAATATTAAACATTTGTACTTCAGATGATGGTATTTCTCAACAAGAGAAACAATCAAACCAGCCTCTTGCAATAGTGTTGTTATGAATTCCTTTTATGAGAACACATATCTCAAAAATGGAAAATGTTACAGTCGTGAAAATTGGTATTTAGAAGATCCTTTACTAATAAAGAAACAAGTATTTTTTTCATGAATTCTTTTTATGGGAGTACTTATATCTCAGAACTGAAGGTAACAGACATGAACATTGGTATTTGGAATCTCCTTTAAACATTAAAAAAGCCTTCTTTTCTTAGGGGGGATCACCTTAACGGCGGTGGGGAAAAAGGAGTTGAGACCAATTGATTTTACTGTTCATAATGTATTTGATTCTGGTCTTAATCCAATCATTCTTAATCTTTCCTGGGTTCGTCTTCAAGAGCCATCTTTTCCTTTGGAGAACCTAAAGTTAGATTACAGTAGATTCTCCTGGCATAAAATTAAAAATTTAAACACTTTTGAAATAAACGATAGGAATGATATTGACCATGCAATTGTTCACGTCTATAATAAGGTCAATAATGCACGGAAGTATATCATTCATATCACCAGAAACCCCGCGTACTTACCTACACGCGACAATGGTGCTGGTCACATTGTCAGCAATGACAATGGCAGCAGATGTAATATACCGCCAAGTAGCGGTCATGCATCAGAGCTATGGAAATGACACCAACAGCGCTTTGTTTCACTTCGTGTTGATTGCTCTGAACTCTCAGTCTTTGTTTGTAGAATAGCGGAGTTGCAACACGGAATATGAAGAATTAAACGGTGTCATAAACACAAAATTTTAAATTAATAAAAGAAGTATTTTTAAGTTTGTATATTTACTTCTGCACTTCAAAGAATATTTCTCGAGGGCGTTGTATTGTCCGGTGGGGACGGTGGCCTTGAGACACGACATAAGAAGCGCAAGTTCATAACTTTCTGGTTTGGCGTTCATTGTTTTCTGTACGCATTGTAAATCAGAAAACAGTTGTGTATTCAATTGATAACGTTTCAGGCATTCTAATACATTTAATATGGCTGTTGAATGGTTGAATATAAATGCGCAATGATGCTCCATTCTATCATTCTAATTATTGGTGATGGAGCTTGCCTGTTTAGGGCAGTACCCTTTCTTTTGTATGACACTCAAGTCATGGCCCGAGAGGTATGTGATGAAATAGTGACTCTCGTGGTGAGAAGATTTTTGTATAATGTCACATGATAGAGATGGAAATAATTATAGCAGTTCTGCCGACTACTTCACTGATATGTTGCAGTTTCATACTTATGGAGGTTTATGCAAGTTAGTGGCTGCGGCACAAATATATTTCACAATGTTCGAGGTCTATCTCAATGGAGAGCTGTATGAAAAATTTGGTGTAGAAGGGAACCCCGTAAAGAGACTGCGTTTTACTTCTATGCAAGCATACCCACCTTTAAGAAACATGCTAGCAAAACATCGTGCTAAATTTACAGACGCCATTAGAAGAAAACAGCTCATACAATCTTCTACTAAATATCAACAAAGCCCAGATGTTCACTAATTACCAGTAGAATCATCCAGAGGTTCACAGAACAGCAGCAGCTAATTACCAGCAGAATCATCCAGAAGTTCACAGAGCAGCAGCAGCTAATTACCAGCAAAAATATCCGGAGGTTCACAGAGCAGTCGTTCATAGACATGAGCATAATAATCCAGGAGGATGATCGGAAAGGTGATTTCTCCCATGGAAGATAAAAGCTTTTTCTGGGATGAAGTATGACTCGGAGATAGCTTATGAAACTGATACAGCCGTATCCCTGGGCACTATGAGTCATAAATGCATATACTAAAGAGTCTCCTCGTATGTGCTGTAGCGCTGGTAAAGTGCATCTTCCGGCTTTTTTGCCCCTTCCTGAGACGTTTTATAGTTTCATCATGGGTCTGCATCCTGAGCGCATACATTTCATGGACCGCATTAGAATATACAATGGCTGCTTTCAAATGACTTCTTTTAGAGCCAAAAAAGTTATGGAAGATGGGTTTATGTCAACTTTCAAAGTGCAGGGTCAAGTGTATCACTTAATTGGTAGTCTGCAACCTCTGCCTGAAAAAGACCCGCAGTTAAATAGCTTTATTTTGTTGGAGAGGATGAGAGGGAGGCACGCTTAAGATGCACCAACTTCCCTGATGTAAAGCAAGGCCTGGTAAAACAATTGCAGGCGATGTTGCACCATAATAACCCGTACATAAAGGACTTAAAAACTACTCTCGAGAAAGTACCTCAAAATTTTCAAGACTTTCAAGTTGTAATACCCGCTGACAGAAAACCAGCCAAAGCTCATAGAGGACGATTTAATGTACCGTCAGTAAGGGAAGTAGCATTGGTCATAGTTGGACAACAGTTTAAAAAACTAGATATTGTATTACAAAGTCATGGTAACAAATTACAATGCATCAATGAAGTGCACCGTTCGTATGATGCATTGCAGTATCCACTACTTTTCTCTCGTGGTGAAGATGGTTACTCCATTGGCATCTCTCAGATTGACCCGAAAACAAAATTACCCTTTCAAACAGTTTTTGCATTAAACTTTTATTTTTACCATATAATGATCAAACATATGGAAACCAACCATTTATTGTACTGCTAATCTCTTTTCAGTCTATACTTAGTTGATATGTATGCAAAAATTGAGACAGAGTGACTAAATTTCATTAGAAGCAACCAGCAGCAAATCAGAGCTGATAATTACATACACCTTAGAGATGCTATAGGAAGACAAGATACCGATATCGCTCAGCTTGGTCAGATTATAGTACTTCCATCATCTTGCAGTGGGTCACCACGGTATATGCATGAAAAGACTCAGGACGCCATGACATACATTCGCCATTACGGTCGCTCTGATCTATTCATTACATTTACATGTAATCCTTGATGGAAAGAAATTGCAAGTACATTACTATCTGGACAACAGCTTCATGACCGTCATGATATCACAGCTAGGGTGTTTCACTTAAAAGTTAAGGTGTTTTTGGCATTGCTAACAAAGGGCAATTTGTTTGGGGAAGTGTGTTGTTTTATATATTCCGTTGAATTGCAAAAACCTGGTCTGCCTCATATACACATTTTGTTGTGGCTACAATGCATTTCTCTAGATAAATTAGATTGTGTTATTTGTGTGGAGATACCACCTCTGCAAAAGATCCTCTCTGTCATGAAATTATCAAGGCAAATACGATCCACGGGCCTTGTGGTAATTTAAATAACAGATACAGATCCCTCTGTATGAAAGCAGGTAGCTGCAGCAAGAAGTTTCCTCGACCTCTCATCCAAGAGACTCAAACAGCAGAAGATGGAGACCCACAATATTGACGAAGAGCTCCAGGAGATGATGGTTTCACTGTTGAAATAAATGGTGTGACCCTTGATAACCGGTGGGTAGTGCCATATGACCCTGTTCTTTCACGTACTTTCGGTGCTCATATTCATGTGGAATACTGTAACTCTGTGAAATGCATAAAATACATATGTAAATATGTTAATAAAGGAAGTGATCAGGCAACAATTAGTCTTGAAAATGAAAAGAATGAAGTCAAATTCTATGAGAATGGTCGATACATAAGCAGCTCCGGGGCTGTATGGAGAATTCTGCCTTTTCCCATCCATGAGAGGTTCCCTACAGTCTTCCATCTCGCTGTGCATTTAGAAAATGGACAGTGTATCTATTTTAATCCAAATGACTGCAATAACTTGATAAATATGATTAATAATCCACCAAAAACTACACTTTTAGCATTTTTTGACTTATGCGAAACAGATGATTTTGCAAAAACACTTCTTTATGTTGAAGTTTCCTCTTATTATATATGGAAAAGTAATAAATTTGAGAGAAGGAAACATGAAAATGACGTCAATGGCTGGCCGGGATTAAAGAAAGACCAGGCTTTACGTAGGGTGTATACAATCCACCCTATTAACACAGTGTGTTATTTTTGCCTTTAACTTCATGAAGTCCGAAGCCCCACATCTTTCTTGGATTTGAAGACTGTTAATGGCACGATTCAACCCACATACCAGCAGCATGTAAAGCTTGCTAGAAGACGAAAGGCTCTGGAATGCAACTATAGAAGAATCTGCGCTTTGTCATTTTCCGTTTAGATTACGTGAACTTTTTGCAGTAATGTTGATATTTTGTCAATTGTCAGATGCTTTAAATCTTTGGGAGAAATGCAAGGGATAGCCTTTCTGAAGATATACGGCATCGAATGGAGCCAGAATTAAAACATGGAGATGTTCACCTAATCTTAAATGAAGCATACAATAATGCTTGGTTTGTCTTGAAGATACAGTGCTCTCTTTGGGAGGTCAGTGCCTACAACAGTATGGTTTACCTCAGAAATCAAGATGTGAAGCAGTCTTACAAAACACAGACTACCTCCGGGAGATCAGCTACGATCCAAATATTTTAGCACAGGTTGTAAGTGCTACCGAAAATTCGTTAAATGATGAACAGTCCTATGTTTATGACCAAATTTTAGAACATACATACATACATTATCATTATAGACTGTTATGCCTTTCAGCGTTCAGTCTGCAAGCCTCTGAGAATTTACTAAACGTCGCTACAATCCTCGATTTGCAACTAGTGTTGTGGCCTCATTTAGTTCTATACCTCTTATCTTTAAATCGTTAGAAACCGAGTCTAACCATCGTCGTCTTGGTCTCCCTCTACTTCTCTTACCCTCCATAACAGAGTCCATTATTCTCCTAGGTAACCTATCCCCCTCCATTCGCCTCAAATGACCCCACCACCGAAGCCGGTTTATGCGTACAGCTTCATCCATCGAGTTCATTCCTAAATTAGCCTTTAGCTCCTCATTCTGAGTACCCTCCTGCCATTGTTCCCACCTGTTTGTACCAGCAATCATTCTCGCTACTTTCATGTCTGTTACTTCTAACTTATGATAAGATATCCTGAGTCCACCCAGCTTTCACTCCCGTAAAGCAAAGTTTGTCTGAAAACAGACCGATGTAAAGATAGTTTCGTCTGGGAGCTGACTTCCTTCTTACAGAATACTGCTGATCGCAACTGCGAGCTCACTGCATTAGCTTTACTACATCTTCAATCTCACTTACTATATTACCATCCTGGGAGAACACACACCCTAAATATTTGAAATTATCGACCTGTTCTAGCTTTGTATCACCAATCCGACATTCGATTCTGTTGAATTACTTACCTACTGACATCAATTTAGTCTTCGAGAGGCTAATTTTCATACCATACTCATTGCACCTATTTTCAAGTTCCAAGATATTACACTGCAGGCTTTCTGCACAGTCTGCCATTAACACCAAGTCGTCAGCATAGGCCAAACTGCTTACTACATTTCCACCTAACTGAATCCCTCCCTGCCATTTTATACCTTTCAGCAGATGATCCATGTAAACTACGAACAGCAAAGGTGAAAGATTACAGCCTTGTCTAACTCCTGTAAGTACCCTGAACCAAGAACTCATTCTACCATCAGTTCTCACTGAAGCCCAGTTATCAACATAAATGCCTTTGATTGATTTTAATAATCTACCTTTAATTCCATAGTCCCCCAGTATGGCGAACATCTTTTCCCTCGGTACCCTGTCATATGCTTTCTCTAGATCTACGAAACATAAACACAACTGCCTATTCCTGTCGTACCATTTTTCAATTACCTGGCGCATACTGAAAATCTGATCCTGACAGCCTCTCTGTGGTCTGAAACCACACTGGTTTTCATCCAACTTCCTCTCAACGACTGATCGCACCCTCCCTTCCAGGATGCCAGTGAATACTTTGCCTGGTATACTAATTGATGAGATACCTCGATAGTTGTTGCAATCCTTCCTGTTCCCTTGCTTATAGATAGGTGCAATTACTGCTTTTGTCCAATCTGAAGGTACCTTACCAATACTCCACGCTAATTTTACTACTCTATGAAGCCATTTCATCCCTGCCTTCCCACTGTACTTCACCATTTCAGGTCTAATTTCATCTATTCCTGCTGCCTTATGACAATGGAGTTTATTTACTATCCTTTCCACTTCCTCAAGCATAATTTCACCAACATCCTTTTCCTCCTCCCCATGAGCTTGGCTGTTTGCAACACCACCATGACTATTTCCTTTTACATTCAGAAGATGTTTGAATATTCCCTCCACCTCTCCAGTGATTCCCTGGGATCTATTATGAGTTCACCTGAATTACTCAAAACACTGTTCATTTCCTTATACCCTCCCTACCTAAGATTCTTCATTACTGTCCAGAAAGGTTTCCCTGCTGCTTGACCTAGCCTTTCCAGGTTATTACCAAAATCTTCCCATGACTTCTTTTTGGATTCAACAACTATTTGTTTCGCTCTGTTTCTTTCATCTATGTACCAATCCCTGTCTGCCTTGGCCCTTGTTTGGAGCCATTTCTGATAAGCCTTCTTTTTACATTTACAGGCTGCTCTCACTTCATCATTCCACCAAGATGTTCGCCTTTTCTCATCTTTACACACAGTTGTTCCTAGGCATTCCCTTGCTGTTTCTATTACAGCATCCCTGTATGCCACCCATTAACTTTCTATATCCTGAACCTGCTTACTGTCTACTGTTCGAAACTTCTCACTAATCATATCCATGTACTTCTGTCTAATTTCCTCGTCCTGGAGACTTTCTACCCTTATTCGTTTGCAGACAGATTTCACTTTCTCTACCCTAGGCCTAGAGATACTTAGTTCACTACAGATCAGATAGTGGTCTGTATCATTGGAAAATCCGCGAAAAACTCATACATTCCTAACAGATTTCCTGAATTCAAAGTCTGTTAAGATATAGTCTATTATGGATCTGGTACCCCTAGCCTCCCATGTGTAGCGGTGAATAGCCTTATGCTTGAAGAATGTATTCGTAACAGCTAAACCCATACTAGCAGAGAAGTCCAGCAAAAGCTTCCCATTCCCGTTAGCTTCCATATCTTCCCCACATTTACCAATCACCCTTTCATATCCTTCAGTTCTATTCCCAACTCTCGCATTGAAATCGCCCATTAGCACTATTCTATCCTTGCTGTTGACCCTGACCACGATGTCACTCAATGCTTCATAAAACTTGTCAACTTCATCCTCATCTGCACCCTCACATGGTGAATACACGGACACAATTCTTGTCCTAATTCTTCCCACTGACAAATCTACCCATATCATTTGCTCATTTACGTGCCTAACAGAAACTATGTTGCGTGCAATGGTTTTCCTGATAAAGAGCCCTACCCCAGACTCTGCCCTTCCCTTTTGAACACCCGTTAAGTACACTTTATAATCTCCTATCTCTTCCCCATTATCTCCCCTTACCCGAATATCACTTACTCCTAGCACATCCAGATGCATCCTCTTTGCTGACAGCCAGTTCTACCTTCTTTCTTCCATAAGCCCCATTAATATTGATAGCTCCCCATCGAATTCCATTTCGTTCGCCAAGTTGTTTCCAAGGAGTCCCTCGCCAGTCAAATGGGAGTGGGACTCCATTACTCCCATAGGTCCGAGGCTTGCTTAAAGTGTTCTGAGCTCGGTAAATTCATGAGGCAGGATGCTGCCCTACTTGCACATAGTCCAAGTGAGGATCTCTCCTCTAACGGGTTATGGACCACCGGTGAATTGTATAGTCCTAGCCGCCTGAGCACAAGGAGGGCCACGACTCAGAATATGTCCGAGATGCCCACTCCCATTCCATAGCAACTGGTATCCCGACTCTCAGGACCACTTACTAGGCCACTCAGATGTTGCCCATGGTTCACGAACTAGGACGTGACTACAGTAACCCACAAAGCATCGAAAAAAGACACAGGTCAGACATTTTTCTTAGACGCTCCTGGGGGCACTGGTAAGACATTTGTCATAAATCTTTTATTGGCAAGAATACGAAAAGATCGTGGGATAGCCTTGGCTGTTGCTTCTTCAGGCATTGCTGCTATGCTTCTGGAAGGAGGTAAAACAGCTTACTCTCCTTTCAAACTGCCCTTGAACATGATGCGAGTAGACACACCTATGTGTAATATTTCCAAACAGAGTACCATAGCGCAAGTTTTGAGGGAGTATAAGCTAATAATTTGGGATGAATGCACAACGGCACACAAGGGCAGATTTGAGGCTCTCAGTGGAATATTACAGTACAAGATATAAGAGAAAACAAATGCTTGATGGGAGGGGTTACCGTGCTGTTAGCTGGAGATTTTCGCCAAACATTACCTGTTATACCTAGGGCTACACGGGCAGACAAAGTCAAATCATGCCTAGAGGCTTCATATTTGTGGAAACATATTCTGAAACTTACACTTCATAGAAATATGAGAGTCCATTTAAGAGGTGATAGATCTGCTGGGCTATTCACTGAGATGTTACTGAAAATAGGCAATGGAAATTACCCTTCAGTGGAAGGTAAATTCACCATCCCCTCAGATTTGGGTACAGTGATTACGTCACTTCCAGAGCTAATTTCTAGAATATATCCTGATATAAGAAACATCAAGGACAAGCCCATAGAATGGTTGTACGAGCGTGCCATCTTAACTCTGAAGAACGATAAAGCAGCCGCAATTAATTACATCCTTTTAAAGGCCTTAAAAGAACAAGACGTTAAATATAGGTCTTTTGACTCAGTTATCCAAACAGACGCCGCCGTCCATTACCCTGCAGAATTTCTTAATACTCTTATACTTTCTGCTCTTCCATCACATAAAATTCTTAAAATCGGAGCACCTGTAATGTTACTAAGAAATCTTAATCCGCCTAAATTGTGCAATGGAACTAGGCTACAACTAAAAGCTTTGCATAAAAACATTGTAGAAGCCACAATAATCACTGGGTCAGCTTGGGTGGGGAGACAGTTTTCATCCCAAGAATACCGTTAACCCCAACAGAATATCCCTTTGAGTTTAAAAGAATACAGTTCCCTCTCAAGGTGTGCTTTGCCATGACTATTAATAAATCTCAAGGACAGTCATTGAAATTGGCTGGCATCAGCTTGAGAGAGGACTGTTTCTCACATGGACAGTTATATATCGCATGTTCCAGAGTTAGCTCTGCCAGTAGTCTGGTCATCTTAGCCCCAAAAGGTAACACGACAAACGTGGTTTACAAGGAGGTACTGGGGTAGATGAAACTCAATTTTTCGGTGGGTTTTTGTATTTCAGGAATTTTCAGATTATGTCTTTGTGCAGTGCCGAGGAACTATTACTTTTATCAGATTACTAAATCCACTGATTGTCAATCAATGCCCAGACAAAACTACTGGACATAAAGATAATAAAGATAACATAATTTTGGGGACCCGCTTCTACAAAAGTGCAGGCACTCACCAAGGAATGGTTTCAAAAAATTCCACCTCTAAGGGGGTGAAACAGGGATAAAACCCTCAGAACCAGAATACTCACTACTCCGAAACTGTTCACCGGACAAAGTACAATGATTGCTCATTCATGTACTAGATGTTAAATAGGGCAAAAGACCATAAGTGTTAAATGAGGGTATTTATTTTATTTATTCATGTCAGAAGTACAAAATGAAAAAGAATCATGAAATGGACACAAGTACACAAATATGTGTTCATTAAGTGACTTTACACAGTTCCCACCCAAAACTTAACCACTTCGAGAGCACTTGAATTACCTTGAGACAAATCACTCATTGAACAACTGGATGGGCATAAGAGATGTTGTGTTGTTTGAAATTTGCCACAATCACATAGATCTTTCTTGGTCTGAAACTGTTCAACATATGACACTGTCATTTCACATTATGGTTCTTCCTATATGTCTTAGATTTTAAATAAGAAGTGGTCTAAAAATAACGCAACCGTAGAGGATTTAGACTGAGGGGTTGGGCGGAGGGAAGAGGTGGCTGAGGTCTGATGAAACACCGCTTGACATACAAGGTTGAAATGTCACATGATGGTTACCCCTCAGTGTCTTAGATTCTAAATGAGATGTATTAAAACAATACACCCCTAAGGGGTTCTGAATGGGGGTAAGGGCTGATGATAAAAATATTCCTCTGATATCGCTTGACGTACGGGGCTGCAATTTCACATGGTGGTTGCTCCTATATGTCTTAGACTTCAAATAAGAAGTGGTCTTAAAACATTGCAGCCCAGAGGAGTTTTCAGTGGCAGGGGTGGGGTGAGGCCTGATAAAAAAATTATTAATTTCTCTGAAATCACTTGACTTACGAAGTAAACATTTTAAATCATATCGTAGGTATTAAGTAACATCAGGTTTGAAAAAATAACCCCTCAGGGAGTTAAATGGGGCTTAATGTCCTTAAACAATATATTCATTCCTCCAAAAAGTTTAACATACGAAGATAAAATTGGAAATGGCGGTATATATTTTAAGTCCCAGGTGTAAAATAGGAGATATTTTTAAACATTCCACCCCTAAGGGGTAAAATAAATTGTTCATTCCTTCAAAACGTTTGACCTACAAAGTTGTAATTTTACAAGAAAGTTATTCTTTTATGTCCTAAGTGTCAATTACCGTATACTTCGAAACATTTCTCCCCTAAATTGTTTCACGTACAAACTTTAAGTTGTAAATGGAGGTTGGTCTTCTTTGTGCTAGATGTTATATAAGAAAATATTCTACACCTCTAATACTGCTTGACGTACAAATCACAATTTCGCAGGTTGATCGCTTATGCGTTCTAGATGTTAACTAATATAGGATTTTAATCATTCCTATTCTATGGGATTAACATTAGTTTTACATCCAAAATGAAATAATCATACTTCCAAAACCGTTTGATGTACAAACTGAGGATATATTTTATGGGCCCAGTCGACGGTGAACTTTCCAAAATGTTAAACATTCAATTATAAGTTTCAGTATAATACCGTAGCAAAGCACGGGCATCTTGCTAGTATTTAAATAAATATGACCATAAATGTATTATGGAATTATCGCAGAGAATTAGAAGCAAAGAGATACATTTCCGTGGATAATTTAAAATTGATAAATATCTCAAAAAGGATTCATTTTATAGTGAACTTTGTGAAATAGATTCAGTAATTTGGGAATAGTTGGATTTATTTGCAGTGATAAGAAGGTAGTCAAAATTCCAAAGTAGCTAGTAAGTAGGTAGGCTATTGGGTTATTCGGTTTATTAGTTTAATGAATTTCAGTATTATAACTTAGTTGACATTAGACAATCAATTCAACTAAACTCTCTAGCCTATACTATGATTTTGAGTCATGCTCATGAGCACTCAGAATAATCTGTTTTATATTGGGAAGAGCCGCTCAGTATTCTCTCAGTTCATATGTCACTGCACAAGACTTAAATAATCGAATCACAAGATCACCACAGTACGTGGACAGTGAGTAAGTGAGCCGACTGATGCAATAACTTAACTAAAAAGAAAACTGTGAATACAGTGAAATTTCCAAGTTCTTTGAAATTATTTAAGAAAAGACTAGGCAAACAATTGATATGTAATCTGCCACCTGGGTGACAACCCTAAATGTAGATCATTGATGATTGTGTGTACAGATATTTTAAATCTAATTCTATATACTTATTTAATGGAGTTGTCACTGTGGAGGGCGAAGTCTTCGTAACATCAAAACTTAACACCAATGACCTAGATGTTAGGCCCCTTTAAACAGTAAGCAGACAAACATCAAAACTTGATGCGAAAAGGTGGCTGCAGGAGAAACCTGAATCTGAAAGCTGGATGCTGCATAGGAAAGCAGTTCATAGAATGAAGACCAGGTGGCAGCAGTGAGTACTGAATGTTGTCGCTGTCTATCAGTACACACTACACGGATATAATACGAACGGTGATTCTAAATGTTGCAAGAGACTATTCTCATTTTAGATCCCGTATTGAAAATCAAAATGTGTCGTGAATTGGATCATCGTATTGATTCAGTAACATGAATGGAATCAAACGAATCTAATATCCCATCTCTGATCCAAACAGGGCTCATGAAGCTTGTCAGGCATAAGGAAACCCTGGGGTCCATTATAACTATCATGCTTAGCACGTGTGCACTCTTGTTTTGCTGATGCTCAAGCTAAGCTGCTTTGCACGCTGCAGAGTAGCATGGGGCAAGCAAGCCTGAAGTAGAATTTGTACATCTTTGTTGCAAGTGGTTCTTATATTATTTCTGAGCCAGAGAAGTGTACATGGGATTATTCCTTCATGGTCTCTTCCTCAGTTTTGGTGTATTCTCAGCTCTCTCATTGAAGTGAATTAATAGAGTTATAGCTGTCTTTAGAGAGGATCTTTTGGAGTCTGGCACATTCAGAAACCTCTTCTATCTCCTTGTAGTGCCTTTTCCGTGAATCTCTTTTTGTCACTCTTAGAGCTTCATTGAACTTGGTTCTGCAATTGTTCACTTTTGTGAAGTTTATTCACTCGTGCCTTCCTCACTGCTGTGTTTGTTTGCTAAACACGACTTTCATGTTTCCTTTGTGTGTTCAGGACATACCCAGTCTTTGCACTTGAAGCAGGTCCTCGTTGTTTTGTTCCTAGCACGACCACACAGATAGCAGCGACCTTTTTTTTGCTGTTTTTTTCCTGGAATAGTTTTCTGGACTTCCTGCTGTTTAGAAAAAGGCGTCCACATTGTCTTATCTCTCACGGAACCATATCCTTTAGTACTCGCCTATTCCTTCATCAATTCCAGGACAAGTGAATGCAGGAAAACTATTCTTTCTACCTTATCATACACATGTGCTGCCTCGAAGATTCTTAATGCATTTATGTCACCTATATTCAAAATATCAAAAAAGATGGTGAGAGGCCCTCTTCGAGAATTGTGTGCCACATCATATACAGAACACATCTGATCCAGAACATCTACTCCGCACTTTGAGGAATTATAATTCATGGTCATGACAGGTCTTTTCAATTCACCGGCAGATGCATCAATGGCATTATCATGATACAACCGTGTCCTTTTTTTGGTACATAGGAAAGGCACGTGCAGTCCTTTTGGAATCCAAACAAGCTGCTGTTTACTTCAAGGTTTTTTGATATCAAAAAGTTCCTTGGGATCTGTGGTTTATTCTTTTTTACAGTCCCATTATACATCAGTTTTTTGTTACGAAGTAGATCAAAAGCCAGTGGTACAGGTGAGAACGAGTTATCACGTGTAATGTTCCAGTTACTCGCTTGAACTGGCTCCACTAAATGTTTAATAACTGAATCAGGTTTGTTATCGTATTCCTTGTTCATTTGTTTTGTCTTCCTATATATGGAAATACATTATGTTTCTCTACACCCATACTCTTTTCCTTCCAAAAATATTCAACTTCTACTGACAAATTAACATTAGTCAACATGTTCTTACTTCATTTTAATACCGGGCAAGTTGGCCGTGCGGTTAGGAGCGTGCAGCTGTGAGTTTGCATCCGGGAGAGAGTGGGTTCGAGCCCCACTGTCGGCAGCCCTGAAGATGGTTTTCCATGGTTTCCCATTTTCACACCAGGCAAATACTGGGGCTGTTCCTTACTTAAGGCCACGGCCGATTCCTTCCCACTCCTAGGCCTTTCCTATCCCATTGTCGCCATAAGACCTATCTGTGTCGGTGGGAACAGTGGAAGGAGGGTACTCGGAATGAGGAGATAAAGGCTAATTTAGGAATGAACTTGATGGATGAAGCTGTTCGCATAAACCGGCTTCGGTGGTGTCATGTGAGGCGAATGGAGGAGGTTAGGTTACCTAGGAGAATAATGGACTCTGTTATGGAGAGTAAGAGAAGTAGAGGTAGACCAAGACGACTATGGTTAGACTCAGTTTCTAACGATTTAAAGATAAGAGGTATAGAACTAAATGAGGCCACAACACTTGTTGCAAAGCGAGGATTGTGGCGATGTTTAGTAAATTCACAAAGGCTTGCAGACTGAACGCTGAAAGGCATAACAGTCTATAATGATAATGTATGTATGTATGTATGTATGTATGTATGATGATTAGTTAATTTTATAAACTGATCAAAGTAATCTTCTATCTCTGGGAAAGCCCATAATGAGAACAAAACACGTAGAGTTAATATTGACAAATTCCTATGAAGTATTTTATATTCCTTTGAAACCAACATAGTCAATATTCAATTTAAAAAATATACATTTTTCTTTTTAGTATTTCTATGGAATTCAAGCTGGCTGTATGGCCAGACCATTTTAGCCTACAGTAGTGGAACATGGTCTTTCCTCCCATTCCATTACACAAATTTATAGTTGACTTGCTTCTCGTATATTGATTGTTTAGCTCTTTGAGGAACTCCCTTGCCCCTAACTAGGCTTTGTACTTGGCTGATGGTATTGGATTTGTCAACCTATTCAGCACTTGCTGTGGCACTACCCTGGTATTTAAAATTATTCACACGCTCCCTGTAGTAAGAGATTATAAGGAGTAGATGCCCTGCTCTTCTTTATTGCTTCTGTCTTTGTCTTGAAATTTTGTGTTCAAGTCTTCCTCTGAACATCCTTCTCATTTTCTTCCCAGATATGGCAACATCATTGAAAACCTTAAAGACTTAAGACTACTCTTTCCACTATACATTTATTATTTTACTGTCTGGTTCATAATGGTGCACCCAGGACATTTCTGCTGCCACAGTTCTATAGAGAAAGTATTTCCTTTACAAGCATCTCATTTTCTCCCCAGATATGGCAACTATGCACATTTGTGATAATCAGACCCATCTGCTTTACTTCTTCCCATCCTTGGGTCATGGTGTACAATATTGTTCACAGAGCTCTGAACTCACATTGACATCTATTGCAATTTCATTGACAGTTACTTGTCTGTTGTCACAGATTTGGTTCTCAATCTGCTGATTCACTGTCTAACTTCTCACACAAATTAGTCTTCCATTTGTGTGTTTTTAAAATTCTCCCACCTGTTCATATATTCCCCCCTGACTCAACAAACTGTTTCCAAACTGAAATTCCATTTAGAAGTTTTCACTCCCTGTGACCATTGTAAACAAGATTTTTTATTGTGCATACATTTCCATTTACTTTCAAATAAAATTCCTTTTTATTTAATTACTTTCCTTCATGTAATGTGTTTTATGGAACTACCCTACAGTTATCCTAAGTGACTCTCTTGACATTTGGTTCCACATGTCATTCTCATTTTTGCATGTGTAATTGATACTTTCTCCCTTGAGAACACAGCCTCTTCAGATATATGAAGTATTCAGTTATGAAAACTCCCCTATAAATTGATATGCTGGTTTTCAGATTAACATAAATTAGAGATGGATGCTGCCTCATCATTTCAGCATTTCTTCTTCTTTTCTCTTCTTCTTCTTATTCTTCTTCTTCTTCTTCTTTTCTCTTCTTCTTCTTCTTCTTCTTCTATCACCCTTGTCTGGGGAGCTCCTGGGTCAGGCATTACAGTAGATCATTGAACTCCATGTTATCCTCTTTTTCCACTGTTCATCTTTGTATACAGTTTTCATCTCCACTTGTCATCTTCCAATATCCTCCTTATTCTGTTCCCCCCATCTCTTTTTCAATCTCCCTCTCGGTCTTACTCTCGGAATTCTGTTTGGTTTCATTATTTTGAAATGCCCAAACCATCTAAGTTAAGCCTTCAGGATATCTAAGGTGGTGGTGATTATTGTTTTAAGAGGAGGTACAATTAGAAGGAAAATGAAAGAGGTCAGGCACTTCAAAGAATAAAGGTATTGGCAAAAGAAATGGAAGGGCCACCAAAGCCTCGCAAGCCATCGGGGTTGGAAAAGAACAAGAGTTGACCAAGGGAAGTTGTATAGGAAAGACAGAGGTAAGGAACATGGCATAAGTGGATACAATGCCAGACTCAGCTAGGGGAACCATGGTCGCCAACCCATGCTTCCAAGTTGAGAACCGCTAGTCCCCCTTTTTGTCACAGGGGATACTGTGGATGTATTCTACTGCCGCCACCCACATGGGCTAGGATGCCTTAGGAGGAAATTTCTTTCCAAGAGAGGTCCCATTATTAGTCATGTTATATGCAATTGTGTGAGGTTTTCTTTGTCTGGTGGCGTTTTCGAGAGACCAATAGCTTGAACTAAGTTTTCAAGAGTTTAGTTGTCTTCAGGAAGGAATGTTGAGATGCACTCAAGAGGATAAGCATAATGCTATGTTCTCATAAGTGTAATCCTACAGTTTAAAATATTTTGTAATCTATATTTATGCCTGTAGATCCTTTTTGTCCTAGTGTGCTTTTAAAGATTTTTTTCTTATGTATTGAATTAACATGACCCTTGCCACAGGAATTCAGCCGCCAGCATAGAGTTGGTCAATCCAGCCTGGAGCAAACGGTGAGGGTTCGAAATCGTGGCAAATGTTGGGTTGCTTATTGGAAACCTTCGTATTTCCTACAGTGGCTTGAACGATTGCGCCTTCATGATCCGGTAAGTACAAATATTTCACATCTTCAGCCTGTAGAACTGTATGCTTGATGTAGATCAAAAGGAGGAAACATTGTTTGTACTATTGTTAGATGAAACAGGTGATTTTTTTAAACGAATTCTGAATATAGGTTAGCAATTTCAGTTAAAGAAGTAATTAGTAGGCTATCGTCTATGGCAATATCTTTAATTGGATAAAAATTATTATATTTTACAAATACCTCAAATAAAATCCAAATTTATGCGTGTCTTTAAAGGGAACTTTCATATGATGTATATTTTTGGAGAGAGAGGAGCATGGAAAGGAACACACAATAGTTTATGTTTATGAGTTTCATCAGGGAAAGGGTGAGCGACAAATTATGCAGAATTAGTTTCTGGTTGAGATGACATACAATTTGAAGCAGAATGCTTACACTGAGCTGCTGGACTGCCAGTTTTTCTGCCCATTGTTCCATCATCTGAATAAGGTATATAACATTCTCATTGCTGTCGTCCAGGACATCAGTTCCCATGTTGACTGGACTGCAAATGTGACATGCATCTGTATTGGCCCTTAAAATCTCCATATTTGAATACAACTGAAGACCGGAAACACTATCTTGAACAATGTGTTAAATGTCAAGGATGGCATCCAGTCAATTTGGTTGACCTCCGCTACTCTTTGGTGCAAGAATGGTTGAACATTGTCTCCTATATCCAGAATTTTATTCAACCCATTTCACAGCAGATCTGCTGGAGTTATGCTATTATTAGTATATTTTCATCACAACTATTTTCTTGTCCAGTGAGCTTATCTCGAGTCTACCACTGAGCTCGATATCTGCAGTCGCTTAAGTGCGGCCAGTATCCAGTATTCGGGAGATAGTGGCTTCGAACCCCACTGTCGGCAGCCCTGAAAATGGTTTTCCATGGTTTCCCATTTTCACACCAGGCAAATGCTGGGGCTGTACCTTAACTAAGGCCATGGTGGCTGTACCTTAACTAAGGCCGTGGTTGCTTCCTATCCCATTGTCATCATAAGACCTATCTGTGTTGAAGCGACGTAAAGCAACTTATATATATCGCTTCTACCAATACTGATGATGACCTGTTTTGTTAAAAAGGTCAATGCTGGGCTTAACACTCCTTTTATGAAGTGACAAACTATGACAGGTATTGCATTCCAAACAGAAAAAAGGAATCTTCAATAGGATTCAACCCATAAACAACATCTAGCACATGGACATGTATAAGTTACCTAATGTTTATCAACTAAATGCAGTATAGTCCCAAATTCTGCATTCGACAGATTAGCTGAAACTTCAAAACATGATACACATAATACAACACTACATAGCCTACAGTACTCGGGAATGCATATTGTTCCTGAAACATGTATGATAGAATAAATAATTTTCAGTCATTAAAAGTTTATTGACAAGGTGGACCCAACATTAACTATATTAAATAGTTTCTTTACAGGATCAAAGAAAATACCTGTTATGGTTAAGTTTATCAACAGTCACCATCCTCATCGCATGTTTAAACCACTGTGGTCTGGAAGTGCTCACTTTGTCTAATAGAGATTTGTTAATGCCTGCTTTCTATCTCACCTCTTTTTTTCATAACTTGTCCATCCTAGTCTTCTGGATAATGGATCTCAGGAACTTCATCTCCACTACCTGCAGTGGTGACCAGTCTCTCTTAATGAGGGTAATACCATAGGTCAAGAACGGTATAAAGCAGCAGTTGAACAGTGCTAATTTTGCTTTCTTTAAAATCTCATCATCCCTACTAATATGTAGTCCACTCAGCTGGTAATCTCTCTTATATCTGCCAGGCTGAGTAGCTCGGGCGGTAGAACATTGGCCTTCTGAGCCCAGCTTGACAGGTTCAATACTGGCTTAGTCCGGTGGTATTTGAAGGTGCTCAAATATGTCAGCCTCGTGTTGGAAAATTGACTGGCATGGGGCAAAAACCTGGCATCTCACTGTCTCTCAAAACCATGAAAATGTAGTTAGTGGGACATAAAACCAAGGATATTATTATTTCTAGTATCTGGGTAGAATAACCAAAATGGTGGTGTAGTTTTGAGACAGAGATTAGGCCCACTACTGAACTGTATTTTTCCTTGTTTCATTAGGATGACAGTTTGAAAGAGCTGCTGGATGTTGAAGATGAGGACTACTGGGAAGAGGATCCAGAAGACAGCAGTAGTGAGGAAGACAACTCATTAATCAGTACCAAGCAAATAAAACGTCAATTAAATGAAACTATACACCATCTTTCTCTTGAGTCGTCGTGTATAGGATCTGAACTTGGAAGTCCATATAACAACACAGCTGATAATGCAAATAGCATAGGTAAAGTATTGCTAATTTGCTAATTTCCTCCCCTTGATGTTAAATGTAAAGTTTGTTTGCTAAGATGAACTGTAGAGATTTTTAAAGTACTGGCCGTAAAGCCAAAGTCTTTTCAGAATTCATGATCAAGATTTTTTTAAAAACATAATGCATTACACTTCCCCATATGAATATCAGAATATCAAGCTGTAATGTTACCTCCAAATTTTGTGATGCAGTTCTCCAGATCACTTCTCGCAGGCAAGCACCTCTCCCTCTTCACTTTGTATTCATTTGCATGAAACATCATAAATTTCCACTGAAATGTGTATCTACAGTGCAAATAGAAAGTAAGGGATTTGGAATACAACATATTTATTCATCATCACAAATTTCCCTTATTCAGCTCCAGCCAAGTTGGAGACATTTGTTATACTTCTCTACTTTCACCATCTTTCCACTCTTTTCCCTCCATAATTGTATTCTGGTCCAAATTTCTTCTTACTCTGCTCTTGCTAGTCTCCTCTTTAACTCTTCTTCCCTCGGAGTTGACTTTAAACATCCACTTTGGTAGACCTTCGTTCTCTTTCACTTCTTTAACATTACACTGGTTCTGTTCTTCTCCACACTAATTTTTTTATATATTTCACAATTTCTCCATTCAGGATATTAATTTGTTCTTGTACTGCCTTACTTTTTCTTCTCCCTACCATAATGTAATCAGCATAAATAGCATTACTTTCAGTTCACTTTCACCATATACTTCTTATGTCTTCTTTATTTATTCATTCCTTAATAAACAACTGCAGTGACAGTATAATTCCCTGCCTTAGTCCAGTAACATCTCTAAACCAGTCTGTCTTATGTCCAGACACAGCTAACATAGTTTTTGTAGATATCTCATACTACAATTTCCTCTGTTAGCTTTTCTATCTTCTTTCTTAAATTGATCTCCCATACCTAGAGGCAAGATTACTTTATGAGTCACTACATACATACATCATCATTACAGACCGTTATGCCTTTCAGTTTTCTGTCTGCAAGCCCCTGCGAATTTACTAAATGCCTCCACAATCCTATAATTGTAATTAGCTCTGTGGCCTCACTTAATTCCGTACCTCTTATCTTTAATTCATTAGAAATGAGTTTAACCAGTTATCTTGGTCTCCCTCAGCTTCTCTTATCCTCCATGACGAGTCCATTATTCACCTAGGTAACGTATGCTCCCGCATTCACCTCACACGACCCCACCACTGAAGCCGGCAATAATAATAATAATAATAATAATAATAATAATAATAATAATAATAATAATAATAATAATATCACATGAACAAGACACATTTCACTTACAAGAGACATTCTGTGTGTCGTGCAGGCTATTTATCGGCAAGCCAAGCCACAAGCCAGTAAGTACCTTCAACCAAGAACTCATTCTACAATCAATTATCACTGCAGCCCAATTGTCAACATAAATGCCTTCGATTGCTTATAATAATCTACACTTTAACCCCCAGTGTAGCTAACATATCTTTCCTTAATACTCTGTCATATGCCTTCTTTTTATCAGATCTATAAAACATCAACACAACTGTCTGTTCCTCTTGTAGCATTTACCTGGCACATACAGTACTGAAAATCTGATCCTGACTGCCTGACTGTGGTTTGAAACCATATTGGTTTTCAGCCAACTTTTTCTCAACCTCTGATCACACCCTCCCTTCCAAAATGCCAGTGAACACCTTGTCTGGTATACTGATCAATGAAATACCTCAATAGTTTTTGCATCGTTCCTTTTCCCTTGTTTATAGATAGGTGCAATTACTGCTTTTGTCCAATCAGAAGGTATCCCACTAATATTATTCTATGAAGGAGATGTCCTGACATCTACTGATGTATTTTAATAAACATTATGCTACCGTTGATGCTTTCACCGCCCGTGCTTTTAGACATGATATAGGCTTTTTGCGCTTATGCTGTGTCAACCATAAACAATATGTTATTTCTGTCACCCTCTCTTCCCACTTGTTTCATTTTAGAGATAGACATACACACATATATACAGTATCATTATAGACTGTTATGCCTTTCAGCGTTCAGTCTGCAAGCCTCTGTGAATTTACTAAACGTCGCCACAATTCTCAGTTCGCAACTAGTGTTGTGGCCTCATTTAGTTCTATACCTCTTATCTTTAAATCGTTAAGAACCGAGTCTAAACATCATCTTGGTCTACCTCTACTCTTACCCTCCATAACAGAGTCCACTATTCTCCTAGGTAACCTATCCTCCTCCATTCGCCTCACATGACCCCACCACCAAAGCTGGTTTATGCACATAGCTTCATCCATCGAGCTAATTCCTAAATTAGCCTTTATCTCCTCATTCCGAGTATCCTCCTGCAATTATTCCCACCTGTTTGTACCAGCAATCATTCTTGCTACTTTCATGTCTGTTACTTCTAACTTATGAATAAGATATCCTGAGTCCACCCAGCTTTCGCTCCCGTAAAGCAAAGTTGGTCTGAAAACAGACCAATGTAAAGATAGTTTCGTCTGGGAGCTGACTTCCTTCTTACAGAATACTGTTGATCGCAACTGCGAGCTCACTGCATTAGCTTTAAGACACCTTGATTCAATCTCACTTACTATATTACCATCCTGGGAGAACACACAACCTAAATACTTGAAATTATCAACCTGTTCTAGCTCTGTATCACCAATCTGACATTCAATTCTGTTGAATTTCTTACCTACTGACATCAATTTAGTCTTCGAGAGATAGAAAGTTACTTTATTTCGTCCCATATTATATATATGAAATTGAACCTATCGAAAACAGTAGCATTGAAAATCAGCAGACATAGTACAGAATGCAACATAAAAATACTGGACCACCAAGTTGAAGTAGTACACCAATTCAGATATTTAGGAAGTGTAATGGCTAGTAATAAGAGAGGTGAGATAGAAATAACAAACAGAGTAACCAAAGGCTCTAACTTTTACAGTATCGTTAGACACCTACTGTGGGATGAGAAGCTCCCATAAAGAACAAAAATGACCCTGTACAAGTCATATTTTATTCCCATCCTTAAATATTCTCTGGAAACCTGCACACTAATGTTGTAACCAAGATTGAGATTTACAAAACACAACTTTATTATTCGCTTCAAATGCAAAATACACTATTTACACAAATAAAATGAAATTTAACTTGAAGCAAAATGAATTAGGAATCTTGAGAAAGAGTCTATCTTCTGTACACTATATACAAGTTTACAGTATTTACATCCACTACTATCTCGAAAAGATAGTCCTTGATATGAAAGTCGATAGTCGAAAACTATCCGAAGTACTGACATAAATGTTTTGGAAAGTCCTTCCTTGCTGAGTTCATCAAAGCAAGTTCAATGTAGGAAGAATTCTTACTTAGCGAAACTAAGGGAGCTTGCATTAATTAGGGAAATATGTAATAGTATGACTGGATATGGGCAGTGGAATAAGAGGAGCGGTGACCAGAGGTGAGACCTCGTACTGCCAGAAATTCAGTCCACCTGGTCGAAGCACATTTTCAAGAGGAGTAGCCTCCGTGCTCGACGTAGGGTGTATTCTGGAGCTGGACACCGGGGCAAGTGGGCATCAGGACAGGCTGGGAGTTCCTCTTTATAGTACACACACGATGGTTCAGGCACGCGCACTGAGGGCTGCGCGTCGAGGCTAGAAGAATGACACTTGGCGCGCGTGTAGCTGGCTGGCGGAGCGAACAGGGAGCGCCGGACATACAACAACTAACATCAAAGGATTGTAGTAGGATTCCAGCCTGTGAAATGAAATTTCTTAGAACTGCCTTCCAAAAGACACGACTTGATCACGTGAAAAATGATGAGATCCGATCTAACCTAGGTCTAAATGAATCGATGGAGGAAAGACTTAGGGCATCCAGACTTGAATGGTTTGGGCACGTTACATGAATGAATGAAAAGAGAATAACAGGTAGAAGACCAGCTGGGAAACCAAGAAGAAGATGGATGGACCAACTGAGGGAAGACGTGGAGAGAAGAGGATGAAATTGGGAATCTGTCATGGACAACAAAATCTTTTTGAATAAGCAACTTTGGAAGACGCTCGTTTTCAAACACCCTACCTGGCTTGCTGGAAGGGCAAATGATGATGATGATGATGATGATGATGATGATGATGATGATGATGATGATGATGATGATGATGATGATGATGATGATGATGATCGTATATAGCAAAATTATAGGTAGACAGCTGGCATTGGTAGTACATGGATAATGGGAGAGTGTAGGGCAGAACAGAACTTGTTGCAGATCGACACAAAGCACAGTTACGTTTTAATTCCTTGTGCCAATTTCACCATCGTTGTGCATGGCTTTATATGCTTGATCAGCTTTGAAATGGTGCAGCATACTACTAGTCTGTATTTTCTTCCATTCTTCTTCCGTTTGTTGAATATGTCACAGTATTTACACTTGTCACTTTTTGGAGTACCTGCTTTCAAATTTATTTCATAACAGGTTGATTGATAATATGTAAGGCTTACTTCTGTCTCAGGGTACTTTGATTTAAATTCTCTGTACATTTTAGCTAACGTTAAATCAGGTAACTGGAACTGTTTCCCAGTTTTGTGTTGAGAATAATGGCTGGGGTGCCTAGGGAAACTGTTTATATGGGCTGTAACTTTGTTTTTTTATTTAATCATTCAGAGAGTGGGGACGATTTAATGCTTGCCCCTCTGGTCTTTAGGAACACTGACCTTGTCTTTCATGTTTCTCTTGAGAGTCTGGATACGTCCATGTGAAATTGAAAATGTGTGCATAAGGGTAGTTCTACAAACTTGCAGAGAACGAAATGTGACCTTTTTTCAAGAAGCTGCATCTGTTAGTTCTTTCCTTCATCTAGTAGAGTCCTCTAGGTCAACACATTTCATTAAATAAAGGGTCTGATCATCATAAGTTTATAAAATTCTAGGAAATAGGACAGTTTTAATTCACAACTCAATTCTTTACACCCAGATCTCTTAAATTAACAGTCAAAATTATCTGTTGGTTTCTTACATTCTTCTAAATTCTTAACTCTTTTTCTGGTGTAAGCTTTTCCACTGTCCCTTAATTGTTTTTGTTTGACATCTCTCCACTTTCCCTTTCATGCATCTGTTTCTTGTCAACATGTGAACATCGCTTGAGCACAACAGTACATTACGATCACTACTATCGTCTGATTGCATGACCACTGTTTCAATGAGAAACTAAATAAGCTTAGTAAAATACAACTAAAAACACCAGAACAATCTCCTGACTAGAATGTGTTGATTACATTGCATTCAATTCGTAATGTTGCAGTACTCGTGTGTGAAACAATGTAACATAGACTTTTGTTCCATTATTTTTGAAGTGCATTTCGCTTCACAATTTCCAGAATACTGTAGCCATATGTTGAGAGATGCTCAAACTACCTACAAATACGGATTCAGGACACATGATAGATATTTGCTCCATGAATATCTCAAATTCCACTAAATGTAACATAGACATTTATTCGTGTATACGACTCAATTCTCTTTCCAACAAAGATTACAGAAAAGATGTCAATAACATATACACCATAGCACTAAATAATAATAATAATAATAATAATAATAAAATCATCATCATCGTATGGCCTCAGCTACCGTGTGCAGACAATTCAATTTGATGCCATCTGGCTGTCTGCTCGTCAATTTCGATGTTCCGTTTTACTCTAGGCCCACTAGATGGCAGACCGTGTAAACCGTCTATGGCCGAAATTTTAATGATTTTTGTCGGGTAAACACCAAATGTTTGACCAGAGATCTTTTACATGCCGACATTGTACGATGTGGAGTGTCGAATGGACTTATTTCCGCCCTTCAAAAATCCGACTACCTCTGCCGGATTTGAACCCGCTATCTTGGGATCCGGAGGCTGACACTGTACCACTGATCCACAGAGGCAGCTACCATAGCACTCAATAACGGTTATAATGAGAATGACACTAACAAAATGATTATCAAGATAAAGAACAAGCCACTCACTTCATTGAAAAAAGAACTATGGTAGAAGAAGCCTATGCCAATTTGACTTTTAATAATAATAATAATAATAATAATAATAATAATAATAATAATAATAATAATAATAATAATAATAATAATTTATACCAAATCAAAATATTAAAAAAAGAACATTAACATTGCCTTTAAAATAACTATTTTACAACATACATGTTGTGTTTGAGTGATCCTCTGTGGCTCAGGTGGCAGCACGACGACCTCTCACCGCTGGGTTCTGTGGTTCAAATCCTGGTCACTCCACGTGAGATTTGTGCTGGACCAAGCGGAGGTGGGACAGGTTTTTCCCTGGGTACTCCAGTTTTTCCGGTCATCTTTCATTCCAGCAAAACTCTCCACTATCATTTCATTTCATCTGTCAGTCATTAATCATTGCCCCAGAGGAGTGCGACAGGCCGCAGCATCTGGCACAATTCCTATCCTCGCCACAAGATGGGGACTTCATTCATTCCATCCCTGATTCGGTCACCGACTGGAAAACAGGTTGTAGGTTTTCATTCATGTTGTGTTTGAGTCATCAGGTCATAGACTGGTTTGGTGCAGCTCTCCATGCCACCCTATCATGTACTAATCTTTTTATTTCTACCTAACTACTACATCCTACATCTGCTCTAATCTGCTAGTCATATTCAGACATTGATCTGCCCCTATCATTCTTTCACCTACACTTCCCTCATAAACCAACTGAACAAGTTCTGGGTGTCTTAAGATGTGTCCTAACATCCTATTTCTTCTTCTCATCAAATATAATCGAATCTATCTCTCACCAATTCAATTCAGTATCCCTCCTCCCCTGTGAACCATGTGACCTTGCTGCTGTGGAGAGGCTTGCGTGTCCCAATGAAGCAGATAGCCGAGCCGCAGGTGCAACCGTATCGGATGGGTATCTGTCGAGAGACCAGACTAACGAATGGTTTATAAAAAGGAGGGTAGCAGCCTTTCGGAAGTTGCAAGGGTGGCAATCTAGATGATTGACTGGTGTGGCGTTGTAATAATACCCAATAAGGTTTAGCTGTGTTGATACTGCTACACGGCTGAAAGCAGTGGGAAACTACAGCCGTAACTAACTCCTGAGGACATGCACCTCTCTCTGTATGAATGATGTAATGATGATGGCTTCCACCCGGGTACTAAATTCCGGAGGTAAGATAGTCCCCCATTCGGATCTCCAGGTGGGGACTACATGAGAGGGGGCAATCATCAGGAAGATGGATACTGACATTCTGCGAATCGGAGCATGGAATGTCAGAAGTTTGAATCGTTGTGTTGGCTAGAGAATCTGAAAAGGGAGATGGATAGATTAAAGTTAGATGTAGTTGGTATAAGTGAAGTACGTTCGCAGGAAGAGCGGGATTTATGGTCTGGCAATCATAGGATTATCAACACAAAATCAAACAGGGGAAATGCAGGAGTTTGTTTAATAATGAATAAGAAAATACGGCAACGGGTCAGCTACTACGACCAGCATAGTGAAAGAATTATTGTCGTCAAGATAGACACCAAACCAATGCCCACCACAATAGCGCAGATTTATATGCCCACTAGATCAGCAGATGACGAAGAAATTGAAAGAATATATGAAGAGATAGAAGATTTAATACAATATGTAAAAGGTGAGAGAATTTGTGATGGGAGACTGGAATGCAGTGGTAGGCCAATGAAGAGATTGTAATATAGTAGGAGAATTCGGATTGGGACAAAGGAATGAAAGAAGAAGCCGGCTGGTTGAATTCTGCATCGATCATAATTTAGTCCGTGCTAATACTTCGTTCAGACACCACAAACAACATCTGTGTTCGTGGATGAGACCTGGAGACACTGGAAGGTATCAAATAGACTTCATTATAATTAGGCAGAGATTCAGAAACCAGGTGTTGGATTGCAAAACTTTCCCAGGAGCAGACGAGGACTCTGACCACAACTACTTGTTCATCATGAAATGCCATCTGAAGTTGAAGAAATTGAAGAAAGGAGAGTGCAAGGAGATGAAATCTAGACACGTTGAAAGAAAAGAGTGTAAGGGACTGTTTCAAGGAACATGTTGCGTAAGGACTAAGTGAAAAGACTGAAGGAAACACAGTAGAAGAAGAATGGACAGTCGTGAAGAATGAGGTCTCTAGGGCTGCTTGATGATGCAAGTACAAGAATGCAAAAAATGAAGAGGGCATAAAAGAATACAGGCTATTAAAGAATGAAGTGTATAAAAAGTGCAAGACAGCTAAGGAAGAATAGCTGAAAGAGAAGTGCAAGGATGTTGAAGGCTGTATGGTCCTAGGAAAGGAAAATCATGGAAACCTTTGGAGGAAGAAAATCTAGGTGTATGAATATTAGGAGCGCAGATGGGAAACCACTTCTAGAGAAAGAAGACAAGGCAGAAAGATGGCAGGAACATATCCAACCGTTGTATCAAGGTAATGACGTAGATGATATGGCTCTGGAACAAATAGAGGCTGTTGATGCTGATGAAATGGGAGACCCAGTTTTGAGGTCAGAATTCGACAGAGCTTTAAGAGACCTAAATAGGAACAAGGCACCTGGATTGATAACATTCCCTCTGAATTACTAACTGCCTTGGAAGAAACCAGCATGGCGAGGTAATTCCATTTTAATGTGTAAGATGTATGAGACAGCAGAAGTGCCATCCAATTCTTGGCAGAGTGTCATTATACCTATTCCTAAGAAAGCCGGCATTGACAAGTGGGAAAACTACCGCACCATTAGTTTAGTATCTCATGCCTGCACAATTTTAACATGTATTATTTATAGAAGTGTAACCGGCTTCAAGTTCAATACATAACCGGTAACTGGCTACATGTCACATAATAAAGAAATAATAATGATGATGATGATGATGATGATGATGATAATAAGATTTAATTCACATGGACTTGGGACAGCTGTAAGACAAAACAAAACACCAGCTGAAACTGCGTCGAAAAAGTGACGACTATAATAATGGATGTGGAACAAGTGTGAAAAACCTTACCAGGGCCATGGGGGTATGTAGGTTGCGGGTTTGAAGAGAAACCAGCGGTGATCCCTTGATCTATGATATTATTTTCCCAACATAAAAGTTACAAAAATAAAATTCAAATAAATTTCAAAAATACAAAATCAGGTTACAATATCTGAAAAGCAATGAATCAGATGCAATGTGCTAAGGGCTCTTTCCTTAAAACAAGAGGCTAAGGTAAAGATTTACACTATCATAACGCAACTTCCAAAATACAACGATTAAGGGTAATAAGGAACCACATGATATAAGAAATACTATATTAAGTGCAAGTTAACGGTGCTTTCAGACAATCGCGCCACAAAATAGAAACAAGGGGGAAATCAGAAATACTTAAACTTGATGCAGAGGCCAGTTCAGCTTAGTCCCACACCAAAAACACTTCTGGTGCGGGGCAGAGGAAAAACTAGCGTGCAACAAGACGTGCAGTTACTGGAGGCCACCCCGGAGGGAAATACAATTAACCATTTAATAATACACTTTACCAAATTAAAAGAAACAGGAATGCCTCCAAAATCAAACAGGCAGGCCCAGCTGAAAAGCTAAGGCATCTTAATAATTGAGGGCGAGTCTGGGCGTGTAGGGGTAAACTCCTATGTGATAAGAAAAGGAAAAAAACATTGAAGTTAAATTAAGGTGCAAAAGAAACAAACAGCGCTTACCCCAAGGCGGGCCATCCTGGGCGGAAGGATCGCCGAAGTACGTCTGACTCGCTGGACAGGTGAGAAGCGAAAGATGATAAAAGATTTTCTCGCTCTCTCAAGGAGGACGAAGCTGACCCCGGTGCAATCACCAGGTAACCAATCGGAGTACAGAAGCTCACCTCCCACCACCCAGACTCACTAATCACAACTGCTATTTTTTCTCAAATGTACATACTTATCGAGAATCTTCCTTTTACCAAACTCTTAAAGATGTAGTACGTCTATCTAGAATCAATGTTTACCTTTCACAATATTACAAAAGATTACTCAACACTAATGAAAACAACCCTTTGCAATTTTCAATGTTACAAAATATCACCCAACAATAATGAAAACACAATATTAAAAATATTCAATAATACTGTATTTACACGAATAATCCCCGCCACCGAATAATCCCCGCAGCCTAACTTTAGGAAGGCTGATTTTGAAAGAAGAAAAAAAAAAAAGCCAACTTTGACTCAAATAAAATCCATGCCCCAATTTCGTGCCTCAATTTCTTTAAAAAATTATGCAGCGTATTTACTCGAATAATCCCCGCACCCTAACTTTAGGAAGTTTGATTTTGAAAAAATGCCAACATTGACTCAAATAAAACCCGCACCCCAATTTGGTGCCTCAATTTTTTTTTTTAAATATGCGGGTATTATTTGCGTAAATATGGTAGTAAATAATATTAATAATTGTCCAAATGACTGTCTTCTATTAGTCCACATGTTTTTCATTTTCTTTCTGTACGAAACCTGTGTCAAGAAGAATGGAAAGACAAGTTGAAACTGAACTGGGAGAAGATCAGTTTGGATTCAGAAGAAATGTAGGAACACATGAAGCAATCCTGACTTTACGTCTGGTCCTAGGGGATCGAATAAAGGAGGACAAGCCCACGTTGTTAATGTTGATTGGACCAAGCTATTTGAGATTCTGAAGGCGATTAGGATCAGATACCAAGAAAGAAGAATAATCTACAATCTGTATAAAAATCCATCTTTAGTGCTAAGAATCGACGGCTTTGAAAAAGAATGCAAAATTCTAAATTCCCATAGAGGGAATTAGATATTTTTCACCAATAGAGCATGTCAAAAATATATCAGATGTAAGGCTTTTCAGGCGTTTGCTCTATTAACCAGCGTTTCGTCTTAGGTCTGACAGTATAGACTCATCAGAGTGGGATGTGTCAGACCCTACCCACTGATGCTGGGGTGTATACAGGTAAACCTATCAGAAGCACAGTCTGATAACTGCATACGGGAGATAAATCTCCACAATGGAATTATTGCCCGCCAAATGGAAAATTCTAAATTCCCAGCAGATGCCTGGAAAGCCTTACATCTGATATGTTTTTGACATTTTTGAAAAAGAAGCCGCAATCCAGAAAGGAGTGAGGCAAGGTTGCAGCTTGTTCCCGCTCCTTTTCGATATTTATACAGAACAGGCAGTAAAGGAAATCAAAGGCAAATGTGGGAAGGGAATCACGATCCAAGGAGTGAAAATCAAAACCCTGAGATTTGCTGATGATATTGTTATTTTATCCCAAGTCTGCACTCTCCAGACGAAAGTCTTCAAAAACATAATTCCAATTCCTACATCAATGTTCAAAGTGAATTTATTTATTTATTTATTTATTTATTTATTTATTTATTTATTTATTTATTTATTTATTTTTTATTTTTTATTTTTTATTTTTATTTATTTATTTTATTTTTTTATTTTTTTTTATTTTCAGGACTCTGCTTGTACCGTTTAGCAACTTCTGCAGAATAAGATAAAATAACATCAAAGGCAAATCTCAGGGTTTTGTTTTCCTCTCCTTGGATTGTGATTCCTGTTCGAAATTCCTCTTTGATTTCCTTTAGTGCGGTTGTTCTATATAAACACTGTAAAGAGGGGGGAACAAAGGACAGCCTTGCCTCATGCTTTGCTGCTTCTTTTTCAAAGCCATTGATTCTTATCACTGCAGATTGATTTTTGTACAGATTGTAGATTCTTCTTCTTTCTTGGTATTTGATTCTGATCACCTTCAGAATCTCAAATAGCTTGGTCCAGTCAACATTATTGAATGCCTTTTCTAGATCTACAAACGCCATGTATGTGGGCTTATCCTTCTTAATTCAGTCCTCTAAGATTAGACGTAGTCAGGGAAGTTTTCCTACATTTCTTCTGAAGCAAAATTGATTTTGCCCAAGCTCATTTTCAGCTTGTTTTTGCATTCTTCTGTAGATAATATCTGTTAAAATTTTGCAGGTGTGAGATACTAAACTAACGCTGCAGTAGTTTTCACAAATGTCTGCACCGGTTTTCTTGGGAGTAGGTGTAACAGCGTTTTGTCTGAAAATGGATGGCAGTTCTCTTGTCTCATACTCTTTCACAATAAATGAAATAACCTCACCATGCTGGTTTCTCTTAAGGCAGTCAGTAATTCTGAGGGTGTCATCATTTCCAGGTGCCTACTTCCTATTCAGGTCTCTCAAATGTGCGTAGAATTCTAACTCAAAATTGGGTTTCCCATTTCATCAACATCAACAGCCTCTTCTTGTTCCAGAACCATGTCATTTACTTCTTTACCTTGATACATCTATCGAATATGTTCTTGCCATCTTTCTGCCTTGTCTTCTTTTCCTAGAAGTGGTTTTCTGTCTGAGCTCTTAGTATTCAGGTGCCTAGTTTTCCTTTCTCCAAAGGTTTCCTTGATTTTCCTTTATGCAACGTCTACCTTTCTTAGGACCATACAACCTTCAACATCCTTGCATGTCTCTTTCAGACTTTCTTCCTTAGATATCATTCATACATTCTGTATTCTTATGCCCTCTTCATTATTTGCATTCTTGTACTTCCATCGTTCATCAATCAGGTCTAGTGTCTCCCTATCCATTGATTCTTAGTTGATCTAGCCTTTCTTCCTAACCATTCTTCAGCAGCCCTACTGACCTCATTCTTCATGACTGTCCATTCTTCCTCTATTGTGTTTCAGCCTATTTAGTCCTTGTGCATCATGTTCCTTGAAACAATCCCTCACTCTCTTTTATTTCAACTTGTCTAGAACCTGTCTCTGTGCATTCCTTACCGAGCTCGATAGCTGCAGTCGCTTAAGTGCGGCCAGTATCCAGTATTCGGGAGATAGTAGGTTCGAACCCCACTGTCAGCAGCCCTGAAAATGGTTTTCCATGGTTTCCCATTTTCACACCAGGCAAATGCTGGGGCTGTACCTTAATTAAGGCCACGGCCGCTTCCTTCCCACTCCTAACTCTTTCCTGTCCCATCGTCGCCGTAAGACCTACCTGTGTCGGTGCAACGTAAAACAACTAGCAAAAAATGTGCATTCCTTTCTTCAAATTTTTCAACTTCAAATGGCATTTCATGACCAATAAGTTGTGGTTAGAATCCATGTCTGCTTCTGGGAAAGTCTTGCAATTGTATGTCTAGTTTCTGAATATCTGCCTAATCATAATGAAGTCTGTCTGATAGCTTTCAGTGTCTCCAGGTCTCATCCACATATGCAGCTGTCATTTGTGGCATTTGAACTAGGTATTAGCAAGGACTAAATTATGGTCAGTGCAGAATTCAACAAGGCAATTTCCTCTTTCGTTCCTTTATGCCAATCCAAATTTTCTTACTGTTACCTTCTTTTCCTTGGTCTACCACTGCATTCCAGTCTCCCATCACAATTAGATTCTCATTACCTTTTAGATATTGTGCTAAATCCTTTATCTCTTCATTTATTCTTTTTATTTCTTCTTCATCCTCTGAACTAGTAGGCATATAGACCTGCACTGTTGGTTTTGAGTCTGTCTTGACAACTATTATTATTTTACTTTGCTGATCACAGTGGTTTACTCTCTGCCCTATTTTCGTATTATTAAACCAACTCCTGCATTTCCCCTTTTTGATTTTGTGTTGATAATTCTGTAATCACCTGACCAAAAATCGTGCTCTTCCTGCCAGCGTACTTCACTTATACAAACTACATCTAACTTTAATCTATCCATCTCCCTTTTCAAAATCTATAGCCTACCACAACGATTCAAACTTCTAACATTCCTCGCTCTGACTCACAGAGCGTCAGTATCCATCTTACAAGTATGAAGGATGAGTTCTCCACCTAATCAATACTTTATTTTACATAGATTATAGTATCCATCTTCCTGACAATTGTCCCCTTCGCTGAAGCGATACCTGACGTCATGAGCCAGACAGCACTGGGCAGTGCTTCTGTAAGCCAGGTACGATACACTCTGGTCTGGCTTAATTCGTGCTATTACCACATCATACTACTATACTAATAATGAATTCTGATACCACAGCTTTCACTCTAATTAAAAATGTTCGTAAACATACAGGATATACTTTTGCTTGCATATGCTTATAGTGCAGTAACTGCCAGATAACTGACTTCACACACTATATTCCAGTATGATACCTTCATGCAGAAAGTGGTTTCTTAAAAGTTTGATATAGTGAGGCAAGTCAGCAAAAGTCCATACCTTTCTTTCAGAGTTTGCAAGATTAATAAAATATGTGTTCTGTGTTGATATTTCAAGTTCTTTTCACAGTGTCCTGCAACCTTCTAAATCAGAAATAATGGCAGATTGTACAGAGGTGATGATCTTGAAAATTAATGATTGATTCATATTCTTAATTGAACAGTCCTCTGATTAGTGCTATCTGAACTTTCAAATGGGGACCAAGAATTTTATCCATTCCAGCGTCCTAAACCCTGATGTTTATGTGTATTTCATCAAAGCTCAGAAGACCAAATTTATCTGCTATGGGTAAATTTTCACTACATTTTGTCACTAACTTCAGTACGTTATGAAGAATACCGAGACAACAAGTAAACTTCATGCACCACCTGCTTAAAGTTGTTGAGGAGGCCAAAGGGAATCTAAGCTTGTCCAGGAGTTTTCAGTCTATTTTACAATTTGTTTTACGTCACACCAACACAGATAGGCCGTAGGCAACAATGGGGAGGAAAGAGCTAGGAGCGGGAAGGAAGCGACCATGGCCTTAATTAAGTTACAGCCTGGTATGAAAATTGGTAACCACAGAAAACCACCTTCAGAGCTGCCGACAGTGGGGTTCGAACCCACTATCTCCGGAATGCAGGCTGACAGTTACGTGACCCAAACCACACAGCCACTCTTTCGGTCTTCCAGAAGTGGTAAGCTTTAGGGGATAAGCCCCTTATCGTTCCTGAATGGGAAATGTATTTTCTGGTCCATCGAGTGATTTTTCCTCTATGTGTCAACCTCATCTGCATAGGAGTAAACAGCAGGGTGAGCTCGTTCGTCAAAGGAGAGTCTTCAATTTCGTATTTAAAGATGCACAGTTCTCATTATAATTATTGTGTCTTACCAATATACTTCCGAATGCATTTACAATAATTCTGGTTTTTATCGCTAATTATTTTTACAATGTTCCCGTTGTTCTTTTTTCAAAACATTGAAGTTTGTTTTCAAAACATGAACTGATTTCTTTAAATTTTAATTTTCTTGGAGTACTTGACCATAATTAACACAGTGAACACAGCCTTAATTCACTTCGTGAGTGGACATATCCATAGAAGTTTCTCTATTTCTGTGCGTGGTTTCTTTGGGCTTAGATTTTCCAATCTTTCCAAGGCAGCTAAATGAGTTTTTCTTACTTAAGTCACAAAGCCGAATTTGAATTACTTGTATCCTGTTTTTCCACCTGATAGTTTCAGAGATGGGATAGCACTTGACTTAGGATTATCTCTAAAGAAAATACTTAACAAACTATTTTTTAAGTCATCTTCATAAGCAGAGGTAGAAAAAAAAAATTCTGCTTACATATGCATTTTTACAATTAACAGATTCCAGTCATTTACATTTAATCAACTAAATTTTGCAAGTGATTTTGTCCTTTGGGACCCTATGATAAACCATGTCTATCCCACTTCTCTTTTCTTTTTCGAGAATAATTTTTACACATATCTACTACAGATCAATTCATTCCACCTCTTGGAACAAGTTAATGAGAGCAGCATTACTACACGGCACTCACTCAGTTAATGCTTTATGTATATCTACAAACACGAGATTACAAAACTTCAACACTTAAGGGCATAGCATTCCCCCAGAACTGGTCTGTTCTCGTATTGTCTTTTGAGAATAATTTTTACACATAGCTCCCGCACAAACCCTTGTTCTATTTCTTGGAACAAATTAATGACAGCAACACTGCCTCACAAAACTCGCTTGCAGTTAATGCTTTATAAAGTCCTATGAATATGAGATTACAAAATTTCAGCACTTAAAGGTACATTGTTCGCACTTAACTGGTAATGAAAAGAACCGGGGAAGTCATAGCTAGCTACCAGCTGCTGTATCGTAACTTGTCTGGCTAGTGACGTTGCAGCCTTTATGACATGGTCCTGCAGGTGAAGTGCCAACCCGGGGACTATTTTATCTCTGGTATATTTTACCTGCGAGGAAGCCACCATCAGTAACATCATTCATACAGAGATAGCTCGTGGTTCTTGGGAGTAAGTTATGGCTGTAGTTTCCTGTTGCTTTCAGCCGTGTAGAAAGCTAAGCCATGTTGAGTATTATTACAAGGCCATATCAGTCAATCATCTAGACTGCCGCCCTCGCAACTTCCAAAAGGCTGCTGCTCCCGCCACTCGTCCCCCACCCCACTTTGATGAACCATTCATTAGTTTGTTTGTTTGTTTTGTTTTTCAATTGGCTTGATGTTGCACTGACATGGATAGGTCTAATGGCAACAGTGGGATAGGAAAGGGCTAAGACTGCGAAAGAAGCATCCATCCAGCTACAGTCCCAACATTTGCCTAGTGTGAAAATGGGAAACATAGGAAAACCATCTTCTGAGTTGCCAACAGTGGAGTTTGAACACACTATCTCCCAAATGCCATTTCACAGCTGTGCCCTTTTAACTGCATGGCCAACTTGCTTGGTCCTTTTGTTAGTCTGTTCTCTCAAACATACATAGTTTTAATAGTAGTAATAAGTATTCGCAATCTAGTATTTATGAATTGAAATGTACCCACTGTGAAGCTAGCTACATTGATCAAACGCGCAGAAGTTTCACTACCCATTATAAAGAACATGTAAATGCCGGTAAATATCTGAGGTTTTCCGTGATGGGTGAGTACGTGATCTAATACAATCGTACATTTTCCTCCATCAATCTAGATTTAGAAATTATTCACTAAGTTAACAAGGGAGCTTTCCTAAATAATCTCAAAAACTTGCACATATATCTCAATCAAAGAAAGAACCCCAAATTCAACCTTAATGACATTTTAGAGAAACTAACATCTTATTTGACGAGATATTAAATATAAATTCTCAACTACAAATAAACCAGTTTTCAACAACGCACAACAAATGAGCTGTTCCCATTCCTCCAACTCCTCTCCTCCACTGCCGATTCCCCTCAACAGCAACAACTTAAGCAATTGTTTGCTTGTGTGCGAGTTTTGCTTTGTTCATCCACCTAAGTTTTTGTTGTCGATTTTTCATTTTTCTTATCTTCTATTTCCTCTTTTCTGTTTTCTAGATTTATTCTCAGAAACCAAGAAGAGAGACATAAATAAAATGACTGAATATTAATTTTCAATGTTCCATATTAACGTTCACATAAATACTCTTATCAGACAATAAGGTCTACTGAAAATCTTAACAGAAGCTCCTTCCAGGCTCATTTGATCTGTAATCAACATTGGTCTTCATTTCTTCACAAGTGTTGTTTTCATCATAGATTTTTAAATGTTCATTCAACAAAGAACTATTTCTGGACTATGGAAAGCAAAGCATGATGTTTTTTTTTTTTTTTTTAAACATGTAATATTGCAGTATGTTAATATGTTTCAATATGTTGTTCAATAGATTTGAATTAGTGATTACCAGATTACTAGCTGAAGATGGCCCAAATAAGCATTGAAACATGTTCTAGTCTTTAACATGACTATTTATTTTTAGTGAATAGTCTCATCCTTGTATTGAACAGGTGGAACTCTAAAAATAAATTATTTTCCAGAATTTTGTAGTAACACTTCAAGAGACCTTGAGACTGGCACATGTTTATGTAGAGGCAGGAAATTCCTCCAGATTGTAGTAAAAATTCATCTTCCTGCCATCTATCGATAAACTAATATACTGCATCATCTAATGTACTTTTAAATGTAAAAGGTTGGCACAAATTCATATATGAATAAGGTCAGATGCAGTATTTTCCACACATGAAATCCTACCATGGTCGAATATAGTAGCCTATGTATTAATAGAATGTTTTCTTATATAGGTACATTATAGAATTTTCATCAGTTTTGTATTTTGTGTTCAACACACTGAGAAAACTTAAATGTTATATTGTATGTGACACTTTTTGCTCATCTTCTCTATACTGCTGTCCTTACATGATACTAGTGTAATTTTTGTAAATAATGTACCTTTACTGTAACTAACATAGTTGTTTTTGACAGATTCCAGCGATGTGGAAGCTGATAACTATGAAGAGATGAATAGTTGTGTGCAACAAATTGAGGAAGCTTCAAATAAATTACGGAAGTTGTGTGAAGAGAATGAAGTTGGTGATGTGAAGCATACTTTGGATGCTCTTGATAACATGGTGAAACAGTTGAGAACCACACTTCACCTGAACAGTGAAAGTGTGTTAGATTATGATGAACATCATGCTTTTAAAATACCTGACATGCATACGACCCCAAATAAATCTAACCTCCGTTCTCCTTGTCTCACTGGAGTGGATACCCCAAAAATGCACAAGGTTGTAAGATTCCAATTCAGTGATAGTCAGAGAGAGAATCTAAAGAACTGATTGTTTTAATGTAATTTTACAAAAAATGGTTTGTAATATATCATATTTAGAATGATGCATGGAAGAGTGCATGAAACTAGAATACATAGCGTGTAAATCAGCTGACTTGATTATGAACTGACTTCTTTTGTTTACACAAAAAGTAGTTAGTATGCATAGATTTTTACATGTTATGGGCCTTTGACTAACAGGTTTTTACGATCATTATGATAGAGTTAATGTCTCAGAAACTGATATAGTAATCACATCCACAGTAACTCATGCATTTCTTACTCATAATTATAAGTATACATTGGAAAAGTTCTATGTTAAACTTTTTCATAATGTACTTGCTTCCATTTACTTAATGCATATGAGAAGGATAGACCAAAATACAATTTCTTCATTGATGTGCTGCTATTATCCGTTTGTGTTGAAAGAATTTTGCTCGTAAAGCCTATGAAGAAATTCTTCCCTTTATCTTTAATATTCCTCATTGAAATATCAGCCAGTCATGTTGGTCAGTTAAAACTAACACCATTTGTTCATTCTTTGAGTTGGAAGGTAATGCCTCCAATATACTGGCTATTAAGATTTTACTTGCCTATCTCCATCACAGTCAGGTGAACAATACAGTAATTGCAGTCTGTGGTATGGTCAATGTTTCAATAGTCGTCAGGGCAAATACTTTGTTCATTCATTATCTTAGGCCATAGATAGATACAGATATCTGGTGCAGACAAGTCTGACATATGTGCTTATTTTTCCAGTAATCTCCTGAAAATGTATCAAAAACACATTTCAATCCCCTTCTTTCCAAGACAAGCTTCTAGTGTAGAGAAGGACTGATGTTACTGCAGTGTTCAACATTTTACAATTCTAATTTCAGACTGATGAACTTCCACAGGAATAAATATTTTCTTAAAAATTAAATACATCCAGTCTTGCTCTTAGATGTACTTAACAAAACTGGTTGAAGCAGGCAAGCTTTGCAGATGGGATTTACATTTCTCTTGAATGTTTTATAGAACTGGCTATATATTATGTACCTGTTGGCTAATATTTTCCCTCTCTGGATCCTAATCCTCTAAAATACTGGAATATGCAAAATCAACATTAATTTCTCCTATCTGAATATCAGCAACCTCTTCCTTGTATCATTTTAGAGCAACTAACCTTCATAGAGTATGTTACTCTTAAGATGTATATAAGTTTTATAACTTTTTATGTAAATACGAATTGTTATATAATTTTATATACTGTAATTACTGTATTTTTGTATCATACTGTTTACAATGAACTAAGTAAATAAAAATATTAATAAAGAAAATCAATCTTATTTTACTGTTATTCTTTAAATTATCTATTTGACTCCCTCTATGGATCAATAGAAGATTGTCATCAGGCTCCAGATCTCAAGATCACAGGTGCAAACCCAACAGAGGTAGTTGGATTTTTGAAGGGCAGGAAAAAGTACTCTGTCTTACAATGTTTGCATGTAAAAGACCTCTGGTGACACATTTGTTGTTTACTTGAATGAATGAAAACCTACAACCTGTTTTCCAGTCAATGACCGGGTCAGGGATGTGATGAATGAAGCAGATATAGGCTATTAGTACGATGGGGTCGCCACTCCCAAAGTGATTTATTAATGACTGATAGATGCTGTAAAATGAGAATGGAGAGTGTTGCTGGAATGAAAGATGACAGGGAAAACCGGAGTACCCGGAGAAAAACCTGTCCCGCCTCTGATTTGTCCAGCACAAATCTCACATGTAGTGACCGGGATTTGAACCACGGTATCCAGCGGTACCCAGTCCGTAATGAGGAAATCCGCAAGCAGGCTCAAGTTGTAAGACTGCAGGACAAAATAACAGTGCAGTGACTGAGATAGTATGGACATATGCGACACATGGGTGACAACAGATTACCAAACAAATGTACGATCTAAAACTTGAAGACAAAAGACCAAGAGGGCGACCAAGACTCAGGTACAAGGACATGGTGAAGATTGACATTCAACAGAGAGGACATACTTTGGAAAGCATTGAAGAGGGAGAGAAGTTCAGGGACCGCAACTGGTGGAGAAGCCTTGTTTGCCGACCCATCGCTTAAGATGGAGCGACGTGGGATATGTATGTATGTATGTATGTATGTATGTATCCAGCGGTGAGAGGCCGACGTGCTGCCGTCTGAGCCATGGAGGCTTGGTGATTACTTATAAAAATGAATACTCAGCTGTAGATTGTCCAATAACAGAGAGCCGTTTCTGTGCCTTCTGGTAGATTAAGACAGAACATTGAAATTAGCTCACAGGCATCTAGATGGCATCAGTTCAAAAATATCTTTACACGATAACCAAAATCATGCAATTGTTGTTGTTGTTGTTGTTGTTGTTATTATTGTTATTATTATTATTATTATTATTATTATTATTATTATTATTATTATCCGTTAGAATATGATAATGAGCAGAGATTGGGCTGCGCCAGTAAAATTGTAGACACTGAAGGAGGTGGATAAATTATGTTAATGAAAGATAAAATAGTCAGTCAAAGCCATGATGATATGTTACAGATCTCTTTGCATTATTATGAGAAGGGGTGGTTATTCTTTGCAATGGTGATATTATGAAAAATGTTTGTACTTTTATATTTTCAGTTCTCACAACCTGTATGCCACTGTTTAATGTGATTTGAAAACTCATGAAAATGCAAAATTTATACAAAAATGTAACATAAATGCAAAACGGATCACTTTCTTTTTTCAAATGAATGAAGAGAATGACAGAGGAAAAGATACCCAGGAGGATGCACAAAATGGAGATAACAGGAAAACAAACAAGAGGAAGACCAAAGATAGGTGGGTAAAAGGTGTGATGATGATGCTTGTCGTTTAAAGGGACCTAACATCGAGGTCATCGGCCCCTGTGGGTAAAATGAGTGGAAGGATGTGTACAGAGAAGAGGAGGAGACTGGGTAATAGTGAAAAGGGAGAAGTGGTGGGAAGACAAGAGGAGATGGAGAGGCTGGAAACTGCACATGATGATGACTATATCTTTTATACTCATGGAAACTTAAACCAGGGAGTTTCTGCACCCTTGGCCAGCCTGGTAAGCTGAGATAACCAGAGTTTACCCATGCAGCGCTGTAGAGTATTTAGGGTCCTACCAAGACTGTAGATTCTGAAATATCTTTCAGTAAATACAACTTCAAGTGACAGGAGGCATAATGACAAAACAAAATGTTCAGGTATGTTCTATGATTTCCTTCAACATTGTCGCTGATTCATGACCATGACTTCAGTTACTTTCGTTTTTTTTTTACTTATTATTATTCTATTGATTTTTCATCAGTATATTACAAAAACAAAATCCTGTTATGCTTTAGCCCCACTTTCATCTGAACAACAGGTGTTTGTCCAACACTTGTACAATTCAGTCTTAAACATTCAGTTTCTCCCTAGAATGAGCCTTAATAAATCCCACTGCAGATGATGCGACAAGTTCGGTTCTGTCGTAAGGGAGAGCTGATGAGAATCAATCAGCACATTGATTGCTGGATGCCGCTGTAAACAACACCACCACTTGGAGTTCAATGAAGAAGTTGGATGTCTTTCCACATATGGATCCACAAGACAAGCTGATACTGTAGTCACTGACCAGGCAAAAGATATAGGTATGGTGACTGATCCCACTATAAGATTTGAAGAAAATGAACAGCAGCCTCAATCAGTATGACTAGGAGAGGGGTTTGGGGGGGGGGGGGGGGGGGTAGGAGGACATCTATGAAGTATGAACTGAGGATCTTTGTGGAATTTTAAAAAAAAGGGAAGTCATTGAGCTTATGACTGGCACTAGACAAACAATTCTTCAGGAGACACTGAACTTCCTAAGAATAAAAATTATCCCAGACATAATCATCCAGATTGTATCGGTCTCTGTACTGAAAAATTTGCTAGGGATTGTTGGATATCATCTGTACTCCCTGATCTGAAATATATATTGGATTTTCTTTCTTCCAAAAAATCAGAAAGGGAAAGTCCAGCTGATGGTGACAATTTCAGTTTTGAGTCTAGCTCAACCCCACGTGCATCTCAACAGATGAGTGTACAATCCTTGTCCCATTTCTCTCCAGGGTTGGGTATGAAGGGAGATGAATCTTCATAGCAAGGTTTTACGACCGGATGCTCTTCCTGATGTCAAACCTCATCAGAGGAGTTAACAAGTTAAATGATTGATCTGATATATGATAGTAGGAAGGGAGAGGGTAAGAACCATTGCCAGAACATTGCCTACTCCTGTCAAATAGCACCAAGGGGTTTGCTCAAGGCTTAACACCCCCATCCAACAGATGAATGTGATTTGTCCCTGTTGTGACATCTTCAACGACTTCTACTACAGGTCATTTAGACATCCTGTATTGGCTGTTACCGCTAACAAAATTGTCTTAAATTATGTAGCCATTGATGCTTTCACGGCCCGTGCTTATAGACATGATACTGTTTAGGCTTTTGGGCTTATGCCGTATGTTACCGATTTTTTGTGGATCACAGAGGTGAAAGAAGGTGCGGGCTGGAATGGGTCTATCTACGATAGTCAAAGATGAATATAAAATTTTAAAATAAAGGTTATATTTCTTTTCAGATCTTAAATTTCAACAAATAACAAGCTTTCGGGTAAATAGGTGGTTGGTACAAAAATAGAGAAACCAAGAATTGGTAATTTACAATTTTTGAGCTTCAAGCTCCGAATTTACAAGGTCCCAACATCACAAATGTTGCATTTAGTCAGATAGATAAGGAGAGATATCTCCCAAAACACAATTTCCAAGAGCACTTTGCTCCAACGGTTACAATTTACGGTCTTCCAAAGGCACCACTCAATAGTACACAAATATATATTACCTAACCACAAAAATGCTTACATGCTGTACAAATTCTACCAAGGAGACAGCGCTCCCAAACTCTTACGGCCTACTCAAGGCAACCATTAACTATTACAAAATGGAAAAGAGCATCACTGCTCAATACAATTACACCTTTAGGCCTTTCTAGGCACAACCTGCAATTTACAATACCATATGAATTTTAATTTACACAGAGGTATCTAGTACCCATTCTACTGGGCCTTCGTGAAAAAGGACAGGTTAAGTTACTGGGCCAAACTCAAAATGTATGGAGGCGTACACTTGCGCTCCTAGAAAACTGAGGTAAAATCCCTACTTGGGCTTGTAGCCCGACAATGCAGAGGAATCCCACACTACTGAGGTGACTAGAAGGACAAGTTAATTTATGATTTACAGGAGAAAAACAGTTCCAAAATCGTGGTCATCTCAAGATTAATGGAAGGGGAATTCGAGAGGGTAACACACTCTCTATCCCCGATTTACAGTTTAAGTCTTTAGGACTTACATGAAATTTTGCATGAGAAAGAAGAAAGTTTACATTTTAGGAATTTATGGTTACATAGTTAAAGATTGGAACCTTCCTCTCGAGTTCAGCTTACAGAGATAACTACCGAGATAGAAAACTGGTGGCCATTACCTGGGCTGATGTTCTGCCTGCCGAAGAATGAGGACCCCCATCTCCTCTCTTAACACACACACTCACTAATTCGGCGATCAATAAGACAAGTTAACTTGAAAAGGTGTCAGCTTTTATACCCGAGAGGAAGCTTCGAGAAGGCTCTGGACTAAATCCGGACACACCCTCTCATTTTTATTGGATAAACAAAAAGTTACAAGAAGTCTATGATTGGCTGAAAAATAAATACAGAAAATTTAAGATTGGTTAGAATCCATTTTGGCGGGATGAATAAGAAGTGTTGCAACCATGAAGTACCAAAAATAAGAAAAGTCAATTCAGTTCAGAAAACCTATAAACACAAAACCTCTTTAAATCTCTAGTTATTCCACTTTGCACCAGAGTGCATGACATCAGTTCTTTAACAGAGGCATCTATGGAGAAAAGTGCAAACTTCCTGTGATACACCAAGACAAAACAAAGAAATCCAGCCAGTTTAGGAAACTTTAAAATAACATATTACTCCATCCTTTAGTAGTGACATCTTTTGATCCATGTTCCAACTTCTTGTACTAGATGTTTCAATTTTTATATGATAGATATCATTCTTCAAGGCGCTTCATTTAAATGTCCGGGGTTGAGGTGTACCTCCCAATACACCGTGTCAAGAAAATAAGGTGAAATTCTTTACATTTTGCAGAGAACTGTGCTCTGCGTCATCAGAAGAAATCTTGACTGTTCACGAGAAAGGCTTCTTAAACAATGACTCTTTAAACATTATAATAGAAGTGGAAATGGTACTTCATTTGCCACCAGATGGCTTCCAGGATGTGGCACAGTGCTAGCGTTCGAAGCGGAAGCTGACCAAACCATCAGAATCAGTCTAAAAGGCGATGTTTCATTCCAGGCTTGTGTCATGTCACACACCTGTCAATGTCATATGTTACGTACACATGTTATGTGAACCTCACGTCCTGCGGCCTCAGGGGCTCTGAACTTTGGAGTGTGGGTTGCCAACCACAAGGCCCTCAGCTAAGTCCTGGCATTGCTTCCACATACTTGTGCCAGGCTCCTCACTTTCATCTATCCTGTCCGACCTCCCTTGGTCAACTCTTGTTCTCTTCCGACCCCGACGCTATTAGGTTTGCGAGGGCTAGGGAGTCTTTCATCTTCACACCCTTCATGGCCCTTGTCTTCCTTTGGCCGATATATTCATTTTTCGAAGTGTCGGATCCCTTCTCTTTTTTTCCCTCTGATTAGTGTTTATATAGAGGACGGTTGCCTAGTTGTACTTCCTCTTAAAACAATAATCGCCACCACTCACGTCCTGGGAGCCATCTAGTGGCAAACGAATGTACCATTTCCACTTCTATTGAAAATGAAAACCTACAACCTGTTTTCCAGTCATTGACCGGATCAGGGATGTAATGAATGAAACATATATAGGCTGTTATTACAATTGGGTCGCCACTCCCAAGGTGATATATTAATGAGTGATAAATGCTATGAAATGATAATGGAGAGTGTTGCTGGAATGAAAGATAACAGGGAAAACCGGAGTACCCAGAGAAAAACCTGTCCCGCCTCCGCTTTGTCCAGCACAAATCTCACATGGAGTGACCGGGATTTGAACCACGGTATCCAGCAGTGAGAGGCTCTGCCGTCTGAGCCATGGAAGCTCTTCCACTTCTATTATTACGTCTAAATTTAAAGCGTCATTGTTTAAGAAGCCTTTCTTGTGGACAGTCGAGATTTCTTCTGATGACGCAGAGCACAGTTCTCTGCAAAACATAAAGAATTTCACCCTATTTTCTTGACACGTCATAAGCCCGAAAGCCTATACAGTATCATGTCTTGATTTAGTCATTAAATATCTAACTAAAATACATTGTTTGTATGATGTGTATACATTTTTATTCTATTATTTCTTCTTCCTTGAAGCATAATATCATCATTGTGCCTCGAAATACTGTTATGTAACAATGTTGCCGGAGAAGTACTGACCTGCAACATATTTATCACTTAGAATGAAAATACGTTGATAGAGTTCATACAATACTGAACCTTAGATGACAGAACATTTCTGGCCAGAGTTCAAAGCTGAAATATATCACATAGCGGTTGTTCTAGGCACAACAATATGTCATGTTTTCTTTCTTAATTTTCTGTATGACAATTTAGTAAAAATGTATTGTAAATTGTTTTACCATATGTATAAATAAATTAAATAAAATAAATAATCAGCATCATATGCACTCACTCCACGTGAACACTGCGGAGAGGTTTAGAATTGAATCCAGGCTTTTGGCACACAATCTGGTGATTAGAAATTGTATACCACCACCTCTCCTACCCTGCTGGCCAACATTCTAATGGTGAACCTTTTTTTGATCAACGGGACTCAAACCAACTAACCATGGTATCAGACCATAGAGGCTTGACACCTGAACAATCATGTCCACAAGGCACACTTTGCATCTAAACAATAGATAAAAGTAATGAAATATTTTTCATATGAACTGATTAGGAGGCTGCTCATTTAGATTCCCTAATAGGGGTGGCTATCAGGTGGATTAGAATTTTCTTCCTTTGTACAAATGCAATTTTAATTTCACATTTTAAATTCTACATTTTTCAAACTGATATAAGATTGTAAATTACTAATGTATAAATACTACAAAATGCTAAATGTACATATAAAAGCCCTAAATTTCTATTTTCAAATGGCTAATAATTGCCATTCCTAACTACTACTACTTTATTCTTCTTCCAATACCCTTGTCCAGGGAGCTCCTTAGTCAGGCAGTGTATCATTGACCTCCATTTCGTCGCCGTCTCCTTGTCCTGATCTACTTTCGATGCTTCATGCAGGTTTTATTCTGGTGGGCTTGCCACACCCAAAGGCATTTTGTACCTAACTGCAAGGTTTCAATGCGGCCACCCCTAACATGGACTACAAACGCTTTTTGGGGCTGCCCTTAATCTGGAGAACAGACGCTGCCTGCTGGGTTTCAGAGGCATTTCCTTCACTGGGGGACCAGTACCCACCTAAACGAGTTCCTCCGCCCGAAGTCATTGGCTTCTTGAGAGAATGCGGTGTTTTACCATCGCCCAACACTCCATGTTGAGCCACTGGCTGTACGGTCTACTCTATCCTGTAGCAGGTAACCCTGGCCAGACATGTTATTGTAATAAAACTAGTAGCCTGTCGCAGCAATAGCTGTGAACAAAGACTAAAAATTAAACTGATGATAAAGGAAGCACGAAAAAAGTAATAGAAAATATACTGAACTCCTGAAGATCATTTATTTGCCTTTAAACTTAAGGTTCATTGTGACTATATGTGTGGAATTTTTGAACCTTGGCAATTTGTGATAGTACATATATCACACCCTCACACTATATATAGAAGTGGGAGATATTATTGTCAGTATTTGATGATGATGATGATGATGATTATTATTATTATTATTATTATTATTATTATTATTATTATTATTATTATTATTATTATGTTGTTGTATATTTTGTCATCAATATTTGTAAGCTGGGAGTTCTCCATATGTGGTATGAGTAATTTGTTTTGTACAACGGCTGGGAAAACGGTATATTTAAGTTGGAAACTTTGCATGAGTCATGTGTATATCCCAGTGTTTTGATGAGATGGACTTCTTCTTGTAGTTGGGAAGTTCTGTGAATCATGTGAATAGCCCAGAATCACATGAGCTTGTTGATGTTGTAGTTGGAAATCTCCGATGAGGCATGTGAAACACCCCAGAGTTTGTTGTCGTCTTGGGACCAAGAAGAAGTTCACAGTGTGGTCTTGACTAGAAGATTCACTCATGATTGACTGGCCAGGATCAGTCTAGGCGTATCATGTGAGAGGAAGGGGAATACTGATGTCTATTTAGCATGTGATCAAACGGCGGGAAAAGACACACACTGTACGGGAATGAAGTAGTGCTGACATACGATACGGGAGTAAAACTGAATATGCGATACTGGAATGACACGGCTGCAATATACTGGACTGGACTTCAAACGTTTGTGGAACGTAGTCTTATTATGTTTGTGGAACGGGAATGACCTACAACTGTGGAGTGCTTACACACTTGGTATTGTATCACTTGTGGTGGTCTGGTATTACATGTTGTTGAAAGCTGGGAGGTGCTATATCTCAGACTTTCCATAATTTATGTGTAAGAATGACAAGCGTGTGTTGCTCAAATATATACACCTTTACAACAAGTGTTAAAGTCAGTGAACACAGTATTATGAGGTACAGTATCTGTGTGATATAATAATTGCCGATTATGAGAATCGGCAAGTCGTGTTGATACAGAGACAGTGAAGGGTACTTATCTACATATATGTACATTGTTCAACGGACTAAACGCAAATGGTGGCTTAGTTCTCACTTTCGTTTTCCCACCGTTTTCTTTATTGTTGTTGTAAATATGGAGTCTTCCAGTAATATTTTGTTTGTGTATTATAAGTGTATTTTGGTGTGTTGATGAGGTGCCCATGCACGGATTTTATTGAGAATATAGTTAGATATTTTAGAATCAGTGAAGTTATTGATGAACCTAGGAGCAGTTCCTACCTATTTAGTCATTTTCAAAAGGTTAGGTAAGGCCTGTGGCAGATGTACCAGTACGCAGCATTATGTACACACCCTGGAAGATAAAGAATTATCATGCTATCTAAATTCGAGGGATCCATTCTGGTGAACTCTGGCGCCCATACTACGGACATTTCGGTTAATTATTTTTATTAAATGTTTGAGTAATTTTATTTATTCAGTCATTTATTTTACTATTATTATTAACAGTAAAGTTACAAATTGCACCCAAGTGTGGTGCAATGATTATAGTAATTTTATTATTATTATTTATTATTTATTGGTATTCAGAGTACAGTTACAAATTTATAGAATATTCACAATGAATTCTGTTTGTAAGTATTGAATCTATCGCATAAAGCTGGCCATATAATGCTCGGCAATTTTCAGTAGGCAGTAAATCTGAAATGTACCTATGAATCGTCCCCTGAATCTTGAAACAGTAAGAACCTAATTCTGGAATGTGGCTACATTAGCAGATAAGGATCCAAAGGACACTGTACTGTTATATTGCCCTATATGGTTCATGAAATCATTATCATGTAGCATCATACCTTTAGGTACGTTGTTTACTTGAGATTGTGGAAAATAACATGTATTAAAATGTCCATATTCCATTTCTTCAGCGAAATTTTGTGCTTGGCAGTGGATACAGATTTCATTTATTAACCCTACACTGAATAATTCAATGTACAGTAAGTTTCATAATAAAGGACTTTTCAAAATAGAATATCCTGAGATGAATTTCTTTGTTTCTCCCTTATTAGAACCAACTTGGAGCAACAACTAACATTCTGGTAATAACTTGATTTCACAAAGCCATCTATCGGACTAACATAGAAAGATCTGGATAGACAACTTTCACAGAGCTCTTTCTCAGGCTGTCATAGAAAGATCAGCAGAGACAGCTTTCATAGAGGCATCTACTGGCGAATACAGTGAACTGCAACAACCTAATCATCGTATTATTTGAATAAATGCCTATTTTACACAAATAAAAGTCTTAATGAAATAAATTGTATTTTTCTAGTAATCCTGAGATGGAGACCTTTCTCTTGATATATAATACATAGGCGTTAGTACTGCAGTTTTCTCACAATATTGCGTTTCACGTTCAAATGATATTTATAGATGTTTCTCCAACCCTTGCCCCGTTTCTCGACAAGGCCGCATATGAGGTGAGATGACTGGATGCTCTTTCTGAACATCAACCTCATCAGAGGAGTTGATGAGATGAAATGAATGATGTGTTATTTGACAGTAGGAAAGGAGAGAGTGAAACCCAGTGCCGGCACATAGCCTACTCCTTCACAACTAAATACTTTTTATTTTCCACCTTGTCAATACACTAAATTGCTTAAGGTAACTTATTGGTTAAAAGTGATATATGTTTCGTATATTATAAACATCTTCAGCCACATAACACTGTTTAGATGAAAAATTCATGTAATGACAAAGTATCAATGCTTTAGAAGAAGTGCCCTTAAAGGACACATGTATTAAAATGTTCATTTTCCATTTCTGCAGCGAAATGTTGTGCTTGGCAGTGCATACAGATTTCATTTATCAACCCTACACTGAATAATTCAATGTAAGTTTACATAATAAAGGACACTTCCTCTAAAGCATTGATACTTTGTCATTACATGAATTTTTCATCTAAAACAGTGTTAATTTTTCATTTAAACAGTGTTATGTGGCTGAAGATGTTTATAATATACGAAACATGTACCACTTTTAACCAATAAGTTGCCTTAGGCAATTTAATGTATCGACAAGGTGGAAAATAAAAAGTAGTTGTGAATCTGTGTGTAAGTGCAATACGGACCATAAAGCTGATTTTATGTAGCCTACTCCTGTCAAATAGCACCAAGGGGTCTGCTCGAGGCTTTAACGTCCCTATCTGACGATCGAATCATCCTTATCAACAGCGTCATATGCCCTCACTCCATATGAGCACTGTGGAGAGGTTTGGAATTTAATTCAGGCTTTTGTAAGAAGGAAGTCAGCTCCCAGACAAAACTATCTTTACATCAGTCTGTTTTCAGACCAACTTTTCTTTGCGGGAGCGAAAGCTGGGTGGACTCAGGATATCTTATTCATAAGTTAGAAGTAACAGACATAAAAGTAGCAAGAATGATTGCTGGTACAAACAGGTGGGAGCAATGGCAGGAGGGTACTCTGAATGAGGAGATAAAGGTTTAGGATTGAACTCAATGGATGAAGCTGTACGCATAAACCGGCTTCGGTGGTGGGGTCATGTGAGGCAAATGGAGGAGGATAGGTTAGCTAGGAGATTAATGGACTCTGTTATGGAGGGTAAGAGAAGTAGAAGTAGACCAAGATGACGATGGTTAGATTCAGTTTCTAACGATTTAAAGATAAGAGGTATAGAACTAAATGAGGCCACAGCACTAGTTGCAAATAGAGGATTGTGGCAACGTTTAGTAAATTCAGAGAGGCCTGCAGACTGAATCCTGAAAGGCATAACAGTCTATAATGATAATGTATGTATGTTTTGGCACACAATCTAATGATTATAAATTGTATACCACCACCTCCCCTACCCTGCCGGCCAGCATTCTGATGGTGAAATTTTTTTTGACCAATGGGACTCAAACCGGCTAACCACGGTGTCAGACCGTTTAGACTTCAACGCCTTAAGTATCATGGCCACCAGGCGGGCTTACATATAGGGAGAGAAAAAGATATTAAAATAAATTCAAACTCCCATCATCAATACAGTCTCTTTCCTATAGATGGCAGAAGTAGCATCGGCAGATCTGATTTGAATATCACTTCTGATTCTGTTTCCTCTTTGCTTGATGCACGTTGATGTGTTGATTCAGAATTGTGTTTCTATAGAACACATTTACTATTAGCTTTATGCAAATACAATTTTAATTTCACATTAATATTATCAATTTTATATTTTTTCATATAGCGGGTTTCACAGCACAATCCGGAAATTGGCCAGTACAGATGCAGGCGCCTCGGAATGCCCGCGTCATTGTTGAGACTACGTCTCGGTTTGCTCCAAGGTCTCCCAGGATGGTAATATAGTAAGTGAGATTGAATCAAGGTGTCGTAAAGCTAACGCAGTGAGCTCGCAGTTGCGATCAGCAGTATTCTGTAAGAAGGAAGTCAGCTCCCAGACGAAACTATCGTTACATCGGTCTGTTTTCAGACCAACTTTGTTTTACGGGAGCGAAAGCTGGGTGGACTCAGGATATCTTATTCATAAGTTAGAAGTAACAGACATGAAAGTAGCAAGAATGATTGCTGGTACAAACAGGTGGGAACAATGGCAGGATGATACTCGGAATGAGGAGATAAAGGCTAATTTAGGAATGAACTCGATGGATGAAGCTGTACGCATAAACCAGCTTCGGTGGTGGGGTCATGTGAGGCGAATGGAGGAGGATAGGTTACCTAGGAGAATAATGGACTCTGCTATGGAGGGTAAGAGAAGTAGAGGTAGACCAAGATGACGATGGTTAAACTCGGTTTCTAACGATTTAAAGATAAGAGGTATAGAACTAAATGAGGCCACAACACTAGTTGAAAATCGAGGATTGTGGCGACGTTTAGTAAATTCACAGAGGCTTGCAGACTAAACGCTGAAAGGCATAACAGTCTATAATGATAATATATGTATGTTTTGGCACACAATCCAATGATTATAAATTGTATACCACCACCTCCCCTACCCTGCCGGCCAGCATTCTGATGGTGAAATTTTTTTCGACCAACGGGGCTCAAACTGGCTAACCACGGTGTCGGACTGTTTAGACTTCAACACCTTAAGTATCATGGCCACCAGGTGGACTTACATATAGAGAGAGAAAGATATTAAAATAAATTCAAACTCCCATCATCAATACAGTCTCTTTTCTATAGATGGCAGAAGTACCATCAGCAGATCTGATTTGAATATCACTTCCAATTCTGTTTCCTCTTTGCTTGATGCACATGTTGATGTGTTGATTCAGAATTGTGTTTCTATAGAACACATTTACTATTAGCTTTATGCAAATACAATTTTAGTTTCACATTAATATTATCAATTTTATATTTTTTTCATAATGGTATAAAATGTTAAATTATTCATGCATAAAGGTTACTATGAGTGACACATAATTCTAAAGAAACAGTGCTAGATGAAAATGCAAAGGAAGAACATGAATGTTGCTACTTGTGTAATAATAGAATCAACATTGACCAACGAAAGCAAGACATAATGTGTAGACCACTCTAAGAAACGAAAGGTTTTCCAAACAAGGGAAAAGTGCTGTCCTTAATAGATGTTCCTGTTGACCACTGCATAGTGTGTGACATTGTATAAAAGTGAAACAATAAAATGTTCAAAAAGGAAGAGAACTGATTTATTTGAAATGTGATGGAGAAGTATGTTGAAAGCGAGATACAATATCAGATCATGTGTGAAGCAATACTCAGTTGGCAAGAAATGATTGTGAAAAAGTTGACTAGAAAAAAGAAACTGATTGCTAGACCACACACCTTGTGACATTCACTACTTTTTCACAAGTACATACTCTACAGTACACACACACTTAACTGCTTGAATCCTAACACTCATTACATCGGCGCTCAGAAATGTGAGAAGTGTCAGTGTTGATATAACCTATGCTTTGTATAAATTGTAGTTCTTTCTGTATTTTCTAAGTGATCTTAATGGTATGGGTTATTTTTGTCAATAGCAGGAACACTCGAGTTTCCTAATTTGGCAAATTACAAGTGTCCTGTAAATAGTTTGCTGACCGAGCAAGTTGCTACACAGTTTGGGTCACATAGCTAATAGCTTGCATTCGGGAGATAGTTGGTTTAAACCCCACTGTTGGCAGCCGTGAAGATGGTTTTCTATGGTTTCCCATTTTCACACCAGACAGGGCACAGTCTCTAGACCTTTCCTATCCCATTGTCATCATGGGACGTAAAGGAAAAAAGAGAGTTTGCTGTAAAATGATATATTTTCTATGGAGGGAGGGACAGATGAATGTCATACAGCCTGGCATCTTCCTGCTGGCTTAAAAAAAAAATGCAGTTTGATGTAAAAAGAGAAGATACGAGGGCTGTAAATAAAGTAGTGGCAACATAGTCCAGACACTCGCGGGAGATCAGGCAAGCACAAATAGGCTATGGGAGCGATCTGGTGGCACTGTTGTTGATGTGTAGTATGCATTTGACGGGCATTCATTTCAGAGTATTGTTACTGTGTGGCATTGAAGTGAAGAGTGATACAAATTATTATAAACCACCTATTCAATACATAATAAAATAACGAGGACTTACATCCTTATTAAACTGTTAATATGGTACATGTTTCGCTCCTTTTTGTGAGCATCATCAGACAATTAACATTTACCCAAGATTTAATAAGATCGTGAACATATGTCATTCGCGATCCAGCAAATCTTAACGTTGCGCCCTTACTGTGTCCAATAACGGCATATTCAAATTCTCCAACTACTCAGATGATCTCAGGGTATATTTATAGTAAGTATTTGCTTAATGTAGATCCTGAAGAGTGGTGCAGTTGCTCCTAAAAATCGTGACCTATTATTTCCTCATATGGATGTCTCCACCCTACCCACCTGATTTAATGATTTGGAAAGACAAGAATCGCGTCACACTTACCAATACACTATTCTACAATTCCTACCTATAAATAATTACATTACACATAGTTAATCTTAACTATACGGTTTATTAAACAATAGTAAAGTTTAGGAAAGAGAAAAAATTAGAATCATACCTTGTTTCTTAATTAATAAAATCCAAATAAATTACATGGGGATGTTTCTATTTACAGCTCTGTTTTCCAATCATGATCACCTCTTGCTTGATATAAGCTAACTTTGTATTATGACTTCTCATTGTGACACCTGAACTCTTTTCTTCAAAATAATGTCCACAGATATGCTGATATCTGATGAAACAAAATTACCATATATTTATTATCTTTCAACATTTAAAATTATTTCTGACCACTAAATTGTTCTCATAATGTGGTTATTTATTCTGATTACCTTTGAATGATATGCTAAGTTTTCTAGTTTCTTTGCCAGGCAAAATTCTAGCATCTACTGGCCTAACCATACTGCATTTAGATATTTCAATCATATGTCATAATCTCTGAAAATGAACATCTATAACTGAATTCTAATAATATCAGTTCTTGATTAATTACATCTCTCCTGTTTCTCCTCTTAAATGTATTCCCTTCTTTCGATTCATTGGACAGCTTAATTATAACTATGGATATGAATATTGATCATTTCAACAACATACTCTACATATTACCTTGTGAAATACATATATGGGATGTTTACGGGTAACTCCTAACATAATAACTTTATTTTCAAACATATGGTTATATTGAGATCTACTTGGCTTCACATTCACCAACCTTGGTTAGATGTGCCTTCATTATATTTATTTATTCCCTCGAGATTTCTTTTCATGACAGTGCTTCCTGTACAAGATCCAGTCTTAAATTACATATATTTCACCTTTATTCTATCTCTTCTATGCCTTCTTCATATCAATTCCCTTCGACGATTTCTTATTTCTTTCAGTATAACACGTAGCTCATTTAATTCGACCACAATACCTTTTCATCGTAGCCATTCCTCTTAAATATCATAATCTCTTCTCGTAGATACATTTCCCATGACGTATTTTATTCAGATAAAACTATCTTCACTTCATTGGACCACATATTACTTCCCCATGACAATATCTAACCTCCGTGTATACTATGATACTCCTTCCTGTTTCTGCATTGACAAGAAATAACACATGTCTGCTGCATATCTCTACCTAACCATATCACAATGATTTTCAACATACACATTAGGTTACTTGACCCATTCGTAATATCCACTTCTCAACATATGATCTTAATCTGTAGTAGTAAACTCTACTCATTCCTGATATCAATAGCAAGATTACCATAGTTCTTGCATCATATTCTCGTTTATACACACTGTCAATTATTCCAATCAATGTATATCGATCCTAATATATCTTAATCAAGAGAACTAGATTTTGAGGTTACACTTCACTGATTATATTAATATTATAGGTACATACCTTAGACTATAATTTCCACACATTAATTTGCATCAATTTAATTAAGAACTGTAATTTAGGAAAACTTAGTTTATCATTCTCCGGTTCAGGACGATTCCTCAGCCATCCAATCTAAGGCTCCTGCTCTCGGCTGATTGGAAACCAATAGATCAGCTGGTCTCCTGTTCCACATCAAGTAGGCTGGATCTTCCGTGTCATATTCATCTCCAAGACTTCCCACTGCAGATCTAGTTGTACATCTTGTCAATATTCATGCTTGAGCTTTGCTTAACAGAATACAAATATGAGATGTGAGAGTTCATATCAATATTTCTAGTAATTTGACAGACTATAATTGCTCTTCTTATTTTGATATCCAATAAGACTGCGTTCAATTATATTATATTAGCTTCAATAATGCTTCAGTTTCTATTTTATTTATATGCAAGATGAATTAGGATAATCTGCTCGTTTTCTGCCATTTTATTTTCTTCTCCCTTCCTGAATTTATCGTCTGGAATTCACTCGGCAATCTTGATATCCTGCCTGTAATTGCTACTTTGGTCCTCGTTTGACAACTTGCTTCGTTTACTGAGTTTGTCTCTTCTTTTTATGCAAGAACACTGTTCCTTTATAATAAATATACACTGATTGACAGAGCAAATGCAACACCAAGAAGGAGTGGTTCGAAAGGGATGAAAGTTGGGGGAAAAAACAGAGACGGCATGGACGAATAATTGATGTTTATTTCAAACCGATATGCAGGTTACACAATGCGCACGGCATCGACTCAGTAGGATGTAGGACCACCGCGAGCGGGCGATGCACGCAGAAACACGTCGAGGTACAGAGTCAATAAGAGTGCAGATGGTGTCCTGAGGGATGGTTCTCCATTCTCTGTCAACCATTTGCCACAGTTGGTTGTCCGTACGAGGCTGGGGCAGAGTTTGCAAACGGCGTCCAATGAGATCCCACATGAGTTCGATTGGTGAGAGATGCGGAGAGTACGCTGGCCACGGAAGCATCTGTACACCTCGTAGAGCCTGTTGGGAGATGCGAGCAGTGTGTGGGCGGGCATTATCCTGCTGAAACAGAGCAGCCCCTGAAGGTAAGGGAGTGCCACCGGCCGCAGCACATGCTGCACTTAGCGGTGGGCATTTAACGTGCCTTGAATACGCACTAGAGGTGACGTGGAATCATACGCAATAGCGCCCCAAACCATGATGCCACGTTGTCTAGCGGTAGGGCGCTCCACAGTTACTGCCGGATTTGACCTTTCTCCACGCCGACGCCACACTTGTCTGCGGTGACTATCACTGACAGAACAGAAGCGTGATTCATCGGAGAACACGACGTTCCGCCATTCCCTCATCCAAGTCGCTCTAGCCCGGCACCATGCCAGGCGTGCACGTCTATGCTGTGGAGTCAATGGTAGTCTTCTGAGCGGACACCGGGAGTGCAGGCCTCCTTCAACCAATCGACGGGAAATTGTTCTGGTCGATATTGGAACAGCCAGGGTGTCTTGCATATGCTGAAGAATGGCGGTTGACGTGGCGTGTGGGGCTGCCACCGCTTGGCGGCGGATGTGCTGATCCTCGCGTGCTGACGTCACTCTGGCTGCGCCTGGACCCCTCGCACGTGCCACATGTCCCTGCACCAACCATCTTCGCCACAGGCGCTGCACCGTGGACACATCCCTATGGGTATCAGCTGCGATTTGACGAAGCGACCAACCTGCCCTTCTCAGCCCGATCACCATACCCCTCGTAAAGTCGTCTGTCTGCTGGAAATGCCTCCGTTGACGGCGGCCTGGCATTCTTAGCTATACACGTGTCCTGTGGCACACGACAACACGTTCTACAATGACTGTCGGCTGAGAAATCACGGTACGAAGTGGGCCATTCGCCAACGCCGTGTCCCATTTATCGTTCGCTACATGCGCAGCACAGCGGCGCATTTCACATCATGAGCATACCTCAGTGACGTCAGTCTACCCTGCAATTGGCATAAAGTTCTGACCACTCCTTCTTGGTGTTGCATTTTCTCTGTCAGTCAGTGTACAACGTTCTGCTGTGCCTTCTATTTTCTTCTCTTATTTGAAGAATATATATACAGTATATTTACTTCACTTTCTTGAGATTAGATGCAATTGACGACCTTATCCTCCATTTTTTTTTCGGCAGTAAGTTGTGATAATAATATATTTGTCTTGTTTTTTCAATCATCTACCTAGTATTTCATGTTCTTTTCCTCCACTGCCTTAGCAATCATGCTCTATTTATCCAAGTTTGGCCCCCTGTGGACTTCCGAATCAATGTTCGCTTTACATAAATTACGTCCTGCGTAATTTATTCATTTAACTTGGCGACATTTTTTAACATGGCAGAAAATGCAATGGCACAACGTTAAGGTTAATAAATCTATTCTTAATCTTAATATTAGCCTGGTTATAAATTTCATTTTTTTGTAAGGACATAGAGGACTTATGCCATTTATTCCACAGATCCATCATGCCTATTTCATGTGGCTTCCTGTAGAATCTCAGAAAAGGTCTTTGAATCACTGTGGGGAATCAGAACAGGGTGATAACGACAATAACAAGATATTGTACGTTGAAGTACTGAGTTAAGTTCTGTGACTACACAGTATTTACTGAACAACAAGGAAGTATTATCCTTTACTTTCCTGACAAGGAGTAAGAGCATTATCCAACAGGAATATCACGTTCAAGATGAGAACACTAAACTTAAATGCATGCCTCAGTATAAAGTGCAAACGTACTGTTTGAACTTTTGATTTTTTCCTATTTTTCTTTCTTAAAAATGAGAATATTACTTCCGTTGAGTCACGAGCAAAAATGGAGTGACTTTCGTAATGTACCCATCCAAATTGGTATATATTTATTGTAGAAAGAAAATGTGACATTTTTCTGTCATAATATATTCTTTTGTCTGCCAGCGCAGCGAGATGCAAACAGCTGAAGGTTTGACCTTGACCAAGTGAAGGGCGAGGGAACATGTGTCTGATCAAGGCTAGACATTTATTGCTTTCTTTTCTACAAGCTTGCTGCAAGCAAGGTGTATATCACGTGACAAGACCAAGTTTGTGCAGATGAAAATCAACTCCATCGTTCTCGAAACATCTACCAAGACAAGGACCGAACCAATGATATTTGGAGGTGAACATAACGACCAATTAAAATGTAATGGGCATACACGCCTCCCAGAACAGTAGTTAATAAAAGATGTGTGTAGACGAACATTCCTCTCTTACCATTTTGAAATTCTCTTGCATATTAGAAGTTCTTACCATTCTGAATTTCTTACAACTTTGAAACTCTTACATTGCAGAACATTCTGTGAGTTACGAACAGCCAACATGTTCAGGAACATTTCCACAAGAAACGTCTTCAACTCATGGAGATGTGCAGCTGTTCATCAGAACTCCAATATGGTTATCATAATGAGATTCATAACTTGTAATTATAATCTGGTTGTGTGCAAATATTGAAATAATTTATTAGTTTCAGCTATGAACAGGGTAAATCAAGTGGACGTCATTTGCTGTAATCAACACTAACAAGGGATCAACACGTTCCAATCCACAGGAGCATTCATTCTATAATTGGGGCCTCCTCCGTGGGATATTACCACAACAATGATGTCTAATAGAAATACACAGCCAAGGATCATAGAGTAGATCAAGCAGAGCCATGATGGAACCCGTCCAACACCAGGATAGACCAATAGAAAATCAACTCTCATCTGCCATAAATAAGTACCAAATCGTAACATCCTCTTTCAATTTGAGTGGATTATATTGTGATCTTCTTCATAGATGTATTATTTTCCATAACTTTGCAATAGATTACTATTCTTTACTAGGTGGATGGTAGATTACAGTATGCCTTAGTAGCTATAATTAGAGGAAGGAATGCATGTAGCGATCATCTAAAATTAAGAATTCCCATTATATCTATACATATAAAATAAGAGTTTTGTCTGTACATTGCTCAGAATTTAAAAAAGAATGGGATTTCTATATTGGTCGTGTCCACAGTAACGAGGAAATGCACTTTTTACTTTTTCATAATTTCTGTATGTATGTACATGCATCACGAGAAAATGGCTTAAGTGAATTTAATGAAAATCAGTATGTAAAATCGGGGAATGTACCACTACAATCTAAGCTATATCATTTTATTCACGCTGAGCAAAATGGTAGTTTAAGGGAAGGCCTAAAATTTAATTCTCAAATATTTATGTTATTAGTGGTCCTGCAAGCTGTCCACTTCATGACCGTATCGATGAGTTAAATCAACTTATTAGATTAAATTACCACCTAATAGATACTTTATTATATGCCTTCGGCAAAATTAAAAACATTAACAATCACAGTACATGTTTCGACTACTTAGTGGTCATCTTCAGCTGTGTCCAAAAAACCTTAGATGATAATACATGAATAGTAAGAACGTTAAAAACCTTGATCTGTTTTCCCATGGGAACTTTAAAAAAACTATTAATATTTAATATAAAAAAAGGGAAATGAGGGGGCAGGGGAGTACAGTTTACATGACGCCTTCAAGGAAGATTTTCAACACACCATACAAACACTAAACACTCGAGGACTGCAATAGGCATCGACTTTTATTGTATACAAGATTAAGTCATTCAGTGATCATATAGAAGTGCCTCATAATAGACTTTTAAAAGACGTTTTCAAAAAATGTTTAATTGGAAGAACATGTTTTAACATATTGTAGACACAGGTTTTAATTTTAAGTATACTCCATTTATCCTTTCTTACCCACCCCTTTACCATTCCTTACCACCTTTAAAGGTACAAACCTATTTTCACATTCCTCAACAATTGCTTTAAACCCATCCCAGAGTCTGTTTACATTTTTATTTACTGTTTTCCAACGATCATAGTTTTTTAAAACTCCCTCATGCCTATTTTATCAGCCATATGGTACTGCCTAATAGTCCTAATTTTAATATCTTCCTTTCTTTCACATTTATTTTTAACTACCACAAAAACAGCTTTGTGATCACTAATACCATCTATTACTTCAGTTTCTCTATAGAGCTCATCTGGTTTTACCAGCACCACATCCAGAATATTCCTCCCTCCAGTTCGTTCCATCACTTCCTGAATCAGATGCTCTTCCCATATTAACTTATTTGCCATTTGTTGGTCATACTTCCTGTCGTTCTTATTATCTTCCCAATTGACATTTGGTAAATTGAGATCACCCACTACAAACACGTTTCTTTCCTTATCGTTTCTTACATAGCTGATTATCTTATCAAATAATTCTGAATCAGCATCTGTGCTACCCTTTCCCGGTCTGTTCACTCCGAAGACATCAAGTTGCCTATTATCTTTAGAGATGAGCCTTACACCTAGAATTTCATGTTTGTCTTCTTTAACATTTTTGTAGCTTACAAATTCTTCTTTCACCAGAATGAATACTCCCCCTCCTACCATGCCTATCCTATCTCTACAATACACCCTCCAGTTCTGTGAGAATATTTCTGCATCCATGATATCATTTCTCAGCCATGATTCAACTCCAATTACAATATCTGGTAAATATATATCTATTAAATTACTTAATTCTATTCCTTTCTTTACAATACTTCTACAGTTGAGCACTAACATTTTTATGTCATCCCTACTTGATTTCCAGTTCCCTGTTCCCTTATCACCGCTCCCTAGGCCACCCCATTTCCCTGAATGTACCTCCCTACAACCCTTTTAAACAAATTTCCTAACTTATATGTACCACTGCAGTTTAAGTGAAGGCCATCTGAGCACAGATCCCTATCTCCTACCCACCCACTAGGATGTAGAAATCTCACTCTCAGTTTCTCACATATTGATCTAATAGTTAGATTATTTGATGTAGTTAGATTTCAACTATGGTCATGATTACTTTCATGTGACATTGATGGGATTCTTTTATGAAAATTGTCAATGAATTAATTAAACCATTCATCATTAAATCTCATAGACATTTAGGCCTCTCGTCCTTTGGATGCGTAATCATGCGACAAGTGGCGATGAAGTGTCGTCTGTATACGCACGACAATGCAGGACTGTTCCAAACAGATGGAGAGGGATGGGAGCTCGTCCACTTGAAGCGGGTTGGTAGTATGTACACGTGCGACGCCGCATTTCATCCAGTCCAGTTTGGATTTTCTGTGCGACAACACACGACAGCAATGGATTGTGAGAAACTCATTAATTTAATTCAAGAACGAAAATATCTGTGGGACCAGAAGGAGCCTCAGTATCACATGAGGAATGTGCAATTGAAGTTGTGGAAGGAAGTTGCACTTGAAATGGAAGAATCAGGTACATTATATTATGTAATTACCATGTTATTAATTTCATATTTATATTTATTTACATTATTATGTTTGTATTTAACAACTCTGATTCAAGTAGGCTTACAGTTGCGATCATATATTTACGACCTCAGATTAACAGTTTTTGTTAACATTCATGATTATTATGGATTATTAGCAAAATAGGTCTTTAATTTTTCCCTCACATCAGTAGCTTTAAGACTGGTCCTATTCTCACCCCTGCTAGCAAACCTAGAGTGATTGTTAGTCGATTCTGTTGAAGGATGTATTTCTGGTGAGCCTTCTCTGTCTATTATCACATTGTGTAATAAACAAATACATTTCACAATGTTTTCTGCTCTCTTGGGGGTAACTTCTATTGCTTTCATTAATACGCGCCATTTATTGCTTATTATACCGAACGCACACTCGACCACTTGTCTTGTATGCGATAAACGTTTATTAAACATGTCGTGTTTGGGCGTTAAATGTCTCATGGGATAAGGGCGCATCAAATAGGGTTTCAGGGGATATCCTCCGTCCCCTATCAGAAAATGTGATACAGTTACATCACTACCAGGAAGTTCTTTCAAGCATTTCACCTTTAACGCACCATGATCCAGCTGTTTATTCAAATTTGAATACCCGAAAATCCCACTATCACTCTGTTTTCCATAGGCCCCTATATCAATACAAATGAATTTGTAGTCTGCTCCTACCACTGCTCGCAGTACGATAGAGAAAAATGTTTTGTAGTTGTAATACATACTTCCAAACTGCTTCAGACACTTAATTCTTATGCGTTTACCGTCTATACATCCAACACAATTAGGACATTTCCATTTTCTCCAAAACTGTGATTCAATCTCATCAATTTGCTCACCAGAAGGGAATGGGATATGGTCACTGTGTAATGTTTCCCATAACACAGAACACGTTTCGTGAATAATTCTTCCGACTGTAGCATCTGATATCCGATAAGAATAACCCAGTGCTTTGAAAGATGAACCAGTTGCTAAGTACCTGCAAAATACAAAGCACGTGGTTATGTTGTAATAAAATGCATCCACAGTGAGCTAGTTACAACATAATTTAATTAAAAACTTAACGGCTATTATTTAAAAATTAGTATGTTCAATGTTTTCATTGTTTTTTTTTTCTTTCTGTGATTTAATGAAATTTATTTATTTGATTTTCTTTGTGTCGATGATTAGCATAGAAGTTTGAATTGTAGTAGAGTAAATTTCAGGACCTCAAAGGATCTGTTACAACAGTTCCTTATCTTTTCACTTGACTGTTGTATAATTTCACTGCGTTTTCCTTTCTATTGCAGTTGAGGAACTTAAGAAAAGATGGAGGAATCTCAGGGATTTGATTAGGAGAGAACTGAAAAAAATGAACGAAACAAAATCTGGCAGTGGTAGAGAATCGTCAAATACATGGGCTTTCTTCAACCAAATGAGTTTTCTTACTGATACTATGCAACCATAAAGCATGCAAAGCAGCGTTCATAATATTACAAACAACACAATAGATGAAATGTTCGACGGTCCTAGTACCTCCAATACAGCCCATACAGACTCAAATCAGGAGGATAATGCACAACCGGATGTCAATGACCGCGAAGGGGAAAGTTCACAATCGAGTAAAGAAACAACCAAAATTACAGGAAATGGAACATTTCAGAGCCCTCGTAAGAAGAAGAATAAAAAAGTCAATTACGATGAAAAACTTCTTGAGACTGAAAACAAGAAACTGTCCTTCTTTCAGACAAGGGCACAAAATGATGGAGACAGTGACTACCAGTTTTTGGTTAGTCTTCTCCCACATTTACGTGAAGTACCACCGGAAAACAAGTTACGTATACGGATGGAATTAATGAATGTTCTCTTGGTAGAATGATTTCACTTTCACTGATTCCAGCACTGCTTCTTACTATGAGAATTTTGATCCTCGGCAATAGGGCATTGGTTGTTTCAAATGTTTATTTTTCAGTAACATGCTTTCTTAATTAATGTATTAGTTACCGCATTAATTGCACCTTGTAATGATTTACTGTATGATTCCGATTTGTAATACAGCTACTTAGTTTTCTCCTGTCTTGTATAAATACTTTTATATTATCCCTACCTTAATGTTAGTGCTAGACGTTCTGCGGGTGCAGTGGTGTCCCTGAAATTACTGTACTTCTGCAAACGATCCTCCACCTTGGATAATATGTACTGAAAAGTTTCTTTCCTCATCCGAAAATAACCAAAATGTTGAGCTTCATTAACTTGAAGATCGTCATATAAGTGGGAAAATTCACCAAATCGACTCCTTTTGCTTAAAATTTCATTTACCCACTCCTTTTTCCTCTTTCGGGCTCTTCGCCTCACAAGCAAAGGCATCTCCAAAGCATACAGTAAAAATGCATCATCATGGAAGGCAATGATCACATCACAGAGCTAAGATTGACTCCGCTGCTATCAGGCGAAAAACGCGTGCAAAGGACGATGCACTGTCGTACGACACTGGACTGCTTCACGTCGCGCGTACACGCTCAACGTCGCAGTCGCAGATGTACGCATCCAGTGGACGAGAAGCCTTAGGGAATAAAAGTAATTTAAAAATAAAACTTGTAGTTTTATACTGTAGATGGATGTTGGGAACTTTGGATATAAATAATGTTGTTGAGCACATAAATAACTTTATTTTTTTATGAATATTTGTTAAGAAGCAAAAGGTGCTCAATTCCCGTGGAATACAGTATGGCAGAGTCTATTTGTGAATTAGGAGCTTAATAGTGTTGAATGGAATGAGATTATGTGAGCATGTGTTGCCATTGCGAGCAAATGTTACCTAGTACATTTTACGAACTTCAGCATGTAGATCCGTAATGATACAGTTAAAACTAAGAAACAATGGTAGGTTTTGGTCCACCCAATCAATACACATCACTTTACAAGTGAACTATTTAATTAATAACATATTTTTAATCAAATTAATTAAATAGTTCACTTGTAAAGTGATATGTATTGATTGGGTGGACCAAAACCTAACATCGTTCCTTCATTTTATCTCAAACGTTACCTAGTTAAAATAATAATAATAATAATAATAATAATAATAATAATAATAATAATAATAATAATAATAATAATAATATCCTTCGAAAAGACAGAACTAATGATTCAGGACAAAAAGGATCCGACACAAAATATTGTCACCAAATATGGAACAATTAAAAGAGTACAGAAGTTTAAATATCTAGGGGAATGGATAACCCCAACAGGACTACCAGAAATAGCATTACAGGAAAGGGCAAGAAAGATGGAAGCAGCATACCAGTTATGTCGAAATGTCTACAATAAAAAATCAGTTTCATTCACTGCAAAAATCATACATTACAACACTGTCATCAAACCAGAAAGTCTATATGCGATCGAATGTATTCCACTGAACAGGAAGGGCTTACTAGAAAACATTGAAAAGACAGAAAGGAAGATCTTGAGGAAAATACTAGAGCCCAGGAATGTGGGTCAAGAATTTAGACTGCGACCAAATGAGGAACTATACAAAAGGACCAAAAAAATCACAACATCCTTCAAGAAGAGAAGACTCTGCTTCTATGGACACATTAAAAGAATGCCACCAGAGAGAACAGCCAAGCGAATTCTGGAATACATGGAGAACAGGAAGACACAAACTAGCTGGCTTAAAGGGGTCAAGGAGGATATGGAGGAAAATAATATATCACAGCAGGTAGTATACAACAGACAGGAATACAGAAAAATCATCAACAAAATTAAGGGATTCCAAGATCAAAGTAGCAAAAAACGGACTGGCAACAACTGGTCACGAAAACGTAAAGAAGCCCACTCCGAAAGGATGAAGAAGTACTGGGCCGATCGAAAGAGGAAGAACCGTAAATGAATGATGCTTAACGTGGTCCATAGTAGACCCATTCGAAAATAATAATAATAATAATAATAATAATAATAATAATAATAATAATAATAATAATGGTGATGATAATTAAAATGGAGATAACATTCATTGCATTAGGAGTAAAAATCAATTAAATTAAATTTGAGGAGATAATTATCATTTACTCTAAAACAGGCAAATGAACTTGATGGTATGATAAAATAATTAATTATTTAGTTCATTCACTCATTAATTTTTACCTGATAATTAAAACATTATGTAGGAATAATCTAGAAACATAAAAATAAGTGTAGATTGAAATAATGTGATAATTATGAAATATAAAGTTAACTGAGAGTAGAGCCCATAGTAATTATTTGGTGAATTAATTAAATTCAATACTCAAATTTACAGGCTAGACAAAAATTTGTAAAAACTGTAAATAGGATTGACAATGATATTAATTTAGGAGAAATTACTGATTGTATTATTTTGTACATAAATGGTACAGAAAACTTAGTAGAAAAATTTAGGCAATAGACCGTGTGATTTCAAGTGTAGGAATAATTCTACGGAGAAAGTTATAAGATTTAATTTTGTTAATAAACTCTTATACAGTTAAGAAATACTGTGAAGGAAGTACAACAATTATTCATGGAAATTAAGGTAAATCTAAGCTTAATTCAACATTGATGTGAAAGTTGACGAGAGCTTAATAACTTTATTTTGAAGATTAACTAATTCATCAATTAGTTACTGTATATTTTTATATTTAAGTATCGATATCTGTCATAAGGAACTCCAGAGGGAAGGAAATCAATGTTTGTTTTCAAAAAATTAATTTAAACATTGTAAAAGTGAAATTTTCAAAATCAGAAAATTATTAATTGCTAGAATGTGTAATCAAGCAAGGATATTGCTCAGTGTTTTTCAATAAATCTTATTTTGTGTTAGAGTTAATGTTATTTGCCACGTGCCTATCCCCATACACCCTAATGCCAAATTATGACTCTGATAAATGCCCTAAGATAAAGTGCAGGTACACAAAAATGTTCCACACCTGCATACCTCATGTCTACTGACTGAGTCTACAGAAAAGTGAACAGTATGGATGAGTTTATGTAGCTCAAGTTTTGTAAATGTATACATTTTAGTTTTATCTATAAATAAATATTCCAATCTTATTACACACTAATAAAATATTTGTACTTGAACAACACATTCAGAATATTCAGAGCACAAGTGAACCAAAACTATGATTTATACTGTTTTTCATTCAAACATTGTTATACTAAACACGCTGTCCTTGTTGTCATAACCAGTCTTTTCACAAAATGATTTTACGTCATTTATCATGAAATAAGCCCGTCAGGTGGCCATGATCGTTAAGGCATTGAAGTCTAAATGGTCTGACACCGTGGCTAACCAGTTCGAGTCCCGTTGGTCGAAAACAACTTTCACCATCAAAATGTTGGCCAGCAGGGTAGGGGAGGTGGTGGAATACGATTTCTAATCACTAGATTGCATGCAAAAAGCATAGATTAAATTCCAAACCCAATCCCAGTGCTCATATGGAGTGAGGGCATTTGATGCTGTTGATGGTGATTCATCCATCGGATGAGGATGTTAAGCCTTGAGCTAACCCCTTGGGGCTATTCAAGAGGAGTAAGCTATATGTAGGTACCGGGTTTCTTCCTCTTCCTTCCTACTATCATCTACCATGTCACTTATTTCATCTCAATAAATCCTGGTGTGGGTTACTGTAGTCATGTCCTAGTTCGTGAACCATGAGCAACGGCTGAGTGGCCTAGTAAGTGGTCCTGAGAGTCAGGATACCAGTTGCTATGGAATGGGAGGGGGCATCTCAGACATATTCTGAGTCATGGCCCTCCTTGTGCTTGGGCGGCTAGAACTATACAATTCACCAGTGGTCTATAACCCGAAACAGAGTGAAACAAATAGTTTTTGAATCCTCACTTGGACCATGTGTAAGCAGGGTAGCATCCTGCTTCATGAATTTACTGAGCTCAGAACATTTTAAGCAAGCCTCGGACCTATGGGAATAACGGAGTCCACTCTCATTTGACAGACGAGGGACTACTTGGAAAACGAAATGGAATTTTGATGGGGAGCTATCAATATTAAGGGGGTTATGGAAGAAAGAAAGTAGAACTGGCTAAGTCAGCAAAGAGGATGTGTCTGGATGTGCTAGGAGTAAGTGATATTTGGGTAAGGGGAGATAATGGGGAAGAGATAGGAGATTATAAATTGTACTTGACAGGTGTTAGAAAGGGAAGGGCAGAGTATGGGGTAGGGCTGTTTATCAGGAATACCATTGCACGCAACATACAGTAGTTTCTGTTAGGCACGTAAATGAGTGAATGATGTGGGTAGATTTGGCAGTTGGAGGAATTAGGACAAGAATTGTCTCAGTGTATTCACCATGTGAGGGTGCAGATGAGGATGAAGTTGACAAGTTTTATGAAGCATTGAGTGACATCGTGGTCAGGGTCAACAGCAAGGATAGAATAGTGCTAATGGTCGATTTCAATGAGAGAGTTGGAAATAGAACTGAAGGATACGAAAGGGTGATTGGTAAATGTGGGGAAGATATGGAAGCTAATGGGAATGGGAAGCGTTTGCTGGACTTCTGTGCTAGTATGGGTTTAGCAGTTATGAATACCTTCTTCAAGCATAAGGCTATTCACCGCTACACATGGGAGGCTAGGGGGTACCAGATCCATAATAGACTGACTATATCTTAACCGACTTGAAATTCAGGAAATCTGTTAGGAATGTACGAGTTTTCCAGGGATTTTTCGATGATACAGATCACTATCTGATCTGTAGTGAACTAAGTATCTCTAGGCCTAGGGTAGAGAAAGTGAAATCTGTCTGCAAATGAATAAGGGAAGAAAATCTCCAAGACGAGGAAATTAGACAGAAGTACATGGATATGATTAGTGAGAAGTTTCGAACAGTAGACAGTAAGCACGTTCAGGATATAGAAAGAGAATAGGTGGCATACAGGAATGTTGTAGTAGAAACAGTAAGGGAATGCCTAGGAACAACTGTGTGTAAGGATAGGAAAAGGCGAACATCTTGGTGGAATGATGAAGTGAGAGCAGCTTGTAAACGTAAAAAGAAGGCTTATCAGAAATGGCTCCAAACAAGGGCCGAGGCAGACAGGGATTTATACGAAGATGAAAGAACAGAGCGAAACAAATTGTTGTTGAATCCAAAAAGAAGTTGTAGGAAGATTTTGGTAATAACCTGGAAAGGCTATGTCAAGCAGCAGGGAAACCTTTCTGGACAGTAATATAGAATCTTAGGAAGAGAGGGAAAAAGGAAATGAACAGTGTTTCAGTGTTTTGAGTAATTCAGGTGAACTCATAATAGATCCCAGCGAATCACTGGAGAGGTGAAGGGATTATTTTGAACATCTTCTCAATGTAAAAGGAAATCATCCTGGTGGTGTTGGGAACAGCCAAGCTCATGGGGAGGAGGAAAATGATGTTGGTGAAATTACGCTTGAGGAAGAGGAAAGGATGGTAAATAAACTCCATTGTCATAAAGCAGCAGGAACAGATGAAATTAGACCTGAAATGGTGAAGTATAGTGGGAAGGCAGGGATGAAATGGCTTCATAGAGTAGTAAGATTAGCATGGAGTGTTGGTAAGGTACCTTCAGATTGGACAAAAGCAGTAATTGCACCTATCTATAAGCAAGGGAACAGGAAGGATTGCAACAACTATCAAGGTATCTCACTGATTAGTATACCAGGCATTCACTGGCATCTTGGAAGGGAGGGTGCAATCAGTAGTTGAAAGGAAGTTGGATGAAAACCAGTGTGGTTTCAGACCACAGAGGGGCTGTCAGGATCATATTTTCAGTATGCGCCAAGTAATTGAAAGATGCTACGAGAGGAATAGACAGTTGTGTTTATGTTTCATAGATCTAGAGAAAGCATATGACTGGGTACCAAGGGAAAAGATGTTCGCCATACTGGGGGACTATGGAATTAAAGGTAGATTATTAAAATCAATCAAAGGCATGTATGTCGACAATTAGGCTTCAGCGATAATTGATGGTAGAATGAGTTCTTGGTTCAGGGTACTTACGGGGGTTAGACAAGGCTGTAATCTTTCACCTTTGCTGTTCATAGTTTACATGGATCATCTGCTGAAAGGTATAAAATAGCAGGGAGGGATTCAGTTAGGTGGAAATGTAGTAAGCAGTCTGGCCTATGCTGACGACTTCGTCTTAATGACAGATTGTGTCGAAAGCCTGCAATTTAATATCTTGGAACTTGAAAATAGGTGCAATGAGTGTGGTATGAAAATTAGCCTCTCGAAGACTAAATTGATGTCAGTAGGTAAGAAATTCAACAGAACTGAATGTCAGATTGGTGATACAAAGCTAGAACAGGTCGATAATTTCAAGTATTTAGCTTGTGTGTTCTCCCGGGATGGTAATATAGTAAGTGAGATTGAATCAAGGTGTCGTAAAGCTAATGTAGTGAGCTCGCAGTTGCGATCAACAGTATTCAGTACGAAGGAAGTCAGCTCCCAGACAAAACTATCTTTACATCAGTCTGTTTTCAGACCAACTTTGCTTTACGGGAGTGAAAGCTGGGTGGAATCAGGATATCTTATTCATAAGTTAGAAGTAACAGACATGAAAGTATCATGAATGATTGCTGGTATAAACAGATGGGAACAATGCCAGGAGGGTTCTCTGAATGAGGATATAAAGGCTAATTTAGGAATGAACTCGATGGATGAAGCTGTATGCATAAACCAGCTTTGGTGGTGGGGTCATGTGAGGCGAATGGAGGGGGATAGGTTACTTAGGAGAAGAATGGACTCTGTTATGGAGGGTAAGAGAAGTAGAGGTAGACCAAGACAACGATGGTTAGATTCAGTTTCTAACGATTTAAGGATAAGAGGTATAGAACTAAATAAGGCCACAGCACTAGCTGCAAATAGAGGATTGTGGCAAAGTTTAGTAAATTCACAGAGGCTTGCAGACTGAAAACTGAAAGGCATAACAGTCTTTTATGATAATGTATGTATGTAACTCCTCTGATGAGGTTGACGTGAGGAAGGGCATACAGTCATAAAAAACTGCCAGGACAGATTCATCTCACCTTATACCCGACCCCATAGAGAAACAAGACAACGGTTGGGCAAAGTATAATGAAATCCAATTATCGGATACTTCGTGGAATTCTAAAAGTCTGCCAACATTACAGGTGAATATCTCTATTCATACCTGAATGGACTTGATCCACTTGTGCCATGAACACGTTAAGGCATTGAAGTCTAAACTGTCTGACTCTATGGCTAGCCAGTTCGAGACCCGTTGGTCAAAAAAACTTTCACCATCAGAATGTTGGCCAGCAGGGTAGGGAAGGTGGTGGAATACAATTTCTAATCACTAGATAGCATGCCAAAAGCCTCTCCCCAGTGCTCATATGGAGTGAGGGTATAGACACTACCTAATGTACCCGTGCTTCACTACAGAGTTCTACATCGAATACAGAATTCTAGGTTAGCTAGTGTACACATTGTGAGTAAGATTGTAATTAATTGCATAGCTCTAAACATTACCCTAGAAACGTGACAGGGAAGTCACCAAACACCTATTTTTATGTGAAGACTAAGTTAGGGAATTTTCATTGTAATGGTAGCCCCTCTTGTCTACCATCAATCACAAACAAGTTGGCGAATTTTCATTATAATGGAAGACTCTCAAACTCCACCTGCCTTTTTACATCCTCAGAAAGACTGCCTTAGCAGTTTTCCCAACTGAAATCAACATAGGTGATTACAATGACGCCAGTAGGAATATCATGATAAAAAGCAATGCTATCATATGAAATACTCAATCAAATGAATAACCACACATTTTCTCACTTTTAACACTGCCGATCTAACAGTCCAAAGTTCCAGAACTGGAATGACCATGCCGGAGACAGTCGTGAGCCATGAGCACTCAGTTATTTTTGACGGGGGGGGGTGCCAAGAGTGGAGAGTCCCAGAGCAAAAACAATGCCCTTTTACTCTCTTGTTTCCTAGGAGTACCCAATGAGTTGGAAAATCTCAATTCACTACACTGGTGGGGGAAAATCTATCTGACTTGGAGGCAAATTTTTCTTCCAAGCCAGAAGAGAAACCCCCTCTTGGCTGCTAATTTGGAATAAAATAAATGTGGAATTTAATAAAAGTGAAGAGTAAGAAGCTTTTCTTAAGAAACAGCTCATTTCAGGGTTGAATTTTGACTTATTCAGTGAATTGTGGTGCTATAATTTGGAATAGGCCGAAATTGTAATTCTAGACCAGGTCATAAGTGAGCCTCTGACATTACTCTGTTAATTGTGCACACTGATCAATCCAATCAGCGTGTCAGAGTAGGGATCAAATAGCTGGAATACCATGATGAACCAGCGTGTTACGTACCAGCAGTATCAGAAAATATATGAACCAGAGGAATGGTATGTTAGAGAAGAAGGACATTTAACTCCCCTGATATTTCCCACCAATATTCAGGCAGGCTGTTATACTCGGTACACAGCAGTAATCCCATCTATCGGAGATGAGTGGCAGCATAAGAGACAAAGAACATCACAACAAACAATGGTCAACGTAATGTTATTGTTGATCAATTTTATGAGCTTTTGATATTGTAGACCTTCACATTTAGTTTTCTTCCGATTCTCAAAAACCACTCTTACCATAGTAAGTACGGTAAAACCATATAAAACATAAATGATTGGAAATTGTATTCTCTATAAATTCTGTTATGTAGTACTTTTCGATAGGACCAATAACATAGGTATTTAAGAATTAAATTTTACGTGTCTTTCCCTAAACTACCATTTCATCCAGAGTGAATAAAATTGTTTATAGCTTAGACTGTAGTTTCTTACTCCCCAACTCTATATACTGATTTTCATTAAATTCTGTTTACCAATTTTCTCCTGATAATACAGATGTTGATTCCCATAGGGAGTTTAAAATATTTGTCCCGAATGAGTAAATTTATAATACCAATATAATGGTCCGTTATTGGACATTATAAATTTTCCAGCTAACTCATTCTTGGTTGCCTGCGTTTCGCCCTCGTGTGCTAAGTTAGAGCTAACGGACCTTTATATTGGTATAATAATTTTCTCCTGGCTCGGCGTTGATATGGACTTAGCAACAAAAATCCAAGTTCATGAATATTTCTCTTATTATAGCTGGTATGGTAAAAATGTATGAGTCATAAATGATCGGAAATTGAATTCTATATAACTTTAGTTATGCAGTATTTGTCGACAGGACCACTAATAACAAATATTTGAGAATTAAATTTTAGGCCTTCCCCTAAACTACCATTTTGCTCAGCGTGAATAAATTGATTTATAGCCTAGATTGTAGTGCCTCATTCCCCGACTTCACATACCGATTTTCATTAAATTCTCTTCAGCCATTTTTTCGTGATGTGTGTACATACAGACAGACAGACATTATGAAAAAGTAAAAAGTGCATTTCCTTGTTACTGTGGTCACAACCAATACAGAAATACCATTCTTTTTAAATTCTGAGCATTGTACAGAAAAACTCCTATTTTATATATATATATATTTGCAAAATTAATAACTGGTTCGATAGAAGGCAGTTCGGGTTTAGGAAAGGTTATTTCACTGAAGGTCAACTTGTAGAATTCCAGCAAAATATAGAAGATATCTTGGATTCAGGAGGTCAATTGGACTGTATCGTGATTGACCTATCTAAGGCATTTGACAGGGTAGATCATGGGAGACTACTGGCAAAAATGAGTGCAAATGGACTAAACAAAATAGTGATTGAATGAGTGGCTATATTTCTAGTAAACAGATCTCAAAGAATTAGAGTAGGCAAAGCTTTATCTGACCCTGTAATAATTAAGAAGGAAATTCCTCAAGGCAGTATTATTGGACCTTTATGTTTTCTTATACATATAAATGATTTGAGTAAAGAAGTGAAATCAGAGATAAGGCTTTTTGTGGATTAAATTATCGATCACTACAGATTTGCATTTAGGGCAGTCGCCCAGGTGGCAGATTCTCTATCTGTTGTTTTCCTAGTCTTTTCTTAAATGATTGCAAAGAAATTGAAAATGTATTGAACATCTCCCTCGGTAAGTTATTCCAATCCCTAACTCCCCTTCCTATAAATGAATATTTGCCCCAATTTGTCCTCTTGAATTCCAAACTTATCTTCATATTGTGATCTTTCCTACTTTTAAAGACACCACTCAAACTTATTTGTCTAGTGATGTCATTCCACGCCATCTCTCCACTGACAGCTCAGAACATACCACTTATTGCAAGAGACATACCACTTAGTCAAGCAGCTCGTCTCCTTTCTCCAAAGTTCTCCCAGCCCAAACTTTGCAACGTTTTTGTAACGCTACTCTTTTGTCGGAAATCACCCAGAACAAGTCGAGCTGCTTTTCTTTTTTCCAGTTCTTGAATAATGTATTCCTGGTGAGGGTCCCATATACTGGAACCATGCTCTAATTGAGGTCTTACCAGAGACTTATATGCCCTATCCTTTACATCCTTACTACAAACCCTAAATACCCTCATATCCATGTGCAGAGATCTGTACCCTTTATTTACAATCATATTTATGTGATATTACCCCAATGAAGATCTTTCCATATATTAACACCTAGGTACTTACAATGATCAACTGAGAGGACTTTTCCTATTTGTGAAACTCACAACCTGACTTTTAACCCTGTTTATCATCGTACCGTTGCCTACTGTCCATCTCACAACATTATCGAGGTCATTTTGCAGTTACTCACAATCTTGTAACTTATTTATTACTCTGTACAGAATAACATCATCTGCAAAAAGCCTTATCTCTGATTTCACTTCTTTACACATGTGTCTGTCTGTTAGGTCATCAGCCCAGAGGCTGGTTGGATCCTCAAATAGCACCACCAAAGGTTTTGCGGTTATAAGGAAACCCCAAAAACCAATGGCAGCACCAAAATGAGGCATACTAGGCAAGATGAGGAGTGAGGTAGTTTGCCATTGCTTTCCTCACTGGGTCAGAAAGTACTACTGCAGCACGACTGACCCTATGAGCAGCACCTTTTATAACACTCAGATGCACTGGTCATGCTCTGAATGTCATTACTCAGCACTACCCATACCCCAGCAACTTCCATATTGTCAAAGCCATGGATGTTGACTGAGACTTCGGTGGAAGCTACACTTTACTCTGGCCTGTGCCAAGAGATGGATGCAAAAGTACTGTATCCATCAAGAAATGACAGCAGGCAGCTCTTTACACATACCACACACACATATATATAAGAAAACATAAAGGTCCAAAAATACTGCCTTGAAGAATTCCGCTCTTAATTATTACAGGGACAGATAAAGCTTCGCCTACTCTAATTCTCCGAGTTCTATTTTCTAGAAACATAGCCACCCATTCAGTAACTCTTTTGTCAAGTTCATTTGCACTCATTTTTGCCAGTAGTCTCCCATGATCTACCCTATCAATGCCTTAGATAGGTCAATCGCGATACAGTCCATTTGACCTCCTGAATCCAGGATATCTGCTATATCTTACTGGAATCCTACAAGTTGAGGATTCTTTTCTGCCTTCTATCAAACCAGTTATTAATTTTGCAAACATGTCTAATATAATCAGAAAGAATGCTTTCCCAAAGCTTACATGTCAAACTGACTGGCCTGTAAATTTCAGCTTTATGTCTATCACCCTTTCCTTTATACACAGGGGCTACTATAGCAACTCTCCATCCATTTGGTATAGCTCCTTAATGCAGACAGTAATCAAATAAGTACTTCAGATATGGTACTATATCCCAACCCATTGTTTTTAGTATATCCCCCGAAACCTTATCAATTCCAGTTGCTTTTCTAGTTTTCAACTTTTGTATCTTACAGTAAATGTCATTGTTGTCATAGGTAAATTTTAATACTTCTTTAGTATTAGTCACCTCCTCTATCTGGACATTAGCCTTGTAACCAACAATCTTTACATACTGCTGACTGAATACTTCTGCCTTTTGAAAATCCTCGCGTACACACTCTTCTTGTTCTTTAATGATTCCTGGGATGTCCTTCAGAGTAATAAATAAACCTGTAAGTTATAGAGTAATAAATAAGTTACAAGATTGTGAGAATCTGCAAAATGACCTCGATAATGTTGTGAGATGGACAGTAGGCAATGGTACGATGATAAATAGGGTTATAAGTCAGGTTGTTTCACAGAGAGGAAAAGTCCTCTCAGTTTAAATTACTGATTTGATGAGGTGAAAGTTCATCTTGGGGATCATTGTAAGTACCTAGGTGTTAATAGAAGAAAAGTTTTTCATTGGGGTAATCACATAAATGGGCTTGTAAGTAAAGGGTACAGATCTCTGCACGTGATTATGAGGTTATTTAGGGGTTGTAGTAAGAATGTAAAGAGAGGTTATATAAGTCTCTGGTAAGACCCCAACTAGAGTATGGTTCCAGTGTATGGGACCCTCTCCAGAATTACTTAGTTCAAGAAATGGAAAAAATCCTAAGGAAAGCAGCTTGATTATTTCTCGGTATTTTCAACAAAAGAGTAGCGTTAGAAAAATGTTGCAAAGTTTGGATTGGGAAGACTTGGGAGAAAGGAGACAAGTTGCTCGACTAAGTGTTAGCTAAATTAATTCAATAATGATACAAAAGTTTATTGAGATCCACCTATTCAATACACATTGGGTTCTTAAAAATTAAGATTTACATCTTGTCATCCTAATTTAACGGGGCATGTTTTGCCCATTGTATGGGCATCATCAGTCGCAATCTCATGCCTAAAAGATAAAGATCCTGATTACTCTAGTCAAAGTATTACATAAAGAAATATGTGTGTTATAAAAATGAGGAAAACTTGTTAAAAGTTCCCAAAATACAATTTACACAATTAAAACATGTTTTAAAATAAATATGTACGAGAAAAATGAGTAATGTTGGTGCAAACTTACATCAAAATCCTTAAAACATTTTTAAAATAGCCAAACTGTCCTTATTTACGTAAACAATAAGAAAGTCTATGGCTAAAATTATGGCCTTGAGGTACAAAATCAAAATGAATGGAATCTGGTTAAAGGCAACCCAAATTTGCAGTCATAGACTGGTAACAATGATCCTTAAGTGGCTTAATCATTTAGAAAAGACATAAATATTTTTGTAGAAAGTTTATAGTAGGCCTATTATCATAAAGTATACAGCTGTGTGATTGATGGAGTTATTGTTATTGTCCAGCTCCATGGCTAAATGGTTAGCATGCTGGCCTTTGGTCACAGGGGTCCCGGGTTCGATTCCCGGCAGGGTCGGGAATTTTAACCATCATTAGTTAATTTCACTGGCACGGGGGCTGGGTGTATGTGTCGTCTTCATCATCATTTCAACCCCATCATGACGTGTAGGTCACCTATGGGTGTCAAATCAAAAGACCTGCACCTGGCAAGCCGAACATGTCCTCGGACACTCCCGGCACTAAAAGCCATACGCCATTTCATTTCATTGTTATTAGATCCATATTTGTGAGGTAAGTCCACAGTCTTCTTTTTTGTTGAAAAAGTGATAAAAGTAACATGGCTGAGTGTTGCCGTGTGTGTCTTTATTAGCTGATACGATTGTTTCTTCATTGTGCTAATAGTCAAATGGGAACGCTTATGCTTGATGTTGGCTATAGCTTGAATTTTGAGAACGACCATTGGTGGATGTGTGGTGAAGAATCTGTAATGAGAGGAGGGTAGAAAGACTTTAAGTTTAAAGGAAACGTTGTGTGTACATTTACTTACCCTCTCGATTTTTGTGGTGTGAACTAGTTGCCTTTGCAGCATCAGAACAAGTGACACTTGCATTTCTGGTATCTGTGTGGAACTGGGGAAGGGAGGTGTGGTGCAAGAGAGGAGATGGACAGAGCGTTAAGCTTACGCTTTGTTGGCTGTGGGAGGTTAGTACGGGCGGGCACAGAGGGAGTTACCTTTAATGGAATGGTGGGAGCTTTTGTGGATGTTATTTTAAGATTTTTAAGAATTTTATTTGATTTTAATTTTAGTGTTTGTAACAAGTTAGGCAAAATCGCATATAAGGGATTTTTTATTTCAACTAAGTTGTTCAGATTAAGGTTTTTGTTATAGTATTGATCTAAAAAAATATAAATGCTTTCTAATTCATTTATTAATTTCCATTTGCCCACTCTTTTGATGATTATAAGGTCCTGTTCGATAGTTGTAAAACAATGGCCTGTATCCTTCATGTGAGAATTCATGGCTGAGAACTTGTTGTGTTTATTGGCATTATAGTGCTCTTGATATCTTATAAAGAAACTCCAGCCTCTTTGCTCGATATATGAAACTTCACATTGGATGCATCTGAGTCTGTATATGTCTGAACTTGAATAGATGCTACTGTTTGAGTTGAGTGTGTTGTGATTGAGAAACAGGTTGCGGTTAGTGTTTGTTGTCCTAAAGACAATGTTGGTATTTTGCTTTTTTAAGGGATTTGTTACCTGGTAAATTCGTCGATTATTGTAGGTGAAAGTGGCGAACTTAGATTTTTATGTTTATCTGGGATGAGGTTTGTTGCTAATTTAAGTTTAATCTTGTTAATTATTCGGTTAACTATTTCTGTTTTAAAACCGTTATGTTTTGCCAAATTCTTTATATAATTGATTTCTGTTTTTAGATTCTTAGGTGTTACAGGGATTTTTAAGGCTTTGTGAATTAAACTGTGGGAGTTAGGGTGTACTTATAAATTTTTAATTGTTAGTGGGGTATGAGTAGGTTTTCTAAAAATTTGGAAATCGAATGTATTCTTATCGTGTGTTACTGTGATGTCTAAAAAGTTGATGGATCCGTTGACCTCGTCCTTCTTGGTGAACTTTATATTTTGGTCGAGGGTGTTTAAAAAATCTAAAATTTCCCTACTATTGTTAAGATTATTATCGATTATTCCAAAAGTATTGTCTACATACCTAAGCCACAGGCTGTCCCTTTATTTTTGACGTTATTTTGTGGTGTTCTAATGAATCCATGTATATGTCGGCCAAGATGCCTGACAATGGATCACCCATTGCTAGGCCGTCTTGGTGATAAATTTTGCCGTTGAAAGTGAAATAGTTGTTCTTTAATACAAAGTTCAGAAACTTAATAAACCCACCTATTTCAAGCGTGCTTAGATTACTTAGAAAGGTTTTCCTTTAATAATGTTTACTGTATCTTTCGTCGGCATGTTAACATACATGTTCGTAATATCATAAGAGCACATAATGTGGTTGGGTAGTAAAGTAAATTTCTTTAAAATATTACAAAAGTCAACTGAGTTCTTTAACGAGAATTTGTTTTTAACTCTATAATGTCTTTTGAGAAAATGATGAATATACTGTACTTTGAAGTCTTATAAGTCTGCAATTGATAATGGGACACATGGGTGTGTCTTTCTTGTGTAAGCTAAATTTCACGGTATGCACTAGCCATGCGTCTTGGTGGGTGTGCTATTTACCAACTGATGAGCCCAACTTAGCACACTGGGGCGAAACGCTGGCAACCAGGAATGAGTTAGCTGGAAAATTTATAATGTTCAATAACGGACCATTTATAGTGGTATCATAAATTTACTCATTCGGGACAAATATTTTAGGTTCCCTATGGGAATCAACATCTATATTATACACCTATCTGTCAAAAGAATTGGAGCAAACTCAGGCATTTTAGATTACACGTTCCACTCGTGTGTAATGGTAGTTGCATATGCAGCAAAGCGCATCTTGCCCCATCTCGAGTTTGAATAATGCATGCCTCCAGTATCCAGGTAGGTGTACCTACAGTAACCGTCAGTTTCTGTACTTAGCCTACTCATTCGTGTACTTGCCGCTGCATACAATACCAGAATATGTATCCTTTATAAATATATTATCCTGCGTCAAAATAGACCTCGGTAAAAATTAAAGAAATGAACACTCTAGTCACTTGTTGACACGTATTTACGGAATGGAGAAGGCCCATGGTTGGCTATTTGCATACTTGGCACAAACAACATTCAGTTCCATCTACCTGTAGTCCTACAACATGCTGCTCGCCACACAATGCAGGGACAAAGCTCTCGAGATCTCTCAAAATTTCTTGTGAGAAATAGTGCCTGCGCTAGTCTCGAGAAAACTCGTGACCTCATCTCAGACTGCCCATCACTACTTTTAACCTGAAGATAAAGCAACATTTCCTGAAACGTTTCTTTCTTCTCCTGAAAAATTAACAAAATGTAACGTTGATCCTTTTGGCTATCAAGGGATGATATGGTACTTATAGACCTGAAAGTACAGCAATTGTTGCCTTCTACACATCTGGTGTATGTACTTCCATTCTGTTGCCTGTTGTAAAGTGGATAGCCATTTGAATTACTTTTAGTCTCTGTAATAAACTGTTTTGGAAAATCTTTCTTACACTTTCTGTCTTTCATGCAAATTGAATTACTGTTGAGAAGGCCACAAGGCCCATATACCACGTGTATAGTTGTACAACGCAGCAAGTGTGAAGCATCAGCAAGACTGACAGGTATTGACACACAATTTGCTTGTTTGCAAATTAATTTCAGTTTATCTCCTATTTAACAATAATAGTCAACTACTAATTGTTAAGTACATTTACCAGCATTAAGTAAGGGGCTGAAATTTCCTGCAGGAGGTTAACCTTGAGTCAACTGTCTAAACAAATTATAGTACATGATATAAATTTCACTATTTATCTATACCGGCAGCTAATATGCAAATTAAATTTGTAGATTGCCATACTTTGCCTAATATTTAACTTGTTATTCCCTCCTGTTTGCAGAGAAATACGCCATCCTGTTTTTCCACAATGACACATTAAGGTGTAAGTTATAGGATCAAAATCCGTACTGTCCACATCAATTTCTTTTAAAATTCCCTGATCAGCAAATACTGCTATGTGTGAAGCTGGAGTACCATTAGTTGCCTCAAAAACAGCAGTAATCTCCAAGGAGGTTGGATTATTGTAACATCTAGGATCTGCTTGAGGTTCATGGTAGAAATTCACGAATAAATCGAATGGCTTAAGTTTTTCTCTTAAAGCCAATTCATTTTCTTCACATTGCCATACATAATTGAATGTATGGGTTATGCTGTTGCAAAATTTTGTTTATGATATGAAGGTGTCCTCCCTGATGCAAGAATTTGATTTGCTAGTCTGATTTGGTTGACTTCTGAGTAATCTAATACCGTATTTACTTGTGTATTAAACCCCCTTGGCTTTTTGAGACGAAGAAAATGAAAAAAATAAATCTTGCATAGAAGACCCCCCTCAAACACAATTCATCAGAGAAGAACAATGATTCTGCTTTGAAGCGGGTACAAGCCTTGCTGCAGCTCTGATTACATCACACAAATTTGTGAATAGTTTCGTCCGTACGACCCACGCAATGAAAACGTGCACCAAAGTCATGCGGTACATCTGTGTTCCGTTGTTAAGAAATGTCCGCCTTGGTAGAGTAGACCAAGACCAACTACAACCTGCGCATTGCAAGCACGCATCAGTCATATATATATGTCTGTGTTTTGTAGTTAAGAATGTCTGCCAGCATAATGTTTAACACAATTAGCTGCCGTTCTCAGGAGCCTGAGTTTGATTCCCGCTACTGTATTGCTAGAGATTTACGAATAGCAGGGAGGCTGATATGCGGTAAAAATGGTACATGCAACTCTCTTCCACTGGAGGCCTGTCTAAAAAGAGCTGCACCACCTCGGGATGTGGGAACGACTTTACTCTAGTTAAGCAATATTCACAGTTTTTGCTATTAATATAGCAGGCGAGATCATTAACAGAATGATTGTTTAATATCTCGTAACTCAGGCCAATGGGGATAGTATTTTTGGAGAGAAGTAGGTTTAAATCGTGATAAAAACAATCCAATCATAACGATTGTTTTACTCACCAACGTACCTCACGAATAATAATTTTACGTCCCCACTTAACGATTTTCGGAGACGCCAAGCAAAACATACTATGCATTAATAAAAAAATGGAGACAACGATCGTATGAAATTATACTTATGATAATAAAATGCATTATCATCACACCTGTGGATTTCCATAAATGCGGCAAACTTTCCTGTTATATATTTTTAATCTTCCTGTCATAGAACTTCTGGCACTATGCAGGCAGTTGATAGCATACCTTACCTAAACACATTTACACTCATCAAATTTACAGCAGTTTAGGTAAATCCTGATGTGTTAAATGTGGAGAGCAGGCATGAAATATACTTAAAAATAAGGGTTTAGCTTTCAACAGCAGCAGTTATCCAAAGAACACTTCCACTCACTATGCATTACATTCAGACGTACAACTCGTAACATGTGCTGGTCATCAGCTGGTGGTTTGACACGCTTTTCACAGCACAGCTTTATTCAGAAGGAGTGGCCTCTGCTACACATACATCAACTGGGAATATCAGAGACCATCTCCAAAAACCACTTGGAAATAGATTCTCACTGTTTGGACTCCATAGTCGGGAAAGAAACTATTTTTAAATGTTTCAAAAAAGACGGCACCTTGAATGCTAATACCAATATAAATGGTCTGTTACTGGACTTCGTGCCTGGCAGTGTTTGCAAGCTTGCTTTTTTTTGCTACTTGCTTCACGTCACACCGACACATATACGTCTTATGGCGACAATGGGACAGGAAAGGGCTAGGAGTGGGAAGGAAGCGGCCGTGGCCTTAATTAATGTACAGCCCCAGCATTTGCCTGGTGTGAAAATGGGAAACCACGGAAAACCATTTTCAGGGCTGCCGACAGTGGGGTTCGAACCTACTATCTCCCAAATACTGGATACTGGCCACACTTAAGCGACTGCAGCTATCGAGCTCGGTTCAAGCTTGTTTAATGCCCTGTTCACCTCTTCTCGTAAACATTTTAAGGCACAGTCCCGGACATTGCGAGTGTTGTGCTACTCTTCAGGGACTTGCGCCTTGCTACATATAAGTGACTGATCTTCGTCTTCTTCTGGATTTTATGATTTAAAATCGCGCAGTGCTAACCCCTATTATCTTATATTGCTTCTTGTGAAAGACCTATTCTTTAATTCTTTATTTTCCTACGCATTGTTTTTGTATTTTTAATCGGCTGATGATGACCCATATTGGTGGTTGAAACCAGTACCGCTTTTAACCAAATAAGAATGTAACACTACATTTCTTATTTACTTGTATTGAATAGGTTGAACCACTTAATTTCTTATTTCAGTTTAATTGTAACTCATTCCTGGTTGCCAGCGTTTCGCCCCCCATGTGCAAAGTTGGGCTCATCAGTTGGTATTTAGCACATCCACCAAGACGCATGGCCAGTGCATACTGTGGAGGCCACTATGTAGGCTACTTGGAGCCACCGGTAGTGCCAATGCACTATGAGAGACTTTGTCTCATTACCAAAAATTGATGCCTGCTTGGCCATCAGATGATATAGATGTTGATTCCCATAGGAAACCTGAAATATTTGTCCCAAATGAGTAAATTTATAATACTATTATTAATAATATTATAATATTAATCATTTATTTATTATTTATTTTAATTTCTTAGCCAACATAGGACTACTTAGTCAGGTTTATGGAAGTTCTTCTTCTTTTTGTAAGCCCAATAATGTTTCATCCTTTCTGAACGTCATTTTCTTTCTGCTTCTGGAACCACTCTTCCTATTCTCTGCTTGTTGAATTTTGTCTGTAGTCTAGTGTGTTTATCTTTCAATATTTTGAGTGTACTGGTTTTGAATTTTAAATCTTCCTTTGTAATACGCAACTCTCTCATGTCTTCTTTAAGTTCTGTGATCCATCTAATATTACTCTTACTCTTCCATAATTTTTCTATTATTTTTCTACTGATTCTATTTCCTGGTGACCATATTTGATAGGCCTAAGAACGATATTCATTTCTTTTTCATTGTGCTAGTCACAGGTTCTATTTCTTTATAAACTGTTTCATTGAAAACTAGTCTCCAGACTCCATTTACTTGATAATTTTTATTTGAACAGGTCCTCACTATTGTCCTTTCTAACTTGAGTACTCTATCTAATGCAACTGTGTTTGTTGTTTTGAATAATGTTTCACTTGCATATGTAATTTGTGGCTAGGTGACTGTTTTGTAGTGTTTCAATTTGGTTGTTATTGAGACACTTTTTATTATATGTATTCTTGGTAACATGCTGTGCTATAACCAGTTTATCTATTCTATTTTGCCATGCTGGTTTCTCGTTCAGGTTATATGTGATTATTTCACCTAAATATTTAAATTTTTCTACAATTTTTATTTCTTGGTCTCCCAGGTTAATTTTGTTTGCAAGCGGAAGTTGAGTTAGCATAATTTCTGTTTTTTCAAATGAAATTTTCAAACCAATATTTTGAGCTATTTCCTGTAAAGATTTTGTTGTTTTGTTTCTTGAATATCATTGGCCAGAAGAGCTAGATCATCACCAAATCCTAGACAGTCCAAATGTATGTTATCCTTCTGGGTTCCAATTTTTATATTTTTCAAGTTGTTCTTGGACCATTCCTTCATAACGTACTCTAGTGCACAGTTAAAAAGAAGAGGTGACAATCCGTCACCCTGTCTTAAACCAGTTGCTACCAAGAATGGTTCAGAAAGTTCTCCTCTGAACTTAATTTTAGAAATTGTATTAGTTAGAGCAAGTTCAATTAATTTGATTAGCTTTGGATGGAGTAGTAAGCTTTCTTGAAATCTATAAATGTTATTGAAAGGGCTTGTTTTGTTTTCTGTAATATGCCATGACTAGCTTCAAAGTTATTATTTGTTCAGAGCAGCTTCTCCAAGGTCTGAAGCCTCCCTGGTATTCACCTAACTCTTGATCAAGTTGTTCTTTAATCCGATTATATAGTATCTTAGAGAAAATCTTATATGTGCAGTCAAGGATGGAAATACCTCTATATTTGTCTGGATTATTTCTTTCACCTTTTTTATGAATTGGATTAATTATAGCTGTTGTCAATTGTTCTGGGAATTTTTCTGATATCCAGCGAGGAGCTCCTAAGAAACACGTGGCACCACCAGATCAGATTCTTCATTGCCGAAGAAATGAGAAAGAAGGGATTCACTGTACATGAGGAGGTACACGGACTGGCCATAAACAGTAGTTCACAGAGAATTGACATCATAGCCTTTAAAGACAACAGCTCTCAAGGATTCATCTTAGATCCGACTGTCAGGTTCGAGCACCACAGCGGTCAGCCAGAGGATGTCAATCTAGAAAAGATTAACAAATACAAATCCACTATCCCTTACTACAAATCTAAATACCACCTTCAGGAAATTGAAATAACAGGGATAATGGTCGGAGCTCACGGTACCATACCCCATCACTTCATTGCCACATGGAAGTGCTTCCAACTCCCAAGGAAGCTCATCCCCGAAATTGCAACTCTCGTCCTCCGAGGCTCCATCAAGATCCTGAGACACCACCTTTACAGCTACATCTCTGAAATGCCGCACTAATTACAGTATACTGTTCCTTCTAATTTAGAGTTTTCTTCAATTAACCCAATCGCATCATTTGACGACCCTAGCTCGTCATAGTTATTCGTGGCATATGAATCAAATGACGAGCTCTGCTCGCGGCGATGCACAGCTGTACATCAATCCATGTAGTTCAGTTACTAACCCACAGACGCCACTTGTATGCTTTCTGAGCTGAAGTTTACACATGTGGCTTCAGTTTTTTCCTTTTCACCAGGTTCTCACACACTTCCGGAACGAGAAATAAGATAATCTTTTTTTCATATAATTTTTCTCTTGTCAGTTGCCATCATGGCATCAAGCAGATGTGCTGGTGTTGATGAAGAAGGAATACGGAAGCTAATAGATAGTGTTTTAGAGAGTGACATTGAAGGCAGTGATGTTTGTGACGACGAAATAGACTCTGCAGTCCTTAGTTCGAGTCCTAGCGATGCGTATAATAGTTCTGATGACACGGAAAGTGATGCAAATAACGACAGTGTGTCGAGTCTTTCGAAATGAGCTCGCACCTTGACACAGACTAACTTGACTGACTGGAACTGGACAAAAAGTGACAATAAACCTGTTGTACATAAATTTAGTGAATACAGTGGGGTTAGTGAAAACTTACTGAAAAAGTTTGAAACGCAGCCACTATCTGAACTCTCAGTTTTTTGTGAATACATGAACCCTTTGTTTGACAAAATATCTGTCGAGACAAATTCATATGCAGCAAAACAGTTGAGCAATCCTGACAGAAAAAAGTTGAAAGACAATGACAAATGGTTTGAGACTACACTCAACGAAATTAGGGCATATTTTGCGTTAGTTATACTAATGTCACAAGTGCGAAAATCAAGAATACAGTTATACTGGAGTAAAAACAGGTGTATAAACACTCCTATTTTTCGTGAAACCATGAGCAGGGGAAGATTTATTATAATTTCATGATTTTTACATTTTGTTGACGATGAAAAAGTCGATAGTAGTGACAAACTAAGAAAGATTAGGCCTATAATACAACATTTCTGCTCCAAATTTTCAGAATTATATTTTCCTTCACAGGACATTGCTCTAGATGAAAGATAACTGGTATACTTCCCCAGATTTATTCAAAAGGATACACGACAAGCAGATGAATGTAATTGGAACTGTTAGACAGAACCGAAAAGACATGCCTTGCGATATCAATAAGACGAAACTAAAACGTGGAGAGTATGAGACGTGGGCTGCCAACAGTATATTGTGTGTGAAGTGGAAAGATAACAAGGATGTTTGCTTTCCCACTACTAAACACAAATCAGCTGACATGACAGGGACAGGCAAACTCAGACGAAAGAAACGACAAACCCCGAGGGAAGAAGTGATAAAGCCCAAGTGTGGCCTTGAATATCAGAAGGGGATGGGTGGTGTTGAACTTCAGGATAAGGTTACAGCTCTGTTCCCTGTCATGCGGCGCACAGTGAAAGGGTATAGGAAAATATTATTTTACCTCCTAGATATGTGTATTTTCAATTCCTTCACTGTGTATCACAAGATCACTGCTAACAGAAAGATGAGCTACACGGACTTCCGCACTAGTAGAGACTGTTCAGTTGCCAGAGTACTCGGTTCGAGGTCAACCTTCAGCGAGTACCACCCCAACCAGATTACAAGCTAAATCATGGGCCCACTTTCCCATGTGTATTCTCCCTACAGAGAAGAAATCAAAAGTCTCAAGGAGGTGTGTTGTGTGCTACAGCCGGGGTAAAAGAAGAGAAAGTTGTTGGCAGTGCAAAAAATGTGGCGTAGCTCTTCACTTAGAAGAATGTTTTGAGGTGCACCATACCCAGCAGACGTACTAAAATAGCGGCATTGGTAAGTTAATTACTTCGTTATCATGCATGCAAATTTTCAGAAAGGAATATTTACTGGTTGGTTTTGTATGATTTTCTAAATAACAGTGTGATGACGACGGCCGTAGAGCGGTATTTAAATGTGAGTAACAACAACAGTAAAGGTTTCCACCTATTCAATACAAAATATATTCACAATATTTTAAAATTACATGGAACTAGTTTCGACCCATCTAGGGGTCATCATCAGCCACATCAAAGCAAAGATCACTCTTGACGAAATCCTAAGAACATGGTTTTGTTTTTATCGTGGTATGTGTATCAATTAATAAGAGCTTTTCAAGTTCATCACAGTTCAAGAACATGTTCTTAGGATTTCGTCAAGAGTGATCTTTGCTTTGATGTGGCTGATGATGACCCCTAGATGGGTCAAAACTAGTTCCATGTAATTTTAAAATATTGTGAATATATTTTGTATTGAATAGGTGGAAACCTTTACTGTGTTGTTACTCATATGTTATTCTCAGTTCAATACAGACCAACAACATGAAATTTATAACCCTTTAAATGTGACTTCTTAGTGAACTCCTACGTTATTTAAATGTGAGGTGAATGGGTTAATAGATCTGTACAGAAAATTTGATATGTTTTACCTTGTACTTAGTGGCAGCCTGTAAATACAGGAGGTTGTTCCTAAATAAATGGAAATGTATACATATGGAGGGATGTCTGAGTTGCACTGCCAGCACATTTCCACATCTCTGCAAAAACCTGGTCTTCTCCACACGCTTTGTAGTTCTTCATTTCTTTAAGCACTGTTTCAACTTCTTTTGCTGTAGATGGGTTTATATTTTCTGGTTTTGTTTTTATCGTGGTATGTATATCAATTAATAAGAGCTTTTCAAGTTCATCACAGTTCAAGAGCTTGTTAAATGCTCCCGCCATGATTCCTGCGTTTTCCTTATTGTTATGCGCTATTTTTCCATCTTTATTTTTCAACAATAATGTAGGGGGAGGGGGTTGTATTTTTGCAATTGTTTACCAAAGGCTTTGTAATAATCTCTAGAAATGGTTTTGTAATAATTTTCATCAATAGAGTTTATTAGATCTTTTTGATATTTTCTCTTAATTCTTCTAATAGTTTGGGTGAATTCTTTTCTGACATTCTTGAGGTTCATGGGGTTTTCTTCTGTTTTTTGGGCTTGAAATTTCAACCAAGCTTGATGTCTTTTTTCATGCATTCTATCACAATCAGAGGTCCACCAGACATGTCTTTTCCTTGGATTTAATGGAGCTAGATCTTCTGCATTCTGTTTAAGAAATGGTATTAGGTCATCTAAATTGTCTGTAAGTCTTGTCATTCCTGTTCTTTGCTGATAATGGGCATTCTGGATTAAGTGATGAGAGTCGTATGTCCTTTTCTCTCGAACTCTATTTTGTCTTTTTCTTCTTAATGGAGTAAATTGATCTTGATTTTAATTAAGTAATGATCTGAACCAGTGTCCGTTCCCCTTAGAACTTTGACATTGTGGATTTCCTTGTGAAAGAATTTCTCCATACATACATGATCTAGCTGCCATTAATATTAATATTATTATAAATTTACTCATTCAGGACAAATATTTCAGGTTCCCTATATGAATCAACAGCTATATCACCTCGAATGCTCTCAATGCATGGCTGATGAGATGGCAGTTAAGATGACGTCATTTGGAATGATGACATGCCGGTAGCAGGGGAGTTGGCGCCACAAGACGATAATTCAAATGAAAGCAGTGATTTGAATTACTCAGGTTTACTGTGTGGTAGGCCTACTGTTCAACTGGCAGAGACAAATGACTGGCCATTAAATTATTTTGTATCAGTATTGGATAATATGATAATACCTTACCCCTTTTCTGTACGGGGTCGAGTATAAAGTGAGACGAATCTTCATAGCGAGTTTTTATGAACGTATGCCCTTCCTCCTCCCCTGCGAACTATGTGACATTGCCGCGGTGGGGAGGCTTGCGTGTCTCAATGAAGCAGATAGCCGAGCCACAGGTGCAACCATATTGGATGAGTATCTGTTGACAGACCAGACTAAGGAATGGTTCATCGAGAGGGGAGTAGCAGCCTTTCGGAAGTTGCAAGGGCAGCAGTCTAGATGAGTGACTGATATGGCCTTGTAATAATACTCAACATGGCTTAGCTGTGTTGATGCTGCTACACGGATGAAAGCAACGGAAAACTACAGGCGTAACTAACTCCTGAGGACATGCAGCTCTCTCTGTATGAATGATGTACTGATGATGGCTTCCTCCCGGGTAAAATATTCCGGAGGTAAACTAGTCACCCATTTGGATCTCCGGGTGGGGACTACACGAGAGGGGGCGATCATCAGGAAGATGGATACCGACATTCTGCGAGTCGGAGCATGGTATGTTAGAAGTTTGAATCGTGGTAGGTTAGAGAATCTGAAAAGGGAGATGATGGATAGACTAAAGTTAGATGTAGTTGGTATAAGTGAAGTACGTCAGCAGGAAGAATAGGATTTTTGGTCAGGCGACTAACGAATTATCAACACAAAATCAAGCAGGGGAAATGCATGGGTTAGTTTAATAATGAATAATAAAATAGGGCAGTGGGTAAGCTACTACGACCAGCATAGTGAAAGAATGATTGTCATCAAGACAGACACCAAACCAATGCCCACCGGGCGAGTTGGCCGTGCGCGTAGAGGCGCGTGGCTGCGAGCTTGCATCCGGGAGATAGTAGGTTCGAATCCCACTATCGGCAGCCCTGAAGATGGTTTTCCGTGGTTTCCCATTTTCACACCAGGCAAATGCTGGGGCTGTACCTTAATTAAGGCCACGGCCGCTTCCTTCCAACTCCTAGGCCTTTCCTATCCTATCGTCGCCATAAGACCTAACTGTGTCGGTGCGACGTAAAGCCCCTAGCAAAAAAAAAAAAACAAAACAAAAAAAAAAAACCAATGCCCACCACAATAGTGCAGGTCTATTATGCCCACTAGTTCAGCGGATGATGATGAAATTGAAAGAAGATATGAAGAGATAGAAGATTTTATACAATATGTAAGAGGTGACGAGAATCTAATTGTGATGGGAGACTGGAATGCAGTGATAGGCCAAGGAAAAGAAGGTAATACAGTAGGAGAATTGGGATTGGGACAAAGGAGCGAAAGAGGAAGTCGGCTGGTTGAATTCTGCGCCAATCATAATTTAGTCGCTGCTAATACTTGGTTCAAACACCACAAACGACGGCTGTATACGTGGACGAGACCTGGAAACACTGCTAGGTATCAAATAGACTTCATTATGATTAGGCAGAGTTTTAGAAACCAGGTGTTGGATTGCAAAATTTTCCCAGCAGCAGACGTGGCCACAACTTGTTGGTCATGAAATGCCATCTGAAGTTGAAGAAATTGAAGAAAGGAAAGAATGCAAAAAGATGGGATCTAGACAAGTTGAAAAAAAGAAAAGAGTGTGAGGGATTGTTTCAAGGAACACGTTGCACAAGGACTAAATGAAAAGGCTGAAGGAAACACAATAGAGGAAGAGTGGATAAAAAAAAAACGTATCAGATGTAAGGCTTTTCAGGCGTTTGCTCTATTAACCTGCGTTTCGTCTTAGGTCTGACACTAGACTCATCAGAGTGGGATGTGTTGTAACCATTTGATGACTACTAATAAATAAAATCATGAATAAAAACATATAAATAAAATTACTCAAAAACTTAATACAATTAATAAACATAATGAACCGAAATGTCCGTAGTATGGGCGCCAGAGTTCACCAGAATGGATCCCTCGAATTTAGATAAGAGCATGATAAACTGTATATCCCAGGGCGTGTACATAATGCTGCGTACTGGTACATCTGCTGCAGGCCTTACCTAACCTTCTGAAAACGATTAAATAGGTAGGAACTGCACCTAGGTTCATCAATAACTTCACTGATTCTAAAATAGCTAACTATATTCTTAACAAAATCCGTGCATGAGCACCTCATCAACATACAACATTATACATATAATACACACATAAAATATTGCTGGAAGACTCCATATTTACAACAATAATAATAATGAAAACAGTGGGAAAACGAAAGCGAGAACTAAGCTACCATTTGTAGATAGTCCGATGAACAATGTACATGTATGAAGATAAATACCCTTCACTGTCTCTATATCAATTCGACTTACCGATTCTCATAATCGGCAGTTATCACATCACACAGATATTGTACATTGTAATACTGTGTTCACATATTTTAACACTTGTTGTAAAGATATATACACACGTTTGTCGATCCTCAACATAAATTATGGAAAGTCTGAGATAGCTTTCACCAACATATAATGCCAGGCCGCCACAAGTGCTACAATACTTAATGCGCAAGCACTCTCCACAATCAGCCACTTTCCGCGAACATAACAAGACTACGCTCCACGAACGTTTGAAGTCCAGTCCATTGCAGCCGTGTCACTCCAGTACCGTGTATCAGCACCACTTCCTTCCCGTACAGTGCAACAGTTGTAGTTCTCTTAGGCAGTGTCACTGGTTGTAGTTATCTTCCTTCTCGTTCCTTTACAATCACTTTTCCAATCACCCTTACAATGTTTCTGGTTGCCGCCGTATGATCAACCTTTATAGACATCAACATCCCCCTCCTCTCAGATGATACGTCTGGATTGGTGCATGCCAGCCAATCATGAGTGATCTCAAGTCAAGACCAAGCCCTGAACTTCTCCTTGCTTCCAAGAGATAAACAAACACTCGGGAGCTTTACATGAATCATCGAATTTCCCTGGTACAACAACAAGCTCATCTCATCAGGCTGGGATATATACATGACTAATGGAATTTCCTGACACAAGTACATCACAACAAACACTGGGGTAGCCATATGACTCATTCAAATTACCAGAGTTATTAAAGCAATGTTTTCCCACTCGTGCAAAACAAATTACTCATACCTACATATGTGGATATCTTCCAGCTTACCAATATAAATGGCAAAATATACAAATGAAATACTGATGATAATAATAATAATAATAATAATAATAATAATAATAATAATAATAATAATAAATCGAATACTGACAATAATATCTATAACTTCTACATATAATTCGGGGGTGTGATATACGTACTATCACAGTGTCAGACCCTACCCACTGACGCTGGGTGTATGCAGGTGAGCTCATCAGAAGCCTATATATGAGGCACAGTCTGATAACTGCATACGGGAGATAAATCTCCACAATGGAATTATTGCCCGCCTAGCAATTCCGAATGGAAAATTCTAAATTCCCATGGAGGGAATTAGATATTTTTCACCAACAGTGCATGTCAAAAACATATCAGAATTTAGAATTTTCCATTCGGAATTGCTAGGCGGGCAATAATTCCATTGTGGAGATTTATCTCCCGTATGCAGTTATCAGACTGTGCCTCATATATAGGCTTCTGATAAGCTCACCTGCATACACCCAGCATCAGTGGGTAGGGTCTGACATATCCCACACTTCCTCTAAAGCATTACTTTGTCAATTTTATATAGTTTTCATCTAAACAGTGTTATGTGGCTGAAGATGTTGATAATATACGAAACATGTACCACTTTTGACCATTAAAAATTGCCTTAAGCAATCATTGTATCGACTAGGTGGAAAATAAATAAATACTTAATTGTGAATATCCCACTCTGACGAGTCTAGTGTCAGACCTAAGACGAAATGCAGGTTAATAGAGCAAACTCCTGAAAAGCCTTACATCTGATATGTTTTTGACATGCTCTATTGGTGAAAAATATCTAATTCCCTCCATGGGAATTTAGAATTTTCCATTCGAAGAGTGGATAGTCATAAAAAACGAAGTCAGTATGGCTGCTGAAGAAATGTTAAGAAGGAAGAAAAGATCAACTAAGAATCAGTGGATAACTCAGGAGATACTACCCCTGCAGGACGCCGTAAATACTTTCGGATTACATATTAATCTGTAACAGTTTTATGACATTATAACTTTAAATATTTGAACACTGTATATTGTGCTGATTAATATAGAAAAAGAACTACTTTAAAGAATACGTTTACATTAATTTATAATGAAATAAGAATCGCTTTCTAGCTACAAGGCAGTGTAAGATTTCTTAGTCACTGTCATCACTCATCTCACTATCTGTCGAGTCGTCTTTTTCACCGATGATGAATGGCTCCATTCTTTCGTCTCTATTTCCTTGGCCGAATCGCCTGTTTGAAGATTTTCCGCACGACTGAAGCACTTTTCCCAATCTGCAGCAGTCATATGGTCGATGGCTTCTGACGTGAGTTTTTCTACGTCCTTTATTTTGAATGTCTTAGTTCCTATCTGCCACTTCTCTCTTGAATTGAGCCCAAATCAATTCACATTCACTATCCATCTTTAACTGCACTTACAGTGCGAGCTCAACAGTTGCATGACAGGTAATGACTCGGGTAAGGTGGCCTGGAGCGGATAGGCTTCAGTTAGACAGCACTGCACGATCAGCGTTGCCAATCCGTGCCCGAGTGTAAGCGACTCTCGACCATCTGTCGCTTCGTTCCCATATCTGACAACAGCGCAGTTTTCCTCACCCGCCTCATTTGGTGGTCGCGACAATAGTTATAAACAATAACTTTTTCACTTTCAACAATGTCATATATCAACAGGACGGTTTGGAAATGGGATCACCAGCCTCAGGCATCTTGGCAGAAATATATCTAGATTTCTTTGAACACACCAAAATTGACAATAAATTTGAAAACATTCACTTCTGGGCCAGTTATGTTGACGATATTTTCGTAATTATGGATGAAAAATCAATTAACGCTTCCACCACCTTCCTAAGACTTAACAGTATTGATCCTCATATCAAATTCACACTAGAAACTGAAACAAATTAAGAAATAAACTTTCTAGATTTAACTATCACTAGATAGTCTGATTCTTTAAGTTATAAAATATTCAGAAAACCTACTCAAACAGCTTCCACCATTCGCCAAGATTCAATGCATTCCCAGTCCCGCAAATGAGCTATATACAATAACATAGTTCATTGAGCTTTCAGCATACCTATGTCCAAGAAGGATCTAAAGAATGAAATAAACACAATCTGCGGAACTGCAAAATCCAATGGTTTCAGCAATCATTTTATAGAAAGGATAATCAACAAACACAAACATCGCCCTAAAACTACCCTCAAAAAAGAAATAACTAAACCTATAACATTTTCCACCTTCACATTCAACAATGATATTTACAAGATAAGTAATATCTTTAAGAAACAAGGCATTAAAATAGCTTTCAAAACGAGCAATAAGAACATGAACATTTTACACAATACACATATCAACAAGACCAGCAGTTTTTTAAAATCAGGAGTTTACAAGATCAAATGCAATACCTGTGACAAGTCCTACATTGGGCAGACCGGAAGAAACTTCAATATAAGATACCATGAGCACACTAACGCAATAAAATATAATTTTTCAGCTATCGGCCAACACATGCAAGATTTTAACCATAATTTCACCAACATCGAACAAGACATGGACATTCTTGAATTAGCATATAAGGGTCCTTTACTCAACACAATGGAAAATTACTACATAAAACCTAGACCAACATTTTAACACCAATTACAATATTAATGAAATCTCAAAGAAACGCAACATCCTTTTATCACATTTCTCAGAAACAATAATTCAGCCAACCAGAATTCAATCCTAAGTTTAATTAAAGGTACTTTTCTGAAACAATTACCCTTTCTACCACACCCTTCAGCTCCGCCTTAAATTCCCCCTCCTCCACTCTGCCCAACCCGCATGCGCCTGCCTCCTCACCTTCCTCCCCTCCCATGTATCTCCCCCGTCACCAGTCGCACACTACCAGCTAAGCTGCACACACCGCCACGTAAGGTGAGTGTCCATTCGCTTGGTTGTTATCTATTCTTTCCGCGTACTTTGCGTTTTTTTACTGGCTTTTCTCAATTTTAATAGGTCCCATTTGTTCCGCTATGAACTGAAAGTTCCACCCATTAATATCACCACGTGCAGTGTCTACTTACAACTCCAAAAGTATTCTAAAACTTCATATTCAGTCTGCACAGTTCCAACAATCAACCCTGCAGCCATATCAACATAGCTTGGTTACCTAATACACCAAGTATCAAATTTTCTGCTTAAGCTGATACAGTGTATAATCAACTCCTCACAGATTCTTCTAGAGAGTATCATCTACATATTTGTACATACTTGTATACTTTTATTGTGTCACGTTATATTGTGTTCATTCTTAGTACCATAGTACTCGGTCCACAACCATAATGTATTACCGGGACCTACTGAATTATATCTGAAACACCATGTGTCTAAAATTTTACTCAAGTTGATCTACAACATAGAGCATCTCACTTGTACTTTTATACCCAGACTTTTTAACGTGTTTGGTGTACTTGTATTATATATTGCCCACCTGTGTCACTCGTAATATTTCACTTTCATTTGCAACATTTTGAGCACCATAGCACTCCACACATCATAGTGTTAATTATATATTCATGATGTTCTTACTGCTTAGAAACATGTTTTAAGATTTTGTCAAATATTGTGTATTGTTTAAATATGGCTGATGATGACCCAGAGTAGGGTTGAAACTAGTCCCATGTAATGTAAATACATGCAGTGGAAATATAACTATATATTGAATAGGTGGAAAACTTTTCTGTTTATAATTTATATGTAATCCTCAGGAACCTCCTTATTCTCCCAGACAATCCTGAGAACTCGGGTATGTCCACTGCAGGCCTACAGCTCCAGCTGCCTTTATCATCTCCACTGAAATTTCACCTATCCTAGCAGTTTCTCCATTCTTCAGCTACCTCTGTGGATCAGTGGTAGAGTTATAAAAGAATTTTATAATTTTAATATATCATCTTCAATACGGTTTTAATATGAGATTAATCACATGTAACTTAGTGGTTGAGTGTCAGCCTCCGGATCCCAAGATAGCGGGGTTCAAACCCGGCAGAGGTAGTCGGATTTTTGAAGGGCGCAGAAAAGTCCATGTCGTACGATGTCGGCTTGTAAAAGATCTCTGGTGACACATTTGGTGTTTACTCGAAAATATTAATTAAATCTCAGCCATAGACACCCAAGAGAGTTTCAGTTTACTCAGTCTGCCATCTAGTGGGCCTAGAGTAAAACAGAACGTCAAAATTGACGAGCGGACAGCCAGATGGTGTCAAACTGAAATGTCTGCACACGGTAGCTGAGGCCATATGATGATTATTATTATTATTATTATTCTCCATTCATCTTTCTTACCGCCATTTCAATTTCATTAATTGTAATTTCTTTATCCATTTCTTCATCAACTACTGTAATTGCCTTTCCTGGTGGTCCGTTGAATGACTGTCATTAGTTTTCATGTTCAGCAACTTCTGAACATACTCTCTCCATCTATTTCTTATTTCTTCTGGCTTTGTTAATATTATACCGCCTTCATCCTTCACAAATCCGGTGTTTACTTGACCTCTCTTTTTGTTTCTTAAGTTACCATACAATAACATCTTGCTGCCCTGCATATCATCTTTCAGTTTCTGTGTGAATAAGGTCCAGCTTTTCTTCCTCCACTACTTTCTTGGCTAAATTCTTTGCCTCCACATATTTTCTTCTACTTTCTTGAGTCTTAGATGTTTTCCATGCCATTTTCTTTTCCTTCATTTTAATTTATACCCTATCATTCCACCAGTGTGTCTCTTTGTCTTTCACATTTCCTGATGTTCTAACACATACCTTTTCCACATCCAACCAGTGCTTCCTTAAATCTCTTCCATGCATCTTCAACCTTCCCCATCTCCATCCTGGGTACCAAGCGTACTATGTCCCTTAGAACTGTTCTAAAAATCTTCAAGATCATAATTACGTATTCAATTATATTGAATCATATTATAATTATATATACCCTATAGGTACATTTTCGTGAACTAAGCAAATACTTGATCATTAATCTATCCTTCAATCTCCGTCAGCGTATGAAACTACAGTACTTGACGTTGTAAACACCGCGCCGATCTTCTGGAGCTTGCAAGTTACTTCAGTTGAGCTGCTCGTCTCCGGCTTCTTCATGACTTTAGATCTTCATATTTGGATTGTGTTGCGACTTTGTGCCTGACGGTGTATGCAGTCTGGCTCATTTAACTGTTCACTGCTTTTTGTGAACATTGTGAGACAGTGCCAAACATTGCGTGTGCCGTGCTGATGCTCGGAAGATTACGCATTACTTCTTTTAAGTGACTTACATTCCACTTCGTCTGAATTTTACAGTGCCTACTCCCGTCATTTTTATATCGCCTCTTCAACTGATATTGTGTGGACTTGACCGTTAACTTCTTTCTTACTTATGCATTGTTTTTCGAGTTATAATCGGCTGATGATGACCCAGACTGGGGTCGAAACCGGTACCATTTCCACTTTTAATTAAATAAGAATGTAATCTCTACATCTCTTATTTACTTGTATTGAATAGGCTGAAATACCATATTTATTATTTCCATATCCAAATGGCTCTACAACATATTCCTTTCCTTGTCTTTCCATTCCAACTTGTGCATTTAGATCTCCCATCAATAACACTTCTTTATCTTCTATCTGTCTCTCCACTTTCTCTAAAAAGTCCTCTAGATGTTCACCTATGCAACCCTTTTGTGGGGCATACAACTGAAATAGATCTTTCATGCCATTTTCAAACTGGAGTCTCATCACCATCATTCTATCACTGACACATTTTGTAGATTACACGTATTCTTGGTTTTCTTTTCCACTCCAGGTCCTCTGCTGTAATACAGCCTGTATCCCTCTTTCAGAGGAATCTCTCCCGTACCCCTCTTCTTGGTCTCACACAGTCCAAGTATGGCTATATCTTTTTCTTTCATGAAGTCAACCATTTCTTCTGACGGGGTGTCAGGACATTTACTGTCGCAATTTTGATGTAGTTTGGTGCTGGTTGCCCACTTCTTACAGTTCCCCCAGCACCAAAAGAGCTGTGCGTCGCTTTTATCAGGGTACGCCCTAACCTTTACCGAGGCACCGTATCTACTTTATTCATACAGGCTATTGTTAGGATGGGCTCACCTCACCCAAAGGCATTTTATACCTGCTGCCAGGTTCAAAATTAGGCCGCCCCTACCATGGAGACAAGGGGAAAAAGATCCACATGGGTCGACACCCCGAACAAATAGCTTAAAAAAAAAAAAAAAAAAAAAAAAAAAAACAAAAACAAAAACAACAACTTGGAGACAGACGCCTTTCGTAGCCGCTCCTCTGGAGTCCATACCGAAGTTCATCTTCACCGCCGTAGATGCAATTGAGGACTTCACCCATAACCCAAGGCAAGGGCCCTCCATATTTATGACCCCTGGAGAGAGGGTGTCCCAGTATTTTAAAGCCCCCAGGAATTGGGTTAACTGTTGAACAATATTCTGCAAATAATATTTCCACTGACATAATCAATAGTGTGGTTAGTTTCACTGTTATGTACTCGAAAGTTCAACATGACCAGTGTATTCACCATGAAAAGACTTTCAAACTCAAGTTGGTTGTTGACGGGAAGGCGATACAAGTGATCACCAATGATAAAATCCATTTAATTTTCCCAGTCAGCTACAAATTTTGCAAACACAACTCACGATGACGCTCTTCAGTATGAAAGTGTTCTAAATAATCACCTAGTACAGGTACAATCCTTCGGGTTTCCATGATAGTAAATTATCACACGGAGGATCTACTCACTTTGCTAACCACCAGAATGGAAAAAGTGTTAAAATTTCTCCAAAATCACTTTAAGCTGGCAAATATAGGGAGAACTACAGAAGAGACAGTAAAATCATGCTGAATGTTCCTTCTTGACCAAGTGACTCTGTATCACACAGACGGGAAGAAGCCTAAGTAAAGCTGACCAGGAAGACGTCTGAATGTGAATGCTTGCTTGCTCCCTTCCACCTCCCCTCTTGCACCTCATGCCTTGGTGCTCTCACTCTCACGTTTCCCCTCACAGTCCATGTGGCTTGGGTGTAGTGGTGAGAGTCATAGCCAATGAGTAAGCAACATTTTCGTATAATAATTTTAAAATACATGGATACACATTTTGATCTTTTAACACGTTGAGTGCCACAGCGGACACCGGTGTCTATTTTTGGACTTTTTGCTAGGCCACGATGGATACAGGTGTCCACTGGCTCAAAATTGGTAAAGTACGCACTTTTCCAAATTTATACGGAATTTGACCATATAGAATATTTGTCAGATCCCATTCACGCACCAGGCTTCAAAATTATACATTCAGGTACCGCCTTAGCCCCAGCCGACGTAAGTTTCCCAACAGGCCACAGCGGACACCGGTGTCCGCCTTAATTTATTTTAGTTTTTGACGTTAATTTTTACTTTTGCGTTAAAAGCGTTGTAGTGTTGCTACTGTAACACCAGAGAGCAAACATACAGTTTTGGCCCACAGAGCAAAATTTTAAAATTTTGCTTGGCGCTCAATGTGTTAAAGACACGTTGCTTATCTACAGACCAAGAGCTTCCATCAGAGTGCTTTATCAAGTCAATCTGTTCAGCTGTTCTCTCAAATGAAGGTGAACAAAAATCAGCCTGGTATTTTAAATATATAGATTAGCAAATGAAGAGTAGAGATGTATTTTAAAACAAATTAAGACTGAGTAAATTATTCTAAGAAAAAAAAAAAAAGAAGCAGCCACCACACTTCACCTGTGTTGACTGTACTTTTATATCTATCCAAACATGAGGAAGGATTTAAAAACAGACTAAACTGTAATGTTTTTAGTAATGATTTATTTAGTTGTATACTGCATTACAAACATACTGAAAAGTTCGAGGTAGTTACCACGACTGACAAAGTTTATCTACAGAAGTGTATCAAAAGCAAATTGCTTAAAATATAATTAAAATTTCTATTACACTATACATATGTTTCTCATCAGAAGGAATACACTGCACTTCTTTCTTCTAATCAAAATAATCATCAACATCAATTTCAGGGTTTAGCAAGTCCTCACCATAGATACTCAAATCTAGTTGATCCAATATCAAATTTTCACACATTTCTTCCAAATCTGTTTCTCCTATTAATACAGCACCTTCCAACTTTCCATCTCGCATGACCAGTTTTACATATTCCATACCTCTAGAAACACGAAGGAGTATCTCATACTCTCCATTAAGCTTCTGGCCATTAAATAGGCCTAATAGAACAACTTTAAACCCAAAGAAGTTTGTGACATGAGAAAACAACTCAAAACAAAAGTCCTGATAAACCTCTTCGTTTTTATAAGAACCAACCATAGTTTTAGCAGCATACATCCCCATCTGCCGTGCCTGTGTCCACAGTCTCATTTGAAACCAATGACGAGCATGTTCCCACGAAGCTGTACACACATCACCGGCAGCAAAAACATCCTGAACTGAAGTCTCCATCAGCCAGTTCACTTTTATTCCTCCATCTGCTGATAATTCTAAATCATTACCATCAACGAACATTGAACTATTGGGAATAACTCCAGTAGCAGATACAATGAAGTCACAGCCCACAATCTTCCCATTTGTGAGTTCTGCATACACAGGCCAATCCTCTCCTATACTATGCATATCCTTTGAATCTAAAACTTTCTTTACTTCACATTCATATTCAATAGAAACTTTGGACTTGTTGGACTGAGTTCTAGACAAGTTGATGTTTGCATGCCAGTCTGGCCCTAAAGCTGCACCATGGCCCTCACCGTCTTTCCCGGGTGATGCTGTATATTTCAGTCTCTTTACTGTCGAAACAGGCTTTTTAGGTTTATCTTTTTGGAGTTGACTTAGAAAAAATTCTGCAGCTCCTGGATCAATGAATGTGGCAGATATGTGCTTGTCTTTGATAGCCCATACAATCTCAATACCCTCCAATTCATGAACAACTTCAGTAGCAATGCCTCCGTTGCCCACCACTAATATTTTACGAGCAGTAGCTATCCGTTTCTCAAAATCTCGAACAGATTCAGTGTCTCGTATTCCAATAACATAAGGATTTCCTTCAGCAATAACCTTTGGATATGCTCCAGTACATATACATAATTTCTCATACTGAATGTATCTACCATCCCTAGTTATTATAGTATGGTCTGCAGAGTCCAACTTTACAACAGAGTCATGAATCACAGACAATGATGGGTGAGCTGCACTCAGGGCTTCTGCATCTTTTTCTTCCACATCAAACTGAGTTAACATTTTTGTGAGAGGAATGATGTTAGTAACAGTTTTTACAAAAGGTGATGCCGTAATTAAAATAATCCTCCTCTCAGGACAGAGGAAGGACAATCCTTCAACACATGATACACCAGCTATACCTCCTCCAACTACAACAAACGTTGCACTATCAATTTCACCAGCCATATTTCAGTAATTGTCTACCCTCAATTATATTCTACACTTTATAATACTCTGAGTAATCATAGACTCGAAATGGAACGTGGAAGGTAAGGAATCCGTAATCTTTGGCTTTCTCAACAGCAACTAGCAGTTCAAGATGGCGTTTCTGGCAAAGTCCTGTCTTCCTAGAAAAGCAAAGAATTGAAAAAATGAATGTTACAACATGAAGAATAAAAAGCAATGATACAATACACAAACACGAAATGTATTACTTTACAAATCATCACACACTTGAACAGCATTCAAAAATTTAGTGCTAAATAAACATGTTATTTTATTTTTGACACTGTGGTAATTTTGCATAACAGTACAATATTGAACCACAGATAGTGAAACTTCAATTCTCTGTTCTGGACGGGCCACGGGGGTAAAAAAGAAAAATAACATTAAAAAACAAAACATACGGTATGGGAAAATAGAAAATATGGGAACGACTTAAAACCATTAACAATTTGGCTAAACATCACAATAATTTTATCTATATACTAGCTGATGTACCCGTGCTTCGCTATGGAATTCTGCATTGTATACAGAATTGTAGGTTAGGTAGTGTACACGTTGTGAGCAAGACTGTATTAAATTGCATAACTCTCAATGTTACCTTAGAAACGCAACAGAGAAATCACTGAACGTCTTTTCTCATATGAAGACTGCGTTAGGAATTTTCATTGTAATGGTAGGCCTGTTTGCCTACCATCAGTCACAATCAGGTTGGGGAATTTCATTATAATGGCAGACACTCACTCTCCACCTGCCTTTTTACATCCTCAGAAAGACTGTCTTAGTGGTTTTCCCAACTGAAATCAACATAAGTCATTACAATGACGTCCGTAGGAATGGCGTGAGCAAAAGCAATGATTTCACATGAATTACTCGATCAAATGAAAAACAACACATTTTCTCACTTTTAACTAACAGTACTATGCTGCCGATCTAACAGCCCAAAGTTCCAGAGCTGGAATGACCAGGCCGCACACAGCCGTGATCCGTGAACACTCTTAGTTTTTTTTTCAGGGAGGGGTTCAAATAGTGGAGAGTCCCAGGGCAAAAGCTATGCCCTTTTACTAACCTGTTTCCTAGGAGTACCGGATGAGTCGGAAAATCTCAATTCACTACACGGGCGGTGGAAAATTCAATCTGACTTGGAGGCAAATTTTTCCTCCAAGCGAGAGGAGAAACCCCCTCTTCACTGCTAATTTTGAATGAAATGAAAGTGAAGAGGAAGCAGCTCTCTTTAAGAAACGGCTCTTTTCAGGGTTGAATTTTGAGTTATTTAGTGAATTGTGGTGCTATAATTTGGAATATGCCTAAATTGTAATTCTAGACCAGGTCATACTACTACTACTACTACTACTACTACTACTACTACTAAGTGAGGCTCTGCATTAAGTGTGCACACTGCTCATTCAAACAGCGTGTCAGAGTAGGGATCGAATAGCTGGAATACTACGATGAACCAGTGTGTTATGTACCAGCAGTACGGTATCAGAAAATGAACTAGAAGAATGATATGCTAAAGAAAAATGTTTTCTAACTCCTCAGCTGTTTCCCGCCAATATTCAGTCAGGCTGTTATACTTGGTACGTAGCAGTAATCCCATCTATCGGATTTCAGCGGCAGCATAGGAGACAAAGATCATCACAAACAATAGTCAATGTAATGTTATTGTTGATCAATGTTATGGGCTTTCAATATTGTAGGCCTTCACATTTAGTTTTCTTCCGACTCTGAAATATCACTCTTATTACAGTCGGTACGGTAAAACTCAATAAAACATAAATGGTCGGAATTTGTATTCTCTATAACTTTCGCTATATAGTACTTTTCGATAGGACCAATTACATAGATATTTAAAAATTATATTTTAGGTCCCTTCCCCTAAACTACTGTACAATTTCATCCAGGATGAATACAACTGTTTTTAACTTAGACTGTAGTTTCTTATTCCCACACTTTATATACCGACTTACGTTAAATGATATTATTTTCTTGTGGCTCGCGTCTATATGGACTTGACAACAAAAATACAAATTCATGAATATCTGTGTTATCAAAGCCTGTACGGTAACAATGAATGAGATAAATGATCGAAAATATAATTCTATATAACTTTAGTTATGTAGTATTTATCGATAGGACAACTAATAATATAAATATTTGAGAATTAAATTGTAGGCCTTCCCCATAACAACCATTTCACTAACCCTGCATAAAATGATTTATAGCCTAGATTGTAGTGGCTTATCCCCCGACTTCGCATACCGGTTTTCATTAAATTCTCTTCAGTTGTTTCCTCGTAATGCGTGTACATACATACATACATACATACATACATACATACATACATACAGACACACAAAAATTACGGAAAAGTAAAAAGTGCATTTCCTTGTTACTATGGACATGACCGATACAGAAATACCATTCTTTTCAAATTCTGAGTAATGTACAGACAAAACTCTTATTTTATATATATAGAGATAATCTTACAAAAACAAGACTTTTAATATTGATATTTCAAATTCAGTTTTATCATGGAAACTGTCAATTTCCCATGAACCCTTCTTTCAGGTCAGTAACTGTGACCAGACAAGTTTGCCAAAAAACAGTTTTCTAGTTCTCTAATTGAAGAAACTAAAACACTTGTTAGAGGCACTCTATAGCTCAGAATGCCTTTTGCAGAATAAGGAAATAAAAATTGAAAACCTAAAGAAAGAAAGAAAGAAAGAAAGAAAGAAAGAAAAAGAAATTTCTACTGAAGTTCCAGGACGAGTTAAGGGAAAAGACTATCATTTACTTGGTGACAGGAAAAACTGAAGAGCTATACAGGCATGCAGAGAAAATTAGAAACAACACGTAAGAGAAGTGAAATTTTATGGCCAAAATTAATTTTGTTGTAGCCCACATCACCTAAGTAAAGATGACCACAAAATGGGCTCAGGGGACAAGAAAACATGGAAAAGTTGGAATCCATACAAATGATATCTGGAATCTAGTAGTGTTTTGAACTAAGGTTGATAAATTCAAGGTGTTCCAAGAACATACAAAAGTCAAGACCATGGGTCAGAAGAAAGAAGAAGGAACCTCAGCAAAAGGATAAAACAATTCTAGTAGGAAAAGAAAAAAAAAAACATTGTGAAGAAAAGGACCGAAAGTCAGATTTCTCATTTTTGAGATTTTTTTGTTCTAAAATTGGCATAAGATACTGAGCATTTAACTCTCTTGGAGCCAGGCGGTACTGCGAGCGTCCGCCCTTTAAATTGCCAGAGCCGATGAGATCGGCCTTTAAATATCCGTGCGGAAGTTGCCAGAGCCGATTACATCGGCCGGCTGGAAATTCTGTGATATACATACTTTTTTGGCAGTCTATAGTGACGTGCATACTTTTGTGACAACCTGTAGTAAAGGGGCTACAAGTTATTGTGTGCCTGGCCTTGCTTTGGAATTTCTAAGAGGGTGTTCTAGCTTTCACAAGAGTTGTTTCCTGTGTTTAGAAATACCGCTAACCGGTCAGTACAAGATTGCTCCTTGCAGTGAGTGGATTCTTGACAGCAGAATGGCAAGTAGTTCACGTGATATATTTTCAGCAGGTATTGATGACGATAAATTAATGGAATATTTGGAACAATGCGAAGTGAACGCGGATGATTTATCGGATAGCGATAGTGAATTTAGTTCAGAGAGTAGTGATGAAATTATACCAGACACGCCCCCGGGATCACCACAGCTAAAGAAGAGGCGTTTATTTGTTTCTAATGGCAGTAAGGCTACTGTGAATACTGTTGTTGATGAAACTACTGATGACGATGATGATGATGTCTCTGGAGAACATTTTGTGGAAATTTCTCCCAATGAACCTGACAACATTCCTCAGTCTCCTGTTTCGTTCATGGAACTTCCTGGACCTAAACATGCCCCTGCGCCTGATTCTCCGCCCATATCATACTTCAATTTATTTTTCACTTTTTCTCTGCTAAACCTTATAGTCACCGAGACCAATCGCTACGCTGACCAACTCCTTACTTGTAATGAACTGTCACCTAATTCCCGCTCTCGATGTTGGAGACGCACTACAATTGACGAAATAAGGGCGTTCATAGCTGTCATCATGAATATGGGACTAATAAGAAAACCTACCATTGTTTCGTACTGGAGTACTGTAGACCATTTCATTACCCCTTGGTTTGGTGAAATGTTCTCAAGGAATAGGTTTCAGCTTATTTTGAAATTTTTTCATTTAGTTGACAACAGTAAGCTTTCTCCTCCTGGCTCTCCAAACTACGATCCCTGTGCTCGATTCCAGCCTCTTGTAGATCATGCTAATAGGCTATTTAGACATCATTATACTCCTCATCAGCAACTTTCCATAGACGAAAGTTTAGTTGGAACTAAATGCCATACACAACTACTCCAATACATGCCGAATAAGCACCATCACAAGTGGGGGATAAAATTTTGGATGTTGTGTGATGCAGTTAGTAAGTATTGTGTTGGTTTTTATACCTACCGAGGAGCAAGATCCACTGAAGACAGAAACGAAATCAGAATTAATGGACTGGCCTACACTGTAGTGACCAAACTCATGTCCCTAGGGAATTATTTTATGGAAGGTTTTCACGTTTACGCAGATAATTATTTTACGTCAATCCCCCTTGCAAAACATTTATACTCACTTGGAACATTTATTACCGGCACTATACGAAGAAACAGGAAGGGACTACCAGATGCTGTGAAAAAGCCATTTAAATTAGTTTGTAATAAATATTTCAGACAGGGGCCAATTTTACTAGTGGGATCCAAACAGAAAAAATCTCAGAAAAATCAGGTGGTGCTTATAAGTACACGCGGAGCTGCAATAGAAACAGAAGTGCCTGCAACTGCTAGAAACATTAATCAACCTAAGAGGAAACCTAACGTGATCTTAGACTATAATCGTTATATGGGTGGCATTGATACAAATGACATGATGGTGTATTTTTATTTAGATGAACGTAGAACTTTGAAATTCTGGAAAAAAGTTGCATTCAATATAATTTCGAGAATGGTCTTAAATGCTTATTTGATGTATTTAGAAAACTGTAACGGAAAGAAAATGACTAGGCTCCAGTTCTACTCCAGTATAATTGAATCCCTGAGTACTGAATGGTTTGATAATAGACAAAAGATTATCACGAATATTCCCGTGTGTGGCGTAAAACTGTTGTCAGGTACATTAGAAAGACGGTGCGTTGTATGTAGCTCTCCGCAACAGAGAAAGAGGTCGCGAACTGTGTGCATCAAGTGCGAATAAAGGCCTGCATACTAAATGTGCAGCTCTTCATAAATGCCCTAAATAAAAAATTTATTTAAAGTTCTACTTGAACAAAAAACAGAGATTTTATATGACGTTGCGTTACGCTTTTTATTGTTCCTATTAGTGTTAGTGATAAGTGATTAGTGTTAGTGTAAATAACCTTAAGTGCTTCAACAGTGGTCTCAAACTTTGAACAACATTATATAGCGGTGACGAGTCTTCTTCTCAAAAATTTTCGGTGAGTAAATTTATTTTGTCATTTTCCTTCTTTTTTACTAGTGACATAGTAAATTAGTGTTTGCATTTTTTGTTTTTCTTTTTCTCGTTCAGAGCAATTATTCTGTTCATAAATGAATTCTCTATCATTACGCAAATGCCGGTCCCCACGGGTCAAGTGTAGTGTGCCTGCCTCTCACTCGGAGATCATGGGATCGATTCCCGGACAGGTGAACGATTTTTACCTGGGTCTGAGTGTTGGTTCGAGGTCCACTCAAACTAAGTGATGACAATCGAGGAGAGATCTTAGGCTAAGAGAGCTACCTTGGTCATGAAAACCATGAATAATGAACGAGAGAATTCGTCTCACTGACCATGCGTCACCTCGTAAACAGCAGGTCTTCGGACTGAGCAGCGGTCGCTTAGTAGACCAAGGCCCATCAGGGCTTTAGTGCCATAGATGTTTTAATTACGCATATTGTATTGTATTGTATTGTAAGATGTTTTTAAAAATAGATACTGAAACAGAAAACTAGAAAAGGGGATTTCCGATAAAATAAAAACTATAATCTCAACTATTATTTTTTACTTTTTAATAACTCAGAACTATTTGTATACAATCTACACCACATATATAAAATTTATCTTAAGTGTTTGCCATACATCGATATATACATGAATTTTATCGGTGAGTAAAATTGTCTTATTTTCATTAGGGACATACGTTTGAATTTTAATTTTTTATATTTTTATTTTTCGCGTTCAAAATAATTATTTTATAGAATTATATTTAGAAATAAATTCTGCATTTAGACGTATATTCTTTTGTATCGTAGATGATATTTTCAAAGTAGATATTGAGAGAGAAAGTGCAAAAATGTTTTTCTCTTCCTAAAAGTAAACGTTATCGACAACCATAATATCAACAGTAATACTTTTTAATTATTTATATCACTCTAAATCAGTTGTTTATTTTATGTAGTCGACGTGTAGAAAATTTCTTGCCGGTATTTGACATACACCGGTAGATATACGCGAATGTTAAAATGCACGTAATTCTACTAAAAACGGCCTGGCACTTTACAGTAGTAGAGTGCAGGCGGAGCTCTGGCCTCTTCCAGCTGCTAGTGAGCGGCCGACCAGATCGGCTCCTGGCTCCAAGAGGGTTAAAACACATTCATGCTTCTAAGAGCAATACTTCAGAAGATATTATTTTTGCACCCCAAATACTTCTGTTTAGCTCTGCTGTAAAATCTCCATTGCCGATCTCTGGATCTCTTTCCGTGCAAGAGGTCACATACGTAGTAAATTTTTCAAGTCTTGTATTGCATAAATTAATATTAGTCTACTCGACTTTGAAAAAGTTATGTTGTACTCAAGAATGCAGTTTTGAATGCAGATTCTCAAAAGTTCTTGAATGCATTATATTGAATATTTCATCACGGATCACAAGCCACAAATTGGAAGAAAACATCAAAATTCAAGAAATTTTGGTTTATTCGTGACCTTATGCTTGGCTGCGAAGTGCGTTGAAATACTCATTGCACAAGCCAGTATAGGTGGGAAATGATTCAATCTTGAGTGTGCCCTGAGAGAAGTGCCAGAAATCTGCTTGGTGATACAGTAGTAAAAGGTCTGTTAAAAATAAACATCTAATTAACCCTAGACATAACTTAGATCGTTCAGTCTTCAAGCAGAGATGTTGGAATGCGCTCTGTCTCCTTCCAATTACGGCCATTCATTTTAAGCTTCCGTGGTTTCCCTTGACTCTACCAGGCATATACGATGTGAAGATGGTCCTTTAACCAAACTCGTCGAGGTTATGCTGTACCTGACAAGGGAAGTAACGTAAGAGAGGCAGACACTTATCTCGAATTTCTTCTGACACAATCATTGCACTGTAAGAGGATAATGTGTGGAGGATCGGCATCCAGATTTAACTGCAAGGCTAAATCATATCTGGAATCATGGTATGCAAGAACGACGGGTAGCAAGCTGGACATCAGAGGCAGCTCAGATTTGTGGTGTGGAGGGGTGTATATGCATGCAGTTTCTTGGCCCACTCTGAAGCTGTATTGTTTCACTCGTCAGTCACTCACAAAAGTATAGCAGAAATTACTGGTATTAACTGCACGATGATAAGTTTTCAGTACACCAAGCACAACGAATAACAACTTCATTGTAGCACTGTTCTTCACACGTTTCTTTCTTCTAAAATAATGTTATTGTTTTTACATCCCACTAACTACTTTTACGGTGTTCGGAGACGCCAAGGTGCTGGAACTTAGTCCTGTAGGATTTTTTAATGTATCAACACGAGGCTGACGTATTTGAGTACCATCAAATACCACCGGACTGAGCCAGGATTTAACCTGCCAAGTTCAGTCAGAAGGCCGGCGCTTCAACTGTCTGAGCCAGTCAGCCCGGCTTGCTTCCTTCTTTCCCAACAATATTTAGCGGGCCCTACAAACTTGGGAAGTTGCTCTCTTGTGTAATTTGTTGCTAACCATGAATACTTGATTATATCCCGAAACCGTGGAGATGAAGGACTGCAATTTAAGGATTGTGTTTCTGTGATGAACATCAACTTTAACATCATTATGAGAAGTTGGAATTTCTGTTAATCAATGGTAAAAAGCTTTCCACTGCTGGAAGAAATATTTGTCTAATGGTTGAATAATACCCGTGGTCTCTGGAGGAATCTGAAGCAGTTTGACTGTTTTTTCATGGAGGGATACCTTAAAACCAAGTTGTATCAATGTATGTGGTCCACAAATCGAAAAGCAGGGCACAGTTGTCTTCAGAGAATAGGAAAAAGGCTTCTCTGAACCACATTTTCAGTTCTGTTTTCCCCGTTTTTTCCTGATTTTGTGACAGTGACAATGATTTTATCTGCTTTAAACATTATTTTGATACCAGAGGACCGAAGGTTCCAGTCGGCACCTGCAGTACAATAAATAATTTAGGGAACAAAGAATTATCCACACTGACTGTTGGCATTATGGTATATGACTGTGTGGACTATCGTGTGCGTGTGTTTCTCATCTTCGAGAGATACGAGTCTTTTCAATTGTATTTCGCGCTCAAGCCCACTTTGATCAATGTTGTAAATAGAAGAAAGGGTGTAATGGAGAAATTGCTCTCAAGCCGTCTCCAAAAATTCCTCTCCAGCCTTATTCTTTTGTTTCTCGTCCTGAATATGCGAATGGGATACAAATTTTGTAATTTTCCTATTCCCAGTTCTGTGTTGAGTCTTGAAATGGCTGATCCAGGCATGGGAGGCAGAGATATTACTTATTTCAATAGATAGTTCACGTGTCATAATTAAAATAATCCTCTCGGGACAGAAGGAGGACAATCCTTCAATGATACACCACCTATACCTCCTCCAACTTAAACAAATGCAGCTCTATCAATTTCATAATTATTTTACATCAAATCAATCAGATATTGTCCCCATTTCCTTTCGAGCTTATTTTTCCATAAATCAGAAACCACTTATTGCAGAAATAATTACAGTAGAACCTCCTTTTTCCAAAATAAAGGGGGCGGAGCCACTTCGGTTGACGCGTTTTTTCGGATGACACATGGTAAATATTTTCGGAAGTTAAATGTCGAAATAAAAATTGCTTAAACTCTGTTAAGCGAAGGTGCATCCTGTATATTAACATTGAAATGTTTACATAATGTTGCTCATTGTATAAAATCAGTGATATTCTTCTGAATTTTCTTGGTGCAGCGCTGTCGCGCCACCGTTTAATCAACAATACATCGGCTGGTGTACATTCATTGCTTTTGTTCAACAAAGCGCAAAGCAATCTGAAAGAATGAAACAATTTATTTTGCTATGGGGTAAGAAAAGCATTGGAACTACAGAATAAAACCGCAAAGCTGATGGAACGACTTTGGGTGAAAGAAAAATATGAATGGAGAAGGGTCGCTGGACTTCCCTGGTTTCCTAACAGAAGCTGCACTATAGTCCGAGCAGCAAACAAGATGAACTCCTGCAACTGAAGCAACATTAACCACAGTCTAGATAATCTTCATGAATAATAATAATAATAATAATAATAATAATAATAATAAATGCTTGTTCAAGAAAAAATGTTATCATGGAACGAAATAGATGGTAAGAAACTGTTTTGTTTTATGCTACACGTGCAATCTGGTAAGTCATGATATAAAAACAGGGTTTGCCTAGTAGCGCTCAGCACATACAGCAAGAGAATTACTAATATTAACGGCTAAGAACGAGAGGGTAAAAACAAAATATTAAAATATAATTTTGCCAGAGAATTTCGGTTAAGCAGGGTTCTACTCTAATTACAAACTACACTACATTAATAGGATGTAAAACGTCATTCTCCAAGGAACTCATTTTTACTAACTTGCTTTCTTTAAAACAACCAGCAAGACAGTTACGTTATTACTGGACCGAATGCTGTGGAACACCCCACAGCTGACTAGTGCCTGGAACTCTGGTTATCACCGGCCTTACGTACCTGGGCAGACCAGGTTGTCCTCTCCAACCAACATGTATGGTACTCTTGCTACTTCTAATTGATCTATATGAGAGAGTCGCCACAGGATTCTGAAGACCTGCAGTTACATCTGAAGGGTGATTTTTTGCATGTTGTCTTATAGTACAATGATTGTGTTAATGTTTCAAGATGGTTTTCAATCTGTCTTATCTGTTACTTCCCTTAAGAGAATGTGGTTCTGAACGCAAGTATCGATTCTCAAAAGTTATTAAATTCATTATATTCGATTCTGCAAGTCTTGAAAAATACTTGATTGAGAAGGGTTGATGCACAAAATAGTTTCTTTGAGGTATGGATAATATGGGATTTTTAAAACATGTTTCAATTATGATGTTTGGGGGCCCATGTAATTTGAACGAAGAATCCAAGATAACATTGCTTCCAGGAATGGATAATCCAAGTTCCACTGTATTTATAAGGTACTATCACTCAAATCTACATTTTATGATAGCTGGGTTCTATCACAAGATAATGGTGAGAAAAAAATGCTATAAAATTAGCAGGAAAAGGTCTAAATATTGAGGAACTTCAAGTGCTAAGAAAGTGAATAAATAGAAAATTCAAGGCTAGATATGGAAATAAGCAAAGAATTGAAATTTGGGTGTGAGTTTATCACAGAGTACAAAATCTTTGATGGAAAGAAGATATGCAAACGAAAGCTAAAAAAAACAATTCTCAGTTTCTGGAGGGAACACGGAAAAGAAAAGTACAACACAGGAAAACGGGAACAAATGGAAACCCAGAGATGCCAACCTCTGAAGTGGGTTTTCAGTAATCCCCCTTCACCCCGGAAATTTTTGAGTAAAATCCAAAGTATTACCTACATTTTCGATAATTACATCCCCTTTGCCCTTCCGGACAGCAATCTATTCTGAAGTATTTCATATTATACAGCAAAGTTTGCACATTACCAGTGTGGCTCAAAAGCTAGAGAGAAGAAATGTTAAAAATTTGCCCCACAAAGAAATGGAATAGAACCTAATGAGCACGTGCTGTAAATGTACAAATTGATGGAGCATTGATAAAAATAAAACCACCTAGGATATCAGAGATACTTGGGCTTACAGAATTCAAAGCTTCAAGAATGGCTGGCTGGACAGGTTCAAAAAATCATATGGGATTACTTGCAGGGCAGTGTGTGGAGAGAGTGCTGGAGTTAGTGACTAAAGTGTTGAACATTGGAAAGAAGAGGTGCTCTTGCAAGGCTTCAAGCCTTGGGATGTGTTCAATGTGCATGAAACTGGCCTGTTTTCCCAACTCATGCCCTCTAAAACCATAAGTGTTAAAAGAGAAGCATGCCATGGAGGAAGAATGAACAAGCAGAGAATTACTCTTCTCTTATGCAGATGGGAGCAACAAACTGGATCCCATAGTACGGTAAAACCTTGTTAATTCGAAGTTGTTGGGACTCAAAAATCGGACTTCGAATTACGTGATTTCAAATTAACTGCCAATTCAGAAGTGCCAACCCTTGGTTAAACAATATTCTACAATTTTAATCGGTTTGATGAATCTACTAAATTGACAGCTCTAATAATAATGTTACGGCTTTAAATCCCACTAATGAATATTATGATTTCTGCAAATGTCAAAGAGCTAGGATTTTGTCCTGCAGGGGTTATTTTGTGTGCCAGTAATACTACCAACATGAGTGATGTATCTGAGCACCTTCGAACATCACTAGACTGAGCCAAGAACAAACCCGCCACTTAGGCTCCACCGTCTACGCCATCAGCTCTGTATTACAATGCTAAAAAGAGAAAGATGTTCCACCTATTCAATACAATAATACTGTTGCACGAATTAATGTAGCAACATATTTAATATGTTATGGGACCGGTTTCGACATATGTCCATGTCATCATCAGCCGACTCAAAAATGGCAAGAAGTCAACACAATTGTAACACTTATGACACTTTTCTTGAATTAAAAATAGAAGTTCATGCAGAGGATCTTGAGCACTCTTGCTCTTCGTGCAACAATATTATTGTATTGAATAGGTGGAACATCTTTTTCTTTTTAGCATTGTAATTATTAGTTCAATATGGATCAGTGATGAAGATTTTAACTTTAAATCAGCTCTGTATACTAGAACAAATCCATAGTAAAAAAAAAAAAAAAAAAAAAATGGGGAATGTTTCCATCAATATGCTACCACTTATGCAAATGGATGGGTAAGCAACAATCAATGTAATAATCCATGACTTCCCTTAAATTTAAAAACAGAATACTTAACTTTAGAAAAGTGGTTTGGATAATTGGAACTCTACTGCAAGGCACTAGGTTTTACAATAAATCTGACCTTGAGAGGTTGGCTGGTAGGGAGCAAGTGAACCAGCTGACACGGTCTATGCATGCTATTCTTTCATTATTGAAAATGGTCAGGCTATGATTTTTACAAAAGTATGATTAATACAGAGCCAATTTTATGGAGGAGGGCCACAGCAAACTTAAGATGCACAGCACAGCCACCTCAAACAGCTCTACTCTGGTTTAGATGGAACATCATCTTCACTTAACAATATAACTACAGTAGAATTCCATTCGTCCGGCATCCAGCAGTCCGGAACGCCCGATAGTCCGGCACCATGCCAGGAATTTTTATGTTTTATATATATATATGTATATATATATTTTACGTTTGTGACAGTTAAAGCGCACGGCGCGGTTCAAAACCACCCGGAAGTGTCCACTACGTGTCTGCTACTGTTGGACACAATCGGCATTGTTGGCTGTCAACACACACAGGTTCAGTTCATTGTTTTGATTGCGAGCACTTTTCGCTACAGTATTTTTTCTTGCGATCTAGCCGCAGAGTCCCTAAATAAATTCATCACTTTTGCTGAGTGTAATGCTAATTATAATGTCACTGAACTTACTGATTTACATTTTATCCGACATAACTTTTATGCCAAGCGACAACGATCTCAAAAGGTTATTCGGGATTTTTTAACTCACACTGAACTATTGTACAGTATATGAATGTAAACTGAATGTGTTAGAATGAAAATTCGGTGCTGCCCTAATTTTGAGCTAAAGTTATTAATCTAATGATTCTGCTGATCAGCATTTTACTGCAAAACACGGTGTTACAGCTGTTTTCGCTGTACGCCTTAACCTATATCATAGTAAGAGGTACCGCCTGACAGTCCAGCATTTTCGGTAATCCGGCACCGTGCCATCCCGAATGTGCCGGACTGTATACAAGTCACTATTCGTAACATGACATGATTGCTCTATTTTAAGAATATAATAGGCACTTACGAGTAACTTAACACTTCACCCGTGTATGGTGATATGAACTGTTTCAATAATTCTTCATTCCTGTAGTCCAGGACCAAGTACTCGTCTCTGCAGATTGGACAGGGGTTCCCTGAAGAAATCATACCATGTCTCTGCAACATACGATACAGTCATCCTTAAATAATACTACAAGATATACTATAACTAACACTACAAATTAGCACACACTTCATGAACTTCCCATTACAGAAAAGAACTGCATCCTATCTGGGTAGAACTGTATAACTTGAAACAATACAGGATGATTTAAAGTGCTGAGCACACAGCTCACAGTAATATGAACAGATACAAGGTGCAAAGGAGTTCAATAACAACTAGATGTACTGAACGAAAAAACTAAGAAGTATGGCATGAAAATCAGTACAGAGGATAGCAAGACTATGGTGATGTCGAGAGGGGAAAGGCAAGGAAAGGGCACTGTAAAAATTGGAAGTCAGAGTCTGGAAACTGTGGACAGCTTTAAACACCTAGGAAGTGAGTTAATGCAAAATGCTAGGGTGGACATAGAAAGTAGCAGGAGGATACAAAAGAGTAATGCATTCTTTTTTTTTTTTTTTGCTAGTAGGGGCTTTACGTCGCACCGACACAGATAGGTCTTATGGCGACGATGGGATAGGAAAGGCCTGGGAGTTGGAAGGAAGCGGCCGTGGCCTTAATTAAGGTACAGCCCCAGCATTTGCCTGGTGTGAAAATGGGAAACCACGGAAAACCATCTTCAGGGCTGCCGATAGTGGGATTCGAACCTACTATCTCCCGGATGCAAGCTCACAGCCGCGCGCCTCTACGCGCACGGCCAACTCGCCCGGTAGTAATGCATTCTACCAAAGTGTAAGAAAACTTTGTTTGGAGCAAAGAAGTACCAAGGAAAAGTAAAGAGATGATGTACAAACTGTACTATGTACCCATACTGACTTATGCAGCTGAGACTTGGGCTTTGACTATCAGGCAAGAGAGTAGAATTTAAGCCAGCAGGATAAAATTGAAGACCTCGGAGGAAAGTAGTGATAAGCCTCTTTTCATAAGTTCTGAGATATAATTAAATTAATTTTCACAAAATATTTACTGCTAACATTTTTGATCTTTGAAACATATTACTCATATTAGTCTTTTTCACTCTCAACTGGACTTTATCTAACTCTCTCATCCTTCTCATCAATGAACATTCCTGTACTGTTTGTACCACTGCACTTCAAACTACCATCAAATTCAGAGTATACTGGTGGTACCCATTGAAGCACTTTCCTTACTGCCCTTGGAAAGAAAGAAAAAAATCTGAATGTAGATGTATGTTTAATAAAATGAACTAAGTTAAAGAAAAAGAATTTAATATAATGTTATTGCTTTTACGAATCATTAATTACTTTTACGGTTTCCAGATAAGCCGAGATGCTGAAATATCGTCCCGCAGAAGTTCTTTAATGTGCCGGTAAATCTACAGACACCAAGCTGATGTATCAGAGCGCCTTCAAATACCACCGCACTGAGCCTAGATCAAACCCGCTAACTTAAGGTCAGAAAGCTAGCGCTCTACCACCTAAGCTACACCCCCTCCCCCCTGGGCATGTTAAAGAGACTTCCATACGTTTTTTAAATGTCACATAATGCGGTTACCCAATTAATTTAAAGAAAATAACAGGTAAACTAATAGCACTGGTACATCAACAAGTGAAAAAAGTTATAACCCACACAGTCACGTATAGGACGTGTAAAGAGCGGTTATGTTTATAAAATTTCAGTATAATGACACTAGTTATACGTATGCGTTAGCATGATTTGATAATAATAATGAATACTAATGCTAATACTTTTGCAAAAGGTATTTTACATCACAGCATGTAAATAGTTATAACCAACATTCAAAAGCACAAGGTAAACAAAGCTGCTAGCCATCTCGAAAATATACTTGTTCACTACTTCCAGATGAACTTCCATAATATTCCTGAGTTTCAACATAATCTGGATCCTTTAAACTGTTATCTCAATCCATAAACTCCTCAACTTCATTGTTTTATGTATCAAAAATGACATTTTGTTTGGCAGAAAGCACATCATTAGAAACATGATCTGCCATCTTGGAAATATGGATTGTCATTGTTTACTGCAGAGATATGTGGCTTGTTATAAAAATGAAGCTGAATTATGCTGCCATCTCTCATTAAATCAACTAGCTTCTTTATAAAAATGAAATTTCATGTTGGATAGAACTGCTTACTACAAAAAACTGAAAATTTTAAAATTTGAGGGTTATCACTATTTTCTCCTGAGGTCTTCAATTCCTACCAAGTATGATATGAAAGACAAAGAAAGACAGATTGAGAAATGTATATGTTAGGAAGGAAGTTGGAATAGGAAAGCTAATGAGAGTTGAAAAGAATAACCTAAGGTGGTTTGGACATATAAAGAGGATGGAGCATAGAATTCCACCGAGCTCGATAGCTGCAGTCGCTTAAGTGCGGCCAGTATCCAGTATTCGGGAGATAGTAGGTTCGAACCCCACTGTCGGCAGCCCTGAAGATGGTTTTCCGTGGTTTCCCATTTTCACACCAGGCAAATGCTGGCGCTGTACCTTAATTAAGGCCACGGCCGCTTCCTTCCCACTCCTAGCCCTTCCCTGTCCCATCGTCGCCATAAGACCTATCTGTGTCGGTGCGACGTAAAGCAACTAGCATAGAATTCCGAGATACTGGAGGCAAAGTGCGAGGGTAAGAGAGCAAGAGGATGACCTAGAACAAGATGGATTGAATCAGTGAAGAGTGGCATAAGAAGATGAAATTTAGACTGGGACAAGATCATGGAAGAGGAATGGTGGAAGGAAAGAGGAAGATGGAGAAGTACCATAAATACAACTCAGCAGGAGCTGGATAAGGGAAAACGATGATATGGTTTTCCACTTTAATAGTAACAATAATATTGGCTTTACATCCCACTACTTAAAAAAAAAAAAAAAAAAAAATTTTTTTTGGAGATGCCAAGGTGCCAGAATTTAGTCCCACACAAGTTCTTTTACGTGCCAGTAAATCTACAGACGCGAGATTGACGTATTTGAGCACCTTCAAATACCACTGGACTGAGCCAGGATCGAATCTGCCAAGTTGTGGTCAGGAGACCAGGGCCTCAACCGTCTCAGCCACTCAGCCCGGCGTTCCAACTTTCCTATTAGTGTTCTTGAAATGGACCCAGCAAAAATATCTGAAGAGACACATGGAGGTAAAAACACTGACCTTGAAAGTATATACTGCCATGCCATAACCTATGAACAGAAGTATTGTAGCAGTCAGTGTGGTTTAAGATATGCATTTCAAAAATAAATTAACTTATTTTTACTCAACAAATATTTTATAATGAAAAGAATTCGGAAAGAGAAACTAATACCCAACAGCTGGAAGCAGGGAGTTGAAAGAAGGTGATAGGAAGGAATGTACCATCTACAGAGATGTAACTCTACTGTCACATGGCCTCAAAATGTATGAATCCATCCTTGAGAGCAGGACTAGAACATATGTTGAACCTACACTTGAGGCAGAACAACATAAATCTGGACCTCACAGATCAACTATAGAGCCAACTTTTGTCAGCAAATGCTCTACGAAAAGTACTACAAAAAAAGAGTTCTGTTTTTCTGGGCATCAAGAAAGTATTTGACCATGTACCATGCAAGCATATATGAGAATGTTTAAGACATAAAAAAGTGCCTGATGACATAACAGCATGAGTACAATGATTATATGATGAAACTAAGAGTTGTGTACAAGTCCAGGATGGAAGGCCAGGTTGGTTTGAAGTGAAGAGCGGAGTCCAGCAGTGAAGTTGTCTTTCATCACTCCTCTTCATAATAATACGATTATTATTATTGATGAAGTTTTAAAAGTTGTTAAAAGAAGGGATCCAACAACTAATGTCCTGGTTTTTACTGATGATGTAATGGTATGGGGTGAGACGGAAGTGGAAGTACAAGCTAGATTAGATCTTTAGTATGAAGCTTTTACAACCATAGGTTTTAAAATCGGCAAAACCAAGACCGTTGGCTTGGTGATGAGTAGATATTAGAGACAACTTCCAGTACTTAGGTAGTGTTCCCTCCTCAGACAATCAAGACATTAGCAACAGAATACAGAAAGCTTTCAAATTCTATCATGCTGTACATCAAATACTTTGGGATGAAACATTTCCATTAGTTTCCAAGATCACCACCACCATCATCATCATCATCATCATCATCATCATCATAGAACGCCTCCAGCATGCTGGGTAGGGTGGTGTTGAATGAGTCTTCACCATCATCTAGAAATGCCTTCTCTTTCACCAGTGACTCCTAATACCCTCCTCTTCTCTCCATATCAGCTGGTGTAACAGTCTTTTCCCAGGTCTTCCCACTGGCATTTTTCCTTCAACCCTTCTTTCCAGGTATGCATATGCTGTTCTTGTGCCAGACATTCGCTTTACATGTTAGTTTTGAAGTCTTAGCTTCTCTTCTATTGAGCCCACTTCCAGTTCAATTCTGATGTCACCGTTCCTTACGGGGTCCTTGCATGTTTTTTGGAGGGTAGTTCGTAGAAACTTTATTTCACATGCTTGCAATTTAGTAACTTCTCTCTGTTTAAGTTTTTAGACTGTATGTGAGAATGGGCACAAAGTATAAAGTATGATATAGAGAATCATCTTGGTTCTCATGGGCACTTTGTTATCCCAAAGAAGATGTCTTACGAGACTGTAGAAGTTGGAACTATTTATCTGTAGTATCCCTGCTGGAAATCATATCTCTTAAATTTGCTACCCATTCATCCAGCCTAGTTTGTATCTCTGTCTCTCCTCAGATGGCTACATCGTACACATTGAAAGTTTTCACCTTCAAGCTTTATGTGGCAGCCATTATCATTTCTACTTATTTTCAGTGCAACGATTTTTGTTGTGCTAACTTTCATCTGATACAGTTTGAACCTTGCTACCCACTTGTCCAGCCTACTTTGTCTGTCCCCAGATGGCTACATTGTCAGCAAACATCAATGTGTATAGTTCTCTATCTTGTTTTCTTTTCAAGATTTTAAGAATACTGTCCACGACAGTGAAGAATAGCAATGGTGTGCGCTCCCTTCTTGGATACCATGTGTGGTATTAAACCATTCTGAATGGCCATCCCCCAACATGCACACAGCTGCTACAGTTGTGGTACAGCATCTGGACCTTGCCTATGAAATATTCAGGCAAGAGACCAAGAGAATTTTGTCTATAAAGTATACAGGAAATAGACACATTCACCCATCACAATTAAATGCAATTCTATGCACCCAGCCAGGGATAAGAAAGCACCTTATTATAGGATAGTATATAAAGCTTTTAAATTCCCCTTTCTAAAGATGAACATTTTAAAGAGTTGAAATATTTACGTAATGTAGCAGCATTCAATAGTTTTGGTAAGTTTATCAATAAAATCGTAGGTAAGGCAAAGAGGAAACTTCTTTCAAAATTGACCCAGGACACAAAAAATCCAGCTTTGCTATTTTCTCGTATAATAATCCCGCAATTTTACAAATATCAAATGTGTTTAAAGAAAGGAAAGTCCAAGTGGCATACTCCACTCATAATACGAATGCAAATACATTTTTTAATCAAAGTAGTGTTAACCCAAAGAACAGTAACTATACAGATTCAGGTGTTTAAAGATTTAATTGTGCTAGTTGTGGAGCTGCATACGTCGGACCAACCGGGCGAGAATTCGCAACTATAGAGCATCCAGCGTTAAGAAAAGACTACATGTCTTATGGGCTTTTACTTCTATTGGTGTTACCCACTTTAGTTCTTAAATGTATATAAGAATTATAATGAATTCCTATCAAAATGTATATTTTTTCTTATGAAACAAGCATTGGTTGTGCCATACAATACTGAATAAGACATAAAATAATTTTGATATCTTTGAATTTATCCTTTTAAATACTGTATATGCAGTTCAGTACACGGAACAGCCAGCTATGCTTGTCGCATCATGCGCCACATTTCAGCGTGTAGTGCGGAAGTGTGTACAGTAGTCAACACGTGTAATAACTCAGCTTAACAAACTGCGAATCATCATTGGTGAGGTAAACGCGGCATGTTTTCAGTTTTGCGTGTGTCACTCATTACAGTGATTGCTTATGTAAGGGAGATATTCGGCAGATTAAAGTGATCGTCTTTCTGGGCCGCATAGTGTTTTGTTTGTATTTCGTTTTTCATGTATTACATTGCTTTTGGTTGTGTGTATCGTGTATTGCTTTTGTCTGTTTAGTATTTTATATAATCAATCAGTGAGTAAATTTAAATTATAGCTGAACATGTGCAAAGGAGAAGTGGTGAAGTTGTCAGGAGAAAGGAACGTCAAATGCTGCTTAATACATTTTCATATTTGAAAACAAAGCATCCAGGATAAAGTGTAAGCTGGGTAGTAGATGAAGCCGCAAAGTTTTTAGGAATTTCGAGGTATTCTGTCTTCAAAATAAGGAAAGAAGCCAGCGAAGGGCCACTCCAGCATCCCAGCAAGAAGCGGGAAAGAAAAAAGTTAATTTGCAGTAATTCCAGACTCATTAAATACAATGATTTTGTCAGAAGTGGAATACAGCGCATTGTTCATGAATTCTATTTTAGAGATGAACTGCCAACTCTGAACACAATCCTCACTTCTGTAAACAGCAACCCCGAACTACCTCATTTTAAGAAATCATAAGAATAGGTCATTCAGCATTCTGTGTTGCGGAAGAATATTTAAGTTATCGTATTTTGTGATAAAGATGAAGCCCTTGCTATGTTGTCACTTAAAATTAAATTTATCTGAAATGAGCTATAGGATACATCACAGAGATGTCTCGCCGTCTGCTTCCTGTGTTGTAACCACACCGTATTCACCTTAATAGTGAAATGTTTCTGGGGGCTAATAGACTCAGCACTGCACTCCCTTAAAGCAACAATGATCATAAAACTTTCTCAGATATAAGAAACAAGACAATCATTTCGGTTTCTGGACACGCATGTTATTAATATTATTATTATTTAGTTCGCATCTCTACATGTTCAAACTCTTACTCTATTTCGAATGATACAGTCAGCGGGCTGTTATCCTTAGAAACGTTATGACAAAACGAAATTTCATGACTGTAATTTCATTAATGACTGGAGATAATCCGGCATTTATATTATTATTATTATTATTATTATTATTAGTCTTGCAACAGCTGTACCAAGTGATGTATAATTTTATGTCATCACTGTATTTTACAAGCAGTGTCCGAGCCGCGGTGAGTGAGCGAGTATGGCAACAGTGGAAGGCAGCAGGCCCAGAAGGCCTGTAGTCTTTTCTTAACTCTGGATACATAGATACATGGAATATGTAAATGCCAGTAAAAACTGAAAATTTTTTGCTATGAGTAGTCACATGGAAGTATCTGGACATACACATACCTCAAAGATCTGGAAGTAATAAAAAGAGTGAAGAAAGGGTGCCTCATGAATACAACAGAGAACCTATTTATTTTCCTGGACAAGTTCTATAATAAACATAATCTGAACAAAAACATAAAAAACAGGAATCCTTTATGTGAATCAATGCCTCCCTCATTAAACCTACTTGACGTCAATAATAAAATAAGCTACGGAAGGAAGAGTTTTCCCCTGCCTAGAAGGAACATTTCCCCTCCACCTCCTTCAACAGCTGTTGTTCCCCCTCCCCCTCCAAGCATGCAGACCATGCGAGCACACACAGACGCAACACTAGGACGAAAGCAGCTTTGAGCGCAGTTGGAGGCCCAGCGCGAGTCAGCCGTGAGGGGTGTCAGGTGGTGAGTAAACTTGAGGTCTCATTAAACACGACACCTAAATCACTTTTGTTATCGAACTTCAAAAATTCTTTTCTCCTTTCCAGATTTGGACGCAACCACATCATAGGGACACAATTCGTCCATTTCATCTGACAAAAAAAAAAAAACTTCCCCCTTTCCATTCACAACAAGTGCTCAATGTTACAAAAATTTTGCATAGTTGTACACTACTGTTTCACTCATTCATTAAGAAATTTTAAGATCTTGCTCTCTTCGGATGGTTTTCAAAGTGCTATTTCGTGAACACATTTTTTACAACACCAGTGACAATGAAGAAAAACCCAAAGACTCTTCAGATATTTAGACCTTTTACCTTGTCAAGGACAAGTTGTTTTTATTATGAGTGGTTAATTGTGTTTTACTTATGTAACCTGTGTTTTCGTACCTATTTTAACTGTCATTCAAGATCATGGCTGAAGATGTTTTCCATGAAAAATGAAACATGTACCAACTAATTTAAAAAATAAATTAATGTTATTTTAATCTAAGAAAAATTGTAAGGTTTTAAAGTGGTGGAAAGGTGAAATTTCTGAAACGTACAAGTTGGAATTTGTTATATATAATAATTCCACCATGGGCCAAGATGAAATTCATTACTTGTAATATTTACTGCAGTTGCGTGGTTTGCAGGAGGAAATCATGCTTCATATGCAATTATGTCCGACCATATGGAGTATGACTTTTTGCGCCTGGTCACGAGAAAGGTGCTGTTGATGGTGTTGGCGGGACACTAAAATGTAATCTGACTGTTGCTCTACGTGCAGAAAGACACCTTATAAGTGTACACAAATGTTATATTTATTCCTTCTGAAGATGTTGAAAAGAGACCCCTTCTGTAAAGCCGATTTGTCAATGTTTGTGCTCTACCAGGAACACATGATATTCGTTGTGTGGAGCCATTAAAAAAACCCATAGTTCAGGCGAGAAAATATTATTCAGAAACAACTACCACTCACTCTACAACCAGACTACAAGATCGAAGCAGATGACAAAAATCCACCACGTGATATGTCTTTAGAAGTGGGCGACTTCATACCTGGAAAACACAGCGGAAAGAAATATTTTGAATCTTATGTTTGTACTATAACTGAAAGTGATGTTGATGTTCATTTCGTAACCAATTTTTGCAAGTACACTGATGAAGTTAAACTGTTTTGTGAACCACCAACAAAAGAAGAGGGCTTTTTAAATGAAAGTGAATTTGCAAGAAAATTACCTGTGCCTCGTTTTACTTGTGAGAAATGATATCTTGATGAGTCTATATCAGAAGCAGAACGTACAAATTTTTGTTTCCATTTTATTATATTTTGTATTTCTGATCAAGCTTTCATTCAAACTGTAAGCTAGTTCAGCATTGATTGTTCAGTTTTTAAAATATATTTTAAGGCAACAATTGTGTAGTTCACATTACATTCACTGTCATTAGTATTAAATAAATATGTGACAATTTATAAAAACATTTTACTCTATTAAGTAGGCCACATGCCAGTACCAGTCATTATCATTTTCATTTCCCCTTGTCCAGTTCTGTTGTTGGTATTACATCACACACTTAAAGGCTATTGTCACGATGGGGTCGCCACTCCCGAAAGTACAGTCGACTCTCGATAATTTGAAACTCAAGGGACCAGAGAAAAAGTTCAATTTACCGAGAGTTCAAAATAATAGGAGTTCAAGTAACCAAGAGGACGGGAGGGAAAAATTCAAATAAACAAGTTTCACTTATACTTACTCATTTCATTCACAACATTTGTACAATTATGAAATGTTCATACAGAAATGTTCATTTTGAATGTTCATAGAGAAATGTTCATTTGAATGTTCATAGAGAAATGTTCATTTTGAAAAAAGTCCGTAATTTTCTTTTGAGTGAGCGACTTCCATCTATCATGGTCCAATGAATTTTCGATAGTGGTGAGAGCTGAGAAGAAATCGTCACTTGTGTCCGTTCTGAGGGTGTAGGAGCGTAGGGTAGTAAGAGCTGTCCTTGCCTCGCTCAATGTGACTGGAATTGGCGGTTCTTCTTCGTTTTCTTCCTCGTCCTCATCCAGAAAGGCTAAATCCAACAGTTCAGCATCGGTTCGGGCACCGTGGACGCCGATGTCATCGTCAACTTGAACGTAATCCTCAAACGTTAACTCTCCACAGTTAGGTAGAAGTCCCCATCCTGAGCCAAAATTCGTAAATTTTGGCGGCTCTGACGACTGTTCCACGTTTTCGGTTTGCTTAAACCCGCACTTTTTGAAGCAGTTATAAATGGTGATAGGGTTGACATTTCTCAAGCCCTTGTCAATCATGATTATAGCGGTCAAAACTATTATGTTCGCCTTCTCACCTTTTTCGATGCTATCCAGCACAAGAGAAACAATTTCTCTGCGGTAGAGAGTTTTTAAATTTTGAATAATGCCTTGGTCTAATGGTTGCAATCTTGATGTGTTGGGTGGAAAAAAAATAAATTTTACGTGGTCTAATGGTGGTGGGTTATTATGCACGGTGCAGTGGTCCAAAAACAGCAATATTTTGCGTTTCTCCCTTTTCATGTCACTGTTAACCGAGGTCAGCCATTCATTAAACAACTCTGTCGTCATCCATGCTTTTTTGTTTGACCAATAAGCTGTGGGCAATGATTTTATTCCTTTGAAGCAGCGTGGTTTGACAGTTTTCCCTATAATGAGTGGTTTCAACTTTTGAGATCCGTCCATGTTACATGCTAGAACGACAGTTATTCTTTCCTTGCTCAGTTTCCCTTCATGACACTTCTCGTCTTTGAACGTCAGGGTGCGATCAGGAAGACATTTATAAAAAAGCCCGGTTTAGCCTGTGTTGAAAACCGTATGTTCCTTGGGTAATAGCCATTCAAAAGTTCATTTAGTTCGACAATCTATTCGGAACAAATGGAACTATCCACGCTGGCGCTCTCTCCGCAGATCTTTTTAAATGTGATGGCGTGCCGGTTTTTGAAATTTGAAAGCCACCCCTCACTTACTGCAAATCCTTTAATCCCGAGAGACTGCACAAAAGACTTGGCTTTTTCCTTCAACATGAAACCGCCCAGGGGAACGTTTTGTCCTCTACACTGACGAATCCACTTAAGCAAGCACTCTTCAAGGCGGGGAAATTCACCCTGACGTGACCTTTTTCTACTCGCACTTAAGGCACTTTCGGTGACGCGATCTTTATTTTTCAAAATCATCGACAATGTTGATGGTAAAATACCGAACCGTTTGGCGACATGTTTTTTTAATTATCTATCCTCCACAGCTTGAATCAGACGCTTTTTTTCACTTATGGAAGGACACTTGTTCTTTCTTGAACTCATTGTGATGCTTAAAAATTACACAAATCAAACGTTAACATACTGTACCACACTTTAACATTTCAAAGAAGACTCACGACTGCAAACTCACTCATACATCTCATTACTGATGTAAACAAACGACAGGTCTGTGCACGATAACAATACATACTGTAATCACCGACTTCAAATTATAGAATGTCGGCGAGCAAGATGCTATTCCTACAACTTCAAATTACCGAGGGGACCAAATAACATTGATTTTTTTCAATTTATCGAGTATTTTTCAAGGGACAGGGAGAAAACTTCAAATTATCGAGAGATTCAAATTAACGAGTGTCAAGTTATCGAGAGTCGACTGTATTTTAGAGCTACTGCCAGCAATTATTCAGGCTGCCCCTTACATGGGAAACAGACACCCTTGTCGCTGCCCCGAACATAGGAAACAAATGCTGCTGATGAATAGTGTACTCATACTATTCCCTGAGTACGGAGCTGCCTCTTCCACAATCTCCATCGGTCCAAAGTCCATCTTCTCCACTGTAGATTCTGTTGAAGTCCTCCTCGTAATCCTGTGCTGATACCCTTACCAGATGATACAAACCAGGTCAGTGTGCTCTGGGACTCATCTAGGCAGGGGCGCCACTCCCTGAGCAGGGCTTCCCCCGAAGAGGGTCCCTACCTGTATCTCTAGTTATATACCTTCTTGTTGTTATTATTATTGTTATTATTATTATTATTATTATTATTATTATTATTATTATTGGGAGGAAGGAAGCTTGTAGTTTTATGTGGCCGATAATCTCGGAATCATAAGCCACAGGACCTCTCTTTTTACGCAAAATTTGAATCACCCAACTTGACTTTCACCTTGAAACACATGCATTAATCGGGACTCGAGCCCAGTCCATCTTGATGGTTGCAAGCAGCTTGACCGCTGTGCCATCACGCCCCTTCTTTATTATTACTTTCTTCGATATTAAATACAGAGTTTTTAATTCAGTGATCGTATTTGATGTGGAATTTATGATTTATTAGCCTCTCATGCATTGTCACCACAGCACTGATTCACATGTGTAATCCCATGACACTGTCATGTAAACAGGCGATGATCGCCTTTACCTATATTATGCAGACATTCCGCAACTTACACATTTGGTTTCTTTTTTTGCAAAAAATACCTCTGCCCTTATAAACAATATCTTAACAATACCAATTAAAGTCATCACAATTCACTGAAGTTAGAAAAAACGTAAAGTTACGTGAAGTTAAGTTTGTTTCATGTAATCACTGATCGCTACATTTAATCAAATTTTATAAAACCGTATACATCAAGTTTACATAAAATAAATTTTTGGAGGTTATTCAGCATTACCTGGAATTAGCTCCACACAAAAAAGGACTAGTGCTCATCAAGTGACCAGGACATATTACATAACAAAATTAGCTGTGAGATATTTGAAATCTCTGGACAATTGAACTGAAGAGGTTCTCATGAAAGATGAGTCAAATTTCCACCTCACTAGAGATGTCTTTTCTTAATGAGTTCTCATTACTGAACACCATAGATTCCTTTACTTTCCGAGGAAGTTGTTCTGTATTGCTAATCACATTTTGGAGTGGCTGGTCTATATTTCTTTGAAGACCAAGCAGACAAGTCAGTGACAATAAGTTAGGCTCACTATGTTGAGATGCTCCATTCATTTTTTTTTAAACCAGAGCTGGAATGATGTACAGAAATTCAGAATGTCTGGCTCGGACAATTCACTTTTTTCCAATTTGCTTTAAGTCGCACCAATATAGATAAGCCTTATGGCAACGAATGGGTAGGAAAGGCCTATGAGTGTGAAGGAAGCAGCCGTAGCCGTAATTAAGGTACAGACCTAGCATTTGCCTAGTGTGAAAATGGGAAACCACGGAAAACTATATTCAGGGCTGGTGACTGTAGGCCTCGAACCCACTATCTCCTGGATGCAAGCTCACAGCTGCAAGCCCCTAACCGCAAGGCCAACTCACCTGATCATCTCATATGTTTGGAAACATCATGGCTGTATTCAGAAAAATGTTTTCAGGTTGCATCATTTCCTGAAGACACTGAATGAACTGCAAATTCCCACTATTCAAATGTGCGATGAAGCTGGAAAACAGAACAAACTCATCGGGGAGCCAAGAAGGAACGGTATTGGAAGAACTGGGATTGATGGAGGTAGAGCCCATCTATGGAAATGGTAGTGTCAAAATGTATAATTTGCTCTTGTTCTTTTGTTTTTGTATCTATTCTTGTCTCTCCTTTCTGTTATTCCCTGTGTTCAAACTTGCTGGTCATTGTGTTTACCCTTGAACATATTCTATAGTTCCAGCGGGGTAAATCACTGTTAATATTTCTATGTTGACAGCACACCACAATATGGTGTTGTTTCTTACAATATGTTTTACGTTCCGCCAACACAGACAGATCTTATGGCGACGATGGGATAGGAAAGGCCTAGGAGTGGCAAGGAACTGGCCTTGCCCTTAATTAAGGTACAGCCCCAGTATTTGCCTGGTGTGAAAATGAGAAACCACGGAAAACTATCTTCAGGGATGCCGACAGTGGGGCTTGAGCCCACTATCTCCTGGATGCAAGCTCACAGCTTCACGTCCCTAACCGCATGGCCAACTCACCCGGTCTGAAGAATATAGCTGAAATGATCTGAATGTCCCCAATGCAACAGATTTTACTACACAATATGAAACTTGCCATTCCTTCAAAAGATGTCCTATTATACACAACCATACAGAGATGGTTTGGTAATAACAAGGTTCAGGACCTTTCTAGATCAACTTATGTATTTACAACTCACATCATAAGAGCCTTTCTTCAAGTACCAATTCAACAAGAACCTCGGCTACTTTACTACGTTCAATCTACTCCTTAATACGATATAAACAACATATCAGAGTACAAACCGATATATAGAACTTTCCAATGGATACTTTGCTTGTCAATATCAACTTGCAGTGACAACTAATCCATTGGTTACATTGGACAATACATTAAAATTCTTCATTTGTTAAGTCCAAGTTGCAGCTCCATTAGAATAATTTTACTTTTTAATGTGCACTTATTCATATGGAACACTCTGACTAAGTGTTTGTTCACTTCTTTTAATATGTCAAACATCGCCATAAAGCCTTATAAAATGAATCCGACTGTTCAACAGATAGAAGCAACATAGATCAAAAACTGACAATTGTTTTTTGCTACAAGTAAAATTAATTTCTTTTAACTAGTCATTCTTTTAATTAGTAATACTAAGGTGTACACCCTATAGAAAAACAACCATTTTTATCTCACTGACAATCAGCTTGTATATATAAATATCATTTTAGCTTTATCATGTATATTTCTTGAACTATTATTGTGATATTACTATGGGAGTCATGATCAATGTATTTTGTCTTTGTGTAATTTGTTCTTGGCTGATGATGACATGGAATCTTGTCGAAACCGGTACCAGATGTACAAAAAACGTGATGATTTAACAAAAATGTAAAATGTTCACATAATATATAGTATTGAAAAGGTGGATATTTTCTTTTTCTTTCTTTATTGTGAATCTTGATTCAATATGGAACCTGAAGAATGAAATTCTTACGTTAAATAATATAGCCAACCAAGCAAAGAGTAAAGCTCATTATTATATGAGCCTAAGAATTAAAATAGGAAAATTAATCAAAGACATAGACTTTATTAAGAAATGCATTGCCCACAATCTGACTCCAAATTTTCTAAAGAACAACAAGAGACACGTCTTATCACATCAATATAAAGTCCACCATAAAACTAACAAATTATGGCTTAAAAATGAACTAAAATTTCTACATAAGAAAAAATCACTCTTAAACAACCGATTATATGAAACTCACCTCGAAGTTGCCACGTTGTTATCAGACTCGCAATGGCATATTTTCCAAGAGAAAGTTTACAGTAAACTATCCACTTTGCTTAAACCTTAAACAACAAGTTTAAAACCCTTCTTAACAAATCTTCTACAACCAACAAAATACCCAATAACTCGATCAGCCCGAATACCGCTAGTCACTCCCTAACCGAGTTTCATCCCCCATTCATCAACCTATCTAATGCAACATTTGATGATGAAGAGATCGCTATTTTGTCAAAAGGCCCTAAGCATAACTGGCCTAATTATAATCCATCAAATGTTACTAAAAAACTAATAATAGAAACAGAAGCAGCGATCAAAAAGATGCCTTCTGACATACAGGATGAGCTCAGATACGAAGCTAATAAACAATTAAAGAAAACCTTTATATCACCTACCTCGAACATAACCAAATCACAACTCGAAGATAGAAAAAAGTTGATTCAACTCAAAAATAAAATAAAAAAATACCCACACCATCGTTACAAAGGCAGATAAAGGAAATACCACTGTAATAATGGATCAAACAGAATACATATATAAAACAACTTTTTTTTTTCACAGACAGTACCTTTATAATAATCAACAAAGATCCAACCCAAGCTATCCAACGGCAGCTTAAGCATATACTTAAAAATACATCCTTTCTCTTAACTGACAGCGAAAAAAGTAAACTTATTAAAATGAACCCAGGACTACCCACCGTCAAAGCACAACCTAAAATACATAAAACTGATGTCCCAATATGCCCTATTGTAAACTACAGACCTAGTCCTTTATATAAACTAGCACAATTCACTCAACAATTCCTTAAAAAAACATTACACTTTTCATTCAAAGAAATCTATAAAGAACACATTACAACTTATTAAACAGCTTGATGATTTTACACTTCAACCATATCACTCTTTACACTCGTTTAATATCACTAACATGTACACAAGTATTAAACCAGAAATACTTTTGCAATTTATCCCTCAAAACTTACACATCCATAGTCAACTTGAAATCTCTGATTTTATGTCTATATTGAAGCTTTTAATCAATAATAACTACTTCACATTTGACAAAATAATATACAAGCAGAACGGACTAGCTATGGGTTCACCAGCGTCCGGAATCTTAGCAGAGATATACTTAGACTTTTTAGAACACACAAAAATAGACAATAATGCAACAATTAACAATATACATCTCTGGTCCAGGTATGTGGATGATTATGGACCAACGTACTATAGACGCAGCTACTACTCTAACACACCTAAACACTATCGATGCAGACATTAAATTTACGCTAGAATCTGAAGTCAATAATGCCATCAATTTCCTAGATCTCACTATCACCAGGCTTCCTTCTTCTTTTAAATATAAAATTTATGGAAAACCCACACATACTGCAACAACAATAAAACAGGACTCTATTCATCCCCTTAATCATAAACGGGCCACCTACAACAGCCTAGTACACCGAGCATTTAATATTCCTATGTCGAAATCAGACCTTAACAAAGAATTAAACACTAAACGCAATATTGCATTTCATAATGGCTACAATAAGAATTTTATAGAAAGTATAATTAGTAAGTTCAGACATCGCTCAAAATCTAACCTACTAAAAGAAACAACTAAATCAAAAACTTTTTCAACTTTTACATTCAACTGTAACATCCATAAAATTACAAACATATTCAAGAAACAGAATATCAACATTTCTTTCAGAACTAATAATAGAAACCTAGACATTTTACATAACTCTAACTTAATTAACACCTCCAACCCTTTTGATAAGTCAGGTGTCTATAGATTTCATTGTAACGACTGTCACAGTACTTATTTCGGACAGACCGGTAGATCATTCAAAATAAGATACACAGAACACGTAAACGCAATCAAATACAGAAAATTTGCCGCAGTAGGTCAACATATAAACGACTATAAAAACAAATTTTATGGCTTAGACCACGATATAGACATCATTGAAATAATAAATAAAGGCCCCATACTTGATTTAACTGAACAATTTTATATTTCACTTGATCAGTACCATAATCCAAACTTTAATCTCAATGAACTTTCTGAAAAACCCACAATTTTGTTTGATACGTTTATTAAAATATTGAATAATCTTAAAATACCCAAAAATCAATCAATCTTCAAAACTATACATAACACACTTACATATTACCCCTACCGCCGCCCGCGCCCACCCGATTATAGTCCCGCCTCTACCGTGCTTCCTCTTTCTCCCACTTAGAAACTCCACCCCTCCCCATCCCCTCCAAAGGTCTGTTCCTAGACATTTAGTCTGTCAGTTCCTCCGCGTTACATCTGCTATCAACTTGGCACCTGAGGTGAGTCTTCTATTCCTCTTCCTTTAATAATATATTTTTTCCGGGTTTACGTAATTCTAATCGTGTCTCATTTCTTATAGGTTCCGTCTTGGTTCAGGACCTTTCTAGATCAACTTATGTATTTATAACTCGCATCATAAGAGCCTTTCTTCAAGTACCAATTCAACAAGAACCTCGGCTACTTTACTACGTTCAATCTACTCCTTAATACGATATAAACAACATATCAGAGTACAAACCAATATATAGAACTTTCCAATGGACACTTTGCTTGTCAATATCAACTTGCAGTGACAACTAATCCATTGGTTACATTGGACAATACATTAAAATTCTTCATTTGTTAAGTCCAAGTTGCAGCTCCATTAGAATAATTTTACTTTTTAATGTGCACTTATTCATATGGAACACTCTGACTAAGTGTTTGTTCACTTCTTTTAATACGTCAAACATCACCATAAAGCCTTATAAAATGAATCCGACTGTTCAACAGATAGAAGCAACATAGATCAAAAACTGACAATTGTTTTTTGCTACAAGTAAAATTAATTTCTTTTAACTAGTCATTCTTTTAATTAGTAATACTAAGGTGTACACCCTATAGAAAAACAACCATTTTTATCTCACTGACAATCAGCTTGTATATATAAATATCATTTTAGCTTTATCATGTATATTTCTTGAACTATTATTGTAATATTACTATGGGAGTCATGATCAATGTATTTTGTCTTTGTGTAATTTGTTCTTGGCTGATGACGAGATGGAATCTTGTGGAAACCGGTACCAGATGTACAAAAAAGTGATGATTTAACGAAAATGTAAAATTTTCACATAATATATAGTATTGAAAAGGTGGATATTATCTTTTTCTTTCTTTATTGGTAATAACAAAGCAACCAGCAGAAAGATTGTCACAGCATCGAGGAGTGGGTCAAACTATGGTGTGGGGAAAGCGAAGAGGTTTAACAGGACAAAATGTTAGTTAGGCAAAACACTTCCTACATCAATATATGAAATTGATAGAAATTTCCATAAAGGTAGCAGGTAGGGACCCTCTTCGGAAGCAGCCCTACCCAGGGAGTGGTGCCCCAGCCTATGCGAGTCCTAGAACACACTGACCGGTTTGTAACATCTGGCAAGGATCCCAGCTCAGGGTTACGAGTGAAGACCTCAACGGCATCTGCGGCGGATAAGGTAGACTTCAGTACGGTGGAGATGGCTGAACAGGCAGCCCTGGACTTGGGAACAAATACGAGTACAATCTAAAGGGACCAATGGCTTTGGGTAGATCAGGCTCTTTAGAAGGCCTGATGGCCCTTGGTAGAAGTATTACCACAAAAGTGCATCTAGCAGTGTCTGCACTCCATATTAGGAACGACGGCAAAAGGCGCTTGTTTTCCTACATTGGGGGGGGGGGGGGGGGGGGCTGAAAAAAATCGTGGCAGAAGGTATAAAATGCCTTTTGGGTGTGGCAAGCCCATCGTGCTAATAGTCTATAAAATGACAGTGAGTCGAGGCCTCGGAAATGGTTAGGGCATACCCCAAAAGCGACACACAGTTCCTGGTGTTCTCGTCCTGGGGCAAATGTGAAAAATAGAAAACTGTAGAGGTCCTTGATTCACAGCCTGACCCAGAAGACTAGAAACAAGAAACAAAGAAATTTCCATGTTTAATCTGGAAATCTCCTGCAGTGAAGAGAACTTTCCAAATTGTGGAAAATATGGAGTCCACTGAGAAATAGGAGTAGAGGAGGTGGTGGTTGTTTAGGGACTCGTGATAGGTTTAAACATGCGGATACTCACAATGCAAGTTTTTCTGGTTTTCTTTGGAGGAAACATTCCTTTGTGATTTCTTCGGTACTTCACCCAGACGGGCTCATTCCCATAAGTTTCTCGATAAGCTGAAAGAAAATAGATGCTAAGTAAAAAATGAACATTGCTACATAAACACTCATGGCAACAATATTGTGATTTTAAAGGGCTACTTGCATGATTACACTGCTCTGCAATGATTTTATTTTTTAACACCGAATGAAAGTTCCTAAATGGATTTTCTCTCCTGAATTCCAAAAAGGAATCCATTTATTTCTATCACAACAGGTTTCTCAGTAATTTTAAACATCTGACTTTCTAGATAATTTTATTTGAACGGCAAATTACACGTTAACAGTGAAATAAGGTACACACACACAGGGATGTTAAAGCGGCACTAAAAAAATAATTTGGCAACACTTTTGGAGGCAAACTTATTAAGCATATCACAGACAGACCCTGTTTTTTTCCTGCATACAGAAGACTGGTCACTGGTTGGATGTGCTAGCAGCATTTAACCCATATGCACCCAGCTGCCATGTTTACCGGCTTTGATAGGTATCTACCAACTTGCAGCCTTGGTGTTGCAGACTGGAGTCAAAATGTCTTCAGCAGGACTATTCCAAAATGCCACAAACAAGTTTGATGATGATGATTGTTGTTTAAAGGGACCTAACAGCTAGGTCATTGGCCCCTAATGGTACGAGGTGTAACAAAATGCAAATTAAAACTTCGAAATGTATCCACTGACTAGAATCTAAAACGAATGATGAGAAAATGATCATGAATTAAAAAATAATCAGTGGATCCAATTCATAATGTCTTAATTACTGGGATGATGCTTATTATCTAAAGGGGTCCAAAGTCCAGGTCACCGGACCCTCACAATGGTACTAATCACTAGTAACACAGAACCATGGTGTTCCTCCGACACTGGTACTAATCACAGGTAATGTAAACCCATGGTATGTCACACACAATGGCATCACTTGCAGGAAGCACAAACCCATGGCATTTTGTACATACGGACACTACTCACAAGCAACGCAAAACCCCCGGTGCTCCTCACGTAGGTGTACTAATGACGGGCACCGGTATTCCTGGGGTGTTCCTCACTTGGTGGAACTAATCACAGGTCACGTATACTCACGGGGTTGCTCACATAGTGGTACTATTCATAGGCAATGCAGACCCACGGTGCATCACACATTACGGTAATGCTCACAGGCAACACTATCTCATGATGTTCCTCACATAATAATACAAATCTCTCTGGCAACGCAGACCAATGGTTTTCCTCAAATAGTGGTACTAATAATGGGCGTGAGCCAAACCCGTGGTGTTTCTCATACAGTAGTACTAACCACAGGCAACGCAGACCCATGGTGTTGTACATAAAGTGGTACTACTCATACGTAAAGCAGACCATTCTGAACACAGTGGAACAGACCAGTGGAATACATATGACGACCTCTTTCACAAGCAACTCTCAGACCCACAATGTTCCGCACAGAATAGTATATAACATAAACACTCGCAAGGTGGTACTAGTCGCAAGTAACGTTGACCCATGGTGTCCCGCATGTAATGTACTAATCACAAGTAATCTCATGGTTCTAATGTCATCATCCCTTGGTTGCCCTTTTTAGTCGTCTCTTACGACGGGCAGGGGATACCGTGAGTTTAGTCTACGCCTGTGTCCACAGGGGGTACAGAGAGAGAGGGAAAGAGAAGGGATCTGACACTTTGAAAAATGAAGTACCAGACAAAGAAAGACAAGGGCCATGAAGGGCATGAAAATGAAAGACTTCCTAGGCCTCGAATGCTCTAATACCATCGGGGTTGGAAAAGAACAAGAGTTGACCAAAGGAGGTCGGACAGGATAGATGAAAGTGAAGAGCCTGGCACAAGTAGGTGGAAGCAATGCCAGGACTAAGGGCCCCGTGGCCACCAACCCAAGCTCCCAAGTTGAGAGCCCCTGGGGCCCCTTTTAGTTGCCCCTTACGACAGGCAGGGGATACGTGGGTGTTTTCATCTGCGTCCCCCACCCACAGGGGGTACAAACAAGTCTGAAATAGCCTTATCCATGCAGAAGAAGAAGCAACGCTCAGCCACTGTTCTTTTTTCCTTTCTTTTTCCATAACTTTTCCTAAAGAAGAAGTCATATTTAATCAGGTAAGCCCTCAGCCACTGTTCCTTCTCTTTCCTACTCCAACACTTTTCAACACTTGAACGGGGTCACTGGTGCGGATCAGTATACTTATGGATATTTAGTCCAGAAGATACAGTGTGTATCAGACTGCTGACAGGTTAAGTGTAGTTGTGCAGTAAGACCCTGGCTTGATGTGGTTATGTAAAGAGTGCTGATCTATTGGGTTATATTTGTGGGATATATGTTTTCTATAAACAACTAAGAAATATCATAGACTTTAAGAAAGAAGCATACTTTGCTTTTTTCAGCACTTTCCTTATTTTTAATTTTTTTTCTTTTGCTTATTGTTTTTTATCCCAGGAGTGTCCAAGGACATGGCTGGCTTAACCGGTGCGGTTCTTACTATATGATGCCAAGCTTGGTGTTCAGGATAAAAAGTTCCATGTATCAGTTGTCAAAGGTTTGAGGTTATAAATGGTCAGAAACAAAAGTATGCCTTTTGTTATACCTATGGTGTAGAAGGAACCTGTAAATCACACGGACAACTGCTATTTCTGTCAAGTGAAAATTAATATTCCTATGTTTACAGCACACTACAATATAGCTGAAATGATCTCTGTGTCCCCAACAAATCCACTAAGAAACAAGCATATTGCATCCGACACTCCTGAGATAAACAGATATTTTTACTTAATGCATGGATTTTCACGAAACTTCGTGGGAATGTCACCTACATAAAAGTAGAAATATCATAAACATTTCCTTCATATGCAATTAATAGTTTTTCCAAAATATATTTTGAATTTTTTAAAAATTTGTAATGCCATATTTTTCATGAAATTTAATTAACATGTTAATGGAAATTTTATAATTAGGTAGATATTTATTTAAAAAGCACTACGTATCGATTTTTCTGTACATAATTTACATAAGGAGATATATCGTACTAAAGTTTGTGTAATTTGTTCTAAAATTTTGGACTTAAAAATCCCTACTACTTGAAAAAATTCTGCAATAAAAAATTCAAAATGCAGGTTTACTAATATAGCCGTGATACATATACCATACAAATTTTGTTACATTTGGCAGAATATTACGGGAGGAAAATGGAATTTAAATGTAAAATTACAACTGATGGAAAAATTAAAGCAAAGTTCAAGTGACGTTTTCTTCCTGATTCTTTACCTAAAAGTCACCAGAACCATATGTTTTTCCTTCCTGTTCTTTCTTAGCATCTTCTGTACTAATACTGGTAACTCTGGAAGCTTGTCTCTTCTTCTCCTTCTCCAAAGAACGGAAAATGATTCACCTGCATTTTGTTTTTCAAAATGCAATTTTCCTGAACCAAAGTGATGGGGATTGTAGTTTGTGACATGTCACGACTGTTGGCTGTAGGTGCAGGACTTGCATGGTTTGAAGTTGATGCGACACTTTCCTGATGAGAATCTGATTCCGATAACGTTTCATGACCTTTTGTCCCAGGTTTCTTCAATGGAGACTCCTGCTCGGTAATACCTGATCCCCATCGCTTTTCTATCAAACGTTCAGCAATTCGTCTTAGCTAAGGCTGATTTATGTTTACGCATATTGTTTATTCCCTTGGATACAAGCTATCAATTATTACAGCACACTATCTTTCAATAATAATAGTATCTTGATACGCAACTACAAGAGGTTACTAACATGCATACTTCACAAAAGTAAACAGACTGGCTACCACCACACAAAAACTCACACAAAAAATTAAACATACAAGAATAACAAAACTTATAGTTGTTGGCACTATTGTAGTACCATCAGGAATACCAATACAAGCATACAATGTTGCTCAATGATAGTCAAGTACTGAAATATTACTCCGTAACAGGCTTTATAAATCCATTCAAAAATATGGTAGATCTTACAGCTGGATTCCGTATAAATATATTGGGATAGGGGGAAACATGACAATAACATCATTACATGACAAAGCAGTTCAGCAAATGCTATGCCAATTTCTGCTATGTGCATACTGGCAAACAAAGCATTATTAAAGTGATAAATGGTTTGAATTCAATGAAATAACTTTGTGACAAGAAAGAAGAAACTCAATCCCTTCAATTGCAGTCATTAAAAAAAAAAAAAAAGCCAAAATATCGATTTTTATCTCCTCAAGTATTTTTAAAAAAAAGGTCGATTTTGAGTTATCTATGGCTTTATAAGCAGGTTTGGTGTCTGCATCTGTGTACAAAACTGTAGTATCTCCATTGATTTCAAATTATATACTACAGTCTAGAATTTTTCTTAAATGGAAAAATTTTTGGTTGTAAACTCTTGTATTTCATACCACAACAGTATTGCATTAATTATGTGCAACTTCTTTACTAAAGTGTGGTAACTTGCAATACGACAGTTTAGAAATAGAAAATTTTACAATCTGAACATGAGTAATGCTCCATGTTGCAGTGACTTTAGAATATTAGTCAACCAAACCATAGCCAACAAGATTATTGTCTCATAGGCAATGACAAAATAGTGAACAATGTGGAGCAGACGAAAATACATTGTCTCTTTATTAGAACATAAGAATCGTATGAAGGATTTTTTGTTGGTATCTGTGAACTCCAAATATATTAATGAAACCAAGATGCTTGCCAAATCATCTGCAGAGTTGGAGGTAGGTTTGTAACTTCAACTTGCATCCTACCTATTTTGTTGAGGTTATTTATGGTCATTATTTTCCACTTTATATTATGATTATTTTGTTACTTATTTGCAATATTATTTTTATTTATGATTTTAGGAATATGAACCAGGGATGGTATCTTGTAATGAAGTTGTTAGACCCGGCCAATCATCTACCGAATTGAAGGTAGGTTTGTAATTCGTTTGATCTATAATCTACTGATTCTGTTGTGGTTATGATTATTATTTTGGAGTTTGCATTCTGATGGTATTATAATACTGATCAGTAATATGTCTGACATTTGTGATTTTTAGGAGCATGAAACAGAGGTAATATATTGCATTTTAATAGAGGATGCCTATCGTCAAGAAAGAGACCAGACAGTTTATAGCAACAGTGACAATTTTGACCCCTCATTTGCAGAGCTATAAGTAAGTATTGTCCATATTTAGACAAACTCTAAACTACAGGGTGAGTGATTTGTAAAAAGTCTATGCATCTCATATTCACAACGTTTATGTTGTTTTAGTTTAATTGTTTCATGAATGAATTCATATTTAGACTATAATTATAAAAATGAAACATTTTGCATCCATCATCATACTATATGTCTATCTTTTGTCTGTTGTGTTTCTAGGCATATGAACCAGATCTTGATAATATTCATGTGGAAGGAAATGATAATTCAAAGGATATAGCTGCAGGTCATTGCAACAATGAAGCTGTGAAACCTTCCTACACAGAACTAATAGTAAGTTATATTTTTATCACAAATATACTGATATAAGAGCGATATGTTGGGCAAAACTAACACTGTTACCTCAAAATGTTGGGTGAACTTTACAGCATTGAAAAATAATGTTGATTTTCTATAATAATTTATTGTTAATCTGTACAGGTCTAATAAACTATGTATTATCAAGTCTAATTTTTAAGTCGTAAAAAGAAAACTCATCACAACAATACTGGATTTAAGCAAGGTGTCAACTTAATAAACCAACTAATATTTTACGGGCATACATCTTTTCGATATGTAGAGAAGACCATAATGATGAGCCAGACATGTTTAATGACAAACAGCCCACTTTTATTTTTGATGATGATGATTATGACGATGGTAATGATGAAAATATAGACAAAGATGAAAATACCCGAACTATCTACTAGTAATAACTTTGATGATGAGACGGATAATGATGTTCAGAAATTTCCCGAAGGTTAGCAACACAGGGGGCCAGAAAATAGTTTTAAGAACTGTTTCATAATTTAAAACACATTTTATAATTTTGAAATAGGTGTTATAATTTTACACAAAATTAATGTTATGAAATAATTTTTTCAGGACATTCTTTTTGGAAAAGGAAAAGGCGACCTGAAAAGTGGGGGAAAATGGATAGGAAGGACAAGAGAAATAGAGGACAGGAGTACACTGGAGTTTCTGGGAAAGTTCAGACAGAACGGAAAATGAAGCCGCCATGCAAGGACAAATGTCGCCTCCCGTGCAGCACAAAAATACCTCAAAGAGAAAGAGAAAATTTCTTTAACAATTTTTCGAAGGTGGGGGATATTATGTGCCAGCACAACGGTATAGTATCTTTGATCTCAAAAACTGAACCGAAGAATACAACTTCTCGCTCCAATAATTTTGCTAACTATGAGACGGTATGTAATGAGAAAGTATGTGTATGCAAGCACACATTTGGAGTAAGTGGATATATTTATATACTAGCTGGAAAATGCGTCTCCTGACTAAAGAGGCACAAACATACACCAACCACAAATGCTTGGAGACCAACATGCGTGATGGAATTTGGTCTCACGTCCTGTCATAGAAAGCCACTACTAGAGGTCTCAGACAACCAGGCAATATCTAGATGGATCACTGAGCATTGTCGAAATGTACAGGTTGTACAAAAGTAAGTGCTTATCAGAAAACCAGCCATGTGCGAAGTTGTCTGCGTATTACCAAGTACAGTAGAACCCCGTTTATCCGAAATAAAGGGGGAGGAACCACTTCGAATGACGCGGTTTTTCGGATAACACAGGGTAAATATTTTCGGAAGTTAAATGTTGAATAAAAATGCATAAACTCTGTTAAGCAAAGGTGTGTACTGTATATTAACATTAAAATGTTTACATAATGTCACTCATTGTATAAAATCAGTGATTTTCTTTTGAATTTTCTTGGTGCAGCGCTGTCACGCAGCTATGTCGTGCCACTGTTTAATCAACAATACATCAGCTGGTGTAGATTCATTGCTTTGTTCAACAAAGCGCAAATCAATCTGAAATACTTTAAACATTTTTTTTGTTACAACTCAAATGAATACTGTGTACAGTAATTTTATTAAAGTACTGTAATAAAGTGTGTGGTACTGTATTTTAATAAAAATTATAAATCAATCTTACCTCCAATGCATTAAATCCATCATTTGCTGTAACTCGATTCTCAGAAGTCAAGGTCGGAGTCGTCTGCACATTATACATGACGAATAATAAAGTAATAATAATTACTGTTTGTTCAAGAAAAAATGTAATGGAACAAACTAGAGGGTAAGAAACTGTTTTGTTTTATGCTACTCGTGCATTCTGGCATAAGTCATAATATAAAAATAGGGTTTGCCTAGTAGCTCTCAGGCCATAGCAAGAGAATTACTAATATCGATGGCTAAGAACGAGAGGGTAAAATCAAAATATTAAAATACAATTTTGCCAGACCATTTCGGTTAAGCCGGGTTCTACTGTATTTAATAATGACTAAATTAGGATTCTTCACTCCAAAGAAAGACAGATGTGCAGAGTGCGAAGCGTACAAAAATATGAGTACAGAAGAGAAAGAAAAGGGATTAGAAATGTATGAAATAACTTGAGACATAAAAATCTATCTAGAGAAAAGAAAAAACTATATGTAGAAAAAGCCCTGCAAGACAGTAAGGTAAAGTTTTGTGATTACGACTTGCACACAGTGCTTAACGTCCCAGCTGGTGACATAGCCATGTTTTATTATAAGAGAAAATTAAATGTGTATAACTTCACAATTTTTGAAGACGTCCCCAAGGATGGTTTCTGTTATGTGTGGGATAAAGCCACAGCAAGAAGAGGCGCAAGTGAAATAAGGCGGAAACACACTATTGTCACTTCACGTGAACTCGCACCGAGCTGAGTCAGCGTGGAGGGGAGGTTGATGATGTCACTGCATGTGGCGTGAAGACAGGAAACACATTGTCCTCACGTTCACAGATCACAGTATACTTCGCCCGATGGCAAGCTACGATAGTACATCTAGTTCTTCGGATTCTGATGATCTTTTAATTGCCTGCGATGTTTCTGTTGCCATGAGTATTTATCTGTCGCAAACGACTGTGGACACATGAAATTAATTTGCGGTGAATACCACAACTTTTAGTAAGGGAACTAAATGGGCATCCAGAAAAAATTCAGATGTACTTCAGGCTGAACAAAGATGAATTTAACTACTTTCATAATCTCATCAAAGATGAAATATTGTTGGCCGAAGTTTGTTCTGCATTGGCAATTGATTCGGAGGAAACCTACACAGGCTTTTCAGATATCAGAAAATTTCAAAAAATACTTCAACTCGCTTGAAAGCTCTGTGCCGTGGCAATTACCAACAGTTCGTCGTGGAAGAATGAATTGAACAAAGAAGAAAAGAACTGTGCAGTAGTGAATGGACCATACAATAAATATCTATTCACCAATCTCTAATTCAACAAGGTAATTTGTATTTGTAATTTGTGTAATGTACTCCCGGGTTCGATTCCCGGCAGGGTCGAAATTTTAACCATTATTGGTTAATTTCGCTGGCACGGGGGCTGGTTGTATGTGTCGACTTCATCATAATTGCATACTCATCGTGACGTGCAAGTCGCCTGCGGGTGTCAAATCAAAAACCTGCGCCTGGCGAGCCAAAATTTTCCTCGGACACTCCCGGCACTAAAAGCAATACGCCATTTCATTTATTATTATTATTATTATTATTATTATTGGGATAATAATCATAAGTACAACTATGGACTGTTTTCAACAACTGAATGCCTATTAAAATTAGTACGTGTGACCTTTAATTCCTTTTTCTGTTTTGTACCATGCCTCGTGCCACATTTATTGATTTCTATAGTTAATTGAACCTATGTCATACAGATTCTCATGTACACGCACCAACTCAAATTTCTTCCAAATCGCTAAAAGAAACTGCTTCTGTTCACACGTCACGTCGCCAGAGATGTGCTAGAGCAGAAAAATGTGCTCCGCGTGAAGAGCGCTGTCACCCGATTCTACGTCACAATGACGTCAGCCGACGACAACAGCCGTGACATGAGTGCAGTGTGATCACTGTACATTAAATACAATGTGGAAAAGGCATTAGCACATCTCTCTTGACAGGTTCAATTGCGTCACGCTACGCGCGAACTCACGTGAAGTGACAGTTGTGTGTTTCCGCATATAGCCACTTGTGTTCACGATTATCTAGTGTCATACTGTGCCGGAGTGAATATTTTCTGCAGTGACAATTATGCTGGACAAAATAAAAATCAATACATAGCCTGCATGTACTTGCATACAGTTTCCAATTATGGCATTAATTCAGTGACACATAAGTTTCTCATCACAGGGCATACACAGAATGCTGGTGACTATGCATTCTACGATAGAAAAGCAGAAGAAGCATAATTAAAAATCTGAGCCAATTTACGTTCCTAGCCAGTGGATTCCTATCCCGCAAATGAGTAGAAAGAAAGATAATCTTTATGGAATGAAATTGATGGCAACGCCTGACTTTACGGATTTCAGGAAACTATCGGAAGAAATGGGTCAAAATTTTTCATTGAATGAAGATGGGGAGAAAGTACAATGGGGTGACATGAGAGTACTGGGGGTAGAAAAGAACCTACAGTAAACTATACTTTACAAAACAGATTACAGGCAGGAAGAATATAAGAGAATCAGTATCAGAAAGAGGCTGACCATCTCATTACATCTTTCTAACTCCAGCTTACAACGAGAAAAGCCAAGGAGTTCTGAAGCTAAAAAACAGAACCTGATGACCCATTGCAAACAAAATCTAATTCCACAAGTGCACGATGAATATTTCCAGTCACTTTCTGCTACTAACAATAATGACGAACAAATTTATGATTCAGTTTAAAACTGTATTGTAAAAGTGTAAACCAGTAAATAATATTATAAATGCCTATGTTATAGCATGTAAGTAAACAATATGAGATAAACAATGATAATGTTGGTAATTATGTCGTAAGTATTATGGCTGTTTGGAATGTATATGTTCTATACTGTTGTAAGTCATAAAAAAATATTTTAGTGCTTTCAGAAAAAAACATTAAATAATGAATTTGAACAGTCGAAAGGAGGCCAAAATGAATTCATTAAAAAAAATTATCTGAAGTCCCTAGTTCAAAAATTGAATTTTATACAGACATAGAAACATCAAAAACTTTCTTCCTGAAAAATCAACCATTTGGAGTTACGACACTTGAGAATTTGGGGTGTGATATATCCTCAATGCGTCAGTGATCAAGAGCAGCTTGTGTCACATTCCGACAGTGGCAACTTTCAACAGGATGTTTCAGAAAGCACAGCACAATTATTTTTTTCAGCCAGAGCTTAATAACTTGGTGCGTGAACTCAATTTATCCTAAGAAAGCGCCTGAACTCAATTTATCCTAAGAAAGCGCCAAACTTTTACGTTCAGAATCTAAACCGAAAATTTGCCTGTGTCTGGGACTAAATTCACATGGTACAAGAAAGCAGTAACAGGACATCGTTATTTTCTTTTTCTCCTCTGAGCACATGGCCATGGTTTCCCAAAGTGATTTGTCAGGAATGACAGAGTGGCTCGATGTGAACTATATGACCTTAACTGGAAACATTTTGTTGATTCTTTGCAATGGAGCTTAAAATATATATACACTATATAATTGTATATACTAGTTTTACTAAAAACCCCTCCTACTAAACATAGAAATTCAAATATAATTGTTTTTTTTTTTTTTTTTTTTTTTGCTAGTTGTTTTACATCGCACCGACACAGATAGGTCTTACGGCGACGATGGGACAGGAAAGGGCTAGGAGTGGGAAGGAAGCGGCCTTGGCCTTAATTAAGGTACAGCCCCAGCATTTGCCTGGTGGGAAAATGGGAAACCACGGAAAACCATTTTCAGGGCTGCCGACAGTGGGGTTCGAACCTACTATCTCCCGAATACTGGATACTGGCCGCACTTAAGCGACTGCAGCTATCGAGCTCGGTTATATAATTGTATTTAAATCCCAAAGTTACTATAAATCATACCAACTAACTTCAATATTATTCCAGCTAAAATTATTTGAATCAAACACGGGAGCTTCAACAAGAGCTCATTCCATTCATATGAAGGAAAATTATAAAAACGTTAACATAAAAGGTATGCTGCAGTATGCCAACTACCAAGCCCATCAGTGGCTTCCGTGAAGTGATTTGCTCTGGATAAGAAGGGTAATTGTTTCAAATACATCTGTAGGGCATTTAGCACAATGGCTGACAAAAATGTACAGCTGGTGTATTTACAGGACCTCAAATAAGAAAATTAATGAAATTCACATTTTGAGGATATTAGGATCCTTGGCACAGCTTCAGAAATGTAACTGGAACGGTACATAACACAGGAACAGAATAAGGATTCTGGATAAACACAGAACTTCAGATTATAAACATGAACAAGAATTATCATCATTTAGACTTTCACGGCCCGTGTAACTATTCATGAGTTGTATTTTTGGGCTTATGCCGTGTAAATAATTATAAACACACTCAACGTTTCAAGAGGAAATTAACACCTTGAGAACCACCTTTGAGAGCAACGGTTACAGCAGAGCTTTAATCTCAAGGGTTCTGAAATCGGCACATAATCGGACGTCTGTTAAGAAAAAAGATGTAAAAGGAACTGCTAACCTACCTTACATACATAACACGACGGATCGTATTGCTAAAATCTTACGTAGGTACCATGTACGAACTGTTTTTGGAACATCAGTTAAGATTAGGCAACTCCTGCGACCAACTAAGGATAGTTTGCCTAAATTACAACAACCTGGTATCTACAGAGTTCCCTGTACTTGTGGCAAGGTTTATATTGGGCAGACTTCGAGAACGGTGTGTACTCGTATCAAAGAACATACCAGATGTATCAGACTCAACCAACCTGATAAATCAGCTGTTGCTGATCATGCCCTAACACCTGGTCATGACGTCTTGTTCCAAGAAGTGGATGTTCTTGCCCGTATAAAGCAATATCGCCCAAGAATTATCAGGGAGGCGGTTGAAATACGTAAACATCCAGATAATTTCAACCGCGATACAGGTTACAACCTCAGTGAATCATGGCTACCTATAATCAGAACCATTAGAGAGTAATACTTTGCTGTTACTATTCATTGTCTCTAGCATTGGGCTAAAATGGCGTCCCCTATACATCTTTGGGCACCATTTGAAGCTTCCTTGTTGCTTTCTCCTAGCAACCATCAATACGTCGTTTCTTTTCTCTTTTGTCTCCTGATGAAGAAAGGCAAGGTTCCTTTTGAAACGTTGAGTGTGTTTATAATTATTTACACGGCATAAGCCCAAAAATACAACTCATGAATATGTACAAGAATTACTGAGACATGTAAACTCTTCGATGTAACATTAGTGTCAAGCTGTATTCTTTACTTGCACACTTAAGACTATTCCCCATACAGGAATAATTAATGCTTTCACCACGACTTTAAGGACAATGAAAAAATGCACAGAGAGAAAGAGAGAGAAAGGTTATGCCAAAAAAGTTAAAAGGGTAGGTAAAAGTAGAAACTGATTTCTTTACTTCCCGGAAAATGTGACATGGACAAACCTGACATTATCTGTATTTTGGAAATGAAGTGTGGCACAAGAGAAGGTCGAGTATTAGGGAATTGCCCATCTTACGTAAATTTTGCACACATGTTAAATGAGCCAAGAATAATATAACAGCCAAAATATTTACCGTATTTACGCAAATAATACCCGCATATTAAAAAAAAAAAATTGAGGTATGAAATTGGGGTGCGGGTTTTATTTGTGTCAAGGTTGGCAACACACTCTTGCTCACCTAATTTTCGATGTTGGGTGTGCAGTTATGCTTTGTGTAACCGCAGATGGGAAAAACTGCCCCCATTTGTCAAATTTAAACAGAAAACAATTCAGACTCTTAATTTAAAACTGCCTTTACATTTTAAAAATATAGTGTTTTACAGAGTAATTTAAATTCAAAATTTCTCTGCGTCAAGACAGAATGCGTCTTCCGTAACGTGCAGGGGTAGCTTTCCGCACTTCCACTTTGGTGTGTCGACAGTATGTACATAGTTACTAAGTTAGAGTGAAATCTTAATTCTTTAGTATTCAGTGTTTTAAGGAACACCACAATATCACATAACAGACAGTGCGCGGAGAAGCAGAATTCGCAAACACTGACGATGCCGACAGATGGCGGAAAAGCATGGCTCATAATTATAATCAATTCGTACGCACCGAACAATATTATCAATGCCAATGAAACTGCATTGTATTTTAATGCCTAGCCCAAGCAAACTTTTTTAAAGGATATGGGGTCACTGTACAGAGTCGCAATGCAGACGGAAGCGAAATACTTCCTCCCATCGTCATAAAGTTCGATAAGCCATGAAGTTTTAAGGGTGTTGGGTACTTTCTGTGAAAGTACAAGGTACCTAACAATGCAAACAGTACAGTAATAAAAAAAAAATAAAAAAATAAAGCACCTGCACAGGGAAGCCACCGTATTTTGTCATCTTTGAATAGTGTTTTTTTCTTTCGTTGCGTGAGGTTATGTTTGTGAGTGATTTATCCAAGTGCATTATTTGAATAATGTAAATGTACCTTGTTGGATACATTTCGGAAATCGTTTTTCCCGTGGTATTTGAAAGGTTTAAACTGTGAATCAAGGTGACTGCCTGCATTGATGGGTCTTAGAATACACTGTGACATGACAAGGGTTGGCCTTTCTGAATTATGACAGAAGTGCCATGGCGGGAAATTGTACAAAGACAGAGTTACTGTCCTTTGTTGCAATACAGACGGAAGTGAGAGACCTTCTATGTACTTCCTCTCCTCGTCATAGGAATGTTCGATAAACCACGATGTTTTAAGGGCATCGGGTACTTTCCGTGCTAGTACAAGGGATATATATCGTAGGGCTTTACAAGTACACAAAAAAAAAAACTAATATCAAATGGAAATGTCCAAATCTGACAACCAGTCCAGAGCACTCGGAGTCACTTGGTGTAGAAGCCTCAGATCACCGTTAAATGCTCGAAGTGGGCACTCCTTAACGATGTGTTCCATTGTCTGCTCCTCCGCTCCACAGTCGCAGTCAGCAGATGAACGGAAACCCCATTTCTTCAACATGTAGCCACACCTCCCTTGACCCGTCCTAATTCGGTTCAGCTTCGACCAGCTTTGACACGACAGTTGGAATTCTTCAACCTTCTTTGTTGGATCTTGAACCAAGTGAGCGTTGTTGGGTGGATGTTCATGCCAACGCTGTCGCCACTCAGAGGTTACGTTGAAAGAACTGATACTTTTAAAATCGGTCCAGGGTGGTTTGCGTGATTTCAGACGAGTTGTTGGTGGGTGTTGTAGGGCATCGTACAAGGGAGAGTTCTTATGAGAAGAAATCTTCTTGAGAGAGTTTACCTTAGCTGCTTTCCTCCTTAGATCTGGCGGGGCAATATTAGCTAAGACAGGTAACCACAAGGGATGTAAAATGCGTACAGTACAGTAATCCATTAAACAAGTACTTGCATAGGGGAACCAGCATAAACATCTCCTTGTCTTTCAATCATATTTTCTTTTTCTTTCGTTCCGTGTGGTTGTGTTTGCCAGTGAGTTATCCAAGTGCATTATTTGAATACTGCAAATGAACCTTGTGGGATACATTTTGGAAATAATTCTTTTCCATGGCATTTGAAAGGTTTAAACTGTGAATCAATGTTAATTGCAAGCAGTAACGGGTCTTAGAATATTTTGTGACGCGGCAAGGGTTGCCATTTCTGAAGTACAAGTTGGTGGTTAATTTTAAAGCATGGAATTCGAAGTCCGATTTTTGCATCCCAACGACTTTGAATTAACTAACATCCGAGTTTGTGTCTGTTTCCAGTGTTAACATTGCACAAAAAGATCCACCATTGGCCGTGTTAATATCAGAGTAAAAGAGATCGCATGTGGAAAGTGTTTTGGGCGTGGAATGTGACGAATTTTTAAGTAATTTGCGAGAGGATTCTAGTGATTCAAGAGACAATGAATATTCCGATCTACAGGGAATCAAGCCTATTGCATGTTTAGATTAATGAAATAACTAGGTTACTTGCTAATTTTCATGGCAAATATATTTTATAGCAGTGATAATGTATTTTTATCATCTCAAATATGTTCAAGCAAAGCAGCTATATCTGTAAATTCATACCTTCATATTTGTGTAAAGACCACGTGGACATCGCGCAAAGTGATATAACATGTTTGTTTACGCCTACGTTACTCTTTCGATGGAAGGAATTTTAGTTAATTTTTTTTTTTTAAATGAGCCATCTTAAAATAAGGATGCGGGGATTATTCGCGTAAACAACGTATTTCAGAAATTAACTTGTGAGACCTACAGAAAGCGTTAAAACTTATGTGTTGACTTGCTCGGCTACACAGGACTGTGCAGTGTGCTGGGTTCACTCATCAAGAGGCTGCTACTCTATACCCTACCCGCAACTCGCACTGTCCAACAGCTGATTTGAGACCATACTAACATATGCTTAAGAGTTGTCATATGTGACAAATGGTTGCTGAATGGCAATAAACACTGCAAATATTTTTTTTTTGCACTAGAAGAAAAATATGGAACATTCATATCTGCCAACTGTTGAAAAGGGCTTTAAGTAAAACTCACATGCGACAAAACTAAGGATTTTCGACATACCCCGGCTTATTACATGTTATAAAACTCATTTTTGGTCCTACTGAAAATTGACTGTTCAAAAATAATAAAGGTATTCTTTAATCCACCTATTCAATACTTTAATTTCAACTTATAGTGGTTACATAAACAGACTATCAGTTAAATGGGACATGTTTCGCCCTCAATTTAGGGCATCTTCAGCCTAAAAACAATCTTCAAGAGTACATCTAATATTAAATATGGACGCTAAAAGTTTAGCTAGTTACTAAAATTCGGTAATAAAATGTGAAAAATGATACATTGTACAAACATGTTAATGGAAACACTGTCAATGATTAGACTAAAAACTATTTTGTCAGAGACTAAAACTTCTTCCATTAAAATTCTAATTAAAATGGTTCAATTAAAATTGTTAGTGGAAGAACTAAGTGATAATGACATAATGCCAACGACATGAGCGCGTGAACACACATTACAGTAAAATGTTAAAGGTCCACCTTTTTAATACAATGAATGTTTATTGATGTATGTCACATAATGTTTAAAGAAGATTGGTACTAGTTTCGATGCTCATTGCGCGACATCATCAGCCAACAAAAAGAGAAAAAAAGTACAACTTATCACATAGCAATATATAACACATGATAGCACCTACAAATGTTACACAATGACTGGTTAAAATATAAAATACACGACAGCAAATACAAGGAGTAATGTTAAAAGTTAAATTGTAACAAGTTAAAACAATGAAAGCAATTCAGAGAAGGTAACACAATTGTTAAGGTATGATACACGAGAAAATAGTCCAGTTTGAGGTTTGTAGAACATAAGGTGTATCTATATACAACACTTGAATGCACCTACTAAGGCAAATTTTAAGTGTAACGTTAAAATGATGAGGGTATGGTGCGCATGACCATCTAAAACACATGACAGCACCTATAAAGTCACTGTTGAATTATAACCAGTTGAAATGATGAGGTGCGTCTGACCGTAAAGTATAAAATTTTTTGAGATGGTATCCCAGTTGTTGAGTCTTGATAAACAAGAGAATAGTCCAGCTTGAGGTGCATAGATCATAAGGTAACGTATGTTATCAGTGGGAAGAACAAACCTTGTTCTCTTAAGTTGCAGTAATTAACAGGCTTAATTCAGGTGGTTTCAAAGCCAATAATGTGGTCGTGTGAAGATCATAATTTGAATCAACGTCACATTTCCCAGTTCAGTATGGAAACGTGGAGACCTGACGAAAAGATTGAAAGCCAAATTAGGCTGATACAAATGTACGTAGCCAAAAGAAAGGTAAGGGAAAAGAGGCGAACTCACCTTGAGCAGCGTGATGGCACAGTTGTTGAAAGGAGAGGAGCTGCGCTAATGAAGAGAGCAATAATGGAGGCCAAGTAGCGGAGGGTAAGGGAGAGAGAGAGGAGGGGAAGGGGAAAGAGGAGGAGCTAAAGCTGGGGAGTAGGGCTATGAGGGGGCAGAGGGATGAGGTAGTGGGGTAAGTGACGTGGATGCGTATTGCACATGGCTTGAAAGATAGCGCTAGTGTTTGGAAATCTGATATTTTTGAACAACTTAATTAAGAAATCGAAAAGGATATTAGGCTTATCAGAAATTTAATTTAGGTTGAAGTTGGGATTAAAGTATTGATCGAAATGGATAAATCAATTTTCAATTATATTCATGAGAGGCCCTTTATTGGCCATTTGAAGGAAATACATGACTTCATCTTTATTCTGAAATTAGTCGTCAATAATAACTTTTTCATTTTTAACAAAACTATTTATCAACAAGACGGATTAGCAATGGGATCACCCGCCTCTGATATATTAGCGGAGATTTATTTAGATTATCTGGAACACTAAAATCAACAACAACTTTCCTAACATTCTTCTATAGGCCAGATACGTGGATGACACATTCGTAATTTTGAACAAAGAAATTAAGAACGCGGCCTCTACCTTCACAATCTTAACAGCATCGATCCCCACATTAAATTTACACTTGAGTCTGAAACAAACAGGTTAATCAATTTTTTAGATTTGAACATTCATAGACACCCTTCCTCTTTATCTTACAAAATCTTCAGGAAACCCACACAAACTGCAACTACTATTCGTCAAGACTCCACATATCCCCAAGCACACAAACGTGCTACCTATAATAGTTTAGTCCACCGTGCCTTCACAACACCCATGTCAAAGAAAGACTTGAACAACAAACTCAATACTATTCGTACAATCGCCAAATTTAACGGTTACAATAAGCCCTTTATAGAACAGATTATCAGCAAGTTCAGACACCGACAAAAGACCACTCTTACTAAAGAAAAATCTAAAGATGCCACTTCTTCCACCTTTACTTTCAACAAAGATGTCTACAAAATCACCAGTCTCTTCAGAAATCATAACATAAAAATTTCCTTCAGAACATATAACAGGAATTCTGAAATTCTGCAAAATTCCCCATCAGTTAACATATCTAACACTTTCTTAAAGTCCAGAATCTACAGATTCAACTGTAATGACTGCAATTCCTCATACGTTGGGCAAACAGGACGCAGTTTCATGACTAGATATTCAGAGCACGTCAACGCTATAAGATATAATAGGTTTTCAGCAATAGGTCAACACATCTGACTCCAACCACAAGTTTACTGACATTGAACAAGATTTAGAGATCCTTCAAATGGCCAATAAAGGGCCTCTTATGAATATAATTGAAAACTGTTTTATCCATTTCGATCAATACTTTGATCCTAACTTCAACTTAAATGAAATTTCTGAGAAGCCTAATATCCTTTTCGATTTCTTAATTAAGTTGTTTAAAAATATCAGATTTCCAATCTTTCAAGCCATGTGCAATACGCGTCCCTGTCACTTACCCCCACTACCTCATCCCTCTGCCCCCTTATAGCCCTACTCCCCAGCTTTAGCCCCTCCTCTTTCCCCTTCCCCTCCGCTACTCGACAACTGGGATACCGTTTCAAAAAATTTTATACTCTACAGACAGACGCACCTCATCATTTCAACTGGTTATAATCCAACAGTGACTTTATAGGTGCTGTTACGTGTTTTAGATGGTATCATCTTGATTTGCAGCCAAAGTGCCATCTACCTGAAGAGCTGTGAACTGTCTCTGAAGCTCATTCACCACCTCACCTGTAGCTTCATTTTCTTCCTTGCATAACATGATGGGAAACTTTTCCAACATAAAACGAATGGAAGAAAACTCTGCATCTTCAATTTTGTCTAACCTAGCAACTTGAGCATGCTTTAACACATCATCCTTGAGTGGAAACTTGTTGATGAAGTTTCTCACTGATGAAAAGAAAGGGGATTTATCTGTATCCTGGAGATCATTCACTATGTTCGAAGTATGAATGCCGATAACTAACTCTTCACTTCTTTGATTTTGAATCAAGTTGTACTCAACTTCAAGCAATGAAGAACTTTTGACAATTTTGGGCTTAATGAACTTGTGGTGAACAACTAACTGCTTTAGCAAATCCACTAGAAGTTCTAACAAAAAGTGAACTTGTGGGGAAGAAGTCTGAAGGGCAACACTGACTTTGTCAAATGCAGGAATAGTCATATGAAGGAAAGTACAAAGGGCCTTATTCAAGTTTGAGGATAAGAACATAAACAATTTTTCCTCACGTGTTGTAGCATTAAGTCTTACTTTTTAGGATGGGCTTGTCACATCTGGAAGAATATTCTATTCTTTTAGGGGCATGTGTAGTAGCAGAATCAAGAATTCTCTTCTTCTGATACTCTTTGGATCCACTTTGTTCAATTCTATGTATTCTGAAAGATGACCTTGTGGAAATATTTTGGGTACATAATATTATGTCCTCCTTGAAGAAAGAAAAAAGCGGATCCGATTGGTCCAGTAGTCTATCTAAACATCTACATAAATTTTCCTTGCCTCCTTATTGTGCAAGTTCTGAAATTTCTGAAAGCGTTCTTTCCTTTTGACACTCTTCTCTGAGAAATAAAATATATCAACAAGGATCTCTTCCACTTTAAGTGGTAATCTTCCAGCACCTTTTTCAACTGCTAGTTTAATCAGGTGGCAAATACAACCTATGGCAGCAATACCTGGTTGAATTTTCTTCAGAACTGCTGAAACCCCATTTTTGTGTCCTATTATAACAAGAACATTGTCGGAACAGAAAGCCACACAGTTTTCAATTGGTATGTTATGAGAATTCAGCTGTGATAACATCCGGTTACCTATGTTTCACCCTGTTGAGTCCCCGTCTAACGATGGTATGGATAGCACAGTAATCACTACATTTTCCTGCGGAATTTCATAGAATGTAACAACAACAGGATGCAACTTGGCATTCGTACCACTGCTTCCATCCATTGCCAAAGAAAATGGTCCGTTCAGAAGGCACTTAACAACTTCAGATGATGCATTTTTTTGCCATTTTATTTACAATGCATGTCGTTTTCGTGCTACCACAGATGTATTTCTTTGCAAATTCTGATGTGGGAAACATCTTCTTAAATAAAACATCAGCATGATCAGCTGCACCTAAAGGCACAGTGTGTTCCACCCAAAAGGAAGTAAACAGACACTCAGCCCTAATTACATAACTGTCAACGTATTCAGACTTGGCAAAAAAGGTGTTGATTTAATTGTTATCTTCCTTCGATTTAATGTAACGTGTTTATAGCAATTCACATGATTACTTAAATCTTTTCTTCCACCATGTGCAATATTAATATCACACCCACATACCATGTAAAAGGCAAATTTTTCTCCCATTCTTGATTTTAGTATGCATGGAATATCAACAGAATATGATTCTTTAAATGTCTGGAAGTACTGTTTCTTGTTGGATTTATTCATGATAATCTACAATGGGAATATAGCGTATGAAAATGTCTGACAACAAATGTCTCAATACCTACTGAAACATCGAAAGGAACCGGGATCACTGAACATCACATAAAATTATAACATAAGCACTCAAGGCAGTCAAACACTTCATTGAAACAAGTCAAAGCACACAAAGTCTTAAACCATTAAATGAATACGATGCCAAGCTCGTAAACAAAGAATGTGCACATGGTAAAAAAAAAAACACACACACACACTTGGAACGAATGTAATTCTTATTCTTCTTTAACACTAACTTCGTGAACAAAGAAAAACACTCACGTGGTCAAAGAATATGGGTTAAATCCCAACAAGCGAACGGAGCGGGACAAAGAATTTGCGGAGCAGAGCCTGTCAACATGCAAGATTCGCACAGGAGAACTGTTATACCGGCTTTAAATTCAATTCCAATAATGACACGAACATCAACGGGTCAAATACAATCATATCAAAGAATGAGTTATCGATTATCGTGGACTTGCCTTCGAGCCATGCAAACAATCGACTGTATGGAAGTGGAGTGATTACCTAATGTTAATGTTTCAAATTACATCCGCGATGTCGTAAAATGACACCGTCCATCCATAAAACCGTAAAAAGCTGCAATTTCCATAAATTTTACAGATACTGTAAAAGTTGGCCGGTATAAACATGTGATATACCCTCTTAACATTCAAGAACATGCTATTAATGGTAGGTTTGATAGGTCCATTTATTTGTTGGTTTTGCATCTGTTTCAAAGCTTGTGTTTAACTTTTTACGTACCGATATTCACCTGTGTTATCAGAAGCGGTCTCAAAAATGATATACGTGGACAGCACATCTAGTCTCACTTTTGCCTCAAATGACATGTCACGAGATCCTGAAGCAAACTATTCCGATGACAAACATTTGGTTGAAGGTGATAGCCAACCAGAGAACGCTGAAGATGAACTTATATATATTTACTATAAAAAGGAAGGCTGTTCAGTTTTGTAGAAGTAAGAAGTGGTGCCTGCTTTCGTTTTCATTGGTAAAATGAAAGTTCCATCATGTCAAAAGCAAAATATACTTATTGTAAAGAACAGTAGGATGCAATGCGAGAAACTGAAGGCAATAGAACGCAATGTCAGAAAAAAATAATTTGCCCATCAAAATAATGAAATAATTCACAATTTGACCACCCAGCAATGGGGTATGCAAGTTGCTCATGAAGAACAACGCCCGACAAGTGGGTATGTATCTTTAAGAAGAGCAACAGAATTTAACATCTGCAAAGATGGAAAAAACCCAACAAAGAAATAGAAACCATGGCAGTAGCAGAAATATTCATAGAAGTTAAATCTCTTATAGAGTCCTACGGCCCCAAGAAAGTGTGTAATGGTGATCAAGAGTGGGTTCAACCTACAGATGTGTACGGGAAGGACATTGAATTTACATACATACATACATACATACATTATTATTATAGACCATTATGCCTTTCAGCGTTCAGTCCGCAAGCCTCTGTGAAATTACTAAACGTCGCCACAATCTTCTACTTGCAACTAGTGCTGTGGCCTCATTTAGTTGTATACCTCTTATCTTTAAATCGTTAGAAACAAAGTCTAAACATCATCGTTTTGGTCTCCTTCTACTCCTCTTACCCTCCATAACAGAGTTCATTATTCTCCTAGGTAACCTATCCTCCTCCATTTGTCTCACATGACCCCCACCACCGAAGCCGGTTCATGCGTACAGCTTCATCCATCGAGTTCATTCCTAACTTAACCTTTATCTCCTCGTTCCAAGTATCCTCCTACCATTGTTCCCACCTGTTTGTACCAGCAATCATTTTTGCTACTTTCATGTCTGTAACTTCTAGCTTATGAATAAGATATCCCGAGTCCACTAAGCTCTTTCGCTTCCCTAAAGCAAAGTTGGTCTGAAAACATACTGATGTAAAGATAGTTTCATCCGGGAGCCGACTTCCTTCTTACAGAATACTGTTGATCGCAACTGCGAGCTCAATGCATTAGCTTTACTACACCTTGATTCAATCTCTCTTACTATATTACCATCCTGGGAGAACACACAACAAATACTTCAAATTACAAGACATGTTTTTAAAGTAGTACCGTTCTGATATTCCGCTGATGCAGCGCCGCGGTCGGCATTCCGTGCATGCACACTGTGTACCTGCATCTATTGGCAGAGCTGAGACGCCATTACGGCAATAGTTGCCCTTGTGTACGTTTGTTGTATCGTTCTCTATATGTGATTTTTTATTTTACGGAGGAAAAATATTACACGAGAACACGTTTACATGTTTCTAAACAACTTTATTAACACTATGAAACTTATCCTAGTCTCGTCAAACTCTCTTTTTTTAAAACACCACAGTCCTAACCTTATCTCTTTCCTCCCAGAAGAAGAAAACAATCGCTCTCTCAAAACAATCTACAAAGAATATATATATGTTTCACACCAGAGACCAAATGGTGATGTCTGAGTGGCTCAGACAGTTAAGGCGCTGGCCTTCTAACCCCAACTTGGCAGGTTCGATCCTGGCTCAGTCCGGTGGTATTTGAAGGTGCTCAAATATGACAGCCCCGTGTCGGTAGATTTACTGGCACGTAAAAGAACTCCTGCGGGACTAAATTCCGGCACCTCGGCGTCTCCGAATACCTTAAAAAGTAGTTAGTGGGATGTAAAACAAATAACATTATTATTACTTTACGCCATATTGGAAGTCTTTGTGTCTAGTACGTCCGTTGCTATGTTAAGCCGGATAAGCATATGGACAGTATACGTCCAGGGACACGAAACATTAATATACTAACATATTACTTTCGACTTGTCGTAAAACTTCAAAATACAATTATTGAAGGTTTTATCAAGATTAGGATAGCTGATAGCTGTCTTACAACAGTTGGCAAGCATTTGAAATGGCTTCGCCGATCGAGAGTCCCGCCGACTGTGAAGTCTGGTCTGTTATTCGTTTTCTGAGTGCAAAAGGTTTGAAAGCTATCGATATTCAAATTATCAAGGTTCTACTGTATTTTATAGTGATAAGGCATGGCTACACTGAAGTGGCTATGTAAATATTCAAAACAATCGCTACTTGTATGCAGAAAATCCCCCAGCTGCATGTCCATCCACTTCATTATAAGATAGGAGTTTGGTGCCCAATAAGCGCTCGCAGAATTATAGGGCCTATATTTTTCCGTGAAACAAAAAATGCTGATCGATATATAGATCTCATTCTCAGACCATTCTTTCAAGAGCTGACGTAACAAGAAAGGAATAATGGTTACTTCATGCAAGATAATGCAACGGCACACACTACTAATCGGTCTATGGAGGTAATACGGGAAGTTTTCAGTCAATTATCCACCTAGATCTCCTGATTTAAATCCCTGCAATTATTACGTCAGGGATGTTCGAGGGAAAAGTATATGTGAACAACCCCCACACAGGAGAACTATAAGAGAACATTATACAAGTTATGTTGAACACCACACGGGCTGAGATACACAGAGTGCCTGAAAACCTGTTTACAAGGTGTCAGGCGTATTTGACAGCTGAGGGACAACATTCTTAACATCAAATGTAATAATACCAATATAAATGATCCGTTATTGGACATTATAAATTTTCCAGCTAACTCATTCCTGGTTGCCAGCGTTTCGCCCCCGCGTGCTAGGCTGGGCTCATCAGTTGGTACCTAGCACACCTACCAAGACGCTGGCTAGTGCATACCGTGGAGGCCACTGCGTAGGCTAATTGTAGCCACCGGCAGTGCCAATGCCAGAGCATATAACAAATATTTCAGATTCCCTATGGGAATCAACATCTATATCATCAAATGTAATGCCAGGTAGGTTTTAGACTAATAGTTTCACTAGAAATGGCTTTCTATAAGTGTGAAATGCTGCAATGTAGTGGGGAGGAAAAGTGCTCATTATACCGGCTAGCGATTTTTATTTTTTTATAAACTCCCCTCACTTCATCATACAACCAAGATGTTTGCTTTTTCCCATCTTTACACATAGTAGTTCTTAGGCATTCCTTTGTTGTTTCTACTACAGCTCCCCCCGCGCCCCTCCCTTCTCTCTTTTTTTTTTTTTTTGCTAGCTGCTTTACGTCGCACCGACAAAGGGCTAGGAGTGGGAAGGAAGTGGCCGTGGCCTTAATTTTGGTACAGTCCCAACATTTGCCTGGTGTGAAAAATGCGAAACCACGGAAAACCATCTCCAGGGCTGCCGACGGCAGGGTTCGAACCTGCCATCTCCCTGATGCAAGTTCACAGCAGCGCGGCCCTAACTGCACGGCCAACTCGCCCGGTACAGCATCCCTGTATGCTGCCCAATCTTTTCCTATATCCTGAACCTGCTTACTGTCTATTGTTTGGAACTTTTTCCTAATCCTATCCATGTAATAAATCCTAGAAAATTATAAATTCATTTGAGGTTTCAAATTACGTCAATGATATTGGAATCACTCAAACTTACCATCACTTGCAAGGTACCTGAGGCTTGTTTCTAAAGGAATGATCTTTGTTCGATCTTTAGAAGGATCACGTACAACTTTGTCACCTTCTTCCTCTTTGCCTTTCTCTTGAGATAACAGTGACCCAAGGTTTAAGAAACGTGACTGGAAGTTCTGAAAGAAAAAAATTAATAATAATAATAATAATAATAATAATAATAATAATAATAATAACAATAGAATCATACTTTCTAAAATCTCAAACCATAATCCTTAGATTGCAACAAGTTTTTGTACTATGATGATAATGGGAGACAACACTGGCCAACAGTAAAAATGTTTGACTTGAAAATGCTTATTTCCAAGACAGAACCGATGATGATGATGCTTGTTGTTTAAAGGGGCCTAACATCGAGGTCATCGGCCTGGCCCCTAATGGTATGAAATGAAATGACAACAAAAAGTTCAAAATCATCCACTGACCAAAACAAAAAAATGTCATGAAGAATGAATGGATGGACATGAGCCCCAAGAAACAAAAAAAAACAGTGGATCCAACTCAAAAAAAGACCATAAATAATAGTATAACTGACCAAGGGACAACTTATAAAGCACAATCCTGAATCGAGGATGCTTGATGTCAAAAGAGGTCCAAAATCCAAGTCTAAGGCCCCTCAGAATGGTACATGTCAAGAGTAAAGTAGAATAATGGTATTTGCCATGTTGGGGTACTAATCAAAAGTAGCGAAGACTTGCGGTGTTCCACACAAGATGGTACTACTCACAAGTATTGTACTTCGTACAGGTAACGCAGACCTATGGTGTTTCTCACACAATGGCACCACTCATAGCCAACGCAAACCGATGAGTTTCCTCACCTAGGTGTACTAGTCACAGGTGCCAGTATTCCCGTGGTGTTCCTCACATAGTGGGTACTAATCAAGGCAACGCAGACCCACGGTGTCGCTCATATAGTGGTACAACTCACAGGCAACGCCCAGACCTGCGGTGTTGCTCACATAGTGAGTACTAATCAAGGCAACGCAGACCCACGGTGTTGCTCACATGGGTACAACGCACGGGTACTGGAAACCCACAGGAGAACTCACTCTTTGCTGCTACTAATCACAAACCTATGTCGTACCTAATATAGTGGTACTACTCGCAAGTACAGGCAACCCATGGTGTTTCTCCACGTGATGGTACGAATCAAAAGTAGTTTCATGGTTCTAATTCAAACATCCCTTGGTCGCCCCTTTTATTCGCCTCTCAGAACAAGCAGGGGATACCGTGGGCATATTATTCGTCTGTGTCTCCCAGCCACAGGTGGAAGAGAGAGAGAGAAAAAAGAAGAAAAAAAGGGATCCGTCACTTCGGAAAATGAAGTAACAGACGATGAAAGGCAAGGGCCACAAAGGGCATGAAAATGAAAGACTCCCTAGGCCTCGAATGCTCTAATACCGTAGGGGTCGAAAAGAACAAGAGTTGGCCAAGGGAGGTTGGACAGGATAGATGAAAGTGAGGAGCCTGGCACAAGTAAGTGGAGGCAATGCCAAGACTCAGCTAAGGGCCCCTTTTAGTCGCCTCTTACGACAGGCAGGGGATACCGTGGGTGTATTCTACATGTACATCCTCCACCCACAGGAGGTAGTGTGTTTGGTCCGCGAGAGGTATTTTATTTCCCTCAAGTCTGCCGGCAAGCCGGTTAGGACCCCCTATCTGTCACCTGGGACGCGCCACGTGGGAGTATCACCTCTCCCCCTGCTACGCCAGCGTAGAAGGTCTGTGACAAGACAGAACCCTTTTATGAATAGTATATGTATATAAAATGAGGGTTGTGGTGCTCCAAGTGGTTCAAGAAGGTAGTATGTAAAGCAAATAGTGACTGGCAAACATGAGAGCAAAAAAGTGGGCTTTCTTTTGTTTGTTGTTTGTAAACAGCTTTCTTTTATCTTTTACAATTTTCTTTTCATCACACTGACACAGATAGGATATGGGGGAAAAAAAGTCAAATTGCTTGCCTCCCCACTTCCCACACTACAACAAGGTTTTCCTCACCATTCTTTTCTTCCCTTTTCATTTTAGACTCATAACTGTACATTATTATCGAAATATAACACTACATTCCTACCAAACTTCAACTACGGTTTAAAAGAGCCTCTCCCTGTCCAAATAGAAACTAACATTCACAAGAACTCAAAACAGAACTAATTTCACAAATATATGTACAACCAACATAACTATTCATCAAAATGACAACACAGAGTTTATGACAATAACAACTTGTACCTAGAAGAGGAAGAAAAGACAACACTCGGCAAAACTTTTCATTAGTGCGTGTTATTCTTCATAGACTGGAATGTTACCATGCCTTCTTAAGTGTCACCAAACATTTTAGCAGTGTTGAACATATTTTAAACAATTTTAATAAATCACCTAATGTTTTATGGTCTGTATCAATTTTTTGTATTATATGCTTCTTGGCTGAAGATGTCTCACAAATAGAGACAAAACATGTCCTAATTAAGTCCAAAATTAGATGATAAGCTAAGTTACTGGAAGGTGTAATCTTCTCTTATAACGAAAGTTGAGTTTCATGCCAATACGGAACCCCACAATGAAATTTATTAATTGTAAAATGGGAAACCATGGAAAACCACCTTCAGGGCTGCTAACAGTGGGGTTCAAACCCACTATCTCCCGAATGCAAGCTCATAGATGCACAACCCTAACCGCATGGCCAACTCAATCGGTAACATCTTACTTGGAGCATTTTTTTGTGGTCTTGCTTGAATACTGAGGATACCACATGAATGTAATAGCAATCCTAAAACTTTTTGTACCGGGCGAGTTGGCGCGTAGAGGCGCGCGACTGTGAGCTTGCATCCGGGAGATAGTAGGTTCGAATCCCACTATCGGCAGCCCTGAAGATGGTTTTCCGTGGTTTCCCATTTTCATGCCAGGCAAATGCTGGGGCTGTACCTTAATTAAGGCCACGGCCACTTCCTTCCATCTCCTAGGCCTTTCCTATCCCATTGTCGCCATAAGACCTATCTGTGTTGGTGCGACGTAAAGCCCCTCGCAAAAAAGAAAAAAAAACGTTTTTGTTCTGTGGGTGGTGGTGATGAAACATTTTTCATGCAGAAATGCCTAATAACTCCACTCTTGACGGCAGCCTATCAGCAATATTTCGGTATCAAAGCAGGAGATTAAGAAAAGTAAAAATGGGGTCATGTATTCGCTGCATTCATGTTCTAGAAATCTATGTAGAAAGATCCATAGAAATGTAGATTCTGCATCCTTGCCCGTCCCATGATTTAGAAAGTTCCTACAAAACAGAAAAATAGTGTCAGAGCTCAGATGAAGATGAAGGCAGAGTAGGGTCATTATATTCACATCCTGAGGATTCAACAAAACAGAATCTTCATTTTGCACCTGAGTCACTGGGCAAGCCACACCACACCGATTTAGGCTACGCTCAACGGTGAACTAAGTTAACTCAAGACCGAGACTTGCCAAAAGGCACAGAACTAGTTCTATGTTCAAACAGTGGAATCTTCTAGAACTTTACAGTGAAGTGTCAAAGTCGGCAAAAAATAATAATAATAACAACCTACTGTCGGCGCAGAAAGTATGTGTGGTCGAGTTTAAATGCTAATAAAATTTGAACCAGTCGACCAATCTAAAATATAATCACACCATTGTCAAATTTGTTTTATTCTGCATTCTTTGGTGGTATTTGTATATTTTTATTATGATTCTTGTGCAAGTTATATTAGGTGGAATTCAAAAAGTACCTACTTTCTTTCCCGTTTTTTTTTTTTGTAAATAACAACTTTGTAGTATTATCACACGAAAAGGTTGTCCGTTGGAAACTGGGTGGTCTTCTGAAATCGGAGTGAGCTCATCAGAAAGGTCTGAAGTTTTTTGTTTCAAATTGTTGTATACCAGAAATGTACAATGATTTCTGTATTTTATACAGATTTTTATCTGAAAGCAAGTGATACGCGCTCTGGCGTGAAATCAGCTTGCTTTCACCAGGGGTAGTACAACTAACAGATAAGGTCAGTTAGCGCAAACCTTAACGTTGTCCACTTATATTCAGGTGCTCACATGTTACATTAACAAAAGCTTCTAATTGACTTGTCGCATATTTAGTTTCCCATCGGCTTTTCACATGAGGGCTTTGGGCCTCCAACGGCAACTTTAAAAATGTTTTTATTTTTATAGATTTTTTTTTGTTTTTTCATATTTTGTAGATTTAGAATATTATGTACAATATATATAGGCTATAGTTCTGTATAATGGTTACTACAGTATTTACAATGTAAGCATCTGTTTGCATAAGTCATTTCTTCATCCACATCTGATATACAGGGTGAACTATAATAAAACCAACAAACTGCAGGGACTTATTCCTGACTGGAAATGGAGGAAAAAGTGTCCTAGTGTCCGGAAATGCATCGTTGCGACGGTAGAGGGCAGGGACGAATGAAATTTTCTCTGACTACTTGCAGTGTGTTTCTTCTGTTGCAGATAGTGTGATTGCAGCAGCATACCGTCGGAAGCAGAATGGTCCGATATTCATGCCGAGATGGTCTTTGTGTACGGCCAAGTCAATGGAAACCGTCGAGAGGCAGCACGACTATACCAAAACAAGTACCCTCACAGACATCAACCACATCACACAACATTTCAAGCCATTTTTGGGCATTTGTGTGATTCAGACAGACGAACGTGCAGGGAGGCGGCGGACTATGCGTATACTAAATCTGGAGGAACAGGTTCTACAGGTCATTGAGAAGAACCCTAGTACAAGCTCCAGGCAAGTGGCCTGCCAACATGGTGTACGCCAGACTACGATTATGTGTATCCTGCATGACAACCGCTATTATCCCTATCACCTGCAACGAGTGCAAGGATTATCAGCAGTAGATTTCCCTCTACAGGAAAGATTTTGTCGATGAGTTTTGCACCAGGCCATCACAGTTATGGGATTTCTGTCGTCAGTCCTCTTTACTGATGAAGCAACCTTTACCAGAAATGGCATCGTCAGTCTGCACAATTGTCATCTGTAGGCTACAGAAAACCCCCGGGAATGGTTGACGCATCTCACCAGCATTGGTTCAGCATCAATGTTTGGGCAGATATTCTTGGCGACCACATACTTGGACCAGTTATTATTCCAGAACGCCTCAACGGAGGAACGCACCTGGACTTCCTGCAGAATACTCTGCCTGGATTGCTTGAGAATGTGCCTTTGTCAATAAGACAGGTTATGTTCCGCAATACAGTTTGCCAACACCTCAACAACATCTTCCCCAGGCACTGAATAGGATGTGGAGGCCCTGTTGCATGGCCTCCTACATCACCGAACTTAAACCCCCTGGATTTTTAACTCTGGGAACATCTGAAAAGCGTTGTGTATGCTGCACCAGTTCCTGATGTGCAGACCCTTCAACAGCATGTTCACGTCGTCTGTGACGCTATTCAGAAGAGGCCGGAACATGCGAAAGAGTGAGGCAATCCATGATACGTCTGAACACGTGCACTGCAGCCCATGGAGGCCACTTTGAACATCTGCTGTGACGTGGATGCGATTCAGCTATGTACTGTGTTCCGGGACTATTTGTTGTCGTTGCACGCAAACCGTCCATTTCTGGACACATGTTCGTAGGATATTTTCCCTACATTTCCAGTCAGGAATCAGTCCCTGCAGTTTGTCAGTTTTATTAAAGTTCACCCTGTATCATCACTGAAACGGAAATTATTATCGTCACTTTTGGTATCCGAGTCCTCAGGATCAATAATTAGAGGCTGTATCATTAACGTATTTCCTGAGAGATGTTGATGATGATTGTTGTTTTAAGGGACCTAACATCGAAGGTCATCGGCCCCTAATGGAACGAGATGGACAACATGATATATGATAGTTAAATCTTAAAAAAAAATGGTGATGAAGAAAAATGAGTATGAGATTAAAACAATTAGTGGATCTAATTCGTGATGCCTTATTTTCTAATAAAATAAGAGAAAATACAAGAAACAAAGCAATAAGGCATTGCCTGGAAGTACAGACATATATATAATTTACGTTAGACATTAAAATACGCAACGCAAACTAAAATGAGGTCAATGGGATAAAAGTGCAATTAACACAAATACGCTAGGACAAAGGACATCGTTACACACGATAAACAAAGACCACTATCCCTCAAAGTGGATTACGAGGTCTGCTGACTGCTCGTCATCTCGCAGGATGTGGGAGATGGTACGTGGGAGTTTTAGATTACGGCGCAGATCGAAGAGGTCCACGCACTCCATAACGATGTGTATAATGGTAAGATAATCGCTGCAAGTACACACCGGAGGGGGTTCTCCTTTCAATAGATGGGAGTGAGTCAGGATACCGTGGCCGATCCAAAGACGGCATAATACCACTGCTTCCCTCCGCGAAGCCCGAAGGGAAGGGAAGTCCACCATACCTTCTATCGCTCTCAGCTTATTTGGAAGAAGAGTGGCCTGCCACTCCATCTTCCAATGGGGCATAATCAGATGTCTCAGCTGAGAGCGAATATCACTTGCTGGAATCTTGTACGGCAACGGGAGCAGTGTAACTGCCTCCTTGGCAGTCTGATCTGCTAACTCGTTTCCCTCCACACCCATGTGACTTGGGAGCCACAGAAATGTGATTCTGGTGCCAGCATCCGAATACCCGGCCAGCAGATCCTGGATCCGCTGCACCAGAGGGAAACAGGTATCAATAGACTGCAGAGAACTCAAGGAGTCAGTACACACAAGAAAGTGTCGGCGCTCATCGGACAGTGCGTGCCGCAGAGCTTCACAGATAGCATAGAGCTCTGCTGTGTACACACTACAGGTTTCCGGGATAGCAAAAAGAAACCTATCAATGACGACAATGAACGCACAGCCCACTTTAGTGTCTGTTCTCGAGCCATCCGTGTAAAAGACTGATCCTAGACACCGGCCAACAACGGACAGAAAGAGCTTCTGATAAATCGAACGGTCCGTGCTTTCCTTCGGGTCAGTGTGCAGATCCAGGATTATTTCAGGTCGTTGTACTACCCACGGAGGTACCCCACTTGGTTGTCTGACAAGGCAAGGAACCGAAGGTACGTGAAACAATCTGTGACTGCTATCCAAGCGTATTCCAACCGGCTGCGTTGCTCGAGGACAAGCAGCATACAGCAAACGGTTGCCATTGTTAAATATGCAAGGATAGACTGGATGAAGTGGCATCTGCCGCAAATTTGCAGCATATGAAAGAAGCATTGCTGGCGCCTCAGGTGTAATGGAGGCACACCAGACTCGGCAAGCAGGCCAACAACGGGGCTTGTACGAAAATCTCCCGTCGCCAACCTAACCCCGCTGTGGTGGATGTTGTTCAGCTTCGCAAGGACACATGGTCTTGCTGAACCATATGATGTACTGCCGTAGTCTAGCCGCGATAAAATATGTGCCCTATAGAATCGTAGGAGCACCGTGCAGTCAGCACCCCAAATAGTGTTGCTAAGAAACTTAATTATATTCAGCTTCTTAGTGCAGTGCACTTTTAACTGATGCATGTGTGGCTCCTGAGAAATGACCTTTCTCCCAATAATAATTCTCAGTTTTCCATATGTGCATTATACACTTTTTCCAATTTTTTTCACGTAAGCGCAGATGAGTTCTATGGCATTTAACTCGCAATGCGTGACAGGCAATCACACCATCTTGGCGCAATTATTTCATTATTTGATCGTCTCTTTTGCGGAATTCCAAAATAAGCCTTAGGGTGATCAATCAGGACAACTTTTGTTAACATATTGAAGTTGGACGCATCGGAAGGCAGAGAAATGTTCCTTTCCTCTATCCAGGAAATAATATTAGTCTTCAGCCAAGCCATCGTTGAGTTTTTTTTGTTTCCGGGTCAAGCATCGTATGGCAAGGTGCCTTATAAATCACAATAGCCGACTTCGGTGGGAGTTTCATTAAAATCTTGCAAAACCATTCCTCAAAATGCAGAGAATTCATCTCCTTGTGACTCTCCCGTTCCTTTCTTTTCTACACAGCAGAGTTCCGCCCTTTCCAAAAAGCCGGCTTCATTACCTATATCTAGTATAATTACAAGTTTTCCACCACCAGATGAGGTTCTAAAGCCCCCTCTCCATCCAAAAACCTCCTGTAAATGACCATGATAGTAGTTGTAGTTTGAGGAATTACAATTCAATGCTTCTATTACGTTTGCTTGCCAGGTATATTTAACCATGTGATTTTGACCGCACCAAATCTCATCTGTGCAGTACACTTTATACCCAGTTTCTCCGAGTCATTGTATTTTTCTTACACATGCATGCCGTGAAGCAGCAACAAACACTGATTCAATAAGGACAGGCTTTTTAAAAAATTTTAAACCTAAAACCCATGCCTTTAAACGGTTAACAAAGCTTTGTACAAGACATAATTGGGAGGTCCGGCATATTTTTTTTCAAATTTATCCTTCAATTTGTTAATAGTTGGAAACAGTTTCTCCAGAAAGAACTCGTGAATAGACCTGCAAATTACTCCAATAGTGAACTGATCCACTTCCATACTTGGCCGTCCACTCGATATCCTCTTCCTCTTAGATGGGGGTCGATAAATCAGCACACACATTTTTCGCATTTTCCGCTCTAAGTTTGTGCACTGACTGGAGCGAAATACCAAGACAATCTTCCACTCGTTGGCACACAGGCTATTGGTTTTCATGTAGCCTTTCTCCCTCTGGCGTGAAAAATCAAATTCCTTTTACTATCATTCGTATTTCACCTTCCGTAAAGCATGACCTCGCAGGCAATTTTTAATTCAGACAGAGCAATACAGCCCGATACTGAAAGCCCAGACGAATGCAAATAACTACACAACAAATAAGTTTGGAAATACTATGATTCACCTACTTCTGGAGTTAAAGTCTTTATTGAATTATAAAATGGACGAAATTGAACAATACCAAAGGCGAAACAGTATTCGAATTTTTGGGTTGCCCGAAGAATCTGATGAGGATACAACTCACTTAGTGCTCAATGTGGCCCAAAAATTGAAAGTCTCCTTAAGCGCTGAAGATACTGACCGCACGCATAGGGTTGGAGCCCCTGGGTCTGGGAAGTCAAGGGCTATTATATGTAAATTTGTCTCCTACACTAAGAGATCGGCCGTTTTCCGTGCGAAGAGACTGTTACGTGGATCCAAGGTGACGATTCGTGAAGATCTTACCTCTACCAGACATCATCTTTTGAAACAGGCAATTGTAACGTTCCAGACGTCACAGTGTAATTATGTTAATTTTATTATGTGTAATTAATTCAGGAATTTAATGTCATGATATTTATCTTGGTATGTAATTGTATTATAATTCATGGTTGATCATTTGCTCACTATCATTTCATTACTTTGTAACTACGACTTGTAAACGAGGGCTGAATATCCTAATATTCACTTAGATTCTTGCGACATTCGTTTAAATTTAACTTGCAGTAGATTTCCTCTATCTTGAGAAGGAAGGACAAATTTAGACATCAAATTCTGGGAAAAGCGAGCACGTGTTCAAGCGTTGTAACGACAGCTACCGTATTTCGACCAGAATAATTCAAACTGATCACCGCCTATATTTTCAAAGGAGCGTCATGTTGCCATGGATACTGAGTGAAAGGGCTAATAGAAGAACAGTTGATATCTTGGTTGGGACCCATCTACTCTAATATCTGGAGTGGGGAGAGACGTGTCAACTGATTGGACCACGTGTAGCGACCTGTAATTAGAGCCAGAGAAGGTTATAAAAGGGCGTGTTGGAGCTCTTGGCATCATTCTGCATTCGTTATTATTATTCTTCTGGATTCTTGATTCTTCGATCTTGTATTTCGCTTTAGGTCTGAGAACTTGTCTTATGGTTGTTGTACCATAGTGGACTAGTGTGATAGTTTATCACTTCTACATTAATTACTTCGTTACCACGACGTGGTACTTAGGAATTTCTGAATGAGGGGTGTATAGCCACTCTCATCAGGAAATACGTACAGCTCGGCTACTAGACCGGTTTGTACCAGTCTAAGACAATAGGTAGTATTAAACTAGATAGAAATGAAACTTCAGGGCACATTTTCAGTAAAGTTGGAAGGATTATTAATTGAGTATCCTCTCCACATAACCCAAGGAGGTTTTTCTAACTATGACTTAGGGCTCATCTCCAATATATGGGACAGAGCATAATACGGAGTGTTAGTGTCGAAGCCATCTTCCAATTAGTGGTCGGTGCACTTAGCAAGGCAGGAATGGTACTTAGCTGCAGATGAAGATATCTCAAAGACGACCGGTGATGTTCCAGCTACAAGGATGGAAGCTTTCCAAGGACCAGCAGAACAAGACTACATGGTGAGCAAGCGAGTTAAAAATATTGCAAGTTTTCGCGAAGTAGAGTCATTCAACTTTTTGTTAAATTCATTTCCTATTTTAAATTCAGTTCTCGTTAAACCGTCGTCATTTATATTCAATATAATACATAGTATTTTTCTAGTTCACTTTAATCAATCTGCCTTAATTAGCCTTTTGATTTCTAATTCTCCTGCTTAATGATTAGTGCACTATCACCCCACCCCTGTGATAAGAGTCCGTCCAAGCTTGATTATAAATTTTTATCTTTAAGTCATCAACTTAAAGATTGGCGCCCTTAGCTTGCATGGTTGCATTTCTCGTTCAATGATTGTTCTCAGAAAGGGGAAGTCACATAAATATCAATCTTCGGCGAAAAGCAGGTGTGGACTTCTGATGGCACAATTATTGTACTACAAGGGGGTGTTAAACACCGTGTGAGAAATACTGCTGAACTTATAAAGATCTCTCCTCGTTGAGGTTAAAATTAGTATGTTCTATTCAGTATTCTCTTCTCTACTTTGCTTCACGTAATCTAAAACTGTATGTAATTTTATTAGGACCTATAACTGAATATTAATTTTCTGGAATTTTGTAACTAGCAAAATTCATGCATGTCTTCTAAACTTAAGTCTTCTGAAATTCACAAAATCATTGAAGATCTATCAGAAATCTATCCCTCTGATTTGAAAATAATTCACTTAAATGCACAGTCATTAGTTGATAAGGTACATTTCGATGAGTTTTTTAACTGCTTTGTTTATTCAAATATTAATGTTATTGCTGTAAGTGAGACATTTTTCAAGGAGTCCATTCCAGACTCAGAGATTAACATTTCTGGCTTTAATTTATATAGAAACGAGAGATTAGGCAAGAGAGGAGGAGGGAGGGGGGGGGGCTATGTACGTGAAGAGCAACATCAAATGTAAAATAGTTCACACCTCCCCTGCAGAATATTGTCGTCCGCCAGAGTATATTTTCCTAGAACTTGAATTACATATGGGTAAAGTATTATTTTCATGCATCTACCGTCCTCCCAAAATTGGTTTCATGGAGTTGTTTGTAGAGGCCATGTATAATTATGTTTTTCATTATAAATATGTTATGCTTGCAGGTGATATGAATGGGCATTTCGGATCAGGGTCGTCGGAAACTGTAGTAATCGATGATGCACTTGACTCATTCAATTTGACTAGAATACCATTTGATGACACATACCACACTGCATATTGTCATTCTAATCTTGATACCATAGCTTCAAATTGTAATGATACCCTTCTTAAATTTGGGCAGACCCCAGCGAGTGGATTTTCTGGACATGATATGCTATATGCTGTCTTCTCAGTATCAACACCCAAATATGAAGGAAAATGGATCACATTAAGGGATTTCCGCAGTTTTAATCCTGAAGATTTTAGAAAAGACGTAATTTCTGCTCCCTGGTATGAAGTATTTTCTCAGCATAATATCGATGATAAAGTCATCAAATTTAATAGTTTAATTTCCGCGTTGTACGACAAGCATGCCCCATTAAAACTAATTTGAGCCAAACACCCACCTAACCCGTGGATAACGTCTACAATTAAGAAATTAATCTCTGCGTGGGACAAGGCAAAAAGAAAGCACATCAAAACCAGGAAACCTGAAGACTTTGAAACCCTTCACATCTTGCATAATAAAACCAAACTCGCAATCCGTGATGCTAAAGTCAAACACATACATTCTTTGTTCAGTAAGATATCAACTTCGTCTGCTCTCTGGGGAACTATAAAATCACTAGGTATTGCTAAGAAAAATTCGCAACATACTTCCTCATTCATATCTGCAGAATTGCAAAATGATTATTTCTTAAAAATCTCACCAGTGAACAATTCTCACAGAATACCTGAAATTATTCATAGTTACACGAACACAAATGCACCTCAACATGATCTCTTTCACTTTTCGTACATTTACCCAGAGGATGTAGTCAAAGTATTTAAGAGCACGAATACCAAGGCTGTTGGACCAGATGGTATCTCACATCCCCTCCTAATGAACTGTTTGGATATAATCACTCCGGTTATAGCTCACCTGTATAATTTCTGTTTACAATCAGGAGTCTTTCCAGCTGTATGGATAATGGCCAATATCAGACCTGTTCCTAAAGTTCCTTCTCCTCAAAAATTTGATGATTTCAGGCCAATCAGTATTTTGCCAATATTAGGTAAAGGATTAGAAAGGATTGTTTACCAACAACTCACTTCGTATTTAAATACTCATTCTATTCGTAACATATTTCAGTCTGGTTTTCGAACAGGCCATAGTACTACGACGGCACTTCTCAAAGTCACAGATGATATCAAGTTTGCAATGGACAGAAAGGAACTAACACTTCTGGTACTATTCAATTTAAGCAAGGCATTTGATAGAGTTCATCATGACCTCCTTCTGACTAAATTACATACAATGGGCATATCTCTATCAGCTCTCTCTTGGTTTGAATCGTTCTTGAAAGGGAGATCTCAGCGTGTAGTATTTGACAAACAAAATGTTTCTAAGTGGTCTAGTGTACATTCTGGCGTCCCTCAGGGGTCCGTGTTGGGTCCCGTTTTATTTTCGCTGTATATAAATGATCTGCCTGGAGTTTTGCGCCACACGAGACATCATATGTATGCCGATGATTTAAAGATCTATTACCATTTTCCTGTTAATCATGTTGTCGAAAGTATTAGTAAAATAAATCTAGATATAGAAAGACTACATCAATCTACACTAAGTCATAATTTACTATTAAATGAAAACAAAACCTTAGCTATTTTTCTAGGATATCGAAGAAACTTATAAAATCTTCTCAACAGTGACATTCCTCCAGTAATTGTAAACGGTTCTGTAGTCAAGTATCAGGAATGTGTTAAGAATTAGGTATTCTAATGGATAATACTCTGTCCTGGAGCTGTCATGCCAAGCACTTGGTAAAGAAAGTGTCTGGCATATTGCATCAATTTCGACGAAACTTGCCGTATCTTCCTTTCTCGGTGAGAAAGATGTTGATCCAAATAATGGTATTTCCTATTTTAGATTACGGCGCTGTAATTTACAGCAATATCTCTGAGAAATATAATAGCAAACTCCAGCGTATTCAGAATGCCTGTGTTCAATTAGTCTTCAATATTCGTAAAGACTGTCACATAACATCTTACTACAAAGCCGCAGAGTGGTTGAAACTCAGGGATAGACGATCATACTCAGCTGCTTGTTTACTTCTGAGAATTTTAAAATCTAATGCTCCCTCATATTTGACAAAGTCCTTTGTTCAGAAGAGTCCAGTGCATGATCGGGACAATAGGTTTACAGCTAACACCCTTCAGGTTCCACAGCATCGTACGGTAAAGTGCAGTAAGTCGTTCATTGTCACTGCCTCTCAATTATACAACGATGTTAAACTATATGAAATTCAGCAAAGTAGTGTGGGAACTCAGGAAAAATCTCTTAAATACCGCTACCTTTCCACTTATTAAGCCATGGAAATGAATTTTCACCAAATTAATTAAATAGTACGAAATATCATAACCCCCTAGATACATTTTAGATGCTCAGTTTTACTCTTAATTATTCCTCAGCTTTAAAATTCTTAGGTTTCTCTTTCGTCTTCGCTTCCTTGTTAGTATAGTGTATGTTTATGAAATGTTAAAAGTATTATTGTAATCTCCTAGATGTTTAGTTTTTAATCTTATTCTTATATCCTTAGTAGGAAAATGTATCTTACGCGTTTTATGTATTCTTTTATTAGATTTTGTATGTTAGGTGATACATTTAAGTTAAAGTGGCAGTTAGTTACAGTCAAAGGGACCTCTGGTCCTACTTGTAATTAACTTTAAATAAATATATTTCTATTTGTAATCTTCGTCAAAGGGAGCTCAAGCAACGGGGTTTGCCTGCTTACTGGACAACCCTTTGCTCAACCTGCTTGATACGCCTGAGTGCATATCACTTGCTCGCTTTCAAATAAAAATCAGCATAAAATACAGAAATCATTGTACGTTTTCAGTACACAATGATTTGAAACAAAAACTTCGAACCTTTCTGATGAAACTCATTCTCGATTTCGGAAGACCACCCAGTATCAAACGGACAACCTTTTACAAAAACAATTTGTTTGCCAAAATGTGTGAAGTAACTAAACTTCAGAAATATATTTATAATAGTACATTCCATAATTCACCTAAATTTCATAAAAATCGGCCAGTGCATTTTCATGTAATGGTACTACAAAGTAGTTGTTTACAAAAAATAATCAAGAAAATACGTTTTTTAATTCCACCTAATATAACTTTAACAAGAAACATAATAAAAATATGCAGCAAATACCACCAAAGAAAGCAGAATAAAACAAGTTTTACGATGGTGTGATCATATTTCAGATTAGACTGATTCAAATTTTATTAGCATTTAAACTCGACCGTACATACTTTCTGCGCCGACAGTATTTATCTGATGCAGTTATCAATGGTTTCATGACAGCTTCCAACGTATAGCAAAAGCATCAAGATTGGAGGCTAAGTAGCAATGTCTGTCAGAATATCTACAATATCCTGCCCTTTGTCAAAGAATACTCACCATTATATAATTCAACAAATTAAGCCTGTATAAGGAAACATACACTGCCCTTTCCATCAGCATAATAAAAGTATGGTAGGCCTATATTATAAGCCATTGCTGAATATTAAGAAAAGACTTCTCAATTAACGGTATATTTTGGCTGTACAGGTTAGTTTTGAAGCATTTTTCTTTAACACAGTGACTGATCTTTTCTTCTTTTTCCAGATATCTTTTTTTCGGATTTAAATACATGAACCATATTGACAGTTAAAACATCTAGAGAGCCACTGCATTCATTGATTTAATTCATAGATAACCCCCTCTGTCTAGTTCTTCAGTATATTATTCAGTGGCACTACAAGTTTAACATTAAACAAGGACAAGATTGATTCCACAACACATCACATGGTACTACTAAAGCAGAGTCCTGGAGGGGCGTGCCATTCCAGCTGATGAGTCCAAATGGCACGTCTGGACGAAACTCTGCATAATGCACACGGCCTAACCACCCAAAAGCGGGTTCTATTGCTGTGATTTTATTATACCATAATATTTGTGACAGTTGGACACGATGCCCATCATCAAGATTTTAAAGTGTTTTTTTCCCTTTTAGACATGTTCGTTTTCAATGAACCAATTTGACTATATTGTCTGAAGATGACTGTAAGGGTTGAAACTAGTACCGTGAAATAATGTTCAATGACAATATAAAAGATTTTTATTAACAAAAATTGTATGTGGCAAAGAATAGACTATATCTTAACAGACTTCAAATTCAGGAAATCTGTTAGGAATGTATGAGTTTTTCGCGGATTTTTCAATGATACAGACCACTATCTGATCTGTAGTGAACTAAGTATCTCTAGGCCTAGGGTAGAGAAAGTGAAATCTGTCTGCAACGAATAAGGGTAGAAAGTCTCCAGGACGAGGAAATTAGACAGAAGTACATGGATATTAGTGAGAAGTTTCGAACAGTAGACAGTAAGCAGGTTCAGGATATAGAAAGTAAATGGGTGGCATACAGGGATGCTGTAATAGAAACAGCAAGGGAATGCCTAGGAACAACTGTGTGTAAAGATGGGAAAAGGCGAACATCTTGGTGGAATGATGAAGTGAGAGCAGCTTGTAAACGTAAAAAGAAGGCTTATCAGAAATGGCTCCAAACAAGGGCCAAGGCAGACAGGGATTGGTACGTAGATGAAAGAAACAGAGCAAAACAAATAGTTGTTGAATCCAAAAAGAAGTCATGGGAAGATTTTTCGTAATAACCTGGAAAGGCTAGGTCAAGCAGCAGGGAAACCTTTCTGGACAGTAATAAAGAATCTTAGGAAGGGAGGGAAAAAGGAAATGAACAGTGTTTCAGTGTTTTGAGTAATTCAGGTGAACTCATAATAGATCCCAGAGAATCACTGGAGAGGTGGAGGGAATATTTTGAACATCTTCTCAATGTAAAAGGAAATCATCATGGTGGTGTTGCAAACAGCCAAGCTCATGGGGAGGAGGAAAAGGATGTTGGTGAAATTATGCTTGAGGAAGTGGAAAGGATAGTAAATAAACTCCATTGTCATAAGGCAGCAGGAATAGATGAAATTAGACCTGAAATGGTGAAGTACAGTGGGAAGGCAGGGATGAAATGGCTTCAAAGAGTAGTAAAATTAGTGTGGAGTGTTGGTAAGGTACCTTCAGATTGGACAAAAGCAGTAATTGCACCTATCTATAAACAAGGGAACAGGAAGGATTGCAACAACTATCGAGGTATCTCATTGATTTGTATACCACGCAAAGTATTCATTGGCATCCTGGAAGGGATGGTGCGATCAGTCGTTGAGAGGAAGTTCGATGAAAACCAGTGTGGTTTCAGACCACAGAGAGGCTGTCAGGATCAGATTTTCAGTATGCGCCAGGTAATTGAAAAATGGTACGACAGGAATAGGCAGTTGTGTTTATGTTTCGTAGATCTAGAGAAAGCATATGACAGGGTACCGAGGGAAAAGATGTTCGGCATACTGGGGGATTATGGAATTAAAGGTAGATTATTAAAATCAATCAAAGGCATTTATGTTGACAATTGGGCTTCAGTGAGAATTGATGGTAGAATGAGTTCTTGGTTCAGGGTACTTACAGGAGTTAGACAAGGCTGTAATCTTTCACCTTTGCTGTTCATAGTTTACATGGATGATCTGCTGAAAGGTATAAAATGGCAGGGAGGAATTCAGTTAGGTGGAAATGTAGTAAGCAGTTTGGCCTATGCTGACGACTTGGTCTTAATGGCAGACTGTGCCGAAAGCCTGCAGTCTAATATCTTGGAACTTGAAAATAGGTGCAATGAGTGTGGTATGAAAATTAGCCTCTCAAAGATTAAATTGATGTCAGTAGGTAAGAAATTCAACAGAATTGAATGTCAGATTGGTGATACAAAGCTAGAACAGGTCGATAATTTCAAGTATTTAGGTTGTGTGTTCTCCCAGGATGGTAATATAGTAAGTGAGATTGAATCAAGGTGTAGTAAAGCTAATGCAGTGAGCTCGCAGTTGCGATCAGCAGTATTCTGTAAGAAGGAAGTGAGCTCCCAGACGAAACTATCTTTACATCGGTCTGTTTTCAGACCAACTTTGCTTTACGGGAGCGAAAGCTGGGTGGGCTCAGGATATCTTATTCATAAGTTAGAAGTAACAGACATGAAAGTAGCGAGAATGATTGCTGGAACAAACAGGTGGGAACAATGGCAGGAGGGTACTCGGAATGAGGAGATAAAGGCTAATTTAGGAATGAACTCGATAGATGAAGCTGTACGCATAAACCGGCTTCAGTGGTGGGGTCATGTGAGGCGAATGGAGGAGGATAGGTTACCTAGGAGAATAATGGACTCTCTTATGGAGGGTAAGAGAAGTAGAGGGAGACCAAGACGACAATGGTTAGACTCGGTTTCTAACGATTTAAAGATAAGAGGTGTAGAACTAAATGAGGCCACAACACTAGTTGCAAATCGAGGATTGTGGCGACGTTTAGTAAACTCTCAGAGGCTTGCAGACTGAACGCTGAAAGGCATAACAGTCTATAATGATAATGTATGTATGTATGTATGTATGTATGTATGTATGTATGTATGTATGTATGTATTAATATTGTATTGTATTGTATTGAATAGGTGGACCCTATTTTGCCTTGTTCTTTGTAACAACTGTCACTGCAGACCATAATGAAGTTTTCAACATATGATATGAGAAGGCGACTGGACCACACAGCCATTGGAGAACGAATTCAGAAGGGGAACATCTAAGACTTCTGCATAAGAAACAGTTTGGTAGTAAACAACAGTTGGTTCAACACAAGAGTCAGTCGCAAGATTAACAGAAGTGGTGGTGGTGGTGGTGGTTTAAAGAGGAAGTAGAACTAGGCAACCATCCTCTATATAACACTAATCAGAGAGAAAAATGGAAGGGATCCGACACTTTGAAAAATGAATATGTTGGCCAAAGAAAGACAACGGCTACGAAGGGCGTGAAAATGATAGTCTCCTTAGGCCTTGAGTGCTCTAATATCATCGGGGTTGAAAAAGAACACGAAATGACCAAGGGAGGTCGGATAGCATAGATGAAAGTGAGGAGCCTGGCACAAGTAAGTGGAAGCAAGGTCAGGAGTCAGCTAAGGGCCCCGTGGTCACCAATCCATGCTCCTAAGTTGAGAGCCCCTGGGGCCCATGGAGCCAACTGCTTACAGAAGTAGTGGAGAGTGATCCTATAAACTCCTGATTTTAAAAAACTGCTGGTCTTGTTGATGTGTGAAGTATTGTATAAAATGTACCACCTGTAAAAAAACCTACATCGGGCAAACCGGGAGAAACTTCATTATCAGATACCACGAGCACACTAACGCAATAAAATACAACAAGTTTTCAGCCATCGGCCAACACATGCAAGATTATAACCATAATTTCACCAATATTGAACAAGACATGGACATCCTCGTATTAGCAAACAAGGGCCCTTTACTGAACATAATGGAAAATTACTACATACACCTAGACCAATACTTTAATGCCAGTCACAATCTCAATGAAATCTCAGAGAAACCCAACATACTCTTCGATCTATTTATCACTTTCCTCAGAAACAATAATGCAGCCAACCTAAACTCAATCCTAAATTTAATCAAAGGTACTTTTCCAAGACAATTACACTTTCTCCCGCACCCTTCAGCCCAACCTTAAGCCCTCTTCCTAAGCCATATTTCATTTCAATACAAGAACTTACTGATTTCCATGATTATAATTTTTACAACACCCCATTTATACTTTATTCTTTGTTAAAAACCTCTTAGTATTTATATTCCTTGTATTATTAACTATTACCATAACATCTCATTTCACTTGTTATTCTTTAAAATAATATTGTCTTAGGATTTCGCCACAAATGATCTTTGCTCCAATACGGCTGATGATGACCCCTATATGGGTCGAAACTAGTACCGTATAATTTTGTAATTTTGTGAATATATTGTATTGAAAAGGTGGAAACATTTACGTTATTATTATTATTACTTATATATTATTCTCAGTTCAATACGGACCAAAAACATGAAATTCATAACCATCAGTACTACGGTGCCGATCTAACAGTCCAAAGTTCTAATGCTGGAATGACCAGGCCGCACACAGCCATGAATACTCCTCTGCTATTATTCCATTAAATGTGATGCACACTACTGATTCAAATCAGTACCTCAGAATAGGGATTGAATAGCTCGAATGCTATGACGAACCAGTTGTGTTATGTACCAGTAGTATCAGAAAATTTATGAACCAGAGGAATGGCATGCTAAAGAAGAAAGTTATCTAACTCCCCAGCTGCTTCCCACCAATATTCAGGCAGGTTGTTATACTTGGTACGACCGGGTGAGTTGGCCGTGCGGTTAGCAGCCCGCAGCTGTGAACTTGCATTTTCACACCAAGCAAATGCTGGGGAGCTGTACTGTAAATAAGGCCGAGGCCGCTTCCTTCCCACTCCTTGCCCTTTCCTATCTCATCATCGCCATAAGACCAATCTGTGTCGGTGCGACGTAAAGCAAATATTTAAAAGCTCGGTATACAGCAGTAATCCCATCTATTGGAGATGAGTGGCAACAGAAGACACAAAACACATCACAACAAACAATGGTCAATGTAATATTATTGTTGATCAATGTTACGAGCTTTCTATGTTGTAGGCCTACACATTTAGTTTTCTTTCGACTCTGTAAAGTTAGCGTGCCTTACAAAATTATTTATAGCGCAGACTTTAGTTCCTTATTCCCCGACTTAACATACCAATTTTCATTAAATTCTGTTTACCCATTTTCTCGTGACTCGGCACTGATATGCAAGGAGTGGAAAGGAAGCGGCCTCAGCCTTATTTAGAGTACAGCCCCCCAGCATTTGCCTGGCGTTACTCTGCAACGGAATGTGCATCCCCAGTATGGTACGAGTCAAGTCACGCCAGGAAGGTAGATGTTGCTCTAAACGATACGTGTCGCATCATTACTGGCTGTCTAAAACCTACTCCGTTGGACAAATTGTACATTCTTGCTGGTATTGTCCCTCCCGAAATACGTCGAGAGGTTGCAGCAAAAAACGAGTCCTCATTGTGCGATTGTGCGAGTGTGGTGTAATCCAGATGACGTCTCATTTGTTGCAGTGTAGTAGGTGCCCTAAAACGTGCACAGTACAAGACCTACTTCAGGCAACAGAAAATGCACAGAATGTCGCCAATTTCTGGGCAAAAGTAGTACAGCCTTTTTTTTTTTTTTTGATAAGTGTGACTTTGTCTATAATGTATATAATTCAGTAAGAGTATACATGTATTTATAGTATTAATGCTTCTGATACGAATGAATCATAGCTGGTACAGTAAAAATGTATAAGGACATAAATGATCGGAAATTTAATACTATATATGGTGTGGGTTACTGTAGTCACATCCTAGTGCGTGAACCATGGGCAACGGCTGAGTGGCCTAGCAAGTGGTCCAGAGAGTCGGGATACCAGTTGCTATGAAATGGGAGTGGGCATCTCGGACATATTCTGAGTCATGGCCCTCCTTGTGCTCAGGCAGCTAGAACTATACAATTCACCGGTGGTCCATAAACCGTTAGAGGAGAGATTCTCACTTGGACTATGTGCAAGTAGGGTAGCATCCTGCTTCATGAATTTACCGAGCTCAGAACATTTTAAGCAAACGTCGGACCTATGGGAGTAACGGAGTCCCACTCCCATTTGACAGGCGAGGGACTCCCTGGAAACAACTTGGCGAACGAAATGGAATTCGATGGGGAGCTATCAATATCAATGAGGCTTATGGAAGAAAGAACGTAGAACTGGCTGAGTCAGCAAAGAGGATGCATCTGGATATGCTAGGAGTAAGTGATATTCGGGTAAGGGGAGATAACGAGGAAGAGATAGGAGATTATAAAGTGTACTTGATGGGTGTTCAAAAGGGAAGGGCAGAGTCTGGGGTAGGGCTCTTTATCAGGAATACCACTGCACGCAACATAGTTTCTGTTAGGCACGTAAATGAGCGAATGACGTGGGTAGATTTGTCAGTTGGAGGAATTACGACTAGAATTGTCTCCGTGTATTCACCATGTGAGGGTGCAGATGAGGATGAAGTTGACAAGTTTTATGAAGCATTGAGTGACATCGTGGTCAGGGTCAACAAGGATAGAATAGTGCTAACGGGCGGTTTCAATGCGAGAGTTGGAAATAAAACTGAAGGATACGAAAGGGTTATTGGTAAATGTGGGGACAATATGGGAGCTAATGGGAATGGGAAGTGTTTGCTGGACTTCTGTGCTAGTATGGGTTTAGCAGTTATGAATACATTCTTCAAGCATAAGGCTATTCACGGCTACACATGGGAGGCTAGGGGTATCAGATCCATAATAGACTATATCTTAACGGACTTCGAATTCAGGAAATCTGTTAGGAATGTACGAGGTTTTCGGAGATTTTTTGATGATGCAGACCGCTATCTGATCTGCAGTGAACTACGTATCTCTAGGCCTAGAGTAGAAAAAGTGAAATCTGTCTGCAAACGAATAAGGGTAGAAAATCTCCAGGACGAGGAAATTAGACAGAAGTACATGGATATCATTAGTGAGAAGTTTCGAACAGTAGACAGTAAGCAGGTTCAGGATATAGAAAGTGAATGGGTGGCATACAGGGAAGCTGTAGTAGAAACAGTGAGGGAATGCCTAGGAACAACTGTGTGTAAAGATGGGAAAAGGCGAACATCTTGGTGGAATGATGAAGTGAGAGCAGCCTGTAAACGTAAAAAGAAGGCATATCAGAAATGGCTCCAAACAAGGGTCGAGCCAGACACGAATATTTTACGTAGATGAAAGAAAAAGAGTGAAACAAATAGTTGTTGAATCCAAAAAGAAGTCATGGGAAGATTTTCGTAATAACCTGGAAAGGCTAGGTCAAGCAGCAGGGAAACCTTTCTGGACAGTAATAAAGAATCTTAGGAAGGGAGGGAAAAAGGAAATGAACAGTGTTTCAGTGTTTTGAGTAATTCAGGTGAACTCATAATAGATCCCAGGGAATCACTGGAGAGGTGAAGGGATTGTTTTGATTATCATCTCAATGTAAAAGGAAATCATCCTGGTGGTGTTGCGAACAGCCAAGCTCATGGGGAGGAGGAAAATGATGTTGGTGAAATTACGCTTGAGGAAGTGGAAAGGATGGTAAATAAACTCCATTGTCATAAAGCAGCAGGAATAGATGAAATTAGACCTGAAATGGTGAAGTACAGTGGGAAGGCAGGGATGAAATGGCTTCATAGAGTAGTAAAATTAGTGTGGAGTGTTGGTAAGGTATCTTCAGATTGGACAAAAGCAGTAATTGCACCTATCTATAAGCAAGGGAACAGGAAGGATTGCAACAACTATCAAGGTATCTCATTGATTTGTATACCACGCAAAGTATTCACTTGCATCTTGGAAGGGAGGGTGCGATCAGTCGTTGAGAGGAAGTTGGATGAAAACCAGTGTGGTTTCAGACCACAGAGAGGCTGTCAGGATCAGATTTTCAGTATGCGCCAGGTAATTGAAAAATGCTATGAGAGGAATAGGTAGTTGTGTTTATGTTTCGAAGCATATGACAGGGTACCGAAGGAAAAGATGTTCGCTACACTGGGGGACTATGGAATTAAAGGTAGATTATTAAAATCAATCAAAGGCATTTATGTTGACAATTGGGCTTCAGTGAGAATTTATGGAAGAATGAGTTCTTGGTTCAGGGTACTTACAGGGGTTAGACAAGGCTGTAATCTTTCACCTTTGCTGTTCATAGTTTACATGGATCATCTGCTGAAAGGTATAAAATGGCAGGGAGGGATTCAGTTAAGTAGAAATTTAGTAAGCACTCTGGCCTATGCTGACGATTGGTCTTATGGCAGACTGTGCCGAAAACCTGCAGTCTAATATTTTGCAACTTGAAAATAATTAATAATAATAATTAATGTTATTTGTTTTACGTCCCACTAACTACTTTTTAAGGTCTTCGGAGACGCCGAGGTGCCGGAATTTAGTCCCGCAGGAGTTCTTTTACGTGCCAGTAAATCTACCGACACGGGGCTGTCGTATTTGAGCACCTTCAAATACCACCGGCCTGAGCCAGGATCGAACCTGCCAAGTTGGGGTTAGAAGGCCAGCGCCTTAACCGTCTGAGCCACTCAGCCCGGCGCAACTTGAAAATAGGTGCAATGAGTATGGCATGAAAATTAGCTTTCCGAAGACTAAATTGATGTCAGTAGGTAAGAAATTCAACAGAACTGAATGTCAGATTGGTGATACAAAGCCAGAACAGGTCGAAAATTTCAAGTATTTAGGCTGTGTGTTCCCCCGGGAGTGACTAAAGGGGCCTCAGGGGCTCTGAACTTTGGAGCGTGGGTTGGCGACCACGGGGTCCTCAGCTGAGTCCTGGCATTGCTTCCAATTACTTGTGCCAGGCTCCTCACTTTTATCTATCCTATCCGACCCCCCTTGGTCAACTCCTGTTCTTTTCCGACCCTGACGCTATTAGGTTTGCGAGGGCTAGGGAGTCTTTCATTTTCACGCCCTTCGTGGCCCTTGTCTTCCTTTGGCCGAAGTGTCGGATCCCTTCCATTTTTCCTTCTGATTAGTGTTATATAGAGGATGGTTGCCTAGTTGTACTTCCTCTGAAAACACTAATCACCACCACTCTCCCGGGATGGTAATATAGTAAGTGAGATTGAATCAAGGTGTAGTAAAGCTAATGCAGTGAGCTCGCAGTTGCGATCAACAGTATTCTGTAAGAAGGAAGTCAGCTCCCAGACGAATCTATCTTTACATCAGTCTGTTTTCAGACCAACTTTGCTTTACGGGAGCAAAAGCTGGGTGGACTCAGGATATCTTATTCATAAGTTAGAAGTAACAGACATGAAAGTAGCAAGAATGATTGCTAGTACAAACAGGTGGAACAATGGTAGATGGGTACTCTGAATGAGGATATAAGGGCTAATTTAGGAATGAACTCGATGGATGAAGCTGTACGCATAAACCGGCTTAGGTGGTGGGGTCATGTGAGACGAATGGAGGAGGATAGGTTACCTAGGAGAATAATAGGCTCTGTTATGGAGGGTAAGAGAAGTAGAGGTAGACCAAGGCGATGATGGTTAGACTCATTTTCCAACGATTTAAAGATAAGAGGTATAGAACTAAACGACGCCACAACACTAGTTGCAAATTGAGGATTGTGGCGACGTTTAGTAAATTCACAGAGGCTTGCATACCGAGCGCTGAAAGGCATAACAGTCTATAATGATAATGTATGTATGTATGTATGTATGTATGTATAACTTTAGTTATGTAGTATTTGTCGATAGGACCACTAATAACAAATATTTCATAATTATTTTTGGGCCTTCCGCTAAACTACCATTTCACTCAGCGTGAATAAAATTATTTACGGCCTAGATTGTAGCGTTTTATTCCCTGACTTTGCATACCGATTTTAATTAAGATAGGACCACTACCGATTTTCATTAAATTCTCTTCAGCTGTTTTCTTTTTTTTTTTTTTTTTTGCTAGGGGCTTTACGTCGCACCGACACAGATAGGTCTTATGGCGATCAGCTGTTTTTTTTGTGATGCGTGTACATACATACAGACAGAAATTACGGAAAATTAAAAAATGCATTTCCCTGCTACTATGGACATGACCGATACAAAAATGCCATCCTTTTTAGATTCTGAGCAATGTTCAGCCAAAATTCTTATTTTATATATATAGACAAGTGCAAGACTAAGGGAAAAAGGGACACCCTGGTGGAATGACAAAGAGAGATCCTCAATAAAAGAAAGGAACAGTACAATAAGAACGAATTAGAGAGAAATCCACGCCAGAACAATGAAGAACGAGGGGAAGATCAGAGACCTGGAGCAAGTTTACTGGAACACAGAGAGTTAAAATAGTAGAAAAGAAGATAATGTGCTGGGAGAAATTAAAAAAAAACTGGAAGACAGCAGAGGATATTGTTTAGTGATCCCCTGATGACGTCACGATCTGGGGAGAAACTGAGAATGGTGGGGGCGGTGGTGGTAGTGGTGATGATTTTCAGAGGAAGTACAAATAGGCAAACATCCTCTATATAACACTAATCAGAGGCGAAACAAGGCAGGGATACAACACTCCGAAAAATGAAGGTATCGGCCAAAGGAAGACAAGGGCCAAGAAGGGCGTGAAAATGAAAGACTCCCTAGGATTCGCAATCCTAATACCGTTGGTGTAGAAAGTGAACAAGAGTTGACCAAGTGAGGGTGGATAGGACATTTTTTTGCTAGGGGCTTTATGTCGCACCGACACAGATAGGTCTTATGGCGACGATGGGATAGGAAAGGCTTAGGAGTTGGAAGGAAGCGGCCGTGGCCTTAATTAATGTGTGAAAATGAGAAACCACGGAAAACCATTTTCAGGGCTGCCAATAGTGGGATTTGAACCTACTATCTCCCGGATGGTGGATAGGACAAACGAAAGTGAGGAGCCTGGCACAAGTAAGTGGAAACAATGACATGGCTCAGCTCAGGGCCCCGTGGTCGCTATTCCACGCTCCCCAGTTCGGAGACCTTGAGGCTCCTTTTAGTCACCTCTTATGACAGGCAGGGGATACCTTGGGTTCATTCTACCACTCCCACCCACAGGGGGTAGAAACTGAGAAACAAGTACAGTTGATACTCAATGAATGCACGGTTAAGTTCAAAGAATTAAATCTCAAGATAAGTGAAGCCAAAACACTAGTGACCGGGCGAGTTGGCTGTGCCGTTAAGAGCGCGCAGCTGTGACCTTGGATCCGGGAGATAGTGGGTTCGAATCCCACTGTCGGCAGCCCTGATGATGTTTTTCTGTGGTTTCCTGTTTTCACACCAGGAAAATGCTGGCTAGGAAACAATCCACTGGAAAATGTGGAAAACTTTGTAGCCTATACCTCGGAAGTGTAATTTATAGACACACACTAGCCACAAAGCAAGTGGTGAACAGAGTGCAGAAGAGTTCTCACTTTTACCAGCTTGTAAGTACTCTCCTCTGTAATCCCGAAGTATCAACAAAAACGGTGATGTTCAATCAATACTTCATAGTGATCTTAATCTATGGTATCAGAACGTAAGGTAAACTTGGAAGCATTTCAAGTAACATTCTATGTAATAATCCTTGAGCACCCTTCTCTATATTTTTATCCGAATAAGTTTGAGTGGTGTCTTTACAAGTACAGTACAAAAGATCACAATATGAATAAAGTTGAAATTCAAAAGGACAAATTGGGGCAAATATTCGTTTAAAGGAAGGGGAGTTAGGGATTGGGATAACTTACCAAGGGAGATGTTCAATAAATTTTCAATGTCTTCGAAATAATTTAAGAAAATGCTAGGAAAACAACAGATAGGGAATCTGCCAACTGAGCGACTGCCCTAAATGCAGATCAGTAGTGATTGATTGACGTAATGTCTGCACTGGTCTTGACAAGGGATACTCTTACTACATTCAAATCACCTATTCTCTGACAGAATCCATTGTCCCCAAGAATGCTTCACATAATTCAGAATACCAAATACCTTATTTTTAGCCAAAACGTTTGGGTTTGCCGATGTCAATGTGTTCGGGAACAAAAGATTCCGCAAAGAGAGCAATAGAGACATTGTAAATAATAGGCTAGCTGATATCAAAAAATAAAAGATCAGATATTCGCCGCACCAGCTTTCACGTCTTGATATTTTTATTGGCAGCCACGAAGGGGAAAAAAATGTCTGCAGCGAAAACAACTTCGTAAAAATCTATAACGTCACAATTTCCCCTTGTTACTGGCTTGTCCTACACAACTTTTTAAGTTGCTCACGCAATGCTGCGCAATGCCGAACTGAACTTCTTCTTTTTCTGCTTCTTAAATTCCTTCTCCTTCGTTGTTTTTCTTGGACTCTGCCCAGCGCACTACGTCCAGTCACTGGTTTGCCAATCAGAGCAGCGTTGCCAACTGTACATCCTAAAATATCGCTAAATTCATTGATGAAAGTCTCTAAAAATAGCCAAATTTTTGTCAAAGTCGCCAAGAAAAGTCGCTAACATAAAATTACCAGTAAACATGAATAAAATGGACATACCTATGCAGAAAAAATATTCCGCCTTCATCGTCTTCCATTTCCTCCTCAGCAAACGATGTAGCCTGTGAAGTGGAAGGTTGCTGAGCTGTTGATGGAGCAGGTAATAGCAAATACAGTAGAGACAATACACGACACTTACGGATTTGTGTTGTTTGAGTCATCAGTCCATAGACTGGTTTGATGCAGCTTCCATGCCCCCCTATCCTGTGCTAACCTTTTCATTTCTACGTAACTATTGCATCCTACATCTGCTCTAATCTGTCTGTCATATTCATACCTTGGTCTACCCCTACCATTCTTGCCACCTACACTTCCTTCAAAAACCAACTGAACAAGTCCTGGGTGTCTTAAGATGTGTCCTATCATTCTATCTCTTCTTCTCGTGAAATTTAGCCAAATCGATCTCCTCTCACCAATTTGATTCAGTATCTCTTCATTCGTGATTCGATCTATCCATCTACCCTTCAGCATTATTCTGTAACACCACATTTCAAAAGCTTCTATTCTCTTTCTTCCTGAGCTAGTTATCGTCCATGTTTCACTTCCATACAATGCCACGCTCCACACAAAAGTCTTCAAAAACATCTTTCTAATTCCGATATCAATGTTTGAAGTGAGTAAATTTCTTTTCTTAAGAAAGCTCTTCCTTGCTTGTGCTAGTCTGCATTTTATGTCCTCCTTACTTCTGCCATCGTTGGTTATTTTACTACCCAAGTAACAATATTCATCTACTTCCTTTAAGACTTCATTTCCTAATCTAATATTTCCTACATCACCTGCCTTCGTTCGACTGCACTCCATTACTTTTGTTTTGGACTTATTTATTTTCATCTTGTACTCCTTACCTGAGACTTCATCCATACCATTCAGCAACTTCTCGAGATCTTCAGCAGTCTCAGATAAAATAACAATATCATCCGCAAATCTCAAGGTTTTGATTTCCTCTCCTTGGACTGTGATTCCCTTTCCAAATTTCTCTTTGATTTCCCTTACTGCCTGTTCTATGTAAACATTGAAAAGGAGAGGGGACAAACTGCAGCCTTGCCTCACTCCTTTCTGGATTGCTGCTTCTTTTTCAAAGCCCTCGATTCTTATCACTGCAGACTGATTTTTATACAGGTTGTAGATAATTCTTCGTTCTCGGTATCTGATCCCTATCATCTTCAGAATCATAAATAGCCTGGTCCAATCAACATTATCGAATGCCTTTTCTAGATCTACGAATGCCATGTACGTGGGCTTGTCCTTCTTGATTCGATCCTCTAAGATCAGACGTAAAGTCAGGATTGCTTCACGTGTTCCTACATTTCTTCTGAAGCCAAATTGATCTTCCCCAACTCAGCTTCAACTTGTTTTTCCATTCTCCTGTAAATAATACGTGTTAAAATTTTGCAGGCATGAGATACTAAACTAATAGTGCGGTAGTTTTCACACCTGTCAGCACCGGCTTTCTTGGGAATAGGTATAACAACATTCTGCCGAAAATCGGATGGGACTTCTCCTGTCTCATACATCTTGCACACTAAATGAAATAACCTTACCATGCTGGTTTCTCCTAAGGCAGTCAGTAATTCAGAGGGAATATCATCAATTCCAGGTGCCTTGTTCCTATTTAGGTCACTCACAGTTCTGTCAAACTCTGACCTCAAAATTCGGTCTCCCATTTCATCAGGATCAACAGCCCCTTCATGTTCCAGAACGAAATTATCTACATCGTTACCTTGATACAACTGTTGGATATGCTCCTGCCATTTTCTGCTTTGTCTTCTTTCCCTAGAAGTGGCTTTCCATCTGAGCTCTTAATATTCATGCACCTAGATTTCCTTTCTCCAAAGGTTTCCTTGATTTTCCTGTATGCAGCATCTACCTTTCCCAGGACCATACAGCCTTCGACATCCTTGCACTTCTCCTTCAGCCATTCTTCCTTAGCTACCTTGCACTTTCTATCCACTTCATTCTTTAATCGCCTGTATTCTTTTCTGCCCTCTTCATTTCTAGCATTCTTGTATTTTAGTCGTTCATCAATCAGGTCTAGTATCTCCTGAGTTATCCACTGATTCTTAGTTGATCTTTTCTTCCTTCCTAACATTTCTTCAGCAGCCCTACTGACTTCATTTTTCATGACTCTCCACTCTTCCTCTACTGTGTTTCCTTCGGCCTTTTCATTTAGTCCTTGTGCAACATGTTCCTTGAAACAATCCATCACACTCTTTTCTTTCAACTTGTCTAGATCCCATCTTTTTGCATTCTTTCCTTTCTTCAGTTTCTTCAACTTCAGATGGCATTTCATGACCAACAAGTTGTGGTCAGAATCCACGTCTGCTCCTGGGAAAGTTTTGCAATCCAACACCTGGTTTCTGAATCTCTGCCTAATCATAATGAAGTCTATTTGATACCTTCCAGTGTCTCCAGGTCTCGTCCACGTATACAGCCGTCGTTTGTGGTGTTTGAACCAAGTATTGGCGAGGACTAAATTATGCTCAGTGCAGAATTCAACCAGCCGACTTCCTCTTTCGTTCCTTTGTCCCAATCCAAATTCTCCTACTGTGCTACCTTCTCTTCCTTGGCCTACCACTGCGTTCCAGTCTTCCATCACAATTAGATTCTCGTCACCTTTGACATATTGTATTAAATCTTCTATCTCCTCATATATTCTTTCAATTTCTTCATCATCCGCTGAACTAGTAGGCATATAGACCTGCACTATTGTGGTGGGCATTGGTTTGGTGTCTATCTTGGCGACAATAATTCTTTCACTATGCTGGTCGTACTAGCTTATCCGCTGCCCTATTTTCTTATTCATTATTAAACCAACTCCTGCATTACCCCTGTTTGATTTCGTGTTGATAATTCGGTAGTCGCCTGACCAAAAATCCTGTTCTTCCTGCCAACGTACTTCACTTATACCAACTACATCTAACTTTAGCCTATCCATCTCCCTTTTCAGATTCTCTAACCTACCACAACGATTCAAACTTCTAACATTCCACGCTCCGACTCGCAGAATGTCAGTATCCATCTTCCTGATGATCGCCCCCTCTCGTGTAGTCCCCACCCGGAGATCCGAATGGGGGACTAGTTTACCTCCGGAATATTTTACCCGGGAGGAAGCCATCATCAGTACATCATTCATACAGAGAGAGCTGCATGTCCTCGGGAGGTGGTTACGGCTGTAGTTTCCCCGTTGCTTTCAGCCATGTAGCAGTAGCAACACAGCTAAGCCATGTTGAGTATTATTACAAGGCCGTATCAGTCAATCATCTAGACTGCCGCCCTTGCAACTACCGAAAGGCTGCTACCCCCCTTTCGATGAACCATTCGTTAGTCTGGTCTCTCAACAGATACCCATCCGATATGGTTGCACCTGCGGCTCGGCTATCTGCATCATTGGGACACGCAAGCCTCCCCACCGCGGCAAGGTCACATGGTTCGTAGAGGAGGCTTACGGATTTCGCCTTGCTAAAATGGGAGACAATTCGACGGTGGCGCTCCTAGTGACTTGACCTGAACAAATCGCGCTAAATTCAAATATCAATGGAAATGTCTATACGGAAATGGATAAATAAATTACGTCTAGAAAGAAAGTGGTATTGAGATATTAACTTCGAAGTTGCTAAAGCAATTCTGGATAAATGAATGAAGAATTATTTAAAAAGTTATTATTCAAAGACTGAAATTAGACATATAAACAAGGTGTGAAATGGACTGCTGTGAAATGGCTTGATCTTTCATTTATGCATTACTTTTTTAGCTTTAGCATACCTGCCTGAAATCTTACGGTTGGATTTGTCTTTTTTTCTAATTTAGAAACAATGTATCATCACATTAAGACATATGTCAATACAAATATCGGCACAGTCCTTGCACATATGATGCAATGAATTAACATTTAATAGCTGGACAATTTTCCTCTTAACATGGAACCTACTAACAGAGAGAAAATCTACAAGATCCCGGCTTTAATCTGAGAAGAGGGATAAAAGAAAGAAATTTGAAAATGTTGCCGATAGTGATGCTTTGAGGAATATTTACGTACAATTAGAGTAAAAATGTAACATACCCTTGGCTGTATAGTCGAGGATTTTTAAAGTCGCTGGCCTGGAAATGATCTGAACAGATCTTATAATTCTTATACAAGCGTAACGTCCCTTCTTTCTTGTACACTTTATCCAAATCGCTTCTGTGACATTTCAAAACCCACAGATCACACCTACAACAACACATCGGTATTGAAGGTTAACTGCTGCACTATACAATAAAATATGCGTATTATATTTTAAGCCCGTTAAAACATGGGTCGAGCAGGTCAGAAGATTATGAAGTACTATAAAAATCTCTGTCACTGGAAGAATATATATGCAAACACAATATTACTTACATGTTCTTGTCACGAGGGAACCTGAAGAACGAGCGCGCATTTTTCTCTACTTCGTAATTACTGCAGACAAACACAGCACATACCTTTCCCCTCATGTTGAGAGGAGATATCAAGGAATGACACACGCTACTATTTAATTATGTCAACTCACTGAAAACGCATAAATAACACCAAAAACTTCACACAAAAATACACGTGCTCTTATGAGAGAATCAGTACTGTTTAGGTCTATCCGCTAGAGTGTGCTCCAATAGCTGTCCCTCGATATCTCGCTCAGTGTCGTGTATTGTCTCTACTGTATTTGGTAATAGTTCAGCCGTTGTTGAATAAGCATTTTTAGTTCCTATCTTCCTGACGACCTTCTCTGGAATTTCGTAGGAATGGCAGGTTTTCCTAGGCACTTAAGCGCATTCCTGATTTGCAAGATGGATGCTGCTGTTTCGACTTTCATTCTGTTTCTCACTTTAGATTTCACAATACCAAGTGTACTAAAGAGCCTTTCTACTTCGGCATTTGAATGCGGGAGAGTCAAAATTTTCATAGCAAAAGTAGCTAGTTCCTTGAAGGGATTATGTCCTGCCGAATCACTATACTGCAACACCTCTACCCAGAAATCTGTGGTATTTGAAACTTGACTACACTTTATTGCTTTTAAATTACGCCACTGATTCTCAATGTGATCTATATCTGAAACACTACAACCCATATCTTCCGCTAACTCAAATATTGGGTTTTTGACAGCATTCAGACAGTTTTTAATAGAAAGGAGAGCCATTTTTCTTAGGTTTTTTGAAAATTGTTCGGCAGCCTATTTTTTAGTTCTGTAATTAGCTTTTATTGTGAAGTTAATACAGCGGCCCCTAACCACTTCTACCTTTTCTACTGATAGAGTTTCCGCCAGTTTTTTCGAACTCATAACCCAGATAGGGTTTGGGGTCCACGTAACTATACCGGGCGAGTTGGCCGTGCGCGTAGAGGCGCGCGGCTGTGAGCTTGCATCCGGGAGATAGTAGGTTCGAATCCCACTATCGGCAACCCTGAAGATGGTTTTCCGTGGTTTCCCATTTTCACACCAGGCAAATCCTGGGGCTGTACCTTAATTAAGGCCACGGCCGCTTCCTTCCAACTCCTAGGCCTTTCCCATCCCATCGTCGCCATAAGACCTATCTGTGTCGGTGCGACGTAAAGCCCATAGCAAAAAAAACCCACATAACTATCAATCTCAGTTGATGGAGAAAACAGATCAAATCGAGCAGTTGGGTTAAGGATTTTCCTTCCTAAAACCTGTATAAGATTCATGACATCATCAAGTAAACGAGTTTGGTCTGCATTTTCAGATTCAAATACTTTAATTGCTTTTTGGACCTCATGCAGAATACTTTTTAGATAAGTCATGAACAATCTGTTTGATTAATCAGAGTAGATTTGGAATAACATCTCTGATGTATAACACTTTTCTTGTGTCCTTACTATATCGATGTGTAATTTGAGCTCATCCCACTGTTCAACAATTCGCCGAACAGCAGGTTCATTGGATAACCATCTTGTTTCACAAACTTTTAAAAGTTTGAGAGGCTCTTCACTATTTATTGCATTGTAAATTTGCTTGTAAATGCCCTGTCTCTTGCTGGAATGAGCAAACCAAAGGTAACTTTCACGGACAATGAAGTCAACAATACGTGGCAAAGTGTCTTCTGTAGCATGAGAAACAGCTAGCTGTATGGAATGACACACACACCTAATCATTTTCAAATGAGGAATATTAAACTCTTTTCTTCATAAGTTCATATACCCCATTGTTCAGCCCAGTGTTCACGGAAGCGTTGTCTACACCTATACCTAATAAATTAGCAGGCTTCATCTGCAGTTGCTGTAAGAGTATTCCCAAAGTATTCCTATTGCCTTAACAATAGCTGGTGCTGTGCCATTTGGCAAGTCTACCAAACTTAAAAATCTTGATACTATCCTTTTCATACTGACGCTGAAGTAACGAATTATGACACCCAACAACTTAGTAAAGGATATATATGTCGCCTCATCTATTATTAAACTGTAACCCTGATCGCCAATATCAGAAACCATGTCCTCAACAAAATGTGGTGCTAGTACATGTTTTATTACTTCAGTACATTTTGTTCTGTGTAAACGGAGATCTGCTGCTTTAGAACTATCGCCAAAAGTTTTAACACACAGTTCTGACAAGTGATCTACAGTCAACAATGAGCAGTGTTCTGCAATAAACAATGCCAAACTTCCTTCAGTCCTAGCAGTACTTATGTTTACTTTTGTAAACGGTAATTTTTTCTGCAGTGGTGAGGTAAACGGCCCTAATCGCATTTTATGTTTGAGTTTCATAATGTTTCTTTAAATCATTATATTTAGCATACAGTTCTGTTTTATAGTAGATGCAGTAGGCTTTGGACTTATCAGAACCTACCGGTCTTAACCATTTAAACTGATGTTCCCAGTCTTTACGGTAGTTTTGCTGATACTTTGGCTTACCCATGGTGTTGAACAAAAACAAAAACACAGTTCACAAACAAGAAAATACGAAAATGAATATTTGAAACCGCACGTGTAAATTTGCGTAAATACACCTAACAAAGAATGAATGACTTCAAGAATAAACACAGATCACAACAGAACTTATTATTACACTGATAGCTGCGAAGAGATCGATTCATTTTCTTAGCGCGTGCGCCCGAATCACCACCGTCCGCTGCGTAACTAACGTTGCCTACGTTATAATACAAGGCCTGGAAATAGAGCCCGTAAAACGCTATGGAAGTGGTTACACTGAAGTTCAATGTCGGGCCGCTAGGATCGCTATCTTGCCCCCTGTCGACCAGGCTCGCGCCTTTAAACGTGTTCATTAACTGAGTTGGTTGTGAATGTATTATGTATTTGTCTGATGTTAATCATTCGCAATTCCAGTCATGGTTTATTCACGAGAAATTAAAGGTAGTGAAATTTCGTTTCACAAGTTTCCAGTGATTGTTCCTAAGTTTTGATCCGAGGTACGTCATAAGAATCGGGCGATCCCAAAATTTGACACTGGACTTTTTTTTTAACTATGCTACCGTGACCGGCAATCATTTGAGAGGCATCTTCAAACTCAGAAATCTTAAATTAGGAAAACCAACGAGGAAAATAATTTGCCCAACAAATTTCACGAAAATGAATGTAGCAACAGCTAAAAATATTGTATTTTCCCCTGAAACAATCTCTGGTTTGTAAAGTATGGAGGAAGGTTTTGTCCCGAGAGCATAAAATACAGTTTAAAATAAGCCATTTGTTTTATAGAGCATTTTATTAAATTGTTCAATGCGCATAACGTCTGCAACACCTCACATGGGACATATTCAGGAACGAGAACAAACGAGCATCTTTTAACCGGGCGAGTTGGTCGTACGGTTAGGGGCGCGCGGCTGTGAGCTTGCATCCGGGAGATAGTGGGTTCGAATACCACTGTCGGCAGCCCTGAAGATGGTATTCTGTGGTTTCCCATTCTGACACCAGGCAAATGCTGGGGCTGTACCTTAATTAAGGCCACGGCCGCTTCCTTCCAACTCCTAGGCCTTTCCTATCCCATCATCGCCATAATACCTATCTGTGTCGGTGCGATGTAAAGTCACTAGCAAAAAAAAAAAAAAGCAACTTTTAGTACTGACGATGAACTCCTCAGTTGGTTAATTAATGATTTCTTGACATATATTAAGAAACTTAAAATGCATTCACAGAAAGTAAAAAAGAATCATGAGAGAAATGTATCAGGCATGGATCTTGACTACCCAGTCCTCCATGGCCTGCGTAAAATACCTCATAAGTACACATTTGCATTATGCATTGATGAGGAACCTAACGAGCTATGACATCGAGCTCTTCTTCAGCTACCTAAGACGCCAAGCGGAATACAATGACATTATGGTTCGTGTGGCAAAAGAAAAAAACAGACTGTAAAGGCTGTTTAGAACATATCTGTTCTCCAGCTACTCAAAGTCCAACATTGTGTCTTATTCGTTTTCAAGATCGAGGAGCCCTCAGATACCGAAAATCATCTGTGACACTTCTGCAGTGAACGACGGAATTTGTCACTTCCGCACGCAGTACTTATCCCGCAGAGAGTTACTAAAAGGTGTACGTTTATTTTTTCGAAGGACATGTTCAACAGTGAAATTAAATGTGGATAGTGTAAACGCGACAAACCACCTCTTTTTCTACTATGAAAATTTCTGAGACCTCTGTTAGACAACATTGCTTTGAGCCACTCAAGTAGAAGAGAGAAAGTTTTGAAACTTGATAGGAAGCCCCTCAGAAGGAAAGTTTTGAAACTTCAATGACATATCCAAGCCAATGCAGCACCGCTCTATAAATAAAGTACTGTCAATACTCGCAAAAACATTCACTTCTTTTTATTCAGGATATACTTTACTTATTGACATATACGGCCATGCGAATAGAAAGGGGCATGTCCGCGATCCTAGCGGCTGAATGGTGAACTAGGAAGCGACCCGTTTCCACGAGTGCATTTCAAGGCCTTGTATTATAGCGTAGGCAACGGTAACTAAGAGACAAAAAATAAAAAATCGAATGAGTCAACTGGGGTTACTTTGCTCCTTGGGGGTTAACTTCGCACCATTTCGGGAAAAAGTTCCGATGCCATCTGTTGGAATGGAATGAATCGCAGCATGATAGTTCCACTCTTAGTCAATAGAGTACATCAACAGCGTTCACAGGATAGTAAATTATCATCATATTTTAAGGTTGGCTAACCTGTCTGTTGTCGTTTCTGTGGGAGTTCGGTTGTGAACGAAATATCCGTGTGAAAAATCTGTTTATAGGGACAATCGCAATAGGAATATTGTGGTAAGTACTATCATTCATAACACAGAAAGCTTTTCTAATGCCGTAAATGTTTTTATAATTATATTTACGAACATGCGATCCATCATAACCTAATTTTTATCACGACATGTATATTTTGCCGCCATGAGGGTTTACTTTATACCACAACAAAAGTGGAGCAAAGTATCCCCAGCGGTATTTCAAGACCTTCAATGAATGTAACAACTTTTTTTTCTTTTTTTAAAGATGCCTCGAGTGTACCGAAGGAAGTTGGGGGGCAAGAAGATATGTTGACTATTCGCCTGAAACACTACAAGAATGTCTGACAGCAATAAGAAATGAAACCATGTCACAAAGAAAGGCTTCATTACATTACGGAATCCCACGCAGGACTATAATAAATAAACTTAAAAATGTTCACTCTCAGTCACCTGGGCCTCCACCGATATTTACAAAAGCAGAAGAAGACTCATTTGCAGCCTATGTGGAGTCTATGAGTGCTTTCGGTTCCCCGTTGACTGTAACTGATTTGAGATTTATTATCCAGACCTACCTTGAGCGTACTGGAAGGAAGGTGAAAAGGTTCAAAGGGAACATGCCAGGGAACGACTGGATAAAAGGTTTTTGAAGAGAAACCCGCAGTTAAATCTTAGATTTGCAGCTAATATTAAAAGAAAAAGAGCAGCATTGGGCAGAGATACAATTGTTAATTATTTTGAGAATTTCAAACCAGTTGTAGATGATGTTCCACCGGATAATGTGTACAATTATGATGAAACAAACTTAACGGATGATCCGGGTAAGAAGAAAGTCATTGTGCATCGTGGGGCAAAATAACTTGAGAATATTTGTAACTCTTCAAAGAGTTCTACTTCCATCATGATGTGCGGTAATGCTGCTGGAGAACTCATTCCGCCGTAAGTGGTCTATAGGTCTCAACATATGTGGTCAGCATGGACAGAAAATGGTCCGAAAGACTGTCGTTACAATCATACCACCTCAGGATGGTTTGATTCAGCTACATTTGAGGATTGGTTCTTTTCTTTAGTGTTACCTAAACTAAAGAAACAGAGTGGCAAACAAGTGCTAATCGGAGACAACTTAAACTCTCATATTTCTCTCACAGTTTTGCAACGATGCCGTGAAGAGAATATTTATTTTGTGTGCCTACCTCCCAACAGCACGCATACGACACATCCTCTTGATGTGGCCTTCTTCCATCCTCTGAAGGTAGCATGGAGGAGACTATTAACAAATTGGAAAGAGACATCAGAAGGTTTACGACAATCAGTCCTTCCAAAGGATACTTTCCCAAGACTTTTGAAAGAATTGATGGAAGCCATTTCCAGCAAGGCAACTGAAACTTTGAAGTCTGGATTTCGTAAGTGTGGGATATATCCTTTTAATGCATCTGAGGTGTTGGAAAGAATCCCATCTCCTGGAAATTTTCGGGAGGCTGTGGATGCATCATTTCTTGAACACCTTCAGGTAAAAAGGGGAGAGTCTACTGATGGAAAGGTTGCTAAGAAACGAAGAAAGCGACTTGATCTTCCAGCCGGAAAGAGTATTGCTCATGAAGATATCATTGATAAGGTTGCGGCTGTAAATGGTCACACCCAGGAAAGTGCAGCTTCTTCTTTAAGACCACTGTCTAAAAAGAAGACAAAAACAGTCGTTACAAGTAGTGATGAAGAGTCAACTGATAAAATGTCATTACACTCCAGCTCCTCAGACTTAGGCATGGCTGAATTTCAGGCACAAGTTCTGCGCGAAGCTGAAGAGGAACTCGAAGAAAGGGAAGCAGAACATCCGAATTTCTGGGAATTTGAACGAGCTGTTGGTGTCCACGTGGTCTTATCTAATGATAATGAGTTATATCCAGGAATTATAATTGACTGTAATGATAAGGGAGCAACAATTAGTGCAATGTCTCGTTCTTGCAAATCTTGGAAATGGCCATCCCGAAAAGACGAGATGTTCTATGAATGGGATGATATTATTGGTGGAATAAACCCACCAAAAATGGTTTCAAAGAGGGGAATTTTTTCTGTTCCAGAACTTGACTGTCTTTGGTGAATAAGGGTCTGTAAAGTGGTAATACAATGTTAGGTTTCTCTGACTCTTATTGTGATAAATTTAAGCTCTTTAATTATTATTTTCTTTATGAAGTATCATTATCAAGGATCATTCTTACATTATACTTTTTAATTGGGTACATGCTGTTGTTAGGGGCTCTGTTTCTTATTTTCCATACCCTGACTGAAATACTTTGGTGCAATGTGATACGCTGTGGTGGGTAACTTGACACCACTCGCTGAAAGCCGTGGAAACAACATTAGTTTTTAAAGTGGAGCAATGTATCCCTTCCCTATCGGATACTTTGCCCCAAAAATTTACCCCACAAAAAGAGTACTTCCGCTCTATGCATGAAGTTTAATCAGCCACACATTCATCACTATAACTTATATTGCCTACCTAAATATCCCAACTTAAAGAAAAATAACTGCTTGGAATGTTTCATAAAGAAATGCTGAGGTGATGCACTAAAGTGGTGCAAAGTAACCCCAGTTGACGGTGACTGACTAATCTACTGCGATAATACTGTATTAACTCCCAGCGCCTACGCATGGTGTCATCCAGCAGATAAGAAGAGGCATTTCCGAATGATGTCATAATGTGATTATAAAATCACATGAAATGATATACAAGGAAGTCCAGATTAAAAAATAACCGGTCAGAAACATTCACGTACTTAACTGCAGTTTATACCGTTAAACTGATAATTTTACTGCTATGAAATTCACCAGTTTTCCTTCTAAAGTGCTTGAATAATCCTCAGAAAAGTCGCTAATCGGAAAAAATAAAATGTTGTCGCTAACAAAGTTCCCGAATTCCCTAGATTTAGCGACTTGTCGCTGAAGTTGGCAACACTGAATCAGAGCAATACTGGACCATGGATTACCCATCAAAGAAGAAGACCAACAACATTACGGAATCGAAATGGGCATGCAAAAGTGGGCAAAATAATCTATTATATATATATATATATATATATATATATATAAAATAAGAGTTTTGTCTGTACATTGCTCAGAATTTGAAAAAAATAGTATTTCTCTATCGGTCATGTCCACAGTAACAAGGAAATGGACTTTTAACTTTTCCGTAATCTGTCTGTCTGTCTGTCTGTCTGTCTGTCTGTCTGTCTGTCTGTCTGTCTGTCTGTCTGTCTGTCTGTCTGTCTGTCTGTCTGTCTGTCTGTCTGTCTGTCTGTATGTACACGCTTCACTAGAAAACGGCTAAAGAGAATTTAATGAAAAGTTAGGGAATATGTCACTACAATCTAAACCTAAATAATTGTATTCACGCTGACAGAAATGGTAGTTAGGGGAAGGTCTAAAATTTAATTTTCAAATATTTATGTTATTAGTAACGCGATCTTAATAAAAATTGGTATCAAAAGTTGGGAAGTAAGTTGCTACAATCTAGGCTATAAATAATTTTATTCACGCTGAGTGAAATGGTAAGTTTAGGGGGACACTTAAATTTTTTTCTTAAATATTTACGTCATTAGTGGTCCTATCTCATTGAAAACTGGTATACGAAGTCGGAGAATGAGCCACTACAATCTAGGCTATAAATCATTTTATTCACGCTGAATGAAATGGTAGTTTAGGGGAAGGCCTAAAATTTAATTCTCAAAAATTTATATTATTAGTGGCCGTATCGATAAATACCACTGTACATAACAAAAGTTATATAGAATTAAATTCCCGACCATTGATGTCTTATACATTTTACCATACCGGCTATGATAACACATATATTCATGAATTTGTATTTTTGTTGCTAAGTCCATATCAACACCATCCCACGAGAAAATGGTTTAACCGAATTTAATGAAAATCGGTATATAGAGTCGGGGAACTATAAACTACAGTCGAAACTATAAACAATTTCATTCACCCTGGATGAAATTGTAGTTTATGGGAAGGCGCATAAAATTTAAGTTTTAAATACCAGTGTTTTTGGTCCTATCGAAAAGTACTACGTAACAAACGTTACCGGGAATACAATTTCCGATCATTTATGTTTTATTCAGTTTTACCGTACCGACTATGATGAGTGGTATTTCAGAGTCGGAAGAAAACTAAATGTGAAGGCCTACAATATCGAAAGCGCATAACATTGCTCAACAATAACATTACATTGACAATTGTTTGTTGTGATGTTATTTGTCTCTTACAGTATGCTAATTCTCAACTTCGATAGATGGGATTACTTCTGCGTATCGAGTATAATTGCCCGACTGAATATTCGCGGGTAATAGCGGGGAGTTAGAAAACTTTCTTCTTTAGCGTGCCATTCCTCCGGTTCATACATTTTCTGATACAGGTGGTACGTAACATACTGGTTCTTCATAGTATTCCAGTTATTCGATCCCTACTCTGACGCGCTGTTTTGAATGAGCAGTGTGCATACTTAACCACTGTACCGGGCCGTACACCTCCACGCCGCTAGTTCAAATATTGCGCAAATCGAAACTCCTTTACACGAGAAAGCCTGAACTTTAAAAAACTGTATTAACTCAACAGTTTCTCAGAAGATGGCTCTCTGTGAATTTTGAAGTGTTTTTGTTTGTCATTGATCAAGAAGTGTGGACGTTCTCTACCAGATGTCTCTACAAAAAAAACTATGATCATGCACTCTGGTGCAAAGGAATGAACCTTCTTGAAGAAATTTTGTATTCAAAAGTTGTTGTCTTTACTAAATTTTGTTCTTTTATTTTTGGGTTGGCAATATGAATCCTTCCTTCCGCCAGGTTTGAACTTAGCCAATCCCGAATTTCTTTAAAAAAAATTCTCAGCCAATCATGTATGTCTTCTTCGATATGGATATGTAGCTTTAAGCTATCCAATAAAGTTGAGGGGGTGTGTCTACTCATTCTAGAAAGGTCTCGAATTTTCCACGAGGGTATAAAAACTGCTGATTTTCTTGTCTCCGGGCCACTAGTATAACATCTAACTCAGTGTGTAGATATGTAGCAGGGACGGGAAGCGCCTCTTTCTTCAAGCAGCAGTTCTTCTACAAGGTAATGGCCTTTTAACATCTTTATTTCTTGCTAGCTCAGCAGTCTAACTCTCGGGGAGGGTTCGAATCCTTTAATATGTAACCCATCTTTTTAAAATGTAAATTCCTTTTCTGTCTAAGTAAAATCTACAAATCTCTTTTACTGTAAAGCGGGGATAGACAGTGCTTTACCCTCTCGAGCTCCCCTTCATTTTGAAATTGAGGTGATTACGTTTTCACAACCGTTTCTTCTCTTCCTTAATGTATTAAAGTTTTCTCATACGAGTCACCTCCCTAGCTTGGGATTAGCCCCTGTATTATCGGCCTAGCGCCACATAGGTTAAAAAAACTTTGGTATAGGAGTGCAAGTTATCGCCTCCATTCAATTTTGTATTTTGGGCCATTTATTTAACTCGTTTTGTTTTCCTTCCTGAGAAGGCCCAGTAGATTGGGTGCGAGGTACCCCTGTACCATTATATGTGTGCCTTGAGAGCAGTTAGTGTGAAATCTGCTTATGGCCTCCCGATAGGCTTGAACTTTGAGAGCGGGTCTGCTCTTTCCTAAATTTGATCTCTGTGTGCCTCTAGGAGGCTTAACATTGTAATTAGGAGCAAATGCTCCTTGGCATGATGGGGTTTTCTGCCCCTTTCTTCGATTTTGTACCTTGGTAAAGTTGGGCTAATAGTTCAAGGATTGTGATTGTGGGGCTCGAAGCCCAAATCTTGTAACAAACTGTAATTTGTAAGTTCTTAATTTGTTGATCTGCTACTTGGTACCTGTTATACTTTGTTATTGGTTTATTTTGAAAAGAAAATATAACCTTTGTTAAAGTTTTAAATTAAGTAATTTTGTAGTTGAGACCTATTCCAGCCCGCACCTTCTTTCACCTCCGCCTACCACGGATAACTCCGTAACAACCACAATTCACTAAATAACTCAAAATTCAACTTGAAAAGAGCCGTTTCTTAGGAAAAGATTCTTCCTCTTCGCTTTTATTAAATTCTACATGAATTTTATTCCAAATAATCAGTGAAGAGGGGGTTTCTCCTCTGACTTGGAGGAAAAATTTGCCTCCGAATCAGATAGATATTTTCGCCGCCAGTGTAGTGAATTGATATTTACCGACTCATCAGGTACTCCTAGGAAAGAGATTAGTAAAAGGGCGTAGTTTTTGCCCTGGGAGTCTCCACTATTCGACCCTCTCCCCACTGAAAAAGACGAAGAGTGTTCACGAATCACGGCTGTCTGCGGCTTGCTCATTCCAGCTCTGGAACTTTGGACTGTTAGATCGGTAGTGTAGTCCTGTTCGTTAAAAGGGAGAAAATGTTTGATGTTTCATTTGATCGAGTATTTCATATAAAAGCATTGCTTTTAATCGCGTCATTCCTACTGACGCCATTCACTCTGGAAAACCACTAAGACAGTCTTTCTGAGGATATAGAAAGGCAGGTGGAGAGAGAGTGTCTACCATTATAATGACAACTCCCAAATCTGATTGTGACTGATGGTATGAAAGCGGGACTACCATTACAGAGCAAAATTCCCTAACTCAGTCTACACTATAAATAATTTTATAAGATGTCCTAATATCACAGGGTCGAAAGTGAACTAAATGTGAGATTGGAAATTTATTGAACATTTCCCTTGGTAAGTTATTCCAATCCCTAACTCCCCTTCTTATAATGTTGACTTCAGTTAGGAAAACCACAAAGTCAGTCTTTCTGAGAATCCCGTAGCGAAGCACGGGCACATCAGGTAGTTGGAACTAAACCAAATATAGAGCAGCTACAGGCAGCTCCCAAGAAAGCGTGGATGTATATGGGGAGGCTCCGCAAAGAAACAGAGTCGGAATCTATAATAAACTTCCTCCGAACAAATGGTATCCTTGGAGATATTGAATGCGAGTCATTACAAACAAAAGGATCAAACAAGGCATTCAAAATAGAAATGGATTTGAGATACCTTGATTCATTACAGGACGAAAACTTCTGGCCTCAGGGAATCTTAGTTCGGTCGTTTCGTCTCTCAAGAGGAAGTGCCGGTGTAGAGTTGTAAGTCTAAAGGCCGGTCTCCACTGATTAACATTTAACAACAAGATGTTAAATGTTAAAAGTGTTAAATGTTAACTGGTGACACCACCAACATGTTAAATGTTGAATACTGTTTCATTTAACATTGTGTCCACACTTAATAAACATGTTAAAATTTTCTATATACAAGTAGTTCATTATATCAATTTGTGGTAATACATTTAGGTGGTGTCTAGTATTTTCAAACAAGGACAATGGACTCAGATGAAGAGGATTACCGGGCGGGTTGGCCGTGAGGTCAGGGGCACGCGATTGTGAACTTGCATCCGGGAGATAGTGGATTCGAATCCTAGTGTCGGCAGCCCTGAAGATGGTTTTCCGTGGTTTTCCATTTTCACACCAGGCAAATTCTGGGGCTGTACCTTAAGGCCACGGTCGCTTCCTTCCAAATCCTAGTCCTTTCCTATCCCATCGTCGCCATAAGACCTATCTGTGTCGGTGCGACGTAAAACCACAAAAAATAAGATGAAATGGATTTGGCCTTCCTGATTGCCACTGTTGCTTCTTGTTATGATTTAGATATGCACTTTTATTAGGCACATTTCCTCCCCTCATCCTGCTCATTGCTTCAAAAGCAAACCCCTTTGAAGTATAAAGTTAGTCCGCCCCCGATTTTTCTGAACATTTTACAATTCTCGACTGTACTGAGAGCGGAGGGACGCTAGTTTTATTTTTCCGATGCACTCGCGGGAACAATTATAGAAAATTTCGTGTTCCTGAAACTGCCGGCTTTCTTCGCTTTATATCTGTATTCCTTTGATGAGACATCCCACAAACAAGCCCTTTCTATTATATCATTAATTAATTAAGTCCAGAGTAATCTCCTTGCTCCACTCCACTTCTGGCTATAAGTTTTAGTACAGTGCAGAGAGAACGACACATGTGCGCGTACTGTATTTGAGCGTATAATAAAGAGTGAATATTACTGAGTGTTGTAACTACAATCCTACTTCACGAGAAGCACGTCGTTTGCGTCGTCAGTCTATGTGTTGGCATGGAAACAGCATGGATGTTGTCGAAGCTGTGCCGGCATCTCACTAACAACGAATTGACTTGACATGTTTTCCACTAGGAGCGGAAAACACGCCAACATGTTAAAAGTGTTAACCTCAACATTCTGAATGAACATACAAAGTCAATTGGAAGACACAATCACAATATACATGTCAATTGTAACATATTAAATTTAACATGTTGGTGTTAAATGTTAATCAGTGGTGACCGGCTTTAACATAAGATCACACAACAAGACTAAGGCACTAAATTTGGACATTTTTTTTGGAATGTGGAAGGTTTAAAATCTCTTTGTTCTTCTCTTTCTAACAATTTCTGGCAACAGTTTGATATAGCCATACTTACCGAGACTTTTCTACTGGAACACATAAGTTTTCCACAGTTTTACAGCAGACATGTTCTAGCCACACCAAAGGAGCGAGGAAGGCCCGAAGGTGGAGTTAGTATATTGTATGGAGAAGGCATCGGCACACCAAGGGAAGTCATTAAAGACGAAAATATGCTTATAACTGAGAGGGACAAAATAACCACCATCAGTACCTACATTAGCCCAGCTAGGACAACAGACGATCCAATGGAACATATTGTCACGTTCTGTCCCTTTGTAGAGATCTAGCTGAGTGAAATAACTTTACGTTTGATGGGCTTTGGTTCACGGACACGAGACAGTCACTTGTTACAGACTTTGAGTTATGGTTATGTTGTGTATAATGATGTGTCGGAAATACAGTCTTACCTTGAATAAATTAATTTGTTGTTACTGTTTCCGAAAATAAGAAGTGCCTGCATTTTTGACAAACCAGTCTGCCAGGTAGGTTTTCTGGTTTGAATGGAACATTAGTGGCGACCGTGACAGGATGGATTCGATTCGACGTGAAGAAGCTGTAAACAAGTCAAGATGGAGAGACTCGTAAAGTCGAGAAAACCCATACGTGCAGTATTTACGAAGACTTTTGACTCATTGATGACGGAAACACAACTCGACAAGGTAAGATTATATTTAACTAAGTTAGAAAGACTGGCTGTTGAGCTGAAAGAAGCTGATGATAAAGTTTTAGACGTGCTTCTCAACAGTAGCGATGACGCAGATTATGAAAGTGAATACAATAAAGTGCAAGAATACCGCGATAAATTAGACGAAGCACGTCAGAAGGTCGAGAACTCGTATGCAGTGAATGTAGCAACTGTCTCAAGTGAAGGTGTCGATGTGTTGAGTGACAATTCCAGTTCCGGTAAGAAAAAACTTAAGTTGCCTAAGATCAAACTGAGGAAATTCAGTGGTGAAGTTAAAGACTGGTTAGGCTTTTGGAGCCAGTTCCGTAGGATACACGATGATCCGGACATAGAAAGGGAAGATAATTCCAGTACCTAATTCAAGCTACTACAGAGGGCAGCAGGGCGAGAGATGTCGTAAATAGCTTTCCGCCTACAGCTGATAACTATGAGTAAGCAATTCAGTGTTTACAGAGTAGGTTCCGAAGAGAAGAATTATTGGTGGAGTTTTATGTTCGCGAACTGTTAGGATTAGTTATTCAGAATTTCACAGCGACTCAGAAACTCACTCCCTTGCAACTCCATGATCGATTAGAGTCGCATCTTAGGTCGCTGGAATCGTTGGGAATGACCAGTGATAAATATGCAGCCCTTTTATTCCCCCTAGTAGAATCATCGCTCCCAGAAGATCCGCTAAGAGTGAGGTTAAGAACTGCTATTTCTTTGCCTATCAGTGAAACAGCAGAGAATCTTTATTGTGAGAAATTGTCACAGCTATCACTTTTCCTGAAGAATGAAGTGGAGGGAGAACAGAGAATTTCTCTAGCCCAAGGGGGATTCCACATATCCTCGCAGAAACTGGGAAAGCAGAAAAGCAAGTCACCTCAACCTGAATCTATACCTACTGCTAGTAATCTGTTTTCTGGAGAAGCAAGAAGTTCATCAAATGGAAGAAATTGTGTCTTCTGTAAGACAAACCATGATACTGCCCCCTTTATGCCGGGCTCAGCTCGCCGGAGAGCGAGGGTCTCAGTGGTGGACCGTTCGCTATCGGCTGCGCAGAAAATTTTAAAGGCAGGGATAGATGAAGGACTAGCGACAAATGAAAGGAGACTAAATTAGGTTTACACATTTATTAAACTAACACTCTTTTAAAGAAAACAATTAAATTAACAAAATCTGGGTTGGATTCTTGAAAAACATCTTCTCCTCGTGCTTTCATTCGTGAGGGATCTCGCTCAAATAAATTTCCAATGATTGTTCTTTTCTGCAATAATAAATATAGAAACCATTAACTTACTGAAAAATTGATTGGAAAACAAAATAATATCTAATATCCTTCTCTTATGATGATAATCCAATTATTAAAATTAAAATCTTCCCTCCTGGGTTTCAATTATTTTCCAAGAAAATGACTATTTTCTCCTCCTTATTTAAATTATTGAAAATTATTTAATTCATTAATTTATGATTAGCAAGTCTTCCCTAGACTTTCCTTTCAACAATTACTTCGTTTATATAATTATTGATTGAATAAACTTCTTCTAATAACTTTTACTTGAACTTATATCACCTTAACTTTTGCTCAATTTTATGCAGAAAGTGGCTGTACAACATCTAACAATTAAATCTCGTGACATCAGTCCACGGACGTTGCCTTCTCTTATTCACTTTGAGTTAGTAAATTAGGCCCTAATCAACCTTAAATTACGATAAAATCTTCTAAAGGTTCAAAATTGATCCAATTACGGACACGCGAAATAATACAAGTCGGTCAAAACTTTGACGCACATAATGAAAATTACCTTCACAAAATCGTACATGAAATATTCCAAAAAACACAGAATAGGATCAAATCTTACATCACACATTCACACAGGGGTACACGGCGTTATTATAACATTATTTACACGAACACTAACCCATTATTATTAATTTTAGGATTTTACTGCGAATTAGGGAAATCATTCTCCAGATGACACTATCACACACATCCCAGGTATCAATTCAGAGTGTGATAGAATTAAGGTTATCACTTATACAAAGAAATTAACTATACAACGATGTTCAAGGAGTATTTTAAACAGAAATCATCCTAATTTAGCGAATAGAATAATTGTAACACAGGTCAAAATAATAGAATACGCGCTAACGGTACATGAGTTGCGGCATTTATTTTTATTCATCATAATGTCGTGGCTCTCAATTATTCTGCACTGAAGCTCGAAGAAATCATGTCCAGTGACACATCTCTTCCCAAAATTGACTCTAATGGGTGCATAAATTATTACTCAAAATATAATGCCCATCTGCAAGTCATACTCAAATTCATAGCGCAAAAATATACCTATAATTCGTCGATACTCCGTCCGGAGAATTTGCCATGTTCCAGGCTTACTTTACATAAAGTGAGCACACGATAATACTTTCCAAAAATAACTAACATTAAACTCATGACCTTATTAAATCATTTTAGCCCGTAATTAGCTTTAATTATTTTTACTCATTATTATTATTATTATTATATTCCTGACCGTGCATAATCTCATTCGTAAAGTTGTCGTGTGAAGTTATTCGGATAACTCTAAATAAATTCGAACCCATAAACATGTCGTACAATCATAGAATGAAATTCTACACGAAGAAAAACACTAGAACACTGTCCTAATTTGTTTTAAATAACTTTCAAATTATTTCAAAACTAATCAAAATTAACGCGGGGTTCATTTAATTTTTATCTCACCTGTCTTCTAAATTCTTAGGACAGTTAAGGTCTCTCTCGATGACTCACATTCATTTCTAACTAATAGAGCAAACACACACTCATTCCAAGGGTTCTAACTACCTCTCACCAAAGAAAGAAGAATGAAAAATCAAACTACTGCAAAACTAATAGAAATCCAAAGGAATAAGTAAGGCTACGTTTACAGATATTTACAAAGATAGAAAGCAATTGAATTCTTAAAGAATACTCATGTGACTGGTGTGAACTGGATTGCGGCTGATGACCTAGCACGTGGTCACATCACCTTCCATCGAACGAAGTCTCGCCCATGTCCGATGCCTTACATGTTTAGTGACTCATGGAGGCGTTGACGATGTACAGGAACTTGCAGTATTCTTCGTGGAGCTGGATAACCATCTTGCCGTAAACTCGAACTCAGGACCTTTCTTCTTCCAAGTTCTTGTAGAAAGCTGAAACTAACAAAAAGTCTTAGAAATAGCCCAGGATTCACTCTCGATGCTTTATAATCTGGCTGAAGACACTTATCTTAGGACAACCCTAAATTAATCGTAGTGAAATTTTTTTTAGTGTCTGAATTGCTGTTTATACAGTCCTCGATGCCTTCTCCAATGTAAAGTCTTCCGATGAAGCAAACGACGTCCAGTCTCTTCGGTTGCTGCAGTCAGAGTAATGCTCAAATTTAGCGTTCAGAAGTATAAAACCCTCTACCAATTTTCCTCTGGAATTACCATTAATTTCCTGTCGTAAGACATAGGTGTGTCTCTTAATTACATCTAATTGGTGGATTTGTTGAATTCCAGTGAAGGTTGTCACTTTTATTGGCTGCTCCAGTTTTACGTCACTTGACTTTCCATTTATTGATCGATTGAGATCTGCCTGCTCGCCGGGTCACGTGGTACGCACACATGTGTCTGAAGGCCACATAACAGGAATTCCAGCCTGCTCCCTCGTGCTCTCTGTAGGTCGGGAAAACCGGTTCGCGAAGTGACTAGCTCGTACTGGCACGAAATACGGAATCTCACCCTCTTGCCGATTAAAATAATGTCCCAACACACTGATGAAATAAATCATTTTCTTTCTAATAAAATATTACCACTTTTGAAGGGGACATATTTCTCCCTTGGTTAAATAATGATTTGATCTGAAGATGGAATCATTATTACAGGAAATCTCCAATTAACATGTTCCCTGAAAATTTAGGTGGTAATCAGGTGTCACTTCTATTTAGGGTTCTGTTCCAGCACGAAGCCTCGCGTTGTCTGCCTCGAGTGCAGCACCAAGCCGTCGACGTTGATCCATTACCTTCTCTTGTAATTCACGGCATTCTTCACAAATCTCATCTTGTAAATTTACTTGGGTCGAAACATGGTGGTAGGTTGGATCTTCATCTGTATCTGGCGGTGTTTCTTCTTCTATTATGAGATTGATATGATGACCATCTACAGGTTTAGAAGAATAATAACTTTTTAAATTCTGGGCGTTATGAATACCTTCATAATTTTTATCTAAACTTTGGATTCTGTAAGCGTTATTCCCATAAGCTTTTATAATTTTATAAGGACCTATAAAAAGTGGTGCAAATTTGGCGTAATATTAGCTGGTTGTTTCTGACGTAGCTGGCTTTTTCAAAAGAACATACTCATTGAGTTTGAGGGGTCGGCAAAACTTTTTATCCTTCACTCGGCGTTGTCTACGCTCAGCTTGTTCGCGCAATGAAGTGGCGGCTTTCCGAATGTTTTCTTCCAGCGTAGGCTTCAGATTACCGGGGCATTGGACAATATCGTCCCAAGGTCGATGCGGTTGTCGGTCGAAGTGAAGAGTAACAGGAATCTGTGACGTAGCTTCGTGTACTGTATTGTTCAAACATTCCATCATAATGGGTAGAACATCAATCCAAAGCCAGTGTGCATTTCCACAAAATATCCTGCAGAATTTAGATAATTCTTGCATCACTCTCTCTGCCGGGTTACTAGATGGATGTCGGATCGAGTTTAATATGTGTTTAATTCCAAGTTGTTCCATGGCTTCACGAAATTCGGCAGATGTGAACTGCGATCCGTGGTCAGTGAGAAGTGCTTTAGGCTTGCCCATATGCGGAATTAAATTACGGGTGATTCGTCTAATGACAGATTTTGAGTTGGCCTTTTGAATTGGATATAAAGTCACATATTTTGAGAATACGTCAATGGTGACGACAACATGCCGGTTACCTCTCTTTGATGTAGGAACGGGACCGAACAAATCCATTGCGTACAGCTGTTTAGGCTCGGAAGGTATGATTGGAATAGGATTATGTTGCAATAAATGTGAGCTTGGCTTTACCCTCTGGCATGTGTCACAGGTTCGAACTATGTTCCTCACTATTGATCTTTGTTTGTCCCATATAATTTTTTCTTGGATGGTAGCCAATGTTTTATCGATACCGCCATGTCCAGTAATTCGATGTGCATGCCAAATTAAAGATTCAAATAATTTCGAAGGTACAACAATCTTCAATTTCGATTTTTCCGGATCCACAAATTTAAATAGAATGTTATCTAAATACTGGTATCGGGATGCTCTTCTTCTTATTCTACGGTATCCAGGATCTCTAGGTTTAATTTTACCCTCTAGGAAATCAATGATAGGTCTTAAGTCATTGTCTCTTTTTTGAGCTTGCCGTATATATCTGAGTTTTCTTAAGAACTCATGATCCTCAGGAACTAGTTCAAGTTGGTTGATTTCCAGTACTTCCTCATTAGGATTACGGCTCAGACAGTCGGCCAGTAAATTACTCTTCCCCGAACAATGTTCCAATTGAATGTTGAATTGTTGCACAAACATTGTCCATCGAAATACTCGTTCTGATGCCATAGTAGCCTTTAGCATGAAGGTTAAAGCTTTATGATCTGTTCTAATAATGATCGGAAATCCGTAGATGATTTTCTGCCAATATTTCAATGCAAATACTATGGATAACATTTCTATTTCGGTTACTGAATAATGCTTTTCGTGATTTCGTAATTTCCGACTAACGAAGGCTAGGTAAGTTTTATTTTCCGGCTTTTCTCCGTCTTCCTGGAATAACACAGCCCCAACTCCGATTCCAGATGCATCCGTTTGTACTATAAAGGGTTTTCCAAAATCAGGATATCCTAGCTTAATGTAATTCAACAGCATCTCTTTAGTCTTGGTAAATGCCAGGTCACACTCTTCGTTCCATTTCCACCTGTTGCCTTTTTTTTAATAGATCTTGAAGTGGAGCTACCGTTTGTGTGTAGTTGGGACAATGGCTCGCAAAGAAGTTGGCCATGCCTAGGAACTGCCGTACTTGTTTGACACGTATCGGCCTCGGAAATTTGCTAATAGCTTCAATTTTTATAGGGTTCGGCCTTATACCTTTTCCATCAATAATATGGCCTAAAAATAATATTTCAGACTGGCAGAAGCGTGATTTCTTTAGGTTGATGTGGAACCCAAATTTTGAAAGATTGCTCAACAGTTTTTCTAGCTTAACCAGATGTTCTTCGAATGTTTCACTCGCCATAAGCAGATCATCAACATATTTAGTAATAAAACTCTTGACTTCATCCGTAAGGCATCTATCTAAGGCACGGATAAGAGCGGTCGAGGCGTTAGAAATGCCAAAGGGCAATTTTCTAAAAACATATGTTTGCTGGTCAAACATAAATCCAGTCAATAATCTTGACTTTTCTTCCAAAAGAATGTGGTAATACGAGGAGGTAAAATCCACTGATGTAAATAAGTTCATGCCACGGAATTTTCTAAGGACATCCTTAATTGCTGGCGCCTGGTCTCTTTCTGGTATCAGTTTGGAGTTAATATTTCGCGCGTCTAAACATATTCTCAGAGATCCATCTGGTTTATGTACCACCACTAAAGCACTTTTAAATGGTGTACTGGACTTCATGATAATCCCGTCTCTCTCCATTTCTGCAATAATTTTCCCTACGCGAGAATGAAATTTCTCAGGGATTGGATAAGGCTTCTTTTTAAACGGAGTCCAGTCTGTGACTACTAGAGAATATTTAAAATCAGGGATCTGGCCTGGTTTATCATCAAACACTGATTTATATTTTAACAATAACTCTCGGAGTCGGCCTCTTTCTTCTTCCGTTCGTATAGCTTGGTTAACCTTTGAGTTTATGAGGTCATACGGGTGTGTTGCATCGTCGCCCTCTTCTATGATATTATCCAGAGCCTGATTTACCTCTTCTGTGGCTTCCTGGTCTCCGGATTCCCACGGTGTCGAGGCGTTATTAATGAGAAACACACTCTGATCATTGATATCGGCTGGATTAACTATAGCCGTTTCCCATGTCTCATCCAATCGAAAAAGAATTTGGTTGGAATTCAAGTCAATATTGGCATGGTAAGATGTCAAAAAGTCAACTCCTAGAATGATGTTAAATTTTATATTTGACATAGCCAAGAATACGTTCTGAAATTTTGTATTTCCAATTTCAACATCCAACAGTGTCTGTAGTTTGCAAGCCACAGTCTTATCCGGGATAATTCCTTTTATTTTAATGTGAGATACTGGTATAATCGGGATATCATGTCTGTCCTTTAAATCATTTAGGAAAGAAGTTGAAATGACACTAATTGTAGATCCAGTATCCACTAAACATTTTACTTTTACGCCACATATTCTAGCCGAAATTATAGGTAGTGTTTTTAAGGTCATCCAGGAATCAATTTGAACAATAATCCACTCTTGCGTTTCACTATTACTATAAGGGTTAGTGTCGAGACTATCTCCTACTAATTCAGGGGTTTTTTTTTTGATGGCACCTTGATTGTACCCATCATCTTCCGAATGTCCTTTCTCTTCCCTTTGTTTTGCTCTTTGGTACTCCAAACTCTCCGCTCCAACAATGTCAGGGTTGACGTCCTGCTCATGTATAGCCCGATGCCATTTCTTACGTTCTTGACTGGACTGCTGGAGTTCCCGCAAATACTTCTCTCTCTCTTCCTCTCTCCAGTTTCTTTTCCGTCTCTCAGGTCTTCTATTCTCTGGTTCTCTTCTCCATCTGTCCCTATTGTTTTCATATGGTCTTCTTCGGACATTACGTCTGGAATAATTCCATTCTTCATCATCTCGGCGTCCTGGTCTCGGAGATCGGTCTCTGGGTTGTCTTCCTTCGATATTTCTACCCCAATTTCTCCCTTGGTTAACAATGTTCCTTTCTTCAGATCTGGTAACATTGGTTTGGAAAACTTGCTGTTCTTGGCCGGAATTTCGCCTCTGTGGTTCTCTAGATGTCATGTCGAGCTGTCTCAATATGGCTTCAGCTTGAATTGCGGTTTGTACATTTGAGGCAATCATAATTCGTTGCGTTTCTGCTGGAAGTTGCCTGGTAATAACCTTTATTAATTCAGCTTCCGATGGCGGTGTGTCTAGCTCTCGTAGCTTACGTAGCTGACTGGAGAAAAATTCTGAAAATCGTGTTGGCGTGGATAAGGCATACCTCTTAGCGTACAACTCTGTTTTGAGATTATGTTGAATGTCCGTGTTCCAATATTTTTCTAGGAAAGCCCTCTTAAATCCTTCGAAATTGTCGAATGAATATCGGAACGCTGTGAACCATGTCAATACAGAATTCTCCAAATATCTTTCCGTTACTCGCAGTTGGCGCTCTTCTGGTATTTTGTTGTCCCGAAAATATTCTTGTAATTCATTAATAAAACTCCTGGGAGTTACCCCTTTTACGTTATTAAATTTTTTTGGATGGTCTTCCTGCATTCGAATTATATTTACTATCTGCGTTTGACCTGACGTATTGAGTTGACTTACTCCTCCGCTATTATATCCTTGAGCTGGATTGGTGACATTTACGTTGTTATGGGCATTCATTTGGTCGTCCTGCTTCGGAGTTGAAGATAAAATTTCTCCGGATACCTTCTTTTCTAAATTACTTTGCCTCTCTAACAATGTATTGGTTACAATGTTATGACTTTCGCCTTGCAATTTAAGCAATTGTAATTCTTTAGTGAGTTCCTGAATTCCGTTCTGTAGTTCTTGTTTATAGGATTCCGAACTAGCTTTTACCTCTCCTATTTCTTTATCTATTGAGGTTTTCATAGTTTGCAAACTCTGTTGTGTCTCCTCAATCGTTTCGTAAAAATATTCAAGTCGCTCTGAGTTGGTGACTTGAGCTACTTTTATTTCAGCAATAACGCCCTTTTCTACCTGTTTCACAGTTTCGAAAATTTGAGTGAATTTCCTAGACCATGCTGTTTTGGTTGCTGTTAAGTCCTGTGCATTCTCATCGATTTTCTCCTCAATCGCTTGAAATTTATCTTGCACCTCGTCCTTATATTTACCTAATCCTTGCAATATCCCAGTTTGTACTTTAGCCAGTCTTTCACTAAATTCATTAGACATAGCTGACATGGCATTGTCTATTCCGACCTGGATTTCTCCCTTTAAATTTGAAAAATTTTGTTTCACAGATACCAATTCACTTTGAACTGAAGCTAACTTCCCGTTAAATAATTTAACGTCCATGTGTAGCTTTTCGATATTTTCCTCTGTCTTGCTTTGGATTTCCTCAATAGTGTCTTTGAGTTCCCTCTTTATTAACTCACTATTCTCGCTAAGTTTTTTCTCTAAATTTTTGTTATTTTCACTGAGTTTTTGTTCTAATGATACGTTATTTTCACTGAGTTTTTGCTCTAGTTTAGTTTGATTCTCATTCATTTCCCGCTTTAAGTTATTTTGTAAGTCAGTCACTACTCCGTCTAAGAGTCTACGTAAATCCTCCATTGTTACAGTACTCATCTTTCTTTTGAAATAAACGGCAATTCAGACATGGGAGGACTAAGTTCGATGGCCATATACCAGAATCCAATTCATCAGTCACAAGTGGATTGATATCACAGCCTTCAGAGAAGATTAACATCGCAAAATACAATCCTACAGCCTAAGTCCAAATTATGCGGAAAATAGCCGCTACAAGAATTCTGACAACTATCATCCAGATTTTGTTTATAATTAAACAACAAGGCCCTTCCTAAACTTAACCTGAGTGTAGTTCGCCACAAAATTTTGGGCTAATAAATGTTTCAAAAATAACCTGGAAAAATTATATTTGTCGCCGCATCTTGTTTTTGTCCAAATTGTGGACTACAAGATCGAGTCCTTTTATTGGTACAGCCAATAAATCGGGCCTAACCACGTTGGCCGCCAAATCTATACCTGCCCCCTTTATGCCGGGCTCAGCTCGCCGGAGAGCGAGGGTCTCAGTGGTGGACCGTTCGCTATCGGCTGCGCAGAAAATTTTAAAGGCAGGGATAGATGAAGGACTAGCGACAAATGAAAGGAGACTAAATTAGGTTTACACATTTATTAAACTAACACTCTTTTAAAGAAAACAATTAAATTAACAAAATCTGGGTTGGATTCTTGAAAAACATCTTCTCCTCGTGCTTTCATTCGTGAGGGATCTCGCTCAAATAAATTTCCAATGATTGTTCTTTTCTGCAATAATAAATATAGAAACCATTAACTTACTGAAAAATTGATTGGAAAACAAAATAATATCTAATATCCTTCTCTTATGATGATAATCCAATTATTAAAATTAAAATCTTCCCTCCTGGGTTTCAATTATTTTCCAAGAAATGACTATTTTCTCCTCCTTATTTAAATTATTGAAAATTATTTAATTCATTAATTTATGATTAGCAAGTCTTCCCTAGACTTTCCTTTCAACAATTACTTCGTTTATATAATTATTGATTGAATAAACTTCTTCTAATAACTTTTACTTGAACTTATATCACCTTAACTTCTGCTCAATTTTATGCAGAAAGTGACTGTACAACATCTAACAATTAAATCTCGTGACATCAGTCCACGAACGTTGCCTTCTCTTATTCACTTTGAGTTAGTAAATTAGGCCCTAATCAACCTTAAATTACGATAAAATCTTCTAAAGATTCAAAATTGATCCAATTACGGACACGCGAAATAATACAAGTCGGTCAAAACTTTGACGCACATAATGAAAATTACCTTCACAAAATCGTACATGAAATATTCCAAAAAACACAGAATAGGATCAAATCTTACATCACACATAATTTAACGTCCATGTGTAGCTTTTCGATATTTTCCTCTGTCTTGCTTTGGATTTCCTCAATAGTGTCTTTGAGTTCCCTCTTTATTAACTCACTATTCTCGATACACGGCGTTATTACAACATTATTTACACGAACACTAACCCATTATTATTAATTTTAGGATTTTACTGCGAATTAGGGAAATCATTCTCCAGATGACACTATCACACACATCCCAGGTATCAATTCAGAGTGTGATAGAATTAAGGTTATCACTTATACAAAGAAATTAAATATACAACGATGTTCAAGGAGTATTTTAAACAGAAATCATCCTAATTTAGCGAATAGAATAATTGTAACACAGGTCAAAATAATAGAATACGCGCTAACGGTACATGAGTTGCGGCATTTACTTTTATTCATCATAATGTCGTGGCTCTCAATTATTCTGCACTGAAGCTCGAAGAAATCATGTCCAGTGACACATCTCTTCCCAAAATTGACTCTAATGGGTGCATAAATTATTACTCAAAATATAATGCCCATCTGCAAGTCATACTCAAATTCATAGCGCAAAAATATACCTATAATTCGTCGATACTCCGTCCGGAGAATTTGCCATGTTCCAGGCTTACTTTACATAAAGTGAGCACACGATAATACTTTCCAAAAATAACTAACATTAAACTCATGACCTTATTAAATCATTTTAGCCCGTAATTAGCTTTAATTATTTTTACTCATTATTATTATTATTATTATTATATTCCTGACCGTGCATAATCTCATTCGTAAAGTTGTCGTGTGAAGTTATTCGGATAACTCTAAATAAATTCGAACCCATAAACATGTCGTACAATCATAGAATGAAATTCTACACGAAGAAAAACACTAGAACACTGTCCTAATTTGTTTTAAATAACTTTCAAATTATTTCAAAACTAATCAAAATTAACGCGGGGTTCTTTTAATTTTTATCTCACCTGTCTTCTAAATTCTTAGGACAGTTAAGGTCTCTCTCGATGACTCACATTCATTTCTAACTAATAGAGCAAACACACACTCATTCCAAGGGTTCTAACTACCTCTCACCAAAGAAAGAAGAATGAAAAATCAAACTACTGCAAAACTAATAGAAATCCAAAGGAATAAGTAAGGCTACGTTTACAGATATTTACAAAGATAGAAAGCAATTGAATTCTTAAAGAATACTCATGTGACTGGTGTGAACTGGATTGCGGCTGATGACCTAGCACGTGGTCACATCACCTTCCATCGAACGAAGTCTCGCCCATGTCCGATGCCTTACATGTTTAGTGACTCATGGAGGCGTTGACGATGTACAGGAACTTGCAGTATTCTTCGTGGAGCTGGATAACCATCTTGCCGTAAACTCGAACTCAGGACCTTTCTTCTTCCAAGTTCTTGTAGAAAGCTGAAACTAACAAAAAGTCTTAGAAATAGCCCAGGATTCACTCTCGATGCTTTATAATCTGGCTGAAGACACTTATCTTAGGACAACCCTAAATTAATCGTAGTGAAATTTTTTTTAGTGTCTGAATTGCTGTTTATACAGTCCTCGATGCCTTCTCCAATGTAAAGTCTTCCGATGAAGCAAACGACGTCCAGTCTCTTCGGTTGCTGCAGTCAGAGTAATGCTCAAATTTAGCGTTCAGAAGTATAAAACCCTCTACCAATTTTCCTCTGGAATTACCATTAATTTCCTGTCGTAAGACATAGGTGTGTCTCTTAATTACATCTAATTGGTGGATTTGTTGAATTCCAGTGAAGATTGTAACTTTTATTGGCTGCTCCAGTTTTACGTCACTTGACTTTCCATTTATTGATCGATTGAGATCTGCCTGCTCGCCGGGTCACGTGGTACGCACACATGTGTCTGAAGGCCACATAACAGGAATTCCAGCCTGCTCCCTCGTGCTCTCTGTAGGTCGGGAAAACCGGTTCGCGAAGTGACTAGCTCGTACTGGCACGAAATACGGAATCTCACCCTCTTGCCGATTAAAATAATGTCCCAACACACTGATGAAATAAATCATTTTCTTTCTAATAAAATATTACCACTTTTGAAGGGGACAATACGAACGATTGTTTCAAGGCACAGAATATGACTTTGTCTGAGAAGAAAAGTATATTGATGAAAACAGGGTGCTGCTACCAGTGTCTGAAACAAGGTCATACGGCTAAGGCTTGTAAAGTGACTGTGCGGTGTCAGGTATGTGGGAAGAGACACCGTGTTCTTATGTGTCCAAACTTGCCATCGAAGGAGTCGAATGAAGAGCAGAAGAAGGAGGAGCGAAGTACGGAAAGACACAGTGCTACTTTGAGCAGTCAAAGCTATGGTCAAGAGGTTCTTCTTCAAACTCTAATGGTGAAGATCCTATGCGGAAGACAGGAATGCATCGTCAGGGCTTTGATCGACAGCGATCTTATTTGTTGGATAAAACTGCTCTGTCTGTTGGACTTCAATCCTCAGATACAGAGACCTTAACTCATGCTTTGTTTGGAGGTGCCGGAACGGACAGGCAGTTGCATTCGACCTACCAGTTGAGGATTTGCAGCATGGATGGAATATATTGTTGTGAGATTCCTGTGCTCAGTCAGCCTGTGATTTGTGGTGAAATTCCTAGGCTCCAGAGGGGTCCCTTAATGAAGGAACTGAAACAAAACAACATTTTTATATCTGATTGTGGTCCGAATAGACCTGAAATTGAACTGCTTCTGGGAGCTGACGTGTATGGGCTGTTACTGACTGGGAGAATTAAAACTTTGAACTGTGGGCCAGTAGCTGTAGAAACCCGTTTGGGATGGGTTGTTTTGGGAAGTTTGGCGGGTCGTCATTCCTCCTGTAGCGCTAATATGTTTGTAACATCCTTGCTGACGTTGAATTCTAGTGTGACTGAACTGTGGAAATTAGACACTCTTGGAATCAAAGATCCTGTGGAAAAGAAGTCCCGAGAAGAAATGTAAATTGCCACACTTGACTATTTTAAGAGTTCCGTTTCTATTAATAGTGAGGGACGCTATGAGGTCAGCTTACCTTGGAATGAGAGGTTCGAGGATCTGCAAGAAAACCTGGAAATTGCTGAGAAGAGGTGCAGGTCTACTTCAGTGAAACTGATCTGTGAAGGGAAGTATCGTGACTATGATGAGGTACTTAAAGAATGGCAACAAGAAGAAGTGATAGAAGAAGTACCACTCAAAGAAATGAATAAGAAATGCCACTACTTACCACACCGGGGAATTTTCAAAGACAACTCCACTACATCTGTCAGGCCGGTATTCGATGCCTCCAGCAAGGGTAAGGGATCTCCATCTTTGAATGAGTGCCTAGAAAAGGTCCCAATTTACTGGAGCAAATTCCACTTATTCTGACAAGATTTCGCCGTGGGAGAATAGGTGTAGTTTCTGACATCAGGAAGGCCTTTCTTCAAATTTCTGTTGCTCAACCTGATAGAGACTTTCTCACGTTTCTGTGGTGGGAGGATTTTTCCCAAGGAAAATTCAAGGTTTTTAGGCATAGAAGAGTAGTGTTTGGACTCAACTATAGCCCTTTTTTGTTGAGTGCTGTACTTAACCTTCTTCTGGAGAAGAGTCCACCCGAATTAAGGAATACATCTGAAATGCTAAAGAGATCTTTCTATGTTGACAATTGTGTTGCATCCGTTGACACTGAAGAAGAATTGATCCAGTTCATTGATGAATCCACACGACTTCTTGCAGAAGCAAAGTTCGAACTTTGAGGCTGGGAAAGTAACTGCTTGGAAAGGACTATAGGACTGCAAAGTGTTAATCCCGTTCTTGGCTTGTTATGGGATAAAGAGAATGATGAACTGTTCTGTGACGTTCGAATGATGACTGAAACCGGGACCATCACCAGAAGAAATATCCTGTCTATGGCCCAAAGGATTTTTGACCCTATTGGATTTTCACGTCCGTTTACTTTGATCCCGAAACTTCTTATACAGAGTAGTTGGAACCTCAAGATGGGATGGGATGATCCATTGCCTGAAGAGATGCAAAAGAAATTCAAAAGGTGGGAGCAAGAAATTCCGCAGCTTTCTGAGTTGAGGGTACCAAGACGCACAAGTGCTTGTGAAACTGAAGAAACTTGGAGGCTCCACACCTTCTGTGATGCCAGCAAATGTGCCTATGCCGCAGTTATTTTCCTGAGAAGTGGACTGAAAGGATCTGTTCTGGTGCAACTTGTCATGGCGAAGTCGAGAGTTACGCCTCTGAAGACTTTAACAATGCCCAGGTTGGAACTTCTGTCTTGTTGTATAGGGTGCCGTTTGGCAGCCAGTGTGAGGGAGACTCTAGGTAAAGACATCCCAGAGTATTTCTGGACTGACTCTTCTACGGCCTTGCACTGGATCAAGAGAAATGATTCGTGGGGTCCATTTGTCAGTAACCGTCTGAAAGAGATTAGAACACTGACGAGACAACAAGACTGGAGACACATAGCCGGTGACCTGAATCCTGCCGACCTTCCATCGCGAGGATCTTCTGTGCGATCTCTGATTGACTCCCGATGGTGGGAGGGGCCAGGTTGTTTAAAGCTGGAAGAAAAGGACTGGCCCCTATCATGTATTAATGCAGACGAAGACGAAATTCGGCAAGAGAAGAAAAAGTCGTCTCCATGCTTGGTTACTACGCACCAAGACGCAGCATGGTATCTACGACGATTTTCCAAATTTACTCAGATTGTCAGACTTGTAGCTTGGATACTACGCTTCGTTGCCAGAACGCTGAGTCAGATAAGGTGTGAAAGCGATGACCTCACAGTTGATGAAATAGAAGAGGCTGAAGGAAGGCTTCTGAAGCTCGTCCATACAGAAGCACTAGGAAAAGGAGAAAGTGGCAGTATGAAACCACTTTGCACGTTCTAAGGCTGAAAACAAAAATTACTCGAAGGGAGAACGATGAAAACTTCAGATACCCTATTATATTACCTTCCAAACACAGAATCACACAACTTCTGATAGAAGAGTACCATGTGAAACGTGCACACCCTGGAGTTCAGATGACGTTGGGAGGGCTAAGAGAAAAATATTGGATTTTGAGAGGCAGGAAGACAGTTCGTGGAATAATATCCAAATGTGTTACCTGCAGAAGATTTGAATCAAACAAGGTAATGGCTGAGCCTGCACCGCTACCAAAGGACAGGGTAAATTATGCTTTAGTTTTTGAAGTAACTGGAGTGGACCTCGCCGGCCCGCTTTACCTGAAGAGTGGTGAGAAGGCATGGATCGTGCTATTCACATGTGCTGTCTATCGTGCTGTACATTTAGAGCTGGTTCTGAGTCTCTCGAAAGATGCATTCCTCCAGGGTTTGATGAGGTTTATCGCAAGAAGAGGAAGGCCTCGTGTAATTTATAGCGATAATGGCACAAATTTCACCGGAGCAAATAGCTTGATGGCCTCACTAGACTCGAGCAAGTTAAAGGAGGTTGCAACCATTCAGAGAATCCAGTGGAAATTCATCCCACCCACTGCGGCATGGTGGGGTGGATGGTGGGAGAGGGTGGTGCAGATGATAAAGAAACTATTAAGGAGGAGACTTGGAAGGGCTTCTTTGAACTATGAAGAGATGTCTACAGTCTTGTGCGACGTGGAGAGTGTGGCTAAAGCCAGACCCCTGACCTAACTGTCCGAAGACCCAGATGACTTGGCACCACTGCCCCTGCAATGTTCCTGCAGGACAATCTTTCAGTTGGGGTGGCAGATCTTGACCACCTGGATGCTATAGATATCAGGAAGAGAGCAAAGTACGTCCAACACCTGCGGGAGCAGCTGAGGAGAAGGTTTCGGGAGGAGTATCTGAGTGTTTTGGTGCAGCAGCAGACTGGGAAGGTACACAAGGAACCTTTGAAGGTTGGTGATATAGTTCTGGTTGGTTCTGATGATAAAAGAAGACTGGAATGGCCTGTTGCTAGAGTGGTAGAGGTAATCCCAGGACAAGATGGTCACGTGAGAGTAGTGAAAGTTAGAGTTGCAGGAAGAGATATCATCAGACCTATTCAACGAATTTTTCCCTTGGAGGTGTCTTCCCCAGAGGATGTACCACATCTGGAAAGAGATAGTGATGTCTGCCTGAGAACTGACGTTCCAGCTGTAGAGCCTGCAGTCTTGAAGACTAGGAGTGGGCGTTCATTGAATGTACCAGTTCGGTTTAGGGAGTAATCTAATGATGATAATTTTTTGGGGTGATCGTTTGATTTTGTTGTATAACAAAAAATCAAGGTGGGAGGTATGTCACGTTCTGCCCCTTTGTAGAGATCTAGCTGAGTGAAATAACTTTACGTTTGATGGGCTTTGGTTCACGGACACGAGACAGTCACTTGTTACAGTCTTAGAGTTATGGTTATGTTGTGTATATAGATGTGTCGGAAATACAGTCTTACCTTGAATAAATTAATTTATTGTTACTGTTTCCGAAAATAAGAAGTGCCTACATTTTTGACAAACCAGTCTGCAGGTAGGTTTTACTGGTTTGAATGGAACAATATAGTTAAGGCACTAACAGCGGTAAGAGATGACAGAAATGTGATTCTGGAGGGCGACATTAGTTGTCGTTTAGAAAACCTGATCATAAAACTAATATTATTCTTGATTGCCTACAAGATAAAGGCAATAAACTAGTAAATAAAGCAGAAGAAGTAACCTACATGCCCCAAATGGTAAAAGTACTGTTGAACTTTTTTTTTTGCAAAGGACGTTGCCTAACAATTCTTGATCGAGAGGTTATGGCCTCACATCCGAGAGCAGTTCTTAGGAAGCACATACCTGTCGCTATTAAAGTTGAGCTAGGAAATCAAAATCCAGTAACCAAGAAGAATCCTAATCTATGCATTACAAGGAAGGTGTGTATGCCTATCATAGAGGATGGAAAAGAAGACTTGAAAAGAGTACCGGAGGTGATAAATGATGGAATGATTGACGCTGCTCTGGATAGTGTTCTGGACCTCATAAAGAAATCACAAATCAAGAAGACTCTGAGGATCGCCAAGCCATGGTTCGACTAGGAGTGCTACACGGCCAGACAAGATACTTTGGACCTTTTACACAAGGCACGGGAAACAAATGGGGAATCCACATATGCTGAGTATGCAGTGAAAAGAAAAACATATAAGGATCTCCTCAAATAAAAGAAGGCGCACTACCTAAAAAAAGGCTAAGTTGTAAGCTCAAGATGCTATGAAAGACCCTAACATTGCCCTCAAACAACGAGCTACGTGCCCTTCTCCCGAATACCCAATAGCTACATGGGAGAAACATTTCTCGGAGATCCTTAATCAGAAAAATCTCGACATAGCTCTCCCACTTCGAGAACATCTACATTGTACAACAAGACCTATAGATCAGGAGAAAGTCATAACTGCTATCCAGTCCATGAAAAATAAGAAGGCAGTTGGCCCAGATGGAGTTTTCAACGAAAATGTGAAATATACCTGTGACTTTCTGCTTCATACATGGATCACTCTGTTCAACGCGTGTTTGTCGACAGTTAAAATACCCGAAGGTTGGAGACAGTCGAATATCAAAATGCTCTTCAAAGACAAAGGAGGCAGGGGTGACCCTGATTCGTATAGAGGTATTGCCCTCGAAAACAACATTTATAATACGCTTTTTTTTTGCTATGGGCTTTACGTCGCACCGACACAGATAGGTCTTATGGCGACGATGGGATAGGAAAGGCCTAGGAGTTGGAAGGAAGCGGCCGTGGCCTTAATTAAGGTACAGCCCCAGCATTTGCCTGGTGTGAAAATGGTTTTCCGTGGTTTTATAATACGGTACCTATGTCAAGGTCCTAGAGAACAGACTAATTGCAGAAATAGGAACTATGATCTCCGAACTGCAATTTGGTTTCATGAAAGGAAGAGAGACATTACATGCAGTCAAGAATCTCTTGGACAATATACGTGAATCAATGAGGTGCTCAAAGAGGAAATTTTATGTAATCTTTGTGGGCTTTAAGAAGGCTTTTGACCTATTAAAACCGATCTCAATAGCTGCAGTCACTTAAGTACGGCCAGTATCCAGTAATCGGGAGATAGTGGGTTCGAGCCCCACTGTTGGCAGCCCTGAAGGTGGTTTTCCGTGGTTTCCCATTTTCACACTAGGAAAATGCCGGGGCGGTACCTTAACACGTTCAGTACCTGCTTCTGAGCGGGACACTTGAATGCCTGGACCGGCCATTTTCATGCCCGGCCCTCTGGACGTGCATCACTTAATACAATCTACAATTACTCCTAAACTATAAAAGTTAGAAAAATGATACTTTGTGCTTACCTCTAGTAAATATTTAAGGTGTGATATCTTTTGTGACAGGTTTCAAAATACGTCTAATTTTATACAGCTTATCTGTATTTTCGGCATAACGATTAATGTCATCGAAGTGAAGAAATGAAAGAATATGAAGGAAGCGTTTTCGGAACATTGTTTTAGAAAATATCGTAGTATGAATAACAGGGTCTTCGGTCCAGTACATTTTTATATCAGGATTTTGGACTAATCGGTTTCCACGATTTCATGATCGAATTCTTTGTGAAAGGCCGGGGCGCCGCACTTCTCACTTGACTCGCGTATAGATTGGTCTGCTCACACACATACTGATAAAATTCGTCATTCATGAAAATACTCACGTAACTCAAAATATCCTGCTTATTTTCTATTTGAACGTTTATACCTGAATTCTCTGTAAATGGTGGAATGGGTGGACAATAACTAGTATGATATGTATCAGGCACTTCCCTTTTCTCTATAGGCCTATCGGATTCGGTAATCGCAATTTCCTCGTCACTCTCACTTTCACTATCTGAGTCTATTTCAGGAATAAGTTCATCACCAGAATAATCATTGTGAACAATATCTATTTAATCTTCCGTAAGCAATTTTGTATTATAAGCCATTATACTACACTCGGTAAGGACGACACGCACTGCATTGGAATCTCAAGTACCGACTTGACGCGCGAGGAAGTTATGAGATTTTTCAGCTAAAACTGCTGAGATAAACATGAGCCCACTCAACGAGAGGGTTATCTCAACAAGGTCAACCAACTTCCTGCTACAACCAGTAACGCTGACTAAGGTGTAAGAATGCATACATGACGAATATAAAGAGCATTGCTTCGCGCGGAACATTAAACGTCTTACGCCGTCCACGGCCCGCAGCATAGGAGCAGGCTTGAACGTCTTACACCGTCCACGGTCCGCAATGAGTTAATTAAGGCCACGGCCGCTTCCTTCCAATTCCTAGTCCTTTCCTATTCCATCGTCGCCATAAGACATATCTGTGTCGGTGCGATGTAAAACAAATAGCAAAAAAATTGACCTATTAAACTGAGAAATACTCCTCCGAAAACTAGCGAATATGATTGGAGCAGACAACCCACTAACCATAGGCATAAATAACATACTTCATTACAACAGGGTCACGATACAGGATGGCAAAGCATCCTCAGCAGCCATTGTACAAAGCAACGGGGTACTGAAAGGGGCCCCCTTAGTCCAATACTATTTAACATAGCCTTAGCAGATATCACAAATATCATGCACAACACATCTGTTGTGATGTACCAGTATGCAGATGACATAGCAATAGGATCGAACAACAGAGATTACCTACGAGCTCTAATGGATAAGCTCGATGAGTATGCCGACATGAACAGTCTCATAATCAACAGAAAGAAAACAGTCCAAATCGTTTTCCGGAAATGAGGGGGAATAGCAGCAAATGACAGGATAACAAGCAGTGAAATAGCCCTAGAAGTTGTGAATTCATTCAAATACTTGGGGTTTACGCTCCAGTCCTCTTCTACTTCTTTTAGAATTCATATAAGAGAAAGGTCATTGGCAGCCATCAGAAATATGATATGTAGGAACCCACTAAACTGTCTCTAAACAGAGCCATGACGCTGTTCTATGCAAAGTTTCTACCTGCCCTGACATACGGTTTGGAGCTTATTCGGGAACATCTAACTATCTGACCTCAGAGTTATTGAGAATGTCAAGGCGAGATTCTTGAAAAGAATTTTAGGTATTTCCAAAATGTTACCATCAAGACTTGCTTATGGGCTAGCCAGAGAGCTTCCTTATGGAAGACATAAGAATGAGACTACAATTACTCTCCACACGACAAGAATAGGAACTACTTCACATTAGACTAAGAAAACGAGCGGAAATTGACTTGGATTCTACGGGGCGGACGCAATTATTAATCGAAGCTGGACTGGGCCGAACAACGGACTGAGGAGTGCTCTAAACAGACTGGCCATACATGGTTTCCATCACAAACTGTGCGTACGACCTGGTTTTCATGACCCATCTGTGCAGTGCGTGTGCGTGTTATGTAACAAACTATGGTTACGTGAACGATGTTGATCCACGAAATATCACTGTAATATTTGTCACAAATGAAAGGTAATCATCGATTTACTCAAATAAAGTCTCAAATCCATGGTTGATTAAGAAATACCGTCGTTACTAGCAAGAAATATGTATACGCATTTACTGGCTGTAAATAGGAGTTCATGGTGTTGCAACCGCTGCTCGCGCAGTCTTTTGTTTGACTTCAATCAATCAGTACTTATCTGCATTTAGGGCAGTCGCCCAGGTGGCAGATTCCCTATTTGTTGTTTTCCTAGCCTTTTCCTAAATGATTTCAAAGAAATCGGAAATTTATTGAACATCCCTCTTGGTAAGTTATTCCAATCCCTAACTCCCCTTCCTATAAATGAATATTTGCCCCAGGTTGTCCTCTTGAATTCCAACTTTATCTTCATATTGTGATCTTTCCTACTTTTATAAACGCCATTCAAACTTATTCGTCTACTAATGTCATTCCACGCCATCTCTCCGCTGACAGCCCGGAACATACCACTTAGTCGAGCAGCTCTTCTTCTTTCTCTCAATTCTTCCCAACCCAAACACTGCAACATTTTTGTAACGCTACTCTTTTGTCGGAAATCGCCCAGAACAAATCGAGCTGCTTTTCTTTGGATTTTTTCCAGTTCTTGAATCAGGTAATCCTGGTGAGGGTCCCATACACTGGAACCATACTCTAGTTGGGGTCTTACCAGAGACTTATATGCCCTCTCCTTTACATCCTTACTACAACCCCTAAACACCCTCATAACCATGTTCAGAGATATGTACCCTTTATTTACAATCCCATTTATGTGATTACCCCAATGAAGATCTTTCCTTATATTAACACCTAGATACTTACAATGATCCCCAAAAGGAACTTTCACCCCATCAACGCAGTAATTAAAACTGAGAGGACTTTTCCTACTTGTAAAACTCACAACCTGACTTTTAACCCCGTTTATCAACATACCATTGCCTGCTGTCCATCTCACAACATTTTCGAGGTCACGTTGCAGTTGCTCACAATCTTGTAACTTATTTATTTATCACTCTATAGAGAATAAAATCATCCGCAAAAAGCCTTACCTCCGATTCCACTCCTTTACTCATATCATTTATATATATAAGAAAACATAAAGGTCCGATAATACTGCCTTGAGGAATTCCCCTCTTAATTATTACAGGGTCAGATAAAGCTTCACCTACTCTAATTCTCTGAAATCTATTTTCTAGAAATATAGCAACCCATTCAGTCACTCTTTTGTCTAGTCCAATTGCACTCATTTTTGCCAGTAGTCTCCCATGATCCACCCTATCAAATGCTTTAGACAGGTCAATCGCGATACACACCATTTGACCTCCTGAATCAAAGATATCTGCTATATCTTGCTGGAATCCTACAAGTTGAGCTTCAGTGGAATAACCTTTCCTAAAACCGAATTGCCTTCTATCGAACCAGTTATTAATTTCACAACCATGGCTAATATAATCAGAAAGAATGCCTTCCCAAAGCTTACATACAATGCATGTCAAACTTACTGGCCTGTAATTTTCAGCTTTATGTCTATCACCCTTTCCTTTATACACAGGGACATCTATAGCAACTATCCATTCATCTGGTATAGCTCCTCCGACCAAACAATAATCAAATAAGTACTTCAGATATGGTACTATATCCCAACCCATTGTCTTTATTATATCCCCAGAAATCTGATCAATTCCAGTCGCTTTTCTAGTTTTTAACTTTTGTATCTTATTGTAAATGTCATTGTTATCATATGTAAATTTTATTTCTTCTTTGGCCTTAGTCTCCTCCTCTATCTCGACATTATCCTTGTAACCAACAATCTTTACATACTGCTGACTGAATACTTCTGCCTTTTGAAGATCCTCACATACACACTCCCCTTGTTCATTAATTATTCCTGGAATGTCCTTCTTGGAACCTGTTTCTGCCTTAAAATACCTATACATACCCTTCCATTTTTCACTGTTTCTCTGTTGAGGTCGAGGGCTGGCACGGATGAATGGAAGTGCTATGTCTGCGACGATTTTTTTTAACTTTTGCCACATGTCTTGCATTCCGCTGCTCGCACCGTCGTTTGTTTTTTAGCTTGAGGTCCAGGGCTGGCACCAACGAGCTCTCTTTCTAGCGAATGGGAGTGCGGGTATTTTGTTGAAAAATAGCATGATCCCTGGACCAATACATATATATATTAAAAGGAAAATAGCATGATCCCTGGACCAATAAATCGTTTAATGAATCAGCGAGGTGACAGCCCATCAAATTACATCGAATGAGAAAAATCAATAAAACGACACCAAAGAACTTCAGTGAGTAAAGACATAACAGACGACAGTGTTGGACAAACAAAACACTTACGGAAGCGCTGCGACGTAGCAGAAATAGTTGTTGTAGGGCAGTAAAGTATGTATTCTCTAAAATGAAGTATTTTTTACTATTTCTTAATCAACCTGGGATTTGAGACCTTTTTGAGTAAAAAGCAATTACTATCTACAATTTGTGACAAATATTACAGTGATATTTCGTGAATCAACATCATTCACGTAACCCGCAATTTCTTCTTATTTAAACTTCACCAATCAAAGGAACTGTTACAAAAAAGATAGATTTTAGGGTAGTAAGAAACGGAAATACACACTAGTGTATTGGGAGAAGTTGTGTAGGAAAGATACATTAGAAATATTTGAGGCGTCTATACTACAGTTGTGAACAACAGAACAAGTTTAAATGTGTTAGGTTACAGGGATTTAGCACAGGGACATAGGGTTCTACCTCTTCACGCCAGTGTGATCTACCACGGCGATTTACTACTGTAGACAAACATAACCAGATCACAAATAAAGGAGGCAGGATCGTCCAGATTAAATTGGGATATTACATGCGCGAAAAAATTAGTAACTCAGCTAAGCGAACTGTCGGATGGTATACCAAACAAGAAATATTGAGAGTTGAAGTCCGAGTGGTAGTAAAGTGGAAATGAAACGTTGTTGCTCTCGGGGATATTTATCACATTAAACAAAATGTGATTTATAGTGCCGACATAGTGACCACAATTACACAAGTTGTTATCCTTAATCTTTAAACGATACAGATGTTCCGGTCTACAGGCATCATTCAAGCGAAGTCTGACTAGAGTAGTGATATGACGTCGAGGGTACTGTCCTTTTGCGAACTATGGTTTAATAGCAATTGTAATTTGAATGTTGTAGAAATGTTTACCTTTAAATTGCCCACTATTCTCAGATAAATTTCTGACATATTGTCCATACATCATTTTGTGGCATTGCAATATGGTAGCTTAAGCCTTGTCCTTGTCCTTGTCCTTGTCCTTGGCCTCGTAGGCCAGTTTGTCGGCCATGACATTGCCTGCTATGCCAGAATATCCTGGAACCCACGTAAATAATACGAAACGATTTAGTATAGTTAGATCATACAATAGTTGTCTGAGGTTTTCTATGTACCAATTGTCCGCCTTTGTAGGATTTTCTAATGCTTGAAGAACATTGAGAGAATCGGTACATATAAGGGCCTTTTGGATCGTAGCGTAGAATGTTTAATGTATGTAAACACTTGACGAACTGCAAATATTTCCGCTGTGTAGATGGATGCCAATTGGGGTAATATGAATTGTTTGGATAATAGCAGCACAGGGGAGTAAAGCGGCTCCAACTTCGCATGTGTCTTGATGTTTTGACCCATCAGTTTAAAATGGAATGTATTGATTATATTGATCTAAAATAATTCTGAATGACTTAGTTGCTATCAGTCTGTTTAAATTCTCAAAAATACTGGAATCGTCGAATTTTGTACGTATGATATTTGGTAATTGTATATTCGCAGGAAACATGATAGAGTACTTAGGGCGAGTTCTTGTTTGAACAAAGTTAGATCGTAAATATATAAATTGAACATAAGCCCACAGGAGTGCCGGATCTTGTAATACAGTTCCATTTCCATAATATTCAGATAATAACTGCAGCTTGGGAAGAATCGGATGATGATATCTGGCCATTTTCTTGACAAGATGTTTAGTAGCTACAGGTTTGCGTCGCAAATGTAACGGTGGTTCGGTAATTTCAGCTAGTAAAGCATTTGTAGGAGTCGAATTCATGGAGCCTGTAATCAGTCTAGCAGCTTTATACTGTATTCTGTCTAGTCGCTATTTTTGATCCTCCAAGGCCATATCTATAAACAGACCAGCATAGTCAAAAACAGACCTGATAATGTTCTTATATACAGTTAAAAGGGTAGCTGGGTCAGCTCCCCAGGTTCTGTTTCTTTAAGGATCTTAATACATGAAGTTTTTGTTCTGTTTTGCGACATATCTCTGCAACATGATGTTTCCAGGATAGTTTATTATAGATCGTTACCCCAAGATACTTAACGGTTTGTTTGACGGAGATTTCCTCTTCACTGCATCTAATGGGTGACTTATCATATATACGCTTTGGGTAAATAACAGAATTGAACTTTTAGCCGGTGCAATCTCTAAACAATTATGTATCATCCACGTCTGCAGGACTTCTAAAGTCTTCTCTAGAGTAAGCCGACTTTCTTCTATGACATTGTGAGTGCAGTATATTACCATATCATCGGCATATTGCAGTATCCAAGCAGTTTTTACAATTTCTCTTTCAAGATACGCAGTATACAACATATACATAATCGGACTTAACCCTTAAATTCGCAATTTATTATTTCTTGTAAATATGATGTTTTTCATTCAAAAAGTAATACCGGTACATTGTTATCAGAAAAATATTTTTAAAATATTTGTCAAAATTAATAACTTTTATTAGTTTGGATCATTCAAAATCTAAAAAAAATTAATTTCGTTTTTCGGCTTAAAACGTAGTGCCGAATTTCTTGATTAATTTGATATGTAATATATACGGAATATTCTTTGGGAAACGTTCAAAATTAATTTTTGAACTATATACTGCTAGCAAAGGGTGAGGGTGGTGGACAACATGTTTGACAGATGAAGGTAATAAATCTCTGACTTTGAATTTGTCGCCCAAGTAAGCATCTCAGAGTATTGAGGGAAGTTTGTTGTAGTGGCCAGCTCATCTGTTGGGAAATTTTGTGTTGTGGCCGGCCTGTTCATTGCAAATAAGCAGGAAAATGTAGTATTCCTTTTGTTTGTTTATACATGTATTTTGATGTTGTGTTTCATACTTTCTACGTTTTTTGTAGCAAATATGGGTAAAAAGACTGGTAAAGTCCTTAAGAAACGTAGATATGTCGGAAAATCGAAAGGCATTCTAATTCCAGAAACGGAAATTTCCACTACTTCACGTAAGAATATGACTGAAGTTATTTAGGACAATGGAGATTCTTCTTCAGAAGAATATAAAAATAAATAAATAACCGATATTGAGAACATGTACAAAACTGAATTATCTAGGTGAGAGGGGGGAGGATTCGAAAGCATACAATGCATTCCCAGAAAATCAGAAAATCAACCGCATGGCCCCGATATTGCAAAAAAAAAAGTGTTGGAATGTGTAGGCCATGTTCAAAAGGGGATGTGCTCCAGATTACGACGCTTGAAAACTTCACTTGGTCGCAGACTGTTTTCAGACAGTAAACCTATTGGTGGTGGTAAGGGACGATTGACAGATGAAGCATTAAATCGACTGCAAAGGTATTATGGGTTAGCTATTAGGTGTGAATAGGGCTGAAAGAGAGTTAGAGAAACCGCTAGGATCAAGAGAAAGTGTGTCAAAAGAAAAATAGCTGATGACATGGAGGAAGATCCAGACAACCCATCATACCGGCCAAGGATGCACTAAACTGTAATTGTTTTCTTTGAACTTATTTTCCCGAATGTTTGATTTTTTATAATACAGTGCACCTTTTCCCAGAATCTATCGGTGATAGAAGCATGAAACTTTCATCGTTTATTATTATGATTGTCAGCTACATTTTAACGTGATCTTTTTAAATTTTCATGATTTTTTACAAATTACATATTAAAAAGGTGTGGAAAACGTGCAAAACACTATGCTGTTGAAAACAATTATATTTTAGGAAATAAACGATATAATCCAAAACCGCTTTGTTAAAATATTCATTGGTATTCGCATTAGAAAGTGTAAAAAAGATAGAGTTGCAGATCCTATTGTTCTTTAGAAAAAGTACAACAAATGTTCCGAATTTAACATTGCTAAGATAGGCAGGGCCGGTTCCTCTTAAGTGTTTTGAATGTTTTTTACCGGTATATGGAAAACTGTATTATTACTGTAGCTACTGGTACACTTCAATCTCAGGGATGTCCTTTGTTACGAATTCTCTGTGGTAAACATTTTATTTGTTTTACCTTAACTGTTTAAAGTTTATACATCACTCCAGCTGATTAGCAAGAAAAATCATTAAAAATAAAAAAAATATTCATTTTTAATACACTAGTGACCGCTAATGAGTTCGTCTGCAAGGTGGAAGTAAATTTACACTTGCAAAATTCTAAAGCAGATATAACAAGCAAGTAAATTCTCCTTTGTACTTATGCAATGCTGCGCATTTAAGGGTTAAGATGTCCCCTTGTTGAAGCCCAACGTATACAGAACAGCAATTGCTTTGATGGGTGATTTAAGGGAGACATACTCGTCAATGCGCATAGAATTGTCCTATGGTATTAACGTGGAAGGAAAATCCATATTCCTTAGTTTCTGGAGTAAGATGGGAATATTAACATTGCCATAAGCACCTTTGATATTTAAAAAGGCACCCATAACGTGTTGTTTTTTGGATTTTGCTAACAATATATCGACTAATATAATATTCAAAGCATCTGTCATGCTGCGGTCTTTGAGGAATGCAAATTGGTACTTCGGTAGAAGGTCATAATATTCTAGAGCCCACATTATTGTGTTTAGTAAGATCTTTTGAAACAATTTCCAAATACAAGAACTTAAACAAATTCCTCTGTAAATAGTTGGATCATGTTTCGGTTCACCAGGTTTCTTGATATGTACTAATACGAAATAGTTCCACTCCTTAGGCATATTACCAAATTCCAAGATCGTGTCAAATTTTTGAAGGATGATATTCTTAGCTTGTGGGGTAAACTTGCAAGCATATGTTATGATATATAATCCATTCCTGGTTAAGTGGTTTTCGTATTATATAAACTAACATCGAATTCCGATTTGATTATTGGTCGCAGCAAGGTTTGAAATTTATCCATAATTCCAGTTATCGCAGTGGCGGCTTGTGGACATCAGCAATTGGGGCGCGCCTTAGTTTCATAATTCCACAAATATCTCAAGTTCTTCAAACCATGTTATCAAGATACACACTTCTAACACTTACGATAGCAATGCACATGCAATTATTATTATTATTATTATTATTATTATTATTATTATTATTATTATTATTATTATTATTATTATTATTACTTTTTATATATACATCGAGTTGAGCCTCTATGGACTGCGTGGTAACAACCAACTTCATTTCAGTGTCTAGGTCTTGTTCTTGTTCCGGCTTTGACTTCCTGCCAGTATCTTCTGAGCCCAACGACGAGTGCCTGTTTATGCTCATCAGACAAAGGTCCTTTCCGTCTTCTGGAAGTTGATGCCATTTGGAAACCTTGATAGTTGTTCACCAATCTTCTGAATGTGCTCCTGTCATGAATTTCTTGGTCTGAAATACCAATCTGCATCAGATCTTTTTCGCATTCCTGGAACCATCTCGGCCTTGTTGCCTTAGATTGAATAAAATTCCATATTCTTTTTCTTAGCCGACCATCAGTCATCCTCAAGAGATGACCGTAAAATAGCCGTCTCTTCTTAATTGACGCCGTGAGAGGTTCTGTCTTGCTGTACAAATCCTCATTTGGTCTCATTCGCCACTGTCCATCAACCCACCTATTACCTAGGATTTTTCTTAGTATCCTGCGCTCTCTTTTTTCCAGCCGATCAGCTTGACCTTTACAACTTAAGGTCAAAGTTTCAGATGCATATAATCCCTCAGGTTTTACAATTGTATTATAGTGTCGGAACTTGGCCCCTATACTCATAGATTTTTATTATAGATATTCTTTGTCATTTGGTATGCCTGGTCTAACTTCCTCATCCTGACATTGATTGCTTCCTCTTCTAATCCATTCTGCTGGATGACTTCACCAAGATATCTGAAATTCTTGACTCGACCGATTTTTCCAAGATTAGTGATCATCCATTCTGGTCCATCACAGATGTTTGTCATATATTTTGTCTTTGGAATAGAAATCTGGAGTCCTACCTTTTCAGCAACTTCTGACAGCCTATTGATCTTGTTGACTGCTGAATCTATGTTGTTAGCAAAAATGGCCAGATCAACCGCAAAGGCCAGGCAGTCAACGTACACCCCTTTGTGCTTAGGACCATGTCTGAACTGATCTTCCTTTGTTTCTTCTTGGTCTAACAACTTCCTCCACTCTCAAATGACTTTTTCCAAAACACAGTTGAAGAGGAGTGGGGATAGTCCATCTCCCTGTCTGACACCCGTTCTGATTGTAAACGGTTCTGGGATCTCACCCATTATTATTATTATTATTATTATTATTATTATTATTATTATTATTATTATTATTATTTGTATTTGTATTTGCATTTGTATTTGCCTTTTCTTGTCCACGAGCGAATTATGTTCACGAATAGTTTCACTGTATTGATCACTTAAACAAGACACGACATTGACTTTACCAAGCATTTCAAAGTCCATGGTACTATTGATATCACCCCTGCGGTGATCCATTTATCTCCTTTCCTAGAACGGGAGAATAGCAGGCAAGGAAAGCTGTAAAAGGTTTCTGAGATATTCATTCATTCATTCATTCATTCATTCATTCATTCATTCATTCATTCATTCATTCATTCATTCATTCATTCATTCATTCATTCATTCATTCATTCATTCATTCATTCATTCATTCAGTCATTCATTTCAATTAATTCCAACGAGCTTGCAGGCTCATACATAGGAATTGTACAGGATATTACATACTGGCGGGCACTTACACATCAAAATATAGTTTGTGTATATAAGATTATTAGTAAATGGTTGAGCATAAAAACACATACAATATATAAAATATATACATCATCAATATGAGGATTACAGAGAATTATTTCTGACTGCATTTACATTTACATAACAAGAAGGTTGCAAAGGTATAAGAATGGATTACAGAGTATTTTCATTTACATAACATAAGAGTTGCAGAAGTACAAGAATAGATTTCAGATTGTTTACAATTAGATAACATAAAAGTTGCAGAGGTACAAGAATAGTTCCGGACAGTTTGCAAGATTGTTTGGGAGAATGACTTAAATGACAACTGATATTTTGGTATCACTTCCATATATCCGCGGGTTCTTGTTATACACTTCAGGAGAATTAATTTGTCTTTGGAAATCCCTATTTTCATTTTTCTTGGTCTCCGGTGTTTTCAACGAGAAGTCTGGTGTCCGTCTACCACACTCCTTCAGTTCGACTTTCTTCTCGATAGAACGAGAAGAAAACGTTAGCAGTTTTTTAATATGTTCGACGGTAATCATACTGTACGAAGTGCAAACATAACACTATGTCTACCTATAAATCACAACTTTCTCCTAATTTTACCTTGTCACAGTCACCTCACAAAGCAAAACATCGCGCTCTCAAGTGAGTATGGCCAACATGAATCAAGTCCGAGGAGACAGTAGTTACAGTCGTTACTTGTTTCATTAGTTAATAATCCTAAAAATTACAAGACTGTTTTACATATATACCGGCACATTTAACTCAGGTAAGTGCTTCAGTAAAATAGTTCCTAGTTTTAGAAGAAAAATGGCACAAACTGACCCCTGTTAAATAGAAATCAAATCACTAAAGTTTCGGGTAAGTTGGCTGCAACGATAGGCCGCGGTAGAAACGCGCCGGAATCTCCGTAGAACAGCACATCCCTTCTGTGCCTCTGGCTCCCTCAAGGTCAGTCAAGCGAGACTCGGAGTATTTGGTCCGCTATGAGAGAGCACCCTCCTGCGCAGGCCAGCAGCGCATCGGGCCGCAGTACAGCACAACACGCGCCCTTGATAACAATCTTATAGTAAAATATTTCGCTTGTTAACATTTAAGATTAAAATTCCCAAATTCAATGGAACCCTGTGGGGGGCGCGCGCCTTAGCGCCACCCAAACGAGCCGCCACTGAGTTATCGGATATTGGAGCTGAGAGAGCACCCTCCTGCGCAGGCCAGCAGCGCATCGGGCTGCAGTACAGCACAACACGCGCCCTTGATAACAATCTTATAGTAAAATATTTCGCTTGTTAACATTTAAGATTAAAATTCCCAAATTCAATGGAACCCTGTGGGGGGCGCGCGCCTTAGCGCCTCCCAAACGAGCCGCCACTGAGTTATCGGATATTGGAGCTGAGGTATTACGTAATCAGGAGTTAGAGTTTGATAAAATTGAAGGAGAGTTGTACTATCCCAGTCGTTATTGGGTGGATTATTGCGGTTGGAGTTGCATAACTTTCGAATTGCAGACCAGACGCCTTGAAGAGGAGTTTGCCTATTTAATGAATTTGTGAAAATTTTCCAAGCCAATCGCCGTTTCTCATTGAATAATTTTGGATTTGGGCGGCTATTGTCTTGTATTGAAGATAAGACGCCATTGTCTCTTCATGTCGGAATTTCCTTAAAGCATTTTTTCGACTCTGTACTCATGTTGAACATTCTTCATCCCACCAACGAACGTTTGGGGAATATTGCGACGGGTATTTAAGTTCAAGTGGATGGTACGTGTCTAAATAGAGCCTTATAATATTTAGTAATATTTGGTATTGAACATTATTCCCGTTGTTATCGACAATGGACAATTTATCCTGAATATACCTTTGAAATAACGAAGTATCCGTATGTGTCATTTGTCGTACAGTCCTCGGAATATTTTGTGGCTTTCGGAGCGGGTTCGATGTGATAGTAATAAAACATGGAAAATGATCACTTTGGTGGGTATCATTCCCTGTTTGCCACAGCAGCTTACGTGCCAAATCAATAGTTGCAATAGTTAGATCGACGGCACTGGGATTTGTATTGGGTGCAGTGATCCGTGTTGGTGAGCCATCATTCAAAATTGTAAGAGAGGACTTATTTATGATGTTATCGATACCCCGGCCTTTTTTGCAACAAGTAACACTTCCCCAAATCGGATTATTGGCATTGTAATCGCCCCCAATAACAGTGGACGTGTGGAATTGTGCGAAGAAATTCTTCCATTGGTCATATATCGACCTAATTTTAGGAGGAGAATATAAGGAATCGACGGTTAAATTATTTATGGCAATTGCTATCGTTTGAACACGAGGAATCTCATTTTTTTATCTCTCTAAATCGATAATATTTTCATTAAGGATACACACACCATTCGCAACATAGCCATCTAATCGTATGACATTGTAACCAGTGACTCGGAAGTGATATTTTCGTTTGAGCCATGTTTCACTAAGGATAACGGTTTGTGGATCAGAAACTTGTATAATCTGAATTAATTCATGTTTCTTGTTTAAAATACTCCGAGAGGTCCACTGCAAAATTCTTATTTTAGTTATTTGTTCATAAAGTAATAACTTTATCGTGTAAAACTTTAAGTAAATGACGCCACTGAACATTTTATCCCTTTTGATTCATTATGAAGTCAAATTTTTTCGATAATTCTTGAATTTTCCCCTTAGACTGAATGCGTACATTAGAAGATTCGCCCGTAATAGAAACAGAAAATTCAGGAACACAGTTCCCAGAGCGGACTTCGTCTGTACTGGTAGAGCTATGAATTAGGGATACATTCCCAGAGTTAGAAAGTACCGGTAACTGAGATCTGATTTCCGTAATAGATTGTTTTCCTCGTGGAGGGTTCCTTATCAAATTGAGGTAGTTACTTCTATCGAAACCCGGTTTACACGGTTTTCGGGGTGGGCTAGTTATAATGGCAGAAAACTTCCTTTTACGAGGGGACAATTGTTCAAATGAACTAGAAGAAGGTACTAACGGGGGGAAATGTTGTGGTAGTGTTAAAGGATTAAAAGCCTGTTCCAAAGGAGCAAAATAATTTTTTACCTCTAAGAAGGACTTATTCTCAACACTCATGATCCGTTTAATTTCCTTCTATCTCTGATGTTCGGTGCACCTTCCATCCCCTGCCGGATGATTACCGTCACAATGGATGCATTTTACCAATGTCTGTGTACAGTCCTGGGTGCTATGATTTAATGCACATTTCCCGCAGAGTGGTTCCCTAGCTCTGCAATTTGTCGATGGATGGCCATATCTTTGGCATTTATGACAAATGAGAGTGCAAAAATGAATGCTTGGACTTCCAGAATTACATTAAATATAGAAATGGTCTTTGGTAATTGTTGAGATTGAAAAATTACCTTTACCGTGAGGTAGGTATGTATTCGGTCTTATCTCCCTTGGACGATCTTAGATTCATTCTTTGAACCTTGATCACCGGGTATAGTGAATCTATGTACTGTAAGGGTTCAGGTTCTGATATAGATGTATCAACCCCCCGCACCAAACCAATTCTATTTATATTGGAGGAAGGTACACACGCTTTCAAGTGTTTCTCTTGATGAATCGGGTTGGAAAGACAATTGTTAGCATCCTTTCGAGTGCTAAAAGTAGTTTGAATTCGGTTGCGGCCCTGAATGGCTTTGATGTTGGGAATCTGCCGTTCATGAAAAAAGTCTGCCAAAAGCCATAGGGTGTAGGTACGGTATCCTATTTTTCCCGGATCATCCGATTCGACATAGTCAATATATGGCCTTATATGAGTATCTGTATAGGTGTTGAGTTTATCAATGTGAGACACCGCATTATTATTTGTATCTCTGTCTCTATCCATATCTTCTTGATAAGGGGATTTAAATGAGACTATGGAGTGGGTATGTGGGAAACTGGGAGTGAGATTTCTAGATTCTAATGGGTGGGTAGGAGACAGGGATCTGCGCTCAGATGGCCTTCACTTAAACCGCAGTGGTACATATAAGTTAGGAAACTTGTTTTGAAGGGTTTTAGGCAGGTACATTCAGGGAAACGGGGTAGCCTAGGGAGCGGTGTTAAGCGAACAGGGAACTGGAAATCAAGTAGGGATGACATAAAAATGTTAGTGCTCAATTGTAGAAGCATTGTAAACAAAGGAATCGAATTAAGTAATTTAATAGATATATACTTACCAGATATTGTAATAGGAGTTGAATCATGGCTGAGAAATGCTATAATGGATGCAGAAATATTCTCACGGAACTGGAGTGTGTATCGTAGAGATCGGATAGGAATATTAGGAGGGGGAGTATTCATTCTGGTGAAAAAAGAATTTGTAAGCTACGAAAAAGTTAAGGATGAAAAACATGAAATTCTGGGTGTAAGGCTCATCTCTAAAGATAATAGGCAACTTGATGTCTTTGGAGTGTACAGACCGGGAAAGGGTAGCACAGATGCTGATTCCGAATTATTTGATAAGATGATCAGCTATGTGGGAAACAATAAGGAAAGGAACGTGATTGTAGCGGGTGATCTCATTTTACCAAATGTCAATTGGGAAGGTAATACGAACGACAGGAAGCATGAACAACAAATGGCAAATAAGTTAATATGGGAAGGCCAGCTGATTCAGAAAGTGATGGAACCAACTAGAGGGAAGAATATTTTGGATGTGGTGCTGATAAAACCAGATGAAGTCTATAGAGAAACCGAAGTAATAGATGGTATTAGTGATCACGAAGCTGTTTTTGTCGTAGTTAAAAATAAATGTGAAAGAAAGGAAGGTATTAACATTAGGACTGTTAGGCAGTACCATGTGGCTGATAAAACAGGCATGAGGGATTTTATAAAAAGTAAGTGTTATTGGTAGAAAACAGTAAATAAAAATATAAACATACTTTGGGATGGGTTTAAAGCAATTGTTGAGGAATGTGAAAATAGGTTTGTACCTTTAAAGGTGGTAAGGGATGGTAAAGATCCACTATATTATAACAGAGAAGTAAAGAGACTAAGGAGGAGGTGCAGGTTGGAACGAAATAGAGTTAGAAATGGTTATGGAAGTAAGGAGAAATTGAAGGAACTTACTAGGAAAATGAATCTAGCAAAGAAGTTAGCTAAAGATAACATGATGGCAAGCGTAATTGGTGGTCATATAAATTTTAGTGGAAAATGGAAGGGTATGTTTAGGTAACATTGCACACGCCCAAGTGGAAAAGGAATATTATTCCCATTCCAATCGTGAACCATTAGTATTTATTGAATCTACCGAAAACAAGAGTCTTGGTCAGTTACATCCTATGGCATTGGGACGTCACTGCAATGACAAAGACATCTACGTGAAATCAATCACACATAAAGGGAGAAATCGATTGCAAGTTGTATTTAACCGGGGAGGCTTTTCATGTGAAGTAGGTGAAGTGCCACTTCACCATTTATTTTTCCGGAATTAATTTTTTAAAATTTATTTTACTTATGACTTGTTGGTTTTATGGAAAGAAAAAGAAAATGTTTTTGTATGGCGTTTGTAGCACCAAGAACTCGCATCACTTAGTGAGAAACAGGAGAACTCACGAATGCCCCGGCTGTAGGAAACACTACGGCGCGTGAGATTGAGTGAAGACGAGTGAATCCGCAGCTGGCTCTACCTCCCAAGTGCTCCCTCGTACCGTTTGGCCTTGGTAGTTGCCATGAAAACCGTGACATCATCCGCGAACTTTCCTCATAGTGGAATGCGCAAGTGAAGTTGCCGGAAGATTGGAACGTTTCGCCTTCCCTGTGTCATCGTGTATAGTGTACGAGTACTTACGCATCGTGGTTCATTCGTAGAACAAATGAAATGCCAGCTAGATTTGAAGACTTTGGAAAGAAACCAAAATGCGATCTCTGATGCCCTGAAGGAAAATGCTAGACTGTATATTGTAACAGTTCAATGAAATGGGTTTTTCTTCAGTTGGTAATTGATGCAGTGCTCTATTTAAGTAAGCAAGAACTAGCATTTCGTTGTCATGACGAAACATTAAATTCAATAAATCTTGGTAATTTTAAGGAATTGTTAACATTGCTGATATCAAGGAGCGCTGCAGAAATACAAAACCAGTATTATAAGATAGAAAGTGTGTTTAGTGGCGAATAAAAGAGTATTCAAAATGAGTTAAACGAGTGCATTTCAGAATACATCGATAATTTTGTAAAAAGAGAATTGACGAGTGCTGATTTCTTTCTGTTCAGGTGGACGATACGACAGATATCGCACAGGTGTCTCAGTGTTCTGTAATTGTGAGGTTTGTTAATGCTGACGGGGCTATAGTGGAACTTTTCTTAGGTTTCCATGATGTAAGTGCTGACAGACCCTCAGATGCTTTGTTTTATTTATTGGACAAAATTTTTCTACCATTCGATTACGAGCACAAATTAGTAGGACAGTGTTACGATGGTGCTAGCGTGATGTCTGTACACTTAAATGGACTCCAGAGAAAGGTGAAAACTTCACTTGCAGTATTTGTACACTGTTTGGCGCACCGATTAAATTTGGTCTTACAACAGAGTTGTAAAACAATACGAAAGTGTCGTACACTTTTTGATCAATTTCTGGAATACCATCCTTTTTCCATCACTCGGCGAAGAGAACTTACGCCATTTTTTGTGTATCGGGGCCACGCTTCCAACTGTGACTCCTGTCCGCTGGAGTTCGAACTCAAAATTATTGAGTGTGGATGACTGAGAAAAGCTGAAAGAAGTTTTCGAAAATATAGTTACCTGTGAACAGTCCGGTGACAAATGTATTCTACTTGCCAGAGGCTTTTTCAAGACATCAACAGTTTTTTTATTCACTTTTCTGGAAGTAGGGTTTCATGACATTTTTTTGTTTAACTGACATTTTTTATTATATTTTGTAAAAGAAGTCATTGGATGTGAACTATTGTATATTAAAAATAAGAACAGCATGTGATCTTCTAAGAAATAAGAGGTCCGATGAGCATTTTCTAATTATATTTGAAAGGCGAGCAAAATGACGGATAAGCGCGAAACCCGAGAGTATAGCACCCTTACTCAGGACGAATGTGTTCAGATGTACAGAGTTTTGTATTTTGAAATTTTGGATAACATTTTGATGGAAATTGATGAGAGGTTTCGCGATTGTGACAAAATTAAATTTGTTTGCTTAGCCGATAACACATAATTTGAAGAATACAACACGTGCTTTCCTTCTAGCACTCTTAAAAACGTGCAAAATTTCTTTAGATCTGTGTTTCCCAACGTGCATCGCTTAAGAACCGAACTCTCTATTTTGTATACCGATGAAAAATACAGAAACGTTTCTACTGAAAAGATGTTCCAAGTGCTTCACGAATGTAAAGACATTTTTACGGATGCTTATAAACTGTTCTCCCTTATTCAGTCTCATTTACTACTGCGTCATTGGAAAGAAGCTTTTCTTGCCTAAAAGTATAAATACATACCTTAGAAATGCAATTTCGTAAGAGAGACTTTCTTATTTGGGGAATATTGCTAATCGGAAAGAACTACTTCTGCAGTTAATAAACAAACAACCATTCTATGAAGACATTACCGACAAGTTTGCAGCTTTAAAGGACCGGAGTATCGACTTGATGTACAAAACATAGGTGAGTTCAATTATTAAGAAAAACAATTAATGTAAATATATATTTCCTTTACTACTGTAACGTTTTATGTTTCTAGCGTCAGTAAACAGCTGTGCGTCGTAAATGAAAACACGACAAAATGTCCAGTATTCCCGAGGGTACCGCGCTTCCATAATTGTTAGCCTCCCCGTCAGATGTTATCTCTACTTTGCATTGTAGGGCAAAGGCTGTCACATGTTTGCCGCGCTGTGACGTGCTGGATCCTCCGCCAGTCACAGGTACGAGGTGCGAGTACAAAACAACCAAAAACAACTCGTAGTTCCTAAATATGTCGCTCGAAACCGAGCGGGATATAGCTCTTCACCATACTTTACAGTCACGAGCCGCCACTGGAATTTAATAATGCCGAGAAAGGCTAACAATTTCTTAAGTCATCCTAGTTCATCCATTAGTTGTTTAGGTTTTTTCTTGCAATTAGTTTAACGTCGCATTAACACATCTAAAGGTTACGGCGACGCATGGATGGGAAAGTGGTAGTATTAGGAAGGTAGTGGCCCGGTGTAAAAATGGGAAACCACGGAAAACAATCTTCAGGGTTGTAACTAATGCTCGGATCGGTTGGAGTGGAGCGGAAGAGTTGTTTTCGCTCTTCCTCCGAACACCTTCGAGTCACTGTCGCGTAATTCGAATGAGTTAATAATATAATCATAATCGTATGGCCTCAGCTACCGTTTGCAGACATTTCGATTTGACGCCATCTGGCTGTCTGCTCGTCAATTTCGACGTTCCGTTTTACTCTAGGTCCGCTAGATGGCAAACAGAGTAAACCGGATCTTTCTTGGCATCTATGACTGAGATTTATTTAATTTTGTCGGGTAAATAACAAATGTATCACCAGAAATTTTTTACTTGCCGGCATCGTACGACATGGAGTGTCGAATGGACTTTTTTCCGCCCTTCAAAAATCTGACCACCTCTCCTGTGTTTGAACCCGCTATCTTGGGATCCGGAAGCCGACGCTCTACCACGGAACCACAGAGGCAGTCATTCAAATGCGTTAATCCGTGAGCACTGCTGCAACCGTTCACGTGGACCGACGTGCAATGTAGGTTTCACTACGGCCTCCACAGATACATGTAACGTCCTATGTCAAGAAAATGCTGGTATAGTACGTCTGAAATTTACGTATTTTCTGTTACGTTATTTTTAAACGACAGTGATCTGTTGACCATGCAGTGTGCACTAGTCAGGTGGACAGAATAATGTAAATTCCATACTTCCATATATTACATTTACTATATTAGCAGTACGGATATAACAACATAGTTTATGTACTGGCTGTATACCAGAACAAGTGAAGATATACTTCGTACAATGTTCTTACTCTTACATCATCATCATCATCTGTTTACCCTCCAAGGTTCGGCTTTTCCCTCGGACTCAGCGAGGGATCCCACCTCTACCGCCTCAAGGGCAGTGTCCTGGAGCTTCAGACTCTTGGCCGGGGGATACAACTGGGGTGAATGACCAGTTCCTCGCCCAGGCGGTCTCGCCTGCTATGCTGAACAGGGGCCTTGTGGAGGGATGGGAAGAGTGGAAGGGATAGACAAGGAAGAGGGAAGGAAGCGAACGTGGCCTTCAGTGAGGTACCATCCCGGCATTCGCCTGGAGGAGAAATGGGAAACGACGGAAAACCACTTTCAGGATGGCTGAGGTGGAAATCGAACCCACCTCTACTCAGTTGACCTCCCGAGGCTGAGTGGACCCCGTTCCAGCCCTCGTACCACTTTTCAAATTTTCGTGGCAGAGCCGGGAATCGAACCCGGACCTCCGGGTAATCACGCTAACCACTACACCACAGAGGCGGACCTTCTCAAGATATACTCATTTGAATTCCCCGCAAACTGCGAAATGGACTGTCACTGTCCTGCCTGTTAGAGGACCAGCAATCAGCTGCTGATGCGACATGTTTGCCTTTATACAAGTCGCTAGCAAATTTCACCTGTATTTCCGCATAAATCCGTCGCCTATGTATTTGGACCATAGCACAAGTGGGCATGACATAATGTTGTTCCAACCTAGATATTCTAAACAAAATCAAACCTATTCAGACGGGTTTGTATTACTTACACCTGACGAGGTGCAGCATGATGGAAGTTTGTATTAAGGGTGTAGAAAACTATTGCAACATCTTTGTTGGTGCATGTTTTTTGTCGATAAGTTGTATTTTACTAGTCTCGGCGGCCCTACATGGAAATAAATTAACTTTTTGGAATCTTAACTCGGTAATAATATCCAAGATCTAGCGACAAATGACCGGTTGGACATAGTTGGTTTTTCACGAAAGCTCTCGGCAACTACGACGTGGCTGAAAAAAGATATGATCCCCGCGAAGATAAGTTTAACTCGCTCAAGATCGTGGAAGATAAAGTTAAAAGTCTTCTAGATGCAGAACATCAGGTCAGTGAACTGACGGTTTTTAATGTGGTATGTTTTGGTGAAAATGCTAAAGACTTCGAAGAATCAGAAAAACATGGCGGACGATGTTCAGTAATGAAAAGAAAGCTTTTGATATTAGAACAAAAAGAGGTTGCCGATTCAATGTCCGTAGGCAGTGCCTCAAGTGTACTGGGAAAACATCGCGTTAGACTTCCTAAGTTAGATCTCTCTAAATTGAATGCCAGTGTCAAGGAATGTGTGGAATTTTGTGGCAGATTCCAGAGCATTGACCAGGACACCAATCTTGACGATGATGAGAAGTTCTACTATTTAGCCTTGATAGGGAGGCCTAAGATTCACCGCCATCTAGCACCACGTGTGACGTCACGTAAAGCCGAACATAGCCGACTCCGCTCCCACCCCAAACAGTATCTTACTCCAGCACACGATAGAGGCCAGCGGTTGCGCGTTTAATGGGACTCGCATTAATGTCATAATTTAAGAAAATACTGAAATATACACTTTCACTGTAGTACGCATTTTATACGTGATAACATGAGATCATCCCCAGTAGTAATAATTATTGAAAATAACTGGAGGTATATTTTAAAATTTGAAGTTTTTTTTTTCAGAAATATAAATACAAATTACACCTACACAATACATTTTATATTAAATATCACTTTGTCAGAAACATAATGCTGAACTTCAGCGGGATAGGAATATACCATAAAATAATTTTATTCAGAACTGTTCTGTTAGATTTTTGTCTTCAGACAGAATCCTTGGAAAACTCTCTGTAAATAAAGAATATTTACTGTTACAAAAGGAATATTTTCATGACGGCAAACGATATGTTTAAAATTCAGTGTAACTTTAATATTAAAATAAAACGAAGATTCGATTAGTTCCTCTGCGAACCATGTGACCTTGCCGCGGTGGAGAGGCTTGCGTGTCCCAATGATGCAGATAGCCGAGCCGTAGGTGCAACCATATCGGATGGGTATCTGTTGAGAGACCAGACTAGCGAATGGTTCATCGAAAGGGGGGTAGCAGCCTTTCGGTAGTTGCAAGGGCGGCAGTCTAGATGATTGACTGATATGGCCTTGTAATAATACTCAACATGGCTTAGCTGTGTTGATACTGCTACACGGCTGAAAGCAACGGGAAACTACAGCCGTAACCACTTCCCGAGGACATGCAGCTCTCTCTGTATGAATGATGGACTGATGATGGCTTCCTCCCGGGTAAAATATTCCGGAGGTAAACTAGTCCCCCATTCGGATCTCCGGGTGGGGACTACACGAGAGGGGGCGATCATCAGGAAGATGGATACTGACATTCTGCGAGTCGGAGCGTGGAATGTTAGAAGTTTGAATCGTTGTGGTAGGTTAGAGAATCTGAAAAGGGAGATGGATAGGCTAAAGTTAGATGTATTTGGTATAAGTGAAGTACGTTGGCAGGAAGAACAGGATTTTTGGTCAGGCGACTACCGAATTATCAACACGAAATCAAACAGGGGTAATGCAGGAGTTGGTTTAATAATGAATAAGAAAATAGGGCAGCGGATAAGCTACTACGACCAGCATAGTGAAAGAATTATTGTCGCCAAGATAGACACCAAACCAATGCCCACCACAATAGTGCAGGTCTATATGCCTACTAGTTCAGCGGATGATGAAGAAATTGAAAGAATATATGAGGAGATAGAAGATTTAATACAATATGTCAAAGGTGACGAGAATCTAATTGTGATGGGAGACTGGAACGCAGTGGTAGGCCAAGGAAGAGAAGGTGGCACAGTAGGAGAATTTGGATTGGGACAAAGGAACGAAAGAGGAAGTCGGCTGGTTGAATTCTGCACTGACCATAATTTAGTCCTCGCCAATACTTGGTTCAAACACCACAAACGACGACTGTATACGTGGACGAGACCTGGAGACACTGGAAGGTATCAAATAGACTTCATTATGATTAGGCAGAGATTCAGAAACCAGGTGTTGGATTGCAAAACTTTCCCAGGAGCAGACGTGGACTCTGACCACAACTTGTTGGTCATGAAATGCCGTCTGAAGTTGAAGAAATGAAAGAATGCAAAAAGATGGGATCTAGACAAGTTGAAAGAAAAGAGTGTGATGGATTGTTTCAAGGAACATGTTGCACAAGGACTAAATGAAAAGGCCGAAGGAAACACAGTAGAGGAAGAGTGGAGAGTCATGAAAAATGAAGTCAGTAGGGCTGCTGAAGAAATGTTAGGAAGGAAGAAAAGATCAACTAAGAATCAGTGGATAACTCAGGAGATACTAGACCTGATTGATGAACGACGAAAATACAAGAATGCTAGAAATGAAGGGGGCAAAAAAGAATACAGGCGATTAAAGAATGAAGTGAATAGAAAGTGCAAGGTAGCTAAGGAAGAATGGCTGAAGGAGAAGTGCAAGGATGTCGAAGGCTGTATGGTCCTGGGAAAGGTAGATGCTGCATACAGGAAAATCAAGGAAACCTTTGGAGAAAGGAAATCTAGGTGCATGAATATTAAGAGCTCAGATGGAAAGCCACTTCTAGGGAAAGAAGACAAAGCAGAAAGATGGCAGGAGCATATCCAACAGTTGTATCAAGGTAACGATGTAGATAATTTCGTTCTGGAACATGAAGAGGCTGTTGATGCTGATGAAATGGGAGACCCAATTTTGAGGTCACAGTTTGACAGAACTGTGAGTGACCTAAATAGGAACAAGGCACCTGGAATTGATGATATTCCCTCTGAATTACTGACTGCCTTAGGAGAAACCAGCATGGTAAGGTTATTTCATTTAGTGTGCAAGATGTATGAGACAGGAGAAGTCCCATCCGATTTTCGGCAGAATGTTGTTATACCTATTCCCAAGAAAGCCGGTGCTGACAGGTGTGAAAGATACCGCACTATTAGTTTAGTATCTCATGCGTGCAAAATTTTAACACGTATTATTTACAGAAGAATGGAAAAACAAGTTGAAGCTGAGTTGGGGGAAGATCAATTTGGCTTCAGAAGAAATGTAGGAACACGTGAAGCAATCCTGACTTTACGTCTGATCTTAGAGGATCGAATCAAGAAGGACAAGCCCACGTACATGGCATTCGTAGATCTAGAAAAGGCATTCGATAATGTTGATTGGACCAGGCTATTTATGATTCTGAAGATGATAGGGATCAGATACCGTGAACGAAGAATTATCTACAACCTGTATAAAAATCAGTCTGCAGTGATAAGAATCGAGGGCTTTGAAAAAGAAGCAGCAATCCAGAAAGGAGTGAGGCAAGGCTGCAGTTTGTCTCCTCTCCTTTTCAGTGTTTACATAGAACAGGCAGTAAAGGAAATCAAAGAGAAATTTGGAAAGGGAATCACAGTCCAAGGAGAGGATATCAAAACCTTGAGATTTGCCGATGATATTGTTATTTTATCTGAGACTGCAGAAGATCTCGAGAAGTTGCTGAATGGTATGGATGAAGTCTTAGGTAAGGAGTACAAGATGAAAATAAATAAGTCCAAAACAAAAGTAATGGAGTGCAGTCGAACGAAGGCAGGTGATGTAGGAAATATTAGATTAGAAAACGAAGTCTTAAAGGAAGTAGATGAATACTGTTACTTGGGTAGTAAAATAACCAACGATGGCAGAAGTAAGGAGGACATAAAATGCAGACTAGCACAAGCAAGGAAGAGCTTTCTTAAGAAAAGAAATTTGCTCATTTCAAACATTGATATCGGAATTAGAAAGATGTTTTTGAAGACTTTTGTGTGGAGCGTGGCATTGTATGGAAGTGAAACATGGACGATAACTAGCTCAGAAAGAAAGAGAATAGAAGCTTTTGAAATGTGGTGTTACAGAAGAATGCTGAAGGGTAGATGGATAGATCGAATCACGAATGAAGAGATACTGAATCGAATTGGTGAGAGGAGATCGATTTGGCTAAATTTGATGAGAAGAAGAGATAGAATGATAGGACACATCTTAAGACACCCAGGACTTGTTCAGTTGGTTTTTGAAGGAAGTGTAGGTGGCAAGAACGGTAGGGGTAGACCAAGGTATGAATATGACAAACAGATTAGAGCAGATGTAGGATGCAATAGTTACGTAGAAATGAAAAGGTTAGCACAGGATAGGGTGGCATGGAGCGCTGCATCAAACCAGTCTATGGACTGATGACTCAAACAACAACAACAACAACAACCAGTTCTCAATAAATAATAAAATTTTACAAAGAAAATATACACAGTTTTTATTCGTGAATACTAGTTATCTTCCTAGAAATTATGTCTTTAGTTAATCTCCGTTTCAACCCAAACCTCGTAATTATCTCCATTTCTGTTTATATCACCATGACAGTGAGAAGGTTGTGGTGATTATTGTTTTAAGAGAAAATACAACTGGGTAACCATCAACGCTTAATACTGATCACAGGAAGAAGTTTGACACTTTGACAAATGAAGGTATCGGCCAAAGAAAGACAAGGATCACAAAGGGCGTGAAAATGAAATACTCCGTAGCATTCGCAGATCTAATACCACCGGGGTCGGAACTGAACAATAGTTGACCAAGTGAGGTTGGACAGGACTGATGAAAGTGTGGAGCCTGGCACTACGAAGTGGAAGCAATGCCAGGACTCAGCTAAGGACCTCGTGGTCACCAACCCACGCTCCCAAGCTGAAAGGCCCTGGGACCCCTTTTAGCCGCCTCTTTCGGCAAATAGGGGATACCATGGATATTATATTCTACAGGTCCCGCAACCTCAGAGAGCTCCGTGAAAGCCGTTATATATTACCATCAATAAGCCTATACAGTACTTCAATGAAACTTTAATATTACAGATTTCTAAATTGGATACTAATTCTGAATTTGGCCGATGACCTAGCTGTTAGGCCCCTTTAAACAACAAACAAAAACCAAACAATTCTGAATTTCTAAAAATAATGTGCATAGCTATAACAGATGCAAAAGGAAAGCAATAGTGCCATGGGATTTTCCAATTCTTCTTCCGTTTTTCCCACATCCTTGTGAAGTCGGATGCCAACTGTGCAGCACATGTGGACTGGAGCCTGCTTTACGATCGGATGCCCTTCTTAACGCCAATTATATGTGGAGGGATGTATTACGAGTACTGAGTTAACTGGCCATGCGGTTAGGACCACGCAGCTGTTAGCTTGCATGCGGCAGATGGTGGGTTTGAATCCCACCGTCGGCAGCTCTGAAAATGCGTTAATGCGACGTTAAACCATTAGCAAAAAAAGAAAACATCCTGTCCCCGAGTTAAATTAACTAGACGCAGTTATAAAGCTACCCGGCCGGGAATCGAACCTATGACGCTCTGAAATGGAGGTCTTGATGCTGGCCAGAAGCTACGGAGCTAATAGCAGCGTAGGATAATATCTGTTAAATAAACATTTGTATTTGTTATAACTTAGCTATGCATATTATTTTTTTAAATTCAGAATTAGTATCCAATCTAGAAATCTTCAATATAAAAGTTTAACTGAGGTATTGTGTAGGCTTTTTGTTCGTAATATATAACGGCTTTCATGGAGCCCTCTGATGTTTTTTTACAACTTGCTTTCCGTCACACCGACATAGATAGGTCTTATGGCGACGATGGGAAGGAAGCGGCCGTGGCCTTAATTAAGGTAGGCCTACAGTCCCAGCATTAGTCTGGTTGGAAAATGGGAAACCACGGAAAACCATCTTCAGGGCTGCCGACAGTGGGGTTCGAACCCACTATCTCCCGGATGCAGGCTCACAGCTGCGCGCCCCTAACCGCACGGCCAACTCGCTCGGTACTCTCTGAGGTTGCAGGGTCTGTAGAATATATCTACGGTATCCCCTGCTTGTCGTAAGAGGCTGCTAAAAGGGGTCTCCGGGGCTTTCAATTTGGGAGCGTGGGTTGGTCCTTAGCCGAGTCCTGGTATCGCTTCCACTAGTTGTGCCAGGCTCCACACTTTCATCAGTCCTATCCATCCTCTCTTGGTCAACTGTTGTTCATTTCCGACCCCGGCAGTATTAGATCTGCGAATGGATCTTTCATTTTCACGCCTTGTGTGCCCCTTGTCTTTCTTTGGCCGATTCATTCATTTGTCGAAGTGTCGGACCTCTTCCTGATATCAATTTATTAAGCGTTGATGGTTGCCCAGTTGTATTTTCTCTTAAAACAATAATCACCACCACCACCTTTTCACTGTCATGGAGATATAAACAGAAACAGAGATAATTACGAGGTTTGCGTTGAAACGGAGATTACCTAAAGACAATTTTTAGGGAGATAACTAGCTACTCATGAATAAAATTGTGTATATTATCTTTGTACAGTTGTATTATTTATTGAGAACTAGTATCTAAACGAATAAGCAGCATTATGTTTCTGACAAAAGTGATATTTAATATCAAATTTATTGTGTACTTTGTATTTATATTTCTGAAAAGGAAAAGAACTTCGAATTTTAAAACATACTTATAGTTACTTTTAATAATGACTACTGGAGAAGATCTCATGTATTCATGAGTACTACAGTGGAAGTGTATATTTCAGTATTTTCTGAAATTATTACATTAAAGCGAGTCCCAGTGCGCGCGAACCCGCTGGCCCCTGTCGGGTGCTGCAGTATAAGAGACTGTTCCGGGTCGGAGCAGAGTCGGTTATGTTCGGCTTTGCATGACGTCACACGTGGTGCTAGATGGCGGTGAATCTTAGGCCTCCCATCAAGATCACTATGGTTGTACACATTGAGTTAGTAAATAATACGCTAGAGTTAGCAGCAGCGCCACCATCTGCGAGAGAATCATTGCAGCCAGAGGAGCAGTATAATTCTCAGCTGTTTGGCAAAGAACTTGCTCCGATATGCTCATGAATGTAAACAGGGAACTTTTAAAACTGTATGGATAATAATTTAGTTTAAAATTCTTACATGTAAATATTTTCTAAGACTACCGAGTGTTTGCGACATTTCTTTCAATGGTAAGAGAGGACGGTGTTCAATTGCAATTAAGTAAACATATTCAACTTACTCTTTATGTTAAGTATTCTAACAACATACTTTTAGAGTGGGGATACGCATATTTCGCTACATTTTGTGTAAATGAAATAAAAGGACAGGACGTCGGCATAAAACTGCTCAACGACAGGAAAACTGTCTCTCGTACAAAGGCGAATAAGCGAGTTTATAGGCCTAAAAGCGTTGGCGAGATTTTTTGATAGTGGCTTTACGTCGCACCGACACAGATAAGTCTTATGGCAACGATGGGATAGGAAAAGCCTAGGAGTTGGAAGGAAGCGGCTGTGGCCTTAATTAAGGTACAGCCCCAGCATTTGCCTGGTGTGAAAATGGGAAACCACGGTAAACCATCTTCAGGGCTGCCGACTGTGGGATTCGAATCCACTATCTCCCGGATGCAAGCTCACAGCTGCGCGCTCCTAACCGCACGGCCAACTCGCCCGGTGGCGAGATTTTGAGGCAAAGAAGAAACAATACTGTTATCGGCGGTTAAGGCGCTGGCTTTCTGAGCACAAGTTGGCAGGTTCGATCCTACCTCAGTCCGGTGATATTTGGTGATCAAATATGTCAGCCTAGTGTCGGAAATTTGCCGGCACGTAAAGAAACACCCCTGGGACAAAAGTTGCGGCACCTCGGCGTCTCCGAAAACCGTAAAAGTAATTAGTGGGGCGTGAAGCCAATATCATTGTTATTATTTTTATTATTATCATCATCATCACTGTCTCCTAAAGGTGATTACAAATGGAAAAATGACACTCGTTTGTGGTTTCAGTCTATTATGGAGTTTTTATTTAGCTTTTCGTGAAATGTTTGATTTGCTTTAAGATTTTATGTTATAAAGTTACTTCCTTTAATGGAAAGTGGGAGTGGTAAATGATATGTTTGAAGAGAACTGAAAAAAATCTTTACAACAATAGTTTGTTTGTTCACAATTTGCTTTATGTCGCACCGATACAGATAGGTCTAATGGAGACGATGTGATAGGAAAGGCTAGGAGTGGGAAGAAATCGGCCGTGGCCTTAATTATGGTACTTTGCCTGAGATTGAGATAGGGACTTGCAGGGATAGAGCTGCGTTTTTAACGCAGGGGTTTAATAGTACCAATACTTTCCGGATCATGCTGTGGATATCTGTCTACACCAAATTGAAGCTCTTTAATGAAAGGTTAAAGTCATCAATGTTTAGAGTCACTAGAGCTTTTATACTCATGTTATTTATTTATTTGTTTATTTTATGCCTTTGTATGTGGTCATATTGCCAGAAACAGGAGGCAATGGAAATACTTATCATAGAGGGAAAAGTCGAAAGCCGAAGACCTAGAGGACGTGCGCCGTTACGATGGATGGACCAGATCAAGAACTTAACCAGTATGAGCTTACAGCAAGCAAGTCACCATGCCCAAAGCAGAGACTCCTGGAGGAAGATCACCAAAAGGATTGTCGCGTGATGCCACTACACCCTTACGAAGAGTTGGACTAAGAGAGAGATGTTGGCGAAGTTAGGACTCACGACCCTCTCTTACACTTAACCACTACGTACAGTACATAATCACATACATTGGTAAAATAACATTAACAGTCCATAGGAGCTATCTAAATTTATGGAGTAATATTATAACAGATTATAATTGTTATTTTTAATGATTAATATTATCTAACCTATCTACATCTACATCACCTAAAAATAGTTCTAAATCACGCTTGCACTCATACACACTAACATTCATACAAGCTGGTCACGTATTTAAGAGGAAATCTCGACAAGACCGTTTCAATGAGACTGTTTATGTGCTATTACGTATACTGACAGGGAGTGTGTTCCATAGCCTTGCCCCAGACACTTGTAAAGAATGGCTGTATACATATGAATGATTAACCGGTATCATAAGGGTAGAAGCCGATCTGATGTTATGTCCATGGATAGATGAGAGGAAGTTAAAATGTGAGGATAGGTATTCAGGTGTAGATTCGTTCAGAAGTCGAAAAATTAGTGTAGCAGTATGTAAATTCCTTAGTTGATCAATTTTCAGCCAGGATAGCTTCTCATAATAAGGGGAAATATGTGTCCTAAAGTTCAAAGAAAATATAAATCGTATGCAATACTTCATTGCCCTTTGAAGTTTCATAGTTTCTTCTGCAGTTGCATCGGTTAATACGACATCACAGTAATAAATTATTGTATAAATTATAGTTTGAATAAGTTTTATTTTCATGCTGTGTGGAAGAATGGATTGTTTCATTTTTAGGGGGTGAAGAGATGCATATACTCTTCTGCAGACACTTGTTATATGGTCATTCCAGTTTAATGTGTCATTCATGACAACGCCTAGGTTTTGTACAGACTTCTGAAAAGGTATAGCTTCACCAAAGTGCATGAGGGTAGGCTGTTGTATGATGTTTAGCGTATTTAAAAGTTTAGATTGTCCTATTATGATTGCTTGTGTTTTCTTCGGGTTAATTAATATGCAGTTCTCTTTAGCATACGAGCAAATTGAAATTAAAGTCGAGTTCATATGATGGATTTCTTTGTCAATGTCGGGGACCTTAAAGTGTGAGTATATCTGAATATCGTCAGCATAAATATGATAGTTGCAGTCGTTCAGATGAGCAGAAATGTCATTAATATAGATTAAGAATAAAAGAGTTACAAGAATAGACCTTTGGGGAACGCCAGATAGCTTAGTCCTCCATTCTGTAGTCTTCATGTTCGATACAACTCGCTGTCGTCTGTTTTTGAGGTATGGGGAAAATGGGGAAAATCCTATTATGTCTTTAGTGTCTGAACGTTTCATTACTAAGTTTACCGTCATTGTTAGAGGTGCTGCTATACCATATGTCAACATATGTTTTAGGAGTTTCCAGTAAGGAAGGCTTAACATCACTAAGGCCGTTCATTGGGATGGTATAATCACTTCAGGTGTACTACCCTTTCACTGTGTACTGAACATTAATAATTGTCCACCACTTCGAAACTAAGGCAACACGTTATGTTTCATAGTTCTCATGAGAGTGAATAAATTGAGGATTTTCGCACCTTAAATTATTTTTATGCATTGAAAATTATGTCATAAATATCATATAAACAGATTTATCATATCAATTTCTATCTATCCTGCAAAGTGAAATCTAAGATAAAACGTTATTTGACTAAGTGACATTTCTATTCCCTTTTGCTAGTAGAGTATATATTATTCTAGTTGATGATATGTGATTTTTCATAGGTGCAATAGTGAGTTCCCTATGATGTTAAATTTATCATATTAAATTACCGCCGTTGGCAAAATATGTACGTGATCGTAATTACTGGCGGATTGAACCAGATATTGTGTAGCGCTTTCAGTGGTATCAACGAAAATAATTTAATTTGACGCCGGGCTGAATGGATCAGACAATTGAAGCTCTGGCCTTCTGACCCCAACTTGGCGATTTTAATCCCTGCTCAGTTCGGTGGTATTTGAAGGTGCTGAAATTCGTCAGCCTCGTGTCGGTAGATTTACTGGCAGGTTAAAGAATTCCTTCGGAACTAAATTCTGCGATTTCCGAAAAGCGTGAACAGTAGTTAGTGGGACGTAAAGTACATTATTATTATTATTATTATTATTATTATTATTATTATTATTATTATTATTATTATTATTATTATTATTATTATTATTATTATTTACATTCGTTTAGCCCCCTAAGGAGCACGTAGAACCATTAAATGGCACTGGTATTCTTCATATTCTTGTTCTTCTTATCTTCCGAAAACTTCCTCATCCTTTCACTATGGGCCTGCCGTCTAATTATTATTATTATTATTATTATTATTATTATTATTATTATTATTATTATTATTATTATTATTATTATTATTATTATTACCATGATTCCGTGGTGGGCAGAGGCGAAAGAAAGTATGGGTATGAATGGGTCGATATAAGACAATCATAATATTAATTTAAAATTAGAGCTATATTTCTTTCTCTGCTACTTTTTGTTTCTTTACAGATGTTCAATGTTAATAAAAAATTCGCTAAGTGAAATCTAGATTTCAGGTACAATAAAGATATATATATAAGTAATACAATAAATGACAAGAGCACCTTTGCTCCAGGAAAATTATCTAGGAGACTACTCTCCAAATATTACATATTTCCAACCTTCCAAAGGCACCATTCAATATTTACATTAACACCTCTACAGTAATAGAAAGAACGTATATGCCCTACAAAATTTACACTTAGGAATCTTTTTCCAGAAACGTCCAGGCCTATCAAAGGCACAACCTACATTTTACAAATTCAAGCAGAATCTACTGTTTTACATGCTCAACAGTCTAACTTCTTTACATAAAAGGAATGAAATAGAGTTTAACAGGGGTATCAGTACCCATTCTATCAGGCCTTTGCGAAAATCAACAGGTTAAGTTACTGGCCCAAAACTCAAAATGGTGATGAGGTGGACACTTGCACTCCTTGGAAATTGAAATGAAAGTTTAAAACTCTATTTGGGCTTATGGCCCGAAGTTACAGAACCTACGCCTATACTACTGAGGTGACTAGATGTAGAAAATATTTAACTTAAAAAAGTTTACAAACTGAAAAATGTTACGAAATCGTAGTCACCACGAAACCAAGTAGATAGGGAACACGAGAGGTTAGCTCACTCTCTATTCCCTGATTTCGGTTAAGTTCCTTTGGCTTGTTTGAAATTTACATTAGAAGTTTGAAATTTACATTTAAAGTTAATTTTTACATTTTAGAAATTTAACGTTACATTATTTTACATTATTAAGGGTTGGAAATCTTCCCCTCGAGCTACCTTTCAAAGACTATAACTTAGTTAAACCAGGACTGCCATTACCTTGAGATGATAGACTTCTTAACGATTGACGAGGCGCCTCCGCGTCCTTTATTAACACACACTCTGTCGACTGGAACGATCAATAAGACAATCTGGTCCGAAAATGTGCAAGATTTTATACCCGACAGGTAGGTTCCAGGAAAATCTGGGCTAAGGCCCGACACCCCCCAATTTTGATTGGATAATTAAATAAATACCAGACACTGATTGGATGAAGAATAAATACACAAAATTTATAATGGCCAACATTTTAAGTTGGCGGGAAGAGATAAAAGTGTTGTGAACTTGAACACACCAAAACAAAGAATAATCAGTTAAGTTTAGTAAACCTTAAAATACCAAATTACTTTTCAATTTTAATAGTCAATCTTCACACCAGAGGGCATAACATAAGTTTTAGAGACATCTGTAGGGAAATGTCTAAACATTTTTATTAGTTGTTGCAAGGTTTAGATTTAAGATGGCATTCTTCAAGGCGCTTCACTTGATTAAACGGAGCGGGCGTATTTTCCGGTACAATTATTATAATTATTATTATTATTATTATTATTATTATTATTATTATTATTATTATTATTATTGTTCCGAGGATTTGGTGGATCAGCAGAGGTGAAAAGAAGGTGCGGGCTGGAATGGGTCTAACTACAAGTTCGAAAGATGAATTGAATTTAAATAAAGGTTATATTTTCAGAACAGCCAAACTTAACAGATTGATATAGACTTTGAACAAACATCAAATAACAACAAGTTAAATCAGGTACAAGATCATGAAAGCCAAGATTTAGATAGACTTTGACAATCTGGGCCACAAGCGCTAATTTTTACAATTCCTGAGCACTCAGCTCACAATCGACATTTTACCAAAGGACAGAAATTTTCTCAATACAATGGAGCGTTTGCTCCCACTTTTAAATCTCAAGCCTCTCTGAGGCACGTTTACCACAAGAGAAAAGAGCTAACCCGCTCTCAATTTTTCAAGCCTATTAAAGGCATTACCTAGACTTCAGAATTCACTGCCATCAAGGCACAACTTATAAATATAAACAGCGGTATCTCGTACCCAATCTACTGGGCCTTCGTGGAAAAGAACAGATTAATTAAATGGCCCCACAATACCAAGATGAGTGGAGGCGTAACTTTGCACTCCTACATGAAGCTTGTTAAAACCTAAGTGGTGCTAGGCCGATAAGCAGGGGCTATTCCCATACTATGGAGGTGACACGAATACAGAATAAATTTAACACATTAAGAAGGAATAGAAGAACGGTTACAAAACGTAGTCACCTCAAATTCAAGATGAAGGGGAGCTCGAGACGGAAAGTTACTCTCTATCCCCTATTTACAGTTAAAGTTATATGAAAAGACCGGAAAGATTTACATGTTTCAAAGGATAGTTTATATATTAAAGTTTTCGGACCTGCCCCGAGAGATAAACTGCTGAGCTGGCAAGAAATAAAGATGTTAAACGGCCATTACCTTGTTGAAGAACTGCTGCCAGAAGAAAGGGCGCTTCCCGACCCCTGCTACATATTCACACACAGAGCTAGATGTTGTTCGAGTGGCAAAGAGCCGAGAAAATCAGCAGTTTTAACCCTCGTGGAAGATTCGAGACCTTTCATGAATAATAAAGACACACCCACTCAACTTTATTGGTAGCTAAGAGTTACACATGGAAATTCGAAGAAGAAAGCTATGATTGGAAGAAAATTAATTACAGAAATTACTGATTGGATAAATTCAAAACTGGCGGAAAGAAACCTTAATATTGCCAACCCACAAATGAAAGAACAAAATTTAGTAAAGACAAAACTTTTGAATACAAATTTCTTGGAGAATGTTCATTCCTTCGCACCAGGGTGCATGATCCTAGTTCTTTTTAGGCAGTGACATCTATTGGAGAATGTCCACACTTCTTGATCCATCAAAAGAAAAAAACAAATCGAAATACACACAGTGGCATCTTCTGAGGAACTGTTGAATTAATTCCGTTGTTAAAATTCAGTGTTTCTGCGGTAGAGAAGTACTTTATTGACGGAAGATTTAAAATTGCGGCGTAGAGGTGTACCGCCCGGTACGATTATTATTATTATTATCATTATTATTATTATTATTATTATTATTATTATTATTATTATTATTATTATTATTATTATTATTATTATTATTATTATTATTATTATTATTATTATTATCAGGTTTGTCGTAGAAGTGAAGTTATTTCGTACTATCCGAACCTTCATAATTCGACAGCTACTGCGCTCGTGACGACCGCATTTTGTTTTCGATATTACGGTCTATGAAGTTTTTATAGATTTCCGCAAAGCCTTTGACTCCACAAGCAGGAGCCTGATCCTTCGGAAACTGGAAGAGATAACAGGGAAAAACTGTTACACAAAGCTTATTAAAATTATATTATCAGAAAACTATGTGAGAATATGCGATGATTTAGCGCAGTCAAAACCAATCCTTCAGACGGTAGGGGTCCTTCAAGGGGATCCTCTGAGTCCACTTCTTTTTAATGTACTAACACGTGATGTTACAGAAGTAACTGCTGCGATTCGTCAATTTATCTATACGCTGATGACATGGTAATTGTATCGCCATATCGAGATGAACTTCAAAAAGCAGTCACCAATCTGACAAATTGGTCAAAAGAAAACAATTTAGAAATTAATGATCAGAAGACAGTAGTCATGGTTTTTAGTAGAGGAGAAAGAAGAGCAGCATCAGACATAATACGCTACGAAAGTTCACCTTTAAGGATTGTCAATACATTCAAGTATCTAGGAATGACTTTTCAGACAACTGGAACCACATTTACAGCTCACATAAAGGAAAGGGCTCTGGCTGCAATCATAGCAATAAATGACATAGATCACCTTAGTCAACCGTCAATCAAAACGGCTTTGAAACTCTTCCGCCTCAAAGTTACTCCAACTGTCACTTATGGCATTGAAACAATTTGGATCTTCCTGAAAAAGAAAGATCTAAAAGAGATAGAAAGGGTGAAAGCAATTTTCCTTAAAAGAGCCCTACGCGTATCTAAATACACACCCTCTAGACTTGTGTATGAACTGACCTGAGAACCTTTCTTCATTGAGGACTTGCGACATACAATGACTCTACAATCAACAAAGGCATATCAACAGCTTTTACATGATTTCAAATTAAAGAAGACAAACATTTGGAGTGATTTCTATATAACGGATGCAATGACAACATTCAATTAGTGTCAGAGTTGTTTTGACCTCAGACATACAGTGACCCGTGCACCTGTCCATGGCTTCCATCACAAGGCATGTGTTGTACCTAGATTTCATGATCCGAATCATGACTGTGTATGTCGATGGTGTGAGAAGCTCTGTGGTCGTTACCACGCACTGGAGTGCCCGAAAAGACCATGTTCTCTGACAAAACTTTGTTGTGATTAAGTTTATAACCCTGCACATTGTGCGCTTTTCTGTGTAAATATATCAAGACCGACACCAATCCTCAGACCGTAATATGAAAAAACATGGCGGCCGGAGTAGCCGGATTGCTGTGATTGGCAAACGCGAAAATATCACGTACAAAGGCGGTAATTTAACATTCCAAATGTAACAGTATAGGGAAATCCACTGTTGCACGTACGAAAACACGTCGGCAACCACTACCCATCACATATAATCAACTAGATGTATCCATTATTTATTTATTATGCCTTTGTAGGTGGCGAAGTTAGGGCTCTTGGCCCTCTCTTACACTTAACCACTGTAGTGATACAGTTAGAGTACATCATATTATACAGTAAATAATAACCTACACAAAAATACATTACACTTTTCTAACTTACATTCATTCGATCTTCCAGTCATACAAATTAGTCAGCTGCATTTAGCAGGTAGTCTCGGCAAGCAGACTTGAATTTAGATAATGAGGTGGAATTTCTGACACTGACTGGCAGGGAATTCCAAAGTCTAGAACCCGCCACAACAAAGGAATTGTTGTACATAGAGGATCGGTGGACAGGAATAGAAAGGGAGGAACCAGAGCGGGTATTACTGCTGTGAAAGGAGGACAAATACTTAAGCTGGGAAGAAATGTATAGTGGTCTGTCTTCAGAGAGCAGTCTGTATATCTGTATCAGTATGTGATACATTCGTCGTTTGTCAGGTGTCAGCCATGAAATAGTGTGATAGTATGGGGTGACATGCGTATCATAACTCAGACTGTATATAAATCTAAGGCAACAATTAAGCGCTCGGTGAAGTTTCAAAGTCTGCTCTTTTGTTACGTCTACCAGAATGACGTCACAGTAGTCGAGGACGGGAAGCACTAGCGTTTGCATGAGTTTGACTCTCACATTACAAGGTAGAATATCCCTGTTTCTTTTAACCGAATGGAGTATCGAAAATATTTTTTACACACATTCTTAATACATTCAGTCCAATTTAACGTTTCGTTCATTGTCACTCCAAGATTTCTCACAGTTTGGCTGAATGGAATAACTCTACCATTCAGTATAACTGGAGGAATAGTTTCGTACCGTAGTGTGGCCAACAATTTTTGAGAGCCAATAATGATTGCTTGTGTCTTGGAGGGGTTAAGGAGGAGGGAATTTTTCAAGGAGTATGCATTAAGTCGCTGAAGGTCAGCATTGATGCCTGTTATGGCATGAGGTAAGTCAGAGGTCTTACAGTGACAATAAATTTGTAAGTCGTCCGCATAAAGATGGTAGCTACAATTATTTAAATTAGATGAAATGTCGTTTATGTACAAAATAAAGAGCAATGGGCCTAAAACACTACCCTGCGGCGTGCCTTCCTTCCTGGTTAACCAGTGAGAGGTTTGATCAAGAGTTATGATTCGTTGGGCGCGATTTTTGAGGTACGATGAAAAGAAATTAATAGTTCGTTGATCGAAGTAGTAAGATTGCATCTTATTTAGTAGAGTCTGGATGTTTATAGTATCAAATGCGCTACTGAAATCGAGGAGAGTAAGTACTGTCAGCAGTCTTTGGTCCATTGCGTGTCGTATGTCATCAGTCACTTTAAGCAGGGCAGTTGCTGTGCTGTGTCCCTTCTTGAAGCCAGATTGCAATTGGTCTAGCAGAGAATGGTTGTTTAGGTATTCCAACACCTGCTCATGAACCAGACGCTCGAGTGCTTTGGAAATCGCAGGTAAGATAGAAATTAGTCTGTAGTCGGATGGTAGGGAGGGGTCAGGCTTCTTAGGCACAGGGATAACATTGGCTAGTTTCCATAGCGAAGGAAAGGTTCCATTTTTAAGACAGTAGTTAAAAATGTGGGTAATAATTGGTAAAACAGCACCAATAATGTTGTGTAAGAAAGTTATAGGGATATCATCCACTCCTCTAGCTTTTGATTTGATAGAATATAATACCTTTTTAACTTTATTAGCAGTAACGGGGCGAAATGTAAAATGTTCTTGGTCAGGTAAAGGGTTCATAACGGAGTCGGGTACTGAGTTTGGGGAATTTAGTACATTAGGTGGTGTTCTTTCTTCAGTAAAACATTCATTTAACTTATCGAGTGGTATGTCTGGCACATGAGGTTGTTGCTGAGGTTTCCCTATGCCTAGGGAGCGAAGCGTGTTCCAAGCACTGCTAGAATTCATGTTTGCAGTCACGTTTTGCAAGTAAGTAAATTTACGGTTTCTAACGAACTGTTTAACTCTATTTCTAAGGACCCGATAATTTTCGAAGTCACTTTGGTCACGAGTTCGTTTAAAGCGGCGGTAAAGTGCATCGCGGTGGGCCATCATGTTTTTAATTTCATTATTTAGCCAGGGACAAGATGGGCGAGTAACTTTTATCTGTCGCTTAGGGGCGTGTTTATCGTACAGAGTGATTACAAGGGAGTTAAACTTGTCTACTTTGGCGTCTATATCGTCCAATAAGAGTATGTCATTCCAGGGTAGATTGTAAGCGTCATGTCTTAACTCGTCCATATCAATGTCTTTCGTGTTTCTGTAAATAACATACTTAGGTTTATATTTTGGCATTCGAAGGGAGTAGGATAGGTATATAAGGTAATGTGTGGAGATGGCTGGGACTGGTAACTGGCCATGAGTTATAACTTTGTTTGGGTTATTTGTCACAATGTGGTCAATGATCGTGTGTGTTTCGTAGTATTCTGTGTAAATGTGATTAGTAGGCTCTAAATGGAGGATGGTCATATCACAGGAAGAAAACATGTCAATAAATTGTTTAGTTTCGTGCGTTTTAGTAAGTAGGTTAATGTTGAAGTCACCTATGGCAATAATATGCTCGCAACTAGGCAGTAGGTCAAGTAAACGAACTTCGAATTCAGTCATATTTGTTATTTTGGGCGGCTTGTATACAATAACTATAAAGAGTTTCTGTTGGTTAATAATGACTTCAACAAACATGAATTCTGGCCCTAGCTGTGCATTGTTAGATACACATATCACCCGGCTTTTTAAGTCGTTTCTGCAGTACAAGGCCACCCCACCTCCTCTTCTGCCATCGGATCTATCATGCCGTAAGAGGGAATACCGGTCAAGTTGTACCATACCAGAGGGTATGCTCGGTGTAAGCCAGCTTTCGCTAATAGCAAAAATATGGATATTATTTTCCCTCACTATGGCTTGAACTTCGTCGAAGTGCGCTACAATAAATGGACAACCCCAAAATAGGAAGGAACTTAGTCAAATAACACTATTACTTCACAGGATAATGGGAAAAGATTACAAAACTGGTTAAATAATTTTATAACATCATTTTGAACATTTAAAAATAAATTATGGTGTAAAATTTCCCAATTTGTTCCTATCCAGGGGAGTTATGAAAGCATAACTTTTGCTTTGAGGGAATCAAACATTTTAACAAGAATATTACATAGCAGAGTGAATTGGTGAGGAGGTGGGCCTGGAATATTCCTGGAATGAATCAAGCTAATGTTTGAAGGTGAATGGAAGTAATCAAGACAGCCAAGGGAAATTGGTGCAAATGCTACAGAAAAATAAATGAATGTTAAATATGCTCTAGGCATTATTTACTGCTGAGTTTTAACGCCTAATGTTTGTTCACTTTAACTCCAAGTTCCTCAGTAAGTTTCCTTTTACCGGGCGAGTTGGTCGTGCGGTTAGGAGCGCGCAGCTGTGAGATAGTGGGTTCGAACCCCACTGTCGGCAGCCCTGAAGATGTTTTTCCATGGTTTCCCGTTTTCACACCAGGCAAATGCTGGGGCTGTACCTTAATTAAGGCCACGCCGCTTCCTTCCCATTCCTTGGCCTTTCCTGTCCCATCGTCTCCATAAGACCTATCTCTGTCGGTGCGACGCACACCATATAGCAAAAAAAGTTTCCTTTTATGATCCTGGTTCTCAAGTTTCTTTGCCAGTTCTCTGGGCACATTTTAATCATGCAGCTCTTTTGAATAGTTATTAACGTATATGTTTGCAAACACTTTCACACATTTCTTAACAACTCTGATTTTCCAACTTTAAAAATGCAGGTTCAAACCTGCTGCTAATGAGTACCTTAACAAGTCTATAAGTGTCACAACATAAGCACATTAAAAAATGAAGCACACTTCAATCCACCCCAGTTATGTTCACTGAAGTAAGATAGAAGATTATCCTTGTCACAATTGATGATTAAGTCGTCTTCAGATTGTAATACTTGCTTACATTGTGTGCACTTTCCACTTTTCCCTAACTTTAACAAAACCGTCATTCTCGTGTAACTTGCAATACATACAATTATTTTTAGCGTCTCAAGAGAAATCAACACTAAAGGTGTTTCATCCAAGGCAGACTGAAGTTTGTCCAAGTTCTCAATTACTTTACCTTGGCTGAAAGTAACTGTGAGATCCTTGAGAGTAAATTTCCCTAACTTGGCAGAATGGAGTTTTAACAAACTTATCACCTTGAGTCTTCGTAGAGATTCTAGCACTTGTTATAATGAGACATTATATGTGCAGCCACTTAACCTTCTGTACACTCCGAATCTGACTGCTTGTCTGTAGCTTACCTGTCAGAGGATGGTTGCCAAATTGTACTTCCTCTTAAAACAATAATCACCACCACCACTACCACTTACCTGTCAGAATGTAGGACCATTTATATTTATTGAAAGTATATCTGCATAACTGAACAACTGCAGTCAATATGTGTGTAAAAGCTAAGAATGTTTCATTACTAAGTTTATCCTCATTGTGTGAGGTGCTACTATGCCATATATCAACATATGCCTTAATAGTTTCTAGAAAGGCAAGCTTAGCATCACCAGGTCCATTAATTGGTCTATCATTACCATTTCGTGTGTATGTTCCTTTCACTGTGTGCTGAACATTAGAAATCGTCCAACACTTAGAAATTAATTTTAAAAACTGGACAGTCCCCTCAGAAATAGCGACGCCCGCATTTCTAAGGATATACAGTGCCACTGTGTTTTTGGTATCAAATATTCTCATAGCAAGAGCAACATTCTGTCTCTCTATAGCGGTGGGATACATTGCTTTCTTGATAAGTTCGGAGCCAGTTTTAATATATTTTTTCTTTCAGAATGGAACAGGCCTCTAATATCAGATAACTTTGCCTCAACATCTGTGTACTGAAAAGTAGATTGGTTTGCACTAGAATGTAGCATGCTTTCTATTTTGGGGAATGTCTGCTCAGTGCTAGGAATTATAAAACTTTGACTGGGTTAATTTAACCAATTGTTTCTTACATTTTTCAGCAAATATACACTGTCGAACAGAAGAAATAGTGCCGTGGAGGGATTAGCTGGGTTTGCAATGCAGGATTTTAGAGTACCACCACCCAAGGGCTCAAACATCTTGCGATTCATGCTGTGCTTGTCTGATATCAATCAGACTACATCAAATTGAAGCTCGTCCATGAAGGTTAAGACATCAATAGTTAGAGTCAATAGAGTTTTTGCATTCATGTTTCTCACAGGGAAAAGACCTGTTACATCTTTAGTGTTTGAATGTAAAGATGAAAGCCTTAATGGTAGAGGCAGAGTATCAACCTGGGCTATTTTCAGCAATTCCTGTTATTTTCCCTGCTTAATAACTGAGATTGGAATTGGCATAGATCTCATCCAGCAAAACAGTGATAACTTTCTCATCATCACTCAGGAGCTTACTTTTTCTCTTAAAAATGGTTTTTGCAAAACGCCGATAACAGAACAGTTTGGACCTATTTTGGACAAGAATTGTCTCAGATAAACATGGTGAGGTAGTGTCATTATGTGCGTTCTTCTCAAAGATTGATAAGTCCCTGGATATGTGTAAGAAATACTTGCAGCCCATATTGAAAGATCTGCTGAATATTTAATTTGAGAAGAAAAAGCAAGTTCCAACTGTTCTGATGCAAAGTTTATCGTTCCAGCCCTCTCTAAATTCATATCAGCATCGAATAGCTAGCCCTCCTTTGTAACATTTATCAATGAAGTTACTCTTTCAGAGAGAGATACATTTTCTTCATTAGAATTAGCAAGACAACTCACCATATTCTCCAGTTTTCTGCATCTGTCACACTTATAGGTTTTGTTTCCATTAGACTCCAAGATCCAGGTAAGCTTTTCCACAGGCAAGCACAGAGTATTGTAAAATGTACTTACATCTAAATCGCTGGACACTTTAAAACAAACACACACACACACACACACACACACACACACACACACACACACACACACACACACACACACACACACACACACACACACACACACACACACACACACACACACACACACACACACACACACACACACACACACACACACTAATGGAATATATCGAAATCCATTATCATCAATTTTAACGAAACTAACATAGTTTTCCTTCACAATCGTTGTGAATGTATTTACCTGCCTATTTTTAACTTCACATAAAAAAGAATCAAAATTTGCAATAATACCCTGTTCACGCCATTCATTAAAATTCTCTTCACATCTCTGTAATATCTTCTGCACACGCTCTTCAAGATTTTTCTTACTTTACTAAGTTTCACTGTTAGATATGATGGTTTATTAGGGAAAATTGTGGGTTAAGCTCATTACTTAGTTTTGGATATTTTCGAGGAACACAAATAGGTTCTCCATTTAGAAATGGAAAAACATCTTCCCCAACCACATCTTATCCTCAAAATGCTGTATGCACACGACTATTTTATCATTGACTTCAAAATGATCACAGTGTATATTCCTAATCCTCTTTCTCTTAATGTCTTTTCCTTAGAAAACTTAAAAAATAGTAGGTAGTACGAGAAGCATTAGTGTAGTTTGATTTACAACCCGGCACACAGCATGAGCGCCCCATGATAAAATAAACGCATTTTCACATTGCTACACATAATTACACATAATGAATGTCCACTGATTCATATACACACTCCCATGCTTAAATTCTACAAATAACCAACCGTTTAACCTCAACTTTCATGAAAAGCACCGACTTAACACGATCATAATAAACCAAAACAAACACACGTTTCCAACATATCCGGCTGCTCGATTCGCCATATTTGAAGATGAAGAGTAGAATTAAGATCTGAGGATTGGAGTCGGTCTTGGATATATATTGTAGTCGGTATTGCTCAGACCTTAATGCTCATATCGAGTGACGGGAAAATGGTAGAATTCGTGGCGGTCGTAAGGGATGGTTCGCAAAAGGTTTTGTTTACATTGTGTTTATAGGGTAGGAAGTACTATTTTACCGCGTTATTAAGTAGGTATAAAATGTATACCTAGTCACTAACGAGTAATTCATATTGTGTAGGCCTAGTGTTAGAGGTGTAAGTAAGTGTGCATAACAGAGTCCATTGTTGTGCTATAACGGCTGTAGCATTTGCCAAAATAGATCGTTCTTGCTGCGTACTAGGTTGTAGAATAAATTGTACTGTTGCAGATACCGTACTTCAGTTCTTAAATTCCCTGAATGTACAGCTCTAAGGGAGAAATATATAAGGGATACACACCGGGAAAATTAAGTCAAAGGCCAAACCGTTCAATGTATTGAACCAAGATTTGTGATTAGGAAGCGGTTTTTCCGAACAGAAAGTGGTAGTATTTTGGGGAGACTAGTAGAATTTAGCTAAGATTTGATCTATTTTTGATGACCTTACAACAAACTCCTGGTTCCATTTAACGTGGATGATAGTGCTCTTTTTATTAAGGTACACGATCATGGTAGATTTGACCTTCTGTGTATCAGCTGGGATAAGCTGTACAATTTGGTGAGTTAATTTACAATTACGAATATCTTTCCACCTCCAATAGGATTTATAATCTAGTGAATATTTTTGAGGATGCCTCATTCCTGATAATGATATGGATATAGCAAGACGTAGGAAGATTACATCTGATTTGGAATTATATTGCAGTTATTGGTTTCAACTTAGGGCACAGTATCCACCAGAGCTTCTGATGTCGGCTCCTACAATTTCTCACACATATCCAGGAGTCTATCACTTGATACAAAGAACTAACGTTATAGTTCATCTCATGATGTGTATGTTTGATAGAATAGATTCGTACGAATACTATTTTTAAAGCTTGCCCTAAATTTGGCCAAGAACTCCTTCTATCCCACAGTTATCGAGAAGAAGTTGGTCTAGCCATTACCATTTATTATAACACTAGCAAGATACCCGTGCTCCGCTACGGTATTATAATGAAATTTATAATTGAATGCTTAACGTGTTACATATAATCCGCCGAAATTCGCGATCTAACTCGTTTTCTGAGAGCGCCAAAATTCGTGATCTGACTCGTTTTTTGAGAGATTACGCCAATGTTCCTCCCATTTTTCAGTCTTTCTTTCCAGCAATCGATTTCGTACTTCCCGGGCTAGGTCCGGGTATTCAACCCGGCCAGTTGGGTCCCTAAATCTTTGCCATCTTTTCCTATAAGCATTTTAGTATGGATCAAATCCTTGAGGAGATCCGGCGTGGTGTCTTCTTGGGTGCCTTGGCGGTACTGAACACGCGGCCGGACTGCAATCCTACTCATACCCGGCCAGGACCCTTTTCCAACGCGGTCCGCACATTTTGACGACGGTCCAGAACATTATTATTATTATTATTATTATTATTATTATTATTATTATTATTATTATTATTATTATTATTATTATTATTATTATTATTATTATTATTATTATTATTATTATTATTATTATTATTATTATTATTATTATTATTGATGGTCTGGAATCCACAGCAAGATGCAAGACCGCTACTTGGCGGTAAATTACATCCTCTGCCATTGTCATTGCTGACAATGTAACCAGCACCTTCGTGGCGCCTAAGCAAGTGCGCGAAATTTCTCGCGACACGAATGATGCACTTCCGTGAATGATTGACCTTATTATAGAGGTGAACAATTGCACGGTCAATATCATTCATATCGTTTATTTCAAATGTGTTTAAATGTTTATCTACTGTAATCTAACTTCATGTACTCCAAAGGAATATATGGTTCTTGAAAACGAACCCAGGAAAGATTAAAAATGATCAGTTTATGATCAGACTAAGTACATTATGGACAGTAAAATCAATTGGTCTCAACTCCTTTTTCACCCCACTGCCGTTAAGTTGATTTACCCCACCCCCCAAAAAAGAAGGCGTGTTTCCTTATGTTTAAAGGAGATTCCAAATACCAATGTTCACGTCTGTTACCTTCAGTTCTGAGATATAAGTATCCCAATAAAGAGAATTCACTTTTTTCACTTGCTTTCACACACACCCTCCCTTAAGTGAATTTCCTGTTAAAATGCCTGTCTCTTTAATAGTAAAGGATCTTCTAAGTACCAATTATCACGACTCTAACATCTTCAGTTTTTGAAATATGTGTCCACATGAAAGGAATTCAACTCCTTTTCAGCCATGGCCCCAAAATGATTTCGCCCAAAATCGCTTTCTTCTTTGTTTTTAAAGGAGATCCGAATATCAATGATTATGTCTGTAACAACTTTAGTTTTTATTAGATGTAATTATCCTCATACAATTAATTCAATTAATTTTTAAATTTTTCACCTCCCCCTTCATTGGATTTTCCGAGAATACGTGTTTGTTTAATTTTAAAGCCGATTCCATATATCAATTTTCACGTCTGCAAAATCTTTCGTTTTGAGATAATAGTATCCTCATACAAATAATTCAACTAATTTTTCAATTTCCCTCCTCCCTTTATGTGGATTTCCGAAAACAAACAATACATATTCCTTTATTTTTAAAGAAAATTCCAAATATCCAATTTCACGTCTGTAACATCTTCAGCTTTTGAGATATCAGTACCCTAATTAAAATTATTCATCCCCATTTTCAGTGACTTTTACCCCTCCACCCGAGTGGTTTTCCAGAAAACAAAAAATACGTGTTTCTTTATTTTCAATAGAGACAAAAATACTATTTTTCACTTCGGTAACATGTTCAGTTTTTGAGATATACTGTAGAAATGCTCATTTTAAAATGTCACCCCTTTTTTAGTTCACCTTAAGTGGAGTTTCCAAAAACAAATCACCTATGTTTCTTTACTTTTACAGGAGATTCCAAATACCAATTTTTATGTCTGTAACATTTTACGTTTCTGAGATATACTGTAGATATAGACTTTCTAAAAATTCACCCCAATTTTTCAATCCTGTTTAACCCCCATTAATTAGATGTTCCAAAACAAAAAATATACATGTTTCTTTATTTTCAAAGGAGATCCCAAATACCAATTTTCAGGACTGTAATATCTTCTGTTTCTGAGATATACGTATCCTCATTTAAGGCATTCAACACATTTCACCCCTTTTCACCCCTCCTTTTGGAATTTTCCGAAAACAAAAAATATGTGTTTCTTTATTTTGAAAGGGGATTCTAAATACCAATTTTTACATCTGTACACTTTAAAAGTTTTGAGATATATATACTCATTTTAAAAATTCACCCCCTTCCAACCCCCATTAATTGGATTTTCCAAAAACGAAAATTATGTTTCTTTATTTTTTAAGGAGATCCCAAATACCAAATTTCAGCTCCGTAACGTCTTCAGTTTCTGAGATATAAGTATCCTCATTAAAGGCATTCAACCCGTTTTTCACTCCTTTTCTCCCCTCCTATTGGAATTTTCCGAAAACAAAAAATACGTGTTTCTTTATTTTTAATGAAGATTCCAAATACCAATTTTTACATCTGTAAACTTTCAAAGTTTTGAGATATAGATGCACTCATTTTAATATTCACCCCCCTTTTCACCCTCCTATTAGTTGGATTTTCCAAAAACAAAAAGTACGTGTTTCTTTATTTTTAAAAGAGATCAAAAGTACCAATTTTAAGGTCTGTAATATCTTCAGTTTCTGAGATATATGTACCGTTATCCTGATTAAAGGCATTCAACCCCTTTTTCACCCTTTTTTACCCCTCCTATTGGGATTTTCGGAAAACAAAGTAATACGTGTATCATTATTATTAAAGAAGATTCCAAATATCAATTTTTACATCTGTTAACTTTTAAAGTTTTGAGATATAGATACACTCATTTTAAAATTGCACCCCCCTTTTCACCCCCTTAGCGACGGAATATCTAAAAATCGTCTCTTAGCGAGCACCTACATCTTAATTCCCCAAAATATCATTTCATTATGTCCAGTAGTTTTGGCTCGGCGATGATGAGTCAGTCAGTCAGTCAGTCAGTCAGTCAGTCAGTCAGTCAGTCAGTCAGTCAGTCAGGACAAGTTATTTTATATATATAGATAACAGCATATCATACGATTTGACATAATGAGTTCACTGTTATTTCTGAGGGCACTATCCAATTTCTGAATGTAATACCTAAATTGTGGATTAGTAGATGTGTGCCCAGACTATATGCTCACATCAACTTTGAATTTTCGACCGTAGCAATCCTGTCTTAATATTTCTGTAACTGATCAGTTAGGATTGCATTGATGGATATCGTCAAATCTACCGCTATCGTGTAACTTAATAAAAGGAACCATATCATCCTTTATGCTATGTTAAGTGGAACCAGCTATTTGTTAGATAAAATGTATCTATTGCATGCTATATTTACTTACTTATTTACTAATACCATCCTTCGTAATCCGCTTCTTGTTTATTGTGTATCATTCCAATTATTGTCTACCAAGTACATGGTTTTGACAATCCTGGGGCTCGTGGATGAAAGTAATATAATATGTGAATTTTTTACGTCGAAATGACGTTTACATGACTCCCTAATCTTGAACAGTAGCACCTGATCCCCCTATCTCGCCCACCATTTTGGTTTTCATACTACGGTAGCAGTGTAACAAATTGACAGTGAATCTGCAGAAAACTAAGTACATACTTATTTCAAAACAAAAAATCCTTCGCACAAATAGTGATAATTTACTCATAAATGATACGGAAATAGAAAAAGTAAATAAAGTGAAATATCTTGGATTAATTATTAATGAGAACCTGACCTGGAATGACTATGTTGAATACATAACTGAGAAAATCGCCTCAGTTGCTGGGTTACTAAAAAGACTTAGATATTTAATCCCTAAACACCTCCTCCTACAAATTTATTATGCACTAGTACATAGCCACTTGCAGTAGCCTACTTTTGTGTAATTTGGTCACATTGTATAAAGTCTTCCCTGAATGAACTAACGGTGGTACAGAACAGGGCAATAAGGAACATATTTAACTTACCATTATACACTCCAGTAAAAGACCTATACACTCAGACCAAAATTCCACTTCTCAGCATAATTTCAGAGCTTAGTCCTGTCTTACTAATGTATAAAATAAAAAGAAACATTATATTTCACAACACTACTTTAATAACCAATTCAAACAACCACAGGTATCAAACTAGACATGCAGATGACTTGGCCTTGTATCACATCCACTCTTCAAAATATAGGAAGAACAGTTGTAAATTCTCAGCAATTCAAGCATACAACAAACTTCCTGCTGACGTAAAAATTGCCCCTACTTTAATAACTTTCAAACGAAAGGTAAAGGAAAATCTACGGAATAGATACTTCATAGGTGAAATACAACGAGCTAGGTGAAATATAAATATGTAATGTTTAAAACAAACACTCGTCCCGCTTTGTCAAACCTGTTGCATTGTTACTCACTTGTAGTACTAAGTTGTTTAAGTATCTTAGTATAATTAAGAAACTATAGAATGGTATTTTATTTTTATTTTTTACACTTTCTGTATTGATGTCTCTACTTTTACTGTTTAAGTCACTGATTATATCATTGTAAGTATTCAGAGTTTGTAGATCCGCCATTGAATATATTATTCTTTGTACAATTCCTCTGTAAGAGCCTTTGGCTCGTTGGAATTAATTATTGAAATAAATATCTATCTATCGTAAACTTACGTGAAAATATACTAACTGCATACAAAAACAGGGAACCCACATTTCCAACATGCCCTGCTACTCAATTCGCCATCTTGGAACGATCAAGGATAGCATCAAGTTCTGAGGATTGCAGTCGGTCTTGATATTGTGGTCCGGAATATTTTAGTCGGTTTTGGTACAAAATTTTTAGTTAAAATTTGGCAACTCTGTATAACAATGAACGTGTATGCGGGGTTCTTAATTACAACATATTTCCATGAAAACACTACGAATAATAACAATTGTAAGAAAACATTTTACTGTGGGCGTTTGCATAAACGTATAATGCAAGGTATAGCCCTGATTTGGTATAAATTATCAGTAGCATTTCTGATTTAACGTCTTACTCTATTTCACATTTTCGTGTGTTTTGTGTAGAATTGCACTCATTTCACAGCCCTTGTTTAATGGCAAAAAATGTGGCATTATTAGTGAAGTAACGATCATCTTATGCAATTTACTCTGGGACCATTGGAATTGTTTTCATTCCTCATATTACGGATGGAATGACATTTGTATATGATATGGAAACAAGGAGTTTGATATTGGTCCTTCGACACTTTTACTTTGGTTTCTTAGCTTGTAATGGACAGTATCTTCTGTGTTTATATCATTGGGTACCGGGATTCCGTTGAGGTGAACATTGGTTTTAATCATTTATTTCAATGTACCTATGTAGATACCGCTCTTAAATTTTCTGAACAGATTGTTTTTAAAATAATGATGTAGTATTTAATATTGTAGATGAAGAAAGTGAACGAATGGATGCTTTCATTACTTTGCGGTTGAAGACGTTTTGAAAAGAAAAGCGTTTTACCTGTAATAATAATTATATACAACCTTATTACATTTGAAGTCAGATATATAATGAATTCTACCTTTAATGTCATCTTCTTAATACACTGACAATAATCTAAACTTCCCATCGCCCCAAAAATGAGTCAGAACTCTTTAAAAATTAAATAGAGGATTCAGTTACATGTTCACTAATTTTTCATTTTCAGCTCGACCGATACATATTAAAGGTCTACTCACAGCTTAATCTGCACACAGCCCTCTTGTTCGATATCTTTAACTTACTGCACACGATATCTATGATTTCGCAATTTTCAACATTATTAAATTTTCTTTTGTAAATTGCAATTAACTTAGAACGTACCGCACAACATTCATTTTATCTTTGTGTTATATATCTATAGTTTTCTGTTGTAAGCGACGGCTATATGTTTACAACACTTTATTAGAAGCGGTCATTCTAATTCTTCCCCACAAACCAGCGATTTAGCTTTTTCTAGGTCTTTCCTCCATCACTTAATACCGGTATTATATATTTACATTCGGCAGCTTGATCATCCCCATTTCCTTTCTTCTGTTTATATTAGTTCTCTATGCTACCTTGTTTACCTTTAATCTGTAGGGCTAATACTCAGGCACCAGTAATTGTTACCGGTATTTTATATCCTTTACTCGATGCAGTGATCCATAAATAATTTACATTGGCATACTTATGAATGAATCTACCTCCTATGTGTGGGGGCAGAATACAGCCACAGTATCCAATGACTATTGTAAAAATGGACTAAAAGGAATCCCATGGGCTCTCAACTTGGAAGCGTGATTTTCACGGGGCCCCTAGCTGGGAATGGGATTGCTTCCACTTGTGTCAAGCTCCTCACTTTCATCTTTCCTACTCGACAGTCCTGGGTTAACTCCTGTCCTCTACTGTCCTGTACTAGGTTTGAGAGACTTAGAGAGTCATTCATTTGCACGCCCTTCGTGGCTCTTCCTTTTCCTTTATCGATACGTTAATTCGGAAAATCGGATCTCTTCTTTTTTTTTACTTCTTTCATTTTTAATAGAGGATGGTTGCCCAGTTGTACTTCCTATTAAAACAATTATAATCAACACCAAACCCAATACCACTGGATCCTGTCTATTAAGTCTTCAACCCAGAGGCTGGTTGAATCCTGAAATAGGCTATGCAGTTACAAAAAAAAAAAAAAAAAAAAAAAAAAAAAAAAAAAAAAAAAAAAAAAAAAAAAAACGCAATGGCAGCACCTAAATGAGGCGTACTAGGCAAGATAAGGAGTGAGGTAGTTTGCGATTGCTTTCCTCACTGGGTATGACAGTGCAATTGTAGCACGTCTAACCCTATGAGCAACACCTTTCATAACAATCAGATGCTCAGGTTGTGCTCCGAATGTCATTACTCAGCACCACCCTTACCTCAGTAACTTCCATATCGTCACAGCCATTGTTGAGCCTGGGACTTCACTAGAAGCTACACTTTGCTCTGGCCTGTGCCAAGAAATGGATGCAAAAGCAGTGGCGGTTGGCTCTCAAGAGCACATATGCACGTGAACTTAGTCTAATGCATATTCAATCAATCAATCAATCAATCAATCAATCAATCAATCAATCAATCAATCAATCAATCAATCAATCAATCAATCAATCAATCAATCAATCAATCAATCAATCAATCAATCAATCAATCAATCAATCAATCAATCAATCAATCAATCAATCAATCAATCAATCAATCAATCAATCAATCAATCAATCAATCAATCAATCAATCAATCAATCAATCAATCAATCAATCAATCAATCAATCAATCAATCAATCAATCAATCAATCAATCAATCAATCAATCAATCAATCAATCAATCAATCAATCAATCAATCAATCAATCAATCAATCAATCAATCAATCAATCAATCAATCAATCAATCAATCAATCAATCAATCAATCAATCAATCAATCAATCAATCAATCAATCAATCAATCAATCAATCAATCAATCAATCAATCAATCAATCAATCAATCAATCAATCAATCAATCAATCAATCAATCAATCAATCAATCAATCAATCAATCAATCAATCAATCAATCAATCAATCAATCAATCAATCAATCAATCAATCAATCAATCAATCAATCAATCAATCAATCAATCAATCAATCAATCAATCAATCAATCAATCAATCAATCAATCAATCAATCAATCAATCAATCAATCAATCAATCAATCAATCAATCAATCAATCAATCAATCAATCAATCAATCAATCAATCAATCAATCAATCAATCAATCAATCAATCAATCAATCAATCAATCAATCAATCAATCAATCAATCAATCAATCAATCAATCAATCAATCAATCAATCAATCAATCAATCAATCAATCAATCAATCAATCAATCAATCAATCAATCAATCAATCAATCAATCAATCAATCAATCAATCAATCAATCAATCAATCAATCAATCAATCAATCAATCAATCAATCAATCAATCAATCAATCAATCAATCAATCAATCAATCAATCAATCAATCAATCAATCAATCAATCAATCAATCAATCAATCAATCAATCAATCAATCAATCAATCAATCAATCAATCAATCAATCAATCAATCAATCAATCAATCAATCAATCAATCAATCAATCAATCAATCAATCAATCAATCAATCAATCAATCAATCAATCAATCAATCAATCAATCAATCAATCAATCAATCAATCAATCAATCAATCAATCAATCAATCAATCAATCAATCAATCAATCAATCAATCAATCAATCAATCAATCAATCAATCAATCAATCAATCAATCAATCAATCAATCAATCAATCAATCAATCAATCAATCAATCAATCAATCAATCAATCAATCAATCAATCAATCAATCAATCAATCAATCAATCAATCAATCAATCAATCAATCAATCAATCAATCAATCAATCAATCAATCAATCAATCAATCAATCAATCAATCAATCAATCAATCAATCAATCAATCAATCAATAAATAAATAAATAAATAAATAAATAAATAAATAAATAAATACTGATCTGCATTTAGGGCAGTCGCCCCGGTGGCAGATTCCCTATCTGTTGTTTTCCTAGCCTTTTCCTAAATGATTTCAAAGAAATTGGAAATTTATTGAACATCTCCCTTGGTAAGTTATTCAAATCCCTAACTCCCCATCCCATAAATGAATATTTGCCCCAGTTTGTTATTTTGAATTGCAACTTTTGTGATCTTTCCTACTTTTATAAACGCCACTCAAACTTATTCGTCTACTAATGTCATACCACGCCATCTCTCCGCTGACAGCTCGGAACATACCACTTAGTCGAGCAGCTCTCCTTCTTTCTCTCAATTCTTTCCAGCCCAAACTTTGCAACATTTTTGTAACGCTACTCTTTTGTCGGAAATCACCCAGAACAAATCGAGCTGCTTTTCTTTGGATTTTTCCAGTTCTTGAATCAGGTAATCCTGGTGAGGGTCCCGTACACTGGAACCATACTGTAGTTGGGGTCTTACCAGGGTCTTATATGCCCTCTCCTTTACATCCTTACTACAACCCCTAAACACCCTCATAACCATGTGCAGAGATCTGTACCCTTTATTTACAATCCCATTTATGTGATTACCCCAATGAAGATCTTTTCTTATATTAACACCTAGATAATTACAATGATCCCCAAAAGGAACTTTCACCCCATCAACGCATTAATTAAAACTGAGAGGACTTTTCCTATTTGTGAAACTCACAACCTGACTTTTAACCCCGTTTATCAACATACCATTGCCTGCTGTCCATCTCTCAACATTATCGAGGTCACGTACAGTTGCTCACAATCTTGTAACTTAGAAAAGAAAAGTTACAAAATCGTAGTCACCTCAAAATAAATTGAAGGGGACTCGAGAGGTAACGCACTCTCTAGCCCCGACTTACAGTTAAAGTCTTTATGAAATTTTACATTAGCCGAAAGAAGTATTACATTTTAGAAAACAGTTGGTTACATAGTTAGGAATTCGAACCTTCCCCTCGTGTAAGTCTGCGGAGCTAGCTACAGAGAGATATGACTGGTGACCATTACCTGGTCTGATGAACTGCCTGGCGAAGAATGAAGCGCCCCGCCTCCTGTCTTAACACACACTCTCAGAAATTCGGCGAACAAAATGTATCCAGAAAAGCCTCAGCTTATATTTCCGAGGGGACCGTTCGAGAGGTGTCTGGACTAAATCCGCACACACCCTTTCATTTTTATTGGTTAAGCCAGAAACCTACAAGAAGCCAGAGATTGGCTGAAAAATGATTACAGAAAATTGTTATTGGCCAGATTCAAATGCTCGCAGGGTGGGAAGGAAGTCTTGCAAACCTTGAAATATTAAAATAAATGAAAGTTGATTTATTTATGAAAACCCATAAACACAACATTTCTGTAAATCACTCATTGTTCTACCTTGAACCTCAGATTTTTGAGACGATATCTGTGGAGAAAAGTTCAAACTTCTTGACGTAAACGAAAACAAAACAAATTCAGTCAGTTTAGGCAACTTTAAAATGTCAACATTACTCAATAATTAAATAGGCAACTTGATATATTTGGAGTGTACAGATCGGGAAAGGGTAGCACTGACGCGGATTCGGAATTATTTGATAGGATAGTCAGCTATGTGGGAAACGACATGGAAAGAAATGTGATTGTAGCGGGAGATCTGAATTTGCCAGATGTCAATTGGGAAGGAAATGCGAACGACAGGAAGCATGACCAACAAGTGGCAAATAAGTTAATATGGGAAGGACAGCTGATTCAGAAAGTGATGGAACCAACCAGAGGGAAAAATATCCTGGATGTCGTGCTGATAAAACCAGATGAGCTCTACTGAAGTAATAGATGGTATTAGTGATCATGAAGCTGTTTTTGTGGTAGTTAAAACTAAAAGTGATAGAAAGGAAGGTCTTAAAAGTAGGACTGTTAGGCAGTACCATATGGCTGATAAAGCAGGCATGAGGCAGTTTCGAAAAAGTAACTATGATCGGTGGAAAACGGTAAATAAAAATGTAAACAGACTCTAGAATGGGTTTAAAGAAATTGTTGAGGAATGCGAAAAGAGGTTTGTACCATTAAGGGCGGTAAGGAATGGTAAAGACCCACCTTATTATAATAGAGAAATAAAGAGACTAAGAAGGAGGTGCAGACTGGAAAGAAATAGAGTTAGAAATGGCTGTGGAAGTAAGGAGAAAATGAAGGAACTTACTAGAAAATTGAATCTAGCAAAGAAGGCAGCTAAGGATAACATGATGGCAAGCATAATTGGCAGTCATACGAATTTTAGTGAAAAATGGAAGGGTATGTATAGGTATTTTAAGGCAGAAACAGGTTCCAAGAAGGACATTCCAGGGATAATTAATGAACAAGGAGAGTGTGTATGTGAGGATCTTCAAAAGGCAGAAGTATTCATCAGCAATATGTAAAGATTGTTGGTTACAAGGATAATGTCGAGATAGAGGAGGAGACTAAGGCCAAAGAAGTAATAAAATTTACATATGATAACAATGACATTTACAATAAGATACAAAAGTTGAAAACTAGAAAAGCGGCTGGAATTGATCAGATTTCTAGGGATATATTAAAGACAATGGGTTGGGATATAGTACCATATCTGAAGTACTTATTTGATTATTGTTTGGTCGGAGGAGCTATACCATTTGAATGGAGAATTGCTATAGTAGCCCCTGTGTATAAAGGCAAGGGTGATAGACATAAAGCTGAAAATTACAGGCCAGTAAGTTTGACATGCATTGTATGTAAGCTTTGGGAAGGCATTCTTTCTGATTATATTAGACATGTTTGTGAAATTAATAACTGGTTCGATAGAAGGCAATTCGGTTTTAGGAAAGGTTATTCCACTGAAGCTCAACTTGTAGGATTCCAGCAAGATATAGCAGATATCTTGGATTCTGGAGGTCAAATGGACTGTATCGGGATTGACCTGTCTAAAGCATTTGATAGGGTGGATCATGGGAGACTACTGGCAAAAATGAGTGCAATTGGACTAGACAAAAGAGTGACTGAATGGGTTTCTATATTTCTAGAAAATAGATTTCAGAGAATTAGAGTAGGTGAAGCTTTATCTGACCCTGTAATAATTAAGATGGGAATTCCTCAAGGCAGTATTATCGGAGCTTTATGTTTTCTTATATATATAAATGATATATGTAAAGGAGTGGAATCGGAGGTAAGGCTTTTTGTGGATGATGTTATTCTCTATAGAGTGATAAATAAGTTACAAGATTGTGAGCAATTGCAACGTGACCTCGAAAATGTTGTGAGATGGACAGCAGGCAATGGTATGTTGATAAACGGGGTTAAAAGTCAGGTTGTGAGCTTCACAAATAGGAAAAGTCCTCTCAGTTTTAATTACTGCGTTGATGGGGTGAAAGTTCCTTTTGGGGATCATTGTAAGTATCTAGGTGTTAATATAAGGAAAGACCTTCATTGGGGTAATCACATAAATGGGATTGTAAATAAAGGGTACAGATCTCTGCACATGGTTATGAGGGTGTTTAGGGGTTGTAGTAAGGATGTAAAGGATAGTGCATATCTCTGGTAAGACCCCAACTACAGTATGGTTCCAGTGTATGGGACCCTCACCAGGATTACCTTATTCAAGAACTGGAAAAAATCCAAAGAAAAGCAGCTCGATTTGTTCTGGGTGATTTCCGACAAAAGAGTAGCGTTACAAAAATGTTGCAATGTTTGGGTTGGGAAGAATTGAGAGAAAGAAGAAGAGCTGCTCGACTAAGTGGTATGTTCCGAGCTGTCAGCGGAGAGATGGCGTGGAATGTCATTGGTAGACGAATAAGTTTGAATGGTGTTTATAAAAGTAGGAAAGATCACAATATGAAGATAAAGGTGGAATTCAAGAGGACAAACTTGGGCAAATATTCATTTTTAGGAAGGGGAGTTAGGGATTGGAATATCTTACCAAGGGATATGTTCAATAAATTTCCAATTTATTTGAAATCATTTAGGAAAAGGCTAGGAAAGCAACAGATAGGGAATCTGCCACCTGGGCGACTGCCCTAAATGCAGATCAGTATTGATTGATTGATTGGTTGATTGATTGATTGATTGATTGATTGATTGATTGATTGATTGATTGATTGATTGATTGATTGATTGATTGATTGATTGATTGATTGATTGATTGATTGATTGATTGATTGATTGATAATGTTCTTAGAATGGTGACATCTTCTAGTCAATGTCCCAACTTCATGCCGTAACTAATTCACGTTTTGTTTGGTAGATAGAGTTCCTTAAGGCGCTTCTTTTAAATGTGCGGAGTTGAGTAATAATAATGACAATAATAATAATAATAATAATAATAATAATAATAATAATAATAATAATAATAATAATAATAATAATAATAATAATAATAATAATAATAATAATAATAATATTGTTTTTACATCCCACTAACTACTTTTACGGTTGACGGAATTTAGTCCCGCAGGATTTCTTGTACGTACCAGTCATTCTGCCGACACGAGGCTGATGTAGGTATTTGAGCACCTTCAAATACCCCCGGACTGAGCCAGTATCGAACATGCCGAATTGGGGTCAGAAGGCCAGCGTTTCAACCATCTGAGCCACGCAACCTGGCAGCGGTAATTTTAGTTTTGTCGTACACACAAAACTAAAATTTCCACTGCCAGGCTGCGTGGCGGAAAAATGCATCCTCGGTTGCAGTGGCCAAGGAACTTTTAGTAAAATGATTTAAAGTAAGTTGTTTCGTATTGATTTGGTAAATTTGAGGCGTGAACAAAAGTATTCCTGTGAACACCCTGAAGGATTTGCCACGAGCTGCCACTGTGCAAAAGTACTGTATCCATCAAGAAATTACAGCAGGCAGACCACTGTATTAACGTGCCAATTTTAGCGACAGGTCACGGCACTAACACATTTTTTTCTGGATTTTATGCTAACAGTTTAAAATTTATACCCTAAAGCATTGTTGAGTAATACTATCGCTTGATATTTAACTTTCTCCCCTGCGTTTGGGGGCGGTAGAATATATTCGTAGTTCCACGTTTCCGTTGTAATAAGCGACTGAAAGGGGAACCAGGGGCACTGAAATTGAGCTTGGATTGGCGAACACGATACTTGTTCTTTTCCGACCTCGACGGGGTCTATGGAAACTTGCAATTTTACGGCCTACGTTGCCCTTCCCTTTCCTTTGTTGATATCTTAATTTTTCAAAGTGTCGGACCTCATCTATTTTCCTTCTCATTAGCGTTCAGAGAGGATGGTTGCCTAGATGTACATCCGCTTAAAACAAACATCACCACCACCACCACCGCCTAGGGAGTCTTTTATTTTCATGCCATTCGTGACCTTCCGTATCATTTTCCGATATTTTCATCCTTCGAAATTTCCGGACTCTCATTTTACCCTTTTGTTAGTGTTAAGTGTAGTGTCCGAAAACCGTAAAAGTAGTTAGTTGTACGTAAAGCAAATAACATCATGACGTTAGGAGTAGATGGTTGTAAAGTTGTACTTCCTCTTAAAACAGCAATGCCTATCAACTCTTTTCCTTCTGTTAATTTAATTAACATGTTTATCATTGTCTCCCAATGAAACACGCCTTATGGTCATGATCGTTACAGCATCAAGTCTATTCTGACACCATAGTTATCCGGTTCGAGTCCAACTGGTGGAAATTATGATGGCTGTCAGAATGTTGGCCGGCAAGATATGAGAAACACCGTAGTGTCATACAACGTCTAATTAATTGATTTCGTGCCAAAAGTCTGAATTCAGTTCAATACCACTTCTTAATGTTTATATGGAGTGAAGGCATAAGACGTTGTTGATGGAGACATTAAGCCTTCATCAGACCCCTTGGTACTATACGAAAGGAGTAGGCTATGTGCCGGCACCGAGTTTTACCTCCCTCTTAATTCATTAATTTAATCTGATTAACTCCTCTGATGAGTCTGACGCCTGACACCCCTTAGAGAAACGGGACAAGGATTGGAATCACACACATCGTTTTCTCCTATTGTTAAACAGAAATATCCTGACATTCCTACTACCATTTTCTTTTCATATAATGTCAGTTCTCACCCATTTCTCACAAAACGTAACTTTAGTCCGGTCAGCATTGTTAAAACAGATCTAAACATACATACATACATACATACATACATACATACATACATACATACATACATACATACATACATACATACATACATACATACATACATACATACATACATACAACTTCTTAATAGACTCTTATGCCTTTCAGCGTTCAGTCTGCAAGCCTCTGTGAATTTACAAATCGCCGCCGCAGTCCTCTATTTGTAACTAGTTCTGAGGCCTCTTTTAGTTCTATATCTCTTTAAATCATCAGAGACTGAGTCTAACAATCGCCCTTCCGGTCTCCTCCTACTTTTCCTACCCTCCATAGAGTCCATTAATCTCGTATGCAACCCATCCTCCTCCATTCAGCTCACATGAACCAACAACCGAAGCCGGTTTATGTGGACAGCTTCATCGAGTTCATTCCTAATTTGGCCTTTGTCTCCTCATTCCAAGTACCCTCCTGCCATTATTCCCATATGTTTGTACCAAAATCATTCTCGCTAATTTCATGTCTGTTACTTCTAACTTATGAATAGGATATCCTGAATCTACCCAACTTTCACTCCCGTAAAGCAAAGTTGGCCTGGAAACAGGCCGATGTAAATATACTTTTGTTCGAATGATGATTCCCTTGTTACAGAATCCTGTCGATCGCAGCTGTGAACTCACTGTAATAGCTTTGCTGCACCTTGATGCAATCTCACTTATTATACAACCATCCTGAAATTAAGTCCCTGCTTGAATTTCTTACCTACTGACATCAATTTATTCTCAGAAAGGCTAATTTTCATTCCATACTGATACCACCTATTTACAAGGTCGTACTTGACTGCAGGCTTTTGGCACAATCTGCCATTAAGACCATGTCATCAGCATAGTCCAGACTGCTTACTACATTTTTACCTAACTGAATCACTTCCTTCAATTTACTACCTTTCAGATTACCCATGTAAACTATACACAACAAAGGTGAAAGATTACGTACCTTGAACCAAGAACTCATTATACCATCAGCCAAATTTTCAACATAAAGCCCTTTATTGATTTTAATGCTACTTAGGTTCCAGAATGGGTAAAAAATTAAAAATAAATAAATAAATGCAATGTAAATTTTAATCTTATACCAGTTGTATAGTATCATTTGAAGTAATTCCTCATACTGTATATCAGTTGACTATATTTGTAAGTAGTACAGGAGATATTATAAGTAGAATTTTGTAAACAATATACATTTATTAAGGATGAGCTGTGTGTTTAATAGAACCAATTGTTAGCGTAAATTGTTTAATATTGTATTTTGGGAAAATTTTCTTCTCTTGTTAATTTAATATTTAGTGCTTGACAATAATGTATTTTAGTGTACCATTTGGCACCGTGGTAGACATCTCATTTGCAAATAAAGCGATTTTGATTTTGATAATCTACCCTTAATCTCATACTTTCCCAGCACGGCGAACATCTTTTTCCTTGGTGCAACAGCACTTAAACTGGGAAAATGAATGGTATTCTGATCTAGAAATTATTTTCTCCGCCGTTCGAGTTTAAAGACTGCACTTTTTAAAACATTGTAATAAAATCTGATCTCTACCCTACAATGATGTATTAAGAGAATCCAGATGGCTGATGATCTCTGTAAGAAAGGCTATGTCCACGATCTAGGCAGGATCAGAAAGTTTAGGAACGGGTGTTTCCTTCATATCCATGAATATAATACAATACAAAATATCATTCTCCTTAATCAGCTGAATGAACCGCTTAAGATTCTTAACCCTATTCAACCACCTAACATGACAAAAATAAGGAATATCCCGACATTCTGTTTCCATTGAGGTAATAAATTCACGGATATGCCGATGAGTGAGACTAGCGTGCTTTAAAAAATTCACTACATTAACCACGACATTCATAATATCAAATGTTATTATCTTGGCACAAAGTGCCTCTTGGTTAATAACACAGTGTATGGATAGATATCAATGTCTTGAAAGTAATTTTAAATGTGCCAAGAATCCTGGTTTATTGCCTATCATTGCAGAAGCGCTGTCGGTGACTATTGACACCAATGTACTCCACGGTTATTTCATCTTTCGTTCAGCTTCCTCATCATTGCGAAAAACTTTCCTTCCCGGTAGTAGTACCCTTCACGGCAACTAGATTCACTAGCTCTTACGTAACATGAAGATTTTTTCCACCCTTGGAATAAATACTGGAAGATGTGCTTGCCAACAACATCAACCCTTTCATCGAGGCATATCAGATATAAATAATTCCTTAGGTTTCAGTGTCAGCTGCTGTTCAATATTTTCTCCAAATTTCTCTATGCGTCGAACAATTGTTCGTGATAGGTTAATTTGACTGAATTTGCTTCTTTCAGTAGGGCATACACATTGCACATATATGTCGATGTATTCTTCATGAATGGCCTGACAGGGAAAGGTTTCAAATAGTCTGCAATTAAGTGTGCGATTCTGTATCCGTGCCTTAAAGTTGCACTACTATTTGGCAAGTCTTTTCCATCCTGTAAAGAGGAATATTATGTACAATTTCTTTCATGTTTGTTACCTACTACCAGTGTGAAAACCCGTTTCGTATTATTTCCGGAACGTCGGTCATGCTACAGTATTTACGTTGTTCAAATGTTTCTTCACATCTTCAACCATTATATTTCGATCATTCCATTTAACAATATTATTAAATTGAGCATGTTTCATTTCGTAGTGGCGTTCTACATTATATCTCTTTGATATAACAGACTGCCCACGTAGTAGGCATTTTGCATGGTCTCCTGCTCGCACAAGAAAGAAGACAGTTCTTCCCACTAAGCTCTTTGCCGTCAGATTCGGCGAGGCACTCTTTCTTTCATTATTTGCTTCTTTCAATTCAAACTCGAGTAATCGAGAGCGACTAGGAGAACTAACCCAGTCTTCACGCCAATGAAGTAACCACAACGTCATTATGGCTGAATATCATACAATCATCACCTGCCTGGCCCGCTTACAGTGCTGTGCACCCGCGGGATGAAATGCCCATCGTGAGCAGTTCTGCTTTAAAGGATCACTTGGAAGGCACTGTCCTGATATGCTGCCACATTATGACATAAAATCACGTGCTAGCGGGTATATACCAAGCACCAGTATCATCAGCGATCAGACAAACGACATATGCAGCTCTGGATGACTAAAATCAGATGGCCAGCACACATAGGAGAGCGACGTGTTCAGCATGACGCCACCCTTAGCTGTCCGTGTTGTTTGTCTTCCTTGATCTGAGCCGCTGTCTCGCATCACAGACAGCACTTCAGTTAGTGTCAGTAGACGGAGAGAATTCCGTTCTAGCCCTCACTCCACGATTAAATACCTTGGATGAGCTTGGAATCGAACCCAAGGTAACAGGCTGGCATGCTATCTGTAGACTACAGAGCTACTGCTCTCTACGAGCACACATACAAAACTACATTTCCAAATGCTACATAGTAAAGGATGCAAAATTCAAATGCTGTTCTTCATGGAGTCGGTTGCTCAAGGCGGCGAAATATACTGTAATGGGTTGAAAGTGCCCCCCCCCCCCCAAAATAGTTTATTTACCATAAAAATATATTAAAGATGTCAGTTTTAATTTCGTAAAACTGTGATAATTGTTACGTATTAGATGTTAACCCTGTAATATAAAATCTCCCTTGAGATGTTTTTAAAAAAACACTTATTCTCTTTCGACTCCAAAGTTATTTGCTTTCCGATTCCTACGGAATCTTCCATGCCTTCACTGATCTTTGCTTTCTTTTGTCGAGAAGCGGCCGAGTTGGCCGTGCGGTTAGGGGCGAGCGGCTGTGAGCTTGCATTCGGGAGACAGTGGGTTCGAATCCCACGGTCGGTAGCCCTGAAGATGGTTTACCGTGGTTTCCCATTTTCACACCAGGCAAATGATCGGGCTGTACCTTAATTAAGGCCACGGCCGTTTACTTCCAACTCCTAGGCCTTCCCTATCCCATCGTCACCATAAGACCTATCTGTGTCGGTACGACGTGAAGCCATTAGCAAAAACAAATCTTTTGTCGATACTTTAATTCTTTGTATGGCCTTCCAATTCTTATAGTTACTGTCAAGGGAGTATAGCTTACAACACTATTTTTTTATCCTTAAAATGATAACCACCAGGAGTACAAACACATACAAATACACTTATGGATGATTCTTAAACACTTAACTGTTTATACACTGACTGACAGAGCAAATGCAACACCAAGAAGGAGTGGTTCGAAAGGGATGAAAGTTGGGGAAAAACAGAGACGGCACGGACGAATAATTGATGTTTATTTCAAACCGATATGCAGGTTACACAATGCGCACGGCATCGACTCAGTAGGATGTAGGACCACCGCGGGCGGCGATGCACGCAGAAACACGTCGAGGTACAGAGTCAATAAGAGTGCGGATGGTGTCCTGAGGGATGGTTCTCCATTCTCTGTCAACCATTTGCCACAGTTGGTCGTCCGTACGAGGCTGGGGCAGAGTTTGCAAACGGCGTCCAATGAGATCCCACACGTGTTCGATTGGTGAGAGATCCGGAGAGTACGCTGGCCACGGAAGCATCTGTACACCTCGTAGAGCCTGTTGGGAGATGCGAGCAGTGTGTGGGTGGGCATTATCCTGCTGAAACAGAGCATTGGGCAGCCCCTGAATGTACAGGAGTGCCACCGGCCGCAGCACATGCTGCACGTAGCGGTGGGCATTTAACGTGCCTTGAATACGCACTAGAGGTGACGTGGAATCATACGCAATAGCGCCCCAAACCATGATGCCGCGTTGTCTAGCGGTAGGGCGCTCCACAGTTACTGCCGGATTTGACCTTTCTCCACGCCGACGCCACACTCGTCTGCGGTGACTATCACTGACAGAACAGAAGCGTGACTCATCGGAGAACACGACGTTCCGCCATTCCCTCATCCAAGTCGCTCTAGCCCGGCACCATGCCAGGCGTGCACGTCTATGCTGTGGAGTCAATGGTAGTCTTCTGAGCGGACGCCGGGAGTGCAGGCCTCCTTCAACCAATCGACGGGAAATTGTTCTGGTCGATATTGGAACAGCCAGGGTGTCTTGCACATGCTGAAGAATGGCGGTTGACGTGGCGTGTGGGGCTGCCACCGCTTGGCGACGGATGCGCCGATCCTCGCGTGCTGACGTCACTCGGGCTGCGCCTGGACCCCTCGCACGTGCCACATGTCCCTGCGCCAACTATCTTCGCCACAGGCGCTGCACCGTGGACACATCCCTATGGGTATCGGCTGCGATTTGACGAAGCGACCAACCTGCCCTTCTCAGTTCGATCACCATACCCCTCGTAAAGTCGTCTGTCTGCTGGAAATGCCTCCGTTGACGGCGGCCTGGCATTCTTAGCTATACACGTGTCCTGTGGCATACGACAACACGTTCTACAATGACTGTCGGCTGAGAAATCACGGTACGAAGTGGGCCATTCGCCAACGCCGTGTCCCATTTATCGTTCGCTACGTGCGCAGCACAGAGGCGCATTTCACATCATGAGCATACCTCAGTGACGTCAGTCTACCCTGCAATTGGCATAAAGTTCTGACCACTTCTTCTTGGTGTTGCATTTGCTCTGTCAGTCAGTGTATTTACCCTGAAATAAATACAAGAAATGTTCATAACTACTCAAAAAGAATATTATCTTAATTTGAACATTAAGAGTTGTGGTGAATGGTTTTCTTCGGTCTCTACTATCCCTTAGTGATAGTGTTAATAGAGGATGGTCATCTAGTTGTACTTCCTCTTAAAACAATAATCATCAGCACACCTTTACTGTCCCTAAAACAACAATCAGGAGCACGGCGGTATATCATGATCCTGGAAGAAAGAATAATACTGTTGTTGGCTTTACGTCCCACTAACTACTGTTGCGGTTTTCGGGGACGCCAATGTGTCGGAATTTAGTCCCTCAGGACTAAATCTACCGACACGAGGCTGACGTATTAAAGCGCCTTGAAATACCACCGGACTGAGCCAGGATCGAACCTGCCAAGTTAGGGTCAGATTGACAACGCCTCAACTGCCTGAGCCACTCAGCCCGGCCTGGAAGAAAGAGATCAGGCATTCCCGTATATAATAAATTAATGGCTGGAGGAAACCAGCCGTCTGAACTTGTTTCGGTTCGGGCATATCTCAACGTACGCTAATAGATACTACGCGACTGCATAACAAATATTACTCTTTTAAATGTACTTTTTATAGTAGTTATCGGATAATATATATATTTATATCGTATGGCTTTTAGTGCCGTTAGTGTCCGAAGACATGTTCGACTCGCTTGATGCAGGTAATTTTTAATTCCCATGAGTGAGTGGTGTCATTAAAAGTAGGAAAGATCACAATATGAAGATAAAGTTGGAATTCAAGAGGACAAATTGGGGCAAATATTCATTTATAGGAAGGGGAGTTAGGGATTGGAATAACTTACCAAGGGATATATTCAATAAAATGCCAATTTCTTTGAAATCATTTAAGAAAAGGCTAGGAAAACAATGGATAGGGAATCTGCCACCTGGGCGACTGCCCTAAATGTAGATCAGTATTGATTTATTGATTGATCGTATGCACGTGGGATGGTGATGATAATGAGACATGGAGAGAGTGAAACGCGCTGTCCGCACATTGACTATCCTGTCGAAAAAGGCCTATCCGATGGACGAAACACGATCTGCGGTACCGTATGCTCTAACTCCATGTAAACACTGCGGGTGGGTTTGAAACTGAACCCAAGATTTTGGCACGCAATCTAGTGATTAGAAGTTGCATACCACTCTCCCAGCTAGCCGGCCAACATTATGATAATGTACTTTTTTCCACCAACGGGACTCGAACGAGCTTTTCGTTCTTTGAATTTGACGGACCTCTTCCATTTTCCCCTCCGATTAGTGTTAACAGAGAATGGTTGGGTAGTTGTACTTCCTCTTAAAGCAATTAGAATTGTCACCCAGTTAGCAGAATCCATATCAGTTGCTTACTAAATGATTTCAATGGAGTCATCCCTTTAAAAAAATATTATAATCCTAATGAACTTTCCTACATTTGAAAACCCCACTCCAGCTTATTCTTCTACTACTGCCCTTCCAACCCATCTCTCCACCGACGGCTCGAAATATTGTGCTAAGTCGAGCTGTTAGTCTCCTTACTTCCAAGTTTATCAAACAGAAAATAATGCAACATTTTCATAATAGTACACTCCACCAGTTGATAGTTTTCTTTGAATATTTTCCAGTTCTCCTTGAAGAATTCGTAGTCATTTAGATAACAGGAAACTTACCACATGTTTCTATGTTGGTAACATTTTTAATTGCGTAAAGTGCCTTCGTAGCTTCAGAGTTAATACCGGAATTTTATTTGACTTTTGCCTTTCCCTTTGTTATATTCTGTGATATTCTGTAATATTCTGTAATATTCTGAATGTACTAGCACGCACATTATATGAAACATCCCCTATTTATTAGAGATATGCACAACACCAACAAGCTAGATTGTCTGTTGCACCTCCTTATTTAATAACAATAACCTTCATTGCAGCCATTGACCACCCTTTCTAGGGACACCATGACTTTGACGTCGGTATGGGGCCTTGTGGGCTTGTTGATCCCGAGGGCTGTGCCAGCTCAGTGTTACACATACTGGATTGGCCTCGGTGTAGGGCCAGACTAACAAGGTGTCCCTCGAGTTGCCTGAAAGGTGTCTGTGCTCTTTACTCTTCATTAATATTTCTACCCTTCTGTTCCCAACTTATTAAATTTCATTCCTCTTCCTGTCTAGCCATCCTCTCTGCTTTGGGTAGAATAGTTTAGTACGGAGGTTTTACCCTCCCCCAATCACACGTTTCGGGTCGTGGCGAAGGGATGCATGGCTACTGGAGGAGTAGATCTTAGTGACCCCTCCTGATAACGGGCGCCCTCTCGAATATATAGTTTTGTCTTTGGCACTACTAATGGGCTCTGCCGAAGGTCGACTTCATACTTCCTGAGTATTCGTGGGATCAAATACGGTACCTCTCTCTTCTTTTTCTAACTCATTTTCAAAGGGAGGCACCCTTCAAAAACGGCGTCCATGATTGCTAACAAATGTAAGCGGTATACTACAGTTCCAGTGTATCATATAACTGACGAACGTCTTCCTTGATTCCTATTTGCAATTTGCTTTACGCCGCACCGACACAGATATGTCTTATGGCGACGATGGGGTAGGGAAGGCCTAGGAATTGGAAGGAAGCGGCCGTGGCCTTAATTAAGATACAGCCCCGGCATTTGCCTGGTGTGAAAATGAGAAACCACGTAAAACTATCTTCAGGGCTGCCTACAGTGGGGCTCGAACCCACTATCTCCCGATTACTGGATACTGGCCGCACTTAAGCGACTGCAGCTATCGAGCTCGGTTTTCTTGATTCCTAGTTGCTTCCAGGGTCGATGGTAAAAGTTTTCTTGAAGAATGTCTTTTTAAGATAAATAATCCCGTGAGGGTTTTCTTACCTGTTCCCCTATCGGGCGCGTCCCAAGTGGCGGATATGGGGCCCTCCGGACTTGTCTGGAGGGTCTGAGGGAAATAAAATACTCCTGGGGGAACAAAAACAGGTGTTGCCAGAAAACGTCTTGAGGCAATGTGATTATTATTAGCCCAAGTCAAGGTTTGGAAGTGGAGACCTCGACCACACATGCTAGAGAGGCATCCATGGTTCCTCCACTTGGATGATACGGTGGTTCAGGTGAAGTGGGGCTGGTGATTGAGGTGAAATCTCACTGGGGGTGCTGGAACCAACACATCACTTTGCTCTATGTAACCTAGACTAGCCGCGGGTTCGGAGACAGACGATCCCAACCTAGGGGGAAAGTCATGGCTGTGAACTCAATCATGATAATGTCAAGTGGAGACCACGTGAGTAGGCCTACTGATGGGGGAAAAACCTGGCTAGGTTCGGGCCAGGGGCGGACCGCTGGATGGACGACTGAGGTGCTTGGTTTCTGCTACGGAGAGCCTGAGTTGCGGGAGGACTGTATGGCTCAACACGGATGGTGAGAACGACGCTCAGCGCCCTAGAATTGGCAAAAACCCTATGATTGATTGAAATATGGATGCTTATAAAGAACCAATTTCAAAAACTTCGACATCAAGGGAATCCATGGAAGCTCCAGTGGAGCCGGTCCGGGAGCATGCCCAAGATGAAAAATGGAGGCAGAAGTCCCTATTGGACAGGCTGTCGCCGACTCAAAACAGGAAATGACAACTGAAGCTCCTGTAGAGCAGTCTTCTAACACAAGCAATCCAGGAACGTTCGTAGGGACAGAACTGAAGATTTCTGCATCGAAAATCAACCTATTTCATATAGACAGACCACCGCGCAACAGTGTATATTACAAGGAAAGGAAGAGAGCGACGAAGGAAGCCAAAATAGCGGCTGGAACTTGGACGGAGAAGAAGCCAAGGAACAGGGATCGGCGAGAGGCTATCCGTCCGACAACGCCCAAAAGGCAAACGTCGGGGGATAGTAGGCCATCAAGTTCGGCTACAAAACCGCCCGCCAAGAAACAGAAAGAAGAGGAGGTCATGTTATTTTCGGAAAGCCTAACTTCAATGTTTGTCCAACCCTTGTCCCGTTTCCATACGGGGTCGGGTATGAGGTGAGATGAATTTGTCGTGGCGGTTTTTTTATGACCGGATGCCCTTCCTGGCGTCAACCTCATCAGAGGAGTTAATGAGAGATGAAATGAATGACGTGATATATGATAGTAGGGAGAGGGTAAAACCCGGTGCCGGCACATAGCCTACTACTGTCGAATAGCACCAAGGGGTCTGCTCAAGGCTTAACGTCCCCATCCGACGGACGAATCACCATCAACAGCGTCATATGCCCTCACTCCATATGAGCACTGCGGAGAGGTTTGGAATTTAATCCAGGCTTTTGTCACGCAATCTAGTGATTAGAAATTGTATACCACCACCTCCCCTACCCTGCCGGCCAACATTCTGTTGGTGAAAATTTTTTCGACCAACGGGACTCGAACCGGCTAACCTCGGTGTTAGACCGTTTTTAGACTTCAGCGTCTTAACGATCATGGCCACCAGGCGGGCTGAAAGCCTAACTTCAATCAAGGTAGAAATAATACCTAAAATTGTATTGGCCTTTAATGAAAGAGATTTTCAAGAGTTCAAGAAGAGAGGGCTTAAGGCCAAACTTGGACTTGGACAGAGCAAATTTCAAGTAATTAAGGGAAAAACTAAACCTAGCGTTGGCAAGTATGGTACTGAAAGTTCTACAGGTCAACCTACAACATAAAAAATCAGCTGTGGCCAATTTCGCCAGGACGTTCAAGTCCTAGGTTATCGATGTGGCTCTTATACAAGAGCCATCGGTAGTTAATGGCAGAGTAGCAGGACTGGCGGAATCTGGCGGTAAGCTACATCGAATATGCCTATAACATGTTTACTTGTGAGCAGAAATCTGATACGCCTTCTGTTACGGGAACATTCTTGAAAGGACTTAAGGTGGCCAAGATAAAACTTGGATATAGAGAATGTCCCAGAGAAATAACCATACGCTCTGCATACCTCCCATATGACTCAACTAATCTGTCCCCATCAGAAGAAGTTGAGAACCTAATTTGCAACGCAAAGAGGAAAGGCGAACACCTAGTCCTTGGAGCAGATGCAAATTAACACCACACGGCATAGGGCAGCACGAACTACAGTGCAAGAGGTGAGTCTTCACTAGGGCTTATTATTGGAACTCAGCTGACGATACTAAACCTAGGAGACAAGCCTACATTTATAAATAAAAGTCGTAGGGTTGTAATAGACATTACATAAGCACTACGCATATTGCAAACTTTATAAAAAACTGGAAGGTGCTGGAGGAACCATCATTGGCAGACCACCAGCACATCCAGTTTGCAGTAGATACGAGACTATGTGGGACTGAGATGTACAGAGACCCAAAAAGAACTATTTGGGATAGATTCAGAGAAGTTCTAGGGAAGGCTGTACAAAAAATTCTCATTAACGCGAGTGGACAGAAAGAATTGGATGAGACAGTGGAAGTATTAGAAGGGGCATTAACACACTCATTCCATGACAACTGTCCTCTCAAAGAAAAGTAAAACACCAAAAACGTAAGATGGTGGAACAACAAACTAGCCAAAATGAAAAAAGAGGTTAGGATGTTGTATAGAATATAATCTAGAAATGGTATGTGGGACGTATATCACATGAAACTCACTGAGAATAACTTAGAGATACGTAAAGCAAAAAGAAAATCTTGGAGACTGTTTCGTGAGAAAGTGGAATCACACACTGAAACAGCAAGGCTCTAGAAGTTTTTTAAAGCAAATCATATAAATCAGGTGGGGACAATGAATAAATCAGATGGGTCGTTCACTCAGGCGGAGAAGGATACGCTGGAGATGCTAATGGCGTGTCACTTTCCTGAGGCTGAGGAGATGACAGAAGAAGAAACGGTTGGAACAGAGACCGGAGCTCGAAGAACAGACTGGAACTCTGTCAAGAGAATAATAAAACACAAGCATGTGAAATGGGCAATCGACACGTTTCACCCTATAAAGGCTGCGCGGTCAGATGAGATACTTCCGATACTGCTACAGAAAGGACGGAAGATACAAGTCAATGCCCTGACGGGACCTCTTCAGAAATAGTCTAGCTTTAGGGTACGTGCTGAAATCAAGGTCTGAAGCTAAAGCCATATTTATACCTAAACCTGGAAGGGCAAACTATGCCCAAGCCAAGGCATACAGACCATTATGTTTAACCTCCTTCATGCTGAAAGCAATGGAGAACATTCTGGATAAATATATCAGAAGAACGGTGCAACTGAAGTCAACGTTACATGAAAAGCAGTTTGCATATAGGCCTGGCAGATCCACTGAAGTAGCACTCCACTAGTTGATTAGTAATCTAGAGGAAAGCCTAGAACCTGAAGAAATTGAACTGGCGGAATTTCTAGATATGGAAGGAACCTTCAGCAATACAACTAATGGCTCTATGATCAAAGCATTGGAAAAGAGCAAGGTGAGTAAAACTGTCGTCAAATGGATTAAATCCATGTTAGACGGAAGGAAGATAAAAGCAACGCTGTTTGACGAAACACTGACGGTTAGGGCACCTGAGGCTGTGGTCAGGGAAGAGTCCTTTCGCCTCTGCTGTGGAACACTGAAACAGCAAGGCTCCAGAAGGTTCTTAAAGCATCCCATAGCAAATCATAGCTCTGCTCAACGAACAGGGTTTTTATATACAAAGATACACAGATGACCTAGTGGTACGAGGTAAGGTGATGAATGTTATCCAGGACCTCATACAAAGATTACACAACCTTTTGGGAAACTGGTGTCGGGAAGAACAACTGTCAGTCAACCCGAACAAGATAACTCTGGTCCCTTTTACAAGTAGGATAAAATTAGAAGGAAAGAGATCACTGAAACTCTTTGGCCAAGATATACATATATATATATGGAGGACCAGGTACTTCACCGAGGTATATTGTTAGATAAAAATCTAACCTGGGATCCATATATAGAAAGGAACATAACCCGGGCCAATAAGTTGCTGTATGCATGTAAAAGAGCCGTTGGGAAGACATGGGGCCTAAGACCATCAATGGTAGTGTGTATATACACAATGATCATTAGACTGTTGATTGCCTATGCTGCAATCATCTAGTGGCAGAAAGTAAGTCAAGGAAAAGTCGGCAGTACAGTAGATTGGATAGCCTACTGAGAATGGCATGCATAGCATAACTGGGGCTATGAGAACTACGCGGGAAGATGCCTTGAATACTTTACTAGACCTCCCATTGTGGCTACTCTTACCACAACTCTTTCACACAATATACATAACATTTGTTGAGCGCCAGGTGATATAACAAAACAACAACATTCGGTAGAACATGCCGCTTATCTCAATTATCTCAAGGCGTGAGGTGATAAACTCACACATCTGGCAATATACATGAATATGGATCAGGGCAATGGTAGATTACGGTTGCATTTCCACAATTGAGGATTGTACTTAAAAATAGAATAACTTATTATGAAAAGAAAACTGAATTTATGACTATACTTTACGTCACAATGAACTCGCATTGGCGTACTTTAATTTAACAAAAATATATATATTCAGCACTGATCTCTATACATGGATGGCTGGTAGCTTGGGTAGCAGCAAGCCAAATAGAAGATGACTGGCGTAGTAAGATGGCAGCGAGCGCACGCTCCAGTAGACCACGAGGAGCGCGCATGCTTTTTTTATGCTTAGTTCTGTGACGCCAAGCATCCTGATTGTAGTTCCACGGCTGTTCTGTGCTGTGTTTTTGCAATGCCCCAAACATTTACAAAGGAATTAAGATGAAATACATCAATGAAAAATCACTAGTTTAGATAATTCACTCGATGAATTGAAACCACATGTTACTTCTGCATGTTAGTAAAATATAAACAAACAAGTCATGCTTGTACTACTACGATTAACACAAATACTTTTTCCTAAATGTAAATAACACAAATACATATTATATTTAAACTATCGAAGTATATTGTGTGGGAGATATAAATTGAGTACTATTTGGAAGAGGTACAACATTCTCCCCGTCAGTTCAAATTACAATATTTATAAACCTAAAGTAATTGTATTGATTACGTAGTAAACAAGTGAGTGTCAGCATGCCGAATTGTACTACTACGGCAAATACGCCGCGAAATACTTGAATATCCTGCGACAAACACACAGTAAACTATCATTATACCGTTGCAGGAGAAGTGGGTGTGGTTCTGGGCTTTTAAATGTCCTGCGGGCTCATATTAAATGGATTCTACATGCTTTAAACAATCCGGAATTACTAAAATAGAAACATATTTCTGAAAGGGGAAGAATAGGGCTATTTTTGTATGAATAAAAAGAAAAGCCTTGTTTTGGGCTCAAAATTTGAAAAATTCAGTCATACCTCCCCTTATGAATGCATAATTTCGTTGCATACATGTATAAAATTTACAGTAATGTTTCCAGAGACTGTTTTTCACTCGTATTGTATTACCGATCGCTAATTGCATGTATTCAGCACCTAAGTTAATAATTGTCGGCCGTTATTATACACTCATTTTTATTTCCATCTCGGAGATTTACTGACCTCGGAATGACGTGCCGGTGTTCCCAATGTCCTTATGCTTTGAGTGAACATGAACCTACATTTTTAATTATTCCAATGCGCCATTAATTGCGATTTTAAATTGATTATTTTATCATTGCTTCCCCATAAGGAGAGCTCTAGGATGAGTACACGAACATGGCGGACCGCGCACTCAACTTGGCGTACTCTCTCCTGCAGCGGAGAGCTGCCCTCAGCGATCCATGTATAGAGATCAGTGATATTCAGTGAGACTTGTTACAATAAAAAAGAAAATTTAATCTAAAGAAAGAAAGCTATTGGCATGAACTTGAAGTGAAAAATATCGCCACTGATTACATTCTTCTTCATGTTATTAATGCATAACATGTCTGATGCTGTGATTACCTGATGTCTGCACACACCGCTGTTGAACTTGAAATTGCTGGCAAAACAATGAGCTGAAGTCGGGAGCCGTCTGCTGTTATCTTCTTATGTAACCTGGAGTTGACCTACATTCCCCGTACGAGTGTAGTAAGCTCCAATGTAGTTAGGTCCACTCAATAGATTTTAAGAAATTGGAAAATATTATTGAAACACCTTGTGAAGTTCATCCTCACAAGTAGATGATGTTTCATTATTAGCACAGTGCCAGTCTCTACTCGATCCAATCACCACTCGTAGACCTCTTCGATGATTCTAAGACCTCTTAGCTCTGACCACCACTCTTAGACCACTGACCATCACTCTTCCTCTCACTTCTTACTACTGTTTTATCGACTTTTATAACCTCGCGATGACCACTCATCTCCCTACTCTCTGGCCATTCCTTCCACCTCAACATACGGTAGCTGGCGAATACAGACACTTGGTCGAAATCACGTGCCCACGCACTGATGTCATCAGTCATGTGTTGTATAAGCTTGCCCACGCGGACTACCGATGACTACCTTGCATGTGTCAGCGGAAAATCTACTTGCTCAATACATTCTCGGTTAAACGTAGCCTCGATTGCAAAATACTATGCCAGCTCGTCTGGCCAGAGTTACAAGCCACAACATGACTATTTGAAACCAACAAATCTCACTTATTAATATACAGAATAATTACAAACAAAATTCACTTAACTCATGATTAAATAAAATAATATGCGTGATACCTAATTATTACAGTCTAAATTATAAAAAACAGAATATAAAATCTAATGAATCGGGATAATAATAATAATAATAATAATAATAATAATAATAATAATAATAATAATAATAAATTAATGGAATCTGTAACCCTGTTGTAGGGTTACAGAACGCCTCCTTCATGAAATAATCCTTTAAATTACCCACTATTAATATATGTACAGAAAAACCCTTTTCAAATTGGATACATTTAGTGTCCAAAAGTAATTCTCGTAGACATTTCATTATATACAATTTCTCCAAACACTGGAGTTTATTGCACCGCCGTGCTTCACTTTATATCACAACACACGCTAATTTCACTGAAGTCCTGTTCGCAATGCCAGCTTCATAAAACATGGTGAATTAACATAGTAATGAAAATTAATAAACATACTCACATGATATATTTCTTAAGATTTCTTATATTGTACGTGCGTACGATCTTTCCTTCTGTGTCTTCTAATGAATAAGCTCATTTCCCAATCCGTTTCACTACGGTGAAATATCCCTGATATAACAAGATAAACTTAGAAAATTGACCAGTTTCTGCTGATGACGGGAGTGGCACTCTGAGTAAAACCTTGTCACCAAGCTCAAATTCATCCAATATAGTCATACAAAAATTATCATGAACATTAAATTTGTGTTCTTAGAGATGTGTTCTACCAGGCAAAACAACTCACACAATTCGTCCTTCTGGCTTTCCGCTAAATTACATTCCTCCACTGTCTCATACAATTCATCTCTAGAATATCTCTGTATAGACACATGGCAGACATCAATATTTTTCCTAATATTAGGAAATTCACTCGACTCTTCCGTACTAGAACACACTTTATTCGCACTAATTTCTGACACAACACCATATGTAAACTGGCTTCCCTGCTACTCTTTCCCGAAATAAGATTAACATTTCACAGATCAAAATTTAATTTAGCCTTGTGACGGCATAAACTAAATTGGGTCAACTAAACATGATTGGAAAATACATTCTCCCTTTATGTTAATGGGGACAGCAATTCGTTTATTCACACCCTGTGACTTGTTTCCAACAGCTGTTACGATGAACGTATTCCTCGCCTGGAATTTCCGCCACCTCATGCTTCGCTCTCCAAATTACCTCATACAGCTTAGAATTTAAGCAAGATTTCTCACTTTCAGATTCCAACAAAATTTTAACCTTCCTGGCCCACATCAGAAGTTCAATCGTCGGTGTAACAGTAACACTAATTAAATTATCCTCATTACATAATATTAGATCACTTAAAAATCTTCCCTTATGTCTAAATTTAAATTACATTTATAAAATTTCTTTTCTACGATTAAGTCGTCACTTAAAACATTTGAATTATTGCTACTTAGGTCACAAACATGTTCACTTACAAATATAAGCTGGTCGACATCAACTGACTTCTCTACCTTATACGTGAACTCGCCATTTACGGACTGTCTCAATGAATTGTTTATACAGCCCGTTGCGCGTTTAAAGTACTTGGTTCGGTTACGACTTGTTGGTTACACACCTCCGTCTGCCTCCCCTGTTGTCGATTACCTCTAGCTTGGTTATTATTATTGTTATTATTATTATTAGTATTATCATTATTATTATTATTATTATTATTATTATTATTATTATTATTAATATGGCCTGTATTCTCCCGCCTCCCTGTTTCTGGTTGATTTCCATAATCACGCCTCCCAGTACTGAAATGTTCCGAACTATTTTGATAATTTCTCTCCCTGTAGAAATTATTATTAGGTATTTTCTGATATTCTCTTCTGTAATTACGGTTGTTCATAGGCCTGTCCTGATTGTTATATTGATTACCCCTTCCTTCTACATTCCACTATCACGCACTTCTTGCTGGAGTATGTTCTGACAACTCAGAAATTTTTCTTCCACTGTTTCCTCTGCCTTTTCTTGAATTTTTCTTATTTCTTCTTGCAACGTTTCTTCCGATTCTCTTACCTTCTGTGATAATGACTTCTGCTCACTCCCCTGATAACCTACTTCTCCAAGTATTCTTTCCACATGTTCCACTCAACTAATACATTTCCTAGTTTCTTGCCCCACTGTATTGGCTTTCTTTTCAAACCTTTCTTCCACTAACTCATTGATTTCCCCTTATTAGACTCGATCTTGGCGCCTAATTCATTAATTTTATGCCCTTGTTCGATGCATGTCTCACTAACTTGCTCGATTTCAGTATGGAGATTCCTCCGACCCATTTTCATATCTGGTGTGATATCACTACACTCCCTGTTTACCTTACTTTTTAAATTATTAATTTTACTTACTTATTTCTAACACCTTATGATCTACCTTATTACTCACATCATAAATCTTCTTATTAATACTATTGACATGAGCTTCAATTTTCTCACCCATAGCATTATTCTGAGATTCATTTTTCTCACCAATGACCGCTTCTCTTTTCTCACTCATAATATTATTCTGAGATTCAATTTTCTCACTAATGGCATTATTCTGAGATACAATTTTCTGACTCATAATATTTCTCCGAGATTCAATATTCTCACTAATCGCATTATTCGGCTCACTCATTTTGGACACCAGCAAATTAAATAAACCAAAGTCAATCCCCTCTTTGCTTTGATCTTGCGTGACAGCGTTTTCCTCAGATTCTACTATTTTCTGGCTCTCAGCAGGCCCCACCTCAGTCACCAACTTCCTATTCATGTTAACACCTTGGATTTCCTTGGACACCATAACATCAGCCTCATCACCTGACTGCATATTGCTATCCTTGTCCATTTTAGGTTTCCTACTAATTTTTCACGATCTCAAAGCACTTGCACTTCCTCTGACATTACCCCTTAAATACAGAATTCAACAAAATTAACTTCCTAACACTACTCGGTGAATTTAACATGTGCGTACTCATTCGAAGAACTGATCCATGTATATTGCCATTCAGAATCACTTTCGAGCTCCACGTTGCAGGCGACACGTTGTAGCTACTCTTACTTCTACTCTTACACCTTCATCTCTCTCATACAATATATATAACATCTGTTGAGCGCCAGTTGATATAAAAAACAACAAAATTCGGTAGACCATGCCTCTTAGCTCAATTATCTCAAGGCGTGAGGTGATAAACTCACAAATCTGGCAATATACAGGAATATGGATCGGGACAATAGTAGATTACGGTTGCATTTCCACAACTGAGGATTGTACTTGGAAATAGAGTAACTTATTATTATGAAAAGAAAACTGAATTTATGACTATACTTTACGTCACAATGAACTCGCATTGGCGTACTTTAATTTAACAAAAAATACATATACATTCAGCGAGACTTGTTACAACCAAAAAGAAAATTTAATCTAAACAAAGAAAGCTATTGGCATGAATTTGAAGTGAAAGATATCGCCGCTGATTACATTTTTCTTCATGTTATTAATGCATAACATGTCTGATTACCTGATGTCTGCACATACCGCTGTTGAACTTGAAATTACTGGAAAAAACAATGAGCTGAAGTCGGGATCCGTCTGCTGTTATCTTCTTATGTAACCTGGAGTTGACCTACATTCCCCGTACGAGTGTAGTAAGCTACAATGTAGTTAGGTCCACTCAATAGATTTTAAGAAACTGGAAAATATTATTGAAACACCTTGTGAAGTTCATCCTCACAAGTAGATGATGTTTCATTATCAGCACAGTGCCAGTCTCTAAGTCGGAACCAACTAAAACTCGTAGACCTCTTCGATGATTCTAAGACCTCTTCAAACACACCTCTTAGCTCTGACCACCACTCTAAGACCACTGACCATCACCCTTCTTCTCACTTCTTACCACTGTTTTATCGACTTTTATAACCTCGTGATGACCACTCATCTCCCTACTCTCTGGTCATCCCTTCCACCTCAACATACGGTAGTTGGCGAATACAGACACTAGGTCGAAATCACGTGCCCACGCACTGATGTCATCAGTCATGTGTCGTATAAGCTTGCCCACGCGGACTACCGATGACTACCTTGCATGTGTCAGCGGAAAATCTACTTGCTCAATACATTCTCGGTTAAACATGGCCTCGATTGCAAAATACTATGCCAGCTCATCTGGCCAGAGTTACAAGCCACAGCATGACTATTTGAAACCAACAAATCTCACTTATTAATATACAGCATAATTACAAACAAAATTCACTTAACCTATGATTAAATAAAATAATATGCGTGATACCTAATTATTACAGTCTAAATGATGAAAAACAGAATGTAAAATCTAATGGATCGGGTTATTATTATGATTATGATTATTATTATTATTATTATTATTATTATTATTATTATTATTATTATTATTATTATTATTATTATTATTATTATTATTATTATTATTATTATTATTATTATTATTATTATTATAAATACTGAATGGAATCTGTAACCCTGTTGTACGGTTACACCATCACTATGCAATTTCACAAAAGGACAGGCTAGAATGAGTTCGTATAGATTGGCACAATCTGAGTGCTGGAATGCACAAAGACCCAATCTAGGACACTGTAAAATTAACGGAGTAATAACAGATAAAGTGCTACACATACGTTCTGATTATATTATACCAAAGTACAACATTAAAAAAACTGTTTGAGACCCGGATAATAAAAATAAAAAGACTGGATATCAACAAATGGAATACTGAAAAAGAAGATATAGAGTGATCGCTCAAAGGCTGGGGATGGCACAGGAGGAGGGATCAACGGGCGAAGACCTCAGAGATCAATCCAGATGAGCCTGGGCAAACACACTACAGTCTTTCAAGCGGAAGTGATAGCTATCACCACATGTCTTGAAGAAAATCTGAAAATGAACAGGGCTTGTACAAAGTGCTTTTATAAAAATACTCCTATATTCCTAGTTTCAGACGGCTAAAATGTAATAACCTTTTCTCCACAAAGTGGGGGGACTGCCCCCCTCGACCCACTTTGTCGCCGCTACTGCTCTGAAACGAAATTAGTAAGGCAATATATTGTAATAATGAAGACCATGAATTTAAGGCTGTATTTGTACCGCTATATTATATTTTAAATCTTGTAGGTAGGTTGCAATTATAACAAAATCTACATAGTGTATATATATAATAAGAGTTTTGTCTGTTCATTGCTCAAAATTTAAAAAGGATGGAATTTATCTATCAGTCGTGACCACAGTTACAAGGAAATGCATTTTTAAATTTTTCGTAATGTCTGTCTGTCTGTCTGACTGTCTGTCTGTCTGTCTGTCTGTCTGTCTGTCTGTCTGTCTGTCTGTATGTCTGTCTGTATGTATGTATGTATGTATGTATGTATTTATGTATGTATGTACACGCATCACGAGAAAACAGCTGAAGAGAATTTAATAAAAATCGGTATACAGTCAGGGAATAAAGGAATAAGTCACTACAATCTGGACCATAAATAATTTTATTCACGTTGAGTGAAATGGTAGTTATGGGGAAGGCCTAAATTTTTTTGCTAGGAGCTTTACGTCGCACCGACACAGGTAGGTCTTATGGCGTCGATGGGATAGGAAAGGCCTAGGAGTTGGAAGGAAGCGGCCGTGGCCTTAATTCATGTACAGCCCCAGCATTTGCCTGGTGTGAAAATGGGAAACAACGGAAAACCATCTTCAGGGCTGCCGATAGTGGGATTCGAACCTACTATCTCCCGGATGCAAGCTCACAGCCGCGCAAGCATAAAATTTATTTCCCAAATATTTATGTTATTAGTGGCCGTGTATTAATGAAAATCGGTATGAAAATTCGGGGAATAAGTCGCTATAATCTAGGCTGTAACAACTTTTATTGACGCTGAGTGAAATGGTATTTTATGCGAAAGCCTAAAATTTAATTCTCAAATATTTATAGTATTAGTGGCCGTATCTTAATGAAAATCGGAATGCGAAGACGGGGAATAAGTCGATATAATCAAGGTAATAAATAATTGTATTCACTCTGAGTAAATTGGTAGTTTAAGGGAGGACCTGACATTTAATTCTCAAATATTTATGTTATTATTGGCCGTGTCTTAATGAAAATCGGTAGGAAGTATTGGAAAATAAGTCACTGGCATCTAGGCTATATTGTATTCACGCTGAGAAAACTGGTAGTTTAGGGGAAGGCCTAAAATTTTATTCTCAAATATTAATATTATTAGTGTTCTTATCCTAATGAAAATCAGTATGCAAAGTCGGGGAATAATTATCTATAATCTAGGTCATGAATAATTTTATTCACGCTGAGTTAAATGGTAGTTTAGGGTAAGGCTTAAAATTGAATTCTCAAATATTTATGACGATAGTGGTCGTATCGATAAATACTACACAACTAAAGTTATATAGTAATACATTTCCTATCATTTATGTATTATACATTGTTACCGTACCGACTATGATCACGGAGATATTCATGAGTTTGTATTTTTGTTGCTAAGTCCATATCAACGCCGAGCCTCGAGAAAATGGCTGAAGAGTATTTAATAAAATCGGTATATAGAGTCGGGGAATAATAGAATACTGTTTAAGCTATAAACAATTTGATTCACCCTGGGTGAAATGTTAGTTTAGGGGCAGGCACCTGAAATTTAATTTTTAAATACCCATTTTATTGGTCATATGGAAAAGTACTACAAAACAAAAGTTATAGAGAATACAATTTCCCAACATTTATGCTTTAATCAGTTTTGCCGTACTATGATAAGAGTGGTGTTACAGAGCCGGAACACAATTAAATGTGAAGGCCTACAATATCGAAAGCGCGTAATATTGATCAACAATAATATTACATTGACTGTTATTTGTTGTGATGTTCTTTGTCTCTTATGCTGATACTCAAATATGATAGATGGGATCGCTGCTGCGTACCGAGTATAACAGCCTGACTGTATATTAGTGGGAATTAGCTGGGGAGTTAGATAACTTTCTTCTTTAGCATGCCATTCCTCTGGTTCATATTTTTCTGATACTGCTGGTACATAACACACTGGTTCATCATAGTATTCCAGCTATTCGATGCCTAGTCTGACGCGCTGTTTTGAATGAACAATGTGCAAACTTAAGACAGAGGCTCACTTGGCAGTACCTAGTAGTAGTATGAACTGGTCTAGAATTACAATTTAGGCCTATTCCAAATTATGGTACCACAATTCACCAAAGAACTCAAAATTCAACCCAAAAAGAGCCGTTTCTTAAGAAAAGCTTCTTCCACTTCCCTTTTATTAAATCTACATTAATTTTATTCCAAATTAGTAGCAAAGATGTGGTTTCTCTTCTGGCTTCGTGGAAAAATTGCCTCCACGTCGGATATTTTTCCCCCACCAGTGTAGTGAATTGAGATTTTCCCACTGATCGGGTACTCCCAGGAAACAGATAAGTAAACCGGCATATTTTTTCCCCTGGGACTATCCACTATTTTACCCCCCACCCCGCCGATAAAGAACAAAGTGTGTTTACGGATCACGGATGTCTGCGTCTTGGTCATTCCAGCTCTGTAACTTTGGACTGTTAGTTCGGCAGCGTAGTACTGTTCGTTAAAAGTGAGAAAATGTGTAGTTTTTTGTAGTATCAGGAATAGGTTGAAACCTCCATCGTACTTATCGACAAATTGTCACAAGCCAATTAGAGCCAGAAACCAACATACGGTTGTGGAAAAATTTTCGTTCGTCAACAGGACCGAAAAGGATTGGAATAAATTGCCTGCAGCGGTCTTTGACTCATCCCCTTCCGGTATCAAGCCATTTAAAAATATCATTAGTGCTAGTGTAAAGTGAAAAATAACAGTTGTAAATTACAGACACAGATTTTGCTATTTTATGCTTGATTTAGAATGTTAAAGTAGTATTATTTCTTGTCGTATTATCCTTCCAGGATATTGTTTGTTGTACTCATGTAGTAGTAGTTGTTGTTGTTGTTGGATAACTTTTTAAAGTTTACTTTATTATCATTGTAATGTTAAGCTAGTAGTAAGCTCAACCTATAGTACTGTAAGCTGTGGTGTTAAGACCTGGAAGTACTTAAGTTGTGTGTGAATTTGTATATGATGACACTGGATATAGATTCTTAAAGTAGTAGTATTCTTGTAATATTTTATTTTCCTGGATTTGTTTGTTGTTGCTATTGTGTAATTATGTTTATAACTTTGCTTTATTATTACTGTAATATTATACTAGTAGTAAACTCAACCTATAGTATTTTAATTATCAGAAATAAATTGTGACGCAACTCTCAATGATTGGTTAGAAAAGTTTATTAAAACTTTCTGTCTCAACAACACATTGCGCCATTACTCGGCACAAAAAACAAAAGAATCACAGTTTTAGTCATTGAGTAAATATAAATTTAGCGCGGTTCCGGTGCGAGAAGGTTGGCGACAAAAATCTCTGGATAAAACAATTGAATAATAAAAAAACTAAGATAAATATGAAAAATACTACAGACACTACGAACTATTTTCCTCACCATGTCAATTTTTTAACGACACTAAATACAGAAGAAAAATTATTATTTCCAGTACCTCCACCTGTCAGAAAAATAAAACTAAGAAATAAGAATCACACGAAGATAAATATGTGGACGCTAATCAACAAGTCCTAACAAGTTCCTAAATTTAGAAGTCCCCTCCGCTGAGAATGCCTTTGTGGAAACGTCTGCCACATTTTCATCTCATGGTACATACACAAACTTAACCAAACTCTTGGCTACAATGTCCTTTACAAAAAAAAATAGCGAACATCCATATGGTTAGTATTCTCAGACACAACATGAGTTGAGCTCACATGTATAGCACCTTGATTATCACAAAAAAATTGAATTGGCACTTTAACGTACTTACAATAATCAAACTCTTTGAAAAGTTACGCAACCAGAACATTTCCTTTGTGCACACCACCAATGATACAATCTCGGCCTCCACAGTTGAAGTAGGAACAATCTGATGTTTCTTGCTAGACCATATAACTGGACAACCAATAAATTTGCACACATACTGCACCCACACACCCGCAGCACACACACTCACTCATGCCTTACACACACTCTGCTACCGTAGACACGCAAAGGGAGGAGCGGGAGACGGAAGGAACCCAGAACCCTTCCCGATAAATGAAAGAACGGGGTCAAAATACATGGGGGTTTATTAATGAAAATAAAGCAAGATAAGGCAATTAAAAAAAATATTCAAGTTTGAAACATTACTCACGGAGATATGCGTAGAAACTTATCGTGTAGATTATTCATCCAATCATATGAAGAGGCAGATTGAAAACATATCAAACATGGCCACACAAGCATCTTTCAATCACAAACTTGTCACATACTATTTACTTCCTCCACATAACTTCATACACGCGACGTATGACACATTCGTCCTCGCAATGAACTAATATCAGTGGACATATATCGAAAGAACTTACACGCACATCAAATAAAACATACACGTTACATCTCACACATCTCCATGTATATGGACCAGCATCCCCGAGAGATCCATCACGCAACAATCCCCCATTTGAAAAAACACAGCATCCCAGCAAGGAAGAAAAATCAAAGAATAAATATGGCTGCCATAGTTACGAGGCGAGTAAACAATGCTAACAATGAAAGAAGACTCATTCAAATGAAAACAACAAACGTAAATATATAATTAGGCCAGCAAATAGCCCGAGGAATGAAAATAAGAAAATGTAAATAAAACTTTAAAAAGATAACACTGTAAGAAAAGGAGAATGCTGTTAATCAGGCAAGCATACAGCACAACCGCACGTACACACTCACCATAGAGACCCAAAAGAAATGTATACAGGTAGAATAATCAGTTTCGTGGAGACACATAACGAACACAGAGAGATCCGCATAGCAAAACAAGTGCTTTCATGGACTCGTGAGCTCAATACAAGACGCGTAAAATAACAAAGGATTGCCGCATCAAGGCAAGGCATATCCCCACATAATTCACAGTAGCTTCATCGTAACCATCACGCTTGCAACGTATTCATATCGCCTCACCACGGACGAACATGAATACCAGTCATAGCGTCAAACACAACATCACGCATCAAGAGCTCGGCCATGAGAAAAATCGACGAATAAAGAAAAAATGGAAATAGGTCTCGAACTTCAGATCACATACACGCCAAACAAACACACCACTGACTAAAACCATCCTCCATCCTTACAGGTTTAAGCCACACAAAAAACAGAACACACAAGATCAGAGAAAACTAGCAATAAGACAAAATGCAGCATTAACGGTTAAATGTACATAACTAATACGCCCGCGCAACCATAGCAAGCCAAAGAAAAAGGTTACCTTAATAGTCAGGCGTTGCTCAGAGCATTAGGTAGTCACAAAATAGCGACAGAGATAAAGAGTCGGGCATTCAAGTAGATAAATCCACTGCATGAAAAATAAACGGCACAGGTCAAAGATCATGTATCTCAAAATTTACATTGTTGTATCGACCGCCATGTCGGCTACAACCGTCCTGCGAACTTGTTTCAAAGAAGGCGGACACAAGACTGACTAAGAGGGCACTTCGGCTGATGGCCGGAAGCGCACTCTGTCAAGGAGAAAACGAGTCATACGTCACGTCTAGGGAATAGATCGACCAAAAGGTCGATAGCGGTCAAAGAATGTATTACATACAGAGGAGTGCGCCACTAAGGGAAACTTGGTGCGGCACAATACCCAGAAATAGATTTCCTGTCCTCAGAGTTTGCTTAATCAACATCGCAATAAACATTCATTCAATCATTACTAATTTTGTAGCATAACTTCACACCTCTTATCTTTTTCAGATATCTAAATACCTTCTTTATTCTTTGCCAATATTTTACGCTAGGATTCTGAGAGTACTGGCTGAGCTTACAGACCGCAAAAGATATGTCCGGTCTTGTACTGCTGGCTTTATAAAGTAGATTGCCTACAGCCTTTTGATACAAAGTCTGATTACAAGTATCGGCCTCCCCTGAAATCCTCTTGTCCCCTACATCCAGCGGAGCAACACATCCTTTGGCATTTTCTAAGTTATACTCATGTATCAGATTATAAATGTATTTGCATTGATCAACATACACCGCATCTTTGATTACATTCACAGACATCGATAAAAAACTCTTAATTTGCCGAGGATCCTTGAAGTCTAGATAACGACACAACTCTCACTTAAACCAATCCAAAACTTCAACAATGCCGCTAGCTGTCATATCAAAAACATGCACTCCAACTAGCATACGTTTACCGAAATACACACATAGTTCACAAATAGATGTTTTAAGACCGTTTGACTTCAAGACACTATCAAAACAAATGTTCCAGTCCTTTGAACTTTGGTGTAAACCATACATACTTTTCTTTAACTTGTAGACACAGTTGGGTTTCCTTTCTAAACCACTTGGTTACTCCACAAACACTTCCGTTTTAATGTTACTCTTTAGAAATGCCGCATCTACATCATAATGTTGAATATTCCAACCTTTGACAACCGCAAGGGCAAACAACATTCTGACAGTCTGACGCCTCAAAACAGGACTATAAATGTCATTATAGTCAACATCTTCTACCTGCTTATAACCTAAAGCTACAAGGCTAGCCCTGTAAATGTTCTCATTACAATCAAGTCCTTCTTTGATATTAAACACCCATTTCGTCCCAATAATATCCTTTCCTTTTAGTCTCTCTACCAATTCCCAACACTCATTTTTCTCAAAATTACTTAGCTCCTTCGCCATTGCTGATTTCCATTTTTCACATTCAGGACCAGTCAAAGCTTCCTTGGCACTCTTCGGTAAACTGTCAGTTACAGCAGACACAACATGCAAATTACATCCAATGCAATCCACACTTTCGTCTGTTTCTGATTCTCTGTGACATACGTAGTGTACATATGTGTTCTTCCTGCACTTCAGCATTGATGTTATTCACACTCATTTCAGGGCCTCTATCTGGCTCATCTATTACTTGATCATCAAGTCAGATTCATTAACTGAGTCAAACGAACTTAAATCTACGACCAGTGTTTCTCACAAGACTTAACAGGCAACACAGTAGCAGGTCCTTCCTTAGTTTTCATGGGGAACACTCTTTCCTAAACACTACATTTCTAGACAAAACAACACACTTGTTATCCGAGTCCTACAGCCTATAACCTCTTCTATTGCCAGGATAGCCCAAAAAGACACATTCCTTTGCTCTAGACTCTAATTTCTCAGCTTTGTAATGTCCCTCGTATGCCAAGGCACGACATCCAAATGCACTCATTCTACAAATTTCCTCATCAGATAATTTCTTGTGAAACCAAAACTCATAGGGTACATTGTTTTCAATAGCAGATACCTTAGACCTATTCTTAATGTAACAGGCAGTATGCATCGCCTCGCCCCAAAATTTCAAAGGCATACCTGCATTCAATAACATGCACCGAACTAAAGTCAGAAGCTGTTGATTTAGCCTCTCTGCTACTCCCATTTTCTGGTGTTCCCCTGGTAAAGACAGCCTGTGATAAATTCCATTGTCAACAAAGAACTGTTGCAAGTCATTATTACAATGTCCTCTCCTCCCATCCGTTTGAACTCTTTTCAGTTTTTTATCTTGAACATTCTTAGCTCTAATGTAATTATGTTTTCACAAGCTTCATTTTTGTGTTTTAACACACTCACTTCACTGTATATGAAATAATCATTTGTCAAGGTTAGTAAATATTTCCACCCTCCCAAGGTTTCAGGCTTTACATAACAAACATCAGAGTAAATAAGATCTAAGGGAGCTGGTGATTTCACTGGTCCATCTGGGAAAGGAGCCATTTTATCTTTGTCTTTCACGCACACTTCACACATCTCACTACCTTTTTGCTTGCTAATCAAATCACTGTCAGGCAAATTTTCCACTTGCCCGAAACGGTCATGCCAATTTCTCTTGTTACCATCTTGCAAGCAACTGCACACACAGATTCCTGTTCACCCTCACTATCTTGACAGTCAGACTTCTCTAGTACATACCAATCACTTTTGATGATATACATGTCATCTTCTCTTGCGTAGGCACTGAACAATTCTTCATCTCCATACTCTTTGTCATAAGCAGTCAGCTGTCCATTGTATACCTCAAAACGCACATTAGTTTTCTCAAGTTGCCTCACCGACAAAATATTATGAGATGCATCTGGAACCCACAGCACTTTGGTTAGTTTCAAAGTCCATCCACCACACTGATCACTTATTTTCAGCACTATGGACCCACTGCCTTTCACACATGCACTGAACCTGGCACACTTTTTGCAAAGTTGTTCAACAATTCACGGTGAGGTGTAATGTGGTGGTTACAACAATTGTCCACAATCCAAGTGTTTGCATCATTTGACTTTTCGTCCTGTTTACATTCTTTGTCCTCAGGTCCTCTCATCAAATGCACAGCATATTTCATTTTTACAGTGCTATTTCCAATCCCCTTTTCTTCTTTCTCCGGTTCTTTGTTCTCTTCATAAGTGACAACTTTATTCTTGAATTCTCTCTGTGGCTTCTTGTTGTCATGGGCATTCCCGTCTGAGTCCCTAATGTCACTTGTACTAGCTTAAGAGTTTCTACACTTAAACGATGGATATCCCTCCTTGCCACAGGTGTAACACATTACATTTCCTCTTGACTTGGCTTCTCTTACTTTTGGACACTCTCTAGGAAAACTCCCAAGTTGACCACAACAGTGACAGGATCTATCAGAAGAGCTGAATTTTTCATCAGAAAAATTGTGTTTCTTCTCAAAACCATGGAATTTTTCTGTGTTCTTCATAACATGGCTTCTCAATTCTTTATTTTTCTTTCCACGTTAATCCTTTTCTCTCTCTAGTCTATCTTCTCCAAGCAGCAATTTACTCTTCATATTTTCTGACGATATATTTTCTTCATTTAACTCCTTCACATGGGCAATGTGTTTGTAATTTTCTTGCTTCAAACCTCTCAGCATGTAGGCTGCCAGGTCTTGATCATTGATGTTGGATCCATGTTTTCTTAGTTTTTCCACTAATTGCTCAACCCGATTCAGATATTCCAAAACAGGTTTATCACGTTTTTAATGTAGCTTGCCAATTCGTCCATGGTACTCAGATATTGAAAAGGAGAGCTCTTGACATGGATTGCCTTAAGTCTGTTCCAGGCATGCTTTGCTCGTTCATGTCAGGTTACATCATTCAATTAACAGTCCTCTACCAACTCCATCAAGTAACTAAGTGCAGTGGCTTTTTGGTCCTCTTCGTCTGTAGTTAAATCTTCATCATCATCGTAACCGTGATCGTTGGCAGGAAAGTCTTCATTCGCTAGCCCACACCACATCGTTTTTCGGCCCATGTCTCCCGATATTCGCGGTATCCGCAACTGATGCCATTTTTACTCAAGACTTACTAGCACACAGAGCCCATAGCCTAGCAGAAATAAATTGGGACACAACTCTCAATAATTTATTAGAAACGTTTATTACAATTTTCTCTCTTAACTAAACTCTTCACTCAACAACAGATTGCGCCATTACTCGGCACAAAAAAACAAAAGTATCACAGTTTTAGTCATAGAGTAAATATAAATTTAGCGCTGTTCCGGTGCGAGAAGTTTGGCGACAAAATCTCTGGATAAAACAATTGAATAATAAAAGAAACACTACCACAGATATGAAAAATACTACAGACACTACCAACTATTTTTCTCATCATGTCAAATTTTTGACGACACTAAATGCAGAGGAAAAATTATTAATTCCAATAGTAATCCGTAGTGTTAAGCACTGGAAATATTTAAGTTGTGTGCGAAATCGTATATATATATATTGTACCCGTAAAAAGTGTTCATATCTTTAAGGCGCTTGATGTTAAATTAACGAGCATGGATCTTATCCTAGGGAGTGGCTTTAGAGTTGGTACAGAGACGGGTATAGGTATCAATTTTAGAGATTATTTTGATAAATTGAGTTTATTGATCATCAAAAGCAAGTTCATATCACCTTCGTACAGCAGCATGGAAGTGTCGTGGCTGGTCGGTACCTCCAAGTCCTGGGATAGCGCTGGACATCGCCTGGGCAGGGACCACGCCTGCTCAGATGAGGAGTTCTGGAATGTCTCGACGTTCTGGAATGTCTCGAAGAGTTGCACACGTTCCAGGGTTCGATTTGTGACGTAATTCACACTTGAGTTTTCTGCACGACACTCCACACATTCATGGCACTGTCTGAACAGACATGACCTTTTAATTATGGTTACTGCACTCTAGACATTAAATCAAAACTTTCTGGAATAATCACTCGAAGAAGATTTTGAATTTGTACCGGTAGAAATGCATGTTCATAACGCAAGCTTACTGTAAATTGGAATGTTCTAGAGGATTATAGTCACCACAGTTCTTAATGCATAGTTTCTGAAGATTTAAAACACATTGGCAATGAACTGAATAAATAGCACTCGGAAACTGTCTTGTTCCGTCAATCGGCGAAGTGAATAGCCATTAAAGAAAATGATATTTGAAAGAAAAAGTCTGACTTCATAAATTATGGATTCACTCAAACTACGGGAAAGTTCTAGGCTTTCTGGGAACGCGACATGCGTATTCTGGATTGTCACAGTCTTTAATGAGGATAAGAATCAAAACACAAGTCCCAGTGCAGCACTTGGAAAGTATTGCATATTTCACAGTTAAACGTAATGTTGAACGTCCCCTAAGTTTCACAGTATTTACAAAACGTAAATTCAATGAGGCACTTGGGAAAACAAGTCATATCATTCACCCGAAAGTTTATGTTGGTAGGGCACAAGTTCATCCTACACGCTCGGAAAATTTCAATGTTCCAGAAATTGATTCACAAAATACATGTTCGAATAAGTTCGAAACGTAAGTTCAATGTGGTACACCACACTTGTGAAAATTCAAAGTCCTTTCAATCGTCGTCGAATAACTAAGTCCCTATGTGGCACTTCAAAAAAATAACAAAGTTTCAATGTGAAGAAATAACAAAGTTCCAATGTGTCAAAATATTAAAGTTCCAACACGACACTCGAAGAAAATAAAGTTCCGATGTGTCAAAATATTAAAGTCCCAACACGACACTCTAAGAAAATAAAATTCCGATGGCAATGTTCCAGTATGTCACCTTAAGAAAATAATAAAGACTTACCGCGACACTTGGCGAAAATAACCAAGTTCCAATGAGACGCTTCAGAAAAATAACGAAGTTCCTACATGACCCTTTAAGAAAATATCAAAGTCCACTTTAAGAAAATATCAAAGTCCAATCACGACACACGAAAAATAACAAAGTTCCAATGTGCCAATATGACAAAGTTCCAACACGATGCTCGCAGGAAATAACAAAGTCCTAATCAGGCACTTCAAGAATTTGATAAAGTCCCGACACAACACTTAGAGAAAATACCGAAGTTCCAATACTTGTATTTCGAAGACTGTCAACTAGAAGTTCGACACACACAATACTCCTCCTGTCAACCGTGTCACGGAGACGGCGGAGTGACAGATACTGAATTCGTAGGTCGGGTGGTCCTCCTTTTATACACGTTCGCATGGAAGTGTCTAGAACTCGGTTATTATCTACCGTTATAACTCCTATAATACTCGGTGGATTTTCTTGAAATCTTGACAGATTACGTCCATTGTAATGGTTTTTAAGATGGCAGTGTCGAAATAGCGATAAAGTAGCGCAAAATGAACTTTTGAGGGTAAGCTGGAACATTACCATATATGGCACGAATAGCTGGCTTACGGCGGCTACGTCACTGCGTTCGGCGGGCTGCCTACTTTCCACCTCGCGCAAATTTCAACAAACATACTTCGGAATTCTCTCGTAGAGGCGTTCCCGGTACAATATATATATTATTATGCTGGATTTAGAATGTTAAACTACTAGTATTTCTTGTAACATTTTCTTTCCATTGAATGCTTGTTGTAGTCTTGTTGATGATGATGTTGTTTTGTTTTAACTGTACTTGATTATTACTTGTAATGTTATGCTAGTAGTAAGCTCAATCTATAGTATTGTAAGCCATAGTATTAACTACTGGAAATAGTTAAGTTTTGTTTGAAATTGTATATGATGATGGTGGATTTAGAATTTTAATCCACTAATTTTTCTTGTCGTATTTTCTTTCCATGGAATTTCTTGTTGTACTCTAGTTTTTGTAGTGGTGTTGTTGGGTAGTTAGGATTTAATTTTCTTTGTTATCACTTGTAATGTTAAGCTAGTAGTAAGCTTGGTTTATAGTAATTTAAACCGTAATTTTAAGCACTGGAATATACTTAAGAAGGTTAAACTACTACGATAATGAAATTGCTTGTTGTACTTTTGTTGTTGTACTCTTGTTTCGTTGTTGCTGTTGTTGTTGGGTAATTATGTTTTAAATTTACCTTTTAGCACACTACTGAAAGTAACAATTGCCACCGTGATATTTACCAATTGCGATGTATTTGTTAATAATAATTGAAAAGATATTATCATAGGCCTACATTTCCAACAATTGAAGGTGCGCAATGTTATCTTAAAATTCCGTTGAATGGTCATAACACATAAAAAACGAATACCTAGCACAGAAATTATAAAAAAGTCATAACATCCCGGCAATACGCATAATACATACCGGTACAACAATCACGGATATTGGTACGACAAGCAATAATATTTCAAGATCTATGCACGGAGTGGTTGCATTAAAATAACCACAGATATCGGCCTACTTCTAATGCTGGTCTGGTGAAATTCAGGGAGCTCCCATGAAATATGTATATCTAAACACGGCAAATCTTTCTGAAACTCTCATCAGCGCAGGAACTGCTGTAGCAGCATACAAATACAAGACATAACACATAGGTGGCGGATCTCCTGCAAAACACGGTGCTTTTCAACAAGAGGAACACAATTTTACTCTCAGCTTGGACTGTTTTTGTTAATCAATAATTGCGTGTTCGATCCCCCCTAAGTACTCTCCATCCCACCACGTGCACCATTGCTCTCGTCCTCATTGTCATATGAGAGGTTGAACTTGAATTTGAACTCCGAATACAAATATAAAAGCCTAGCAGTAAAACTAAAGCACTCAAATACTAAACCCTATAACCTGAAAGTTAACCTGAGCTGATTTTAAACACTAACCTAAAACTTACAGTACAGGATTCATTTAGAATAATAAAAATAGTAAATAGGTACGTATAAACAATTATAATAACTTTATAGCAGCCAAATTGCAGTATATAAATGACATTTAACTCTTATAATTTAGCCTCACACCACTGATATTTATTTACGTTTTACAGTAGTCCGTAAGGAATTTTCATCGTTTAGTGCATTTGTTGAAATGGTAGCGCTCACAATGGCTTTCACACAACTTACAAACGGACTGCTCAGACGGGTCATGATATCTCTGCCTAGTACATAACTTATGATGATAAACCGTGTATTGCTAACCTATTTAGAGCACTCCGCATATCATTTTTTGGACCAGACCAACTACGCTTGAGCATGGTCTCTGTCGAGTAAAATTCCAAGTCGATGTCCTCTCATTTCTTCTGTCTTGTTCCTGTTTTTACATGGAAACTGCATTTTGATTCGTAGATCATTCGGTAAAAATGTCTCAGGGGCTAGTATAGTACGCGAACCTTTTCTTGAGCCCTGAGCTCCATTGTGCTGAACGGGAACTAGGGATCAAGAAAATGTTCGCGTACTATATGTATGCCAGTCTTGGAGACCCCCAGTTTTCTTTTCAGAAATTTAGCTTTTGGTATTTTCAATGGCTCTGAGGTCAGATACTGTTAGATTTTCAATTACTAACAGAAAAGCGACTGATTTGCTTGGAAATGCGTGCTTAAATAACAGCTGTCGAAGCGATCGTAGCGCTCAAATGTCAAAATTATCTCTTATTGGATGACCTTTAAACAGAGTTTACACGGGGACAATAGACTGGACTTGACTAGCCAATACAACAGGGCAAATTTTTTCCTCGTGTACATGGATGATCCGAGGACAGGACAATGGCTGCGCTACTATCTTGCGAGTTAGTCTCGCTTCCTATCTCTCGGGACAATGTCTAACCCTCACCATCGTTCTTACTGTCCTGTCGTCGTGTGACTGCGCTGGGGACAGAACAATAAGGAAATAAAGGTGAGATTCGAGGACAAGGGTGTGTCAAAATGCTACCAAAGTAGGATTACGAATTAAATTCCTAGTTCGTTAGTGTTTGTAGACAGCATGAATGGCTGTGGGGAATATAGGAATAAACAATGTTGGATTAACACGATCGGAAGAAAATATAGAAGGTATGGCTATTAGATTTAAATTGAAAGGGAGTGAAAAAGATCAAGAGCCTCAGATGAACTTACTTGAGAGAAGTAAACAATAATTCAGGATTCGCAAGTGATGAGGTGCTGTTGTAGACAGCATGTAGCCTGTAGGTAAAAATTCCGTGTTTCGAAAGTTTAAAAAACGTTTGTTGACATCTTTATACACATTTTAAAAATCATTTTCTTACGTCACACTGTCACAGATAGGTCCTATGGCGACGATGGGAGCGGAAAAGGCTGGGAGTGGGAAGGAATCGGCCGTGCCTTAATTAAGGTACGGCCTCAGCATTTGCCTATTGTGAATATAGGAAACCATGGAAAAACATCTTCAGGGCTGCCGACAATAGGGTTCGAACCCAGTATCTGCCGGATGCAATCTCACAGCTTCGTGCCCCTAAATATTTTGTATACTTGAGGATCTTCTTCTAATCCCTTTAATAATAAAATAGATTATTCTAAGGACAACTGCGTGCCATCTATTTTCGTATCCACAGTCTATTATTTTTGGGTAATTCATCCCTTTCTATATCTTATACTTCTCCGTAGAAGATATTTTATCATTTTCTTTAGTTCCCATGGATCTGTTTTGTCGTAGTACGGAAATTGGCTCGTCTTGTCCTGGAATGCGCAACTCACGAGCTTTTTACGGCTCACAGGACAGTATAGTACTGTTTTGTCCTGCATGTTCTCGCGGTGTAAACTCGGCCAGGACGAATAGAAGTACATAGTGTGACGACTTCTGCTGTTTGATATGTTCCTACACTACGCGGCGCTGGTGTAGGTAAACAGGGATCAGCTGTCCCTGAACATGTGATTTTAAATGAGATCTGATGTGACTTAATTCGGAATTTATCGTTTAAATAAATTATTTAAAACCGTCTGTTTATTATTATTATGTTTCAGGAATGTGCATTCTCTTTACTGACCGATGACTGTGTTTATGTGCGATCTGTCTTTCGTGCAAATTAAGATTATAGTGTTCCTTGTTTTGAAAGTAATATGTGACAAATTCGCAGGAAATATTTTACATTTAGTAATGATTTAATGACATTACTTCTGAAATTGGTTCGTCAGTGTCTTAACGAATATGTCAAACGTGTATGTGTGTGTATAGAGCTATTTCATGAATTCACTACAAAATCAAACTCAGTTGCAATTATCAGCTATAACCTTTAAAAAACACATGTTCGACTGTTCGTGTACATGCTGCGTAATATAAACACATTAAAACTCTGCAGGCGCCCACATGATGTTACGTAGCGTTATGTCATACATATGTAATTCCTACATAACTACTTAAGTTAAATTATATATTAACATGCTCAGCACTCCACCCCATCAATCAGTTAACTGGACACCTTGGACATTTTCCGGGTATGTTTTGTGGTCGTACAAGCTTGCATTTCTTTCCGTACTTCTTTTGTTCGGAAATAAAATCGGCATCGTATGTAATGAAAAATTAATTTTGGTACCAAGTCCTGAGCATGTTCACTACAGCACCCAAGTGTATAAGAAACAGTAACTGAAGGTAAACTATCCAGGCATTTGTGATATACTTCACCCCATATGCTTCTTGTACACTAATATTTCTCACAACAACTTCCTCTACATGAGAAAGCATCAATAATAATTTACTCGATGGATAAATAAGATAGTTGGATGCGTTAAAATATTCTTCTAGACTTGTTAGGCCCTCTGTATTGTTTTGCATAGAATCAATACATGCTGTACAGCCTATCACTTCGCTTGCATGTTTAACAATATACCCACAAAACTGATGAATGACATTAATTTTTGAACTGGTGAAAGGAGCTATTTGTTCATCTTCCCAACTTGATAATGGTGGACCGAGCTAGTTGGCCGTGAGGTTAGGGGCACGCGGCTGTGAGCTTGAATCTGAGAGATAGTGGGTTCGAATCCCACTGTCGGCAGCCCTGAAGATGGTTTTCCGTGGTTTCCCATTTTCACACCAGGCAAATTCTGGGGCTGTACCTTAATTAAGGCCACGGCCGCTTCCTTCCAACTCCTAGGCCTTTCCTATCCTATCGTTGCTATAATACCTATATGTGTCGGTGCGACGTAAAGCAACTAGCAAAAAAAAATTTTTTTAAAAAGTGGCTGATCAAAGATAAGCGTGCTGTAATTTTTTTCCTGAGCTGTACTTGTGGTTTTGGCATTCTCTTTGACAACCAGCTTTTGCTATGGTTCTAATCTGACTGAAAAATTATGTTAAGGGTACTATCACTTTAAGGCAGATGTTTACGTGGGATAGCCTTCGACCACTTTGAGAACAGAGTGGGATCTTTTGGGGGTGAAACAAAATGACGCTTATCATTAGAATGTTTATTGTAACCCGAATTACAACCCGGGACATTGCAAGTTGTAGGCATATTCACATGCGGTAGTAAATTGAAGCATATGTCAAAGTATACGTCCTACTTCTCAAATGCATAATCTTTTTCACTTTTCAGTTCATGAAAAGTTAATGCCAGCTATTTTGCACTTATACAACTGGAGAATGTATAAAACTACTGAAAAAGACCTCAAACTGAATGCACACTTCCACAGTAAGCCAACGATAAGCGCGCGTACTTGGCCCTTTTATCGACAGCAGCGCTGCAGGTGGCGGAGAACATGTACACCGTGTCTGTTAACATGTGATTCAGAGGGAGTCTTCACACTATTCATTTCTATTCGTCCTGACTCGGCTTTAGAGGCAGCCTCTCGTTGTTTGATGTTTCTTCTGTACGATTTTCGTATTTTATTAGTTTTCATTTATTCTTTGATATTAAGTTTTATGGCATGTTTAACCTGACCCTTTTTATGGAGTATTCTCTGAGATGTACTAAATGTCCTGCTGCGAGTTTGATGAGGGAAAGAATATTGTATTTTTTCATATGCTATTCTTGAAGTAGTACATTAACAGCATATGATAGAGTAGTGGATGTACGTTTTGATATACTATTTGGATTTTGGAGTGCAGATAGTTGTACTCAACATATTGTTCGGGGGTATATTACATTTTCAACGAACTTTGTGTATTTGAGTCATTTTCATTTCGAGGTATAATCCAGTAACGGTACTCTTCGTTGTATTATGTTGTACTTTTATGGGGATACATGGTTTATGTAGGAATTATATTTGTGTTTATTGTTGACTAATTTTGTCATAATACGTACTTGTTTCAGATGAATGTAAACAGCGAACAAGAGTAGTTAACATGTGGCATCTTGGTGGCTTCTTTAGGCTGTGGAAGATTGCAGAACCGAATGGCAGATTGCCTATACTCTAACTGTATTGTGCTGGATTAAAGATATATGAGTTTGTTGTTATGTAAGTTAAGGTGGAAACGAACATGATTTTAGTCTGTTACGTACCGTAAGTTAAGATGGAAAGAGGCTCTGGAATATCGTGTAGCTATGTTATTGATCCTTAGGACACGAACTGTCCTGAATTAAGATGAGATTAAAAGTTTAGCGATCATCTTGATATCGTGGGTGTTTATTTTTATTTTTTATTATTGGATAGCAGGCGCCATGTTTGGGAAATGTTTGGTATGTTGCCGTTCGGAGCGCCACTGGATCGAGGTAGTTGTCTTTGTATTTACTGCGTCGAGTTATAATTTACATTTTTGTTAAGTTTTAAATTAATAAGATAAGGGATAAAAAATTAAAAAAAATCCACTTGGTCGGGTTTTGCTTGTTTCAAAAGCTGGAAATAAGATTAGATCATATAATGCGTAGTTTACAATTGTGGGTGACTGCGCAATAGCTTCGCGGTTGTTCTTGCCAGCTCATCTTGGAAAGGAATGTGCGGCTAGATCGCGGTTTTCGGCATTATTAAAACATGTTGCAATTGTCGTTTAATGTCCAAGTTACATTTAGCACATGTAATACGCAGTTTTCCAAACATTAAGGGAATTTATAATACTTCAGGGATAGTGGTAGATAGCGAGAGGTAATTCATTTGCCAGTCAAGCAGGTTCGCCTAGTATGTGAAAATGGCGTTCTGCATCAGATTAATTCCTTGAAATACATATCGTTCTCATCTTTGGGGGATAGGGTTAATGCTTGTGGCATGTTGTTTTGGGATATGAATTGAATTTATAAGAATTACATTTTTTGGGAAGAGTGTGGGATTAGTGGTTTGAAGCATAACATTTTATTTTTCAGGTTCGGCGGTATGCTGAGTAAAAGGAACAGATCTATTAATTTCGTGCACTATTATTAATCGTCGTTGCAGTTTTGTCAACTTATTTACATCATGGTGAGTATATTTATAGAGGCACGTAACGCATTTTATTTGTGGTTCAATTTTCAATCGAAAGGTGGCGTTGGCGTCTGCAGGTCGTATTTAATGAACGTCCTCATTGATTTTTCTGCGCTTGCATGTTGCAATGGGTGGTTTGGGGTTGTGTCCTGAAGTGAATTGGTCGCCCATGAAAATGATCTGATTTTTGTGTCGTAAAGTCGAGACTGCTTGCTGTATGAAGTTAAATTATTTAGGTGTTGCGATTTTAGGTTTTTGTTAGGCAAAGAAAACATCCTGTAATTTTATGCTGCTGATTTATTATGGTGAGGGAGGGACATGTCAAGTTTTGTTGACGATATATTTACATATCCAACAGTTTCGTGCAGCTGATAACGATAATTCAGTCTTAGCAATTTTTTGAGAGGGTGTTTGTATATATATATTTTTTTTTCCTGTTGGCTTGAAATATATTGCATGGTTCTGGAGTAACGTAGCTTCTGCGTCCGTATAAATTAGATGGCCGTCAACTTTAGTGTGTTGCCGATGAAAACGGGAATTTAGCAGTTTTATGGATAACTGAAAGTTGATGACATTTTATAGCATACAGTTGGGGTTAAGTAATACAGGTGGTGGTGGTGGTGATTGGTATGGAGATGGTCAGTGAGCTGGTTAATGCTTTTGATTTTGCAATGTAATGGGTAGCCTGCTACTTCATTGGGAACCTGATGTGTTGTGGGTTTAGTTGTTTCACCTGTTGGTTATTAAATTTTGAAATTGTGCAGAACTTTGTAAGTGTAGCACAAGTTGTGGTGTAGAAAAGGTACCCAGGTACATTGCAGTGGTCATGATTGCGAATTAAGATATGTAGAAATCAGTAGACAGTGTGTGATACTTCTCTGTTCAGATTAGTAAGCTATATATTTACAATAACAGCTTAACACTGCTGATGTCCTTGAGAATTTTGTAATTTATTCCCTTCTCTTCTCTTTTGTGCAATGAATTTTTGTCTATGGTGCATACTTCATTAAGTGTAAATGCTTGTAAATTTAGATGAAAAAAATTTCAGCACATCTACAATTCTGGTCATTCTAGGTATACTCTAAAATCAATTTAAATTTTGTACTCATTTGGGAAAATTGAGGTTTTGAGTTGGCAGTTATACTTCAGCTTATTGGTTAACTTTGCTATTAATTTTGGTTGATTAAGGGGAGATTTTAATCTAATTGAAATAACGGTGGCGCTTCCGCAAGCGGGCTGGCATTGGTAATCATTAGTAAAGATTGAAAAGAACGTTTTACAATACATGGAGTAGCAGAGAGGAGAGATCCTTTAGGCTTGCTATAATCCCACTATCCTGTCCCAAAAAGTATTCTTTCTTATATAGGAAAATTGAAAGCAAGACAGCATGAAAGAAGAAATTGCCACCATTATCTTTACTCCCATTGGCCAGCTCCGATCAGCTGTGAAGAAGTCTATGTAACTTTTTTCCTGTTAAGAGGTCGCATGCGCGCCATGCCAACCCGCGCAAAATAAAAACACTCAACTATCACCGCGGCGCATACTGCCCGCACGGCAAGAAAAAAGTTAATTTAGTGGTTGTAACATATCGTCGCATTTTCTCAGCAGTTGGTGACAGCATCATCCGCCGCCAAGCCTCCGTGTGTACAGCGAGCGGAGTGTGAGGGGCGCCATGCCCGGCCCGCTTGTGGAAGTTTTACCGAAATAATTGATAGCATTATTTGGAAATGTTTGGAACAAGTAATAAAAGGTTTTAGGAACTGTAGAAGTTCAAATTTAGGAGATCAGTAACTTGATTTTTTGGCCATAATTATGTAAAGGAGTTGTAGTATGATATAATGAAATTGCTGGGCTGAGTGGCTCAGACAGTTGAGGCGCTGGCCTTCTGACCCCAACTGGGCAGATTCTATCCTGGCTCAGTCCGGTGGTATTTGAAGGTGCTCAAATATGTCAGTCTCGTGTCAGTAGATTTATTGGCACGTAAAAGAACTCCCGCGGGACTAAATTCTGGCACCTCGGCGTTTCCGAAAACTGAAAAAGTAGTTAGTGGGACGTAAAGCCAATAACCTTCTTATTGATATAATGATATTGTAGGTTAGAAAATAAATAAGGTGCCTTGAAACCTCAATTAATGGAAATTGGTATCATATGATAATATACTGCGAGTGGTGGTAGTGTTGACATTTTTATGTTCAGAAATCCATTGACGACTCTTGTCACCTGGTAAGGGTTTTGCAGATCAGATCGTTATTATGAACCCCTATTTTTAGTGGTTACATTTGGAAGTAGAATATGCTATATTAGGTAATTATTTCTCTATTGTGATTTGCAGTTTAACAAGAAGTAAGGGAGTAGAATATTCTAACCCTAAGGATTCTTTTGGGAGTTGGTTTAAGAAAAAAAAATTTCTATGGTCTTGGTTAAGAGTTTAAATATGACAGACAGGAAGAAAATTGAACATAAGAAGAAATAGAATGGTTGAAGTGTTTAAAATTTGAACCATCTGTTTCATTCTAATGCTTCCAGTAAGTAATATATTAAAATAGGACAAGCATCTTACTTGTTTTTGATTGTTAGACTTAATTCATAGGGTTTTAAATTCTTGAGCTATTACAGATACTTGAGGGACTTGTTGAGAACTACCGAGAACTTTCACATGGTACTGGCATTTGTTTACAAATTACATGAGTAGTCATCCTTCTTTGGCTCCAGTAAACTTCGAAGGGATTCCAAAACTGCGGGACAGATGGTGTTGATTGTTTTAAGAGGAATACCTAGATATTTTATCTGCAGCACACGCATCTAGCTGCAGTATGTCTGTCTTTTATTTCTTTGCTACTCTGCCTGTAGCGCTCACATCAGCAAACTTGCTTCCAACAAACTGTTGCTGGCTGCACAACCTTGGCAACATGGTTGTGGGTGGGGCAGTATTCACCATTGTTTTCTTTATAGGTCTGCAGACGTTCTTGCTAATTACAAAAACCATTAGTCTAACACGTTACGGTGTAGATCAGAAAGCCTCTCGAAGGGAGTGAGTCCTTGCTTAGTGGGGCTCTGTTTTGTTTCAGCCGTTGGCCCATAATTGATTTTTCTATTGTGTGGTGGTTGGTTAAGAAATCTGTGTTGTATGGATTTCTGGGAATGACATTGTATAGAATATTTGTCATGGTAGTGATGGTAACTGTAGAAAGTCTGGAAAATGATGCATGCTTCGTTATATTACATTATAAAAGTAAATATACTACTAGGGGTGGGTTTTAGGGTCCCTGGCATTTGCGATGAGCACATCTCCTCTACAAAACAAGATGAAATCATCATTTACTGTTTGCGATAATGCTATTAACCTTGCAGTGAACTTATGCTATATTATATTGGAATCAGAATTCAAAGTTCATGGGTTCAGTCTCGGCCAAGGTAGTTTTGGACAAACACACTCCAGATCTTCATACATTGTCATCTTTAAATTGATTTGTCTCATCAATTCCAGTTCTACAGTCTTTCCCTGTGTTTATATGGCTTTCTTCCTATCCTACACTCCTTGCATGTAGAAAGAGGATCTGTCGTGATGCACTGTGGGCTGTCAGAAATATTACTGAACTGAAAACTCATGAAATGGGTAATGTTACTAGACTTTCACAATTGTGAAAAATTCACTTTTACATTTGCAAGTCCCTGAGTACACTGTTTTTAAAAGCATCACTCTTCGTGCAAATATTTTTAGGTAGAAAAAGAATATTCCTGGTCATCACACACTATTGGTGCATGTTGGGCTTTAAAAACAATAATCCAAATTACCTTTGTTTTTGCTGTAACTTTCTCATTGTCAGGGTTTTGGGCTAAGTTTTGCTCCAGCTTGGCCTTTGGTGTTCCTCTCAGTGCTTTCTTAACAGAACATGATTATTTCGTTACATTTCAGGTTAAAAATGTTGAAAATAACATTGTATTTACTGTACGTTTTAGATTTGTACCTTAAACTGAAAAGTTGGTTGAGGTCACTGTGCTCTTCACATTGGTGCCCATATGACAGTTTGTGTGGGGGGGAGGGGCTAGACCTGGGGGTTTGTAGTAGTTTTAAAATTTTGGAAGATGAATGGCGGTAGAATAACACCCACGGTATCCCTTGCCTGTTCGTGGGGAGCGGTACTACCACTTCTACGTAATACTAACTTTTAAATCATTTTCTTGAAAGAAAAACACCTGACTACATTACATTTTTGACTTTCCCTGAGAGCTAGATGCCCTCTCCCCCCTTGCCCCCGGTCATGGGCGTCCTTGGCTCTTCAGTCAATGGGCAATTCAGAGGGAGAAGAAGTTGTATTTTAATCCTGAGAGCAGCTGGGTCTTCAGTCTGGTAAACGGTATCTTCAAGATTCCTTAATTTATCATAGTCTTCTCCACTTTCAAGGAGGAATTGGAAAATTCTTTCCTGTTTCCTGTGACAATGACATCTCACTAGAAAACTGAAAACTGAACTATATGCCCAAATTTTACACAGTAACTTTTAACTCAAAGAATGGGTTGGATAAGCACACTATTCTATTGCTACTTGCGAATGTAATATTTATTAGAAAACTCACAATTTAAAAAATGAGTAGTCTTAGTCTTAGGTAAGGGTGAACAGTCATGAGTATGGTCCTCTGTGCTTATTTCACTGTAGTTGTCCCTGCTGCACCAAATTTTTCATGTTACTGTAAGGTTATCTTGCATTTCCTGTTTACCTGGTAGATTTAAACCTTTTTTTTTTTTTTACAGCTGAGGAATTGTTGGGGAAACTTCTAAGAATATATAGCATATAGCCTGAAAATGTTTGCTAAAGAAACAGTGCAGCTTTAACCATATATCTACTGAAAATTACGGAAGGTGGCAGAATTCCAGCAATTTCTAGGCTGTATCTCAAAACGAGCCCTCATAAATATTCTCTTAATGCAAGACATTCATTCACAAATTAATCTATATGTATATAGATACATTGCTCAGAATTTAAAAAGATTGGAATTTTTGTATCAGTTGCGTCCACAGTAACAATGAAATGCACATTTTACATTTTCAGTCTGTCTGTATGTATTATCGGCACACTTTATCGTGGTGCACTTTCACACTAGTGCTGAATCGGTCGACCTCGGCAATCTTCGAGATTCGTACTGGCAACCTTTGAAACACAAACTATGAATTAAGCATCGTTGTGCGGTATTTGGCGTACACTTTATGTACTAGTACTGTTGTTTACACAGCAAAGCCAAACAATAGAATTCATGCTAGGAACAAGATTCGCATCGAGAAATGTTATATAATGTGTATGTGACATAGTTGTTGGCTTAAGATGATAACGGTTTAGAAACTTCATATCGATCAATCATATTCTCGATTCAGTTCAGATTTCATTTTCATTCAGTTGGCAGCACTATTGGAACCGGGACAGCTCCCTCCTTACTCCTCAGCCCCGTACACAAATGCACCAAGATAAAGTGTGCCAATAATACATGCATCACGAAAAAATGGCTGAAGGGAATATAATAATCAGTATGCAGAATCGATGAATGAGGCGTTATAATCTAGGCTGTAATTATTCACGCTGAGTAATAGTGGTTTAGGGGAAGGCCTATAATTTATTTTCAAATATAGTGAACAGAATTTAATGAACTTCACTTGTGATTAATTTAATGAAAATCTGTACAGGTATGTAATTTTCTGGGAACAAGTTTCCACAGTCTAAGCTATAAATTTTATGGTAGTTTAGGGGAAAGTGCCTAAAATTTAATTTTTAAATGACCTGTTAATGAATTGATAAAAAATTATTACATAACAAAAGTTTTGAATGTTTGCCTTTTACAGTTTTACCATTCTGTGATAATTGAATTAATGAATTTTGACTCTTGTTGCTTATGTCCACATCAGCGCTGATCATGGTTAACATGAAAATATTGTTTAATCATGATAACTGGCAGTGATTTTTGTCACTATTGTTTTAAGGTGTAAAACAGTGTGGACATTGGTCCATATCGATAAAGAAAATGAGAAGTTTAATATAAAAAATGAGAAAAAATCGTAATGGAATGATCGCTTAGAAGAAGACGAGGGTGTCATGAAAGAAGGAAGGACTCCCTTTACATTAGATGCCCTAGTATCACAGAGTCGGAAGAAAACTAATTGTGAATAATGAATATCGAAAGCTCATACAACTGATCAACAATAACATTACTATGGTCGTCTGACGAGAAGTCGCATGGATGCGTGGTAAGGGATCGAGGGGTAAGCATGGCTGCTATGCATGCTCTAGTCTCGAGGCCTGACAATAAACATGTGTTCTGTTTGCGGTGATTCTTACAAACTGAGGTGGTGGTGTGAAGTTTCAAAGTGGTAGAGCAATTGTGCTTTACTTACTCATTTACTGTATGTAGTGCACAATGAACAGAGCTCGCACTGTCTATCATGTCTAATATTTGCATCTTAGTGTAGTATCTGTTACTTTTGCTGTACCTACAAACTGCCGCAATCTTTTCGGACGCAGATAGAACATTGACCATTGTTGTGATGTGATTTCTTTTCTGCTGCCACTCGTCCCCGATTGATGGGATTACCGCTGCATCCCTAGTAGAACAGCATGTCTGAATATTGGCAGAAAGTAGCTGGTGAGTTCAACTTTGCTCCTGCTATATGATTGTCCCTTCAATGATGGGTACTACAACCAGTATTCAATAAAATGCAGAGTATGCATATTATAGTATACCTGCCAAGTATTCCGGTTTTTCTGTAAAATGTATGGATTTTGAGTGTGTTTTACAGTTGTACAGATGAACGTTATTGTACAAATTTTGAATATCTGCGCTTCGTTTCGCTTTCTGTGTTCGAATCAAATTTGTTTGACTTTCGATAGTAGCTGGTTATACGAGATGTAGTGTTTGAAATTCGACTGGTAAATGTATCGTTAATCACTTCGATTATCACTGTGCTTTTGTCACCTGTTCGACCTCAACTGCTACTTCATTCACTGATGTTCCCACCAAGTAGCAGGCTATGATTTTGAAAAAAAGAAATCTGTGAAAAGTAGCAGGCTGTGAATTTATATATGACTGTTATATATTGGTGTTCTGTGATATAACAACTTAAGCAACTTCGTAGCAGCTGTGAAAGGCTTTGTTTGTGTGCGGGTGTAACGTTGGCGGTAGTTCTGAAATTTGTGCAATTGTGTGGCGAATTTGTAATTGATTTAGTATTTTTAGGGGTGTTCAACAACTAAGAAACAATGTTATCAGTCTTTTAGGGGGGCATATTCTGCTTAATTTCTTTGTTTTTCATGATCATGGGAAGTGTTCCCAGTGTTAAATGGAAACAGATGAGAGCATTCAAGATGTAACTTTGTGTAAGTAATTTCAGGGGTGATCATATATTTGACTTGTATTAGTATTGTTTATAATCTCCCCCCTTGCCATCCTTTTTTCATTATGTCTCAAGACTTTGCGACACATGAGCGTGTTGTTAAAAATTTTGCGCTTTAGGATCTTCCAGATTTCTTTTTTTGAAAGTTGGCAGGTTTGTTATAGGCAACACACTTTAAATTGCAATACATAGCCTTTAGATAGGAATATGCTGCCTACATACAAGAAGCTTAGTCTGTAAGAGATAGCTAGATTCTCTTTATGTAGGATTTCTTCAGGCTACAGTGCAGCATATTTGTTGAAATTTTGCATCTTGCCTATATTGTCTGTTGTATTGAAGCCTGTTTCAGAAGCATTTATTTCATGCGTTCGTGTAGATGTGCTACTAAGATTTTCAAAACCTAATCTGTTCCCTATCAGATTCCTTCAAGGATGAAGTGCGCTGGGGCCTGTTCCACGAACGGACTTTGCAACTTTTCACTTTTTAATTCTTGCAAAGTCTTTCTGTTCCACCATGATCTAGGTTGTACTTTTCAATTTCTTCGCAAAGTGAAAAGTCTTTGCGAATGAGTGATCCGATCGAGTTTATTCCATGGGCAAACTGTATAGGCCTAATACTCTTATAATTTTATTGCTTTTCGCGGCATACTTCACGGTATAATTGTGGTACCGTTTAAGTTTTTATCATGGGAAAGAAAGGTTAGTGTTACATGAAATTGGCTGTGCTGGAAGTTGTCAAGGAGAAACTGACATCTTTTTTGACAACTTTAAAGATCACCTCTCAAATGATGAGACACATCAATGTTTACTAGAGTACCGTCAACACATCCACACACAGAAGGAAATTCACCCTTCATTAGAAATCCCATCGCTATATTATGTGGATTATCAGGCCAGCGTACTGTTAGGAAAAATTACGTGTACTATAACAGGTACGACTTTGGTAACAGTTCTGCAAATAATTGATTTTGATGTCCCATGCATTGGTGCTACACCGTGCAGCTGGGCACCATTTACTAACCAATGTATATAAGCATATAAGAATTTGTTCTTTTTGTTGCATGTGTCAATAAATGACCGATCATTTCAAGAATATAGTCAGCCTGTATTGGGGTAATATGATATCACTTGCGAAAGTCTGTCGAAGTGAGGTTATGAAAATTAATCTCGTCTTTGTACGTTATCTTATTGGATTCTTCATCACTGTCCTTACTTGATGCTAACAAACGTTCATGTCGTAACGTGTTTATATCATTAAACAAAATTCTACGCCGAGAAAGTAGTGTACATACTTGTTAATTAACAGATGAAAAGGGAATCATCTCTTTGCAAGATTTATGAAAACTTTTCACATCATTTCTTTGCACTTTGCATTTCTATACCAATGGAGGAACATATCACGCATGAAAAGTGAAAAGATTCCTAACTTTTCACTTTTCACTTTGCAAGCTAAATCTGAAAAGTGATGGTGGAACAAAATCTGAACTGAAAAGTACAAAGTGAAAAGTTGCAAAGTTCGTTCGTGGAACAGGCCCCTGGATTATTAGCTACTTCTTGCCTGATCTGAGCCATTATTCTTTCAATTTGATATCGTGGCCAGATGGATAAGCTTGAAAATACGAATACAACTCGCAGTATATGTCCCTTCTGGGTTGATTAAAAATTTGTCTTTTGCGAACCCATACCAGTGTTGCTACTGTCCTTTATTTTTAGTAAGGTTTCCACTGTCTTGAAGTCCGTGGGGTATTTCATCATAAAATAATACTTAATGGTCTGACTTTTCTCCAGTTACATGAGCTCGGCATGGTACAGTGTGTGGATTAAGGCCAGTTTTATGGCCAGATGCTCTTTCTGATGCCAGTCATCTGTGGAGCAATGTATTCACTACTGTGTTTCTGTGCTGGTTGGTATTGTGCTTCTAGATGTTAGGCCCCTTTAAACAACAAGCATCATCTTCATTGTATTGTGCTTGTTTTACGTAAATGTGTATCAAGACACACCCAACCCAAGGTGGAGGAATTTACAAGACCTGGCTAAAATCTCGAGAGCTGCCGGGAATCGAACTTGAAACCCTCTGAACAGCAGGCCTCTGTGAAGATTACATGGTCAGTGAGTGTAACTGTTCCAGGCCAATTACTCAGGGTCTTCTGTTTTGATATATTGAAAGTAGGTTGCACAGCTATTGACAGTACATGTACTTCATTACCGCTGTGCGACTTTCTCTCAAAACTTGCATGTCGTGACTGCATCAAATTTTACAGCAGTCGGTCTAGGCTCGTGGAACATTCCCACAATGAATAATGCAGTATTTTGTTAGATAAAAGTTCTAAAAACTGAAGGCAAAAGATCCTAAAAGAGTTTGAAAATAAGTGCTAACATAGAGATAAAGAACAAGCAAAACTCACTTCGAGTGTGTTCATTTAAAATTTGCTTTGCAGGAAATTTCTCATTCAAGCACCGTGCCATGCCATGTGCATTTACCATGGATGTAAACATCGGCTTGTGTAATATTGTTTGTTATTGCACTGTAGTCTTGATCCTTTCTTGTGATAACATACCGCGTGGTGGAACTCCTCTATTCCCTCCCATAGCACACTCCCCTATCTCACATGATAGCTTAACAGATGACTCACTCACAGCCCAAATATGAGTAGGAGCTTGGATGAATCAGATGTTTATAATTTATTATGGGACATAAATTAATCTGATGACAAATTCGTGCTAGTTCCCGATGTTGAGTTTTATGAATTGGAGGGTAAAGATGATCTAGTGTTGGAATCTGAACTTGAAATTATAAGTAATTTGTACAGTGTTTTAAGTTGAAAAGACAAAACTGTAAATTCAAACCCATTGACTTCTTTTGTTCATGGCAGTGGGTCTTGACAGCGACAGCGAATTTGATGTGCGTCCGCTAAATACCAGTGAAATTCATTCGTGGTGGTTTAAGAGTTACCGTATAGTTGGTATTCCATAAAGGGATTCCTTAATGTACAAGTAAATATACAACAAAAGTATCTCACATTCAACTGCCTTGCATATGCAAGCTTGTGAAATGTAAATTTCTGATGCTCATATTGCCTGTACATTATTATGATATATATAGTACTGTATTTATTGCATATCAAATCAAGTAAGGCAAGCATTGGCTACCAGTCCATATTTTCTCTCTTTAAAGTTCTCATATATACAGGATAATTCAAAATGATGGACTCGATTTCATAAATTTTTCTGTGAAATCTAATAAACATATCGTAATGTGGGACATGTGCAAAGAACGGTAAACTCTCAAAGTTTTTTTTAGTCATATCACAGGTGTTCTATGTGAGCACCTCGCGTAACACGACATACATCAAGCCGATAGTCTGTCTCCTGCCAAACCTTGTGTAATGTGTTGCGGCCAATCTCTGCGATGGCTGCTCTGGTGCGGGCATTAACGTCGTCCAATGTTAGTGGAAGAGGTGGTATGTAAACATGGTCCTTTACGAAACCGCACAAGAAGAAATCACATGGAGTTAAGTCGGGGGAACGCGGTGGCCAACAAATGAGTTTGATCCTGAGATACACGATCTATCCAGCGTGGCAATGTCTCGTTGAGATGGCTCCGAACGTTGCCATGGTAATGCGGAGGGGCACCATTGAGTTGAAGGATGAAATCTGCACTATCCTTTTTGAGCTGTGGCAGGAGCCATTGTTGCAGCATATCAAGAAAAACATTTCCTGTCACAGTAGGTTCATTGAAGAAAAAGGGTCCATAAACCTTCTCATGGGAAATGGCACAAAACACATTCACCTTGGGAGAATCGCGTTGGTGTTCCACAACTTGATGGGGATTAGAAGTTCCCCAAGTCCGTACATTGTCTATTCAGTCCCGGAAAGGTGTAAATTCGCTTCATCAGTGAAAATTACCCTTTCGGAAAACCCATCCTCTTCCATTAATGCGAAAAAATAGCACAGAAGGACGCTCGAGCAGCATAATCGGTGCCTTTTAAGGCCTGCACCAGTTGCAAGCGGTAGGGTAACGTTTCCGCAGAATGCGCCAAACAGTTGCCTGGGGAAGTTCAAGTTGCCTCGCTGCGCGGTAGGTGGACTTGGCACAGACGCGCGTATACGTTCCATTGTCTCTTCCCCAGTCGAAGGACGGCCTGTTGACTTTTGCTTACAGACGCAGCCCGTCTCTCTGAATTTTGCATACCATGCACAAATGGCTTTTCCGGTAGGTGGGTCTCTTCCATACCTGGTACGGAAATGCCGCTAAACACTAATCACAGACTTGTTTACATGGTAATCAAGCACACAGAACGACTTATGCTCTCCAGCTGCAGCCATTTTCTTCAGTCGCTTCCTGCACGCTCGTAATGGCTGAAAATGAAACCACGTGGGATGAAATCTGAGCTCGACTAAACTTTGAGAGCTTGCCTCTCTTTGCACATATCTCAGTGTGATATGTTCATTAGATTACATAGAATAAATTCGTGAAATCGGGTCAATAATTTTGAATTGCCATGTATTGAATATCATTTTTCTTCCGTTCATATTTGTTCATTTAGTTTCTTCGTTAGTTATCAGAACTCTGTTTTGCAGAGTCAGAAGGCGGAATTTTATTCCTTTTCATCTCCAGCAGCAGGCTTTTGACCAGAACCTTTTCTTATTTTTCTTGTTTATGTCCAAACTAGCTGATGTACCCGTGCTTCGCTACGGAATTCTACATTGTATACAGAATTCTATGTTAAGTAGTGTACACTTTGTGAGCAATATTGTATTATATTGCATAGCAACGTTACCCTAGAAATGCGACGGGGAAGTCACCAAACGTCTTTTCTCATATGAAGACTGGGTTAGGGAATTCTCATTGTGATGGTAGGTCTGCTTGCCTACTGTGTCACAATCAGGTTGGGGAGTTTTCATTATAATGGCAGACACTCACTCTCCACCTGCTTTTTTACATTCTCAGAAAGACTGCCTTAGTGGTTTTCCCAAGTAAAATGAAGATAGGTCATCACAATGACGTCAGTATGAATGGCGCGATTAAAAGCAATATGAAATACTCGATCAAATTAAAAACAACACATTTTCTCACTTTTAACAAACAGTACTACGCTGCCGATCTAACAGTCCAAAGTTCCAGAGCTAGACTGGCCAAGCCGCACAGCCTTGATCCGTGAACACTCTTAATTTTTTTTCGTTCTGGGGGGGGGGGGGGGGGTGGGTCGAATAGCGGGGTGTCCCAGGAGGACAAATCTATGCCCTTTTACTAAACTCTTTCCTAGGAGTACCCGATGAGTCGGAAAATCTCATTTCACTACACTGGTGGCGGAAAAAATTTTCCTCCGAGCCCTTTGCCTATCCCATAGTCACAATAAGACGTATCTGTGTCGGTGTGACTTAAAGCAAATTTAAAAAAAATTCGGTACAGTAGTAATCCCATCTATCGGAGATGATTTGCAACACAAAGCACATCACAACAAACAATGGTCAATGTAATGTTGTTGTTGATCAATGTTATGCGCTTTCCATATTGTAGGCCTTCGCTTTTAGTTTTCTTCCGCCTCTGAAATACTACTCTTATCACAGTCGGTACGGTAAAACTGAACAAAACATAAATGATCGGAAATTGTGTTCTCTATAACTTTTGTTATGTAGTACTTTTCTATAGGAGCAATAACGAAGGTATTTAACAATTACATTTTAGGCGCCTGCCCCTAAACTACCATTTCACCCAGGTTCAGTAAAATTGCTTATAGCTTAGACTACAGTTCTTTCTTCCCCGACTCTATATACCGATTTTCATTCTGTTCACCCATTTTCTCGTGGCTCGGCGTTGATGTGGACTTAGCAACAAAAATTGAAATTCATGAATATCAGTGTTATTATAGCCGGTACTGTAAAATTGTATAAGGCATAAATGATCGGAAATTTAATTCTATGTAACTTTAGTTATGTAGTATTTATCGACAGGACCACTTAAAATATAAATATTTGAGAATTGAATTTTAGGCCTTCCCCTAAACTACCATTTCATTACACGTAATAAACTTCACTCAGCATGAATAAAATGATTTATAGCCTAGATTGTAGTGGCTCATCCCCCGACTTTACATACCGATTTTCATTAAATTCTCTTCAGCCGTTTTCAAGTGATGCATGTACATACAGACAGACGGAAAAGAAAAAAAGTGCATTTCCTTGTTACTGTGGACATGAACGATACAGAAATACAATTTTTTTCAAATTCTGAGCAATGTACAGACAAAACTCTTATTTTATATATATAGATATTCATTAAGTGTTCATAATGTTGCTGCTTCTTTAGATACTTAGTCTTGTAGAACTTATTTATTAATTTGGATGTAAAATTTATTTAGAAAGATCAGTTTTTACTCTTGTCCTCGGCAAATTAATACTAATCCAATCCACTTTTCTTCCATTTATTGTACAGTGCCATTTATGTTTATAATAACCTGGTGTCTACTATCACCTGTGACTTTGAGGAACCTGCAATGCTTCGCAAACAAAGCATAGCTTCTGAAGTTAATAGAGGATAAAATAAAATAATCAGTCTATAAATTATTCATTGTAGGAGTTAAAAGTAATATTCTGTATTTTTCTGTTATATCAGTGACTAGGTTCTAAAAGGGCCAATTTCAAGAAACCTGTTTTCCAACTATGAGCATTTGAAGTTTTGTTTATAATTTTTCTACTACTTTTTTCAACAACTAACTTTAAATAAGTTTACACTTTCATTGTGAAAATCAACTGATTAGGTACTTCTTCTATCGTATTCTTTAAAAATTCCCAGGTCTCTAATATTTGTCAGTAGTCTAACATTATCAGCAAGGCCTTGTTTAATTAAATGTTAACTGTTCATTTAATATTTATCTGAGACATTGGCCCTTTTTAATATATTGTAGCCCAGGATAAAATGCGTTGATATGTTACGATCTCATTTTCAATAATGACTGGCCATTTTAGAACCAAACCACAGATATACTAAACTTTTTACATACAAGGTCATGTTCAGTGCATATTGAAGAGATAATAAAGGGGCAGTTTGGGTAAAATATGAATTGTCCTTAAGTTATAGAGGAATAAATTGTATGATATAGAGAGCAGCCGGAGAGAAGAGTTACGCGAGGAATGTGGCTGGAAATATGCTAGCCCTCGCTTCTCCCCTCACCTCTTCCTGTGTTTCTGAAAACTTTGTCCCTTGCAGTTGCAGTGTCCTCAGGTGGTCTGTACCTGCAAGGCACTCAATGTAATTTTGTATATCACAGGTGGATAGCATTTGTCTGTTAATGGACTACATCTAACTAGCAGAATATTACGATAAGGCATTTTACAACTAAAAGTAGCTTTGAAAGCTATACACGCTTATGTTTTTGGTCATTTCCAGTGACTATTTGTGCCATCTTCAACATTAATCACAGGTAGAGCCCATCCTCACACGGCAAATTAAAGGAGCTTCCGTTATTATTTTTATTTGAATACATATAATGTATTTTATACATATTTATTCCACGCAGCCACGGACAAAAATGAGATTGCCGAAATGATCGCCAATGTCCGATGGCGGATATACAGCACTAGAATTTTCTTATATTTCAAATGCAGGAAGTGAGTTTCAGGCAGGTCAATTTCGTACATCTGTCTGCTGATGATCTCCATCTGGCCGAGTTACGAATACATTTTCTCTTGCTCAGATACGTCTCGGTGTGTTCGGTAAGTGACTGGCTGTTAATGGATGGATGTTTGAATGCAGAGTAGAGCTTAGGTGTCTGAGGTTATCAACAGACCTTCCTTTCTTCCTAACATGAGCTGTAGATTCAGATCGTAAAGATTAATCAATTCATTTGTTTTAGTGGAAAGTATGTAATAGATATATATTCATTTATGGCCATAGAGTAAACAGTTACATGTTTCTGGAAGACTTCTTCACAGCCCAAAACGTTAGCATCCTATCTTGGGCAGCCTGTCTTCTTTCTTCCTGTCCACCCACGGTTAAGTTTTGGTTTTCATGGAATTCCTGGAATTTGTCGATTACTGACCTAAACTTTGTTCGGTTTGAGATGTCTTCTGAATTTTGTCCCACCTGTTTGAGCTCTTATAGTTTTAATAAAATAAAATATGTACCAGTGAAAACAAAATCAAGAACAGTTATCGCTACACTTCCCACCCTTCTAAATCTCTTATGGCGAAAGTAAAGGTGAAGGAAAATAATAGTAATAAAATCAGATTGAATGTGTGCTTGTACAGCGTTATTGGTTTTACGTTACGAATTCTGCCCGGCTTTTCCGATAAATCTCTTGACACGAGGCCGTAGTTCAGAACCTTCAAATACTGTCAGACTTAGCTGGGATCGAGCGCACCAATTTATGTTCAGAATGTGTGAAGAAGATGAGAGAGGGAGGGAATTTTTTCATTACTCGAAGAGTTATTTTACTGAAAAACTGTTTTGTGGAATTTTATTTTATTTAATCACAAAATATTCGTCAAAGACTGTAGGCCTAATTAGATTCATTAATCCTTGTGTTCCTATACAGGGTCTCTCATATAAACTCAGACTGAACGCATTGTGTTTGTACTCTGTGCTACATCAGCTGCTTCAGCCGAACTTCTGTCATGCACGGCTGCTCTGCTTCAAGGGTGTATAGAATCATGCATGAAATCTTACCTTATAAAAGATGCTGGAAGTGTTCTTACCTGTGTTATACAGGCATTGTATCTGGTAAGCACATTCTGGCTGATGCGAGTAAGTTCTGCCACAGTAATGTTTCTGATTTCATTTGTAATGCTTTCTTTCAGTTCCTCCCAAGTGTGAGGATTTGTTTGATACTTTTTCAGTTTACCCCACAAATAAAAATCAAACACTTTTAGATCTGGAGAACGCGGGGGAAATAGACCAGCAGTGGTCACACTGTCTGCGAACACTTCGGAGATTGTAAGAAGGGAATCTTCTGCTTTATGAGGAGGGGCTGAATCTTGTTGAAACCACCTATGCCATTTTACTCCTGTTAACTGCTGGAAGAATGGCGTCAAAATGTCAATTTGGTACCTCTCTGCAGTTACAGTTGTCTCGAAATATATAGGCCCAGTTATTCGTCTTGCACTAACAGCACACCAAACACCAATCTTCCTATCATAATGAGGGACTTCATAAGCACCATTAGGATTTTCTGCACTCAAATAACAAGATTTATGACTGTTCACTGACCATTAAGGTGAAACCAGAACTTCTACATACAAGAATACAGTGTTGCAATCATAACGGTCTCGCCACATTAACAGCAAATGATGCTTGCCAGGTCGAACACATGCAGGCTGCTTACAAGGTCAAGAACTATGCTCGCGCCTTCCATACTTTAGCTGCCGTAGCCCAGAGAGCAAACACCATGTGTTTGGAATGGGTTTGTATGAGAGAACCTGTATGTCACTTTTCTTGATCATATACAAAACTATGAAATAAAATGACATTTAAAACACTATTATTCTAAGGTGGAAACAGACTTAAAGTTATGTTTTTGCAGGGACAAATTACATGAACCTGCAATTACAATTATGAACTTGGATTTCCGACTTATTCAATACTTATTTCTGATGTATTTACATTACAAATACATTCGGCAGTACTGTTTTCGGTCCCTTATCTTCAGCTGCTGAAGAACCTTGTTTGTTGAAACATATACAATAATATTAAAACACTACTTGTTTCTAAGTCAATATAATACAGTTGGCGATCACCGAGCATAAGATTAGAGTTTTAACATTTCAGTTCTAAAATTGTCTAAAAAGTTCATTTGCACTGTTCTCGAATACATTGAATCTTTTCTATCACATAACGTGTATATTTAAGAAAATTTGCAATTGATGAAATTAAATTATGGTTTTCTTCTAGGAACCTCATTTTTGATATAAAGGCCAAAGGCAGGCATTTATACAAGTGAAGGTACATGCTTTCCCTAGTGCACAGTCACTGCATTGTCCTGCATAAGAGGCTTGCAGTGATGTCTCAATGGCGCACTAGCCGCCAGCGTCTTGGAAAAGTGTAGCAATCCAACTGATGAGCCCACTGCTACACTGGGGCGAAACGCTGGTAATTTCACGATTGCCGGGCCAAGTGGCTCAGACGGTTGAGGTGCTGGCCTTCTGACCCCAATTTGGCAGGTTCAATCCTGGCTCAGTCCGGTGGTATTTGGAGATGCTCAAATATGTCAGCCTCCTGTCGGTAGATTTACTGGCACGTAAAAGAACTCCTGCGGGACTAAATTCCTGCACCTCGGCTTCTCCGAAAACCGTAAAAGTAGTTATTGGGGCGTAAAGCAAATAACATTATTAATATTATTAATTTCATGATTGAAAAGTCTAAAGAGCTTAAATGTTTTTAACGTGTATATTGAATGTGGTCTAGAGTATGATAGCATGAACTGTCACTGGTATGGCCTTGATGCTCTATTTACACTTGATAAATTATACTATACTATCTTAAAATAGGTGTGTGTGTTTTTTTTACAAGTTTAAAATGATGCAAACTTTGGTAAAATGAATTAAAATCTTATCACCAAGTGCTTGTCGACATCAGATTTATCTTGTTGGTTTGTTCAATGTTTTAAAGTAAAATGGTGAGAGCATCCCTTCGATTTTGTTTATGTAAATTGTGATATGTTGGAAGCTGGCACTGAGTTGTTGGAATGTTCTGTTGTATCCAGCCGGTCACTTGCATGCTTGTTGGGAGTGTGTTGTATCCAAGTTCATAATTGGATTGTTGGAACTATCAATACGGGCTAATGAAGCTAATAAACTACGATGTTACCTGAACCTGTGTGAAGAAGAGCATCTTTGGTTGTTCACTCGCTTCAGGGGATGAGCAAGTTAAGATTCGAATGAGGAAAACTGATCATCACTTGAGTCACTATCCAGAAATATGAATTCGTCATGCGTCTTCCATTAGTCAGTCTTTCTGCCAGTACTCTTCCTCATTGTTACGAACATGGGAACAATTGCAGTCTTCTTTGTTATGCCTAATAGAAGAAAGTGCAGTTTTCGTTGTGGCTTCGAGCTTCGTCATGGAAGTGTCCCCAGTAACATTGCTTTCCTGTACAATCCTCTTTGTCTTTACCCAAGCCAGTTGAGTTCAGTGGCATTAAACTCGCACATGTAAGGCGGCAAACAAATTAAGTCATGTCCTTGTGACATCACGACACAGTCAAAAATGATTACTGCACGTTCTTTCAAGTTACTTGTAAATGTGATGAGGAATAAATAACAATTAGAACTTCTTTCATGTTATACACATATATTTTGAAAGAATAAACGACAATTACAAGTTCAGTTCTTTTACTGAACATATTGCAGTAGTGGAATTTATTTATTTCAAAAGCGGAACCACTTGTAATTCTGAAGAATTAATAAACGGCTTGCATTGAAGTGGTCTTGCTGCTCAAAGATCCCATAAATGAATGATGACGTATGACGACAACTCTGGAGAGGAAATACGCGGGAAACGGAATATACATGCGCAAATATGGCTATGGATGAATCTGCTAGTAGACTGGACTTGCACGATATGCGGAATGACAATTATAGCCTTTCTTACCATGCGGGAAACCTGTGATTTATATTTCCTAGCAACCGTCTCATGACGCGTTAGGCGCGTGCTCAGTCCGTGCTTATAAAGTAGTGACGCGCCCAGCGCGTGATCCATATTGAATGTGTTAAAAATTAGTAATGCTCCTTCCAGGAATCCATCCTCACATCTTGCATGTGCAATGTTATTAAGCAGTTGAAGTTTTGTTGGTCATAACACCAGGTTGATTACTTTGCCAGCATTTATAAAATGTTAAATTATCTAACCATGTTTCATCTATATGAACAGTGGAAGAATTGCATAAAGGTCTTGAATTACATATTATTACCCTCCTATCCACTTCACTTTTCTTCGGACTGTGGGCGGTGTTTCCCTGGTGTTGATACCGGGCGATTTGGCCGTGCGGTTAGGGGTGCGCGGCTGTGAGCATGCATGCGGGTGACAGTAGGTTCGAACCCCACTGTCGGCAGCCCTGAAGATGGTTTTCCATGCTTTCCCATTTTCACACCAGGCAAATGCTGGGGCTGTACCTTAAGGCCACGTCTGCTTCCTATCTGTTGGTGCGACGTAAAGCACATTGCCTGCTGTTGATAGTGATGTATTGCCAGCTGATGTACTTTCCTTGCGAATTTTACTCACTGTGCTGACTGAAATTCCAGTGTAATTAGATACATGTGAATTGGCTTGCCTCAATAAGTGTTTCAGTTGCCCTTCTCATGCCTCTTCATCGCATTCTTGGATTACATGTCTGATAATTTCCCTAACTTCACTTTGGCTAGTCTTTCCCTTCTTCCGGAAGGGTTCCATAATAGTAATACAAAATACCGCTTTAATGACATAAATGTTTTATACTGGTAATACAGTTATGTAAGCCTCAATTTATAAAATACTATTCAGTGCTTACAACATGCAAAATCAACGCTACTGAACTGTTCAACAGGCCCCTTGTCATCAAAGGAAGACTGGCTGCTGGCTGGCTGACGATACTTTAAAGAAGAGTCATAGCCTTTGTCGTACCTCACGTCCTGCTAATCAACTCTTTAGCTCGCAACTATACGCATATTCTTTTTGTTCTCTCTGTTTCTGTGACAGGTAACCAGCGTTTGAAGTCAGAGTGTAGCTCTGTGTGACGTCATTAGAAGCAAAATCTGCCTGTGCCTATAACTAACCAGCTTGCTGTAGCACCAGCGAAGTAATGGAAGTGACAACACATTCCGTAGTTTATATATTATTTCACTATTGTATTTTAATATCTAAACAAAATGCCTTAACAGTACTGTGTTCATAAACATGGAAATGCTTGGGAAAGTTACCTGTATGGTGTCTTTCCACCGGTTTGCTGATTGTGAAAATTGCCAACTAGATTAAAGTTATGGGAATGAATGTTAAGCAGACAAGGTTTTAAGCATACAAAAGACAACTTGGTTTGTTCTAAGCATTTTGATGCGAATGATTTTGAAAATTCTTCTTCCCTAAAACGAAAGTTGATATGGCTCAAATTTCATGCATTGTTGGAAAAAACTGCCTACTGAAAGCTGTATTGAAAGGGATAAAATAAAGAAATAAAGCAAAATTGCCCATTAGTTTCTTCTTATCGAAGAAAGAAAATGGGGGTAACTGTGGCTTGCATGAGCTGGGATTTTCAAGAAATTGGCATGGAACCGATGGTAATGTTAGTCTTCAGTGATGGCTGTAATGAGAAAGTATATGATGTTAACTTGGATTGGAAACGCTCTGTAAAGTTGACTACTGTTATGGGAGTGACCCACCTGATTTAGACGAAAGTCTTTTAGATTCTCCGAAGATGATGCTAGTTCTGATGAGAGAAATGAAAGTTCAAAATCAGGGGCAAGGAAATTGCTTCTTTCAAAGCGTTTTTTGTTTTGCCAATGGTTGCAATTGTTATTTCGTTTCTATAACAAGTCATTCTCTACTAATTATTACAAAACAGGCGTTGGAACAGGCCTTTGGTTCATTGCTAATAGTGTCTACCTAATGTCAGAATGGTCACAAATATGTTTGGGAATCAGCCCCGCAGAATAAGGAACATAATATTGGAGCTGTAGCAGTTAGATCTGCACTTCATGTGGAAGCGGTTCGGAGACCTTTAAAAATTTCTGTACACTTTCAGGGTTGTATCATTAAAACAGTGCATTTTGTTCAATGATTAAAGAATTTGTTCTTAAAACTATAAGGTATAGTTTTATAAAATTCAAATATAATTGAATGGACTCACTGAAAGACACTAGTCTGTGGATTTCAAGTGATGGACAATACGTTTCTGGCTTTGGTGCAGATTTATGACCTACAGTTTACTGGACTTGAAAACTGATAACTTTGAAGTGAACTAAAAAGGGAGCATGGAAACAGCAGCTAGTACAGCAGTGCTACATTTAAAGGTCTGCATTCCCTGTTAAGTCGGTTGAACAGAGGTAGTCGTGGTGTTAAGTTCTATGCTGCTTGTGAGCATGACCTGTCTGACCTTGTGGCGCTAGATAGTCTGAGTGAACACACCACATTTGTTCCGACTGATTTGCAGTCCCTACAACATTTGAACATGGAAGGGGGGGTCCAGAGAAAAGTTGAAAGCAAAACTTGAAAGGAAAGAATATGGATTATTAAAAGGATGTATAGTAAGTTGTTATAAAGTTTAGTTTAGGTTATTTTTAACATTTCACCCCCTCCTCTAAGGGTGCTAGGAGTGTCTTTCACCCACAGGTTTTTTTTTTTTTTTCTTTTCAGATTTTCTTGCTAGTAACAGCTGCGAATGATGGACCTGTAGTATATGTGCCATATAAATGTTGTGCTTCCTCATCGATGTTTGCATCAACTATCTTGCATCTGAAAGCACGCGTTTGTGAAGTGTGGCTTAATACAGTGCGTCCATCAAATATTGTATCACATGATATCAGGCCAAACATATATATGAGTGCATCAAAATGTGTGCAGCAGATGTTTGTCCCTTTAGGGTTGTTTTGAGAACAGGGCTCAATAAAACTAAGAAACATTGTTAGGTTTTGGTCCACCCAATCAACACACATGACTTTACAAGCGAACTATTTAAGTAAACATATTAAAAATATTTAGGGACATGTTTCGTCTCCATGTGAGACATCATCAGCCATAAAATCACGTGGCAGATTACAAAACTCGAATCAAACTGAAAAAACGGAAGAACACAATGTCTTTTTTAAGGACTATTTGGGAAATGCAAAAGATATAAATATACATACATTATTTACACAAATTGACCTCACTTCTTGCAAAAACTTTTGTCTTCAATGTTAAAAATATTAACTTGAAATTGACAAGCCTGCCATAACGTTTCATACGGAATTAATGTGCCAAGGTTCAAGATTACGGTTATCAAAATTATCGTGTATCATAATACAGTCTGCAGTTCATCTCACCATATTTATCACTCCACTTTCATGGCAACACACACACACTACACTCCTACAATTCTAAATGAGACTTTCTTCCACTCCAGTTCTGGAAAGTCGTACCTGAATATACAGTTACTGCATTGAGTGGAATGGTACAAAATTAGTTTGTTTTTAGATCAAATTGCCTCTCATTTCTGATGTTCGGTTAAAAATCGCTGAGCAACTGGCTGCGTGGTTTGTGTCATGTAGCTATGAGTTTGCATTGGGCAGATACTGTAGTTGGTTTGAATCCCACTGTTGGCAACCCTGAAGATGGTTTTCTGAGGTTTCCCATTTCCACACTGCAAATGCTGGGACTGTACCTTAATTAAGGCCACATTCACTTCCTTCCCACTCTTAGCCCTTTCTATCCCATCATCGCCATATGACCTCTGTGTCATTGCGATGTTACAGCAATTTGTAAAAATCCTTTTTTAATCTGAACTACTGTTTTAAGATAAGAACAAAAATGGCCAACTGGACACCAGTGGGATTCAGACTCTCAAACTTCCAATTTTGAATTGGATTCTCTTACCCACCAAGCTGCAATGGCCTAGGCCTTTTTTTGGCTGGAAAGGATCTGTGCTATAGGTGTGGCACTACTGCTATCACAACTGTAGTGTGCATGCAAGTAATTCTTGGGCTAATTCTACAAATATTTCATTTTCATGACCACGTTTTACTCTAAATAAATTTCAGCATATTATTGCCAGACCTGTAACTTAGATCATTTCCATCAGAACTAATGACCTTTGACTCTACTTTTGAAAATTATCTTTACATACTGCTGACTGAATACTTCTGTCTTTTTTGAAGATCCTCGCATACACATTCTCCTTGTTCATTAATTGTTCCTGGAATGTCCTTGGAACCTGTACAAAGTTTGGTTGAGAGTTATGTTGGAACATACATCCATAGTGTTGGCCATTTTATTATTATTTATTTATTTATTTATTTATTTATTTATTTATTTATTTACCACAAATCATGCAGATTTTATGGATGGTCTAGTGAAAAAGGGCAAGCCATACCTTTTCATCTCCCTTCAATCGCCATGCTGATGGAGACTGAACTGTGAATTAAATGGCATCCAGAGTATCACAGTTCATTTCGGCAACCCCCAAAACTATGGATTCGACAGTAATATTGGTTTCTTTAGTTTTTAACATTTCACCTGCTCCCCTAGGGGTACAAGGAGTGTCTTGCATCCACAGTCGTTTTCTTTTTCAGATTGTAAGTCATACGTGTACCCAGTTAGGTTGAGTGCTATGCTTCGTAATCTCGGCCATTTTGGATTTTTTTCCTTTTCACCCCTTCTCACTCCTGTGCTAATGGGGCTGAACTGGGACTTTAAAATGATATCTGGAGTGTCTGAACAACCCCGAAAACTATGAATTCGACTCAATATTTGATACTTTTTATATGCCACACCACCCCTTGGGGTGGTTTACCCCTACAGTTCTTTTCAGCAAACCTGTTAAGTCGTGTTGTTTAAGTCATCAGTCTGCAGACTGGTTTGATGCAGCTCTCCATGCCACACTATCCTGTGCTAACCTTTTCATTTCTGCATAACTGCTGCATCCTACATCTGCTTTAATCTGCTCGTTATATTTGTATCTTGGTCTACCCCTACTGTTCTTACCCCTTACACTTCCTTCAAAAACCAACTGAACAAGTCCTGGGTGTCTTAAGATGTTTCTATCATTCTATCTCTTGTTAAATTTAGCCAAATTGATCTCCTTTCACCAGTTTGTTTCTGTATCTCTTTATTTGTGAGTCTATCAACTCATCTCGCCTTCAAGCATTTTTTTGTAACACCACATTTCAAAAGCTTCTATTCTCTTTCCTTCTGAGCTAGTTATCGTTCATGTTTCACTTCCATACAATGCCACGCTCCAGACTAAAGTCTTGAAAAACATCTTTCTAATTCCTATATCATTGTTCGAGGTGAACAAATTTTTCTTCAGAAAGGCCTTCCTTGCTTGTGCTAGTCTGCATTTTATGTCCTTACTTCTATCGTCATTAGTAATTTTACTGCCCAAGTAACTATACTCCTCTACTTCCTTTAAGACTTCATTTCCTAATCTAATATTTCCTGCATCACCTGACCTTGTTCGACCGTACTCCATTACTTTTGTTTTGGACTTATTTATTTTCATCTTGTATTCCTTCTCCAAGACTGTCCATATCATTCGGCAATTTCTCCAGATCTTTTGCAGAGTTAGATAAAATAAGAATATCATCACAGGTCTCTGGGTTTTGATTTCCTATTCTTCCTTTTCCAAATTCCTGTTTAATTTCCTTTATCGCCTGTTCTATGTAAACATTGAAAAGGAGGACAAATTGCAGCCTTGCCTCACTCCTTTCTGATTGCTGCCTGTCTTTCAAAGCCTTTGATTCTTATCACTGCAGACTGATTATAGATTGGAGATAATTCTCCTTTCTTGGTATCTGATCCCGATCACCTTCAGAATCCCATAGCTTGGTCCAATCACCATTGTTGAATGTCTTTCCTAGATCTTTGAATGCCATGTATGTGGCTTGTCTTAATTCGATCCTCTAAGATGGCATCCTTGAGTGTTCTCAGTTGAGTACTACTGCTCTCAATCGAGTTTAAAGCACTTAATACTCTGCCCTTCCTGAGTCCAGCTCGGTCAACGTAAGGGATTCCCAGCCAGCTTGTCTGGGAAGGTTGAAATTTGGTTCAGTTTCACATGTTCCCACATTTCTTTTTGATCTCCCTATTCAGTTTCAACTTGTCTCCATTCCGAAATTAAAAATGAATTAAAATTGGCATCTGATCTTTAATGTGAGGAAATGACCGTAAATAAACGTGATATCCAAGATGCAATTTCTACATTATGTTGCCCAGTATTATCTGTACGGGCCTAGTGTGCCCAATTGAGAATCGCAGCTTGGGCCTTCTCACCACGAATGTTACCGAATGGACATAAAATGACTACAAAATAACATTTTGATATTTCGTAAATCTATTTTGGATGGAAAGTGTCCAGAATATTTACTCTGAAGTCTCAATGGGGTGGTACCAGTGTGGGGACGGCCTCTGCTGGGGTACTGTGGTATTTGAGCACCTTCTAAGTACTGTTTTGCTACGCTGATGCGGAATGCTGTGAAGTGTTTATTCTTCATTGTTTGGTTGGGAATTTGCCAAATGAGAAAGAAATTCAGTAATGCCATATCAACTAGTTAGAAGTACATCTTCTTATAGCCTTTCACATATTTACAAGTGGGAAAGACGCCAGTCGCTAATCATGAGAGTTGACCCCACCCATTCCACCATTATAATCGACCGCCAGGTTGGGGTTCAGCTTCTTCCCTTGTTTTGATTGGACTGTAACAAAATACAGTTTATCATGCTGAGTTGACAAACAGTGTACAGGCTTTTTGTCAATCCATTTTACAGCTAGGATTTTGTTCGCTGAAGCGAAAGTTCTCCCTTTTTCCGCTGTGTTCCCTTGAACTTAGGAGGCATATGTTTCCTGTTTGCCCTAACCGTGCCAATAGCATGTGTGTCATGTTACAGGAGAATCTTGTACAAAGACGGTGAACTGTACAAGTTCTCCAGACACCCAGAAGATCTTTACACGTGTCAATAACAATCCTCTTAATAACTAATAAATCATAATAGGGAGATCCTCCCTCATAATCCTTCCCAGTATATATTTTGAAATTCCAGCAATAGCCATTCTCTGAAGATTTATCAATGCAGATATTTTCTCCTGGAGTATACACAAACTTGAATCTGTCCAAAATTAAATCTATTAACAGGTCTAACCTGAGGAAACCAACAATTTGTTCGTATTACTGGTTTCAAGGGGAGCAGATAAATTAGCAAGAAATGTAGACGCATAAGCATTGGTCTCCTTTGTAACGTGGTCCCAGAACTGTGGGGTTAGAAATTCATTCACTACGTCAATTTCTTTTGGATTATTCCCCAACCTCCTCCTCACTATAGCCTCCTGAGACCCGGGAATTGGATTTTTGCAAGATTTGACTTAAACTAGGTTCTGGGGTTAAGGAAAGAGGTAAACACAGAATAAGCACCTTTTTTAAAAATATTTATTAACTTGCTCAAATCATAGGTATACATACCTATACACTGAAAATCAATGACGGACTTATATATTCATTACACTGATTTGGTTTAAGTTTTCAGTGTGTTATTTCACACTTCTGGCTGATATAAACCAACCTAATTAACTAATTAAAATGATCACATGTTGATTAATTAATAATTAAATATTGATTTTTTTTTTTCAAAATTTGTCAAATTTTGTTTTGTACACAAGTTTTTCACTGATTGTTTTACTTGTGAAAATCTGTAAAGCAATTCCATTCTGCATTTAGAGAAACACACTGCACTCTACACATTTGGCACGGCACAGTTTCTTGCAACCTAGAAGTCTACACTTCTGAAAACTTTTCAGCTTTTGGATTTCAGGCAAATGAAGTACACTTTTCTTACGTTTGTAATCTGGTGGAACAGGAACAACTGTCGGTCTCTGCCTTTTTGATGACACTTCAGCTGTTGAATTTTCATCACTACTGCTACTTTTGTTTCCTCCGTGACTACCCTCAAGGATTAATTTTTCTACCAAACACATTTTGAATGCACGCAACTGTTTTATTGATTTATTCCGTACATTCCTTTCCTGAAGATCACTTCGGTATTGCAACCAAGCATTGCTTACAGCCATGTCCGTAAAATGTAGCATTGCGTGTATTGTCCACTTTTTAGTACGTGCACGCATTGAGCAATACGAGTTCATTCGGTCGGCTAAGTCAATTCCTCCCATATTGCTATTATATTCGCCAACAATAGCAGGCCTTTGTACCTCTATAAATTTTCCTTCCTTTTTTGACCATCTCCAACAAGTGTCTGAAGGATCAACAGCGAAGTGGTTCGATAAAAGAATAACACTTGTTGTCCATCCACTTCGTGACTGCCAGTTTCTGGTCAACTCTAACGAGGGTATCACTTGAACCTCTTCCTTCTTTAGCCAGTTCTTTGTCGGATTTTAGCCTAACCGGCTTAGGAAATCAATTGTTCATCACTGTACCAGTCGACCTGAAGCCACGTTCAAAAAGTTGGTCAGCTAGTTTTGGAGATGTGAAGTATAGACCATGATAAATCAAGTGTCCGGGATGCAAATTTTGAACAAGTGTTAAGACAGCTGCCTCGCCAAGACCACAGGACTTCAGCTCATCAGAAAATGTTGTTTTACCCTGGTAACACAAAAAATCGCATACTATGCCGTTTGGACTCGCCAAGACAGATACCTTTAATCCTACTGGATTTGGTTTTCCTTTCACATACTGCTTGAAACTGCAGTGTCCTTTGAAGGGCACAATCATCTCATCGACTGCCAAATTCTGTGAATTGTTCTGCTGCAAACACCCTTGTCTAACACGTTCAAGTAGTGGACGGACTTTCCACAGCCTATCAGTATCCCTGACATTTTGAGATATTTTGTTTTTGAAAACAACTTTCAGGGAAGACATGATTTTGAAATATCTCTTGACATTGCATTACAAACGACGGGTATCCTGTACTGACGATGCCAGTACATACGTATACTGGAATATTGCAGGCAAGCCATTACGATCGATATTCCAAGCCAAGTTTTAATTTCACCAGCTGATGTAGATATTGATGTACTGTTCACAAAAATGGATGGTTGGTTAGTTTTATCAGCCAGCAGTTGAAATAGAGGTTCATCAATGTATTGAAGAAAGTATTTAAGTTCATCCCAATCTTCAGTATCTACCGTGTCGTATGGAACAATTGTGGGAGGGTCAGTGGGTGAAATACTCTGCGACGCCAAGTCTCTGTACTACCAGTGGTTGAGGTTGAATCTGGCACTCCATGAGGATCTTCGTCCTTGAAAAAGAAAAACAATTTCACTTAGCTTTCAAATGTTATCTTTGAGGAGAAAAATGTTTCGATCAAGATGTCAATTATGTATAATTCAATCTGTCAAGAAACCAACTTACTTCTTCAGCGGAGCTCTCACTAGGTTCGCTATGAACAGCTGGTTGTGGTGGCAAATTTGTGGCATTGCTCATTTCCTCATCATCAAGGTCAGATAAGTCAATATCTGAACCACCAAGGCAGGTTAATATCTCAGCTATGTTGCGTTCATCTCGTAATTAAAAAATTACAATGTTCATAAAAAGGATAATTTCATAGAACTATGTTCATGATGTACCAAAACATGCATTAAAGGCAATAATTGCACATTTAGAGCTTAAAATGTATTATTCCATCATTAGGGTTGTCATTGTTGTATGTTGTTATCAATAAAAATTGCTTGACATGAGCTGTCTTGGTTAAGACCTGGGGTATAGTATACTGTACCCGCAATTGTATATAACCGTAACATATCAGTCTAAGGAAATTTAAGTCTCAAACACAGTCCATATTATTCACTAACATGTCTTCTTTACAAGTGTATTAAACTCTTGGTTAGTGAAAGCATATATCTTTATTTACCTGTTAAATAATCAGGACCTCTCGAAGAAGTAGATGCACTGGATTCCACCATTTTACACCCGATGCCCTGTAGTGAGCTTATTCTAATTTTTTTCTGCACTAGTTCCCACAGATGTCACCATGCGCTAGAAATGCAGCAAGTGACAATAGAAGAGGCCACATCATGCCTCAAACCTAAGGTATAGTATACTATACCGGGGGTCTCAGGATAGAATGAATTTCAGAAACTGGTTTGCATGTTACAGAAACAGGCTTATTGTCAACAGGATCCCAATTCCAAGTATCATTACTAGAGTTTTGTCCCGTAGTTTCGATTGGCACTATCACCTTGGAACTGAAGTCTGAATCACTTTCATCACAGTCAGTTGAAGAAGACGTATTTTCACTCTCCAGAGAATCAATTCCACTTTCAAAATCACTATTTTCAAGCCAGTTTCGAATAAAGTCATCCATGCCGCGCTTAAATGCCGCCATGATTGTTTACAATTAGCGGCAAACTGAGGTGCTTTTTATTTTCTGTATTTCAGCTCAGAGTTACTACTTACACAGAGAAAATAGCTTCAGGTATCATCTGAAATCTATCGGGTAGGCTGTAAAACAAACAGAATAAATCTCCCTGACCAGCCAATCGCGATAATAAACTTATAAATGTTCCGTGCACCAGGACAGAAGTGACCGTCAAAGTATGTTACCACCTTACGATTGCAGGACGGATGGTTCTGTCAAAGTATGGCAATGGGTTAATTGAAAATTCGAGTTTAGCATCGTATCTAACCAAAATTATACCATTCAACATCATCAGTTCATTATCCTAACTAAGGTATAATATTCTTTGAGTGATTAATCTGAATCTATTTGATCTGAATTATTTTTAAACATTTCTAATTGAGTTTTAGTATCTGAAATTTTACTATGACCTCAGTTGTTTACTCAGGTTTTGGAATGCTCAACAAGTTTCTTGTATGCAGCCAACATTTGCTGTTATTAACCTATCATTCAGAACAAAATATTTCTACACCTAACATTCACATATTAAATTCATGCAACATATAAGTAAGGTTCACTATGTCATACATATCTTACATTCTATATAAATGAGCATTAGAATTCAGACATGTGCTAAAAATGTATTATACTTCCTTCTGTGAGCGATATTATAAGCTGACATTACATATACCCTCGTGTGCCATTTATATTGAATCACTTCATAAAACCGATCTTGACTTGATCTGGAAAGGAGTAGTTCTGAATGTGTCGATTAACGTTATTGTAATCCATTACCATGATATTTCTTTCAAGTATGGAGGCTATTAGCTGATTAGGGGACATTACTACGAGTTTTACAAAGGGCACTAGGAAAGTTTTGCAATACGCAAAAATGGTTGGCTGGACACCCCTGTTATGGTGAGGGATGAAAAGAGGGGTGAAAACCGGTCTAGAAGGCAGCAAGGCACAACCTTCACACCAGTTGTTACCTAGCAGTGGGATTGAAAGCAAGTTAAGATGTCAGTGTGGTCTAAAGGTGAATATCGTGCAATTATCCGCTACAGTTTTGCTTGTGGATTAACTGTTGACCAGTACCTGGAGGAAATGACTCCTGTGGTGGGGAAAGACTGTCCACATCGGAAAACAATTTTCTGCTGGTACAAAGGGTTCTAGAGGGGAAATTTTGGGGTTGATGACGATCCTTGTTCTGGGCGACCGTCTGAATCGGTGACTGAGGAAAACATTGAAGCTGTGATAAAAATATTGCAGCAAGAGAGGCGGATGACATATTGGCAGGTAGAAGAGTTCCTCCACATCCCTGCACCATTTATCCATTCAGTTCTACACGACTATCTCCATGTTAGAAAGGTTTGTTCCCTTTGGGTACCCAATTCACTTTCAAAGGAACAAAGGGCACATCGAATGAAATGTTGCCAAGAAATGCTAAAGCAGTTCAAAAACGGGACTTCGCGTAATGTGAATAGCATCGTTGCAGGTGACGAAACTTGGCTTTATTATTACGATCTCCCAACAAAATTCCAGAACAATGTGTGGCTGTTTGAAGATGAGGGTACTCGTGTGACTGCAAAAGTCAAGGTCAGTGAAGAAAAGAATGATTGCAGTATTCTTCACTAAACGGGGCATCCTGACTCGGGTTGTGCTAGAAACACAAAGGACAGTTACTGCAAAGTGGTACAGTGAGACTTGTCTGCCTCAGGTCATCCAGGCTCTCGAGCAGTTCTGTCCAAGGTCATGGCTCAACACTTGGGTCTTGCATCACGACAATGCTCCAGCACATCGTGCTAATGTAACAATGGATTTTCCTGCCAGATCAGGGTTGACTGTGCTTGATCACCCTGCGTACAGTCCTGATCTTGCCCCATGTGATTTCGCACTCTTCCCAGGAGTGAAGATGAAGCTGAAAGGGCGGCGTTTTGCATCCGATGAGGAGCTTCTGGCCCCTCTAGGGACACCATGACCTTGACGTTGGTGTGGGGGCTTGTATGGTTTTTGATCCCGTGGGCTGTGCCAGCTCAGGGTTACCCATGCTGGATGGGCCTCGGTGTAGGGCCAGACTAACAAGGTGCCCCCCCCCCCCCGAGTTGCTTGAGAGGGGTCTGTGCTCTTTATTCTTCATCACTATTTCTAGCCTTCTATTCTCACCTTCTTTAATTTCATTACTCCTCCTGTATGGCCACCCTCTCTGCCTCGGGTAGATTAGTCCCCCTGTGGGTGGGGGCGGTAGAATAACACCCACGGTATCCCCTGCCAGTCGTAAGAGGCAACTAAAAGGGGCCTCAGGGGCTCTGAACTTTGGAGCGTGGGTTGGCGACCATGGGGCCCTCAGCTGAGTCCTGGCATTGCTTCCACTTACTTGTGCCAGGCTCCTCACTTTAATCTATCCTATCCGACTTCCCTTGGTCAAATCTTGTTCTTTTCCGACCCCGACACTATTAGGTTTGCGAGGGCTAGGGAGTCTTTCATTTTCATGCCCTTCGTGGTCCTTATCTTTCTTTGGCCGATATCTTCTTTTTTCGAAGTATCGGATCCCTTCCATTTTTTCCTCTGATTAGTGTTATATAGAGGATGGTTGCCTAGTTGTACATCCTCGTAAAACAGTAATCACCATCACCACCATCGGAGCTTCTAGCAGCATGGGATCAAGAGTGAAAATGTAACCAAAGAAAAGTGACAAGAGTTGGTTCAGTGACTGGTTCCGACGTATGGAGAAGTGTATTGAGTGTGGTGGAAATTATTTTGAAAAAGAGAAAAGTGTTCACTCACATTGCAAAACTTTCCTAGTGCCCTTTGTACTTAAGAGAATACGCTGTAATCATAGTAGTATAATCTCTTTTCGACAAAAGCACTGTATTGTATTGAACAGGTGGACTTACAATATTGTAATAATATTTGAGACAAAAGCACTGCCATACAATAACTACCAAGTATGATCCTATTCTCGTGTCATCTAATATCATAATTATTCCATCTTTCCTCGATACACCTTTATATCTTTTACATTTCCATATTTATTCTATTCAACTCTGTCACTTTGTAGACTATGCCTTTCACCTCTCATATCTTTTTAATACCTCTCATTCTTCATAACATTTAGCTTTCCTAGATGTTATTGCTTCTACACTTGCCCATAATTCACATAGGATCTATTCCTTCTTTGTATTAAGCCATCGTCGTGTCTATTAATATTATTATATCCTAGAACCCATCTTAATTTCATACAGCATGTAATCTCTCCAATACTCTCTGAATGACAACAACATAGACCTTCAGTATGATTTGGGATCATTCATTTATTTAGCTTCCATAGACTGTACAATTACATATTTTGAAATATGCCAACAGTATAGGAGTTGTCAAGTGATTTCCTAATACAAACAGTAATATATGCACAACAATGAACATTTTGAAAAAGAAGAAAAACAGAAACACCAAATACCTCAATGTTAGGACAGCACATCTTAATTTTTTAAAATAATATTAATAACCAATATTTAGAAGACAAAATAAAAAATATATTGGCGTGGTGTTAATAATATGAACATAGTCATTGTGACATTAACATATTTTTAGGGCTATATACTAGATATTAAGAAAATTTACAAGTTAATAAGTAGTAGCATCATTGCCAGCACTTCATCATGTATTCTTCTGTACTGTAGAAGCAGCTACTCAGCAGGAGATTTTTTAAAGCTGTGGTAAATGAACTGATGGGACTAATATCTTTAACCTTATTTGGAAGCTTATTATACAATCTGATTCCAACAGAGTCTACATGTCTCAAGGCAATGGTTTTACTCTTGTGCTCGATAAAAATATTATTTCTTGTTCGCGTCTGGTAATTGTGATTGTCAAAATTCTTTCTGAAGTGATCAATTTTTTTTTTCACGTGTAGAATGGCATTGCATGATGTATATGCTTGGTACTGGGGTATCCTTAGTCTCTTAAATAATGGTCTGCAATGATCTAACCTGTTACGTCTCAATATAATTCTGATAGTTCGTTTCTGTATTCGAAAAATATCAAGATTTAATTTGTAGCAGCCCCAGAGACCAATAGCTTAAGTGATGACTGAATGGAAATATCCAAAATATGCTATTCTAACATATTCTTTACTACAACTTTTAGACAAAATCTTTAAGGCAAAACAAACAGAACTCAGAGACTTCCCTATTTTTTTAATACGACAATCCCATCTTAATTTTTTATCTATATGGACACCTAAAAATTTTGTGGTCAACGTATTTTCAATTGCATTTGCATTTAATATAAGGTTGTGTTTTTTTTTTTTTTTTTTTGCAGTTTTGTCATGGTAGTTAGATGCCTTGAATTCCATGTATTGGATCTTTTTAAAGTTCAATGTTAATTTGTTTTTCCTGAACCATGATTCTAACTTACACAGGACTATATTCTGTAGTTTCTATAGACGTAGGGTCAGGATTATTAATAATTATGTTTGTATCATCAGCATACAGAACTGCTGTTTCTACTTGATTATTGTGAGGAAGATCATTCACATAGATCAAGTAAAGAACAGGCCCCTAACTCCAGTCTGATATAATTTGTGCAACAATATTTCATGTTCAACAGTATCTGAAGTCTTTGAAGGTCAAGAAATAGTCCTATCACAATTTCATCATTATCAAGAGCATTTACGACCAACTGTGTAAAATGTGATAAAGCAGACAAAGTACTTCTGCCAGCTCTGAACCAGTGTTGTGCATTATTTAACAAGTTACATTTGATTAAAAATTTAGTAAGCCGATCTTTCATAGCACATTCAAATATTTTTGATGTAACAGTAAGTATTGATATTGGTCTATAGTTATGTAAATCGTGTAAGTTTCCACTTTTAAAGACTGGGATAACTTTAGCTATTTTTAGGAGATTAGGAAACTGACCACTAGAAAATGATTCATTGATGAGATAAGTTAAAAGGCTGTACCAGATAGGGAGCACATTTTTTAATGAGTTTTGTGGGAACTTCATCTACACCTGTGGAAGTTTTGTTCTTCAAAGATTGTATGATTTTAAAAACTTTCAGTTCTGTTACTGGAGTTAACTGCATAGAGTTTTGCACAAAGGCTGGGAGTTCTGGTAATACATCTGATTTATTTGCATTTTCAAGTTTGTATGGTAGGGATAGAAAGAAATCATTTATATAATTAGCCAAATGATGAGGGTCATTCATTTGTATTCCCTTATCATTTTTTAAGGCAGCAACTTTATTTCCAACTGCGTGTCTGTTGGTTTCTCCCTTGATTACCTTCCATATGGTTCGTGATTTATTGCACGACTCTCTTGTTAATGTGCATTATCTTAGCCACCCTAAGAACTCTCGATAGACTGATTTGTAGTTTTTAACATACTTACAAGAAACCCGGTCACAACTCTGCTGTGCTAATCTACTTAGTAATTTACATTTTTGACTTGAAATCAGTATACCCTTCGTGATCCATGGCTTTTTTGAAGATTCATTAATTACTGCAAGTTTTTTTGGAAAATGTCATTCAAATTGCGTTAAAAAATGCTTAAAAAGGTTCTATACTTTTGGTCAATGCTATGACCGAATGTTATTGGACTCCAGGTCTGAAGTTTAAGGCTTTCAATGAAACTGCCACATGCAGCTGCAGAGAAAAAACGAGTTAATTATGCTTGCTTCATTTTGGTTGAATGCTTGCTAGCATTCTCAAATTCTAGTTGTAAAATTTGAGCATGATAATCTGGTAATCCAAAATTTATATTGGACATTTGCATTTTGAACAATGGAAATTAATACAAATGTTGTCTTATCGTTGTAGCTGAGGTGGCAGTTACCCAGGTGGGTGTAAAAATTAAGTGTTTTAGATTACAGCTTTGAAGAACATGCAGTAGTTGTGATGTTGATGGAAGGTTTTCTTCAGCAAAATCTATGTTAAAATCACCACAAAGTATTACTTCTGCGCTGCTATTCCTACTGAAAATGTTATGAAGAACTTGATCTAATTTCCCTAAGAAAATCTCCACATCAGCATCCGGTGAACGGTACACGGTTAACAGAATTGCCCTTTTACCATAGGGAAGCTTAAATTCCACTGAAGTTAGTTCAAATTATGCACTTCAAGATCCTTCCTTTCTTTACATTCAACTCCTGACTTCTATCTATTCGTAACACATTCTCCTATGGCATAGAAACCGTGGTAAGAGTGAAATTCGTTTATACCTATGTTCTTTCCTACACCAATATACATTGATTAGCACAAAAATCATTTGTAAGTTGACGTGAAATAGGTTAGCTTTGATGATCAAGTTTGGCACATTGATTATAATTATGCCACTTGCAATTAAGGTACTGACATTATTATTCACAAAATGATACATAAACTTTTGAAAAACAAACTTATCTCGCTTCCTCCGCCTTTATGGGATGCTCTCTTCTCTTCAGCTGCTACATGCGACCCTTGTGGCTGGTAGCTGCTCCTCCGAGTGTCATCTCTGATCACGGTCGATCATCTTGAGCTAAATTATGCAATCTTGGGCAGTCCATTCTCTCATCTTAAAATGATTCCATGGTGACAAGCTCGTTCATGAAATCATAAGATACAATTTGTATTAAATAATATATGTTTATGCCGTTCATTACATTTCTATACACTTATTTCTCCAACTATTTGTGGTGAATATATGATTTCTGAGTATTGAATTTGATTTTCTTGGCTAATATGAATATTACACACTTGGTTTAACTCTTCTCTTGGTGGATTGCCTGAAGTTGCGTATAGCGCTCACGTTTTCTTCTGATGTTACGGATCAATTTTTCTGGAATTTTAGAATTTTCTCCACGTAATTTTCGCTGTTTATAGGCAATTTGATTAGAGATTCTTGTTAGTCTTCTCTGAGATGAGTTTCCTGGTTCTAAAGCGATGATTCAATACGATATTTTATCCTTCCAGCTTACTTGCATTATCTCTAAAGAAAAATAGCGATTCAGAAGTAATTTTCTTTCTTTTGTTGTTCCAATAATCCAAATCCCGCTTCGTGGTCTTTTACATGGCCATTGCGATTCTATGCCTTCTGCTATGATGTCGGTCTGGACTTCAGTGACATTTTAAGTTCATTTATTCTGTTTAACTTCGCTGCCAGCACTCGCATCTTTGTTTCATTTAATTTCCACTTTAGGGATAGCGTAATGGTACAATACTTTTAAAAGTAAAATAAAATAAGTCTCGTCAATTGAGGACAAAATATATAGATCAGTCTCCAGGATGATACTTTGAGCGGACAAAATTCACAAAATTGATTAACATTGCTATACAAAACAATTGCACTTCAGAATAAAAGCTTGAAACTTGGCGGTTCGTTAATCACCAGTGAAAAAGTCACTTGGGTAAGATTCTTTCCATACCTCCGGACTATTCCTATAGGCCTACTCTAAATTGTCGAACTAATGTGGTCTCAAGTGAAGGGATGTTGAGAGAGACAAAATATTTGACATTATCAATGATCGGGCGAGTTGGCTGTGCGGTTAGGGGTGTGCGGCTGTGAGCTTGCATCCAGGAGACAATGGGTTCGAATCCCGCTGTCGGCAGCCCTGAAGATAGTTTTCCATGGCTTCCCATTTTCACCTTAAGGCTACGGCCGTTTCCTTCCAGCTTCTAGGCCTTTCCTATCCCATCGTCTCCATAAGACCTGCCTGTGTCGGTGCTACGTAAAGTCACTAGATATAAAGTGGTTAAGGACGGTTTTGTTTACCTTTGTCCCAAGGATTGGCAGAGCGCTGTGCAACATGTGCAGAAGGAAATAAAGAACTTAAATCTCTTTTCAGCATATATTGAACATGATGTAATACATAAAGTTTATTTTGAGTACAGTGCTGTCATGAGAATTAGTTGAATTAGCCCCCAGTGGTGAAACTTGCATGCATTGTATTGTGTTGGCCGCAATGCCAGACCAGTAAATCCTTTTTCAACAGAAAAAATATGACTTAGACCACCAAGCTTTGTTTCGAGCATCTGACACGAAATCTGAAGGTTGCGGTCTCTCGGTTTTTGTTCTGTACTTACAACTTCGACGTGTACTGAACATAACCTACTGCATCAGAAGTTTACAGTACAATGTGGTTGTGAAAATAATTGACAGTCGAAAGCATTTTTAATAGAAGGGAGACTTTCATGTTATTGAAAATATCATATGAACTAATAAGAGTAACAAAACATGACAACACAGCCTTTTGAAAGTTGATCAACAAATGCTGAAGGTGACAATTTGAGGAGTTTGTTGCTTGAAAGTATGGTGGTAGTATTTTTATACTGGCACTGCCCCTAAAATTTCAATTTATGGCACAGGGATTCACTCTCTCCTTGATTTTGCAAGGCAAGTGCTTTACAGTGCTACACTGAAGATCTAAATACCAAGACAAACTTGAAGCTAAATCTTGTGCAAGTAAGACTGAAACTATAAATTAGTAAGCATTTTTGGTTTTGAAATGTCATTTAATCCCCTCTCCCCCCATCTCTCTCTCCAAAATTTCATAACAAAATGGTCCCTCTGCTGGTACACTAATCATGTTTAAGAATTTGGTTTTTCAGAACTGAAGTAATTGAAGTTTCAGGCTGCATTTTTAGGCATGGCACTACAGCTTTGAAGGGCCTTGGCCTACCAAGCGACCACTGCTCAGTTCGTAGGCCTGCAGATTACGAGGTGTCGTGTGGTTAGCACGACAGATATTCTTGGCCGTTATTCTTGGCTTTCTAGACCAGGGCCGCTATCTCACAGTCAGATAGCTCCTCAATTCTAATCACGTAGGCTGAGTTGACCTCGAACCAGCCCTCAGGTCCAGGTAAAAATCCCTGACCTGCCTGGGAATCGAACCCGAGACCTCCAGGTGAGAGACAGGCACGCTACCCCTACACCACGGGCCCGGCTACATTTTTAGGGATTTTCTTAATACGTATTGGTTATACGGACGGCATATCCTGAAAACTCTTGTACAACCTTTTTTCTTTTTCTGTATGCAGCATTTCACTGGCTTAGTGTTCACTGAAAACCTTTTGGTAATATTCGGAAAGTTATACCGCCGGTTTCACCAAGCTTTGTCCTAATATGCTTGATGCCTGTCAAAAATGACTACCCGTTTCTTTTTGACGCTTCGTCAAAACCTTTTATATTTCATCATCACTAGTGAGCTGGAATAGACACTCCGTTTATTTTTACACGATCTCGCATTTCGAAACGTTACATTGCGATATGAGTTTTATCGTTTGTTCTGATTGCCATTTCTCGATTAATAATTGAAGTACTGAGCCGTGGTTGGAAATAGAATTGGTTGGTAATTTAATTTCCTGTTATAAGAGTGGTCTCAAAAATGGAAGATGATGATGATGATAATAATAATTTATTTATTTATTTATTTATTTATTTATTTATTTATTTATTTATTTACAGAGTTTACGCCCACATTGGAGCACTTAAATCAGATTACAACAAATTTGTCTTCCTTTTCTTCTCCCAAAAAAGTCTTGAGTCTGGTTGACCTGGCTGCCCTCTCCGCATCCGTTATAACATATTGTTTCCTCTGTACAGTGGTCAGAGGAAGCCTGATGCATTTATTCTTCAAAATACTTTTCTCGCCTCTGTTTTCTATGGTTTGGATGGTAATATTCAACTCGATGATGATGATGATAATAATAATAATAATAATAATAATAATTCGTCAAAGAAGAGAGGATCCAGATTCTCTGAAGACGAGAAGAGTTTGTTCGTGAGTCTTGTTGCCAAAAGGAAAGAGTAATCAAAAACAAAAAACCGATGGCGTAACGTTGCGTGATAAAGAGAAAGCATGGATAGACCTTGCAAATTGTTTAAATTCTCATGAATTTGTTTGTAAAAGGTCAGTGAAACAATTGAAAATGTTTTATAACAACTTCAAAAGAAGGGCTAAGCAAAAAAGATGCCAAGTTAAGGTGAATGTGTTTAAAACTGGAGGTGGAGTTGCTGTAACCCCTTCATTAGACCAAACATCACAGTTGCTAAAAATAATCAGGGACCAAGAAGAGCCTCTTCTCAACAACTTTGATAGCGATTCTGCATACATAAGCCTAACCACATCCAATAGCAACACTATTGAACCATGCAATGTATTGGTGACATTTGGAGAATAAAGTACAGAGATCCTTATCCCTTCCAGTGAAGGAACGGTCCCAAATACAATCCATAACCTTCCACCATCAACTAGCGGTAGCAAGATGTTGTGGGCATCAAGAAACCGGGCTTCTTTTAAGAAGACAAAGAAATCAGAAGCATTGAAAGCCCGTGAAAAAGTTATTGCATTGTCAGGAGCAAGAAGGAATCTTTGAATGAACAGTGTCGGAGGCAAAACTTCACATGCCTTGAAGGCCAATGCAATTTGGCTGAAAGCTTGGCTTTATATATATATATATATGTAGTGGCTTTAATCCAGTTCATTTATATCTTTATGTCTAAAATAGCCCATTCTTGAATGAACAATGTCGGGGCTGACTTACCTAGACATGCTTACAGTATGGCTGTTACCCCAGTTGATTGACGACCGGATGGTGCACCACCTCATTTCCACAAGGAGATCAAAGCGGTCTAAACCAAGAACTACCACAACGATGGGTAGGACGGGGAACGGATTGTGATCAGATGCTCTTACCCTTGCTACCACATTCACCAGATTGAACAGATTTCCTGCTGTGGGAATATGTTAAAGATAGTGTTTTTCTCCTCTCCTGTGAATGTACTGGAAATAAAGCAGCGCATCCGAGATGTTTTCCTAAACATTGCCACTATGTTGGGGCGTGTGTGGGAAGAGAGGGTCTGTCGAGTAGATGTGTGTACAGTAACAGAAGGCGCCCATATTGAGCATTTGTAATGTATGTAAAAAAAACTGAGTTACAGTATACAATAAAGCAAAGATTCGTATTCCTACGTCAATTGCACTGTGTTATGATTTTTTGAAACCCTGACAATCATTTTGAATAACCCTGTATTATCAGTGATGCAAATTGCTAATACTATGAACAAGTGTGAGGAATTATGATTGTAGTAGTCCTCTGCTACTAAGTTGATGGAAATTTTCAGCTAATTACATTATCGGCATTTGACATTCTGTTCATTGTTGTACCATTATGTGCTTTGTTCGCTACCTTCACTGTATCAACAACATCGCAATATCTATTTTCAATTTCAATTAGTCTTGCTTTTTTCTCATTTGGGTCTGGGAATGGGAACAAGACATAAGCGTGGTTGCACGAGGTGTATTTGAGCCACTTACATGCGGTCCAAGAGCTGCAGTTGAATATACGGGTCGTATTCAAGAACAAACTTGTTGAGTGGATTCTTCTAAGTCTGCTTTGATAGGAAAGTCTAACTTAGCTTTGTCTGTTTCATAGGCTCTGCTTTTGTCCAGACTTTGGCTGAAGTCGACTTTGCAAAGTCAAGATTTTATGAACTTTACTTGGGTTTGGCAATGATTATGCCTGTAATAATAGAAGAGTAGCTTCCGTCAAGCACTTTAAGTTATTTTTGATCAGGCTTAGCGTATTGGAAATTTTTGTTCTTTCTTTTCCCCTATCATAGAAGAAAATAAGATTTTCAACTTGTGAAAACATGGCAAACAGAGTCCTTTCCCTGGCAATCAGTACAGATACCCTTCCAATTATTCTGACAGTTGGTGGCTTATACTTCATAAGTCAGCAGAAACTAGTTGAAAATTGCCTATAACTAGGTAGAACATTGCTCATATTCATTTAACGTAACTTCAATCAGTTACATGTAGAAGCATAATTCATGTTTACCCGTGCCATAAAATCTTAGAGCAAGTAGCATTGTATCATTGGAAGAATGGGTAGTCCTCTTTGATTTTCAATCTTTAGTGCACATTAAACTTCGTGAAGATGTCTAACGCACTTCGTTTATCAAATCTGTACCTAATTTTGAATTTGCTATTCCTGTAAAACTCGATTGGGTTTTGCGCATCTCGTATAACTCGAGTATGTGAGGCTTGTATAATCTCCTGGACATATTCAAAATCTTCCAGAAACTGGATTATGTTTAGGATGTCTGCCATTGTATTATCCTCTGCAATTGACTTTGTGAAGTCGAAGTATGGACCATTACTGACTTTGAAACTAAGTCTCGGCCAAAGTCTTTGATGGGTACCAAGTTGACTTTGCCTCAAAGTTTTGTTTTAATATGACCCTAAATTGCACATAAAGAACACCATTGCAAATTTTAAATGGCTTTCACAGTATGGTCCAGACAAATAAATGGTGAGTAGAGAATATCTGAATATTATTACTCGAGGGAGAAGAGCTTGAAGGACCGGGCAAAATGAGTCGTGTAAGGCCCAAAGGGCTGTTACCCGTTGCAGTCACCATCATCTGAAATTTTCTTCACGACAGATGCATCTGTTTGATGGACCATTGGAAGATGTCTGAAAAAGCAAAGAAAGTAGATAACATTGTACAAGAGCATAGGATTCACAATATCACAGCACGGCTAATGCCAAGTTGCTTTTCAATGTTTGACCAGCTTGGCATATCACATGTTACCTGTTTATTAGAGGGACTCTGTTAGTTGTTTGTATCTCCAGTGTCAGAGTGGGAAAAGTGGGTGATCTCTCACTGTTTGATTAGACGTTAAGTTGTGATGGCTTGGTGCCTTGGTACCAGAATCTGTGAAATAGTGTGGCGTGTTGCCTGCTCTTGTGCTGCTATTGTGAGCCCATGTCGAAACTAGTAATCCTGGAAAAATTATGCCACTTACTCCAGCCATGTCTCATTGATGCCAGAGGCACTGGAAACTATTGCACATCTTCAGGATGGCAGTTTGAGAAATCGCAGAGAGTTTATCTGGGCAATGTTTTGCATGACACGGTTCAGTGAACACTGCATGGAACTATGGAACCGAAGACACAGTTGTATCCAAACAATGACTGCACTCCATCAATGGCAATGTTTGAGATGGGCAGGGAATCGTCATTGGACTGTGGATGATGGGAAAAAGATTGCCTGGTCTGGTGGATCCAGATTCCTGGTTCACGATATCGATGCCAAGCAAGTGTACGCCAATTGCTATCGGAGGCTGTGGCACCTGGTTGTACACTGACCGCGCTCCCTACTGGTGATAACCACTTCAAACACACTGGTAGGATTGTGGTAGACTGGTTTGGGGAACATGACAGTGAATAAGCTTTAATGCTGAGGCCCTGAGATGGACCGGATTAGGATCTGATTGAACATTTATGGTTCGACTTGTAGAAGTGGGTTTGTGTTACATCACATCTGCCCCACAGTGTGTGCCAACTGGAAAGCTGCTGTTGTGCTTGTGGAATGAAATGCCCTAAGATACTTTCTGCCACATTGATGCATCTCTACCACGAACCTACTACGCTGGCGTAGCAGGGGGAGAGGTGATACTCCCACGTGGCACGTCCCAGGTGGCGGATAGGGGGGTCCTAACCGGCTTGCCGACGGACTTGAGAGAAATAAAATACCTCTCGTGGACCAAACACACAACCCCCTGTGTGTGGGGGGGACGGCGACGAAGAATACACCCACGGTATCCCCTGCCTGTCGTGAGAGGCGACTAAAAGGGACGACCAAGGGATGATTGGATTGGAATCGTGAAACTACTTGTGATTAGTACCACCACGCGGGGAACACCGTGGGCCGCTATTACTTGCGCGTAGTACCACTATGTTAGGTACGAAATACGTTTGTGATTAGTAGCAATCGGGAGCACCGTGCGGTCAGGCTTTTGCGGTACCTGTGATTAGTAGCACTATATGAGCGACACCAGGGTTGTGGCTTGCCTATGATTAGTACCCACTATATAAGGAACACCACGGGATAGTACGAGTCCCTGTGGTTAGTACACTTATGTGATGGACACCATAGGTTTGCGTTACCTGTAAATGGCGCCGCTATGTGTGAAACACCATAGGTCTGTATTACATGTGCGAATTTCATTACCTGTGAGTAGTACCATAATGTATGTAATACCGCGAGTCTACAATACTTTTGATTAGTACCGCAGCATGTCAAATACCATGTTTATACTTTGCAAGCGATAAGTACCATTATGAGAGGCCGATGGTCTATATTTTGGACCCCTTTAACTTGCAAGGATCATTGATTCAGTATTGAGCTATAGAAGCAGTCCCTTGGTCAGTATTACTATTGTTTTCCGTCAGTTTCTGAGACTAAGGCATTGCGGGTCTGCTCCACTGATTGTTTTTAACTTCATATCCATCCGTTCATTTTTCATCCCCACGCTTTGAATTCTGGTCAGTGGAGGATTTTGAATTTTTATTTTGTCATTGCATTTCGTCTCATTTCGTACCATCAGGGGCCGATGTTAGGCCCCTTACAACAACAATCATCATCATCGATGCATCGCTAAGTGGCTGCTGTTCTTCATGTTGAAAGTAGTCGTTCGCCATATTAGATGATCATTATGTAATGACCCTTTGGTGTGTAACCATACACAGTGTTAAGAACGGTTGAGTAAATATTACAAAACTTGTAATATATAGTTCCTGCACCATGTAAAATGTTTCATTAAAAGGAAACCAATGAACATATGCAGCAGTAGTGGTAATCATACGGCTGTGTGCAGGCATTTTAATTTGATGCCACCTGGCTGCCTGCTCGTCAGTTTTGATGTGCTGTAGGCCTTCTAGATGTCAGAGTAAACCGAACCTCCCTCGGGCATCTAGGGATAGAGTTTGAATGAATTTTGTTGGGTAAACAGCATATGTATCACTAGACATCTTTTTACATGCTGACATCATATGAATGGATGAAAACCATAACGGTATAAGTGACATTTTTTTAAAAATGAGTGAAGTGCAGGATGTAACTCCGGTAGGATGTATCCTTTCACCAGCAAAGAGATACAAGTGATAGCGGTAATATTCTGCGCTCTAGTGATGGGTGGTATAACTACAAATGGCATGCTTTATATGGGTGGTGACAATGTTTAAATGCCTTTTTCTCTGAATGACCAAAATGCTACTTATACCGTTATGGTTTTCATCCATTCATATGACTTGGAGAGTCGAGTGGACTTCTTTCTATAATCTATCAGCTTCATTGTCCGTATTGATAGTTTGACCACAAAAGTATGAAGGATGAGAGTTACCCACCTAAGCAGTACTTTATTATACAAAGTGTCTAATAATTTAAATTACATAAAAACACAGTACAGTACCAGTTTCGACCTGTTAAATAGGTTGTCAGCTGTTGATGAACCTGCTTATTCAATAGCGACTGTACAGAATAAAACATTACTGAGATTGAACAAATGCCACTATCCTAGTGAAATGCAATGCTGAATGTCTAAATATATATACATATGGTACAGTTTTTGAAGTTAAGAGGCTTTAACTTCCTAGAGTCCCATGAGTGCCACATATTCCAAAAAATGTTATATTATGCTATAATGTTATAAACAATAAACAATTCTTAAAGTTCGAAGAGTCACTGATTTCATTGTGTCAAGTTCAAATATCTTATGCTGCAATGCCAGCATTATGTCCAACGGTAGTGCAGGGTAGATACAAAACTGCATTGTCGGGACGCAAATGTGCGGGGAACACTATGTGCACAACTGTTGTATATAATGCTGGCATGGCAGCATAAGATATTTGAACATGACGCAATGATATCATTGACTCTTTAACTCTCTTGGTGCCAAGCGGTAGTGCGAGCATCCGCCTTTTAAATTGCCAGAGCCGATCTGATCGGCCGTTAACAATCCAGTCGGAAGTTGCCAGAGCCGATTACATCGGCCGGCTTAAAATTCTATGATATACGTAATTTTGAGGCAACCTATAGTGACGTGCTTAGTTTTGTTACAACCTGTAGTAAAGGGGCTACACGTTATTGTGTGCCTGGCCTTGCTTTGGTAGTTCTAAGAGGGTGTTATAACTTTCACAAGAGTCGTTTCCTGTGTTAACATATACCGCTAACCGGTCAGTAAGAGATTGCTCCTTGCAGTGAGGGGATTTGTGACAGGAGCTTGTTGTTCACGTGATAATTTTTCAGCAGGTATTGATGACAATAAATTAATGCAGTATTTAGAACAGTGCGAAGTAAACGGTGATGATTTATCGGATAGTGATAAGAATTTAGGTCAGAGAGTAGCGACGAAATTATACCGGACACGTCCGCAGAATCACCGCAGCTAAAGAAGAGACGTTTAATTGTGTCTAACGGCACTAAAGCTACTCTGAATATGGTGGTAGATGAAACTAGTGATAACGAATATGATGATGATGTGTCTGGAGAACATTTTGTGGAAATTTGTCCCAATAAAACCGACAACATTCCTCAACCTCCTGTCTCCTTCAAGGAAGTTCTTGGACATAAACATGCCCTACCGTCTGATTCTCTGCCCATATCATACTTCAATTTACTTTTCACTTACTCTCTGGTAAACTTATAGACACATATAGTCCTCTACCATTACCTAAATGCCGGTCTCCGCGGGCCAAGTGTAGCGTGCCTGCCTCTCACCCGGAGGTCATGGGTTCGATTCCCGCCCAGGTCAAGTATTTTCGCCTGGTCCTGACGGTTGGTGCGAGGTTCACTCAATCTATGTGACCCTAAGCGATTGCAATTGAGAAGATATCTGAGGGTGAGAGGGCGACTCCGGTCTGGAAAACCAAGAATAATTACTGAGAGGATCCGTCTCACTGACCATGATTCACCTCGTTAACTGGAGGTACCGAACTGAGGAGCGGTCGCTTAGTAAGTCAAAGAAAATCACGGCTTTAGTGCCATACATTTCTTAATTTCGTAAATTCTGTTGTATTGTAAAATTATTTTTCTAATATATACTACAACCAAAACGAGAAACTATTTTTTCTGAAAACTATAATATCAACTACTGTTTTTTACTTATTTAATAATTCAGAATTAATTTAATACTGTGTTGTCCGCACGTAGAAAATTTGTTGTCAGTATTTGCCAAACATCGATACATACACGCGAATTTTATCGGTGAGTAAAATTGTCTTGCTTTTATTAGTGACATATGTTTGAATTTTTATTTTTTACGTTTTTATTTTTCTTGTTCAAATTAGTTATTCTATAGAATTGTACTTAGAAATACATTATACATAATTACGTATATTCTTTTGTATCGTAAATTATTTTTTCAAAGTAGATATTGAGAGAGAAAGTGCGAAAATATTTTTCTCTTCCTAAAAATAAACGTTATCGACAACTATAAATCAACAATAAAACGTCTTTGACTCTTTATATCATTCCAGACCAGTTCCTTATTCTACGTAGTCAATATATAGAAAATTTCATGCCGGTATTTGCTACACACTGGCAGATATACGCGAATTTTAAAATACATGTATTTCCACTGAAAACGGCCTGGCACTTTACAGTAGTAGAGTGGAGGCGGAGCTCTGGCCTCTTCCAGCTGACGGGGAGCGGCCGACCAGATCGGCTCTTGGCTCCAAAAGGGTTATTTTTTTTTTTGCTAGGGGCTTTACGTCGCACCGACACAGATAGGTCTTATGGCGACGATGGGATAGGAAAGGCCTGGGAATTGGAAGGAAGCGGCCGTGGCCTTAATTAAGGTACAGCCCCAGCATTTGCCTGGTGTGAAAATGGGAAACCACGGAAAACCATCTTCAGGGCTGCCGATAGTGGGATTCGAACCTACTATCTCCCGGATGCAAGCTCACAGCCGCGCGCCTCTACGCGCACGGCCAACTCGCCCGGTCCAAAAGGGTTAAACGTAGGAATTGTTTCCTGTTTTTAACATTATAGCATAATATAATTTTTTTTTAAATATGTGGCACTCATGGGACTCTAGGAAGTTAAAGCCTTTTAACTTCAAAAACTGTCCCATGTGTATATATTTAGACATTAAGCATTGCATTGTACCAGGATAGTGGCACTTGTTTAATCTCAGTAATGATTTATTCTGTACAGTCGCTATTGAATAAGCAGGTTCATAAACAGCTGACGATGACCTATGACCTATAACTAGGTCAAAACCGGTACTGTGTTTTTATGTGATTTAAATTATTAGACACTTTGTATAATAAAATATTGATTAGGTGGTTAACTCTCATCCTTCATACTTTTGTGGACTCCTTTCTGCTCTGCACATTTCGGACTACTACTGCTGGGTTTGAACTTGCTATCTTGGGACCCAGGGGCAGACTGCAACTAATCCATAGAGGGAGCTATTTATTTATGCCATCACATTACGTTCTTCGCAAAGTGCTTTGGTTATACCATGTTTAGGTGTGATGATCCCATTTCATGGCATCAGTGAACCCCAAAATCACATACCAGATATGAAGAATCGAAATCAAGCAGATGCCGTTCATACCATCAAACATGGCATGTAGTCATGATGTAATTAGCCCTTCAAGCCGGTATTAAAAATTAGCCAAAGTTTTACCCTACTGTGGTAATAAATTTTAGATATATATCACAATTTTACATACTGTCACAAACATTGCTGGCCCCATGGTGTAGGGGTTGCATGCCTGCCTGTTACCTGGAGGCCCCGGGTTCAATTCCTGGCCAAGTCAGGGATTTTTACCTGGATCTGTGGGCTGGTTCATGGTCCACTCAGCCTATGTGATTACAATTGAGGAGCTATCTGGCGGTGAGATAGCGGCCCCAGTCTAGAAAGCCAAGAATAGAGGCCGAGAAGATTCGTCGTGCTGACCGCACGAAACCTTGTAATCTGCGGGCCTTTGGGCTGAGCAGTGGTTGCTTGGTAGGGCAAGGCCTTTCAAGGGCTGTAGTGCCATGGGTTTAGTTAGGTTAGTCAAAAACATTGGTATAACTTCTAAACGACTTGTCTGATTTTGTTCAAGATAAGTGGATACTCGGTTCATATCATGCAGATGTATTTACATACAAAAAAGTGGCATGCAAAGTAAAAAAAAGCCTAGGCCTAATTACCTTCTTGTTGGAATAAAATTCAAATCAACAGGTGTCTATGACCACTCGGGCGAGCATTCACTTATGTCACTATCATTATGTACGTACGAGGGGGGGGGGTTAAAATATAAACAGGATTTTATTTTTTAAATTCTTGTTGGAATAAAATTCAAATCAACAGGTGTCTATGACCACTCGGGCGAGCATTCACTTATGTCACTATCATTATGTACGTACGAGGGGGGGGGGGGTTAAAATATAAACAGTATTTTACTTTTTAAATTCATTTATTGAAAAGAACAAGGCAATTACAATTTATTTTTCCAGTTTCCTACTTTGGAAGTGCATTTGTCCCAGCGTATGGGCAGCTTTTTGATGTCCTCATTGTATAAAGAACGGGGTCGCTTCACCAGCCAGTTGTGCACAAAGTCTTCCACACTCGTCATCTTCAAATCATTGCCGGTCTTTAAGTGGCCCGAACAAATGGAAATCGCTGGGCTATGAGTCCAGGCTGTAAGGAGGATGATCAAGTGTAGTCTAGTGCATTTCCTGTAGCTTGGAGACAGAGCTGCTGTATGGGGGGCCGCGCATTGTCGTGGAGGAGGATGACCTGTCGAATCGGTTGGTCTCGTCTTTATAAATAATAACTCTTCTTTTGCGGCGATATGCAACCCTCGACTGGTTCAGCAGCTCGCAATTGTAAGCGCATTGATTGTGCATCGCTTGTGCAAAGAAATCAATCGGCAAAATGCCTCGCCGATTGAAAAAAACTGTTGCAAGAACCTTACCAGCTGACAGTAGAGTCTCGGCTTTCACTGGTGCTGCCTCCCCTTTCCTCCACCACCTCTTACTGGCTTGTTTGGATTCGGGAGTGTAGTGGTGGACCCATGTTTTGTCGCAGGCGACGATCCGACTCAAAAATGCATTCAGATTTTCGGTCAAAAGCCGAGGGACCCATCTGGAACACACTTTACCGAATTGTAGGTCATTTGTGATGATTGCTTGACAGCTCCTATAACAGATTCCAATTTGTTCTGCAATTTCTGATACTGTCGATCGTCATCAATAAGGTCTTTAACCGTACGAATGTTTTCGTCTGTAATGCTGGTCCGAGGAAGCAATTGTTGCTGATTTTCCACATGTTCTCGTCCTTGACACTGTTTGATTACCAAACTGTGCAGTGAATCTCTGGCAAATATCTACCGCTGTAACTCCTACACGAGCAAGAAATTTTATAATTATGCGTTGTGCAGAGGAGGGGTGCACCTGTTGCTCAGACATTGTGAGCATTACTGACGAAACGGCGGAAAATATCTAACAGCACGCTATCCCCGCTCCTACCGGTCCTGCCTAAGCATAGCAGAAGTGCAGGGTCAGTCCTACCAACTGTTGATGTTCAGGAACAAAAATCCTGTTTATATTTGATCGACCTTCGTAACACGTAATTTCCTGCTGTGCATAATGATCACTAACACTTTCATTATCACTTCGATTATTCTCATCACTACTTTTACCTAGTATGCGTTCGAGAGCTGCATTAGATAAATGAAGACCATACGAGGATGCTGCCATGTTTACAATGATTGACATTGATGAAGCAAATTCTTTTTACGCTAACACAATGCCGCATTATGGTAGAGATACTTCCCTCCATAAAATGATACCCTGTGCTGCGAGCCGTGTTAAAAGTTCACTTTGACAACCAACAGATGGCATGCAGGTGTACATCTAAAACATTGATAGCCTAGTCTGTACAGGTATACATCAAACTGCTCCTGGCTTCTGTTTTGTAGGCACGTACATGTCAAACCAGGTTGAGCGGTTAGTTAAGTGTCTATAACCCAATAGTTTTTAGACAAATCACAGGCCTACTGGGTAACCTAGAATAGAATTCACCACTGCATACACCGTCACAGCTTTATAGATTATGTAACAGGGCATAGATAAGAGAGGTGTGGTAGAACTGGACGTCCTAGTCGCTCATTGACACATTTGTAAAGACCCATGGGTGATTGCTTGAGTATTCAGCACAAACCACATTCAACTTCGCTAGCCATTAGCCTACTACATGCTGCTCATCACACATTGCGATGTGGCATCAACACTCTTGAGATTTCGTGACACCTTGCACGAGCGATAGGTCGTAGTATTTAGAAATCTTGACATCCCATCACTCTCCTTGTAAAATATCTACTCCTTATTAACTCCGATGCCTGTGTTTTCTGAGGTATACTTCATTGTAAAGGTTGTCAGCAACACCATAAACACCAAGAACTAATAATGCTCTCTGAGAAACAAGCTTATCCACATATCCACAGTGGATAGAATTTCTTCATTTTGATTGTTTTGGAAAGAGTAATGCTAAGTGCTCTTCATTTTTTAATCTGGAATAGACAACCTTATTGCCTATGAGGTATGGGAGTGATGTGGACCCAGTCTTTTAACAGACTAGGGACTCCTTGAAAATTACATTCTGATATTCATTAATGCAGTAGAATCTAGATAATCCAACGTAATTGGGTGGGAAGGTACCTCAGATTTGGAACAAGTTGGACTACATTGAGCAACGTAGGGAATATTGTGAAACATGAACAGATCTGCATTGTTTGATGCTAAGGTCGTGTATTGTCATTTCTTACACTGTTGTGGCATCGATTAAGGTTATTAAGAACTCCTTAATTGACTTCTGTTTCTGAATGTTCCATCATTTCTGTGCAAGCAGTCTCATGCCATCGTAGGTGTCTGTGGGAGTTGCCTCTGGTTGTTCTAAGTTGCGTAGTGCCACTTCCAACGCAGTGAGCCCCTTGCTATGAGCAGTCTCTATTTAAACTTCCTTCTTGCTATCTTCTGTTGGTTCATTCAACATATCAGTGATTGATTTATCTGTAAGTTCATACTGTTCATCACTCTTCACCTATTCTGTAACTTTGATTTTCCTAGCATCTTTACATCTGGGTATCTGTGAGATTAGATCTGACAATTTTGGTATTCACAATTGGAATTGAGGAAAAGTTCAACCTATTCAATACTAAGTATGCCGTGTAAGATGTTAACATGATGTTATTTATTACTTTAAAATACCGGTTACGCATGGTAGTGTCATTTTCAGCTTGAAGTTACAAGATGGCCAGAATACATAACATATTGCTATGCACAATATACATGCAGTGCAAAGTACATATGAGTTACAATTTTACATTTAAGACTGAATAAACAATAGATAAAATATGATGGAGTGATGTAACGCATTACAGGCGTTATAGTCTAGTTTGGTACGTTACTGTTGTATAATAAAAGTGAGTGAAGGTAAAAATCTTGATGTATATGATGAAGTAAAATTAATGTCCACACTTCTGTTAATATCAGTGGAGATATGTCAAGGTCCAGTATAATGTATGGTTGGCAAGGCCATCTGATATTTGTTTTTAGCCGGTACGCCTTAAGTTGGGTGGTTGAATGAGGTTGAATTTAGATTAAAGTTGTCTCAGCCCAATATAGATAGTGAAGCCTAAAAAGAAAGAAAAACTAAGTTAGTAAAGCGGATTGCTTGAAATAGGGGTAAAGCAAATTCGAGGCCGCATATGACGGAATATGGGACTCACCTTGTTCAGTGTACTTGTTGTGAGAAGTGTGGTCTGAGCGTGGATGGACGTGAGTGAGTTGTTTGTGTGGTAGAGGGGAGGAGGGAAGGTGGGGTTTAAGGCGGGTCAGGGGAATGGAGCGGTGGTAGGAGAGTGTTGTGCAGAGCGTCAAGGATCGATTTCTTATTTGTGGATTTAATGCCTCTAAAGACTTCGATTAAGAAGTCTAAAAGAATGTTAGGTTTTTTTGATATTTCGTTGAGGTTTAGATTGGGATTGAAGAATTGGTCTAAATGAATAAAACAGTTTTCTGGAACGTCGAGCAAAGGACCTTTGTTTATGTTCTTACGAATTTCTAGATCTTGTTCTTTGGTACTAGAATTGTGTTTTGAGTCATGGATATGTTGGCCTATTGCTGAAAACCTATTATACTTGATGGCATTGACGTGTTCAAGGTATCTAACTTAAAGATTTCTCCCGGTGTGTCTGATGTATGAGGAAAAACAATTATTGCATTTGAAATGATAGACGCTTGACCTTGTAAAAATGTCGGATTTGTTTATTGACATGGAATTGTGTACTATTTCCATATTTCTATTGTTGGTTCTTCAGTAGAATTCCCATAGTCTGGCATCTAACAGTCCAGAACGCCCGGTGGTCCGACACCATTCCAGGATTTTTAAAATGTTATCTCCTCTTAATAATCTCTCGTGAACAATTTGATGCATAATTTGTCAAAACCAGTCTAAGTGTATTTTTATTGTTTCAAAGTTAATAGTGCATATGTATCCGATACAATCTATTTGTTATGCATTGATTTACTAGAAGGCTGTGTGCTATACTGAGTACTGGAAAGCTAACCGTATGATTTAAAAAAACAGATTTCAAAAATGAAATATATGGGCCACGCTCAAAAACGGATGGGAACATGCCTTTAAAAATTGAAGCGGACAGAAGGGAAAGAGAAGTTGTAGATGGAAAGTCTCTAAATGGTAATGGAAGACTTACAGACAAAAACATCGATGAACTCCGGCATTGTTAAGGAATGGCAATAAGAAACAACACTTCTGAAAAGAGGTGTGTGTTATTAAACTAACGACTCTGCTGATCAAAATTTGACTGCAAAACGCCGTGTTACAGCTGTTTTCGCTGTACGCCTTAACCTATATCGTACTAAGAGGTACAGCCCGATAGTCCAGCATTTTCGGTAATCCGGCACCGGGCCGATCTCGAACTTGCCGGACTATCGGACTTCTACTGTATATGAAATTTTGATATTATGTTTCTTAAAAATGTTGGTTACACTGTGTATGTTTTCGTTGAAGGCAAAGGTGGCATATAGGGCGGGGTTCGGTCTTTCTTTAGATGATGTTGACTTTGGTCTATGTTTGCATTCGTTGATGATATGTTCTATGAGCGAGGAATTATATCCGTTGTATTTAGCAATGGAGCGTATGGTGTTCAATTCTTTCTTTAGATTTTCTTTAGATAACGATATTTTCAGTGCTCGGTCTGCCATACTGTAGCTAGTGGCGCACTTGTGTGTTTGGGTGTGTAAGAGTCTCTTCCGAAGGTTGTCGCTGTTTGTGTTGGTTTTCTATATATACTATATTCTAGTGAGGAAGGTAGTCTCTTCATTGTGATGTCTAAAATATTTATTGAATTATTGGATTCAGACTCCAATGTGAATTTTATGTGAAAAGGGTGGTAGCTGCATTTACTGTTCTATCATCTAGAATAACCAGGGTGTCGTCGGCATATCTGGACCAAAATAATATGTTTGAGAAGATTTTATTATTGTTGGTTGCCGTGTATTCTACGGAATCTATATATATATATATCTCCGCCAGAATCCCAGAGCAGGTTATAAATTTCATTTTTTGTCCGTATTGAAGATCTACTTGGGATACAATTGTATTGAATAGGCGGTTATTAACAAAATTATAATAATTTGTATCTCATAATCCCGGAGGCCGGTGACCCCATAGTCAGTCCATCTTGTTAATATATGCATTTGTCAAATGTGAAATAGTTGTTGTTAACCACTAATTTTAGGCAGGCATGAAATCTTGGATCTCAAGTTTACTTAGCCCACTATTTGCATTTAGGTTCTTATGGATAATGGGAAAGAGTTTTTTAGTGTTAATGCTGGAATACATATTGTTGATATCAAATGAATGAAGGGTGTGAAAAGGTTGTATTTTGAATTTGTGTAATTTTTCGATTAATTCAGTACGTGTTTTTTACGGATTTATTCGACTGGAATTCATAATTTTTTCTAAGGAATTTCTGAATGAATTGAGCCGTTTTGTATAATGGGCTAGGTCTGTAATTAATGATGGGGCATATGGGGACGTCGGTCTTACGGATTTTGGGGAAAGCTTTGGCGGTAGGTACAAAGAGCACTAGGTAAGTTTTGCAGTACGCAAAAACGGACACTCCTGTTATGGTGAGGGGTGAAAATTTGTCTAGAAGACACCAAGGCGCGACCTTCACATCAGTTGTTACCAAGCAGTGGGATTAAAAACAAGTTAAGATGTCAGTGTGGTCTAAGGGTGAATATCGTGCAATTATCCGCTACAATTTTGTTTGTGGATTAACTGTTGACCAGTGCCTGGAGGAAATGACTCCTGTGGTGGGGAAGGACTATCCACATTGGACAACAATTTTCCGCTGGTACAAAGAGTTCCAGAGGGGAAATTTTGGGGTTGAAGACGATCCTTGTTCCGGGCTGCCGCCTGAATCAGTGACTGAGGAAAACATTGAAGCTGTGAGGAAAATATTGCAGCAAGAGAGGCGGTTGACATATCGGCAGGTAGAAGAGACCCTCCACATCCCTGCACCAGCTATTCAGGCAATTCTACACGACCATCTCCATGTAAGAAAGATTTCTTCCATTTGGGTGCCCCATTCACTTGAACAAAGGGCACATCGAGTGAAATAATGCCGAGAGATGCTAAAACAGTTTGAAAATGGTACTTCGTGTGACGTCAATAGCATCTTTACAGGTGACTAAACTTGGCTGTATTATTACAATGTCCCAACAAAATTCCAGAACAAGGTGTGGCTGTTTGAAGATCAGGGTACTCCTGTGACTGCGAAAGTCAAGGTCAGTGAAGAAAAGGATGATTGCAGTATTCTTCACTAAACGGGGCATCCTGACTCGGGTTGTGCTAGAAACACAAAGGATAATTACTGCAAAGTGGTACAGTGAGACTTGTCTGCCTCAGGTCATCCAGGCTCTCAAGCAGTTCCGTCCAAGGTCACGGCTTAACAGTTGGCTCTTGAATCACGACAATTCTCTAGCACATCGTGCTAATGTATCAATGGATTTTCTTGCCAGATCAGGGTTGACTGTGCTTGATCACCCTCCATAACAGTCCTGATCTTGCCCCATGTGACTTCGCACTCTTCCCAGAAGTGAAGATGAAGCTGAAAGGGCGGCGTTTTGCATCCGACGAGGGGCTTCTGGCAACATGGGATCAAGAGTGTGAAAATGTAACCGAAGAAAAGTGGCAGAGTTGGTTCAGTGACTTGTTTCGACGTATGGAGAAGTGTATTGAGTGTGGTGGAAATTATTTTGTAAAAGTAAAGCGTTCACTCACATTGCAAAACTTTCCTAGTGCCCTTTGTAGACCGGGATTCATATTAAGTAATCGTGTTTTTTGTTGTTCTGAACAAGGTGTCCCATGTTCAGTCATACGGCCTCGAATTTGCTTTACCCCTGTTTCAAACAATCCGCTTTACTAACATAGTTTTTCTTTGTTTTTAGGCTTCACTATCTATATTGGGCTGAGACAACTTTAATCTAAATTCATCCTCATTCAACGACCCAACTTAAGGTGTACTGGCTAAAAAGAAATATCAGATGGCCTTGCCAACCATGCATTATACTGGACCTTGACTTATATCTCCATTGATATTAACAGAAGTGTGGACATTAATTTTTACTTCATTATTATATACATTAAGATTTTTACCTTCACTCACTTTTATTATACAGGGTCTTTTTTATGGCTTGCTCCATGTGTTACGGGAACACGCACGGAAGGCGATAGCCGGGTGACTCATTTGCCAAGAGATATATTGCCCTGAGTGGTGCTGCGGAGCCAGCTGAAAAGACCCTGTACAGCATCAATGTGCCATACTAGACATTTACGCCTGTAATGCGTTGCATCACTCCATCACATTTTATCCATTGTTTATTTTGTCTTAAATGTAAAATTGTAACCATTTGTACTTTGCATTGCATGTATATTATAATTCTGCCCATCTTGTAACTTCAAGATGACGCTAGAGATCGGGCCAGCTAGGAAGACATCTGGGAGCGCATGCGCACTTTGGACTATCTCTCGTAGCGTATCCCCTTCTAACAGAGCTCCTGCTACAAGGACAGTTCAGTGCATAAGTTTACGTCCTTCATGGTAATCTGTTGCTTCCAGGAGTGAATATAGCAGGCCAATACTTTTTTTATGACATTCCAAAACTTCCTAATCCATTAGGTTGTATAAAACTTGTTACGTTATGGGGCAAAAATAAAGCACGTTTTCCATCACATACTAGTTTATGTTCATCTGTATGTGACTTTGCGTTATCCAGCAATGTAAATGCTTTGATAGGCAGACCTTTTTTTACACAGAAATATTAATTTCAGGCACGACAACAAACATGCACATGATCTCATTAGAGGGTGCTCGCAGTACGATGACGTAAAGCTTTTCAGCGTTTGCTCTATTACCAGCATTTTGTCTTAGGTCTGACACTAGACTCATCAGAGTCATCATACAAGCTGTATTGGTGAAAAATATCTAATTCCCTCCATATGAACTTAGAATTTTCTGTACGATGACATGGGGCAATAAGCAGGTAATGAAATGCTGTAGAAAACCCATTTTACATTCAAATAATACTCTGATTTATCGAAGCCTCAGATTTGCAAGACTCTACTATATATGCTAGATATCAGTGGGGTTTGCAGAAGGAAGCATAAAGGGGTCATTTCTGTAAGGAATGAGTAATTACTGAGTTAGTTAAGAAGAGGTAGATTGTTGAATATCATTTCATGTAAGAACGTTTTCATGTGGTTTGGTGATACATTCTTTGTTCCCTATGATTAATGTATTGTGTATGAGTTGTAGAAAATGAGTTCTAACATGGAAATAGTGTTTCCGTACCCATATTCATATAAGATAGTTTCTCCTACGTGTGGTGAATTGTTACTCTGTATACAGTGATGACATGGCAGTAGTAATGACAAGAAAAATACGTACTGATGGAATGGCACGTAAAGGAAATGAGGTGATACAAAAAGATCATTCTGAAATTGCATAAATCATTAAAAGGGAATTGATTAATTGCATATTGGTAATTTACCTATGGCTGAACTGAAGAGAAGAATATTGGATCTGTTTTGCATGATAGCACACTATCTACAAATTTTTATATTCGTGAAGAGTAATTTCATGTGTGAACTAGGGGTTTTTATTTAGTTAATTTGTGGCTTGAGAACTTAGATTGAACCAGAACTTACAGGAGGAGAAATTTACCCTAGCTACTCGATCATGTGGTCTCAGTTCAAGCAGGATGTGTTCATTTCATAGTTTCAGCTTTAATAATTTTGTGGCAGTTGGACCAGACAGTGAACTTACTCCTCTCTGCTGAACCATACACTGGATAGATTTTCAATGTGAATGTTCTTATTGCTGTTTTTATTTTCTTTGTGTTGAGAAGCACTGCGGTTTTCTTTACCAAATTATGAAATTTATTGCTGTGTAAAACTGGAACGCCTGAAAATTAATTTTCTTCATATAGATACTCAGCTATAATGTTCCATATAATCATACAATATGTTGTTCTGAAGTAAATCTTACAAATTATATTGTAATTTCACAAAAGTCAAAATGTGTTTATCGTTATAAGTCGTAGAAACTAATGTCACTGACAATACAGCTACCACAAAAAACTTCAATCTAAACACACTGCTAGAAGATGGCAAAAGTTCAAAAATATGTTGGCAGAGTCTGTCTCCTAATTTTTAATCACACAAGATAAGCGATTCCTTTGTTTAGTTGAAAATGGCAATATTATGAATATAATTCATCAATCCTGATGTTATTGGGATGTCTTCAGCAGCTGACACCTAGGATGGGAATACTTGGGGCCGATTGCAGAAACGATGACTAGTTTTAAGCCTTAGACAGCGTCTACCTAAACGACGTTTAAAATGAGCGCGATCTTCCAATGTATAAACAATGTTCAGTTGATGTTTAACTAGACATCGCTTAAAGTTTCAATAATATTGGTTCCAAAATGAAGATAGAAGTTTCTTTCATGCAACTCTTTGCTTGTCGCAACCAATGAAATTAATCGGTGCCCGTGCCAAATGCCAGTCAGCTGTTTGCCTTCCTACTCATTACTCAATTATGGCTAAGCATGAGCATGACTTGCCCGCAGATAAGAGTATCGCTTTTGCTAAATCTCTTAATATTATCGACACTAAGCGACACGCCACCGTACGGGGAAGTGTAACTTTGATTATATTGTTGTTACAGTGAGTGTAATCTACTCATAAATACGGTAGCTTCGACGAACGGAAGATGAAGCAATAGTAATGTGTAACTGAGTGTGTTGTACGGCCCATATAGATGTAGCTTGCATTCTGGAGATCATAGGTTCGAAACGCATCATCGGCAGCCGTGAAGATTGTTTTCCATAGTTTCCCTATTTTTACACCAGGCAAATACTAGGGCTGTTATTATGGACACAGCTATTCTTCCCCAGTCCTCTAAACAATAATCACCACTACTTGCCTTTTCCTATCTGATAGTTACCGAAAACTTATACGATTATTTATATTATATATATATATATATATATATATATATATATATATATATATATATATATATATATATATATATATAAAAACCCCATACAATCTACTTTTTAGTTTTCACTATTATGTGTGTTTACTTGGCAGTAAATATAAGTGAATCCCTTCCGATTGATGTATGTGACAGCCCTTTAACGATCGGGACATGAAATTCTGATATGTATGTAGTCAAATTGACCTATAATTCCATGGAAATTACCCAATATGTATAATATATATCGGTTGCCAAGAATTGTATTAAAGTTGGCAATTACCGGACTGTCCCTTTGTCAGTCTCGAGGAACAAGTCTCTCGAAAAGCGAAACCTTATTTTAAATTCTATCTCCCTATATATTTTAAACAAATTGCTGCGATTTAGCTGCGGGCAACCCACAGAGAGACCGTCGGACTAACTTTTCATCCCGGAATCATCTCAACATGATAATACAAATTACATGTTTCATGGTGCATAACCTCTGATTGTGATTCACTCCTCTCGTTTGCAGTTAGAGTGCTCTCAGCAGTGTTTAAACATGACCGGTTGAACATCGGTTTTAGACAGTGTCTAAATTATAAATAAGGTCTCTGCAATGCGGCAGCCATACTTAGGCATTTTTTAACCGTAGTCATCGTTTAAATACAGTTTCAACAATCGGCCCTTGATGTCCTGTGTCTTGTCACTGTCATAACTGTAGGAATGGCAATTTTGTATGTCATATAATGCATGTGATTTGAAATATCTTTTGAGAATGTTGATGACCAAGTGGAATGGCCACTCATGTTAACACGTCATGACTGTGGAGCCAAATTCTTCCTTAGGGAGGCAAGTGGGTTCGAACCCCACCATCAGTTGTCCTTAAGATGGTCTTCTGTTGTTTCCCAGTTTTACTTCGTGGCAAATGACAGGGTAGTTCCTATTCATAGGCCATAGCAGATTTCTTCCACCTCCTTATCAAATTTCATTCACCATCATTTATTTTGTCTTCATTAGCTCCTAAACTGGGGTTGGCATCAGGAAGGGCATCTGGCCATAAAAGCATGCCGTATAATTTCTCATCCCTGACCCCCACATCAGGAAACTGGGCTAAAGGGTAGACATACATTGAGTGAGTTTTTCGTATTGTTGCAGAATATTGCAACTTGTGCTCATTAACTCAAATTTTGAAAATTTTCTTGCTTGTGTTAATATCTGTGTATGTGTGTCCTTGTTGAAAAATAAGCTAAATGGAATGCAGTCAGAGTATTAAAACTTCATACATTTGCCAGGTGCAGGAGCAAGACACACATAACTAGACATCAACACAAGCACGGAAAGTCTCAAAATATAGACTTAACCTTAACACTGTAGACCTGAAATATACCCAATATCTCAAAAGTGTGTCTTACATTCTCAAGGAATACACACAATTTAGATAACACACAGTACATGGCCAAATTTTTAAAATCTGCTTTTCAGAACCTACTGTGTTAACACACGACATTATTTCTGTCCCGAGAGTCTGTTAATGAAAAATGTGACAGGCTGTCTTATCAGATACTCTTTAAGTAACAAATGATCATAGTTCTGTACATAGTTAATGTGAAGAGTAGAACTTGTTGGTATTTACCTTTTCTTAGCTTAGAAGGTTGGCATTTACCGTTTGTTGGCTTAGAAGTTAAGCGATTTGGACTCGCCTTCAAGCAGGAGTCAATAAGTGTGTTGTAGACCCATTAAAATAACCACCACCAACACTGCCGCCACCACCACCACCACCAAATGGTTGTTTGAGTATATAGTTTGGTTTTGATATCTTTGAATATGTTCTCAACTATATACTTGCTAATGGCGTAATATTTTATATTTCCAGCCTCGTATTGATCCATTACAGTTACTCAAATGTTTGAGTGTACTCTTGTCACCATCTGGTGGAATAAAAAGCAAAGATGAAGTTCAGAGACTAGCAAGGTAAGCAGTAACATTTATTTACATAATATTACACATATTTCTTCTTGCATTGTAGTTTATGTTGCAGTAACATTCTTCACTGATTGGCTGCTCTTTTGTAATTACTGATCTACATGTGGGCTGTGAAATCTACACAAGCAAACTAGCTATGAAAGGATCTAGCTTGAGATAGTGAATGTCATCATTAAATCCTCATTTTACTTGTTAAGGTATTTAATTCTTCAATGTCGGCAGCCCTGAAGATGTGTGGTTTCTGGTTTTCACTCCATGCAAATGCTGGGGCTGTACTGTACCTTATTTAAGGCCATGGTTGCTACCTTTCCAATCCTAGCCCTTTGTCATCCATCAACAAAAACCTTTGTGTTAGTGCAACCTTAAACTCCTAGCAAAATATAAACAAAAATCTTCAGTGACCGATTGAGTTGGCCATGCTGTTAGCGTCACATTCAGCCTGCATTCAGGTGATGGTGGGTTCGATCTTTCCGTTGGCAGGTTTTCTATGATTTCCCATTTTAACTCCTGGCAAATGCTGGGGCTGTACCTTAATTACAGTTAGGTCCCTCTACTCTCTCAATTGCTATATCTTTCCCATCCTTGTGTTGCTGAGAACCTTAGTGTGACATTAAGCTACTAGCAAAAAATAGCTCATTGAAATGAGTTAGAAATATGTCTTATAGTAGTTGCTTTTTGTTCCTGATAGTTTATATATGCTATTACGGTATTAAATCCTTGGTTCTGTGCTGACATATATCAGGTCTATCAATACAGTCACAAACTATTTTAACAAGTGGAATAAAATGTGATTTTCAGTTTCCTTTTAGTACTGTATGTTACACTTGCATATGGTATCCCCTGCTTGGTGAACAAGGCAACTAAAATGGGACCACAGGGGTCTCTCAACTTGAGAGAAGGGGTTGATGTCTAATAAGGCTCCTTGCTGAGTCTGGCATTGTTTAAACTTTCAAAGCTTTTCACTTTCGTCTTTTCTATCAGACTTTCCATTTACTTCCGGCACTGACTGTATTTTGTATGTGAGGCATAGGGTCTTTCATTTTCAGACCCTTGGCGACCCTTCTTCTTTTCTTGACGTTGCTAATCTTCGAAGTGTCTGACCTTACCCATTTTTCCCTCTTGATTAGTATTGAGAGTATGGTTTGATTGCCCAGTGATATTTCCTTGTAAAACAATAATCACTGTCACTTACATACTTCTCTAAAAAATGTTGCCAATCACTTTTCAGAATGTCGTCTCCCCCCTCCAATTGGATCTTTCACAGCCTTGCCAGTCATCAGTTGCAACATGATTGATCTTGAAGGAAAATTTCTTGACTACTGCAACCAGGGGAACACTGTAAACTTTCAGTTTTGGGTACCTCATTTTGTTAATGTTCCCTTCTAGCACTGACCACATTTTGAAGTTCAGGGGGTTGAGACCTGGGCTAGCAGATGGCCAATCTAAGGTGGAGATGAAATTGGGTTAATTTAATTCCAGCCATCTTTACATCATCCTCGTCTTGTGAATTGGATTGGAATCCTGCTGGAAGCTGTAAAGTTAATTTTTTTTAACATAGTTTCTTTTCTATAACAATATAGGGCTCAGAACAGTTAAATACTTTGGTATTGGTATTTATGCCTTTGTTGCAGAAATTAAGCTTAGACTCTCTCTTTCTCTCTTTGATAGCAGTGCCATGAAATTGATTGTGGTGAAATGTTAAGCTCATTTGCCTTGACTGCTTCCATCTCATATCAGTGGATAAGAGCTATTGTTGTTTAATGGCCACCACTGTCTGCACAGCTTTAGATTCCCTGATGCACAAACTTTTTAAAGATCTTCAGAGTTTTTAGAATTTGGAAAGTTTCAATAACTATCTTTCCAACTTTACCTAAGTTACCCTGTTTTCATATTCTTTCCACTCTATATTTTCCAACAAGAAAATCCTTTCTCTTTCATGCTATACACAAGTGGGGTGAGTTTCAATAAAATGTTTTGTTACTTCAACAATTAGTTATACCCTACATTCCAGGCCAAACATTAATAACTATATTTGTGGCTGGATTAGGTGCTGTAGCATAGGCGATGATTATTTTTCTGTCAGATTTCTAATGAACTTTATTTGACTCCCTGTTTTAAATATGTTATTATTACTTCCTCTGTCCTATAATAGTCCGGTATGCTTTTCTTCATTGTCCTGGTGGCATTGATGTCTACATAGGAGGAAAATGAAACAAGGAATGAGTCGTACAACTTCATTACTCCAGGATCAGCACAAATTGGCCAATCAGTTTACCAATCAAACATAAATACAACTTTATTACTCCAGGAGCGGTACAAATTGACAAAGAAGTTACAAGTAGGCAAAGAAAAAGAGGGCTGAGTTCAAACAACTTGCCTTGACCTAATGGATCTACTGCTGCAGTGCTTCTGTAGCCTCGTCGTAAATGTTCAGATAGATGCCTGATGCTGGAGAGACTGAATTACTCAGAAGTACCCCATGTTAAATATTCGAAAATCCGGACTGTATGATGTCTGACATACAATATCTTAAGCAATTCCACTGGCTGCTACAGCATCCATCCAGGTGCACTCTTTGGGGAATGACATGCAGACATGGGTTGTCCTGCTGAATGGACATGTGAATTCTCTCTCTTGTGTGTGTGTGTGTGTGTGTGTGTGTGTGGGTGGGTGGGGTCCACAGGATGAATTTGCTGATGGGCATATTCCAGTCGACATTTATGGTGACAGTTAATGGTTTGGTTACCATCGTACCAGCAGAACAGTGCCTGCTGTTCCTCTTAGCAGTCTCCTTGCTGACAAATGGCCAATTGTCTAATTTACCATCAAACCACTGATTGCAACCAGTATCCCAATGAGACCTTGCTACAGCAGCCACAGTAAACTCTTTCCGTTTACATGTTCACCGTGGGTCTGGTTCGTTGGGCAATAGGTACAATTTCTGTATGTCCTTCATCGTGTAGACCATTTTTCATCCACATGAATTGTCTCAATCATGTTGAACTTTGGATTTTTGCCTTCAGGATGGTTAAATATGGTAGGATGCATCATTGATAAGGCAAATATTAGATGTTTGTTGCAATTGGTCAGTAAAGGCTTCAGTGCATTCCTCTACCTCACACCGTTAATATTTGACTACTGTTAAGTCTTTCTTTCCTCTGAAACTTGCTAGAACATGTGGAGGTGCACAGATGAAGTACGGGTAAGGGAGATTATTCCCATTTTCTTATAGTTATTTTTTATAATTTCATGAAATCAAAACATTCATTCATTATATCAATTTTGTTACAAATGTTGGGCATCTTGTCACTAAAGGAAGGAAGGAGAATGGATATAATGATGTTAAAACCTACGCACTGTATTTCTCCGAATCCTAGGCTGCCCTAAATGCAAGACAGCCCCCACTTTTTTCCTTCAAAAAGAAATCAGGCTTATGAAGTGCTTTGTGAAATAATAATTTTATGTATAATAAATTACAAATTTAATTTGAGAAAAAGTTATACACGCACAAGTATTGTGTAAATCCTACTTCGCTAATCACTTTTGTTAGATATGGTACTCCGGGAATTATTCTTTGCGAGCTCACATTTGTATTGAATTTCATGTTATGGCAATTCCAACCTTATGGTTTTTTCACACATGCCTCACAATTTCATGTTAGACTGCTTTAAGCATCCTTGTTGTGGGCCACTCAATGCCTTTGGCATTTTTAGAATATCTGTCTTCACATCAACACCGAACGTTGGCTTTAGTATACCGTACTTTATTGCGGGGCTGTACAATTATTTATTTCTGCGTGTTTAATAGCCATTAACTTAAAATTATCATATCGAACAGAACCCATTGGAAACTAGCTGGCAATACCTGTCCCACGTGTCTATAATACGATTATCAATCACGAAAATATTCCTGTTGTCTGTAAAACTTTAACTAAACGTTGGGTACAATCGGCTACTGCTAGATGCACTTCTTACTTGCCGGCTTTGGACGGCTGCAGAAGCTAGCGATGCACCATAAAGACGTGGACGCACTTCTTGCTTGGCGGCTTCGGAGGGCTTTAGAGGCTAGCGATGTACCATAAAGACGTAGACGTTGAAGGTTAAAGAGTTTTGTGCTCCGTTGTATGGCCATTCCGTCCTCGCGTTTTTCATGCACATACCTCACAATTTTGTCTTTGACTAATTTAAAGCATCCTTATTGCGGGCCACTGAATGCATTTTTTATACGGTACATATTTTAAAAGTTGTCTTTGTCTTCATGGTTACGCTGAACATTAGCATTAGGAATGCCGTATTTTCTTGCAGCGGCACAATTATTCTTCATTTCCGCTTGTTTATTAACCATTTACTTAAAATTTGCTGGTATGGTAATACTTGTTACACGTGTGTCTATAATATGACGATCCATCACAAAAATATTCCTGTCTACAAAACTGTTACTTTCACTAAACATCAGGTGCAGTAGATGGTTATAACTCTGCCATTTAGCTGTGGCCTTTCTAAGAATTTGAGGGTCGCATCCTAGCTATTCCAATTCAAATGACAATTCCTTTGCAGCGAAGGGTCGGAAATACTTTATAGTTGACCTTGCAGTTAGCTCAAGAGAGTAATGTCTTTGCGCTATTCCAAAAGCGCTGTGAGATTCAGTTATGTGGGTTGAGTGTGCTGCGGCAAACAGAAAAGCAGTAGAAGCAGTTAACCACATACTACAAAACATGGGATGCAATACCATATTAATGGGTGGAATTGAGTTCCTGTTTTCTTGGGGCTTCCACCATACTCTTTGTGATCATCAGAGATGTCATAGGTAATAAATTTTGTATTCTGTATTGAAGAGCAATATAATGTAAAACAAAATGTAAAGGTTTCCGCCTATTCAATATGGTTTACATTATCATCAGAGATGCACGTGCTGGTAAGATTAACACCAGCGTGAAGCGTTGTATCCTCTGCTCTTAGGCTAAAGACAAAAAGCAAAAAAACCCTCTCACTTACCACAAACATGAGAGCTAAGCAGGGGTGTGATTTACTTGCATAAGAGTTCTCCAACCTACTATTGGAGATTTAAGAGGGTGCACCGACAGAGGTAAACAGTGAAGTACCGCACAAGTGGGTGTGCTGTTTGGGTAACATAGCTGTCAGCTTGCAGTTGGGAGATAGTGGGTTTGAAGCCCACTGCTAGCAGCCCTGGAGATGGTTTTCAGTGGTTTTCCATTTTCACACCAGGCAAATGCTAGGGCTGTACCTTAAGGCCACGGTTGCTTCCTTCCTACTCCTTACCCTTAACTATCCCATCGTCTCCATAAGACCTGTGTCTGTGCAATGTAAAGCAAGGTTGTAAAAAAAAAAAAAAAAAAAAAAAAAAAAAAAAAAAAAAAAAAAAAAAAAAAAGAGAATTAAAAAGTGGGGGTGGGGGTGAAATCAAGCTGCCCTCTTGGGCATGACACTCGTTGTTGTTGTTTGAGTCATCAGTCCATAGACTGGTTTGATGCAGCCCTCCATGCCACCCTATCCTGTGCTAACCTTTTCATTTCTACATAACTATTGCATCCTACATCTGCTCTAATCTGTTTGTCATATTCATACCTTGGTCTACCCCTACCGTTCTTGCCACCTACACTTCCTTCAAAAACCAACCGAACAAGTCCTGGGTGTCTTAAGATGTGTCCTATCATTCTATCTCTTCTTCTCGACAAATTTAGCCAAATCGCTCTCCTCTCACCAATTCGATTCAGTATCTCTTCATTCGTGATTCGATCTATCCATCTCACCTTCAGCATTCTTCTTGTCAATGAGTTAATCGCCTGAATATATTCACGACATAGAGATCTATGAGCAAAGGAAATTGTTGACTCTGCGAACAAGCTATCCTAGGGCTTAAGTATGACCAGGTAGCATTTTAGGGCCCTGTGATTATGTACATGTGTTAATATGGATCAGTTAGGACGATACGACGACTTACCCTATCAGATTTTTAAACTCTGATCGCTCCAGGAGTTCTGGGACATTCTACACTTCCAAATTCAGCACTCCTATAATGTTCTGCAACCTGAGCATTCCCAAACTGAAATGGAATACATCTGCAGGTGAAGTTGATACAAGGAAATGTGATAGAGGTGACCATACTGACAGGCAGCGACTGAGGAGAGAGCATGTTCATTCTGCATATCCCTCTCATCCCCAACAACTATCCGTGCCAGTGTCTGCAGCTGCCAGTATCTGTTTTGCTACGACTGTAAACAATTCTCAAGGTTAAACGTCCTTACAGGATGCATCGTTGATCTATCAATGAGCTGCTTTTCCCATATACAGCTTTATGTGGCTTGCTGCAGGGTGAGCAACAGCCGCAAGCTGTATGTTTGCGTTTAAAGGAACATGACTTACAATGTGGTGTTTGAAGAAGCCATACGGCAAAAATAGGGATCCTGAGGGACGCCGTGATCACGTGGAACGATGACTTCAGTAAGTTGCAGCCAAACACAGCTGTACATACCAATGAAGGCAAGGAGGATGGAAGATGGATTTTGAAAGTGTACGCTCTGCAGTGGGTATCAAAAGGCTGAAAGGAATATGGTGCTGTATATACAGTTGTGCTAGACTTTCTAGAAAGGTCTCACAGAGCATTTCAAGATTGTAATCTGCTAATGTAAAAGTAATTTGTAAAATTGAATTTCTTGCTTGTGGAGTTGTGCGCACTGGTGGTGGTGGTAGTAGTAGTAGTAGTAGTAAAAATATAGCCTCAACTACAGTGTGTGCAGACATTTGATGCCATTCAGGGCGCTTGCAATGTTTTGTTTTACTAGACCAGATAGCAGAGAAGGGTATCTCTGTTGTACGATGTATGGTTTTAAGTTTTAATTAATTTTGTTGGTAAATACCAAATGTGTCTCCAGAGATATTTTACGTGCCTAAATCGTACATCATGGAGTACCAAATGTTTTTTGCCCTTCAACAATCCAACTAAATCTGTTGGGTCTTGAAATGCTGAGGGCAATGTTCTACCACTGATCCACAGAGGGAGCTGATGCTCTAATGAAACTGAAAGCTTGAAATGTTTGCAACACATTACTTCGTTTTTGCTCCTTAAAGGTTAACAACAGAGTAAAAAACATGCCTTCATCTGAATTTTAGAACATTTAGCCTATAATTTCATGAATTGTATTTTTACGTGTCTAATGATATTTATGAAGGGTTAATGTTGTAGAAGTGAAAACCTCGAAAATGATTGTAGCAATACAGTAAATGTGAAGTAGCATAAAAGTGAAGTAATTGCAAATCCCCCGTTTCTAAATCCTGATGTCTTCCAAAATTTCAGTTATAAAAACTCTTCAGGTTAAAATACTCTTAAGAACCACAAAACTAAAATTCCTTTGGTTTAAAGGACATATCGCCATAAGACCTATCTGTGTCGGTGCGACCCCAAAAAAAGACATCATCGAAGATGATAATCAGTTTTTAGTTATGTTACTTTCGAGGCAAAAAATGATTAGGAGGCCTGAGATACTGAATGTCATGGTTTATGTTTCAAATTCGGTACCTTGGAGATTAACAGTTAAATATCCTTTCGTTTGAATACTACCGTACCATCCACATTTTGAATAATTGTATGTAAATTTGTGTAGTCTTCATGTTTTTGCAGCCCTGGTTATGAGTCCGTTATAAGTCCATGCGTAATATTAGTTTTGCCCTCGGGTATATGAAATAAGTTTACAAAAATCTCCACAGTAAAAACTCTTTCTGACCGGGCGAGTTGGCCGTGCGCGTAGAGGTGCGCGGCTGTGAGCTTGCATCCAGGAGATAGTAGGTTCGAATCCCACTATCAGCAGCCCTGAAGATGGTTTTCCATGGTTTCCCATTTTCACACCAGGCAAATGCTGGGGCTGTACCTTAATTAAGGCCATGGCCGCTTCCAACTCATAGGCCTTTCCTATCCCATCGTCGCCATAAGACCTATCTGTGTCGGTGCGATGTAAAGCCCCTAACAAAAAAAAACTCTTTCTGACTGACAATATGCATGCGTCTGTGTGTTTTGAAGACAATTGGTAACTAAATGGATGTTTAAAGTTCTATGAAAGGAGAAGTAATTGAGGTTTGGGAGTGATGTGCGTCTCTGTGTGTTTGAAGACAATTGGTAACTAAATGAATGTTTAAATTCTATGAAAGGAGAAGTAATTGAGGTTTGGGAGTGATTGGTAAAAATGCTAAGAATTTGATTTGGTAGAAAATATCTGGTTTAGGGACACATCATCAGAGAAGTAATTGCTGTCCTGGAGAATTGAATATCAATTTCTTAACTGATAGCACTAAGTTGTCTTAGACGGGGGTTGGCCAAAACGCTTAGGGACGAGGGACGTAAATAGATGGGCGACACAGATTTTCCGCCTGGGACCCATGGATTAGGTGAAGTAAAATAGGTATTGGCTTGCATTCTGGAGATGATTCGAATCCCACTGTCGCAACCCTGAAGATAGTTTTCTGTGGTTTCCCATTTTCACACCAGGTAAATGCCATCATTGCTATAAGACCCATCTGTGCTGGTGCGACGTGAAGCAGATATCATGTTATAAACTTCATAATGGTTTGTGTTGACAGTTGTTACAGAAAACAAAGTAAATTAGGTCCTTCTGTTCAATACAAATATTAATGCCAGCTACAAGTAAGTTTTATAAAAATCTGTTATATTGTCATTGAACATTAAATCACAGTACTAGTTTCAACCCTTTGGGGCATCTTCAGCCGTTAGTCAAATTGGTATATTAACCCTTTATAGGTAGAAGAACCTGTTTTTTGCGGAGCGCAAAATCTCTGAAATTTTACAAATTTGGCTCAAAATGCAAAACTATTTACCTTTAAGCAAAATCACGAAATAACTGACGAAATTATATGAAAGCACTTTTGAATTCAAGAAGCATAATAAAATGTGGTTTTAAAAATGAAGTGTCTCATCCCTCCTATGAGAAATTTCAATATCAGAATATCTGTGTTTAGGGATTTAATTGGTACTTTATGTAGAGGAGGTTGATGTGACTGCCATTCTTCTTTCCTTGAAATGAGCATACGGGCATCTTGCGGAAGCTGCAGTGAAGGTTTTATGGATCCCAGTCAGTGTTGTTGAAAGTGATTTTGAACGTATTGTAATAATATCTGACAAGCTCTGACTACCTGCAATATGGAACCCATCTCTGCATTTTTAAGACTGATGTGTAAATTAAGTACATAGGCTAGGTCCTACTTGTTCAAGTGGCAGGATTTGATACATATAGGCAAAATCGTAACTCTCATGTTTCTTATACATATGATAAAATAATATATATTTATTTATTTATTTATTTATTTATTTATTTAGCTGCAAGTATGCTGTCAACTACCTTTTGGTCTAGCTTTATTGCTGAAAAGTGGAAATACCATTTAGTGAAAATGTTGACGAAATAAAACAAATATGGCAAATATACTGAAATGACTCTTAAATTATGAAATTAGGCAAACATTTTCACGGGTCCCTCTATTTATAGGGCTGGAATTGTTTTTGTTATGAATTTTTATGTTTCTATTATCCTGTGTTGCAAACGAATAGTTTAGGACAGTTTCTAAAGGCAATTAGCTCCTAAATTTGTTATATACGTATAAAAATTGGGTGGCTAAATTCTTAGCCACCATCCATTCTGACCCACAACTTTCTATAAATGGATGGTGGCTAGATATTTAGCCACTATCATACGAAGTCACAATTTTCTTTCATTGGTAGGAACTTTTAAACAATACTGTAGGACAAATACAAATAGTCTTTACAAATTTGAATGAAATGGTATGGAACAATCTAGGCAAAGGGCCACATCACCCGATGAACACGAGATACTCAAAAGGCTTCCCTTTGTACTACAGAGAGCACAATGCCTGTTCTTACCTTTCACAGGCATGACCACCTACATTTTCAAACTGCTTTTTAGCACTGCCTGTTGTCATTTTTGTTTTTATAACTGTAATGTTCCTTCTCACACCACAGATGATTATTCTCCCAGTGAAGTTCCCAATAAGTTCATCAGCGAAAGTGCTTCACAATGAGATGAGACATAGGTTTTGCATTACACTTCTGCAGCTTGACTATGGATTTGCACAATAGATATGAATTTACAATTGCAGCATCGAGCAAATAGTACCATATTTTTAACCACCACCAGCGAGATTTCCATGACAGGTTGCAGCAAGCTATAAGTTGATCAAACCGGTCAACCCCTCCCATGTTCATGTTGTAATCAGCTATGCTCTGAGGGCAGTTAACAATCTCCTTGTTACCAGTCTTATTTGCCCTTACTGTTGTGTGATCACTGCGATTATGCATGGTACTACCAACTGCTACTGCTTTCTTACCCCTCTCCCTCCATTGTGTTACACTTATATCACCACTCATAGCGAAATCTGACTTGCCTATATACACACACGTCTTAGACACTTCCAAAATCTCAGCAATCTCTCTCTGTGACTTTCCCCCGTATTTAAACCAATAATTTGCCACTTGGTGGTTTCTGACGTTGACTTTTTCCTCATATTGTCTCCAGCACAAGAGTTAACCTCCAAATGTTGAAACAAAAGAGCTAAATGGCGGGAACTACGAAGCGGGAGTGCCAACTGACTTGCATAGAGTCTATAATATCAGAATGAACACATATTGCAAACCGAAAGGGAAGGTGGAGATTTTAAACTGCATTAAATGGAAAGTGCAAAAATTGAAACTTTTTAGTCCCAAATTCTGCAGGGCAAAACCTCAAATTTTTGTATGACATTTTTTTGTAATTTTTTTTTCCAAGGCTTGCATTGAAGTACCCTGCCTATGTTCTCTTTGGACAACAAAAATTGTACCCCTGTCTTAACACCAATTTTGAACTGTGAAGTTTTCTTCATGACAAAATAGATAATTTTTTATTTCATAATACCTAAACATTGTTGTAACTTTTGAACCGTTTCAGCTACAGTATTTCCTATTTGACGAAAATGAAGACCGTAAACACATTCATTGAATTCTAGGGGTGGTCTTAAACTTTTTTCCGGCACTGTACATATTAAAGGTGGACAAGAAAGGACGTCACAGCAATCGCCCAAGTAAATGCAGCAATGAAGACCTGGCGTTTGCCCGAGCTCACGTCAAGTTTTCCTGCTCAGTCCAGTCGTAATGTAGAAGTTCCTGACTCGCTGACTAAAGTTTAAAGACATACTGATCTGAATGTAAATTTAAAATTATGGAAATTAATTTTCATTAAATAAAATACGCAATCGTCGGAACTTGTACTCACACTTGGTTCTTACCTGCTTACTTACACATACGTTATTTGAAGGGTGCCAGCTACAACTCGGTGCAGCAATAAGAGAATAAGATTCTTGAATATCTCTAGGGTGTGGGGTAATAAGCTTACTTTTGACAACATACCATATAAGTTCTGGGAAAAGGAGATTGGTGTTCGGTTTCCCCATTAAATTTGAGGTTAAGAAATTTTACTGTTTAAATAAAACTATTAATGACTTTGATAGAACAAAATATATTCTTGAAATAATTTCAATAAAAATAGTGAGAACTGCTGCGATTAAAACAGATGAGAATATAAAATTGACATTGCAACTGAAAGAAACTAGGCATGAATTTGAATTCTTCTTGACCGGACATTAAAAAATTATACACAAAATTTATCCCTCACTGGTTCACTTGACTGTACCTTCAACACTTTGAGTGTAATTACAACATATTCCTTTGAATTGGTATTTGCCGTAGATGTATCAAGCCTAGTTTGGTGATGTATCCTTTTTGTTTCACTGACGACTAAGTATCCATGTGATGACTTCTTGGAAAGTCTATCCTTCTATGACTTCATGGTAAGCCTTCCCGTCCGTATCTTCAACTAAGTGACCGACCAACTGTGGCCTCACTCCCTCAATGACTAATGACTCACAGAGTCTCTCTCCTTCCTGTAGACTCCCGTTGACTTAATGACCGACTGAGGCCTCTCCATTTCGTTCACTCTCCCACCAACTGTGGCCTCTGCTTCCAATTGAATAATGACTGACGCTACAATATATAGCCACCTTATCTAGACTTTGGTAGACACACCTACGCAATCTCCAGAAATAACTATGATCTACGTTCACCTCGCGACAAATGTTACATGCAATGGTGAAACCGCCGGCGGCACCCTAGGTATCTTCAAGAAGTTGAGTTCGCCGCTAAATACGCACAATGACGTAGCAATGACTCGGCAATAACTCCAGCAGTATTTCGCAATATTACGTCACAAGTTATTACACACACTACATCCACATCTGATATACAGCAACTCTTACTGTACATGTTTTTAGTGTTAATCTACACACATATATATACGTAACAATTTGACTGCAATCATGCAACCGACAAGCATTGCAGAATTGAATAATAATAATACAATAATAGTAATCGTACAGATAAAATAACAATAATACCAGCATAATAATAGTAATAATAATAATATTACACATGAAAAAATAATAATACGAATACAGATATCACCTTGTAATGGGATTTGAACAGTTACAATTATTCTAGGAAAAGAAATTTGAATATGAAATACCTAAGTGTAGAACTAAATGTGTGCAAAATCGTACTTGCCAAGTATTCCGGTTTTTACGCAAAATGTATGGATTTTGAGTATGGTTTACGGTTTTACGGATGAACAACATTATTGTACGGATTTTTAATATCCGCGCTTGCTTTCGCTTTCTACAGTCAAATCGGATTCGTTTGACTTACGATAGTAGCTGGTAATATGAGATGCAGTGTTTGAAATTTGACCGGTAAGTGTATCGATAATCAGGTTATAGATTATCACCACGCTTTTGTCACCTGTTCGACCTCAACTGCTACTTCATTCACTGAGATGTTCCCAAACAAGTAGCAGGCTGTGATTTTGAAGAAAAGAAATCCGTGAAAAGTAGCAGGCTGTGAATTTATATATATCAACTTTAGTAACTGCGTCGTGCTTCGTAGCAGCTGTGAAAGGCTTTGTTTGTGTGTGGATGCGAGTAACATTGGCGGTAGTTCTGAAACTCCTGGAGTTGTGTGACGAATTTGTAAGCGATTTAGTCTTTCTAGTGGTGTTCGTGACGAGTTCAACTAAGAAACGATATTATCAGTCTTTTAGGGACGCATATTCTGCTTAATTGCCTTATTTTATACGGTTACGGAAAGTGTTTCCAGTGTTAAGTGGAGACAGATGAGCACTTATCAAGATGTAACTTTGTAAGTTTAATTTCAGACATGATCATAACACATATTTGACTTGTATTACTATTGTTTATAATCTCTCCCCCCCTTACCGTCCTTTTTCATTATGTCTCAGGACTTTGAGATCCATGCGCTTGTTAAAAAAAATTCCGGTTTAGGATCTTCCGGATTTATCTTTTTGAAAGTTGGCAGGTATGGCAAAATTGTACTCGCTCTGTGAAGAAAAGTGCAAATGTAATAACAAGGAGCTTCTCAACCTTGGCATGTATTGTAAAATATTCTAAAAGTATTTTATTTAGTATTGGCTTTGTAACACCACATAGTGATACATGTAAAGTTTGTGATAGCCTTAAAGTGCAAATTTCATCAGAAAAGAACATTAAAAAAGGTGGAACTTGAATCTAAGTTAACCTTTCATACGAAACAGGCTAATACCGATATGAAAATTGGAAAAAAGGACTCAGAATCTTCAAAAATAGTAATAATTCTATAATGGTTATTGCTTTTGATATGCAGCTGTGCCTGCCAAACCCCCATTTGGTTGCATTTTATAAACGTCAACTTTGGACATACAACTTTTGTATTCATAATGTTTCTAATAATGATGCAACAATGTTTATGTGGTCGGAAGACATTGCAGGGAGGGGAGCGGATGACATTATTTCATGTATTAAGCATTATGTAGAATCAGTCCCTGCTGAATGAAGTCACTTAATTGCCTATTCTGATTCTTGTTTAGGCCAAAATAAGAACCTTAGTTTGGTTAGTTTTTGGATGTATCTGACACAATCTGGCAGGTTTGATGATGTAGTACATAAATATTTGGTACCCGGATATACATTTTTGCCATGTGACTGGAACTTGGTCTTATTGAGGGGGAAAAAAGAGGCAAGTGTCTTATATTTATGTTCCTGATAAATGGATGGAGCTAGTTAACCCTCTCGTGCGCACAAGCCTCATATGAGGTCCCAAAATTGTGTCGTTTAGTGCACCATTTGTTTAATATTGTTATGAATTTGTGGAAAATTATGGCTCTGTTCTTCACTTTAGACCTCATGTGAGGTGTGATATTAGTTACAACTATATCTATGAGATGACAGCACTTCCTTGCAGCTGCGAATTTGTAGGCAATTGTGGCGCTCTTGTTATTTGTGTTTCATATGGAGACTAAATTATTGAAATTGATACGTCCTTTACAAATATATGCAACTGATAAGTAAAAATGTTTTATATAGCAGAAAAGCATGCTCTTTCCAATGGTATTATTATTTTTATTGTACCTGCAATTTATTACCATTATTTTGTGTAATAATATAGGGGCCTCATATGAAGTCTAAATATACGAGAGGTTATGGTTCAGTCATGACCTCAATTAGAACTAAAACATATTGTAGTGTTTTGGTGGAATTTTTGATCAAAGACAGACTGCTGATGTTTCATGGCACATTTGTCATTTATTCTCATTTCTATGCATTTAGAACAAAATGGATGAAGAATCAGCACCGTCTATAGAAAATGTAGTCTTTACAACGAATGTCACAATATATTCTGCACCCTGTAAGTAATACCTGACAATATGACATACAATCGCTTTTGCGAGATACGGAAGTATTTGCACTTCATTGACAATGAGAACATTCCAGCAGACATCAATGATCGGCTTAAACGTTTACGTCCTATGATTGACCATTTCAAGCACATCTTTAGATGTTCTTCCCAGCCAGAAGAATTTTCATCGGTTGATGAAAATTGGTCCCTTTCAAAGGCCCATCAAAGCTGAAACAATGTATGAAGAGTAAACCCTAAAATTGGGGCTTCAAAATTTGGGTCTTAACCAGTTCCTCAGGATACATCCATAGCTTTGAGATCTATCAAGGAAAAGTGCAAAATGGTGAAGGTTATTCTGAACTTGGAGCAGTTGGTGATGATGTTCTTAGGCTGTGTGAAGACGTCGATTAATATCTCTAGAAACGTCTTGAAAGTGGCATTTATGCTTCCAGGACTATCAGAGCTAACAGGCTTTGTGGTGCTGATCTCAAGCTGTGGTCTGTGAAAACCACGAAGAAGGAACCGAGAGGGTTGTACTCTGTTACGTCGCAGTCCAACATCACAATAACATGCTGGCAAGATAATTCATTTTTACATGTAGCATCTACATTTGCTGGAGCAGAACCTGTAGGTGCTGCTAAGAGATGGTGGCGAAAACTGCGCGCAATCATTGAAATTCCACGGCCATATTCCGTCAGCATTTACAGTTTCCACATGGGTGGCGTACATCTAATGGACTCGCTCGTAGGTCTTAGTCGGCACACTATAAGGCACAAAAGGGAGTATTTCAGAGTATTCTATTATCTACTGAATGCGACCATTGTAAACTGTTGGATCCTCTGGAGAATGAACCCAGATTGTGAGAAGCTGGATCTGTTTAAGTCCTCAGTTACTACTTCTCTCATTTACATGGGAAGCAATTATCAACCCAAGAAAGGAAGACCTGCTTCACAGTCACCAGCAGCCAAAAAATGGTTGAAAGTGAAGGCTACCGGTAAGCTGAGAAAGGATAGAAGTGCCACCTTCACAGTTGTTCAAGGAAAACCAGGTATGTCTGCCTTCGCTGCCAATATGCCTGTTGTCCACAGTGTTTTGAGGAATTCCGTAGCAGGAAATAACAGCCACTCCTTAATGCAAAATTTAGCTTGGTAAAACGTGCGTGTAAAACCGACATCCACCGCACAGTATCTCCCAAGAAAATTATTCCTCAGTTCAGTTGTGTGTGTGTGTGTGTGTGTGCGTGCATGCGCGCGCGCGCGCTTCATGCACATAGGCCTCATGAGGTCTGTGGAATTTTCAAAGAAAATGAACTATTATTTCTTTTCCTTTAACATTATTGTATTTTGTAACCTTCCAGTGAATAAAAAAGCAAGACAGTATTTTTTTTCGCTTCAAACTGAAAATGCGTGCACGAGAAGGTTAAGAAAACTGGAGTTAAAAATTATTTTAGCGTTGTCAAAATGACAACTGGTATGTTTATCACAGCAAAATCTCTTCTCGATAAACTCCAGAGATAAAGTCTCCGAATCGGGTCAAAAGGTACTGCTGAGCAAGATCACTTCTTTGAAAGTATGGTTCATTAGAGTCTTGTGTTCTAATTAGTGTACATTCTGAGAATTATACGTATGGTGAAATTGAGAGTTATGATTCTGTGAACATTAGAAAAAGAAGAAAAAGTTACCTTGTAGACCTTACTTAGTTGTGAGACTCCCCCCCCCCAAATCATCGTTCACGAGCTGTAAATCCTGCAAAACAAAGATTTACAGGAACTGATGGAATATATTCCATTTTATCATGAATACTACCAAGACTTTAAATCTGTTTCAAAAATCTGATGAACCATTTTGTTTAATAACACCTTTAATCATAAATTTCCAGGTTAAGATACAGTTACACTATTTTGGAAATGCAGTAGACAAAGTATAACATGTCAAAAAGAGGGTAAATGAAAGATGTAATGACTACTTTTGAGATATTAAAAAAAAAATTATTTTCATTACCGTCTGTGATAGGTGTGTAGGATTGAAGAATTTTAATGTATATTTCTATTTTTTTATTGATGTCTTGTTTTGGGTAATAAAATATAAAGAATTATACTGTCTGCTTGGACCTTATGTTTACAAAAATGAATGAACATATTGTCTTATATTTTTTCAGCCTCATTCACAAACCTCAGATTTTCTCCATTTTAAAAAAGTATGGGTTAACCCGTTTTTTCTGGGCATGTCTTCAATTGTTGGTATGCTTAAGAAGTTAACAGAGGGGTGGGGGGGGTCATCTGTGAATTGGACCAAGGAAAGCAGTGGCCTTGTAGATATTTCAAAACTGTCTATACGGATCACGTATCTTAGTCCAGAAAAGATATTTTGAAAAGAAAAGAAGAAAAAAGGATAAACCGCTGTTGTTTTCAGTATTAAACAGTATTATCTTTGCAGAAAGCCTAGCTTAAGACACAGTTGAACCTGCTCTAACAGAGACCTTTATTCAGCAGATACCTCTCTATACAGACAGTTTTCCACGGAACCGATCTTATTTTACATCATACATGTGCTAAATAAACCTCATTTAAGCAGACACCTCAAATTCCGGACAGCAGACATCGCTGTTAGTCTCGTCCACTTGTCTTAAGTGGACACTTTCTTTACACAAGGCTGTGTCATTCTTTCTCTTGAATATCATTCTGCAGACATGTGATAATTCCTTTTCACTGTTTACACTATTTCGAGTCCAAGGAAAAGAGAGATGAAATGTGCATGGGAATGCTGAAGCACTGTAGCTGTGAAGTTAATTGTTCCGTACAGGGCTCTTTCCAAACCTTTCATTAGAGTCTTATGTTCTAATTGGTGTACATTATGAGAGTTCTGCTTGGCTGGGAATGCTACCAGTGACTGCTTAGTCACAATTTATCAAGGGATTTTCCAGATGATCTTGCATAATTTCATTCCTAACTCAGATTTTTGCTGATAAGGTTGAGGTTGGGTAGTTCATTTAAACTTGGCATGGAAAAGACCCTCATGTGCTGATTAAGGCAGAAATGCCATGGCATTTCATCTGTCCAGTAATCATCATTTGGAAGGGACGAGCATAGATCTTGAGACAAGAAAAATGTAGTGCGAAAGGACTTTAAGCGAAAAAAGCATTTTGAAAAATTAAACCGTGAGAAAAACACAATTGTGCATAATAAAAATTAAATTTTAATAGAGTGGGAGGAAAATAAGAATTGAGGAATGAAATAAGAGGGAGTCTTTCCTCACAGAAGTGAGCATTGTGGTATGTGAGTGGTTCAAATGTGTTCGAGCAAAGAAACTGAGTGGGCTGTTACAAGAGAAATCACAAAGTTGAGGTTTACCCATTGAACTGCAATTTTTCTTGAAAATAAATATACATTGATTGCGATTTAATCTGGCTTAAAAGAGAACACTTTTGCTACAGCAAGTTAACACACTGAAACACAGTTCACATTCTAACAATAGTTCAACACAGTGTGGTAGATCTTAAAATACTCACATACATGCAGTACCACCTTACACTTATCACATTCATAGTGGGATTCACCCCTGTTCTTTCCCTTGGGATTTTTTCCTCTGCAGTCATAGCAGACCTCGCAAGAAAATCCACAGTGAGAAGATAAAGAGATTTTGGGAGAAGGAAAAGGCAACAACATTAGCTAAATAAGTTTAATTGCGCTCATTAGTCAGGCATAACAAAATAATAATAATAATAATAAATACAAGACTGACAAACCGGATCAATACCTTCTTTCAGCAGAAGAAAAACTATGGGCTTGGAGAACTGAACTCTGTGGTAGCAAGATTACACCACATATTATTTGGTACATTGTCTATTCTTGTACACGTTCAGTTTTCTAGGTTATGCACACGCCCACCTGCATCCCCGTCTTTATTTTCTTCAATAATGTCATCTAATTCTTTGGAATTACTAATGCTATCATCACTCAAAGGTAATTCAGTATCACTTTCATCGGGAAAACCATCACTGACATCGCTTTCCTCCAAAAAACGTAATACTCGAGCTTCATCCGACTCGGCCATGACGTTGACTTTACCTTCACGAACGCTTTACGCGGCATTTTACTCGATCGTATTTAGACTCTTTGGCGGCGAAATACGTAGCTGAAGAGCAAAGATAGCTGAAATAAGATTACCAACATCTCGTAGACATGTTGGGATTGCAAAGAAATATCGATATGTATCCTTAGAAACCTCAAGAAAGCAATAAAGAGGGTGGACGGAAAATTCCGTCATTGCATTTATGGCAACCCATGGACAATGACGGATATTTCCGTCATTGTAAGGCAATGGGTTAAATGAATAGAAAGTTTGTCACGCTGGGTTGTTATTCCCTTTTCGAGAAGTGTGGTAAAGAAAAATGTGCTAAATTGTACTCCCAGCTGAATGATTACTTCCCGAAGCTGTAATGAATATAAATGCTGTAAAAGCACTTCTAATATCTCCCAGACAAATATTTAGTTAGAAATCATTTTGAGTAATCAAAACGAAGATGTATGCTTATATTTAAGGTGGATGTTCTTGCCGTTAAAACGTTATATTAATTTTTACAACCTTGTTTCAGCGGACACTCCTCATAACGTACATTTTTCCATGGAACCAACAGTGTCCGCAGAAGAGAGGTTTGACTGTATTTCATCATGGACTCTTCAGTTTTAAAGGGTTTCTTTTTTTAGATGTGTTGTTCAATATTTTTAATATACTGATTTGACTAACAGCTGAAGATGACCCATAAGGTTGAAACTAGTTCAGTGATTTAATGTTTCATGACAGTATAATAGATGTTTTAAAATTTTAGTTGTAATTGGCAGCAATATTTGTATTGAACAGCTGGACCCACTTTACTTTGCTTTATGTAAAGCAGACAGTTTAAAAAAAAAAAAAAAAAAAAAAAAAAGAGTAGAATACAAAGATAGTAGTTCAGGTGGTTGGATGAGTTCATATCTGGGGAAAAAAAGGCAAAACAGTGTAAGGGCCACGGGGAACTTGCCAGAAAATTCTTTAGAAAGATTGGTTGAAATTTCCTTGAATGGCCACCTTTCAGCATTTCCAAGAGGCCTCTTCCTTATATGGAAGTTTTCTGGGCTAATTCTGGTAAACTGATTGGTCGATATACAGTGAAATCTATTCACAACAAAATAATGTATCTCGTTTCTTTTCCATTGTGCACAGGTTTCCATTGAGATCAGGTAAATGTGATCAAGTATAGGGCACATCGCACTTGCCTACATGCAGAATAAGGCGCATTGCACTTGCCTATTTTGTTCTTTGTTTCCATATAATACTCTGTTACCTAGTCACTTTGCTGCAATATAGGCTGCTTATGGTGTATTGTTGGGAGATCAGAAGAATGCACGTGCCCGGTGAGGAACGGGGCGAAGGGGTTTCCACCAGCAGAGCCAGTGACGCAATGGTCACTATAGCAACTCCGCTACTACCCAGACGACTTTATATTGTCTTCTACTGGCAGCTCTTTGCTCTTGTCAGTTGTAATCCAGCAAACTGCGAAGTGTGAGTCAATGTTTTTTGTGTAGCAGATAAGAGCCGATCTGTCTGGGCAGAACAGGAAGTTCGTGCTTGCAGGCCACATTCCTCACTCTTGCATTCTTCTCATCTCTACACTATACAAGATATTGTGCTATAACACTGGAAACAATGGCATCACATTGCATAATATTGGATCAATTCCTGGAATATGTTGGGTAAAAAACGTAAGAAAAAAATACCTTCTAGTGCAGTCGGCAAAATACGATAGGCATGTCATGAATGGGACGGCCATTACATTGGCTTAAAGGCAGGTGTCAAGAGAGTTTAGTAACTTACATTAACAATGCATGATGACTCAAGGATCTTTTATTTTGTTTTTATCTTGTTCTTATCTTCTCCAATAGCACGAACTGCCTTTGTCCCGCTCCATGGGAATTACAAAATGTTTGAGGGCCGATGTACCAGTAAATTTTTGTGGCCATTCTTGCTTTTTGGTAGACATCATTAGCATTGAGCCCAAGGCCTTTTATTTTTAAAATATTAATTAATGGGCATGTTGTCTTACAGGAACAAAATAGCAATTGCAACCTTTGCCAAAACACAAAAAAACACTTTGAAAGAGATTTCTGTTGCCACTGATTTTGTACTTTAATTTCTCCCTTAATCATAAGTAGTATATTATTTTAAAAATTTAAGACTTGTCTAAATCAGGTGGACACCCTCATCGCAGTAGTCAACTTTATGGAGTATTTCCAGTCAGTTTATATTGAATACTGTTTTATTACTACTACCACCACCGAAGTCTAGAACTGTCAAATTCTCTTACTACTTTCGGAAAACCCTGGTTCGTGCTCTGGATCCAATTTTCTCTACAGTTTTCTTTCTATGATAAGCAGAGATTAATGGATGATTTGGCTTATTTAGTTTCTCCCTGTAAATACAGCTTTGAGTAAGCATTTTTTCAACAAAAGCTGATGTTTCTGAATCATACCAATTTTTGTTTTAGCAGAATAAATCTTTCAGAATAATTTGTGTTGAAATGTTTAGAACAAACCAAACTTCATTTTATAGGCTTACAAACCTTTTCTTGTTTACCTTACATTCCTCTAACTTCAATCTGGTTGGAAATTTTTCACAATCAGTAAAGACGTCGAATGCTTATTGTATAGAAGTGGAAAGATGTGAAAAGCAAAGTGCTGAAGATGAGCAGGGAGGAGTATAAAAACTCCAAAGAACATCTGGGAAGAAGCTACCGAGTTCCACAGTACAGAAATGCTGTTTTAGACTGTCGTGTACTTGATAACGTACATTATTTTTAGGGACTGCCAAATTCAAAGCTTCATAATAAGCTCACTGGACAAAAAAATTAGTTACCCCTGGAAAAATAATTACAAGCATAATTTAATACCATGTATCTCCGCATCTGTACTTGATAACCTGGATTCGGTTAGGAAGAGTCTATAAGGTTGTGCAGGTACGGCACATCCAGGTTAAGCCACTCACTGAGGATTTAATCTCGCAATTCCACCAAATTGCAGGGTTTGCTTATGTCGGCGTTTTACCTGCTATTTGAACCTGTCCCCCAGATTTTCAATGGGGTTCAAGTCACGTGATTTTGCAGGCCAATCGAAATCTAATAGGGTAGGGGAGTGTTCATAAAACCGGTTACATATCCGTCCAGCCCGATGAACTATTCCATTGTCTTGAAAAATCGGGGTATCAATACCATACTCATCATGCTAATATTGACTCTAAGGCAAGACCTGATCATCCAGAATGTTTAAATAAATATGCTGGCTCGTTCGTGGTCACCTCAGTGAGCGGGCCCGTTCCATGATATGAAAAACACCCCCCAAAACATCAGTCCTTCCTCTGGCTTGAACCTGATCTTGCACACATCCAGGATGAGATGCTTCCTTTGGTGGTCATTGGAATACATTGGAATACAGGCAGAAACATGATTAGTCAGGCTACATTTACTTCCCAGCAGTCAGCTACTGTCCACGTTTGATGATTTCTAGCCCATAGAAGATGCGCAGCTTTATGTGCCTGTATGAGCAATGGCCTCCTGCAAGGTGACAGACTCTAAATATTCATTGCATGCAGCTCCCGTCGCAATGTTCTCTCGCTAACGTGTTGGGATCGACCTTCATTCACTGACTGCAGCAATTTATTTTGGTCATTTTTGTATATCTAGTCAAAATGCAATGTATGGAATACCTTGAAACATGAAATGCAAAAATATATGTTAGGACTGAAACTCCTTGTAACTCCTGAATAGTCAGCTTGGTGGTCTTCAGTTCAGAGGGCCACGTGTTTTATTTCTGGCTTGGAATCTGTGTTACACACACACCACCTGATTTGCCCACTGCTCGATCCGCTGTCCTCTGAATAGTATCAAGCCATCTTCAGGACTGCCGACGTTGGGGTTTCATACCTGCCAACCCTTCCGATTTACCCGGAAACTTTCCGGTTTTTAACTCGTATTCCTATTTTCCGATTTATTTTTACTTCTTCCGATTTTTGACTAATATAACGTCTAGTACGGTCAATACTCTTTCCCTAGGATGAAGGATAAATTCTTACGTGCTTGTGTAATTTACGAATCTTCATTTTCAAGCGTATTTATTTGATACTGTATGTCGTGAGTGTTTCGTCTGCCATCTTCTTGAATCTTGTTTCCCGCTCACCACAACAGCGCGTGCGCTTGATACAGCAGCTGGGGATTCGGAGCGGCGATCGTCCTTCAAGCAAGAGGCTCGCGCGCCGCAACGACTCCGTTAATCGGGACGAAAGAATGTTATTTTGTTGTTCGCGCGCTGTTAACATCGTTTCTGTGCGTAGTTTCGTCGGAGTTGTAGGCCACGTGTTTTTTCTTGTATTTCTATGCCCCCCCCCCCCCGTATCAAAGTCGTATGTTAATGTACGGGACATATTGAATTGTTTTGTATGTGGTAGTTTCGCGTATTTAAGTGCATAATTTTAATGAGTTGAATGTTGTGTCGGTGACAGTTTCTGGCATTTTCTTTTTTTCGTTATGGCCAAAAAATATGACAAACGTTATCTCCAAGCGTTCATCGATACCTATACATTTCCGTTCATTTTACCGTATGATAAAGTAATCTACCGTATTTTCTCGCGTAATTAACGCCCTTGCATAATTTACGCCTCCCAATATTTTGGGGTCCAATGTGAAGAAAAAGAAATGTTCACGTATTTGACGCACCCACAACTTCGAACATCCATCACTCAGCTCCGGATGCGTTTCGAAATAAAGATGCCAACTATTCAAGTAGCAGGCTTCCTATTGCGAAAGCGGGCATTCCAAACACAGGGCAACGTGCTGTTATTAGCAGTCAGGAAATGCCACTGCACTAGTTTTACGAGTGTTTCGGATACGGGACACTCTGTGATCTCAAAATTGTTTGTCAGTCCACAGCATTGGAGTAATACTGCATCAGACAAACTCGCGGTGATCAACTATGCCGAAACATATAGAGCAGCGGGCAGCAAGTATTCAGTGTCCAAATGAAACGTGCGCTACCGCGGTAACAGAAGTGCACTTCAAGCGGCCAACGAGTCTCGCAAAGCATTTCGCGGACCAAAAAGCGGCAAGTTTCCGCAAGTAGAGGATTATGTGCTTAAATATATGATTTTGTTACGCTATGTTGGATAAGCCGTTTCTCACGAAATGCTGTACTTTAAAGAATGATAGATAGTCGCGCCACATGGAATCAGTGTCTCGGATTTCAAAGTTAGCCGAGGCTTGATTAATTTTACGAAGAGAAATGACGAATGATTTCAACCATTTTCATCGCTTTGTGATTGAGAAGCGTAAAGTGAATGAATATTTGATCTCCCTTATAGGAACCGGAGGTCAGACGCCAATCAGTTTCCATATGCCACAAAGTCGAACAGTCGATAAGAAAGAAACATGCAGTGTTATCGGACGCGCTACCGGAAGAAAAAAAAAAAAGAAAAAACCGATGTACCGGTACTGCAATGCTTTCTGTAACAGCTGATGGCAGAAAGCTTGCACCTTACATTGTTCTAAAACGAAAAACAATGCCTATAGCAAAATTTCCGCGATTGATCCACGTTCGTATTCAAGAAAAAGGGTGGATGGACACGTCACTCGTACAAGATTGGATACGAACGGTTGGGGGTAATGTAGCAGAGTCCCTCCTTCGATGCCCGGCCCTTCTCGTATTGGACATTTTCTTTTTTTTTGCCGTTATGGTATGTCATTCAGGTCGTATTGTCAGCTCGTAATGAGAAGAATATTTTCTTGTGTCGGTACTTCAAACCCACGTGTCTAACTTAGCTGATGTGCCCTATTTGACTTTTCAGAAAAAAATTCGCGCAGGAATTTTACGCCAAATGACGATAATCGCAAATGAGTTGAACCAATTGTGTGTATATTATACTTGTGTAACTTATCTTTTAAATGAAAATGAAATGTAAATAATTTGTAAATATCTGAATTCCTTGAATAATTTACGCATCCGAAGTTTTCGCCTGTATTTTTCGTCAAAAAAGTGCGTTAATTACGCGAGAAAATACGGTATTTTATGCATTTTGTTGTGTGTGTCGGTGTGACATAAATTCGTATGTGTCATAAATGAGAGTGATTAGGTACATTTTCTTATAACCATTTTTATGTTTTTTTAAGTTTTAGATTTTAAATTCAATGGTCAATTCGCATTGTAACTGTAGATATATCTTTTATCCTGACCTTTATTCACGTAGACTGTGGTGGAATATATGTGATGAAATCAAAGAATTTAAAAAATCTTCCTATTTTTGGTTGCTAAAAGTTGGCAGGTATGGGGTTTTAACCTACCTTACTCCTGAATGTGAGCTAACAGCTATGTGACCCAAAACATACAGTTAACTTACTTGGTAATTCACTGTTTGTATTCTGGTGACTCAAAGACCAGCAATAATTCAGAACTCCTTATTAACAACATTACTGTTGTAATCTTTCAAGTTTACAGTGATTATTCAACCGTAGGATGTCTCTCGTTAACAACATTATGAAGGCGGATCAACTATAAACAGGTATTTGAATGTACCATTGCTATTAGTAATAATTCTGAAGCGGGGCTTTGCCAGGATGTTGGCGGGGGTGTCTGGAGAAAAGGTTTGCGCGCATGAACAACGGTAGAGCGGGGCTGACCGGGCGAGTTGGCCGTGCGCGTAGAGGCGCGTGGCTGTGAGCTTGCATCCGGGAGATAGGGGTGTTCGAATCCCACTGTCGGCAGCCCTGAAGATGGTTTTCCGTGGTTTCCCATTTTCACACCAGGCAAATGCTGGGGCTGTACCTTAATTAAGGCCACGGCCGCTTTCTTCCAATTCCTCGGCCATTCCTAACCCATCATCGCCATAAGACCTATCTGTGTCGGTGCGACGTAAAAGCCCCTAGAAAAAAAGAAAGGTAGCTGGGCTGCTTCAGTACGCCACGATTGACCAAGAGGTGCACACGCCTGTTGTGCAATGCAGCAAATTTCTTGCAAAAGAAGGCACCAAACCTTCAGAAATTTGAGGTGGCTCTGCACACAGTTTGGGGAAGGAACACTTTCGACTCGAGTGTATAAGTTGGCCAAAAATATTTGTGGCAGGGACAGAAGCTATGGAAAATGAACCTCATGAAAGGAGACTGCGGACAAGCATCACTGCAGACAACATTGTTGCCATTCGTGACATTATTGGTGAAGCTCGGCGAATACAAACTTTGCAAATTGTTTTAGCCATAGGAATAAGTTACGGAAGTGTTCAAACCATCATCCGAGACAACCTCCATTTCAGAAAATTGTCTGCCAGGTGGGTTCCAGGTGGGTATTCATCATTCTGATGAAAGAATAATTTGTAAACTACAAAAAAGTTAAAAGATCACAAACATGAAATTCTAGATGTAAGGCTAGTCTCCAAAGTTATTCGGCAACTTGATGTCTTTGGAGTGTACAGACCAGGAAAGGGTAGCACTGATGCTGATACAGAATTATTTGATAAGATAATCAGCTATATGCGAAATGATACGGAAAGGAATGTGATTGTAGCGGGTGATCTCCATTTAGTTGGGAAGGTAATGTGAACGGCAGGAAGCATGACCGCCAAATGGCAAATAACTTCATATAATATGGGAAGGACAGCTGATTCAGAAAGTGATGGAACCAACTAGAGGGAAGGATATTCTGGACATGGTGCTGGTAAAAACAGATTAGCTGTATAGAGAAACCAAAATAATAGATGGTACTGGTGATCATGAAGCTGTTTTTGTTGTTAAAAATGAATGTGATAGAGAAGAAGGTCTTAAAGGTGGGACTATTAGGCAGTATCACATGGCTCATAAAACAGGCATGAGGGAGTTTAAAGAAAAAAGTAACTGTAGTCGGTGGAAAACTGTAATAAAAATGTAAACATTGTATGGGATGGGTTCAAAGCAGTTGTTGAGGAATGTGAAAACAGGTTTGTACCTTTAAAGGTGGTAAGGAATGGTAATGACTCACTATATTATAACATAAGTGAAGAGACTAAAAAGGAGGTGCAGGTTGGAAAGAAATAGATAGAAATGGCTGTGAAAGTAAGGAGAAATTGAATTGACTTGCTAGGGAATTGGATCTAGCAAAGAAGTCAAAACTGAAAACTAGAAAAGCAGCTGGAATTGATCAGGTTTCGGGGGATATACTAAAGACAATGGGTTGGGATATAGTACCATATTTGATGTACTTGATTGTTTGCATGAAGTAGCTATACCAAGTGAATGGAGATTTGCTATAGTAGTCCCTGTGTATAAAGGAAAGGGTGATAGACATTAAAGCTGAAAATTACAGGCTAGTCAGTTTGACATGCATTGCACACAAGCTTTGGGAAAGCATTCTTTCTGATTATATTAGACATGTTCGCGAAATAAATAACAGGTTCGATAAGAAGGCAGTTCAGGTTTAGGAAAAGTTATTCCAGTGAAACTCAACTTGTAGGATTCCATTATAGCAGATTTCCTGGATTCATAGGGGAATTCCTCAAGGCAGTATTACTGGACCTTTGTTTTCTTATATATATAAATGATATTAGTAAAGAAGTGGAATCAGATGAGGCTTTTTGCAGATAATGTCATTCTGAACGGAGTAATAAATGTTACAAAATTGTGAGCAACTGCAAAATGACCTTGATAATGTTGAGATGGACAGTATGGTATTACTAGTATATTGTCAAAGACAAGGATAAGACTGAGACAGGTCAATGAAAGTAACAAATTTGATATAGCCTGTACCAGAAGACATAGTGCACTGTAAACACTACATCTTGCCAGCAGAGAGAGGTGTGATGATGAACAGGGTTAAGTCAGGTTGTTTCACAAATAGGGAAAGTCCTCTCGGTTTTAATTACTGATTTGATGAGGTGAAAGTTCCTTTTGGGATTATTGTAAGTGCCTAGGTGTTAATATAAGGAAATATCACATAAATGAGATTGTAAATAAAGGGTACAGATCTCTTCACATGGTGTCTTTTAAAAGTAGGAATGATCACAATATAAAGATCAAGTTGGAATTCAAGAGGACAAATTTGGGCAAACATTTGTTCATAGGAAGGGGCCTGTGAATTGGAATAACTTGCCGAGGGAGATGTTCAATAAATTTACAATTTCTTTGCAATCTTGTAAGAAAAGGCTAGGAAAACAACAGAGAGGGAATCTGCCACCTGGGTTACTGCCCTAAATTCAGATCAGTAATGATTGATTGATTTGATTCCTTTTCTCCACAACCAGGAACAAAAAAATTTACGCCAGGAATTTTGTCAGAGACTTCTTCATCGCTACGAGGAGGTTGGAGAGGATTTCTTGTATCGTATTGTGACTTGTGATGTAACTTGGCATCATCATTGCACCCCAGAGTGAAAGCAAGCATGCATGGATTGGCAGCGAAGAGACGCAGCAGGTCCTTTGAAGGCCAAAACACACTCATCTGGTGGAATGGTGCTTGCATTTGTTTTCTGGGACTCCGCTGGTGTTTTGCTGCTGGATTTTCTTCACAAACGAAGGACAATTAATGCAGCCTGTTACTGCCTTTTGGATGAAGTAAAAGGTGCATATTGCTACAAGCAACGCCAGGAACCAATCTGAAACATCATTTTTCTCCATGACAATGCAAGGCTGCATAGTGCCTCTTTAATGCGGGAAGAACTGGGGGAAATTAACTGGACACCTTTGGAACACCCTCCATATGGTCCAGATTTATTGCCATGCGACTACCATTTGTTCGGACCACTCAAACGAGACCTAGGAGGACAGCGGTTTGATGATGATGCAAGTGTAGAAGAGTTTGTGCGCAACTGTTTCCACACACACCATTCTTCTTTCTGTCAGGCCGGCATCAAACATTTACCAATCCTGTGGAGAAAATGCGTATCGAAGGCAGGACACTGTAGAAAAGTGATCTCTATGTGTATTTGTTTTTGGTTGATGCAATGAAATGAAAATTCACAGCCTGTTTCTAGTCATTCGACCGGGTCAGGGATGGAATGAATGAAGCCCCCTTCTAGCAGCGAGGGTAGGAAACGTACCGGCTGCCGAAGCCTGTCGCACTCCTCTGGGGCAATGATAAATGACTGATAGATAAAATTTTATTGGAGAGTGTTGATGGAATGAAATGACAGGGAAACCGGAGTACCCGGAGAAAAACCTGTCCCGCCTCTGTTTTGTCCAGCACAAGTCTCACATGGAGTGACCGGGGATTTGAACCACGGTTAGTTGATGCAATAAATTAAAAAAATAATTCCCTTTTATATTTGATCTGCCCTTGTAAAAATAGAATTTTATGTTGTGTAAGAAACGCCACAAGTCGCTCATTTCATGGATTTATTCAAGAGATTCTCAACAAGACAGTGTAGCAAGAAAATATAAATCTTTGATCTGTAGTAATTACGGAATATAAGTTTTGCAAAGAACTTTTTGATGAACATTATGACAAATGAACTAACTCAAGAATGTGCTTATTTAGTATCAATAAGGTGAAATAAATATTTAATTTTAATTTATCAAATAATTTAAACATCAATGCGGATCATGAAGTTGGTTGCTTGCAAGGTGCATGTGTAGCGATGAACTGTTTTGTGAATAGTGTTGTCACGTGGTAGCACTCGTGATGGAACTGTTTGGTTAGGGTTAATATAGAAATAAAATTTATTAGTGCTTTTATAGCTCATCCACAAGCAAAGGTGATTTTTGTGTCAAGGGCTTACCTGATATTGGCCTTGGTCTTTGTGATATTGAAATCTAGGCCAGAATACTCAGCTTGCTAAACACAGACAGTACCTATGCTGCAACAGTTTCCACCTGTTCTTACAACTCCGTTTAAGCCTTATTGCCCTAGGTAGTTGCATCTTTCAACTAATGAAACTCGTTTCTCCTTCTGTAAACCATCATCTTGACAGGAACCCCATCTAATTGGATTTGTCAAATTGCCAGGCAATGAATTTGAGGCACAGATTCCTTAAGGATCCAAATTATGCTGTGGGACATGAGATTGCAGGTGTTAAGGTCACACACAGACTACGTTGTTAGGGGTGTGAGACGAATTGCCTTGTGACCCATTTCATTTTCGATTTAAGCCCATAGATTTTTGATACATTCTTTATTCCTGCGCGAGACTTTTTATATGAAATCCTAACCCATGTCCCAGGTACCCGAAGCCTGGCCGTCCAGGAGAGAAGCCAAAAACATAGCCACTGCGCTATCGTGCCTTCCATAATTAATTTGATAGATTGACCCTAACAGAAGATCTCGTGAGAGTTTTTCTTGTGCAAAGTAGTAGTGCAAAGGAAGGATAAGTTGGCAAAATAAATTTTATATTTCAGAAGAGGGATGCAATGTTAGTTTTGCAGACCACTGGCCTAGACGAATATGTTTTGAAACGGATGTTCTGGTTTTGTCATAGATAAGCCTTCCAAACAATTTATTATAGTAGGTCTGTTACTTTGAGACAGGTTTCCGTGGTTTTAAGATGGTAGTTTTTTTATGTCTAGTATTTTCTTTAACGGCTGGTTGGATCCTCAACAGCTCCATCATCAGTCGTAGATTGCATAGGCATTTCTGAAGAGGCGTACAATGGAAATGGGTGAGTGAGGTAGTTTACACTCTCCAATTCAGAAGTAGCTATAACATATCAGTCTGCGAAGCCCAGTGAAATGCACATACCAATCAACCAACCATGTGTGCATATTTTCATACCCGTCGCTTTCATGTCTTCAAAGCCAGGGATGAGATAGACAAGTCAGGGAATGTAACAAATCTGTTCTAGCCCATACCTGAGGACCCTAGGTCTTGCCAGCAAAGGCAGCAATTTGTTTTGCCTTCTAGAATTCTGTTGGTATTTATCAATTCTTTCTGGAGTGGTTTAGCATATTTCCGTCCACATGTAGGAAGAATTTTGAGGCAGCCCAGTTGTATCCCCAAGGTTTACCAGGCATACATCTTTCAGCATCATTTTGATATGTATTATGAATTCAATGCTGCTGATCTTTTGACCCTTTAATAAAGTTAACAGTTGATCCTCCATTCAATACTCTTTTATTTTCTGCATACACTGTCATCCTCTTTAAGGACTTCCTGAGTATGGTTCGTTGGATGTTGTTAAATATCAATGGGCATAACCTTTTCATTATTAGATTATAATCATTTTATAAGGCCTTACATAATAAAATTTCAAAATTAAAATCTCTGCTATGCCAATTTAAGTTAGTTTATTGAAGGACTCGTATGTGATTTTAATGTCTCCTCAATATCATAGCCTAAAGTCATTGCACATAATTTATTAGTCTTTGGTATCTAAAGCTGAAATGATCTTGACATTTAAAATGTTAAATTCGTTCTGGTGGAATGAATGTTGCGTACGTACCCATGAACAAGGTTGGTTGTAAGTGCTTCACAGTCCTTTCCAGAATATTGCATTGGTGGTTGGTGGCATTTGTTTTCACCTCTCTTCTGCAGAAACACAGTGGTATGATGCCATCCGATAAAACCAAATCATCATTGACGCTTGGTAGTGACCACATCGACTTTTGGAAAGATGCTCCCCGAGAGCTGCGAGCTTACATCCAATTATTCTGGTTGTTGAGTTTTTCTTCTGCGGTAAACATTTTCTTGTCAGTGAAGATAATTTTGCAATAACTGCCAATGTGTTTTTTTTTAATGCACAATTCTTGATATATGTACTTAAATTAGTGTGTTTAATATATAAATTCAATTTATTTGTGAAAATAAACAAATAATGAATATAGGACCATGCCACTTGTAAGTTTCTGGTCCTATTTGATGTACAGACACAACTTGAATGACTGCTGGTGTCCTTGGTTCGCATTCCTTCCTTTCCTGGAGCGCAGATTATAATATCACCTTGTTCCAAATATTACTACAGGGGTACCACCATAGTATATTTCAGCTACCTCTGTAAACTAGGGCACAACTAGGTATACTAGGATCTTGTGGTTATTTGCCTGACTTCCAAACTACCTTATGGCAGGGGGAGGGGGACCTCTTCTCTTTTTGATCAGAAACATTGTATCATTCATCTGCATTTTCTGGTTCAATGTGCAAACCATCAGCAGTGAGTAGTGTGCTTATCAGTTGGAAGCACTCCTGGTTAACTATACAAATATACAAGCATTCACAGCTGTTACCTATTACACAGATATCAGACAAAATGTAGGGCTTGGCCTAAGTATGGTCTAGACTCAAACCTTTTCTTGTTCCTTTTAAGCAATTTCATGTAGTAAGGAAACAGTATTACTATATTAATAATTTTATGTTGTTTGAGTCATCAGTCCATAGACTGGTTTGATGCAGCTCTCCATGCCACCCTGTCCTGTGCTAACCTTTTCATTTCTACGTAACTGTTGCATCCTACATCTGCTCTAATCTGCTTGTCATATTCATACCTTGGTCTACCCCTACTGTTCTTACCACCTACACTTCCTTCAAAAACCAACTGAACAAGTCCTGGGTGTCTTAAGATGTGTCCTATCATTATATCTCTTCTTCTCGTCACATTTAGCCAAATCTATCTCCTCTCACCAATTCGATTCAGTATCTTTTCATTCGTGATTCGATCTATCCATCTCACCTTCAGCATTCCTCTGTAACACCACATTTCAAAGGCTTCTATTCTCTTTCCTTCTGAGCTAGTTACCGTCCATGTTTCACTTCCATACAATGTCATGCTCCACACGAAAAGAAAAGAAAAAATCTTTCTTATTCCTATATCAATGTTTGAAGTGAGCAAATTTCTTTTCTTAAGAAAGCTCTTCCTTGCTTGTGCTAGTCTGTATTTTATGTCCTCCTTACTTCTGCCATCGATAATTATTTTACTACCCAAGTAACAATATTCATCTACTTCCTTTAAGGCTTCATTTCCTAATCTAATGTTTCCTGTATCACCTGCCTTCGTTTGACTGCACTCCATTACTTTAGTTTTGGACTTATTTTCATTTTGTACTCCTTACCCAAGACTTGGTCCATACCATTCAAGAACTTCTCGATCTTCTGCAGTCTCAGATAAAATAACAGTATCATCGGCAAATCTCAAGGTTTTGATTTCATCTCCTTGGACTGTGATTCCCTTTCCAAATTCCTCTTTGATTTCCTTTACTGCCTGTTCTATGTAAACATTGAAAAGGAGGGGGCACAAATTGCAGCCTTGCCTCACTCCTTTCTGGATTGCTGCTGCTTTTGCAAAGCCCTCGATTCTTATCACTGCAGGCTGATTTTTATACAGATTGTAGATAATTCTTTGTTCTCGGTATCTAATCTTCAGAATCTTAAATAGCTTGGTCCAATCAACATTATCGAATGCCTTTTCTAGATCTACGAATGCCATGTACATGGGCTTTTCCTTCTTGATTCGATCCTCTAAGATCAAACATAAAGTCAGGGTTGCTTCACATGTTCCTACATTTTTCCATTCTTCTGGAAATAATACGTGTTAAAATTTTGCAGGCATGAGATACTAAACTGATGGTGCGGTAGTTTTCACACCTGTCAGCACCGGCTTTCTTGGGAATAGATATAACAACATTCGGCTGAAAATCGGATGGGACTTCTCCTGTCTCATACATCTTACACACTAAATGGAATAATCTTGCCATGCTGGTTTCTCCTAAGGCAGTCAGTAATTGAGAGGGAATGTCATCAATTCCAGGTGCCTTGTTCCTATTTAGGTCACTCTCAGCTCTGTCAAACTCTTACCTCAAAATTGGGTCTCCCATTTCATCAGCATCAACAGATTCTTCATGTTCCAGAACCATGTTATCTACATCTTTACGGGAGTGTTTACATTTTCAGCTGTAGCCATACTGTTTCCCCACATACCCACTCCATAGTCTCATTTAAATCCCCGATCAGATCACCTTCCAATCAGTATCCCTCCTACACAGTATTTGACCTAATTCAATACATTTTTGTTTTATTTTATTCTGCGTTTCCAAATTCCTTTGTTGAATAAATAATTTTGTTTTTATTTTAAATTTCTATTCCATTGATTTGTTCAGAGAGGATGATTACTTTGTTATACTTCCTATTAAAACAAAAATCACCACAACCACCACTGATAACTATCTCCGCTTCTTTAAACTGCACCCGTGCAACATTTAACACATCCCACACATCCCCAGCTATGTTGGTACTTACACCTGCTTGCCTTACGTTGTTGGTACCAACGTGAAAAACTACCACTTTTCCTTTCTCTCCTTTTCTTCTACTTTCCTTAACATATGCATTAACTTAATCACTCTACTCTGGTTCCCTTTTCCTCACACATTTTCTTCACATGTCTTAAACAGTGGAATCTCCCATAACCTGAGCCTCAATCTTACCCACCTCCCCTCCTGGTCTTCCTATCTTTCCTGATGGCTGCAGAATGTACTTCCTCCTCCCTTTTCTCCCTCCCATGACCCTGTTTCACCTTTTTTCTATTATCTGTGTTTCCTTTCCTACCATTTCCTTTCTTCCTACTTCCGCACTCAACAACAGTTCCCTGTTCCTCATCTTCCTTTTGTTCTACTTCAGTGACTTATACCAATTTCTCACAAACATCTGCCCTTAATTCTTCTCTTGAATAGAGCCCTTAGCCTTCCCCTTAAAACATTGGACCACCTGTCTTCTTTCTACAACTCTCCGCCTTTCTTTCCCATCCCTCTTATACACCTACTGTATCCCATACATTGTTTGAGGAAGGCCTAGCTTCCTTCCTGTCTCTTGAGAGAATCCTATTTATCTCCCTCAAATTCTCCAACTCCTCTAATACTCCTTAATGCCTGGTCACACCCACATTTCCTACACTGATAGTGCTGCCAGGGAGGCAGTCCCATTGCCCCGTCTGCCTTACAAGCTTCTAACCAGTGATAATTCGTTCTGTCTGTGCCGGTGCGACGTAAAGCCACTAGCAAAAAAAAAATTATAATCGTTCTCAGCTGAGACCTTTTTGTAATGTCCCATTTGAAGTGTTTTGAGTGGCAGGCCATTCCTCTTTCAAATAAGCTGAAAATGATTAAATTAACTGTAAAGGTATGACTTCCCTCCAAATTTCCAGGAGTGAAGCAGTGGTATTGTCTTCAGATTGGCCATGGTATAGCAACACACCACTCTTTACCGAAGGGAGAATACCCCTGGTGTGTACTTGCAGCGGTCATCTGACTGTAGTACACATCCTTAAGGAGTGCATTGACCTGGCCAATCTGCACTGTTGTCTGAAACTTCAGAGTACTCTCTCATTCTGCAAGATGATTAGCAGTCAGTAGACTTCGACATCCGATTTATGAGGAATAGGGGCCTGTTTTATCGTGTTTAAAAGCGAAGTCCTTATCTTCATTTGTTTTTAGGTTTTTCTCTTATTGTTATGGTTAACTATGCTCATGTCCCTCTGAGGACAAAACCTGTACCAATCAGCTAATGTTGTTATGAAGTGAATAAATGTGATTTGTATTGTGAAGGTGGAATTCTCCTAAAAGTATCATAACACTTGTTATGTTCAATACAATATATCAACTAAATGATATTACATAAGTCTTGGGACTAGTTTCAGCCACTTAGTGGCCATCTTCAGCCAAATAAAATTAAACGAATTGTGATAACTAAAACATATGTATAACAGACAGACACATTGTTGCAGGAATAATTATAACATTAAATTACATATTGAAATAACAGAATTTATGGTTATGATCTTCCTGTCATGATATGATGTCTTAAAGTTCACTTAGGACCTCAGGCAGAGAAGTAAATCTGGAAATGGTAGCCAGAATTAACATACGGAAAAGAAATTTTAAAAGCAGTCAATTTACTCTTACAATTGCACTTCAGTATTCTTATTTCTTCTTTCTCTACCGCTTTTCCCACACCTGTGGGGTCGCGTGTGCGAACTATGTCGCACATGTGGATTTAGCCCTGTTCTACTACCGGTAGCCCTTCCGGACGCTAACCCTATAGGGAGGGATGTAATCACTATTGCGTATTTCTGTGGTGGTTGGTAGTGTAGTGTATTGTCTAAATATGAAGAGGAAAGTGTTGGAACAAACACAAACACCCAGTCCCTGGGCCAGAAGAATTAACCAAAGGCTATTAAAATCCCCGACCCGGCCGGGAATCGAACCTGGGGCCCTCTGAACCGAAGATCTCAACGCTGACCATTCAGCCAATGGGTTGGACTATAATTGCACTTCAATGCTAAACAAAAATGAAATTTATATCTTATAAGTTTGCGTTATACATTTTAGATAGGAAAATTAATTGAATAACCGTATATTACAGAAACAAATTTCCACTTAGTGGATAGTCATCTGTTCACATGTCAGTACGTAATATTCACAAGAGTACTGGGCTGAATGGCTCAAGACGGTCAAGGCCCTGGCTCTCTGAGCCGAAGTTGGCAGGTTGGATCCTGGCTCAGTCCAGTGGTATCTTAAGCGGCTCAGATACGTCAGCCGTAGATTTACTGGCATGTAAAAGAACTCCTGTGGGACTAAATTCTGGTATCTTGGTATCTGCAAAAACCGTAAAAAGTAGTTATTGGGACGTGAAACCAATAACATTGTTATTAATATAGAACTTTCTGACAGTTGCAATACAGATGCAAGAATAAAGCACCATAAGTTTTCTCCTTAACATTTGAGTTAGCTGGTGTTTGTAACAGTGCTTATTACCCAGCATTCCTCCTAGACTCATAATTTTTGAAGACTCATTTATGAGTAACTGCAAATGAAGAATGTTTCACGCGCGATTTAAGTCAAATACTAATGCCCACAACAGGAGAAATTTTCCCTCTCGACTTCAACGTAACACCAACGCTACTGGTCATGCGATGAGAGATTCTCTCACACAGGGCGCATGAACTCGTACAAATTTTTGTTCTGAATAGAGGATGGGATGCTTACCCTTCAAATGTTAATAGCCTCACTCACGACAGTTATCAACTCAGCTAGGAGAGGGAACAGTCACATCCCTTGCATCACTGAGAAGTTAACTTGCAGTACAAAATAATGTGAGAGAAAATCTCATATAGCGACCACTTGCGGGTTAACATTCATGGCTGCCAGCTGAATAAACTACATAATTTCACTTCAAAGGCAATGCCTTATAAAATTTTATTACGTTCTAATCTATTTATAATAATTTTATAGGAAGGTAAGGCATTGCAAATGAGACCTACTGATTATTTAAAATTCATAATAATTTTCCTTTGTCATTTATAAAATCCTCCTTGGTAGGTACATTTTAAATTTTAATTATTCCTACATTTTGTTTCATCTCTGACCATCGGGCTGATGACCTAATGTTAGGCCCATTTAAACAACAAGCATCGCCATCTTTTCTATGAAAATTTCAGCTCACTTTAGCATTTCTTGGTATTAAGGTTATTACATGTATTCTTGTGGGTTTTGATAGTTATTATAGTGTGTGAATTTTTCTCATTTCAGTTTGATGACAAAGTTCTCAAAGAAGCTGGTCAGTAAATGCATATATATTCAGATACTCAAGACTACAAAATCAGATTTATTAGGAATGTAAGTATAATTCTGAGATTGAGCCTAATATGTTGATTATATTGATATTTCTTTTTTGTCACCCTTGCATGTTAAGAGCGTTTACTTTAGTGCTATCATATTATTAATGTTGTCCTTTCTATATTCACTAGTGAGGAATTTCTGTGTGTTTGTGTGTTGTTGTTTTTTTTTTTTTCTTTCATAGTGAGAGATTGAATATGTTTTGTTTCATCTTCTAGGTTTATGAGTGCTGGTGGATGGTATTTGATCTATAATTGGTTATCTGATGCTATTGTGGCTAAGAATTGGCCACTTATTCAGGAGCTTCTGGAATTACTTCTCCTGTGTCCTGTTAATGTGGACAGATTAAGAATTAACAATTGTCCCAAACTTATTAAGGGACTCTCAAAGGATGGTGGCACAGAGAGTAAGTAGAAGTCCCTGATCTTGATATTTGTTCCGTGTTAGTATGTCTGATTTACTCATTCTAGTGGCAGGGATTAGTGCTCTGTTACAGCTGTATAGGTTCCAGCAAGTATTGATGCCGGATTTTGGTTATAGGCTTTGGATACTGTTATTTCTCTTGATTACTATTTTTCAACCAGACTGAGTGGCTCAGATGGTAGAGCACTGGTCTTGCAGTTTTGTTCCCCACTCAGTCTATTGGTATTTAAAGTTGCTGAAATATATCAGCCTTGTGTCGATAGTTTTACTGGCACATGAAAGCACCTGCTGGACAATATTATGGCACCTTGGCATCTCCGAAACTGTAAGAGTATTTAGTGGGACATAAAACCAATAACAGTATTTATTAATGTAATTTTCCAGTGTTTCAAATGTACTCGCATAGTAGACCATCTTTTTTTCCCCGCTTGTATAGCTGCAAAAAGTAGGTGCAGGGGATGAAATGTGTTATAGCCTTCCATTTTGTCCAGTGACTTCTTGGATATGAAGAGTTATAAATTGTACATGTGTATATTCTACACTGTTCTTTAACAAATATGTGATTGTATTCTGAGTCTTGCTGGCTATCTTCATTGGAAGGCAGCATTTCTAAATTTAAAAAATAAAGAAGTCAATAAATGGTCTACATATAGAGTAAATATAGTTAGTTTTGGTTACTCTTATCTCAAGTCATTTGTTTCATCTCATTAACTCCTTTGATGAGGTTGACGTCAAGAAGGGCATCTGGTTGTAAAAACTCGCTACAAAAATTTGTCTCGCTTCATACTCGACCCGTAGAGAAAAGGGATAAGGGTTGGACATGCCGTTTTATTTTTCGTATTATGCAATATTCGGCCTGATACAAAATAACTTCATGGCCAGTCGTTTATCTCTGTCAGTTGAGCAGTAGGCCTCTCTCACAGTAAACCTAATCACTACTTTCTTTTGAATTATCGTAGTCTTTTGCTGCCAACTTCCCTGCTACTGGCATTGTCGTCATCCCAAATGATGTTATCTTCATTGCCATCGAGAGCATTCGAGATCCTGTCTTTTTGAAACTTTTAAAAACTTATTGGGCGAAGACCGGTTTAGACTCCCTTGGAGTCATCATCAGTTCTTGTTGAATATCGAATCAAGGGAATGGCGATTGCCTGAAAACACATCAATGGGTTACAAAACACACACCTTGAATTGTAACGTACACATGGTAAGCAATACTTCGAACTTAAAAAGTTCTTAGTTCTGGCTTAAACTGTCGTGTGTTCGTGGAATGCGGAACACTGGAAGTATATGCACTGGTTGAAAATATACACAAATCAACATGAAACACATATAATGAATGATATGAAACACATGGTGCTTTAAGAGTGTTCTGGACTTGATAGTCTTGTTTTTATCTAATTAAACTGGATGAAATATGTATACTTGGAAATGAAATGTACAAAGACATTATCTACTTGGCACTTAAAAAGTTCTTGGTTCTGGTTTAAAAAACTGCCGTGTGTTCTTGGAACACGGAATAGACTTGTTGGTCTTGTTTCAATCTGTTGGAAACAAATGCACTACTATAGTTGAGAATATATACATCGACATGAAAATTTTATACATTGATATGAAACACGTGGCACTTTAATGTTCTTGGATTTGGGTAAAAAGTACTGTCGTATGTTTGTATTACCAAATGAGTAAAATTTACCAGCACCGGAGTTTTACAGTTTCACTCACTTACCGAGTGTATGGACAGCGACGATAAACAAGAGAAAAATGTTCCTTACGATGTATAGGCCTATCAATGTTATATTCATGAAGAATGCCACAGAACTCGGTAAAACATCACCTATAATCCAAGAAGAAAGCTACAAAATTTCACATTATACCACCATTACAGGCAAGCCCACTCGCACAGAGCAACCAAATACTTTTTTTTTTTTTTATATATTACTTTCTTACTTTTCTCTGTTCATGTTGGGCAACCTCATTATTTCTGCGCGTGTATCAAAAAAATTCTTCTACACGTGTTATCAATGAATTGTTCCCAAGAACTTCATAATTGCTGAAATTCAAAAATTAAATAAATACTTTTATTACAGTTGATTTCATAAAATGGCTGTTTTTATTAGTAAGACTATGTGCAAGTGGCTATATTATTTTTTGTTGTAGTCTCTGGTGTATGGTGCTGAACACTTCGAGTGTTAGCTATTTTACAACTAACATATACCCAAGCTAGCTACTTCCCCGTGGTAAAACGCTGTGAATCTCGAGCGAGGCCAACAGCTATCACCCTGGCTCCCTGAGAAAGGGAGGCCTGAAGCGCATATGTCAACCAAGCAACTTGAATTTTGCTGGGGTAGCTCTCTTTCGCGCCAGCAAAGGAACCCAGCTCGCTGGAGAGACCTGGACTGTTTCCGCTCCGGTGAAGAAACTACGGTTGAGCGAATGGGTTATCAAGACAGCTGTTTGCGGTTTTCTTTTAACTTGATAACGAAACTTTGTAAGGAATAGTAAGAAAATGTAAATACAAAATTCTTTTCCCCAGCAGGGCTGGGGTAGCTGGGGTTCAGTGCGCGCCACTGCTTTTTAGTAAACTCTACAATTATACAATTGCACGATTCATACAAATCATTATTTGCGACTACAGTATGAATCGTTTCTTTAGAATCACCCTTAGGAGCAAGGAGGAGAAAAAGCAACAGGAAGGTATGATAAGCACAGTGCGGTACCATACTGTATCAATGGAATAATAGTGTCATAACGACAAACACAAAAATGCTGACCAATTGCTTGCTATTTCGAGTCCTGGGCTGATATTTCAAGATAATAAACCATGGGATACAAAATTGCATTGTCACAATTTATATATATATATTTTAAAAAAAGCAACTTACCTTAGATGGGCAGTCATCTTTATTCCTCTTGACAAGATCTCAAATTCCAAGTAGTTGTCCCTGCCAACAAACACTCCAATAAAACGCTGTGTTGAGTTCAGGGAGTATCACCTTGACAATGTAAAGCAGAGTTACTGGTTAATATGGTGCGAGTAAATATCTGTATGAGAAAATCTGAAATAATGTGCACTTGTACCTTACAGAACCGCACGGCGTTCCTGGGTTAATCATGGAAATTTTTTCTTCTAGAGAAAGAATATGAATTCTTCTTTTTCACACAACAACTTGATCTTGCGTTGGACAGAACAATTGCTAGAAGTTAAGGAAATCTTGCTTAAAAGAAACTGCTAAAGATACCTTTTCAGCTGAAAGATCTTAAATACAATAGTAAATTGAATTTGGTTTCATTCCTAGAAAATATAGAATTTAAAATTATGCAAACATAGCATTTTGTTTACAAATACAGGGAAATCTCCCTGAAATGATCACCAAACAACAATAATCCCCTCTATGATAATTTAAATATTGTGGTCCTGGCTTTAACTCATTGGCATATTGATTTTCTAGCCCTTTGCATGCTCATGATTAGTATTTAATTTACGTAAATCACAATTCATGAGAACTCGATTAGTTATTACAGTTTTCTTAAACAAAATTTTAATTTAGGAAAATGAAAATCCACAGCATGTTTCCAGTCATTTGACCAGGTCAGGAATGATATGAATGAAGCCCCCGTCTTGCCGCGAGGATAGGAATTGTGCCGCTGCCGAAGCCTGTCGCACTTCTATGGGGGCAATGATCAATTACTGCCAGATGAAATGAGTGTGTTCCTAAATTGAAAGAGAACAGGGAAAACCAAAGTACCCAGAGGAAGACCTGTCCTGCCTCCGCGTTGTCCAGCGCAAATCGCACGTGGAGTGACCTGGATTTGAACCACGGAGCCCAGCGGTGAGAGGCCAGCGTGCTGCCGCTTGAGCTATAGAGGCGTGCAAATTTCAATTCACGAAATGAAAAAAATCAAATCTTTTATTTGGATATTTTGGCATTTCAGTAGTTTTCATTTTTCGTCTCTTTAGCGCTTCTAGCACCCGGCACTTCAAAATAATTCTTCAAAATCTGAAGTTTCTGACTCGACTTTCATTATCATTTCCTGTTCAGAATATCCGATATATCACAGTTAGCTGACAGCTGCCTTCTACACGCCATGCTACTCATGACACAAAAGTGAGTAACTTTTCAAGATCAATTGTAATGTTAACTCTTCAAGATAGTCAAACTCATTTTACCATTGCTCGAAAGAGTGACTCTTCCTCTTTCTGACGGTATATAACATGATAGTTCCATCTCTTGATAAAGGTCTGAAATACGCGCACAAGGCTACTCGCGCTTGGCTCCAAGGCTGCGAGCCTTCAAGCTACTTTAAGTCGCATGAACAATTGCATGACTGGGAGCAATCAGTATATCGTCGTTGCTGGGACAAAACCTCCTATGTGAAACAATTTAGCTTAGAACTTTGGCCGGTAAGGTTCTGTCATATAAGGTGCAATATTGTGTGACAATTGTCAAGGCATTCTCGCTCTTCATAACGTATGTGCTGCAGGTCAGTATATCTCCAAAAATATTAACACATAGGAGGTTTTGTCCCGGCAACGACGATATGTCAGTGAGTTAATTCCATTAGTTCAATGCAAAATTGCTCTTGATACTCTTGATAATGATAAATCTTACTACCATTGCTTTTTCAGGCACCTTGATGTGCTTTAGAATTTGGGGTGAGTTAGCTGTCATTTGAAGAGTAGACAAGACCACTTTTGATCTTGCTTGTACTGTGAACCCGGTGGTGGTGATTATTGTTTTAAGAGGAAGTACAGCTAGGCAACCATCCTCTATTAACACTAATCAGAGGAAAAAACTGAAAGGGGTCTAACACTTAGAAAAATGAAGGTATCTGGCAAAGTAAGACAAGGGCCATGCATGGCATGAAAATGGAAGGCTCTCCAGGATTTGTAAACCTAATACTGTCTGGGTTGGAAAAGAACAAGAGTTGACCAAGGGAGGTCAGATAGGACAGAAGAAAGGGAGGAGCCTAACCAAAGTAGGTGGAAGCAGTGGGAGGTCTAAGCTAAGGGCCCAATGGTTGCCAAGTTGAGTCCCTGGGTCCCCTTTTAGTCGCCCCTTACAACAGGCAGTGGATTCCATGGGTGTTATTTTACTACCCTGACCCATATGGGGATACTGTGAACACAGCCAGCTGCCTCATCATACCTGTATGCTTTTTGAGTAATGTTTGAGGGTTGAGAACTGCTATAAATGAACTTCCCAGCAAACTGCACCACTGTCTTGCAGCTGTTAGTCATGAGAGTAATAAAGTGCCTGAAAAAATATTACAGAACCAATTTAGTTAGGGGATCATTGTCAGTTTAGACAGGAATTTGGTAAACTCTCACTATGTTGATGTTAAGCAAATGTGTGAAATGATAGCTGTAAATTGACAATGGGTGATACTAGATGCCGTCTGAGGAACAAGTTTGCATCAATGATTTTGAGGATGAGCAGGGTGTGGGTGGGTTATGTGGAGCTCTTTCAAACTACACCAGTCAGTTTGTCTTTTTTCCGGAACTAATGGGAGGAAAAGATTCAGGGTGAAATCCAGAGCAGCCAGGCAGAAGATGACTCTGGCAAGTTCAGTCTTGTGAAGCTCTCCAGAATTTTGAGTTTTGCATGTGTTCTATAGAATTATATGGTGGATCTCGTTGGAAGGTGTTTCAGTGTCTGTAAAGTATGTGAAACAGACTGTAATTTTGGATTTTTTCAAGTAGTGTGGAGCAGTGTTAATAACCATATGATTCTATAAACGTAATTCTTTGCCTAATGTGAAAAACAAGTTTGCTCGAACAGAGAGTTAGTGTTCACCATTGCCATTTGATTCTAAGTTGTTTTAGTTTGATATTTTTCTATAGCGTTCTGTGCTCTTAAATCTCGTTTGTCAGAAAACTGTTATGAATTGCGAGGTAATTCATGTAGTTCAGTTGCAGAATGTTTACCTATACACTTGTTGAAATTGAGAGGGAGAACTGTTGTTGTTTGAGTCATCAGTCAATAGACTGGTTTGATGCAGCTTTCCATGCCACCCTATCCTGTGCTAACCTTTTCATTTCTGCATAACTAGTGCATCCCACATCTGCTCTAATCTGTTTGTCATATTCATACCTTGGTCTAACCCTACCGTTCTTACCACCTACACTTCCTTCAAAAACCAACTGAACAAGTCCTAGGTGTCTTAAGATGTGGCCTATCACACTATCTCTTCTTCTCGTCAAATTTAGCCAATTCGATCTCTCGCCAATTCGATTCAGTATCTCTTCATTTGTGATTTGATCTATCCATCTCACCTTCAGTATTCTTCTGTAACACCACATTTCAAAAGCTTCTATTCTCTTTCTTTCTGAGGTAGTTATCGTCCATGTTTCACTTCCATACAATGCCACGCTCCATACGAAAGTCTTCAAAAACGTCTTTCTAATTCCTATATCAAAGTTTGAAGTGAGCAAATTTTTTTTCTTAAGAAAGCTCTTCCTTGCTTGTACTAATCTGCATTTTATGTCCTCCTTACTTCTGCCGTCGTTAGTTATTTTACTACCCAAGTAACAATATTCATCTATTTCCTTTAAAACTTCATCTCCTAATTTAAGATTTGCTGCATCACCTGCCTTCGTTCGACTGCACTCCATTACTTTCGTGAGAACTACAGGTAGATAAATTCTCGATATAACGATGACTCCCTCTAAAACTTTTGTCTTTTTTTGCTAGTGGCTTTATGTCACACCAACACAGATAGGTCTTACGGCGACGATGGGATAGGAAAGGCCTAGGAGTTAGAAGGAAGCGGCTGTGGCCTTAAGGTACAGCCCCAGCATTTGCCTGGTGTGGAAATGGAAAACCATCTTCAGGGCTGTCTGACATTCGAAGCTGTTTCAGTTGCAGGCTCTTTTATGAAATAAAAATATTTTAACCTTCCACAAGTGATATTTAACTTAAATTTTCCGTGGAGTGCAACGCATTGAGTGGGTGGGATAACTCTTTTGCATAGCAGCTGCTTGGCTGAACAATTCTGAATAACTTCTTGAGGCAAAGACTCCTTCCATATGGCAAAGATTATAATGGTATTGTCTATAATCTGAAGTGGGGATCATGCATAACCAATAAATAATTTGGACCAAGCAAGTTGGCTGTGAATTTAGGGTTGCGCGGCTGTGACCTTGCGTTCGGGAGATGGTGGGTTTAATCCCACCGTCGGCAGGCAAGTGCTGGGAGTGGCCGCGGCTACTTCTTCCCATTCCCAGCCCTTTCCCATCCTTGCATCACCGAAAACCTCCAGTGCACTGAACCCCATCTACCCCAGCGCTGCTGGGGTAAAGAACTTCGTATTAACATTTTCTAATTATTCCTTAGAACGCTTTTTATCATGTTTAAAAAATTGCGAACATCTAAGCCAAGTACAGCTGTCTCGGCAATCCGCTCGCACTACTGCAGTTCCGCTTCTCCAGCGAGCTGGGTTTCCTTGCCTGCGCGCTAGAGAGAGCTACGCCCAGCGAAATGTAAGGTCGCGTGGGTGATGCATGCACTTGAAGCTTCCTCGAGGCGAAGCTGTGGCCCCTCTCCCGACAGCAATTTACGGCGACAGGCCTGCTAGCTTAGGTAAGGGATGTTAGTTTTAATACTTGACATTCGAAGTCTTCAGCGCCACACACTAGAGATTGCAAGAAAATATAAACATCTATAGCCACTTGCACATCGTCTTGCTAATAAAAGTAGAGCCAGTATATGAAATCAATTGTAATATATAAGAATATATTTTAGTCTTGGGTTTCAGTATGTATACAGTTTTTTTCGAGCAATTCATTGATGGCACATGTAGAGTATGTATTCCGATAGCCGCAGAAAAGTATTTAGGTTGCCCAGCATGAACAGAGTTAAGCGCGAATGGTTGTCTGTGATGGTGGTATATAGTGAATTTTTGTAGTGTTCCTCTTGGATTATAGGTGAAGGTTTCGTGAGTTTTGTGGCATTCTTCATGAATGACAGATATTTTCCCTCGTTTGTCGTTGACGCACGTACAGTCAGTATACGAGTGAAACTATAAAACTTCAGCAACGGTAATATACCAGTTAAATTTTGCTGATTAGTTTAGATTATGCTTTTCAGTAAAGAAAAGAAATAGTCCCAGTGTATTTTTGTGAAAACCATGACTACTATCACAAAGCATCGCCGGATGAAACTGTAAGTACATTGTTTAAAATCTGCTGTAGATTAAGTTATGATGGTGTCGTCATTGCCGTGAATATCAATTTGGAAGTATGTGCGAGCGTGTTGTTGAAAATATTCTTGAAAGATCTTTCTCAGTTAGACCTTTCCACAAAAAATGCAGCCTTATAAAATGGTAATGTTGACCTTTAGAGAGTGTAGTGGGGCTACGATTGTTTATATTAAAAAAAAAAAAATTTTTGCAGCTGGGGTTATGAATATGTTCACCACACGCCACTGAGTGTGATGTTAAACAAATAGTTAAAAAAAAAAAGGAAAAAAGCTATAAATAGTACTAGCCTGCAATGATTTCTCGCTTTTGGTGAATATGTGGTTCAGATGGGAAACTATGTGATGATTTTGGAAACACGAACTGTTTTGCCGGAACACGTACAGATTTATGTAAAAAATTTATATCGATGACTAGATTTAATGTAAATTTAAGAAAATTTTACTTTATTTCATCACATTTTGAAATTTTAACCATGCATCAAAATCCATGAAGAATGCTAATATCAGTGTGTAGAATTTTGTAAAAAAAACTGAAATGCTTTATCATGTACTTTTTTACAAGATACCTAAAAATATCTAAAAATTCTTAATTATGCAAATTTACTTAAATATCATTTTATCCCGTGCAAAAAGAATTGCCAGTCATAAAAATTGGTAGAATACATGATAATATGACTTGCTATCACTAAAAAAGAATTCTACGGTGGTGGGGGGGGATTAAGACCCCCCAAGACCCTTAGCACTCCTTGGTGAAATTAAAATACGGCCTCAATGTTGTATTTAATGCTTAGTATACTGTAATAAAACTGGACTCTGAATTCAGTATGTTAAAATTATTTATAATCACCTATAACATCTCAGAACTCAGAAAAATGTTCATTTTGCTGGCAAGTCATTTACAGTCACCTATTTAATAATGTTCTTGCAAATGTTTAAGGGATGTCAAAATCATGATATTAAAGGAAATGACGAGGTTACTGTGAAAAATCCTTGCGTGATAAGGGAAAATGGAAGGCAAATTTAACCTTGGCACACCTTAAGTTCGGTGAGGAAAAATGGAAAAAAAATTATAAATTACAGGCTAGTGTAATTATTGTCAAATAGTTACTGTTAAAGAAAACGGTATAAAATCACTTGGCTTACATTGCTGCCTACTATTCTATATCGCCAGTTGTAATCTTGTCTTGGAGAGAGAGCGCTAGCTGGTTGTGTTGGGCATGGTTGTCGGCAATTCAAGCTCCTCTGGATTTTCCTGTCTGATTTGTATGAGAATATTTTGAGTGCAGCTTTCAGCAGTTAATGCGTAGGAATAATTTGTAGAAATGAGAACAACGAGCTGAATCCGTCTTGTATAAGGTTCATCTGACTAAATCCTCATGCACATGATGCTGTAGAGTCTGGAAGAACACACAATAGATAGCTGTGCCAGTATAGGAAATTTGTCACTGCTTGCCAACTTCCAACAGTTCAAACTTTTATTTTCTCTCTCTTCCAAGTAAACTCGTACCACTACTTTTGTATGCGTTACTTACCTACAGGTCTGTGAATGGCTTATTATTCTTTGCAATGTAATGTGCAATATTGAAAAGCTTCTTCAAATTGCCACACATTAGAATCCATTTCCTTTTTATTGTATTACAAGCTGCCACACAGTTTGTATGTTGTAAAGATTTGTTATGTTTATAAATGTTTCTAGTTTAAATGGCCCTGTAAAACCTGCTACTCCTTCTGGAGACAGATCTGAAGAATTTGGAAACAAAACAAGATTTACATTAAGCCATACCTTGTAGCTTCATTTAACACTAGCCAAGGTAGTTACACCACTATTCTTTGAATTTTGTTTTACCTGGTTGTAGTCCTACTACAAATGATACATTTCTCACTTCATTTACAGGCTCTCTTGCTGATGTGCTGAAAGCCTGAACTCATGTGCTGATTGTGGAAGAACCAGTTGTATTTTCTGGGTCTTTGTTTTCTCCCAATAGCCCCTTAATATGTATAGGAGTTCTGAAGAATTGTCTAATTGCCCTGGTTTCATTGATCACACTAGAGTTTCTTATTGCGTCTCATGTTTGAAGGCTAGCATAATATTAAACACCTGCACAGACACAAGGTTTAAAAAATAGGTGGATCAAAAAAATCACTTCCAAGTACGGATAAATTATTGAAGGTTTAAAATAATTTCTACTTTTGGAAATCAGTAAAATGTATTTACATTTAAAATGACAGAAACCGAAACAAACAGAAATTTACAGTGTCGTCGACTCTTAAATCAAGAAAAAAGCTGCGCGTAGAGGCGCGCGGCTGTGAGCTTGCATCCAGGAGATAGTAGGTTCGAAACCCACTATCGGCAGCCCTGAAGATGATTTTCCGTGGTTTCCCATTTTCACACCAGGCAAATGCTGGGGCTGTACCTTAAGGCCACCGCCGCTTCCTTCCATCTCCTAGGCCTTTCCTATCCCATCGTCGCCATAAGACCTATCTGTGTCGGTGCGACGTAAAGCCCCTAGCAAAAAAGAAAAAGAAAAAAAAAGGGAAAAAAGCAAATACAAGACAGTAACTCACTAAAATAGAAAAGAAGATACAACAACCTAGGTAATTAAAAGCTAATTAGAACGCGGTGGGCTTACGCAAAAAGAAAAAATGGTAGTGAAACAATAAAACTATTTCAATAAAACTGACATAGAAATACTAGCCTAAAATGTGTATAAGTACTACATTAACTTTTTTTTTTTTTTTAAAGCAGAAGGTCCCCACAAACAAGACAGTTACTATTTAGATATTTTTAAAAAAATTTGATAGTATCAAGGACGTTCCACCGAGCTTCCACAAGGATCATTTCATCATCCACAGTATTAAATGTGCCATCGGGTACATTAGTACACTAATAAATGTGGAAAACATCAGTATGAAAGAGTAAAGGAAAAATACTCAAACATATACCAGAAGAAAATATACCAACATACAATGCACCAAAAATACGAAAGTCTCGCATAGAAAATCAACCACCCCCATTTGTTCAATAATCACCACCAGCTCTATGACAACCCCAAAACAAAAGCAAATGAACCAAGAACCCCGTTACAATACATGATAATGTGGAAAACTCCACATATCAAAACAATAGACAATCTAGCAGATCCTATTACACAAAAAGAATCACAACGTTAATTAAAATAAGGTGAAAAGGGTCAACAGAAAATTACATAATTAAATGGGATCAGATTATTAAAACATACTTGCAGAAACCCCAGTGGTAGTCAAATTGCCTCTAACACAACGTATCATCGTATTCGTTTTTACCCAATGGTACAACACCACACCGTAACAATAACAATAATAATAATAATAATAATAATAACAACTACAGAGGAATATCTTTGCTACCCGTGACTTACAAAATTCTATCACTTGCCATCCTGGAGCGTTTGGAAGCACAAGTCGAACATCAAATAGGTGAATACCAAGGAGGGTTCAGAAAAGGTCGCTCAACAGCTGAACAGATCCAAAATCTCAAAACGATCATCAGATATTGTACACTAAGGTCCAAGCAGTATGTGTCTGTCTTTGTGGACTTTAAGAAAGCGTACGACGACTATTGACCGGGAAGTCCTGCTAAACATCTTAAATGAATTTGGAGTTGATTTGAAACTGCTGGCATTAATTAGAGCCACCCTGACCGATACAAAATCCAAGGTGAAGTTCCACGGATGTCTCGCATTCCTTTGACATCAAAACAGGAGTCCGACAAGGTGATGGGCTATCCCCGATACTCTTCAACTGTGTTCTTGAAAAGATCATCAGAACCTGGTGGGTGAGATTACAGGAAACCAACTACAGTCCATTGAGAATAGGAACCAAATCCAAGGGGATCGCAACAGACTACTTAGCATTTGCTGATGATATTGCTGTTATCTCAAACGACATAGAAACCGCTAGAACTCAAGTTGAAATTTTAAAGGAAATTGCCAAACAAACTGGTTTGCAGATATCGTTTGAGAAAACAGAAGTAATGACTAACATCAAAGAGGCTCCACCAAAACTCCATACAAAATACGGGGACATCACCCGATGAAAAATGGACTGGACAAAGAAGCACTTCAGGAGTGAACTGGAGAAAAGAGAACGCAAAATTGTGAGAGGAATCTTGGGATCAAGGTACAGAAATGGAATCTATCAAAAGAGATCCAACAAGGAAGTCTACAGCAAAATAGAGAAAATTACCGACACAATCAGAAAAAGACGGGCACGATTTTACGGTCATCTGAAAAGAATGGACGGAAGAACGTTAAGAAATCTTTCACTTTTTGGATTCAAACCCCAAAACCACAATTCCCTGGTTTAGAAATACCAAAGAAGACCTGCAAATGCTACATATCTCAGCTGAAGACGCCCTTAAGAGCGATCTCTTCTGCAAGAAAATATTCACGAACGGGCTAAATCGAGACGAGCAACCGAAGAGAAGACACGGTGCCCCTTGGACAGAGGAGTGTAAGCAGGCCCACTCACAAAGAATGAGGGAAATTTGGGCTCTAAAGAAGGCCAAGTTCAGTGTCAAATGCAACAAGACTTAACGTGGTCCTTGATGGCCGCAGCGAATTATATATATAATAATAAAAACAACATAATTAAATAAGCCCCATAGACAGGGAAACTGTTTGATGAAAAGTACTGTAAGAATGACAATAAAACATAATTGGTGAGAATACTCAAATCCGAAGGACATAAGAAGCCCAAACAATTTCAATTTAAGAAAGGCAAAATTACAACCGTAGCAAGTTTGTGATTTTCAGAAATATTCCATGAAATAAGCAGGTGACCGCGTGAAGCTGAAGTTATACAAGGAGGTATTTTTTAAGTTCTTGACGAGTAGGCCAAGACAAAAATACGGAACATCAACTTACAGATCTTGAAGTCGGGTGAAATAATCCAAGGTTGTGTAAAACAATCACTTCATTACAGAACACTGACCCTGAGATTGTGGGTCTAGGAGATTTAAAAGAGAAAATTAAATTACCTGTAGATGCAATTGTAAAAATGAGGACGACAGCAGGAATCGTATTAGGGTGATCACACCCTACTTAGAGCATTTCCTCCAGCAGACTCCGGCACAACACAGAACCTTCCTCCATTACAAAAAAACACCTAACGGCTGACAATCTCTCGCTAGCCGCGAGCTCCCAGCTAAACCATGATGCTGTGCTCTCATTGGCCAGAACAAATCGTAAGTTTCTCGGTACCAACTAGCGGCAGCACCAGATGGGAAACAGTGCTCGATGCACAGAGAAGAAAATGCATAATTAAAAAATGACAGAAGTTCACTGAGAATGTAACTGAAGAAGGGATAACGGGAAATTAATTCCCAGGAGTCACGAATTTCCAAGGCAGAACGCCATATCGAAAATATTTATAGGAGGAGGGTAGAATAAGTTCTATTACAGACTATGAAGTAATTAGTTCTCAGTTCTTCCACCAAGGGCTGTGCTGCTGTAACAGATCCAACCAACATCGTTATGCAAATTGACTATCCAATATCGTTAGTGCAACGTGTCTCATTCACTGATATGTATCGATAGTCCTGTGCAGAGAGAAAACCCCAGTAGATTATCTTTGGTCTCGCAATTATTTATTTTCAAGATGAACAGCATGGTTTAAGCTTGTTCAGTGAGGTCACTTCCCATGTCATGGGGCTTTTGTTGCCGATTGGTGGTTAGTAAAAGAAAAGATATGGAAAAACAGAAAACAGATTTTTTTCGGGTGTCTGAAACTTAGGCGCCAGTAGCAGAAACACAGTCGCCGCTGCGACCTGGCGCCTAGGATTTCTGCACCAGTCTTAAAGTACGTTAATTTTTTTATAAATGTGTGTACAAATTATTTACATTTGCCAGAATTTATTTTATTTGCCATGTTCCAACATTCTGTTTTTAATTCCATACAAGACTTAGTAACAGTTTCCATGTGTCCTCTTCCCTTATTTCTGTTGCTCCCACTTCCCACACTGACCTGCTATTGTGTTCGTCCTATTACGTGGGTTCCTTTCTTATCTCCCCCTCACACTCTCTCTCTCTCTCTGTCTCTCTCTGTCTCTCTCTCTCTCTCTGACTTAGTAACCAAACAGACTGAACAGATATATGTGGTTTTGAATTTTGAGGCCCTGAATACAACTAACTTATAACCAGACCATGAACTTCTCCATACCGAAGTATGAAACTTGTTAGGTTAGAGCAGAAAATGTTCAACGTCTATTCTACTAATGACTAGTTCTGAGAGATGTCAGTCCTGAAATTTTGCCTTGAATAGGATTATTATTATTATTTTAATGTGTTAATAAATATTCTAATGTGTGTCTCGTGTTGACTCACTCTTAAATGCCAGCTGATTTTACTATTTATCTCTGCAATATTGGCCACAACAGGTGAGGACCTGACTGATTTGCTTTGCAACAATATCATAAATCCATTTGGTGATGAGTACTTGTGCAGCAGGCTGAAGTGCAATGCTAAAGTCTTAATTTGATGGATGGTTGAGTAGTAAAACATACATGACATTGGCCAGTCCTTGCTAAAACTTAAATTGAAAAGTCAGCCCCAAATACAACTCATATATTTTATATTTGTTCAGATATTTTGTTGCCTGTTGCATCTTTGTGACTGAAAATTATCTGTTTAATAACAGTCTAATAAACGATGTACAACTTTTATACAAGGTTTATACACAGTTTATGTGCAATTTGTCACTGAAAAATGAAATTAAATGGCGTGTGGCTTTTAGTGCCGGGAGTGTTCGAGGACAAGTTCGGCTTGCCAGATGCAGGTCTGTCGATTTGACACCCGTAGGCGACCTGCACGTTGTGATGAGGATGAAATGATGATGATGATGACACATACACCCAGCCCCCATGTCAGCGAAACGAACCAATTAAGGTGTCACCAATAATCTGTGTATATGCCTCCTGTGCATACATCTGTTATAGTTACTGGTATTCATCAGTCTATAAACTTTTATACCAGGTTTTTACACAGTTTATATCCAGTTTGTTACTAATGAACCGTATATAGGCCTCCTGTGTATACATCTGTCATAGTTATTCACTGAATTACTTATACAGACCAGGACCCTTGTATAAGCAATATATAGCAGCGATTGACGAAAAAGAAAAGTGATCAGTTTGTTAGTGGCATTTACTGTCTGCAGCAATATAATATATATATATATACAATATATGCAATATAATATGTATATACAACATAAGAACAGAAAATCGTTGATGATCTCCAACATTTTTAACATACAGTAGAAGACAGAACATTTTGAGATTATGGAGGCTGGAAATGTTTGTAAAATAAAAACACTTTAAGAGGCGAAGTGACCCATTTCTCTTAGATAGTGGAAGTTTTAAAATTAGATATCGAATTAGGAAGGAGTATGCTTGAACTGTTATTAACATAGTCGGAAATGACTTGCCGGTAATGAAAGATCCTAGAGTTGGCTTTATGTCGTGCGAACTTCAAGTTCTCACAGCACTACAGACTTGAGCGCAGAAAGAGGTTGGTAATTACTATCGGTGACAATTGTTAATATGGAACATTTCTTCTTAATTTGAGGATCCATTGTGCACACTTCTGCCTTTGTTGTTTGAACTAAGATCCCCTCCATGCAAACTACACAGACTTCACAAACACAATCCACTTGTCCTCAAGAGTTGTACATTTATCATCGATTTTTATTTGATCAATATTATCCTACTGATAAAATGAACACTACACTGCGTACTACTGTGTGGGGGATTTAAATGCACACTGTTTGGTAGATCCCTAGTGGCAAGTCAGTCAGCCAGCAGTGTCCCGTGTGAAACGTAAACAAACGAGACGTTCTTCCTGTCATAAATTAAGAACTCTGCGAGATAAAGACTTGAGGTTTGTTTTAAAAATAACTTCCTTATCCGAAGACCATTTGCCTCGCTTTGAACCCCCCTCCCGTGTAAAGTTAACACTAAAGACGTTGGCCAGCGACTGACCATTTAGTGCTTGCGCATACCAATTTCTTAACATGACTGTAAGGAAAGACACACACTGGATTTTTTTATCATACAAATTTAAAATCAAACTTATGTTATGTTGAGCTGAAATGTTTCTTTACCAGCAGTGAAAAATTACAAACATCATGGAGATGAAATGGGAGTTATGACATGATAGGTCCCATGCATTGAGGATATTTGACGTAGCTTTCCGTTAATATTTTCACACTCGATTACTTTTTAACATTATTTTCGTTAACGGGATTAGATGCGGCTTGAAATTCTGTACATAACTGGATATTCACCTATTTCAACCGATAACATTCAGATTTATATGCAGATAGGCCTAACCAGCAAAAGCGACCAATGAACGTGAAGAAATAAGTCGGTGAACTGTAGGAAACGTTTTTTAGTAAGAAAAATATGCAATGCTTATACAGAGTTTATTCAGTGTATAACTATAGAAGTGTTAAACAACTGTATGTATAGCAAACTCGATAGCTGCAGTCGCCTAATTGCAGCCAGTATCCAGTATTCGGGAGATGGTGGGTTCGAACTCCACTATCGGCAGCCCTGAAGATGGTTTTCTGTGGTTTTCCCATTTTCACAACAGGCAAATGCTGGGGTTGTACCTTTATTAAAGCCACGGCCGCTTCCTTCCCACTCCTAGCTCCTTCCTTCTCATCGTCGCCATAAGACCTGTCTTTATCGGTGCAACGTAAAGCAACTTGCAAATAAACTGTATAAGGGTTTTTTATTAGTAAGACTGTAAGTGTTTAATGGTATACAAAATTTAAAAAAGGCAATATATTCGGTAGTGCAGTTGGAATAGTATCAAGAGCATTTTAAGATATAAAATATAACATAAAAAATAAGATATAAAATCTTAAGTAAACGTTTTATGAATTTAAATTATTTGATTTATCTTAGAAATTTATATTAGCTAAAATGGATTGAGAACTAAGTAACAAAGTGGTTGGGGCTTGCATTATTTCTCCCTTATTTCAGACCTATGTTCAGATAATACGTTATGCTTAGATTATGAATGTGATGTGATTTTCAGTAAAATATTTATTAAAGCAGACCAGTTGGTGAAGAGCTTATAGTAGTGTTGTGTTTTTCCGGTGATGTTTGTATTTTAGTGAATACAAAATAAAAAATTAGTTATTTATATTTAATAAGAAAGGGAAACCTTTCAAAAAAATACAAATCCTTTTTTATTGAAAAGTCACAGAAATGTTTAAAAAAATACTTTGGTATGTGGATTCAAGCCAGTCCAAACAAAACTGTAGAGGAGTGAATATTCGCATTGATTTGTATTCCAGAAGAAATGGAGAACTGATGATGCCTTGTTTGATTATTTTCCTGTGTCCGTGTTCAACTTAATCTCTCAATCGTTTTCCATTGAAACATTGAGCATTCTTCGGATTAGACTTCACGAAAGAAAGTTTGATGAATCCTGCCTTACTTTTCTATTGAAGAACCTTCTCAGCTTATAGCATTTTTCGCTTCCTCATTTTAACCCTTGGACACTCGCGCTAAGGTACATAGGTAGGCATTTTCCTCTTTCTCATTTTAACCCTCGGACATCCGCGCTAGGCTACATATGTAACCCAAACTAAAATTCAATCTGAGTGACTCGTCCATGCTATTTTTAGGGTTTTTTGGTAATATCTTAAATAGTAGTATGCATAAATATTCTAAGCCCAATTTGAAGACAACATGTAGGCTTTTCTTTTGTTAAGAAGGGGTAATAAAAACACTTGAAGAAAAAGTTGATTGTATCTTACACTGAGAAATCTACTATGGAAACAGATATAAAAGAATTACAGCTTTTAAATTTATTTGTTTATATACCCAACTACCTACATTGGAGCATATTTGCATGGTAAATAAATAAAAGCAATATCAGGTTAAAAGACTGTCTTGGTTTCTGTGGAGATTTTAAGGAATTTTAGCACTTTAAAAATATCTCCTCCAATTGTTTTTCAGTTTTTGCCCTTGTGACTCTATATATTGTGACTGAAAACTCTGATGCATTCTGTGCAAATGCCTGTGGAATGATTCAGACAGACTCTTCTGCAGCACTTTCTGCAGGTCTTCCTTGTTGATTTATCCCTCCCTCGTCCACACAAGAAGAATCTTCCTACTTTATTGTCTTGGTCAGCTAAAGGACGAACAGGAATATCAGTTCCTAGAAGAAACTTGGCACGTTTTCGAAGAGAAACTGGAATTGATTTTACTTCTGACAGATATTTGTGCCTTGATCAAGTCCTATGCGACTGCTTCAAGAAACAAACGCCTGCACACTTTCTTATATTGATCATTGGTCGAGTAAACACACAAGGCATTTATGGCACTGATGTTCAACAAATTGAAAAGGATTGGCCAGCATTTGGTGTTACACGCAGTATCGTATCTAGCTGACCAACCGTATCCACTCCACCTTTGGTTCTCTTATAAAGTGTTCCAATAACAGGTTTCTTCAAGTCACCTCTGTGTGTATCAGTAACACTGTCATGATGCTTAGATGAAAGGAAGAGAACAGTCTTCTTTTCCTTTTGACAGTAAGAAACTAGCGTCATAGGCCCGTGAAATCCGAAGAGAGAGCTATTTAGTTGTCTATCTTTAGTAGGCCTAATCTTCTGCGGAATTTCACGCTTATTTTGCCTGATTGTTCTCATGTAAGTTGGTTTCTTCTCTTGGAGTAACTTCTGTGTTGGTGGTATGGATGTGAACCAATTGTCCCCTCTTAAGTTTCGGTTTGTTCCTTCTATAGGTTCAGCCATTCTCATCACTACATTCTGTGAAGCATTAGACAGTTTGTAGGGATCCTCTGGTTGTGTCCCTGCGTAAACCTCGAGGTTTACGGTGTAACCAGTTTTAGCACACACTAAAGCAAAAACCTTGATTCTGTACTTAGCAGGCTTCTTAGGCGTGTATATTGGAAGGGACACTTTCCACGGAATGCCAACAATTGTTCATCTGTTGTACAGTATTCACTTGGTGCATAAAAATGCTGGAAAATCTGCACAAAAAATTCAAATAGTTCCCTAATAGGAGCTAATTTATCAATGATTCTCCTATCTTGGCAGTCTAATGTTGTCAAACCTATGATATCGCATCAGGAAGTGGAATCTCTTCTCACTCATTGCTAGATAGCAAGCTTCATACCTGCCAACTTTTACGGTTTTACAGATGGACGGTGTCATTTTACGACTTCGCGGACAAAAAGTTGAAACGTTAACATTCGATGACCACTCCACTTCCGTGCAATCGATTTTGTGTGGGTCGAAGGCAAGTCCAAGATACTCGATAACTCATTCTTTGATATGTGGTATTTTTAACAGTGTGATGTTCGTGTTGTTATTGGAATTGAATTTAAAGCCGGGATAACAGTTCTTCCATGTGAATCTTGGGTGTCGACAGGCTCTGCTCCGTAAATTCTTTGTTCCGCTCCATTCGCTTTTTGTGATTTAACCCATATTCTTTGACCAGGCGAGTGGTGTTCTTTGTTCACGAAGTTGGCGTTCCTTGAATCTTTTGGCCTTTTAAGGTTATGACGCATTTTAGTGAAGTGTTAGTTTTTGTGGTATAATTTAATGAAGTGTTTGACTGCCTTGAGTGTTTGTTATAATTTTATGTGATGTTCAGTGATCCAGGTTTTAGATATCGAGACATTTGTTCTTGGGCATTTTCATACGCTGTATTCCTATTGTAGCTTATCATGAATAAATCCAACAAGAAACAGTACTTCCAGACATTTAAGGAATCATATTTTGTTGATTTTCGGTGTATACTTAAAGAAAAGGAGAAAGATTTGCCTTTTGCACAGTATGTGGTTGTGATATTAATATTGCACATGGTGGAAGAAAAGATTTAAGTAATCGTGTGAAGTGCGGTAAACACGTAAATTACGTTAAATCGAAGGAAGGTAACAAGAAAATCAACACTTTTTTGCTAAGTCTGGAGATGTTGACAGTGACTTAATTAGGGCCGAGTGTCTTTTTACTTCCTTTTTGGTGGTAAACAATGTGCCCTTAAGTGCAGCTGATCATGCTGGTGCTTTATTTAAGATGATACTTCTCCCACATCAGAAGTTGCAAAGAAATACAGCTTTGGTCGCATGAAAACGCCGTGCATTGTAAAAAAAAAAAATTGGCAAAAAAAGCATCGTCTGAAATTAAGTGCCTTCAGAACAGACCATTTTCTTTGGCATCGGATGGAAGCAGTGATACGATTGCTGAGTTTTATCCTATTGTTACAAGTTCAAGCCCAAAATTGTTAAAAGCTTCTCATTGCTTGAAGTTGAGTACAGCTTCATTCAAAATCAAAGAAGTGATGATAAGGTAGTTATTGGCATTCAGACTTCAAACATAGTGAATGATCTCCAGGATACAGATAAATCCCTTTTCTTTTCATCAGTGAGAAACTATATTTGTACTGCTTATGACTACATCATCAAAAAGTTTCCATTCAAGGATGATGTGTTAAAGCTTGCTCAAGTTGCTAGGTTAGACAAAATTGAAGATGCACAGTTTTCTTCCATTTGTTTTTCTTCTTCTTGGAAAAGTTTGTTATGCAAGGAAGAGAATGAAACTACAGATGAGGTGGTGAATGGGATTCAGAGGAAGTTCACAGCTCTTCAGTTAGATGACACTGTGGCTGCAAATCAAGATGCTGCAAGTGATTCCATTTGGGAAAAAATATCAAGAATTCGTGGAGCCAATGGACTTCTTAGTATAACCGAATTTCTAGAGCAATGTTTTCTATTCTGACCATACCCCATAGCAATGCAGAATATGAATGTGTTTTCAGCCTTGTGAAGGAAAAAAAACAGAGTCTGAGATCATCAGTGTTCAGTGAATCTCTGGAGCCTATTTCTATTTTGAAGACCAGGTGTCTGGTCCCTGTTATGACAAAACATTTTCTCAAGACTTTTTGCAGGAAGCTGAAAAGGTCACAACTATGACTTCAAAGTTGAACTAGCGTGTGATTTGCGGTGTGTATTACGTTAAACAAGTTTTATTTTGTAAAGCCTTTTTCAATTATCGCATATCTGCTTAATTTATCAAGGAAGTCCTGTTATGTGTGCTCCAAAATAATATTCACCATGCCTGATGTTGTTTAGCATGGATTTCTTCTTGATTGTTATGTTCATCTACAAATCATTGGCCTATGATGTAAGTAGATATGATTTCATTGAAGTATCCTGTTTAAAGCATGAATTATTGTATTTTGTAGCCCAGTAGTATTATTATTTTCGTCAAGCCGGGGTATTCACAATTAAGTATTTAATTTATTTTCCACCTAGTCGATACAATGATTGCTTAAGGCAATTTTTAATGGTCAAAAGTGGTACATGTTTCGTATATTATCAACATCTTCAGCCACATAACACTGTTTAGATGAAAAATATATAACATTGACAAAGTAATGCTTTAGAGGAAGTGTCCTTAAAATTAACATGAGTTTTACTGATAGCCCTTTTCAAATGTTGGCAGGTATGAAGCTTCCACACCTGATCCTTTGGAATTATTTCACACTTGCTTACTTTTCTTCCTGTTACTGCCTAGACACCCACTTAGCTAGTGAATGCGTATCAAAGCATGTATTTCTGTAGTATCGGTAAATTTTTCCTCATGATCATGTTCAAACTTGGTCTCTTAATTCACTATATAAATATTTGTTGCTTTGGTTATCATTTGTATTATGTTCCTATCTATAAAAAGTTCTAAGCATTCAAGCTCAGCTTTTTGCAGTACCAGCAATTCTTTAGGGCCAGGGAAGTGCACGAAAATATTATGAGCTCTTGTACTCAAATTAGTACGTGGATGATCCCTTAGCCACTTGAAATTATCCTTGGCAATGAACCATCTGGAATTATTGCTGCCGGTACCTGCATTGTCATTTGTCGCTGGACATTCGGGAGGGGTATCTTCCTCACTGCTTGTACCTTCTTCAGATTCAGTTTGTATTTCGTGTGTAAGTATATCCTGTTCACTATCATCACTGTCACTGCTGACAATACTATCACTACCTTCATCTAACCACTGACTGATTTGAAAGTCATCTACTTGGCTGCCTGCACGGCCAAGTTTCCTTTGCTCGACCATTGTCAGCACTGAAACAACAATGCTCATGCGGGCAGACCACTTCTAATACATCTGGCGCCTGTATGGCACGCCTAGTCAAACCGGAAACACATTCGCCAGTTAATTTCAACATCGACAGGCAGTTATAGAGTATCAACACTGCGGGCCCCATAATTTGGGATAAACGCTAGGAAAAAGAGAGAGAGAGAGAACTTGTAGAATTAAGATTAGGTGAAGTATTATTATGTGATCCGTAATGATTAAGATGTTTTAGTGTTTTATTTATATATATGAGGACAAAATGTGGACAAAAGTAATTTTATTTTTCAGTAGAGCCACATTTTTGTTTCTCTGTTAACACATGGGTGACGGGCCCCGAGAAATCTCGTAGTACGCTCGCCAGCGGTTGGTGACGGGCCCCGAGAAATCTTGGTTTTGTTCACGACATTGTTTTCGGTCTTCCTGTGACATCTCTTGACCATATATTGAACTATTTCGAACTTGCACATTGAGTAGAATAAATCGTAGATGAATATCTGCCACTTTTCTTTTATTCACAGCCTCTTTTATTCTTTGATTTAGTTTCGAAACGTTGACTTTCTTTCTGCCGGTTCAGTCAATGACAAGATGGAGCGCCCGCGGAAAACGGTGTTAGCTGACGACGATGAGAATTATATGCCGATGATTGTTCAAATGGATATAGTGATAATGAATTAGTGGAAACTGAATGTGAGAGTGATAGTGGAAGTGATATTCAAGCCTGTACACGCCGTAATTTACCTAGTGTGCTTATTTATTCAAATGACTCTGACGACGATGTAAATATTAATGATGTGTTGTTGAATTAACACGGATTTGCTTGTTTATCTTAGATATGCTGAAGTACTACTAGGGGCATTGGTTGAGTACTCATACCAGATAAAATCTTGACTGGTTTAATATTTACGTACATTTTTATAATCAAGTGCACCCTAGTATGCTTAGTAGAAAGATGTCCAGTCCACAGGGTGTGTGACAAGCTCAAGCATCCGGTCAGCAATGTGTTAACCTCCAGTTAAGAGTAAAGTTTTGTGTGTCATATTGCCAGCCCTCTGAACAAGAAAACCATAGTTGACACATCAGAATTTCATTCTAAAGTAATGTAAAACACGTTCAGATATGACTACGATATCCATTTTTGAAACTAACATCCATGAATTGTCCGCTTCTAAGTTTGAAATAAAATGTTGCAGGATGACACGAAAGGAAACTTAAAATGGAATATATTGAAAAGATGAAAGAAACAAGGTTATTCTTATCCTGTTAAACAATTTTAACGGTCATTTTAGTTCTTGTTTCACTGTATTTCTGCGCAAATAACTTCTCATTTACCACACAGGTCTTCAAAACGGTCACATTCACAAACCTTAACAACTTGTTCATTTTCACTAAAATTCTTATTCATGACTTCAACATACCACTAACGAGAGGCATTTCCATTCCTTTCCGAAGTGCTTATCTAGTAATTTGTCAACATCTCTAAGTTTCTGAGTTTACATTCACGCCAATGTCAATAGGTAAAGGATTCATTAACTTAGACTTTCCTGTCCTGCCTTTATGATCCTGCATTCAATATCTGTGTCGAAATAGCCTACCTCACCTTTAACTACAACATTGCCTCTTTTTGTGTACCTGAGTACAATTCTTTTACACTGTGAGGAGGAGGTGATTATTGTTTTAAGAGGAAGTACAACTAGGCAACCATCCTCTGTATAACACTAATCAGAGGGAAAAATGGAAGGGATCAGACACTTCGAAAAATTAAGATATTGGCCAAAGGAAGACAAGGGCCACGAAGGGCGTGAAAATGAGACTCCCTAGCCCTCGCAAACATAATAGCGTCGGGGTCGGAAAAGAACAAGAGTTGACCAAGAGAGGTCGGATAGGATAGATGAAAGTGAGGAGCCTGGCACAAGTAAGTGGAAGCAATGCCAGGACTCAGCTAAGGGCCCCGTGGTCGCCAAACCACGCTCTAAAGTACAGAGCCCCTTGGGCCCCTTTTAGTCGCCTCTTACGACAGGCAGGGGATACCGTGGGTGTTATTCTACCGCCCCCACCCACAGGAGGATTTTACACTGTGAGAGCTTGAAATGAAGTTGGCTAGGAGATTTCTGCTAAATGTGTGTTTGTTCTTCCCAATCCAGTGGTTCCCAAGTTTGTCCAATCTCTTTCACTGTGCCGTACCTTTTCAGCTCGTCATGATATTCATCAGAGCTTATTGTGGTTGTCATCATCGTGAGATTTTTTTTTTTTCAGCAAGTCCAAAAATCCTATCTGAGGGCAAGTATGGAAATACCAGTTATAATTTGTCAACAGGTAATGGTGGATATGTTGCAGGCCGTTTTGCGCACATCTTGAACGTATTTGTTTTTATTTTGGCTGGCATACTTGAAGCCTCAGGCAGTGCCAATGTATTGTTCCCAGGTTTGTCCAATCTCTTTCACTGTGCCGTACCTTTTCAGCTCGTCATGATATTCATCAGAACTTATTGTGGTTGTCATCATCTTGAGATATTTTTTTCAGCAAGTCCAAAAATCCTATCTGAGGGCAAGTATGGAAATACGTTATAATTTGTCAACAGGTAATGGTGGATATGTTGCAGGCCGTTTTGCGCACATCTTGAACGTATTTGTTTTTATTTTGGCTGGCATACTTGAAGCCTCAGGCAGTGCCAATGTACTATGAGAGACTTGGCATCTTTCACAAAAATGAATGCCTGCTAGACCCTTGGGAGTTTGAAATATTAGCTGTTTGAGGACTCTGCAGAATCAAGCTAAAATTTAAAAAAAAAAAAAGGTTAATAAGCGGTTTTTATTGTGTACTCTGAGAACTCTGTAGAATAAAGCTAAAATAAAGTTACTAAAACTCTATATATCAGAAAACCAACCCTAATAACTACAGGGGAATCTCACTCCTGGACATAACATACAAAATATTTTCAATAATCATCCTTAATAGGATAAGTTTACAACTTGAGAAAGAACTAGGAGAATATTAAGGAGGTTTCAGACCCTGGAGGAGCTGTCCTGATCAGATCATGAGACTTAAGTTGACAATGGACTATAACAGGAGAAGAAACAGAGATGTGGTGATAACTAGAGCCCGGATTTCCATGCACTATCAAATCTCAAAATATGCATGCATTCATGCGCTATCATATAGCAAAACATGTATGATAAACTGGAAATATGCACTATCAAAATTCACTTCCTTTTGAAACATTTGTACAACTAATTTCTCCAAATTACCTTGATGTAAGCTCATCCGTTTATCTGTCAGCACATCCTTAAGCACAGAAGTTCTACGTCACAAGAAGTGACAGTGCATAGTTAATTGAAGACATTTGGACAAAGTGAGGTCAAATTGTACGTCTTTTGCATTTTCACTACCATAAGTCTTATATAAGCTTGACGAATCAAAATCAGGATTTGAACGGATAACTTCTTTCAACTGATATCTACCTACCGCAGCTATACTTCTCCATGCGATGATGGCAGACACATTTGAATCTCCTCAATAACTGGCATTGATAGCCTGCTGCGATAACGGTGACGAGTGCGAGTTCCCGGTAAGAAAATCCAGGATAACAACGGAAGAGGGTTCAGAGCTCAGTAACGCGGCGTCACAGAAATGCGATACAAGTTTTATTTTGTTCGTCTAACACAAACGAAAAAATGAGTCGTCAATGAGTAATGCACAATGTATGGTTCGATTTATAACAATGTATAACTGGGACAATTTAATCCCAAGAATTACACAGATCGACGTGGGGCCTTCCGGCTTACGTCAATGTTTACTCAAGCAGCAGAGAAAGTGTTTGGTTAATTGGATTATGTACTAATTTTGGTTGTCATGTAGGATGCCAGTAATACATTCTGCCCGTTTCTCAGTATTAGACATTCTGTATAACGTGGAAAAAAAGGCCCCAAATTCTGCAAACCAACATTCCTAAAAGGCACTATCATGCAAGTTAGCATAATATGTGCGCCAAAGTCACAAGAAAAGTCATATTATGCAATATTAAACGTCCAAATATTCGCTATTAAATCCAAAATCTTCAAAATATGCATTATGCATGAATTTTGTCCTAAAAAAGGCCACAACATGCAAACATGCACGGAAAAAGAACGGTTATTTGGAATCGTTAAGCTATAAAACGAATATTTGTAAAGTTTGAGAATTGTAACCAGCTTATTTACAAACATGCATTTGCATGGAAATCCGGGCTCTAGTGATAAAATTTGTAGATTTCAAGGAAGCTTAAGATTGCATCAATAGAGAACCTCTGTTTAAAATTTTAAGACACCTTGGACTACACCCCAAATTAATAAACATGATAAAATTGACTCTCACTAACACCTAATCAAAAGTGAAGTTTAGGAGTGAAACATCAGTCATTTGAAATTAAAACTGGACTACAGCAGGGAGTTGGGCTCTCACCGCTATTATATAATTGTGCTCTAGAAATGGTAATGAGGTAATGGTTTAGGAAATGTCCCCCAAAAATAAAGATTGGCCGAAAAATCAAAACAAATTGCCTGGGTTTCGCCGACGATTTAGCATTACTAGCAATGGACATAAAAGAAGCAAAAACTCAGATATCAGAACTTCAAAACATTGCAAATAAAATTGGCCTTAAAATATCGTTTGAAAAAACAGAAATTATGTCCCAAAAACCAACACAACTAAAAGAAGTTACCATAAATGGTAATAAAATCAAAATAGTAACCCAATTTAAATATCTTGGAGAAGTAACACATAACTTAAATGAAAAAAATCTTGATGCAAACAAGAACAAACAGATTAGCTACAACACAAAAATTAACATGGGATATCTACAAAAAGAAATGTCTATCAATAATGCAAAAATGAAACACTACAACACAGTCATAAAACAGGAAGCTACATATGCAGCAGAAACACTTTTTCACCTGAATAAATAATCAAAGACCAACAGACTTCAGAAAATTGAAAGGAGGATTGGAAGAACCTGCATCAACAAAAAATACCTGAAGATGGACAGTGGTGGATAATACCTAACAAAGTAGTGTACAAAGAGCTAGAACCCATTACAGATGCTATGCGTAGAAGGTGGTTGGGATTCTTTGGACATATCATGAGGACGCAGGATTCGAGACTTCTGAAACAACTAGTACAACACAATCTCTTCTCAAAAAATACCACAACAGGATGTAAATGAATTGAAGTAAGAGAGGATTTGAAGGAAATAGGCCGTACAACAGAAGATACCGCAAATAAGATAAAATTGAATACAAAACTCAAGAACACGAACCTCCATTTTACCCTTACACGAAACAAACCAACAACACGCATATTTTCAACCAAGGAAAGGGCACAAAGATCGGAGCGTCTGAAGAAGTACTGGGAGGACCACAAAGCCCGAACAATCCCTTCAAAGAGTCCTGAACGATGGACTGACTAAAGTGATCCTAAGCGGTCATAAAAGAACAACACTTTCATTGTATCGGATAAACTTTGTTGTTCAGATTTTCATGGAATAAATAGTTTTCATGATTGTATTCTACTTTGCTATGGAAGTGAAGCGTGGACTCTGAGGAAATGCGATGACAGAAGAATAACTACAGCTGAAATGAAATACATGCGGTGAACAACAGGAATCACTAAGTGGGAACACAAAAGAAATACAGATGGGCTGAATGACCTTAAAAGCAGACCTATATTGGAATACATCTATGAATACCAGAGAAATTGGCTAGAACACCTAAACAGGATGGACAGAAGCAGGATCCCCAAAGCAGTCATAAACTACTGCCCTGGTGGGAAGAGATATCTTGGATGCCCCAGGAAGAGGTGGCGTGAAAATGCAAATCTTTTGTATGGACCGTAACAGTTCTTCTATAGGACTAATACATGGAGGATGATGATGATGATGATGTATTCTGCTTGCTACTTTTCTCTCTTTAACTTTTTTTGCACCTATACTTATTCTTTCCCACAAAAAACAGTCACCTCTGTACAGGCCATGAAGGCCCTTGGAGGAGTGGAAGGTAAAGGCTTCCACCATTGTTAACTGCGGCTTGTGATGGGGTGGAGTGGTTAGCTCTACGCTCGGCCGCCTTTGCCCCCAGGAATTAACCTGGTACTCATTTTTGGTGTAGGCTGAGTGAACCTCAGGGCCATATGCACCTCCGGACCTGACGGGGATTCAAACCCACGTACTTCCGGGTGAACCGAGCACGCCTTTACAGCCTCGGCCAGGCAGCCCCTTATTCTTTTCCACACGTCTTGGAATCCTCTTCTAATCCATTTTTTAAAATTTAGAAAAACAGTGTGAAATATCTGTTCTGTAGGATATTTAAGAGAATATTGGTGTGATTAGAGGTAATAGAGAACATTTTGAAAAGGAGGATAATAGCCAACAAAATCCAAAAGTAAAGAAAAGTTCGTGCTTTTAGAATAAGACAGTAGCCGTGAACAAAATACCTTATAATTGTTGGTGACAGGTGTTGTTTAAGGGGCAAAACAGCATAACCTCTTATTATCGCAATTATTTCCTAAATTGTGATTCTTTTTTTACCTAATTTTTATTGTTAAAATGGACTCTTCATTGAAAAACAGTAACAGTGGTAACAATGAAAGTAAATTTTGCGAACTTAACAATGAAATATAAGGCGCTGAAAAGTTCCTGTTTAAAAATTCCGAATATAATTGTGATATTTTTATGGGTTCTTCTTTAATTTACATGTAAAATAAATCAATCAGCACTAAACAGATGGCAAACAAAATAACATGACAATCCTGTACAAGAAAGACATTGTTCATATGTTTGTGGCTGTGTGAAATGCCCTAAAACAAGGATCAACATACAATGCTACATCGCACATACCGAACTATCAGACTCACTAAACTCAATGTCAAACTCTTCTTCATTCTCCAATTTCATCTAACAAACGAAGTACACTTAGATAGCAATAAATACGGAAAAGCCGCGAAAACGAGCTACCCGAGTCACAGACATCCACTATGGTTGAGTCAGAGACATCTTTTGGCAAAAATAGTAACCTGAAGTAATAATTTTATAAATATCTGGCAGAAATACTGAAAAACAACAAGAAAAGAGTATATTCGGGACTTTAAATTAGGTACCGATCCTTGAGTGACAATCCCGAGTATGCTCAGACTTTTACGCTAAGAGGTTAATTATCAGCCTCATTAATGCGTGAATTAAGGTTTCTTTCACTTTAAATTGAAGCCTACCTAACTCAGCAGATAGTATGGTTGTATAGATGTTCGGGCCACATGCTTACTTAGGACTTGGGCAGATTTATTGGTGTTAAGGAAGTAGGCCATTTTGTGGGGGTAGATCTACAGACACGTAAAATAGCTTCTCAGGACATTTCAGCACCTTTGCATCTCTGAAAACCGTAAAAATAGTTATTGGGACTTAAAACAAATTATATTGTTTATTAGGTCTGTATTGACATCTGTTAAACACACACCAATATTTTCTATGTCCCAGATTTGCCCACGGAACATAAATTGTAGATGACTGTCTATAACCACAGACTACTCGTTTAGAAAAATAGCCACCAATTTAGCAGGTTCTGTCGTTACTGAATTTACTATGACTTCCCAACACCTTTATCTTTCCCCTTTTCTCTTTTAGTGTTATGAACTTCTCATGCATGCAAACAAGCATTCCTTCATCCATGGCAACGTTCCGACTAGGTACATACAGTTTTGAACAAAGAACAGGAAAGATCTATAAGAGGTCTAACTTTATATAATCTGTCTCTTTCTTCTTGCTTCCGAATTTGGCCAACTATGGACTGCTTAGAACTAAGGCGGTTTGGCCTTTCTTCTCTTCCAAAAACCTCTTAATTCTTTTGCTTCTCATCTTAGTCTCCTATTCAAAAATTATCTGTTCGGGCCTCCAGTTTGGTGGTTTCTCTTCAAATGATTTTAGACTGTTGACTGTTCTTCTGTACTCTCTTCTATTGTTAATCATCTACAGTGTAATTCCAACTTCTTCCGCATCCCTCTTGACCTCTTCTATCCATTTGGAGGTGGCCATTAACCCCATGATGTAATTGAAAATCTTTTTGGTTAGACATTTGTTATCCATTCTTATTAGCTGTCCATAGAATTTCAGCCTTCGTTTCCACATTGTATCCATGATCTTTTCTATTACTTGTAGAGCTCCTCATTTCTCCTTTCCTTCAAAGTACCATCAGCAGAGTCTTCTGCGTTCCCAGAAATTTTCCTCAGAATCTTCCTTCTTGCATCTCCCCTTTTTTGTTTAAAATAAGTTGCTCTGAAGCGTACAATCATTCCTGTTTTATTACAGAGTTATGTCGGATTTTGGCCTTGTAGGATATTGCCCGTTTGTTATACCTGTTTTGTGTGAGCTTGTCACCAGATGTAATTTTCAGGCTCTCGCCTCATTTGCCTCGTGATCCGGACCATTAAGAGTTGGATCCATTCATCCAGGTATTTGAACTCGCCTGTCCTTTTAATGTTGCCATGTTTTACCTCCATACACCTCACTTTGGTGCTTGTACTCCCTGTATTCAGTCTTTTCAAAAGAGACTTTAAGACCCACTTTTTCGGCGATTTCATGCAGGCTCTCCACCCTTTTTTGAGTGTCTTCTCGTTTTGCTTTTTTGTTAAAATGGCAAGGTCTTCTGCAAGAGCTAAACACTTGATTTTTAGGTTTTGTCCTTTCTTCCCCAGGTGTATTCCACTCTTTCCTTCCAATTTCAGAACTGCTTCCCAGATTTTCATTATTTTCTCCAGTACGATGTTGAAGAGAATCTGGGATAATCAGTCTCCTTGTCAGACCCCTGTCGTTACTTCAAATGGAGCAGAGATTTCTCCTAAGAACTTTACTTTCGAGATGGTGTCCGTCAGTGTTTATTTTATGATTTCTCTCGTTTTCTTGTAAATTCCAAACTGTCCTAAATAAGGTTTGTCTATCAATAGAGTTGTATGCTTTTTTGAAGTCGACAAAGATGACCACGGAGTTCTGGTTACATATATGCGTTTAAGGTTGAATATCTATTCTGCACAAAACCTCCCCTTTCAGAAACCAGCTTGGTATTATCCAATGAGGTGATCAGTTTGATCTTCAACTCTGTTCAGCAAGGCCTTAGAGAGTATCTTATCGGCGATTGGAACTAGAGAGATCCCTCTGTAGTTGTTCGGGTCCATTCAGTTACCTTTCTTAGGGAGCTGATGTATGAGTGCACATTTCCAGTCATTGAGGATCTTTTCAGTTTTCCATATGTCTTCAAAAAGGTGGTGGATTCTTTCTGCAATGATTTCTCCTCTGATCTTCAATATTTCTGCCGTAATGCCATCTTCTATTTCCGATAATTAAAAAATCTTCTCATCGTTATTAAAGTCTAAGGCATAACTTCCCTGAAAATGGGAGTAGCAAACTTGTTGTTGACCAATACATTTTTAACTTAAGCTTGTTTATTATGCCAGTCTTCATCCAGAGTCCTAAAAATTTTCTCATCTCATCCAAAGTAACAAACCTCCAATTATCATACCTGCAGTATTTCATAAATGGTCTTGATATTGTGCTCAAAAATTGTTCTGCATATTGGTTGGTATCTGTCACAAGAAATGAGAGAAATGACAGCTTGAAAAATAGCATGAAGTATGGCATGCAAGATTCATCATTGGGAATTTCCTTATTCCCGCGCTCCTCAAAATAATTGGGCATATACTATACGCAAACTTTTTCTTGAGCCCGATTTTTACGGGGTGAGGGGTAAGGAGGGAGCGCTGACGATTGCAATTATACTGCCAACTGAATGGAAATGAAATCTGAATTGAATCGATAATATGATCGATCGATATGAGTTTTCTAAACATTTATTATCTTACGCCAACAACTCTGTCACACATACATTATTTAACGTTATATAACATTTCTCGATGCGAATCTTGTTCCTAGCATGAATTATATAGTTTGGCTTTGCTGTGTAAACAACATCAGTACTAGTTTGTAAAGTGTACGCCAGATGTCGCACAACGATGCATAGTTTGTGTTTCAAAGGTTGCCAATATGGATGTCGAAGATAACCGAGGTCTACTGATTCAGCACTAGGAAGCTCAGGGCTCAAGAAAAGGTTTGCATTTAGTAGGTTGATCGGTGCCTGACCAGTCATCTGAATCAACACCAGATATGTCCTCCAATAATAAATCATTAAATTTTGGTGGACCTTCCTCATCAGATTCAGGCAACTTCATCATACGAATCACTATCACTTTCTTCCGCACAAGGTACGAAATAATTAGCCGACAACAGCATACACTTCCTCTAACATACCTTTTATATCGCCTTCTTGCAAGTAATCTACATTTTTATTTGATTTACAGGCCATTTTACAAGAGCACAGAAACAGTGAGCAAATTCGCAGTTTATCAACATGTGAAAATAGCACGTTTGGTTGTGAACAGGAAGTTACTTTACAAAAGAATGTGGTCCGCATGTATATAGATCGATGCATTGACCCTTCATTTTGAATCTCTGAAAGTTAGACTGTATTGGGGTGACATCTGTGGGCTCCTTGTCTACAGTCAGCTATTTGAACACATGCACTTAAATGTCAATGAGCGTGTTTGGTGCTGAGTGAGTTGAGTGGGTGGGACACATGTAAAGTAATATTAGATATTTTGCATTACCATGGAAATATTTGTGCAGACATTTGTTTAACTTATCGCACATAAACTCTACCATTTAATTAGTAATGTTGCCAAGTGTGCATTATTATTTGATGAGAGCTATTAATTTTACCCAGAGTTGAGTGACTACTAGAGTGGATATTCTAATGCAGTCTGTTGTGTGAAACCTACACTATCTTGCGCTCTCTTGTTCATTCAAAATTGAACGAGACTGGAGAGCAAACAATCAGCTCCTTCCACTCTTTTTGGGAGCTCGGGCAACACCTGAATGAACGGACCTATTCTTATGAACTACTCAAAAGTTGGGAGCGGAAGATGTAGCTCACTCAAATGAGCTAGCTCGACCCATCTCTTGGGTACAGCTGTATGTTTATCTACAGTGTGGTCAAGCGCATTGAGTGGACTCTCAACAGCTATGGTGATCTAGCAGTATGGCATGGCAAGTCCGGGAGTTGTAAATTACATTTTTCTACCGCTGAGTAAATGAGACTCACCTCATGGGAAATATTATTTGTAAAAATAATTGAACAATAATAATTGAGAATGAAAGTGTAAAATATACAGAATCTTTGTAAACCTTCAAATGAACATTACACTTGCTTTAGCTTTCACTAAATCCTAAAAATAAAAAACTCAATTTACTTTGAGTATTTTTCCATCCTCTGGGCAGGTAACTAGTGTGTTCTATTAAGATTTCAGAAAAGGGAACCTGTGGTTGTAGAATGCAAGGAGTGACAAAAGGTCAGACACACTTAAGAATTCATAGAAACCCTGTATTAAATAACTGGTGGCGTTTGATTTAAAAATATATATATTTAGTAGCTGGGCTACTAGTCACTGATAAGAAGGAACTGATTTCCACACAACACACTTGAAATAAATATTAATTTAGAGTATTGCTATTTACTCTCTTAGGTGCCTAAGAGAGTAAACAGACTCATAGAGGAACCTCCTGATGATAAATATAATTTCTTGATTTGTTTTCTGGAATGCAGATAAAGCACAGGCTTTTTGGGAATTGTAGGCACTTTAACTAAAATATTTGTAGTTGATACGGATCAATGATGTCCTCAGGCAATTGCCAACTTTTCCTGGGTACATCCAGTGAAGATGGAGGGCTTTCATTTCAAGTCTTATCCCATTACACATCTTGGCTGGGATCACACGAGTTTGATGCATCAATTGTCAAGATAATTTTTTGCAGCAGGAACTCTGGTACCGTTACAAGAGTTCAGGAACTCGAGAACAGTTGTGAACTTCGTCCCCGAGGGTTGATTGATTCAGTAACAGTAGCTTTTTTGATCGTTGGAGTTAAGTTTGCTCTACTGTTTAGCCATGAGTTGGGCTTCTAGCTAACTTATTCAATGTCCAAATGTACTGAAGAAATGAGCGCTTTAATGCTAGAAACAAATGTACAAATTTCATTAGAGCCAGGCTGTGTAGCTTGGACTTTAGAGCACTAGTCTTTTGAGCCCACTTGGCATGTTCGATTCTGGCTCAGTCTGGTGGTATCGAAAGGAGCTCAGATGTCAGCCTTGTGTCGGTAAATTTACTGGCACCTCGGGTGTTATACCAATATAAATGGTCCGTTATTGGACATTATAAATTTTCCAGCTAACTCATTCCTGGTTGCCAGCGTTTCGCCCCAGTGTGCTAAGTTGAGCTCATCAGTTGGTAAATAGCACACCCACCAAGACGCATGGCTAGTGCATACCGTGGAGGCCACTGCATAGGCTACTTGGAGCAACCAGCAGTGCCAATGCACTGTGAGAGACTTTGTCTCATTACCAAAAATTGATGCCTGCCTGGCCATCAGATGATATAGATGTTGAATCCCATAGGGAACCTGAAATATTTGTCCTGCTGGCAACCGGAAATGAGTTAGCTGGAAAATTTATAATGTCCAATAACGGACCATTTATATTGGTATTATAAATTTACTCATTCGGGACAAATATTTCAGATTCCCTATGGGAATCAACATCTATATCACATACCACTTAGTCGAACAGGTCGTCTTCTTTCTCCCAAGTCTTCCCAGCCCAAACTTTGCAACATTTTTGTAGCGCTACTCTTTTGTCGGAAATCACCCAGAACAAATCGAGCTGTTTTCCTTTGGATTTTTTCCAGTTCTTTAATCAAGTAATCCTGGTGAGTGTCCATACACTGGAACCATACTCTAGTTGGAGTCTTACCGAGACTTACATGCCCTCTCCTCTACATCCTTACTACAACCCCTAAACACCCTCATAACCATGTGCATAGATCTGTACCCCTTATTTACAATCCCATTTATGTGATTACCCCAATGAAGATCTTTCCTTATATTAACACCTAGGTACTTGCAGTGATCCCCATAAGGAACTTTCACCCCATCAACGCAGTAATTAAAACTGAGAGAACTTTTCCTATTTGTGAAACTCACAACTTGTCTTTTAACCCCATTTATCATCATACCATTGCCTGATGTCCATCTTGCAACATTGAGATAATTTTGCAGTTGCTCACAGTCTTGTACTTATTTATTACTCTATACAGAATAACATAGTCTGCAAAAAGCCTTATCTTTCTTCTTTACTCTTATCGTTTATGTATATAAGAAAAAATAAAGGACCGGGCTGAGTGGCTCGGACGATTGAGGTGCTGGCCTTCTGGTCCCAACTTGGCAGGTTCGATCCTGGCTCAGTCCGGTGGTATTTGAAGGTGCTCAAATACGTCGGCCTCATGTCGATAGATTTACTGGCACATAAAATAACTCCTGCTGGACAAAATTCCGGCACCTCTGCATTTCTGAGAACCATTGTAGTAGTTAGTTGGACGTGAAGCAAAGAACATTATTGTTATTAAAACATAAAGGTCCAATAATGCTGCCTTGAGGAATTCCCCTCTTAATTACTACAGGGTCAGATAAAGCTTCATCTACTGTAATTCTCTGAGATCCATTTTCTAGAAATATAGCAACCCATTTAGTCACTCTTTTGTCTAGTCCAGTTGCACTCATTTTTGCCAGTAGTCTCCCATGATCCATTTTATCAAATCCTTTAGACAGGTCAATGATGATTCAGTCCATTTGACCTCCTGAATCCAAGATATCTGCTATATCTTGCTGGAATCCTACAAGTTGAGTTTTAGTGGAATAACATTTCCTAAACCTGGACTGCCTTCGATCGAACCAGTTAGTAATTTCGCAAACATGTCTAATATAATCAGAAAGAATGGCTTCCCAAAGCTTACGTGCAACACATGTCAAACTGGTCTGTAATTTTCAGCTTTATGTCTTATCACCCTTTCCTTTATTCACGGGCTGCTATAGCAACTCCCTGTTCATTTGGTATAGCTCCTTCATGCAAACAATAATCAAATAAGTACTTTGGATGTGGTACTACAACCTGTGACAAGAAAGTTTGATGAATAGTCCTGTACTATTAACATAGATCAACAATGCATGACGGTGACCTTACTATCCTTCGAAATAATCCCCTCCCATAATTATGCACTGCTGAAATCGGCGATACATGTCCTGGAAACTTTGCAAGAAGGCTTCCTTTGCGATGGTGTTCAAAAGCCTCGCAACGTTTCATTAGATGTCAGGAATATCGTCAAATCTCTTTCCTTTCAAAGTGAGTTTGATGCGTGACTTTTTGGCTCTAACCTTTTCCGACGAGGGAACTTCGAGAACGCCATTCCATGTTTTACCGTTTTGTTTCAGGGTCGTACCTGAGACACCAGGTTTCATCCTCAGTGACTGTACAGTTGCAGAAATTTGGTGTCGCATCCACAGTTTCGACAAAATCCTGTGAAGCCTATAAACGTGCCTGCTTCTGATCATCAGTCAAGTGATGTGGCATAAGACGAGAACAAGTTCCCCTCTTCCCTAACTTCTGGGTAACGATTTGTCGTACAGATTCACGGTTAATCTGCAGTTCATCCGCTATCATGCGCACAGTTAATCGCTGATCGTTCGTGATTGTCCCCACCTTCTCATTGTTTTCATCACTGATGGCGGTCGCCAGTCTTCCACTAGAGGGGTTGTCAGAAACACTTTCCCGGCCTCCTTGAAAATGGGCGAACCACTTGTACCCACACTTCAAGGACAGTGCTTGTTCTTCATAAACACATACCAGCATCGCATGCGTTTCTTTCGGTGTCTTGCCAAACTTAAAACAAAACTGTACATTGATCTTTTGGTCGTTCATGTTCCTGTTCCCAGTTCAGAACCAACGCACAAAACACGCACTGTGTCAAACAGGTCTTACACGGCACACACACGATGCTCAACTGAACGTTAGGAGCAGGTGCTCAAAACCTGCTGCTACCAGGTGCAGCGTTGTGTGTTGCCGGATCGACCGTACTGACTTCATTCACCGAACTTTGTCACAGGTTGTATATCCCAACCCATTGTCTTTAGTATATCCCCAGTAATCTTATCAATTCCAGCTGCTTTTCTAGTTTTAAACTTTTGTATCTTATTGCAAATGTCATTATCATATGTAAATTTTAATACTTCTTTAGCATTAGTCACTTCCTCTATCTGGACATTATCCTTGTAACCTACAATCTTTACAAACTGCTGACTAAATACTTCTGTCTTTTGAAGATTCTCACATACACACTCCCCTTGTTCATTAACGATTCCTGGAATGTCCTCCTTGGAACCTGTTTCTGCCTTAAAGTACCTATTCATACCCTTCCATTTTTCACTAAAATTTGTATGACTGCCATGACGATGCTTGCCATCATGTTATCCTTAGCTGTCTTCTTTGCTAGATTCAATTTCCTAAGTTCCTTTAATTTCTCCTCACTTCCACAGCCAGTTCTAACTCTATTTCCTTCCAATCTGCACCTCCTCCTTAGTCTCTTGGTTGGTGCATAGGTCATTCATCTGGATGGACAGTCATGTTTCTAAGAAGTGTTGAAAATTCTATCATGTCTATTCACAATACACATCTTTTACTTCATGAATGGTATGGTGTACAAAAGCAAACCGTAGGAATTTTCCTTTGGTTGGGAGGGTAAGTCGTGCCTAAATAAAATACTTTTTGTTATTTTGTTATGTTTTATTATGTTAATTTAATGATTTCACCCAGCATTATCTCCATCCTTCCCATGTAACTTGTGGTGTGAACAATAGCGGTAACTTGTGGTGTGAACAATAGCGGTCTGGTCCACACACCCACACAGTGAGCATGTGACTGTACAGTGCCTAAACGATACTTGCATTTTGAACATAAAAACTGTATTCGGGCAAGTTCACAATCTTGCTGCTAAGATGTCTTACAACTGAGATATAATTTGGGGGATTATCGTTTGTGAAATAGGAAGCAAAACTGATTTACTATTTTTTTATTAATGAAAATCTGTGAATATGGGCAATGTTGAATTCTAAGTTGTTCATCACATATTGTCAAGTAGGTAGCTGGTGTTACTTTTGTGCGATTTCGTGCAGATCCTGCTCTGAGAGTGGGTGTTTACCAGTTCCAGACATGTTAGGAAACAGGGCTATATCTGTTCGTGTAGTACTTTTTAAAATGTGAAATTTGCATTTTCAGCAGTATGACTTCAGTGTAAACCCAGGAATTGGAATACTCTTACAGAGTGTCTTTGCTTTTGATAGAGGCATGATTTTTTTGCATTAAATTTTGGACGATTTTGTGAGAAGGATACTAATTTTCGCGTTATTTTGCATAATAGATATTGCCGTATCGCTTTAATTTTGTTTTAATGAAATTCTAAAATCATTAAAGGTTTCATTATTGTGGTTCTGAATTATTTATATGAATGGTAGATGTATAAATTACTAGTAAGCACCCAATATTATTTAATTTTATTTTTGATTATGATTGCATAGCTCTTACATTACAGTATCATTGGGCCATCCTATCCATTCCTTACTTTGTGAAAAGATAAAATAGCACATGTTACAATGGAGCTCTCTTTCATTAGTCGTCTCCGGTCATTGACAATCAAATTGTATTTCCAAATTTAAAAAAAAACTCTGCATGAACAGGGACCCCAAATAGACTTTGAAAAAGAATTTGCAAATTTCAGGTGCATTAATTTTAATGCTAGCAGCGACTTAATTATTTCAACTTGTTGACTGGGATTTTCTTCAATTTGTTTTTGCAGAATATCTTTAAAAGCAAGGTACCCAACAATATTAGACTGCTTCAACATTTTAAAGTCAGACAATGTTTGTACTTTTTCACTCAGTGACAAAACATTTGTATAGTTGATTGAATTACATTAGTTGAATGAAAAAAAATCATTCAAAAGTCCAGATAAAATGTGGGAAGGTCTCCAGATCCTAACCAATAGAAAATGAAAAATCTTCATCAGAAAGAGGTCGTAGAAAACCTAGTCTTACTATCACTGATCGTTGATTGTGGAGGTTTAATTGATAGACCGTACATACCTGGTACATACTTTTGAAGCCATTTCCGGACTGCAGGGTCGTCTAACATCTCCAGCGGGATGTTGGCTTTGAGTAGCATCTCTGTTGTTTCGTGAATAAATTCTATTTTTTCACTCTTAGCTTTCTTTTGCATATCTAATGAGAGTTCTATTGTTGCCTGCCGTTTCACTGTTGGAGTGCTAAATTTACGTTCTGAATATTCCTTATTTTTAAAACAATGTTTTGAGACAGTATCCTTCTCCCACTCTATACAAACATTACAAAATTTACACATTAAAATATTGCTTTCCGAAACTTATAAACCTTCACTTGCAAACTGTTTAGCTCTGCTGTGCACCGCAACACTTGTCAAGCGACCCATCTTCGCTACTGTCTGTGATCACTTTGTTAATTTTACCTGACCATGAAGCTGAAACACACCAGTCAATTGTGCTGCTTGTAGACGTCATTAGGGATTCCAGGATTGCACAATGCTGTGATGAGACAGGGCGGGGTAGGATTACCAGCCACCACAAGAACAACATTCCAAACATTTCGTTTGGCAAGAAACCTGGAATGATCGATTATGGGAGTTTTTTGTATGGGAATGCTCCTGCATACGTCACAATCAAACTCAACACCATACAATTTTGGGCGATCCGCATCTGTTTGGGTGCTATGAGATCCACACCCACAAATGCTCTTTTAATAGAAGCTGGAGAATTGTCTTTGCAAATGCGCCGAGAAATGATACGCAAAACAGTTCTATTACAACGTTCGGCTATTTCACAGCATCCCATTCTTGTTGCACTTCAACGATTGACTGTTATCGAGGAGAGACGTGCGACGCTCACGATACAAGCCACAGCTTCTGTTATGCTGCTCCAACGAACTGAAAAATATTTTCTCACTAACTCTCAAAACATGAACCATGCCCGGATTTGAAGCCAGCTTTCAGTGTTCTTCACATCGACTACCGATATACTATCTACGTAGATATCTCACCACAGAAGCTCATAAACAGAACTACATTTCAGCTGTGATTCGCTCCATGTGGCCCAATAGCACTTACATCTTCACAGATGGTTCTAAATTCGAAGACTCTGTGGGATATGCATGTTACTGCCAACAAACGGGAGAATGTGGTAGCTTTAAACTGCCGCCCAAAACCTCTATTTATACAGCGGAAATTTTAGCTATATGTGCTGCACTTTGTTTTTATCAAAACAAGCAATTCGCTTCCGCTCTCATTACGGACTTCCAAAGTGTTATGACGAAATTACAAAATCTCCAGTGGAATCTCCAAACGCATGGTTACTTGTATGACATCGCGGAGCAAGCTTTTAACATCTACTCTGTAGGTTGCTCCATAGCATTTCTTTGGGTCAAAGGACATAGTGGAATTTTTGGCAATGAAACAGCTAACGTACTAGCCAAACATGGTGCATCGGAAGGGCTACTACAAGCGCTGCAGCTCCCATGGATGGATTTTATTCCCACTATTCGACGACAAATTCGTCGTAAATAGTCTACAGACTGTGAAACGTATCAATTGCAGAAAGGTAGAGCTTATGCTCTCGTACAACCCGACATCCCTCCTAAGCCATGGTATTATAAGTTTCATCGGTCACGAGGTCTGTTTCAGTAATTTGAATGCGGCTCAATCGTGGATCATTCCCTTCACATCTCCGTCGCATAGGAGTTTTGGCTTCACCACGCTGTCGATGTCAGTGTGTGCCCTTTATGATGTTTTTCGAAGCCGCTTTTTATCTGAACTATCTGATCTACAAGTGCCGTTCCTGACCAGCGCTAAATTGGTGTTGTAGGGTGAAAACAATTCAGTTCTCAATGCTGTGATGGACTCTTTGAGAACTGCGGAAATAAGAATTTGACCTTGTGCCCTTCGCATGTTGCCAGTTTTTGTGTTTTGTTTGTTCTTCCCCTCTTCTCCCAGAAGAGAGATTCAATGCAGTGTTCACTATCTTTGCCCTGACAATTTATATTTTTGTGTGTGTGCTATGAGTGTTCCTTGTACATGGAGGGTGACCAAATGTTGTTCCAACAAAGGTCAAATAAATTTATTTTAAAAAAAAAGCCTGGAGCCAACCCCTTTTCTTTGATGCCATGCCTTAAAGAGATTTTCCAGAACATTAATGATAATATATTTCTTTCCTGTTGATGAATCTTTGTTCACTCTTCCTTTCCTTTTCATACAGTTCATAATCTTGAAACAAAATGTCAAGTTCGTTATTCACTACAGATTTCGCTGTAATATTGCACTTACCGCGAAATAATTGAATTTCACATTAAAATGGCCTTATCGCTTAGAAGGCCTATGCAGTGTCTCTATGTTCGGGTGTACATTGTGAACATCTGTGTGTAGCCCTCCAAGCCGGTACTAATTCATCTTCTTCCTGGCCTTTTTGCAGGACTCGGCACTTGGTGTGGATTTAGCCTAGTTTTTTTTTGGCCAGTTGCCTTTCCTGACTCCAACCCTATGTGGATGGATTCACTATGTATGTTTCTGTGGTGGTTTGTAATGTGTTATGTGGTAGATAAGTGTAATAAGATGAATACAAACACCCAGTCCACTAGCCATAGGAATTAACCTTATGCAGTTAAACTTCCCACCCTGTTGAGGGAGCTAAATCGCAGTGTGTTTAAATAATAAATTAGGCTTGCTGTAACTAAAGAATATAGGATGCAGTACCTCTGTCGTTGTCGTCCTCCTCCAGTATATGTCTGAAGAACTAGGCCGTTTATAGTATGAAATGTCTCCTGCCCAGGTCATCTGTTATCTAGAGCACAAGAAGTTGAAGTAAGACAATGGAAGCCATTCGATACGAGTTCTAGTTTCATCAGCAAATATTATGGAGAGAGCAATTAAAGTGTGAGGAAGAATAATGTGAATGTGCTGTTGCCAATGTAGCGAATCATAACAGCAATAACTCGATACATTGAAATACTATGTGTAGCAGCCTACAGCACTGGCTACTTTGGCTTGATTCATGCGCCAACGTTGGTGTTGCCAAGTCGTTTGCAGTGAGAGACAAAGCATGGAGGTTAGTGTGCTTCAGTGCTGGCCTAATCGGAAACATATCCTACGACAGCTTGGCGAGCCCATTCACTATTCGGCAAATTTGGCTGATCTTCACTCCTATTGGCTTCTGACAGGACACTTCCATGAACAGATAAGAAGGCTATTGGTCTTGCATAAGTAAGGGCAGAAGGGATTTATTCGAAGCTTGCATCATTTGTCAAAAGCGGTCAACTGTTCTAAATTAATTAATCGAATAAAAAACCGATTGCTAAACTTACCATTTGCTGCATATGCTGGAAATGCTCTCCATTAGTCTCTGCAGAACAAGTGACAAAAAATTGATCTCATAAAAAGAGTAATCCAGGTGTCAGCTTTTTGATGCTGGACTCCAGACCTCTGAGAGGAATGAGGAAATTGAGGAATGCTTTTTCAAACACTCATAATTGCATGAAAAGTAGTTTTGAGATATGCAAGTATTTTTGTCTACACGAAAAGTTGTTTCCAGTGGCAGGATTGATAGACTGATTCAGAATTTGCAGCTTCAGGTGACTAGGAATCGTTCTCCTGCTCTAAAGAAATGATTACACTGTCAGTAACTTCAGGCCTGCTTCCTTCCTCTCAATATTCACCTAGTTCAACATGCTTACAATATTCTTCCCAGTCTGCTCTAGTAACCAAAGATATTATCTTGAGTGTGATTTCTTACAGCTTACTAAGTCTTTAGTTACGTTGCTCTCTCTTATCACTTGTTAATTTTTAGCCCATCTGTTAGGTTTAGTTACACTTGAAGAGTGACAACTGAACAACAGTGTGACCCAAACTCAGAGCTCAACATCCAAGCAGTGTTCAACAGAAAATGATGAAATAAAATCATGATGTGAGGACTGTATTAAAGATACCTTAAGGAGAGACTTGTATTTAAAGTTGGATTCTTTCATTCTTGTTGCTATACATTTATAAAACTGCAGTGTAAATTCAGAGAATTCATCCTTGTTCCTCAAGACATCTTGAAGCCTTTAAAGTTTGTGTATCTAGTCATCTGCTTTGAGGTTTTGTAGTCCATATTCTGTTCCATGTCCATTAATAGTACTAATAAGTAACATGCTTGTTAATGTACAATCAAAGTTGCCTGTGCAGACAAAACTACTGGACAAAAGGTACACTTGTAAAAGAATTGTCGATTTAAAAATCGTGCACACCAAAGCATGGCTGGACAGGTTCTTAACTATATTACCATAGAGAGAAGATACAGGAGCAAAGTTTGTGTATCATCACATGATACGAATATGGATCATTGTTCAGACAGAAATTGCTAGATGGTTAGGAAACATTTTGTATAGATTGTTGTTCACAACTAGATGGTAGTTTGGGATGCATCTTACACCTGAATTATGAACACACATTAAAATACAGATCAGTGCAGAAGTCTTTGATGTACTATTAAACTAGCCATTTGGAGACTACCACAGACAGTTCTCCAGAGGATAATCTTGCTTATCAATTTATACTTACTTGAAATTTCAGAAGTTGGATTTTCTTGCATACTTATTCAGTAAATTTCTTCCAAATAAAATATGTGAGGAGTGATAGAGAGTTTCTGTAACGAGTACGTTGATAAAAATATAACTGTTAAATGTTACTGGAAATTATTTGCTCTTAATTGACTTACCAATCTGTGGAATTAAATACTTCGTACACTTGATTTTTTCTTTCTATATCTGGATATGCCAGATTTCAAGGTATTTCAAATACATATAGGTTTAATTTTAGATAACATTTCTGTTAAATAATTTTCTTTTTCTTTTTTTCAGGTGTTAGGTTACTTGCGAGTAAATTGGTTGAGCAGTGGTTGAAGATAGTAAAAGGAGGAAATGTAATTCAGTCTGTCAGTTTAACTGAAACTGTGAAAGGTGGAAGTACTGTACCCTCTTCAAATGTGTGTGATGATGTCGAAGGACAGAGTATTGTGACAGAAACAAAACCTGAAGAAGTAGTGACTACAGTGGTTGAACCAGTTGTGAAAAATGGAAGTGTGACTGTTAAGGAAGAAGAGAAAGTTCAAGAGGAAGAACATGTTCAGGATGAGGTAAAAGTGAAAGAAGTGACTGTGAGTAGTGAACTTCCCGAGAAAGTTGTGGTAGTTGAGGAAGAACGCTTGTTGCCCAAAGTACAAATAGAGGAGAGCATCGTTAGGGAAGAACCTGTTACGGAGGTTGTAAAAGTGCCTGCAGATGAACCTCGAGGAGAGGAGGTTCATACATCTGAGGACTCTGGGGAGGAAGTTCCTACTTGGAATGGCCCTGTTGGACAGTTACCTGTGTACAAGATAATGATCCGTGATGGTAAGCAAGTGTTGGCTAAAGTGTTCAGTGGGGAAAGGACTACAAAAAAATCCGGTGCTGAGCCTTCAAGCCCTCCTTTGTCAGAATCTTCCAAGCCAGTTTTAGTGAAAGCAAGCGTGTGTTCTAGTACAAGTAAGGCGAGTGATTCTTTGGTTGAGGTTGAACCTGTGAACAAAGTTAATTCTGAGGTAAAATTGGAGGAGGTTAAGGTATCGGTGAACTCTAAGTCTAAACTCGAGAAACAGGACTCTTCAGAGGGGACTAAGAGTGTAAAGGATTCTCAGAAAAAGGGAAAAGATGCTCACTCTAGTTCTAAGGCGTCTGATAAGAAATCAAAGAGTTTAGAAACGAGTAAGGATAAATCGAAAGAAAATCCAAAAGATAAAAGTAAAGACAAATCTAAAGACAAAGAGAAGGAGAAAGAAAATAACAAATCAAAAGAAAAAAAGCCAGCTATAGTTCTTGATAAAGCGCAGCTGGAAAAGGATAGGGCGACCCTGGCAAAATTAATTCCCCCTACTATTAGCAAGTTAGGCAAGATTCCGAAAGTGAAGAAAAATGAAGAAAGTGCAAAGCCATCGGAACCAAAGAATTCTGTGTTGGATATAAAGAAACCTGAGATTAAGAAACCCATTCCAGTTGTGGAAACTAAGAAAGCTTCCATATCCATAGAAGTCAGAAGAAATGATGTCCGGCCTAAAACTGTGAAGAAATTCCATTCAAAATTTCGCTCTACAGGTCTAGAGGAAGAAGTGAAGCCCCCACCCTCACGCCCAATTAAAAAATTACCTCCTCCTCCTGAAAAGAAACCAATTAAGTTTCCATCCTTGAAGCGACCATCTCCTCCCCGAGAAAATATTCTTCCAGAAAAGAAGTTGAAACCCACAATACCTGAGATTGTTCCAGAGGAGGTCAAGAAGAATGAAAAGAATGGAAGCATTAAACTTATTCCTCCTAGGCCTAAACGTAAGTGTTGGTATCATTTCAGTGGTGATGGCCTCTTTTTTTTTTTACCAAACAGTATAAATACATTGAAGCTTTTAAACTTATTTCTTTCTCTATTTTTAGAAGGCTTCATATTTCATGCATTGTATCTGTATTATTCAGTTATTATTGATGTTAGGTGTATTCAGTGAACTATCTGAAATTGGTGTGGACATTTATTCAAATTTTCATATCCCATACTTACAGCTCAAACCAACTTAATCTAGCCATGTAGATAAGGTATGATGTGGAACTCTTCTACTTTTTCTTACTACAGTGGGGAAAGTTGCATGGGTTGCATGCACTGCAAGTAAAATGTAACTAATAGTTTGAGATGAGGGTGATTGCTGTTTTCAGGGACCAAACATCGTCAGCAGCCCACAATGGATATTTTACTGAAATATGTATTTAACTACCATCAAACCGTCTTAAGAGTTGACCACTATATAGGCTTTATTATTGCATATATTTATTGTTGCCCAACCGAGCTGCTGCTGGCTGTCAGTCGACTGACAATTTCCTTTTGCCATCTGATATGGAAGTACAAAGCGTTTTGGGTGACATTGATGATGTAGCAGCCTATGCATCCAACAGTGAAAATATGAAATAAAATGTATCTAACTTTTTTAAATTTGGCCTTGTTAAACTTCATTGAAATCACAGTTGTCTGTAGTCATGACCTGGCCCACACTATGTAGAAACATCGTAGAGGGAGGTGGTCGCTGTCCTTTAAGTAGACACAACTGCGGATAAAAACAAGACCTATTACCGAGCTCGATAGCTGCATTCGCTTAAGTGCAGCCAGTATCCAGTATTTGGGAGATGGTGGGTTCGAGCCCCACTGTTGGCAGCCCTGAAGATGGTTTTCCGTGATTTCCCATTTTCACACCAGGCAAATGCCGGGGCTGTACCTTAAGGCCACGGCCGCTTCCTTCCACTTCCTAGGCCTTTCCTATCCCATCATCGCCATAAGATATATCTGTGTCGGTGCGACGTAAAGCAAATAGCAACACCAAAATCAAGACCCTACTTCTATTTAACAATAACGAATGATTGTTGACGTACATCACTGTGAACATAATCTTCTAAACTTTTTAAGAAGTCCGTCAACAATAAACACATTTGTCCAAGAATTATTTCCCAGCAAATGTTTCTGAATACATTCACATTGTTGTAGAGAATTAAAAGTTTATATGGTACATTCTTCATTTTGAAAGCATTTCTATAGATTATCAAGTTAGAAGATGTATATTTTATAGTAAAAATCTTATTCGATAGGCAGCCACAGTTCACATGCACTTGCACGCTAAAATCACTTTTTAAATTTGCATAAAATTGGGTTATGGAAACGCGTCTTTCTGTCTTTATCGATATATTTTCCAATAAAGCTCAAGAAACTGCCTTGAAAAAGTTTCGTGTATACTACTAATTTGTCAAAATCAGTCTATGCACAGGATTTTACGAATCCATTGCCTGCGAAGATCAGGATCCATAGGTAATCGAAAAAATGTAAGGGCCCTAATTTTAATGCCATCGTAGTTGCTTACGCACCCTGGCACTGTACATACATTGGGCACGATTATAAAATGTTTACATCACCATAGACTCCGTAATAATGGAAATATTGGTACAAATACACAAGCATGAACTGTGCCTTACATACAGTCATACACTAGTCAGCTGAATGGACAAGCAGTGGTTTTGCCACATTTTGCAGAACCTGCCCATGACTAGAGATTGCTGTGCTGAAATACCAAAACATGTACATTTGTATCTCCAGAATGTTGTCTTAATATGTTATAATAAACATATTTCCTTACTATCCAGAAATAATTAGGTAAAATATTATTCCAGTACAAAGTTGACCGCGTGTATGACAACGCAGCGTGCAGTGTTTTTGGCACAAAATGTTTCTAGCAGGCATTTGTTGAAAAAATTAGTGTGATGCCAAACACTTTCAAAACATTTGTAGTTTTCAAAAATTCATACACGATGTTACTTCTGTTATTGTATTCAGGTTACTGCAGAGTTATTATTTGGGGTGTAAAATTCTCTAGTCAGTGATACATCATGAGTCAGAATTTGCATTCAGAAGTCTGTATGAAGCAAATTAAGAAGTTTTCAGATATTGTCTCCTCATAACTTTGTCGCTAGGGACTGTGGGGGCAGTCACTGTGGTCCCATCATCGTGGTACCCCAGATTAGGTATCAAGTTGATATTTAGATGGTCTTTAATGTATTTTTGTAAGGTAATTGATAGTCCTAGTAAATTCCTGAATAAATAGAGCCTCATCATATTTCAGTGTGTGTAAAAGATCTTTGATGTTATACAAGTTTCAATATTTAATCAAATTTCCCCACCTCAGATAACGTAAGAAACATGAATAATCAAATTGTTAGAGACGGACCAGCAAGTGAGTAAAACCTCATTTCCATGTACTTTAAATTAGCCGTCGACTTAATGCTGATCGTCAGGTTGAGTTGACCGGATTTTACAAAATATTTTCTTGGTCCCCAAGGTATTTCAGAACATGAAAGTTGCAGGAAACACTTCACATGCAGTGTTTTCATTCTTGATGTATTTCGTTGTCTCTGAAGTAGCATTCGGAAACGCAGTTGACTCTTAAAATGGTTTGATGGTATAATTTATGAATGTCATATTTTCTTGTTAATGCTTCCAGCTATTTACAGATACATATTTAAATATTAGTGTCATTCTTATTACTTCCAACTTGTCTGATAGGTTTTACATTCCTTGTGCAGCTGAATTTATTTTGGGATTGGAGGATTTTTATTCTTTGCTAACCCCCAACTCTTAATGCGGTTAATTTTAGAAGTAACGTGGGGAAACCCTAAGAATCCTCCTTAGGCTGCACCGTAAGTAATGTTGATTATTTATGGTAAATTGAACTTTTGATTAGTTGATTAAGGGGGATAGGTTACCTAGTAGAATAATGGACTCTGTCATGGAGGGTAAAAGAAGTAGCGGGAAAACAATGGTAAGAGTCAGTTTGTAATGTTTTAAAGATAAGGCGTGTGAAACTAAATGAGTCCACGGAGCTTGATACAAATTGAGAATTGTGGAGGAGTTCAGCAAATTCAGAAGCTTGCAGACTGAACACTGAAAGTCATAAGAGTCCATAATGAAGATACATATATCATACCTGCCAAGTATTCCGGTTTTTCCATAAAATGTACAGGTTTTGATTGTGTTTTCCGGTTGTGCGGATGAACGTTATTGTACGGATTTTGAATATCCGCTCTTGGTTTCGCTTTCTGCGGTCAAATCGGATTTGTTTTGACTCTCTCTCTCTCTCTCTATCTCTCTCTCTCTCTCTCTCTCTCTCTCTCTCTCTCTCTCTCTCTCTCTCTCTCTCTGAGAGAGAGACACACACACACACACACACACACACATTGGCAGTAGTTCTGAAGCTTTTGGAATTGAGTGACAAATTTCTAAGCGATTTAGTATTTTTTGTGGTGTTCGTAATTATAGGGTATAAACTTCATGGTTCTGATCCGTATTGAATTGTAATCACAAGAATAATTATTAAATTAAAGCTCACAAGGGGGTCCATTATGACATTAATTTAAGAATTATTATTGTTCGTAATGAGTTACTAAGAAACGATATTATCAGTCTTTTCGTGAGGCATATTTTGCTTAATTTCCTTGTTTTATACGATCACGGAAAGTGTTCCCAGTGTAAAGTGAAAACAGATGAGCACTCATCAAGATATAACTTTGTGTATTTAATTTCAGGGTTGATCATGACATATACGGTAAAACCTCGATGCATTGTTTTTCATGGGGCAGGGGAAAAATAACGACGGATGTGGGAAAACTATAAATGCGGCCAACATAAAAATAGGGCGAAAGCAAAATAATGAAATACGGGTACTGTATTGGGACATTTTTAGTTATGTAAATATATTATTATTATTATTAGTATTATTATTATTATTATTATTATTTATTATTATTATTATTATTATTATTATTATTATAAGAACAACAATAATGGCACGTGGCCTCCAGAACTGGGTGCATGTCTTTCGAGTTGTTGCATGATAGGCATATTAAAATGCGGCCCTACCTAAGATGAATTCTAATGTTTAATTCGGCACACCAGGCAGCGCCGAACCGCTGGAATTAACCAAGGAAAGTTAAAATCCTCGACCCAATCGAGACCCCTTGAACCAAAGGCCAACACGTGGTAACCATTTAGCTCGTACTGTACCAAACGGTATCAAAATATTGCAACCATGATATAGGCCTACGATGTGAAAATCAAAAAGCGTGACTTTTACGTCATTTCGTTTCACTTTTCTTGAAAACCTTTTAAGTTCAATTCTCTTATTGCAAATTAAATATATACGTGGATATAACGGGGATAACATGTATTTAGGAAATGATTCCGTTGACCCTTCATGAGCGATAGGTTAGATACCCATCATGGCGCGGCTCCGGCAGCTCATCTCAGACGATGCCATAGAGGTTAGAAATTCAACGCGGCCCGTCTCGAATGATGACACAGCGGCTTGCGCGAAGCTGCCAACTTAGGAACTAGTTACAAGTCTGGGCCATGAGAAAAGATTATTGGTCTGGCTTGGTTAGGTCCGGCTTGTAACAAGATTATCGGGAAGAGGGCAACAAAGTGGTCAACAGGCCTCTAGCATCCCACACTCTCCACAAGGTGGCACGATTAATCACCCTGTGAGTAATTAAAATGAATCTGGCGCACTGCAAGATTTTCTCTTTTTTTCAATGAAGTTGGCAGCCCTAGCCAGTCTATACCAACACAGAAAATGGTGGCAAATTTGAGTTTTACGTTGTTTACATTTTAATTCTTGTAAATAAGAGTACTTCTAGGGGTCTGTTAGTGGGTCGAGGAGAAGCGTTGGCACCATGAGGCTCATAGTGAGGTTGCGCGTGAATAACCTGCGCACAGCACTCCAGCCTACAAGATCCTCGTTCAGGACTAGCAAGTCCGAATCGCTCGTACATTCTCACAACAGGTTGCTGCTATTATATGCTACGAGTATTGAGCAGTCCCTCTTAATTAAAAAAAAATGTTGCCTGTATTTTTCTTAAGTACGATTGATCAATGCAGGAAAATTGTGACAGGGGACAAATAATTTTTCGATGATCGATGCGATGAAAAAATAGTTAGAGAAACAATGGATGCGGGGAAATTTAACATTGGCTTATCTGGAACATGTTTTGGACCGAATAAATTGAACGATGAATACGGGAAAACAACAGTTCTGGTAACGATGCATCGAGGTTCTACTGTATTTGACTTGTATTAGTATTGTTTATAATACCCGCCCCCCGTGCCGGGCTGAGTGGCTGAGACAGTTAAGGCGCTGGCCTTCTAACCCCAACTTGGCAGGTTCGATCCTGGCTCAGTCCGGTGGTATTTGAAGGTGCTCAAATACGACAGCCTCGTGTCGTTAGATTTACTGGCACGTAAAAGAACTCCTGCGGGACTAAATTCCGGCACCTCAGCGTCTCCGAAGACCCTAAGAGTAGTTAGTGGGACGTAAAGCAAATATTATTATTATTATTACTATTATTATTATTATTATTATTATTATTATTATTATTATTATTATTATTATTAATCCCCCCCGCCGTCCTTTTTCATTATGTCTCAAAACTGTTACGCATGCACGTGTTAAAAATTTTCTGCTTAAGGATCTTCCGGATTTCTCTGTTCGAAAGTTGGTAGCTATGATATGTACACACGAGTAAATATAATTAATTTTATATTCCTCTTTATTTAAGGTAGGAATTGAGGAGTTCAGTCAACATTATATTGTTATTAGAAAGATGACTGGATGGTATTCAACAAAATTTTCTTCTGTACAATGCAAGTGTATGATAGGAATTTGAAAAATATGAACTTTTCACTGAGTGCAGGAAATAGTTAGGCAGGGAACTGGCTGCTGTTAATTATTGTCAAGTTATATCTAATATCAGTAGGGTCATTACAGGTTTACACTTCAGTTTGACATGTTGCCACCCACTTGGCATACAATCCAGCTAAGATATTATGCAACTAATGTAGATTTAGGCTGGGTAGCCATGCAAGCAAATTAGTAGTTAAGCTTTATTTTAGTGAGCCTTTCTCTCGTCATTGAAAAAAAGGGGTGAGTAACAATGTCACTGGCCTTTTACCAAGGTAGCCACAGTTGGACTCTGAACCATAGGAATTGGCAAGTATTCAGTGTCTGGAGGTGGCTATGACTGTAATTAAACTACAAGCCTTTTCATAGACACAGTATGGAAGTAGAGTATTACAGATGTTATATAACAATGAGAAATAAGAGGAATGTGAGTGAAGAAATTGTAAAAATGAATCATGTTACTAATGAAGAAAATGGAGACTGGAATACTATATTGAATACTATAGAGTCAGATTGTGTAGAAAATGGTGATTGCTGGGTTGGGGGGGGGCAAAACAATGAATTGTCTGCCATTGGTTATGAAGAAGAAACATTTGATATGAAGAAGATGGAGGGAAACTGGATCAGCTTTAGAAAATGAGGAACTGGTAGGAAAGAATTACTTCATTTATGTGTACCCATCATCACCATCACCCCCATGCTGGGAAAGGTGGCTTGAGCAATGATGATGATCTATCTTTAAATGTTGCCAAAAAGCAATATATATATATATATACACACTGATTTCCCTCTCCCTGATATTAAAATAGTTCATTACCAATTTCAGATGTTCATTTATTGTTTCTCTTAGAATAATTGTAGGGCCTACATGTTTTTTGTTTAGTTTCAGGATTGGTTCTGGAATGCAGTATTATCTTTCTGATTAATGATTTCATCATTTCTTTATTTTTACATTTTCCAGTATATATGGTCATCATTTATAAAATTTCTTTAGTAATATTTGGGTGGTATATGCAAGCTACGTTTCTTTTTTTCTTTTCAGTTTTTCATATTGAATGGTTGTTTTCTTATATAGATTTTTCCTAGTTGTAAATCCAGATGTTTCAGGTCGACTATTTCCTGTGGCTTTTATTCACCTTTCTGAAACTTCCTTCTTATTCATCTTCACTGGCAATAGAATGTAATTTTTCTCAATTATGAATTTACTTGTAAGCTTATTTGATCTTGCAATATTAACTTGCATTCGTTTTTATAGGTTTTCAGCCTGCTTTTTAATAACTGGTTCTGTATAATTACATTCTTTAAATCCATTTTTTTTTTTTTCTTTTAGAAATATCCATATCCTTTTCAGAATTCACAGAAACAAGTGAAATAACTCTGTTTTAAGTCCCAGTATTAAGAATAAGTCTGTTGTATAATTTGTTTATATTTCCCTGTTGCAAGAATATTTTCCTGCTTTATGAAGTTTTTATTTTCAAATATGTTTCTCTCTTTGTCTTCCCTCACTTGTTCACTTTCCTTCCAGCTAGCTACCCTGAACTTTCAGAAGGTGAAGTAGAGCTCAACTTTTTTTTGTAATATTTCTGAAATTGTTCAGAACTTGCAAATACCAATATTATCGTCATTTTTCAAATTACACATAGAATTGCATGTTTGTATAAAAAGGAGCATGTCTTCTTCTGAGTCATGTTTTGGTAGCCTATTCAGTATGGATTAATACATTTAGTGGTTTGAATATTCTGGGTCATGTATTGAATAAGAAAAATAATCCTTCTACAAGAGAGATTGGACGTGAACATACAACCACTGTCTATGATATTTTCTGTCGAGAGTTTAGAAGGAATTAAAATTACGTCAGTTTTTACTGTCTAGTAATTTTGCGATATTTTGTAATTCAGTGTATCATAAATAAGAGGAAAAATACCGAAAAGATACTTCATATATCTATGTACAGTAGAGTCCCACTCGTCCGACCTTCGCTTATCTGACATTCCGTGTTATCCGACACCGGTAGACTTAATTTGAACTTTTGGGGGAGACTAAATTCAGGGACATCCGGTGTGGAGGGTCCACCGTGGGACAAGCCCTGGCCTGACCGCTGGCGGTAGGACCGGTATTTCTCTCAAGGACAGGTGCAGCGAGTCTTCAGCCATTGTTCATTGTAGTATTGGTTGGGTGCGGATGTTATAGTTTTCATATCCTCTGTGAGTATGGCGAGTAAACGAAAGAAAGTGATTGTTTCTGTGGAAGACAAGTTGAGTGCATTAAAGAGACTGGACAAAGGGGAAACTCTTCAAAAGTGGCTTCAGATTATGGTGTTGGGCATGTTACAGTGGGAGGCTGGGGAAAAAAAAAAAAGGAAGAAATTGAAAAGTGGTGCCCTACCAGAGCAATAAGTGATGCACTGAAAATTAGAAAAACAATTTTTAAAATGTGAGTAAGAAAAAGTGAAGCGCTTCTTTGGTTAACTCAACACTGGGAAAAGGGCCTGCCAATATCTGGCACCATTCTGCAAGAAAAGGCGGTGTATTTCCAGAAGGAGTTTAATGAAGGGGACCCTAAATTTACTGCCAGTGCGGGGTGGCTTTATCGGTGGAAGAAACGGTATGGCATTCGGCAGCTTAATATCTGTGGAGGAAAGCTGTCAGCTAAATCCGATGAAGTTGTGAAATTTCAGGAAATAGTCTTGCTGGAGGATTAACCGGTGACAGATTTTTAATTGTGATGAGACTGGGCTAAATTTCAAGATGCTGCCATCAAAAACTCTCGGAGCCCTAGCCGAGATGTCTGCACCGGGCTACAAGCGTAGTAAGGAAAGAGTTACTGTTCTTGCCTGTAGTAATGTTAGTGGGAACTTAAGAGCAAACTTGCTAATGATCGGTAAAGCAAAGAAGCCTAGGGCTTTTGAAAACATGTCTGTTAATGCTCTTCCAGTCCATTACACGAATCAGAAGGCTACCTGGATGCCTGCTGACATCTTTAAAGACTGTTTTTTTTATGCAGTTTGTTCCAGATGTAGAAAAATTTCTTGCTTCGAAAAATCTCTCTAGAAAAGCGCTTCTTCTACTAGACAACGCTCCATCACACCCAAATGAAGAGCAACTTAGAAGTGGTGACATCAAAGTCATGTTCCTCCCTACTGACGTAACGTCATTATGCCAGCCGATGGACCAAGGTGTGCTGGTAACATTGAAGAGGAAATATCGGCGGAAACTCCTTTCATCCCTGATAGAGGAAATGGACAATGGCAATGACATGATAGAAAAGTTAAAACGAATCAACATGAAAGACGTGGCATACTAGATAGCGCAGTCTTGGAAAGAAGTTGAAACAACATTAGCAAAGTCTTGGAACAAATTGTTGAGTGGGGTTGAACATCGAGAGGAGGTGGTACAAGAAGACATGGAAAATATTGTCCCCCTACTGAATTGCATTCCTGGCTGTGAGGATGCTACGACTGAAGATGTAAGTGGTGTGCACAAGATCAGCTGTTTAAACTAACTGACCCTGATATTATTGATTTTGTGAATGCTAATGGGAATGAGGATGATGATGAAGAACGAGGCATTGCAGAACAAGAGGAGAAAACGATGACTCACAGTGAAGGATTAAGTGCATTGGAAATGGCATTAACCTACGTTGAGCAACAGCCAGAAGCAAGCGCAATGGAGGTGCTGATTTTTCGTCGATCGCAGGATCTCGCAGCAAGAAAACGTGTATCAGCAGGCAAGCAGACATTGTTCACAAGTTTCTTTTCGTAAGACATTTGGAATGCTTTCGTTCAATACTGCATGTACTGTACAATTGAATTGATAATTCAATAAATAGAGTACCTTAAAACATGCCATTGTTTTAGTACTCGAGTATAACCTTCCTGTTTGTTTCAGTTCATTTTCAAAGTTGTTCTGTATTATCTGACATTTTCGGTGATCCGACATACTCCAGGTCCTGTTTAGGTCGAATAATCGGGACTCTACTGTATATATAAAAGTGAAAATCTACAGCTAGCTGACAGATTGCTGTACCTTCGATGGCCCCTAATGCAGGAAGTTCAAATTTTGTACAATGGTTGCCTGTGTTAGGTGGCCACTAAAAAAGAGTTGAAAATATTTCTTCACAAAAGAGATGAAATTGCAGTGAAAACCAAAATAATCTTCTTCCAAAACTGTTTGCAATGTAAAGTTAAAATTTCACATAATGGTTGCTCATCTGTTTCCTAATATATTTGCAATATGTTTTAATTTAATGTGTTAAGGTCTGAAAACAGAAATATTCCTCCAAAAATGCGTGGCATACAAAATTAAGTTTCACGTTATAGCTCTCTTATGTCCTAGATACACTGGTGGACAAAAAATGTGAATCACTTTAATTTAGTAATATTTTTAAACAATCGACCCCTAGGCGTTTTAAATGGAGATTAATGCCAAAAACAAAAATATTCATTCCTCCAAAACAGTGCGACGTATGATAACATTTCACAACTGTCGTCTTTGTCTTCAGATATTAAATTAATGTTCATAAACATTCTGCCCCTAAGGGGTTTGAGTGGGGTTAAGACCGATGACCAAAAAAATCACTTTTCCAGAACCACTTTATGTATAAAGTTGACATTTCACACTTCTGTCTCTTTGATGTTAAGTTTGCAAAAATTCCATCTCTCAGAGATGGGGGGTTAAGTTCCGAATACAGAAATATTCATTCCTCCAAAACTGCTTGACATACAAAATTAAAAGTTTTACATTATAGCTCTCATATGTCCTAGTTACAACGGTGGACATTTTTAAAAGCAAAAACTATATTTATCTTAAGCCTGGCTTTTTCTTCATTTCTATAGCATATACCTCTGCATACTTCATAGTGATCATCAAAGTCCGTTTTTTCAATTTTTTTAAATCCTTAATGTTCTTAGATGCTGTAATTTAAGTACTTTTGAAGTTATTACAGATTTAGGTTAAATGAGTTAACAACACACAAAAATGTACACAAATCAAATACAAAAAATTATAACTCATAGAAAAATTTGTAGCAATTCAGATTTGTATTCATACAGAGAAACACCTTACAAGTGAAACACATGACCCTGCATTTTGGAATGTTGCAACCTGGAAAGTGGCATTGGTTAGATTTCATATTTTCAGGGATTTCCAACAGAGGATCAGCGTTTTTTTTTTTTTTTTGCGGAGGCTGTCGTGATGCAGAGATATTGTTGTCTTCCTTTTTCGGGGTAACGTTCTGTTTGTATCATCTTCCTCTTCCATCTCCACTTGTGATTGCGAGTTCATTAGTGAATCTAGCGGAGTAGAAAGCCGCGACTCTGTGTTTGGGAGGCAAAGGGGGGCTGTCCCGAAAATGGTTTTCCGTGGTTTTCCATTCTCCTGCACTAAGGCGTGCCGTGACACTTTTAGTATCGGACGTAGCCACCAACCCTATGACCTTCTCCACTTACCTCCTTCACTGCTCCAAATCTCCTTGGCCTGAGAGAGAGGACGTTACCCTCTAGGAGGTCTGCTGTACCCCTTCAGCGAAGGAATGAAAACTTTTTTAGTTAAGTCGTCATCAGAAAGGTCTGAAATATCGGACACGTTTTCATTGACAATTTGCAAAATCGCATTGAAATCAAGGCCTAAAACAACAAGAGGAAAGAACACGTATAAAATATTACATCAACTAAGGCTCACTGTAACCTGTAGGTTACATCATTACAAGATATACCACTGTTCATTACACTTTGCTGATTCCTACAAAATTATTCATGATTACTATTCTTTTTAGAACATTAGAACTATTATTGCTGGAAAAAGTGTACTTACTTTCAGTGCAGTGTGACTTCCACCAATAACCAGTGGTAACCTATATGTTACATGGGGCCCTGGGGAGGATACCACTGAAGTTTTCTTGATGACGCTACACTTATCTTGAGTGTTAACACCCGTGGAGATGATTATGGCCTCCATCCTTCGTGGCATGCTGTCTATAAGGTCCTGGATAGTTTCATGGGGAATGAGCGCCCACTCTTCCAGTAGTATTCTCGATCCATTGGTTGCACTTGCTCCTTGGCACTCTCCACGCATACATCAGGCCGCTCGAGGTTCCGCATTGGATCAAGAACTTTCTGGCCATATATCTACTTTCTCTTTGCCTACAACATGATCCACTTCTTTGAGGAACTGATAATTGACGGCTCCTTTTTATGAGTTGGCATTACAAGCCACCATCAAAATTACTTATGTTACATTATTATCAATATTTTGTGAAAGGACTGCATACCACGTCTCTTTTGGATGTCCATGCAAGACTTATATTTTTACTCCATCCTATTAATGTCACGTATTACCAAGGGTCTATTATATTTACTACATACTTGTGTATCTTTGTTCATATGACCTGTTTCGGCTGATGATGGTGTCCATAGACACCGAAACCGGTACTGAATAAAAATGTTGTGATCATATTAACGACATGTTATGTATTGAAAAAAGGTGGATCAATCAAATTTCCCTCTATTTTTATGGTCCTCAAAACTCATATCGGCCTATACCGTGATGGAGCCACCCCCAAATGGTGACCTGGGAGATGTTGCAAGGTGAATATCACTCCCCACGCCGTCTCCACATTCTACCATCAGGTGGCCAGAGGCAAAATCGTGACTCATCTGTGATCAGTACCATTGACCACAGCTCCACAGTCAAATTCTGATGTTAGTGCACAAACTGGTGAACAAATCAAGCTGCTCTGTGCTGGGGAGTAAGCTGTGGATCAGTTGCAGGTCTTCTTAAAGTCAAATTGGCTTCTCAGAGACTTTGTCTGACAGTCCTCGCAGTCAGTGACATTTCTTTACTGCTTCAATTCGATTTCTGGCTTGGACGGCGGTAGTTTGACGTTCTCTCAAGACTTGGACGACCGGAAATCTATCGTCCCTAGCAGATGTAGACTTCCAATGGCCTGATCCAGATCATCTGTGGGAAGTACCAAATTCAGAGATGCCAACTATTACGATTCAGTCATAATAATTACGAATCGCCCATCATAATTACGCCTTTATGAGTCGTACATCACAATTTTAGATTTTTTTGTTGATTTTCAAATCTAAGTGTATAAAGTGTTCAAAAGGATACACAAGGAATGCCATTACAGCTTGAATTCTCAGAATATTCTTTTCGGATTTCTCAGTAATCATTTAAACCCCTTTTGTGTCCCTCATTTAAGAATATTTTGAGTTTTCACGCGCCGAACGCATTGTGTGCTTCCACCATAGGCACCTGTGAAGTGGTATATCTTGCGGAGTTGTTGTCTTCGTTCGTCACATGATCAGATTTTCATGCAGGTATGCGACTTCTTTTGTCTTTGTTTTGGCGGCAGAGTGGTGACAAACTCCGTTTCATAGTGAATACTGTGTGCGTGACTGTTGAAGAAGTATTTATTGCAATTTTGCTTGGCAAATTTCATATATTGCTCTTCTAGGATATATGCTAATCGTGTGTTACGAAATGCGAAAGGTTTGAAATAATGAAGCGATTTCTTGTGCAGGAAAATACATGTAATGACGTTACCGTGACTAGTGACGCTAGTAATAAACCAAAAATAGTTCAAAAATTTAGTGAGGAATACTAGAATGAATGGCCCTGTTTATTGTGTTCCTCAAAATCTCATTCGCGCGTGTTTTGTAGTGTGTGTAGCCACGATTTTTCAGATGCGCATGATGAGGAAGAGCAAGACTGAATTCCGTGCTAATATGAACTCCGAGCTGTTAAGTGCTCTGTTAGTGCAGAGGATGCACATGATATCAAAAGAAAAAACATGTCACCTATGTACGTTTACCAAACACTCATCACCAGTGATTGGAGAGCGATTGCACTAAAGTAGTCAACAAAACCTCAACTCTGATATGTCTTGCAGACCACCTGCTACTTTAGCAGGTAAGAATCATACACTTTTTATATGCCACTCTTTAAATTGTTCCATCTGGTGGAATTGTATGTTGTTCATTGAATTTTCAATGATATGTAAGATAGTAAGATCTCGGGAAAATAATTCTACGGCCGCCACCCTCCCCGTGCCCTAACTTTTGCATTACGAATTGCCTTTCTTGAAAGTTGGCATCTCTGCGAATTCACAAAATTGTCTTTGAGCACACTGGATGCTTCCATATGATGTACCGATGGCATTAGCTGCGTAATGAATGTTACGTCCATCATCCACCAAGGTTGCTGCTCTTACAAAGTCTTCTGGGCCAAGAATCATCTTGTCAAATGTGAACGAGAAACTGAAGGAATATGTTCTTTTGTGACAGATGTGTCTCACACACTGATAATCCATCAATAGCCGTCGCCCCAGTATCGTAAAATTTAAGGTTTTGTTGCTAGTCGATGCAAGAAAATCGAGTGCCTAGCCCTTAGGGGCAGAAAGTGGCTCTTTAAGTTTATTTATGATCTCTGAACATCATATTCTTCAAAACTGCAGAATACACATTAGAGACTCCTTTAATGGAACAATTCGCTCTAATAATTGGTGTTTAACAATTACGATTTCGTTTTTACAAAGTGATCCACTTTTTATGTCTGCCAGGGTATTAAGTAAGAAATATTTTGCAACATTCTACCCATAAGAGTTTTGAATGCAGTTCAGTTTTAACAACAAAGATATTAATTCTTCCAAAACTGTTTGATGTGCAGTCATATTTCAAATTATGGGTTCTTTTTCATGTCTTAGATGTTAAATATGAAATGTAATGGGTTTAAATAGTGGGATTAGGTGTGATAAACATATTCATTGTTCTGAAACAGTTTGACAGTTTTATAAAATCAAAAACCCAGTGCTCATGGAATGACCACTATATCTCTGAAACTCTCTAAATTTCGCATGACTTGGTCTTCTATGTGTTTCAGTGGGAGTTACATCATAACAAAAAAATCATGTCTCCAAAACCACATGATGTAACAAATTGAAATTTTACATGTAAGTCGTTTCTATGTGTTAGGTCTTAAGACAAAAATTCCATCTCTCTGGGTTAAATAGGAGTTAGCTCTGAAAAACAAAAATATTCATTTCTCTGAAATGGTGGAAATATGAAGTTACAATTTCTCAGGCTGATGGCTTCTCTTCTAAATTATAATAAGAAAATGTTAAAACATTCTGCCAACAAGAGGTTTAAATGAGACTTTCCTCTGAAAAGAAAAATATTCACTTCCCCAAACCTGTTTGATTTATGAACTCGAAACTTCACAGGATGGTTACTTTTTAAATCTTGTGTATTAAATAAGGAGTGGACTTAAAACATTTCACCCGTAAAGGTTTTTAAATGACCGAGTGAGTTGGCTACGGGGTTTGGGTTTTATAGCTGTGAGGTGGCATTCAGGAGATGGTGGGTTCGAACCCTCTGGCATTTTCCATTTTATTATCAGACAAATGCTGAGGCTTTACCTTAAGGCCACCATTGCTTCCTTCCCATTCTTAGCCCTGCCCTACCCCACTATCACCGTATGACCTGTCTTTGTCGGTGTGAAGTAAAACAAATAGTAAAGGGGTTTGGCAAGGGATTGAATCCAATAAATAAAATTCTCAACACTTTTGACATATAAAGTTGAATTGTTTTTGTGAAATTTGAAGCCATTTCTTCTTAGTTTTGACTTGGTTAATTTATAACTGTTGGGTTCTCCAGTCTCTCAAAACTAATTTATGAACTACCTGAAAAAGAAAATATATCGTCCCTGCTCTGGCAAACTAATGAATCTGCAAATTGTCAAAAGGTTAGGAGAGCTGAAAGAAGTTGTTTACTCATGTCAAATCAATTTTTATATTTAATTATTGGTTTTATGTGTTAGGCATACAAAACGAGCTGAAGATGAGACTTTGTCCGAGGGTAGACAATATATAAATAACAAAATCTAAACCAGAACTTCAGAACTACAGATTCCTTAGTCTGTCAGTTTCGCTAGTTTGCCAGAGTGGGGACGATATGATAACAGAATTATACCTGAAGAAGAAACAGTTTAATTATAAACTGAATGACATGTTTCGTTCTTAAAAAATCATCGGATTCTATCGAATCGTGCCCAAAAATATTTAGAAATGTATAAACGTTCAGCCTTCAGTGAACAGATATAACAACTTGCACCACTTGACGGACATCAGCAGATATCTAAAAATTTTGCACATCAAAAATAAAAGCATATCGTTGAATATTAAAAAAGACATTGAAATTTGCACAGCAAAGGAAACTAACAAACCCAATCTCAAAGACTGCATGCGTTTAAAATATTCACCCCTCTCACACTACATAATTTCTGAACAACATTCCACACTTCTTTGCATTAGCGCTTAATAAATCCTACAGGAGGTTATTCTGACTTTATCTGGATTGTGGGTTATGATATTCTCATCTGCAGTAAAGTATCTGAATTCACACAGTACCTTTGCCAGTCCAGATGTTTTATTCAGTTGTTGCTATTCAATAAACAGAATGTCTTACAAGCTCAAAAAGACAACCACTAAATAATTTTCCCAAGACAATTAAAATATGATAATAAAATAACTATTATAATAGATATGTTACACAATTTAAAATTTATATAAAATAACTGGCATTCAGCCTTTGGAAAGGACGTATACAACTCTCACCAGGTCAGACATAAACACAAATCTAAAATATACACACAGAGTTTGATAGCTGCAGTCGCTTAAGTGCGGCCAGTATCCAGTATTCGGGAGATAGTAGGTTCGAATCCCACTGTCGGCAGCCCTGAAAATGGTTTTCCGTGGTTTCCCATTTTCACACCAGGCAAATGCTGGGGCTGTAACTTAATTAAGGCCACGGCCGCTTCCTTCCCACTCCTAGCCCTTCCTTGTCCCATCGTCGCCATAAGACCTATCTGTGTTGGTGCGACGTAAAAGCAACTAGCAAAAAAATATACACATAAAAAATAACAGCAAATACTGAGGCATTAACAAGATACCGAAATTTACATCAGAAATAATAATGGGAGCACTAAGAGTAATTAAGCCTAAAAGTATACTTCAGCATGTCATTGACCCAACATAAGTTAAAGGACTATCTAGCCAGCAGGACTCATGCAAACGACAGAGTAGTACACCATCTTGCATCTATACTAAACTGGAGAGAAGTGAGAACTTCATTATGAATTCCAAATTTCAAGTATTTCAGGATTTAGACATTTCTAAATAATTTTGAGTGTTATTTGAGAGAATCTGATGATCTTTCAAGAACAAAATGTGTAAATTAGTTTTTAATTAAATTGTTTCTTTTTCAGGTATAATTATGTCATATTTCTTCTTTTTGTCAGCTAGTTTATAAATTTATTTTTTCATAAATTAGTTTTGACAAACTGAAGAACTGTAGAATCCTAACAGTTTAAAATGGAGTTGAAATTTCACATGAATTTTGTTTCTATATCCTAGATGTTAAATAAGAAAGGGTTTTAAAGCATTCCAGTTCTGTGGTGTTCAAATTAGGGTTAGCTCCAGAAACAGAACTGCTTGACATACAAACTTGAGGGTGTTTATAGGCTCCACTGACAGTAAGATCTCTAAAAATTGAAACTTTGAAGGAGAATAGTCGGTTCAAAACTATTGCAAAGTGTAGGTATCTAGCTAGTACTGTAAAATACTGAAAATATTGTGGGGTATTACAGCTTTGTACGGTGAACGAATGTATAGTACTTGGCCCGTAAAGCTATACACTAAAAAGCAAATGTCGCTGCCCTACTCTCTTTTTTTTTTTAATGGCTCATCACTGCTACCAACTTGACTAGTTACATATTGAAATTGCGAGACCTAAACAACAACCAACTTCACTATCAGGATCAATAATGGAGGTTCCCTTACCCAAGTAAATAATCAAGATGTTCATAATTAAGTTGGTTTTCAAGCTCAGTGAGGAATTAACCCATTGAGCCCTGCATATTTGTTGGATTGAAACTGCATTGGCGCTGGGATTATTTTGGAGGAAATATAGTGTCGCTTCATATCATGAGAAATTTCTTAGTTACAAGACCATTAAAGATTTAAATATACATGACCACAAAAGGCTTCCATACAACAAACTGCGGAACAAGGAATACAGTAAAACACTTTATTTTATTAGCATCACGGGACTGTAGGCCTACTCAGTCCGCCTGCTGAGCTGTAACCCAGTTTTCTCTTTGCACTTTCTCTTAGATTTCCACATCTATTTGTTCACACTAGTACTAATATTACTACTAATTTCCCTGAAAAAATTACATTCCTAATCATCATTACTTCCTAAAAGGGGTTATATATCTGTAAATATCAGTTCTATACTGGCAGCCATCTTGTTTACAAGCGAATCTCAAAGGTAGAGATAGCCCACTTCAAACTAATATTACCAAGCACACTATCGATATATATTACCAAAGAGCATATAACATTGCAAAGAAAGAGTCCCTACACAAATCACAAATGCAACTCACTCTGCCATCTCTTGAGGAAAAGTAGAATTACGTAGTAAAATGAGACAACGGAACAGTTCCGTGGTCCGGCGTTTGGTCCACCGAGACGAAGCACGGAACGGTTCCGTGGCTCGGGCCCAGTGAGTTAAGAAACTAAACACCCTCACTCAATTTAATGTTTCATTTTTCTGCCTTTATTTTGATATATGCATTACAATAACCATATCCTTCGATGTTTGCCTTGTGTAAATAATTCAGCTCCCCTCTTGAAATTTGCTATTATTTGTCAGACTGAAGTGAAACCATACTGTAATAATGCACACCAGCAAATATATTACATGTACATTTGCCATAAGTCAGTAAGAATACTCAAAGGCTAAGTCTACGAACCATACCAAACTTGTGACAAAACAAGGTTAGGTTAGGTTGATAATGAAATTTCTTTCCATTTCAACTAAACTGACCTTTATAGAGGAGGTAAGGTTGCTTTCCTTTTCGGATGAGTTCTTTCAGATTTTTCTTGCTTGAATTCAATACATACAGAATGGACGAAATAAGACCGTTTTATTAAAATGACTCATCCGTCATTTATCACAAACTACATTAAAAACATTGTTTGAATATGCCACAATTCTACTTACCTAGTATCAACAGATTTACAACAAAAAGGAAACATGCTGTACTTCCCCAAATGTGACTAGTGATTTTCACAATGCGGCAGTGGCAGTACGTATCGGTACGTATAATCTCGCAAGTCAAAAAAAAAAAACATAACTACATAGTCCCAACCTGCAAGATTAACAGTAACTGTAAAATGTCGTATCAGCAAGTAGAGTCCCTAAAGTGTATGGTTATCAACACTGAATCAAACCTAACCATTAACAAGTAACTATAAATCACTGCCTTAGTGCTGTAGTATATAGGCTCACATGCCATCTTCAGGGCTGCCGACAGTGGGGGTTGAACCCACATCTCCTGGATGCAAGCACACAGCTGCACGCCCCTGACCACACGGCCAACTTGCCCAGTAAATTCAATTTAGATGGGAAAATGAACAGAAAATGTTCTCTCATTGTCACTGAATAACTGTCCAACTTTCTTTCTTTCTTTTTTTTTTCCCCTTCTTTTACAATATATTTTAAAGACTTCAGCGAACTGAAACCATGACCGATTGGTTATCTTTGTGATGCTGGTATCTTGAATTCTTGTATCTTGTCAGTTATGGAATAGCCATGTTTGAAAGCAGTTGAACCTTGACAATTAGTGCCTTAAAAATATATCTTACAATTGATTGCTGCTTTGTCTTATTCATCACACCAACTGGCTGCAATCTTACTACCATCTTTCATGTTGTCAAAGCCAAGGATGAGGCTGAGACAGATAAATGAAAGTAACAAACTGGATGTAGTCAACACCACATGTCAAGTGCACTCAGAATGAGTGTATTTATAACAGTAAGTGAATTTTGAAAGCAGTAGGTACAATCTAAACTCAAGTCTTCAAATATTCTTATGAGAATTATTTAGCATAATGTTTTAAAAATAATCTATAGTGCAGGAAAAATTGTCTGGAATGTGAAAGTATCTGAGACAGTTCCAAAAATGGGGGATCAGGATAGAATAGATATGGAATTATTTCGAGAGTTAACATTTCAGATCACATTTCAAGTGAAACACTCGAGGTGTGGCACGTGTTGCACAATTTTTTAGTTCACACAGCACCTATGCAGATCCTTGAGTAATTAAAGCTTCGTTTTATGGAGGATTTTATAATTCAGTTTATCTGGAGGCAGTTTGGCCATTTTTAGAATGTGAAATAGCATGACTAGTCTCCACACCTACTGTATATTCTAGTGAATTTAGCTGTTTAGTACTTCACAAACTGTACCTATTATATTCCATTGTTTATAGTGGGTTCTGGAATAACAGTTGGCCTTAACTGGGGCTAGAAATAAGCTAATTAGTAATGCACTGGTGAAATAAATTCTTGTAAATTAAAATAATCAGACTGATAGATGTTTTAGACTTGAAGACAGTATGTGTATGTTCACTTAATCTTGATTATTATGTTGTAGATTGTAGTGCTGGATTTATCAGTTTGATCATATTAATATATTTATTGAGTTTTTCAGACCAAGAAGCAGCTGCAGTATTGTGGAAGTTCCTGGCTGTATCAACATCTTCTGTATGGGAGATGCACCTCGTTTCTTTTGACAATTGGGATTTATTGTGTTATATGATATTAAATTGTAGCTTTCAGGACAACTTAAACCTGTCAGATAAGCCAGGTACAAAATTGATGTGAATCTACAATAGCACCGTGGTTGTAAATAATTTCTGTACACATTTATCGCTCCAAATTCAGCCATTGAGAAAAGCTATTAATTATAAAGTTATAGATCTGGGAGAGAGGGTTTCATATCTGTAGCCTATCTTGTCGCCATGTTTCTGTAATAACGTACTTCATTTTGCCTGTTTAGCCAATTGCATTTTGTTAGTATGCTTTATTAATTGCTACCTGTGAGATAGTATAATTTTCTTAAAAACTCTGTTAGTGATCAAATTAGGTACATAAAAGTAATTACACTATTTTTTATACATGATAGCATTATTAAGGGGGACCAAAATTACTTTTTTTTTTTCCCCTCATCACATGAAGAAATTCAATCTATATTTTAATGTTATTTGTTCCTAACAACACTAATCAGTTCGTGGTGTGTACTGTTTGCACTGTTCACATTAATAACTTCAGATTAAATGGATGCCCAGGTCAGGATGGTTAGACACCCAAAGTGTGCAAAACCAAATACTCTTATATCTCTCTTTCTCACTCCCTGTGTTTTACCAGGTTACTAAGACTAAAGACATCTCAACGTTAATTAATTAATTATTACTGTGGAGGAAATATATCCCCTCTCCACAAGGAAAGGAAGCCTTGAGTTGCCAAGGTAGTTAACATGTTTGGCATATGTGCCATTTTTAATGTAATATAACTCTTTGTGCTTTTTCATCTCTGAACTAAGCAGTTGGTTTTATATGCAGGAGTAAAATATGTGTTGCAAAGAATAATGATTTTACTATTGTGTTCTAGTGGTATGTATTTTGTTACTTGTTGCAGTCCCTTCCATATTAGACATTCCTATCAGGAGCTCTAAAGAGTAATTTCTTTAGATTAGCTGCATGCTGTGAGTTCCCCTTATGGCCATGGTAACCATAAGGGTCATCACTACATGTTGAAGTTACTTTTTAGATATTTTAACTGCAAATCATGAAATATGTGCTACTCTGGACACATCGGTATGAAATTGCCTCGGTGCATAGCAGTGCATATTTTGCTCCTTGGAAACGGGAGTGTAGTCTCTAATGATATATCAACCTCAAGATATATCATTGTCATCACTTTGACATTAGGCACAGTGAAGTTCATTGTACAAATTGCAGTGATATTAATCATCTCTCTTTGCAGTTTTTTTAATCTAGCTGCTAAAGACTACTCTAAAATGACACTCTGAGTAATATATTTGGGTGGAACTTTTCAATCTTTAATATTAGAAATATCACTGTGACTACTTCAACTTTCAGAGAGTATTGTGTGATCCTTTCTTATCCCGTTAGGGAATTCAGATATGTAGTTTTCCTTTCATTCCTGCCTAATTAATCAGTCTGAACCATATATATTACTAGATTGCTGCAGTATATCAATCCATGGACCACCCTGTTTATTAGATCATTTACTACTTTCTTCCTGCACCCTGTCAAGGTGTAAGTTGCATTACTTGGCTAGTCAGAATGGCAGCTGTTGAATTTATACTATGGAACTTCAACTAAAATATATGAACTGTGATTGCACCATTAACTAATTGATTGGTAAGGAACAGTGTAATTATAACTTACAAACCACTCCGTGTATTCAGTAAAACTTGTGAAATGTTTATCATAATACAAGTCAGTTAATTTACAGTGAATGAAGTCCGAGAAGCCCTATGATATTCAGCACAAATTATCATATGTAATACTTGATTGTTTTGAATACTATGCGGATCAAACTGGCATAAAAGTACGAAGTTTATGGAAACCAGCTTGAAAATATTTCTTGAAGATAATGCAGAATCTCCATCCATACATGAGTTTGCAAGAAGGTGTGAAATGATTTAAAGAACACGTCATGGGATTGGTCTGCAGCTAAATTTTCCAGGCATCAGGCACCATGTAAAATATGGATATTCAAATATTATTATTAGCGAGAATGTTTCCGTATAAGAAGAAAACTACAAAAGTGACATCCATTGTTAAAAAGTGCGATCCAGTATTTTTTTCTTAAGTTTTAAAAACTCTTATTTAGATGATATGCCGCCTTTCAGTTGTAGTTATTCTTAAGATTTGTATTTTATGTCAAAATGTAGTTTCTCGGGAATAGGTATTGCTGTATGCTTTGTACCCAAATGAAACGTTAATTCCATAGCTCTAAGTGACTGGATTGATGCTTGCTTGTGGGGAGAATCTTGGCAGTGTGGATGGAATTTCAAGTGCTGCCTATTGAGATCATAAAGCTAGTATCAGCGAGAGTTCGACAACAAGGTAACCTGCCAGCCCGTTTTGCGAGGTAAGACAGGAATCCTATTCCTACTTCCGTGTAACATGCAGAAGGTGGTCTGAATAAACTTATTCTTTCCTTTGATCATAAAATTGTTTAACCCTTTTTGGTTGTCAGATCCACCTTCAGATTTCCATTTTCCTAAATACCTTTTTTCAGTATTGAAGTAAGTTTTCAGAACTTTATCTACAGGAGGAAATACGAAACTACTTGTGTAATTGTTTAATGAGTTGACAGAAGTAATTGTGTCTTGGAGTTTGAACTTCATGTGATTCATTCCAAGATTTTCCTCTTTATTTCTTTGCTTTGCCTCGGGGTAATTGGCTTGGGCTTGGCGGGAATGCTGTTCGATCATCTCTCATTCTTCATTTAAGGGATACATACTAATGTTAAAGATAGAGCTATTGTTTCTACATATTCTGTTTTGATTTGAGTTAGCATGACTGGGTTTAGTTTAGAAGTGATTTTGCTATTCCATTACTATATTAAGATAATGCTTTCCCTTTTCTCAAATTTCTCTGCTGGACCATTACATTTTCTAAACAGAGGAATTACGTTAGATCAGTAGAAACTCATCTTCAGTGAAATGTAAATAGCTGTACTAACTGGTATTCATATTTATCTTTGAATTCTGTTTATGGGTATTCTACTGTAGGAGAAAATATTTTGGAAATATGAGGTGGATTCGTGAGATGTTCCCTTTAAATGAAAATTTTGGTTAAAGGAAAAAAGTTCCAACTTTTACAAAGCTGGAGATTTGTTATTAGGCAGTTAAGGAAAACTTCATTTTAACAGATTGATACTTTAAGACTGAATCACTCAAATTCATTTCTGTTGTATAATAACTAGCAGGACTAAAGTGAGGATGGAAATCGTACCAACTCTCCATTGATATATGCACTCAAGAGGGCTTAACACTTTGCTGTTAAGTTTTTTATATCATTACTTATACCATACCACCAAATATCTGTTGGAAATGGGGGGGGGGGGGAAGAGGTCCTGAAAGCAGATACTCTTAGCTGTTTTGCAAAACATTGATACCGAATTTATGATGAACGACATAGGTGTTTGCTCTTTTCTGTTGAGCATTTTCATATCGTTTGTTCGAACAATATTGAGTTTAGTTTGTGTTCAATGTAGCTAGAAGTATGCTCGTGTGTCAGTTGGCAAAAGTGACGGTGTGTGTTTCGTTGCGAGTATCATAATTTGTGTTGTATATTGTACTTGAATAACTAGCATGTATAAAGAAACTTACGTGAAAGTTTTTGTCTAATGATGATTGAAAGTGGTTTATATAAACACAGTTGTTAACCTATTTTGAATTTCTTACTAAATCAGTTTTGTATTAGGTGAATAACAGAACAGGTAGACAGTACCTCATATTTAGGAAGAATCTACTGACACGTTTCAATTAAAATAAAATACAACCAGCAACGATAACAGAAGCGGACAACATATTAAACAAAAGCAAAAAAAAAAAACTAACTAGTATAAGAAAGTACAAAGGAAATGAAAGTACAAAGGAAATGTTACTCATAAACTGTACCAACACTGTGATTGAGGGCTGCCTGTCTAGCTAGCAATTCTACTGTAGGGAGGTCTGACTGTAGAAACTGCAGTTTTTCTTTCTCCCCATTGTAGTAAAATTTTGGTTGTAAGAATATGTGTGCTCTTACTGACAACAGTTGTTTTCTCTGAAATTACAACTAACCAATTGGCATGGCAGTACATTTTTGCATTTTTGGTATGGATGGTATGGCAGGATGTATTCACTCGACCTATGCTAGGAATGAGTACGGATGTCACTTTCCTTCCATGTCATTTCCTAAATTGTTACAAGAATATGTTAATTACCACATAATCATATTTCTCTGTACTTTTTTTAGCAGTTAGTGTTCTACCTTTTTTTTTTTTAAAGAGGGTGGTGGCTCAGCTCCTTGTTGAATGTGCAACAACTTTGATGTTGGTGAAATATCTACACATTCTCGTCACATTGTTATGACTTTTACCTTATATATAGAGTAACCACCATGCGTAGTATGAGCAGCCGGTAGATGGACTGAAAGTGACTCCAAGGTACTGGTAGGTCACTCATCTGAAGCCATGCTGCTCGCAGGGAAATCCTCAGCTGTTGGAGGGTGCGTGGTGGAATTTGAGTTCAAGTCCGGGTATTTAAGGGGCCAGAGAAGTCTTCAGAATCTTGGGCGCCCTCTTCTAACCACCGTCGGACACTTCTAGCCGTGCGACATGTCCAGAGGAGACAATCCAGGAAGATGTTCAATAAAATTATGCCAGCTTCTTTGAAAGCATTTAAGAAGAGACTACTTAAACAACTGATAGGCGCAGGGATGGCGAACCTATACCACGCATGTCACTAGGTGACACGCGAACAGAATTTCGGTGGCATGGCACATGAACATAATATTTTATATATACGTCTTGTACTACAGACAATGCATATCTTATAGTGTTTCATATGTAAGAAATAAATATCGAAAATCTAAATACTAGTTCCATTTAGACGTGCAATATGGCAACTGCTACACTGATAGGTCCGAAACTCATGTGGGATTGTGTCGTTTTCTGGTGGTTTTGTATACGGACATCGCAGATATGTCTTCGGTGCCGAAAAGAACAGAAACGTAACAAAGGTGGTGACCGTATTTTTCAAGAACTCTGGCCAAGGGAATTCGGACTGATAAAAAGATGTGTTGCCTGTGTTCGAAAACAATTGTATCCGTGTTGCCTGTGTTCGAAAACAATTGTATCCCCCACATTTTTGCAAAGGGCAACTTCCAGACTGGTCATTCAAATGTTTGTTCCATTTCAAATGAAGAAAGAAGAGAGTTCGTTTCGCAAAATATTGAACATTACACAAAAACAAACTATGTTTTGTATCGTCTTTCCGGCCAAGGAATAATTTCAGTGCGGCTGTTTCTACATGTCTCACTGCATAGTACAGCATGCATGGGAAACCGATTTCTGACGGCGAGTTGTTGAAAGAAAGTTTCTTATTGAGTCCGATACATTATTTGAAAACTTCCCTAACAACTAATAATTAACAGAATTGAAGGAATGCCAGCCAGCTGAATGCTGTCAAGGATAGAATAATAAAAATAACAATAACAAAACTTAGTTCCGGAGCAATTGAAAGCTAATTTGGTTAACTCTCACATGTATGCAGTATGTTTTGATGAAAGCATGAATGTAACCTTACATACAAGGATAGCTGTTTTTTTAACACTTCCTTATGGAAATGTGATGAGGAAGAAATAAATTGTTTAATTACTGAGTGTACAAACTAAAACGTGGAAAGATAATGAAGCTAATGAAGGAAGTGAAATCCATTCGCAATATTAGTACTTTTGATTTTTATATCTAATATTTTATTTTACAATTTTCTTTTACGTCGCACCGACACAGATAGGTCTTGTGACGACGTTGGGATAGGCTTACGAGTGGGAAAGAAACCGCCGTGGCCATAATTGAGGTACAGCCCCATGGAACATGCAATCAAATGTATTTACAAGATATATGTGAAGTAAATAAATGAATCAGTAAGTGAATAAATAACATATGAAACAATCGGGAATTTAGAAAGGAAGTCTCCTGGGGGGGAGGGGGGGGGGTTATAGATATCCCTTAATGGAAAACAACAAGTGGCAGTCAACAGATGAGAATAATAAACCAGACTTAAAATGGCACCCTAGTTGGAAAAGGTTCGCCATCCCTATAGATAGGACATCTGCCATGTGGGCAACAGCCCTAAATCCAGATCAGTGGCGACTGAATCCGCATATATGCGATTTGCAAGGTTAGATTAATTACAATTGGTTGAGAGTGCTTTGCGTTAGGATGAGGCGTCCTAGAGACTTGTAGTATTCCAGCAATAGTTGCAGTGTGCTTGTTCTCACGCTGTTTCTCACGTGACACTCCAGCGTCCACCTGATCAACGTAGCAGAAAAACTGAAGCGTTGCAGAAAGAAAACCTTCGTCAATCAGCGAAGCTCCAATTCCTATGCTGCCATGCAAATTGAAGCCTTTTCCACCGACGCACCTTCGTTGGCAAAGGTGCAGCGACCAACCGTTTGCTTTGCAAAGCCATACGCAGTGGGGTTCGCCGAACTGTCGTTTTAGATACGTCTTCTATCCTGATTCATTTTGACGGCGAGTGCTCCACTGTATCGTGTCGATGTGCTCTCAAGCTCCTTTTGCTGGCGTTCCTCTCGCTCCAGTGGCGTGTGATGCTCACCTGTTTCAACGTCGAATAATTATTTTACAATATTTCACCGAAACAGCTCGCACAAATCTCATTTTGTGCTATTTCCGAAATAATGCGACACTGGGCCCGAAAAGCAGATAACCACTCCTTCTTGAAACTCTGATAAATGTCCATATTTGCCCATGACAGTAACGAGTGGTGTGTATGCAGGCAGCATATCGCACTACTCACGTCCTCGCATCACGACACGTAGCATACTTCGGGAGGGTGCGAGCTGCCCACGTCAAATGTAGGTGGTCATCATAATGATGTGAACCTCTATATGCTATTTAGCTTATATTGCTACTATACTCCGATTAACAGTAGGAATGTAAATGAAAGCTCTAGCTTATGAGAAGTCCTGTTTCAAACTATTGCAAGTTTTCACGGACGTCCATAAAATCAGGCTACATATATCATTAGAAAGCTCTCTCAGAGCGAGAAGACATTATCACAGTGGGTGCCCTACGACCCTTATGGGAAAAGTGATGCCCGTATCAAAAATGAGAAAATTCCTTAATTTCCTTCACATCGACTTTGTCAATTCCAACGCGTGTTTGTATCAGTGAATAGAGAACATTACGCCCGACCTGGCTGTACTATAGCGGTAGACTTGGGTTCAGTTAGGACAGAAGTTACATGATGTACGAAAATACAGAATGTTTTAAACCATTACCGTGCAATGGAAAGAAATCGAAAAAAGATAGAACTGGGATCTTCACTCTTGACAGGATCGACCTCAAATTTCAACCGCACGGAATCGTAGGACTTGTATAACAGTTTGCGCCGACTGGTACGGAATGATACGGAGTGGTACGGTTAATGCGTGCTTGGGCGTTGGCTTGCAATGAATAACATCAACGTAACAGCCGTAAAGAATCGGGTTTTATTTATGTAAATAAAATTGTATTAAATTGACTCTAGCGTCTCTCCCCAGACTTGCATCGCGCAACGAAACCACAGCGGGACAGTCCTACACCTGTCCCCACTAGTTTTTTAAAAATTGACATAAACCTTGCGGGTTAGTCTTACTTCATCAAAAAACTGTTCGCGGTATGGGTCGTGTTCCTGTAAGATTGCATTGTGGAAATGGTAAGTCAGAGCCTCGGTGTTTACAATTCTGAGCATGTTTTCCCCGTGACACCTCCCCATTTCTAGCCCCTTCATTACCCTATCGTCGCCGAAAATATTAGTTGTTGATCAAACTTTCCAGTTTATATTAGAAATGCTGTATGTGAAAGAAAAATAGTGGCTTTGGTACGTTTATTGGTGTAAATTTGTAGGAACATTGTTCTGTTTTGCTTAAATGGAAGAAAATAGAATATCTGCAGAGAAACTCGGCACGGCAAGTTGAATGTATATACTATCTGATCAAAAGTATCAGGACAACCCTGTACACAAGACATAAAGACATTATAAATAAAGAAAAGTGACGCATTGCACAGATATAAAGGGAGGCAGCGAGGTTTGCATTGTTCGATGCGCTCTACGGAACAATAACAGGTGTAGGTCAGGTGAGCATAGTGACTTGCAACGTGGGTAATCGTTGGTTGCCACACAAGCAAGAAATCTGTAAGAGACGTTTCTATCCTTACGAAGTACCCAAATCCACTGCCAGTGATGTCATTGTAAAGTGGAAACGTGAAGGTACAACCACGATCTGGTTGGCCACGTATACTAACATTAAAGAGGTTGGTGTCAGAAAATCGTCGATTATCTATAGAAAGAATCGCCAGGGAATTTGAAAGTGCTATGCAAAGTACAGTCAACCCGTAGCTGTGCGGGGTAAGTAAAAAGAACAGTGTTTCATGGTCGAACAGCTGCCAATAAACCAAATATTCCCTTCCTAATAAAAAGCACCGCCTGTTGTGGTGTAAAGAGGGACGGCACTGAAACTGTGAAAACTGGTAATTTGGAGTGGTGAAATCGCGTTATAAATTGCGACAATCTGATAAGAGAATTTGGGTATGGAGAATGCCGTGGAACGCTATGTACATGAATGTTTAGTACCAACAGTGTAGTTTGGGGATGTTACTCATAGCATAGGCTTGGCCCGCTTCTAGGACTGCATGGCTTTGTAAACACACAAGGATATAAACACATTCTGAATGCATTGGTACTGCCTACCGTGAAGATTATTCTGTGATGACCATTGTTCATACGAACATAATGAGCGGGCTCATATTCTACAACTGGACTGCCCCGCCCAGAGTACCGACGTAAACCCAGTAGAACACCTATGGGACGAGTTGGGCCCACGAGAGTTGGAAGTCTGACATTTGAGTGACAAAAGCAGTAACTACGAAGTATGCTGCGTTGTGTTAGATACCTCAATCTGCGGCTGAATATATTAACTATGTTAGCCTAATGCAATTCAGTAAATTTTGACCCGTTCCCAAGCCAGTGCTAATACTTTCGGCATTTAAGACAGAACACGTCATTGCCGATAAATGAGATTTCATATTCACTAAACTGACAATAACCTCAACAAATGCACATGTTAAATGGAGAATAGAACTGTAAAACTAGCCACTGATTACCTTACAAAAAGTGAAGAACGAAAATAATATTCAGGAAACAGACACTTAAATATATATACGAGTTTTGCCTGTACATTGCTCAAACTTTGAAAAGAATGGTATTTCTGTATCGATCATGTCCACAGTAAAAAAGGAAATGTACTTTTTACTTTTTTGTGTGTGTGTTTGTACACGCATTACGAGAAAACGGCTGAAGTGAATTTAATGAAAATCGGCATGTAAAGTCGGGGGATGAGCCAGTACAATCTAGGCTATAAATAATCTTCCTTCAACAGCTGCAGGTTGCCCAAGGACAAAGAGTACCTTAATAACAATAATGGATATAGATAAGTAGAGAATACAATTTCCGATCATTTATATTATATTCAGTTTTACTGCGAAGCTCCTTAGTGATGTAATGGCATGCTGTTGACAGCCGGAACGACGCTAGCGCTCGCAGCGGCCAGCAAGCTCTGTGAGGAACAATTCTCTACCCAACAGCTGATTACACCTTCCCACGTAAATTACAAACTGTTACCACCACAACAACTATATTAAACGTAAATGTCAAGAAAACACCTTGATACACAAGACTACTTATTGCTAGAGCGTGGTAATAATACCGAAGAAAGACAACAGTAATTTATTTTCGAAGGAATAACTGACCACACCACTGTAGTTAGTCAGCCATTTTTAAAATTCCATTATTGATCTTAATTTGGTAATTTCATATAAATCACCAAAATAGTATTAAAAACACAATTCAAATAATATTCAAAGATATGCGCAACCTAAATGACTGAATTTGAAGTACTTTGAGATTTTTTTCTATATCACTGAAAACATTCATTGCAAAATTTCACAAATCATTTCAACACTAATGGCTTAGTACGTACCTTCACAGCATGAATGTTGAAAATCTGGTATTTACGTTAGGGAATTAAGTTCTCTCAATTCTCTTCGACTTCCTACAAGATAATTTCTATTACTCCGAAAATCGAGCAAGTAGCCGCGCGGTCACGTAGCTATCAGCTTACATTCCGGAGATAGTGGGTTCGAACCCCACTGTCGGCAGCCCTGTTTTCCCATTATCACACCAGGCTATACCGTAATTAAGGCCACGGTCGCTTCCTTCCCATTCCAAGCGCTTTCCTATCCCACCGTTGTCAAAATACCTATCTGTGTTTGTGCGACATATAACTGTGTTGTGCTCCTTTGACACGGGTTGATCATCCCGTATCAGTAACTTTCGTTTTGAAGAAATCTGTGGAGGTTTTATTTGTAATGGAACTGAATTGCATAATGATTTCTTCTTTGTTGACATAAACTGGCTGACTTCAAAATGATTCGAACATAATTTTGTATTATTGTGCAAATAGTTCACACATTTTTCTTCAATAAATCAGCCTTCCTACTATTTACAACCAATCTTGTTTTTCTTTCTTTCTTAATCCGTTTACCCTACCGGGTTGGATTTTCCCTCGGACTCAGCGAGGGATCCTACCTCTACCACTTCAAGGGCAGTGTCCTGGATCGGAGACTTTCGGTCGGGGGATACAACTGAACAGGAGGACCAGTACGTCGCCCAGGCTGTCTGATCTGCTGTGCTGGAAAGGGGACTTGTGGGAAATGGGAAGATTGGAAGGGATAGACACGGGGGAGGGAAGGAAGCGGCCGTGGCGTTAAGTTAGGTACCATTCCTGCATTTGCCTGGAGAAGTGGGAAACCACTTCGAGGATAGCTAAGGTGGGAATCGAACCCTCTTCTACTCAGTTGACCTTCTGAGGCTGAGTGGACCTCGTTCCAGCCCTCGTGCCACTTTTTCAAATTTCGTGGTAACGCCGGGAATCAAATCCGGGCCTCTGGGAGTGGCTGCTAATCACACTCATCACTACACCACAGAGCCCGACAAGCAATTTTCTACACATTAAAAATTAAAACACAGCTACATGTTAGATGTTACTATTGCGTTAAATGTTATTCAGTTGCATTATTGGATGGATTTCCCTTTGAGCTACATTCCTGAATCATTGATAAACGAAATACCTACTTATCTGAAGTTACGTTTCTGAATCTTCACAATATTGTTCTATTGTCCGAAAATGTGAACAGCAGTTCAAGATTGTCTGTACAACAGTTCAAGCTGTTGAAAACCTAAAGAATGATAGCTCTGGTGTCTTCTTGTAATTGAGCGGTTTATTGTGCCACATGCATCTCCTTTCGTAAATAACTTGTTAATTAAATAGAAAAACGATCATCTATAATGGAATTACCACACGCTTACCTTGCAAAACGTACAACTTACACATCGCAGTAGACCGATGGCTTGCTGGCCACGTGGAGCGCTGCAGTCGCATGGATGAAAGAAATGAGCCTAGCTTCGCGACTGTGTATATTAGACTGGTTTTACCGTACCGACTATGATAAGAGTGGAATTTCAGAGTCGGAGGAAAACTAAATGTGAAGGCCTACAATATCGAAAGCGCATAACATTGATCAACAATAATATTACATTGACCATTGTTTGTTGTGATGTTCTTTATCTCGTATGCTGCCACTCAACTCCGATAAATGGGATTACAGCTGCGTACGGAGTATAACAGTCTGACTGAAGATAGGCGGGAAATAGTTGGAGTTAGAAAACTTCCTTCTTTAACATGTCATTCCTCTGGTTCATACATTTCCTGATACTGCTGGTACGTAACACACTGGATCATAGTATTCCAGCTATTCTGTCCTTACTCTGACGCGCTGTTTTGAATGAACGGTGTTCACGCTTAAGGCAGAGGCTCACGTAGTAGTAGTAGTAGTAGTAGTAGTAGTATGACTTGGTCTAGAATTACAAATTAGGCCTATACCAAATTATAGCACCACAATTTACTAAATAACTCAAAATTCAACCCTGAAAAGAGCCGTTTCCTAAGAAAAGCTTCTTTCTCTTAACTTTTATTAAATTCTACATTCATTTTATTCCATATTAGCAGTGAAGAAGGGGCTTCTCCTCTGGCTTGGAGGAAAAATTTGCCTCCAATTCAGATAGTTTTTTCAGCTGCCAGTGTAGTGAATTGAGATTTTCCGACTTACCGGGTACTAGAAGGAAACAGATTAGTAAAAGGGCATAGTTTTTTTCCCTGGGACTCTCCACTATTAGACACCACACACACACACCCCGTGCCGAAAAAAGACGAGGGGTGTTTCTCGGATCACAGCTGTCTGCACCTTGGTTATTCCAGCTCTGGAACTTTGGACTGTTAGATCGGCAGCGTAGTTCTGTTCGTTAAAAGTGAGAAGATGTGTGGTCTTTCATTTGATTATTTCATATGAAAGCATTGCTTGTAATCGCTCCGTTCCTACTGACGTCATTGTAATGACCTATGTTCATTTAAGTCAGGAAAACTATTAAGACAGTATTTCTGAGGATGAAAAAAGGCAGGTGGAGTGTGAGTGTCTGCCATTATAATGAAAACTCCCCAACTTGATTGTGACTGGTAGGCAAGCGGGCCTACCATTACAGTGAAAATTCCGTAACTCAGTCTTCATGTGAGAAGAGACGTTTGACGACTTCCTCGTTGCGTTTCTACGGTAACGTTAAGAGCTATGCAATTTAATACAATCTTGCTCACAACGTGTACACTACCTTCGTAGCGAAGCACGGGTACATCAACTAGTTAATACATAAACACAGCTAACAAATGGTGCCTTTGTCCAATTGTGTCCTATATGGAGAAACAAGAACATTTCTGGAAAGATTAAGCTAAGATTATTTAACACAAATGTTAAGTACGTTTTGTTTTACAGCTGTGAAAGTGGAAAGTTACCCAGATGACGACGAGTCGCTGTCTAAGACACACCAACAGAAGATGGCCGGACGTTATTTCAAATGAAGACCTATGGGGAAAAAAATAATCAGCAGCCAATTGAAATACAGATAAGGGAGAGAAAATGGCGTTGGATAGGGCATACTTTAAGGAAGCCCGCTGGCGCCATTGAAAAGACAGCGCTCGACTGGAACCCCCAAGATGCTAGAAAGCGCGGACGTCCGAAGAAGACGATCGAAGATGTATGTCTAGCAGTGGGAAAAACTTGGAACGAAGTGAAGATGTTAGCCAACGGTAGGAACAGGTGGAAGTGTTTCACGGGAGCCCTATGCTCCAGGAGGAGCAACAGGAAATAAGTTAAGCACAGCTAACACAGTACCTCGGAATTTCACCACAAAAGCGACTGAGAGCAAGCCAACCCACGTGGCGATAGCATCCTTAAATGTGGCATCTGTTACCGTTGCCTTAGCAACAGACCATTTTCGAGCAGCATTAGTCAACTTTTTCTCGCCGGTGGAGCTAAACGTCAGACTTAACTCCCCAACTATAGAACGGCGACTTCGTTCCAGATTCCAACTCGACACGTTCCCTGGCTACAGCTCTTCGGGAAACCTGGAAATATTCCGATACCCAGTGGAAAGTCACCCCAGCAGAGTCGGGGCTTTGATAAGGCAAAAGGTGGACCAACATCATATTGATGTCTGTTATTAAGAGGGTATGTTACCAGGAAACTCTCGGCTTCAGGTTGAGGTAGGTGTCCCGATACTTCAGATGTAAATTCCACTTGGTAAGCGTATTGTAATAGCATTAATAACCGTCGTGCTTATCACCAGTTTACCATTATTTTACTACAAGAAGTAATGTTGACTTAATGTCTCACTTGTGATATTTTGGTTAAATTGACCAGTAGTTCAAATACATTGCCATGTTGGAAAACCATTGTTGTGGTGTAGTTTCTCTATAGATTAAAAACGAGTATTGAGAAAAATCATGTAAAGTGTATGACGTTCTAAACAGAAAACCGAAATACATTGGCTAAGTCGGATAAAGTGAGACGTTCCGGATGTATGATTGATAACTTGCAAGTACTATTAGTCGAATAACTGGTAGGCTCACCAAAGAGTCAAGGATGGGAACGAATCCTGGTTAATGCTGATAAGATTTTCGGAATAGAAGATTGCATTTCTGCCGTTTGGATTCAGCGCAGTATTGGAGGTCTTATTTTCGCAAATTTGAAGTCGCTTACGACTAAGTACTTTAGCATCTCCTTCCCCGATAGTATCCTCACATTTAAAAATCTTCGGCGCAAAAGAGGAATAATTACTCTGATCGTCGCCATAAGAAGAAGCGAGCCGAAATAAGTATCTCAGGCGGTAGAGCTCTGACCTGAGCTCAAGTTGGCAGATTCGACACTGGCTAAGTCCGGTGGGATTTGAAGGTGCTGATACGTTAGCCTTGTGTCGGTAGATTTAATGACTCGTTAGAAAGCTCCTGCGAGACAATATTCCGACACCTCGGCGTCTCCGAAAATCGTAATAGTTAAGACGTAAGACCATTAACATTATTTCTTTCAAAAGCTTAGGATGAATATTGAAACACGTACATTAAATCCAGGTTTCACACATGGCTTTCTTAAGCTCGTTTCGCCGAAAGCCTTCAGCATTCTGGTCTAGCGTGAACCCCTCGAAATCCGAGCATTATTATACTGTATACCTAGTGAACGATTCTCTATTTTAACATGAATTGAGATGTCTCAATTCCTTGCTGTTTTGAAACGGCTAAGCTTGTATCTTTCATGTCGTTGAAACTACTTTAATGACGTTAACATATAAATCTATTTGAAAAACAGATTTTTCGTTTGGAACACTGTAGAATTTCAAGTAATTACTCGTTAAGAAACATCGACCCTACTACGTTAAACGCACAAGATAACGTGTGCTCTTACGGTACACTAGGTGAAAGTCTGCATCATATGTTGGCTATTTGTTTGGTTATTCTGATGCGAAGTTGGTATTGCATTGAGTGATTGGTATAGGTGAGTCGTATAATTTCCCCATGTTCAGATGAAGCTGAGCTGGGACAGATGGATATCTTCATTTTGCATCTTCCCGCTGTGGGTGGGGGACGCAGACGAAGATTACACCCACAGTATCCCCTGCCTGTCGTAAGAGGCGTCTAAAAGGGGCGACCAAGGGATGATTGAATTAGAACCATGAAACTACTTGTGATAAATACCACCACGCGGGGAACACCATGGGTCGCTTTTACTTGCGCGTAGTAACACTATGTTAGGTACCAAGAAGGTTTGTGATTAGTAGCAAAAGAGTACGGTGCCAGCTTATAAGATTATCTGTGATTAGTAGCACTTTATAAGCGACACCATGGTTCTGGCTTGCCTATGATTAGTACCCACTATATGAGGAACACCACGAGATAGCGCGAGTCGCTGTGATTAGTACACTTTCGTGATGAACACCATAGGTTTGCGTTGCCTGTAAATGGCGCCGCAATGTGCGAACACCATATGTCTGTATTACATGTGCGAATTTCATTACCAGTGAGTAGTACCATTCTGTGTTGATTACCGCGAGTCTACGCCACTTTTGATTAGTACCGCAACATGACAAATACCATTGTTCTACTTTCATAGCGATAAGTACCATTATGAGGGTCCGATGACTTGGATTTTGTACCCCTTTAGACTAAAAGCATAATCGATTCAGTATTATGCTATAGACGCTGTCCCTTGGTCAGTAATACTATTATTTCACGCCAGTTTCTGTGAATGCAGACATTGCCTGTCGGATCCACTGTTTGTTTTAAATTCATATCCATCCATTCATTTTTCGTCCTCGCGTTTTGAATTCTGGTCAGTGGAGGATTTTGAAGTTTTAATTTGTCATTCCATTTCGTCTCATTTTGTACCATTAGGGGGCGATGACCTATATGTTAGGCCCCTTTTAACAACAAGCATCATCATCATCTGTTTGCATCTTTTCTCTCATCACTTTTTACTAATATGTTCCATTATATTATTGTTCTTAACGGAATCCAGCCATCGTAGTTTTGGTCTTCTGCACATGGTTGCTAGATTGAATCTATGCACAACCGGTTGGCATTTAAGAGTATTGGTACTTGATCGAGAGACCCTTGTCGCTAAAATTAATGACACGTTAAAGAATGTCTGTTTAAGCAACAAACAAACAAAAACCAGGGCATTCGAAGTCTGTTAAGTCGGTCGCATCTTTAATGTAATATTCCATCATACTTTTCAGTTATTTCGTTTAGCTAATCGAATACTTGAGAGTTGCATAACCTGCAACTTTAAGTTAGTAAATCTTGAAAGTGAGCGAAAATTCTGAGAGTTATGTACGTACATGAGAACTCTTTCATCATGCAAACAGTGGAGTTCGTTTTCATGTTTGATATCAATTCAATGCTGTCGTACACCCGTCTTTCCATTCTTCAGTTTACTTTTTTTTCCCCCCCACTTTTAAGTATTGTAAATACACCCTTCGTTTTTAAACGTCCCCACTTATAAACTAAGTGGTTTCTTTTGAAATTGCAATTAACCTAACAAATCTAAAACGCGTTATGTGTTACTGTTAATATGCCTTGCAAGTTATTTACTTGCCCTGTCGTACATCTCTGTATCGTAGTGGTTATGTAAACTGAACACTCCAAAGTTGAATCCTCCTCCTCCTTTCCATATCTTGTCTTAAATTCTCCAGAAATCGGTTGCCATTTTTAGTTACTCCTCCCCCTTCTCTCCAACCAGCGTTGCCAACCGTACGATCTGGATCGTACATGTACGATCCATGGATCGTACGCCTATTGTGCGATCCTATGATGCACCGTACATTTTGTCTTGTTTTTTGTTCCTTCTTTTATTCGTGCTAGTTATGTTCTGTCCTAGATGACTAGTTGGAAAGAGAAGGAAAGGCTATTCAAATAATGAGATTCTCAAAGGGAATTTACCAAGAGTGCGCTCTTTCCTTTCTGAGTTACGGTACTTCACGGTCTCGCGCCTGTAGGTCATAGCATTCGCCTTCAGCCGATTGACGATGACTGGAGGAAATTACCCTTTGTTGGCATTAACAGTGATCGTAAAGCCTGCTCTAAAGTAAATGAATTTTGGGCTAAGTTACAGGAGTTGAAAAACACTTGGTGAATGTGAGTTTTCCGCACTTCCAGAATTTTTACTCTGTTTTCTCTCTCTTTCTCTCTCTCTCTCTCGAATGCTGATTGTGAAAGAATATTCAGCAAAATTAATCCCATTGAAGTCAAAATTAGAATTAGTCGAATTACTTCCACAGTGAATGGATGCTCGCTGGTCAGTCACTGTGTTCAAGTCAGTGGTATGTGTAAAGATTTCAAACCGTCGGAAAACATGCTCAGAAGGATGACTAAAGCACAGTGATATAATCAACCAGCAAGCTCGAGTACGGGTACTTCAGAACCTTCCTGCGAATGTGCGTAGATGTTCGATAGATGACGACGATTTCCAGCCATGAAATTACTTTATATGTCATGTTGACTACTTTACAAATTATGCTGTTGAGTAATCTAAATAAAATTTATTTTCGTATCCTTGATAATGAATCTTACATACCCACACAATGGCGTATATTTATTTTCTATCCTAACCTGTTAAAATACGGAGTTGCGGCAGTGGCACACCTAGCTGTCGTGTTGTACATAATCCGCGGAACGTGGAGTTTTACGTGCGGCCCGAATCAGAGGTACTCGTCTTTCCTCGGAAATCTCACATTATTAATCAAGAATTGTACCAGTCAGCTTCGTGAGAAGCAAACTGCTGCATAGATGAGCTATTGCATTTGTAAAGAGACTTATAGCCAATATTTTAATGGCTATTTTAAGTTGTACGATCCTCTCTTGAAAACATACGATCTTTTTGGGGTTATTGTACGATCCTGACCATCTCAGAGGTTGGGCAATGCTGCCTCCACCGAAAAAACTACGGCCCTTCACTTTATAATGTGCAATTTCACTTGCCTTTGGTATATTTTCTGTCGGATGTAGAAAATGTATTTATTTTATGTCTGAATGGCGCCAAATACAGAGAGATCATTCTGCGATTTTTATTTTGACGGCACTAAAATTAATAAAGGGTTAAGTTTCAAAAGGTTGTACATACTGTAGCTAGTTTAAATTGAAGGGCGCCGGGCTGAGTGGCTCAGACGGTTGAGGCGCTGGCCTTCTGACCCCAACTTGGCAGGTTCGATCCTGGCTCAGTCCGGTGGTATTTGAAGGTGCTCAAATACGTCAGCCTCATGTCAGTAGATTTACTGGCACGTAAAAGAACTCCTGCGGGACTATCCGGCACCTCGGCGTCTCTGAAAACCGTAAAAGAGTAGTTAGTGGGACGTAAAGCAAATAGCATTATTATTATTAAATTGAAGGGCAAAAGTGTGTTTGGACCGAGCGAGTTGGCCGTGCGGTTAGGAGCTCGCATCCGGGAGATAGTGGGTTCGAACCCCACTGTCGGCAGCCCTGAATGTGGTTTTCCGTGGTTTCCCATTTTCATATCAGGCGAACCTTAAGGCCACGGCCACTTCAATCCCAGGCCTTTCCTGTCCCATCGTCGCCATAAGACCTATCCGTGTCGGTGTGACGTAAAGCATCTAGCAAAAAAAACGTGTTCGTTTTAAGCTCAGTGAAAACAATTAAGACAAATGCTGCTAAAATTCGGTACCGTCTTTAGTGTAATATATTTTGACATACGTTTCATTCAGTTTTCCTTTAGCTAACACAATAGTGCGAGTTAGGTAACCTGCGACGTCGTAAACGTTAGTAAATATGAAAGTGAAAATTTTGAGTATTATATACATAACTCTTCTTAATGCAAACAGTAAAGTTATTATTTTCAATTTTGTATCAGTTAAATGCTCAAAGTACCCAATTGAATGAAATACAATAATTTCTGTATTGTCAAACAATTTTCACTTACGAACATTGTTTAGGGGACCTTGAGAGTCTTTCATTTTCACGCCTTTCCTTTATTTTGTCGATATCCTCATTCTTCGAAGGATCGGAACTCATATTGTTTTTCTTAGTGTTAAGAGAGAATGGTTGTCCAGTTTTACGTCCTTTTAAAATCACCACCTAAACTTACGTACAACAAAGCACGTGCGGTACAGATCTTCCATCCTTACATTAGTCAGTGAGGAATATTGGGCACCCTCATATCAAGCCCAGTTCCCAGTCATAGCCGATATGCTCGGCTTCGGGCCGGGGATGCAGTAAGAAACTGTACAAAGTATGAACGACTGTCAAATATCGACATAATTAAAAACTTTTTATAGTATCAAAATATATTCCTACGACAATTTTTCGCGAGCAGATAGAAGAAAAGGATCACGGAGGGACTATGTTCTGGGTCTGAACAACCGGACGTCAACTTTTCTCGTACTATGGTTCATTTCGCTTCCTCAAGTCAACCAATTACATTCCATTCATCTTCTGCAACTGCTTCTCATTCTTCCATCCATACTTGCTTTGTCGACTTCAGATTCAGTCACGCCATTCTAATTGACGTTCCTTCTAAGAAAATGTATCCTGCGGCATGAACTCCTGGAATGCGGATGGCCCAGCTGCTATACTGAAATTCAAGTCAAGAGCTTAAGAAAAGTATCCTTCCGCACGTGAGCACGTCCCCTGTTCCCGCTTCCCGTCTCCGTTCTCCATCTCCGCCACAACCAGCTTATTATTAACGCGTGCGTCTATCTGACAAGTACTTCATTCTCAAATGGTGAGGCATCAAACGGAATCACATCCTTTCTCATAGCTGTACCTACTTTGATTACGTACCATACCAGTTTATTCCTTTATTGACCATGTAAAACCTGTAGATTACTGACGAATACCGAGGCAAGAGACGCAAAGTTTATTTTTATTCCATAGTGCAATTTGTGAGAGGCACATGGGGACTTACAACATAAGTATACGCTTTCGTTCTCGTGCAACGAATGTCAGTGGCAGTTTCTCACAGGTGGTGGTGGTGGTGATTATTGTTTTAAGAGGAAGTACAACTAGGCAACCATCCTCTATATAACACTAATCAGAGGGAAGAATGGAAGGGCTCCGACACTTGGAAGAAGATATCGGCCAAAGGAAGACAAGGGCCACGAAGGGCGTGAAAATGAAAGACTCTCTAGCCCTCGCAAACCTAATAGCGTCGGGGTCGGAAAAGAACAAGAGTTGACCAAGGGAGGTCGGATAGGATAGATGAAAGTGAGGAGCCTGGCACAAGTGGAAGCAATGCCAGGACTCAGCTAAGGGCCCCGTGGTCGTCAATCCATGCTCCAAAGTTCAGAGCCCCTGGGGCCTCTTTTAGTCGCCTCTTACGACAGGCAGGGGATACCATGGGTGTTATTCTACTGCCCCCACCCACAGGGGGCAGTTTCTCACAGTTCAAAAAGCTGAAAAAAAACACCTGTGAATGGGATTGCAAAATACAATGTTTCCAGGAATGTTGTAAATATTGTAGTCTCGTCATTCGGAACGTAAAAACGAACTTATGATCCCCTCTTGACTAAATTTCTACAGATAGAGGGCGGTTACGAATATAAAGCAAAGAACAAAATTATTATTATCGAATACGCCAAGGATCCTATTCCCATACCGTGTTAAGGCCCTTCCTGTTTTATTTACGGTGAGTGACACATCGACCTTTCGCTGGAGACTTTGGATTAACCGTAGACCCGTGGAGTTTAAATTCCAGAGCGGCGTAAACACTGTACACAGAAACGCCGGTGAGCTGCGCGGTGTTTTTCACCACGTCTTCCACAGTCCACAGCGGATTCTGATTTCGTAGGCTACTGTAAACGTTTAAAACAATTTGGTTTAGATTTCCCACTTAATTTTTCTCCACTTTTGTTAGCTTTAAAGTATTTCACAGGGGACTCAAGCGTCACAGCATCACACACGTCTTGTTCTTAGCTGGCAGCCATTGTGAATACTAAACATCCTGTTGCAGCCAGTATTGCCAACAGTTTTCTTGGACCCATCTTCAACGTCGCACATATTATGCGAACTTATCAGGAATGGAATGAACTCGGAACAAAGCTTACTAAGTACATAGTGCAATAAGATATCAATATCATATTAAATTATTATTATTATTTTGCTACATACATCACTGAGAACAATAGCTATTCATAGACATCTACGTATGAAATATAAGAGTTGGTAACGAACCCGAATAACATACAACCTATGATATATATTTTTCATATTTATACAGGGCAAAATTTTTTAATTCGTCAAGTCAGTTCACCAAAATATCTAACCAAACTGAAGGAACCTCCTGACTTCAGGAACAAGTAACAAACGTAGGGAACTATTTGACGCTGCGGAAGCCTTTTCACCGACCAGAAGTCTAACATCAAAGGGACCGCTAAGGTCTTGAGTTGACTCTCAGTATAGTGTGTTGCCGCTTGAAAGATTAGAACAGGTCATCTTTTATGGTTTGTAGGTTGTGTAACGAAGTCTCATCGACATGACATTTAAATTACGTTTCCAAAAAGAAAAATATGTGTAGGGAAGTAATAGCATTTTCTGGTATATTTCGCAAAGTTCCATATTTATCACAAGACGGCGAATACAAACGTTTTGAAAGAAGGTAGGAAGGTGGCTGATACTATAGTAATCTCTTAGGTGTTATTGATATATTAATGTCCGTTTGGCTCTTTCGATCAGGATCTAACTTACCTGGCTGGAGATACATCTCGTAGAACGAAGACGTTTGAACCGTGGGGAAGTGGTAAGAACCTGATCAGAGATGAGAAGTTTAAACAAAACAAACCTCGTATCATATTTGTAGTCCTATCCCATGTTAGGAAATGTTCCACTCGGTGGTTTAACATATCGTTAAATCTGGAATTTAAGTTTGCAGTAGGTCAGATAACTTGTTAGCTTTTGAAGTGTTTTATGTCCATTTAGGCTTAATTTGTTTTTGTTTTATTTAATTCTTTGTGAATACAGAGAAGATGGCTACCTCTTCGTACTCCTGAAAGCGAACTACCACCGTCAGTTTCGAGAAGGTGCTACTTGTCCCTGTATAAAGTCTTTTGGCGAACATACACTGACTTAGCAAATGCCATGGGATAGTCACCTAATAGCGTGTGGCCCTGCGAACTGCGGTGAGACGCCGTGGAAGTGAGTCGACAAGTCCCGGGTAGTCCTCTGGACGCAGCTGACACCAAATCGTTTGCAGAGCGGCCGTCAATGCTGGTCTGTTCGTGGGTGAAGGATCCATGGCACGGAGCCTGCGTTCCAGGACATCCCAGATATGCTCGATAGGATTCATATCGGGGCTCCTGGCTGGCCATGGCAGTCGTTGGACCTCCGCTGCATGTTCCCGGAACCATTCCCGGGCGACTTGGGAACGATGTAGCGGCGCGTTATCATCTTGAAACACCGCAGAACCGTCTGGGCGCTGAAAGGCCAAAAATGGGTGGAGGTAGTCTCCGAGCAGCTCATCATACCGCGTACCATTCAAAGTATCTTCCAGAGCAACTAGGGGGCCCATTCGATACCAGGAAAATGCAGCCCAGACCATAAGACACACCAGCGCCCTGGACCACACCTTCGAGGCAGGCGTAATCCATCGCTTCATGTGGTCTGCGCCATACACGGTGCCTCCCATCGGCATGGTGCAGTTGAAATCGTGATTCGTCCGACCATATCACGTTACGCCATTGTTCCAGTGTCCATCCCTGGTGATTGGCGGCAAATGCGCGTCGTGACGATGACGTTGGGTTAACAGTGGCACCCGTGTACGGCGCCGGCTCCTATACCCCATAGAACCCATGTTTCTACGGATTGTCCACTGGGAGACGTGTCTAGCACGGCCTGTGTTGAATTGAGCCATGAATTTTGCACGGTTGCCCGTCTGTCACTATTGACAATCCGTCTCAGATGTCGCCGGTCACGGTCATCGAGGGTGGCTGGACGGCCGGTCGTTCGTCTGTTGTGGACGATGACACCCGCATTCAACCATACACGATACACCCTGGATACGGTTGATCGTGTGAAGCCGAATTCCCTCACCACTTCTGAAATCGCACTTCCCATCCGTCGGGCACCGACCACCATACCCGTTCGAACGGTGTCAGCTCACAACGACGTTCCGTGTTACACCTGTCACATCCACAGCCGCTGCTCACAAGGTCTCCTATACAACTGCCGCTGGCACAGGGGGCGTGTTGTGCGCAGACACACCTGCGCATCAGTGCTCCGCTATCCCATGACATTTGCTCAGTCAGTGTATATACGGCATAGAATTCTCTTTAATGTGGCCGCCCAAGAGAAGTAAGCCTCATGTGGGGAAAGTCTGCAACCAGTTCATGCAACGGAAAAGGTTTGCGTGGATCCTGGCGGATGTCAAAACACCCTCCTGCTCGATGTATGTGCTGCTCAGCATTCTGCTCCGGATGTTCAGCTTACGTAACTCCATAAACACGTGTGGTGCCTGATGGGTCACTGTCTCACCCAGTCTATTGGATTATCTCAAACTTCAGCAGAATTACACCGACAAATGTAGGAGGCACTGTTCTTCGCCCCCATATACGAGAGTTTAAAGCACGGTACACACTATCAGACGACGTAAAACCGACTGACCTTCAGTCCAAACGGGGTTAGTGAAGACTCCGAATTCATTGCAGTCAGTTGTGTTCATGTCCTACTTAGGATAGTTTGCGCTATATTGTCTCTAATCTTTCAAGAGATCGGATTAGCATTGAGTGTTCCAATTCTCACAAGTCCTGAGAAGGAAGGGCTGTGGGCTTCATTTCAAATGTCTCAATTGGAGTAGGTCTCGCTTTTCACATCCCACTAACATCGAAACTCTCGGCAGCGTTCCAACATCTTGGCATCTCTTTCATTATCGGTTGTAACGACGCTTTGGCACGAAACACGGGGCAACTGAATATCACTGTGGTCACGTAACCTATGAACTGAGAACAATAATGCACATTACACGACCAGACCGGAAAATGGTTGGGTACTCTGGTGGTAGGGTAGTGGATAATTGAATACAAAACAATTACTTCTTCGAATATGCATTTGAAACTCCATTGTAATGAACGTCTTGGAATGAATGAGGCAATCGAATAGTGAATGATTTCGAAATAATCTAATGGAGTGATTATTTTTTAGCATTCATTCGCTCCAACTGAATGAGTGATTCCACAGACACAATGGAATGAGACGTTTAAATGTACAGTTTCTTAAGAATAATTTCATTAATAACGATAATGTTCTGTAGAAAGTGATTGATAAATCAATTCACTGAAATTGAATGATTGAGAGAGAGTGCTCAGTGACTTGTCGCTGTCTTCCCATAAAGGCGGACTGGGTTCGATACCCGGTCATTTCAAATTGGTATTACTCGTAAGTTTTCGGTTTCCATGTAAAATGCGACGCCCCGTTGCTTGTAATCGCGAGATTTAAAGCCACTTAAAACCGGAAGCTTGTATTTTCCACTGACTGAGACATAAATATTATAGACAGTTATGCATGTCAGAGTTCAGTCCACAAGCCTCTGTGAATTTACTAAGCGCCTCCACAGTCCCCTATTTGTAACTAGATCTGTGGCCTACCTTAGTTCCATACCTCTTATCTGTAAATCATTAGAAACTGAGTCTAACCATCGTCGTCTTGTCTCCCTCTACTTCTTACCCTGCATGACTGGGTCCATTATTCTCTTGGGTAACGTATCCTCCTCCATTTGCCTCGCACGAACCTACCGCCGAAACAGCTTTATGCGTACAACTTCATCAATTGAGCTTATTCCTAACTTAGCTTTAATATCATTCTTAGTACCCTCCTGCCATTGTTCCCACCTGTTTGTACCAGCGATCATTTTGCTACTTTGATGGCTGTTACTTCTATAAGATGCCCTGAGTCCATCGAGCTGTCAATTCCTTACAGCAAAGTTGATCTGTAAACAGACAGGTGTAAAGATGGTTTCGTCCGGGAGCTGACTTTTCTTACCCAATACTTTTGATCGCAACTGCGAGCTCAATGCATTAGCTTTGCTGCAACTTGACTCGACCTCACTGTACTACCATCCTGGGATAATACTTCTTAAATACTTGAAATGATCTACCTCTTCCAGTTTTGTATTCCCAACTTGACATTCAGTTCTCTTAGGTTTCTTACCTACTGACATCATTTAAGTGCTGAAAATGCTCATTTTCATATCATACTCTCTGCACTATTTTCAGGTTCCAAGATATTACATTGCAGGCTTTGAAACATTTTTCTTTAATTTGCAATTTTAAAAATAACTCTGTCGGACTGGGTGGCACAGACTGTTGAGGCGCTGGCCTTCTGACCCCAACTTGGCAGGTTCAATCCTGGCTCAGTCTGGTGGTATTTGAAGGTGCTCAGATACGTCAGCCTCGTATCGGTAGATTTACTGGCACGTAAAAGAACTCCTGCGGGACTAAATTCCGGCACCTCGGCGCCTCCAAAACCGGAAAAGTAGTTAGTGTGACGTAAAGCAAATACCATTATTATTATTATTATTATTATTATTATTATTATTATTATTATTATTATTATTAAAGAACTCTCCTCTAAGTTTCGGATTAGGGTAAATTAATTTAAACTTAAAAGGTGTATTGTAATTTTTCGTAACAGTGCATCTGCTAGTTTATTTCAATCGATATCCATTCGACACACCCAAACCGAGAATTGTATTCATGATGTATTTGAATAATTTGTGCGTTACAGCTGAATGGTATTTTAAGTTCATTCAATTATTAAAAGTAGTTGACCGAGCTCGATAGCTGCAGTCGCTTAAGTGCGGCCAGTATCCAGTATTCGGGAGATAGTAGGTTCAAACCCCACTGTCGGCAGCCCTGAAAATGGTTTTCCGTAGTTTCCCATTTTCACACGAGGCAAATGCTGGGGCTGTACCTTAAGGGCACGGCCGCTTCCTTCCCACTCCTAGGCATTTCCTGTCCCATCGTCGCCATAAGACCTATCTGTGTCGGTGTGACGTACCTAAAGCAAAAAAAAAAAAAAGATATCCTTTCATTAGTAGGGGCATTCGACCGACCGCGGCGCCTACAGTCTAAGTTGAGGTGGGAGGAATAGAAACTACAGGGTTCATTCTTGGGTTGATAACATGCTGACTCGCTCGGAACAACCTGCTCTGTGCTGTACTGTGGCGTGATTCAAGCAGTTCACCAATTTTCGGGTGGGATAGAATTCTTGTATCCTCGAACAGATAATGTCTGCTGATCTGGTCTGATCAGTGTGTACCGTGTTTAACACTTCCGATGATACCCTTAGCTGCGTGCTTGCAGTCCTAAATAATCGCCATTATGCTGATGGCGGAAGCCGATTGGACGTTATCTTGGTCAGAACACATCAACAATCATGACACGAGATGCACATACATACAGTCATAGTAAAAAGTATTCGTACACTTAATACTGAAACAAAAATACTTTACTTAGTACACTTATTGTCATGTACATTTTATAACATCAATAGGTTAGCTTTCTGTACACTATGTAAAGGTATATACATCACAAAACATAAAATTGATACATGTCTCTGTCTATAATAGATAAATAACTGAAAATACCATGATTTCATGCTCATAAAAAGTATTCGTACAGTCCGGTTTTACTTTCATTCGCCACTGATTTTAGTACATATTTAGTATTTTGTTGGCAATCCTTTCAATTTTACAATGGCCTCAAGCCGCCTAGGCATTGAATGAACTAGCTTGGAGGTGAAGGTGGGCTCAATCTTACCCCATTCTTCCAAAAGAGCCATTTTCAAAGCTGTCTTTGATGAAATATTTCTTGTGCTCAGTCTCTCTTTAAGATAAGCCCACACATGTTCAATCGGATTCAGATCCGGGGATTGGGGGGGTGTTACCACATATTTGGGTGTGTTGTATAAAATCCACAATCGTGTATCAAGGGCCGTATGCTTTGGATCATTACCCTGCATAAATACATAATTACCCAGAAGTCCCATTTTTTCGGCACTAGATGCTAGATTTTTCTTCAAAATTTCAATATAGTATTTACGGTCCATCTTTCAATCTATGAATTCTAAGGAACCTACTCCAGCTGAGCTCATGCAACCCCAAACCATTAAACAACCTCCACCATGCTTCACTGAAGGAACCAGATTTTTTTCTTCGAGTTCTGTGTTCGTTTTCCTCCACATCTTTTTGCCATGTTCTTGAAAAACAGTGAATTTACTTCCATCCGTAAATATAACTCGATCCCAGAATTTTAGAGACGCATGTTTATAGCCTGTAGCATATTGTAGTCGTTTCTTCCTATTTGCTGAAGTAATTAAAGGTTTTCGCCTGGCATTTCTACAATGATACCCATTCGTATATAAAAACTTTTGAATTGTGGAAGCACAGATATTACGTTTTAAATCCTTTCTTAGCTCAGACGTCAGTTCTGCAGCACTGATTCTAGGATTTTTCGTAACTTTCCTGAGGATTAGTCTTCTAGTTCGATCGTCTAGTTTGCATGGACGTCCACATCTACGTGCATTTTTGAAAGATTTTCTCTCACCATAGCTGTCAATAATTCCCTGAATTGTAGATCTTTGTCTCTTCACAAGTTTCGATATTTCCGAGAGCGATTTACAGGAATTATGAGCCTGGATTACAATTCTTCTCTCTTCTTCTGTTGTTTCTTTCATTTTTTCGGCCCATCTTACCGATTGACTGCATCACTTGTTGTTCACAACGACTGAAGCACAACTGGCTTGGTACAAGACGTGACCTTTACTGCTTACCTGCGTTGCAAGGGATGCCATCAAGGACTTTGATGTGAAGATAAACCACCTGTACGAATACTTTTTATGCATCTATATTTCAAACTTATTGGATGATATGTTTGTTAAAACGAACAGTTCTCAAGTACTGTTGTTATTTCCAGTACGTATTCATACTCATGTTTCGCGGAATACCGAAATATAGAATAGTGGTGAAATTTCTAGCAGTCTATGGACAATGCGTCAACTACAAACGATAAAATTCCTTAACTTTTAAGGTGTACGTATACTTTTTCCTATGACTGTATGTGCATGCTAAGATCGCACCCACGATGATGGATCATGAGTGTGTTACCCTCTCTACCACTGACCTACAGAGACTGCTACAGTCATGACGCTTGAAGATTGTTCTTAGTGTTGTCCCGCAAGTACAGGGTCCGCTCTTCGAGTCTTTTAAGCGCCAGTTTACACGGACGTGGACGCTTGAGGACTGATTGCAGCATATTGTTTTGTGTCTGGAGCACACCCTGCCCTTGGAATGACATAAATTGATATATTACGGATTTGTGATCGTAGACTAAACGTCGTTTTATTTAACAGTGTACTATTTAAACACCGCAACACACATTGAGGCTGTTGTAACTTCGAACTTCATAATTGTATAGCATAGTTGACCGATTGTGTGGCGGGCCAGTGACCTAGATGTTGGACCCCTAACTACAACCAGAATCACCATAACAATTGTGCGGCGCAGCTAATCGGATGCTCATCTTCGCTCACATTTGAGACACGGTCAACATTCAGCGGTGCTTCAATGTGGGAAGTCGACTTGAGCCGGGCTAAGGGTCTCAGGTCTAGATCGCTGACTTCCGAGACTAAAGGCGGTAGGTTCGATTCTGGCTCAGTCGGTGGTATTAGACGGTGCCCAAGTGAACCGCCCTCGTCGGTAGGTTTACCGCCTTATATAAGAAATCCTCTGGGCCAAACTTCCCAGCACCTTGACGTCTCAGAAAAATCATAGAAGTGTCAATAATCCCTTCCGGTAAAAAAGAGATCCTCTGGGCCAAACTCCCCAGCACCTTGACGTCTCCGAAAATTCATAGAATGTCAATAATCCCTCCTGGTTTGAGTCTGCTGTTTTATGGTGGAATAATAAGTTGAAGCGTTAAAAACATATTTTTGGCTGCCACTGTGCTCCTGCGGTTTACATACCTTAGTAGCATAGTACCGTATACCTAGTTTGTTCTGTTTCTGCCAATAATTAAGTCTGGTTGGAGGTCTGGAACAGTGTATTTTCAGCTTGGACAACACAACTAAGAAACACGTTAAGTGTTCACACACGAGTAGCCAGTGGCGGCTGCTCTTAAGGAGCACATGATCACGTTCCCCCACCCCCACACTCTTATACGAACTTCCTTGTTTTTATGGTAGAAATTAAAATTAGGAAATAATAGAAATGAAGGTGTTTACGTCATAAATACAGCCAATTGCATGTATCATATGCTTCTATTCTGCTAGTCCGTGCTAAATGCAGCAGCCGGGCATAACCCCTCTGTGACTGAAGGAGCAATGTGCTGTATAAGGAAACTTTGTCGCTGGTCATGTGAATAAAGGAGAACACTGCTAACTACTGATTGGATAATCGAATAACCTCCATGCAATCATTTAAATACTCGAAAAAAATAATCGAATGAGTTTCAAATATCACTGTTGTATAGCATAGAATATTCGGATGCGTCATGAATCAATTTTTCGCTTTGTGTCGGATGGATAATATATTGAAATAAGCGAATAGATGAACTCTTATTTTTAAAAAATAGAAAAACTCTTTTTTCCAACGTATCTCCAAATATTCAAACTAAACAAGTGAACTTACTGTCCTAATAACATCACTTTTCATTCGATTATTTCGAAAGCACTTACTATTCAATTGACCCATTCATTTCAAACGCAGTTCGGAATTTATAATCGAAAAAATAATGTAATGAAAAATCCACTATTCGATTGCCTCATTAATTCTAATGGAGTTTGGGATGGATAATGAAAAAATAATCGAATGGAAAAATATTCACTATTCGATTGCCTCATTCATCTGAATGAATATTCGAAAAATAATCGAATGGGAAATATAATGGAATAAAATGAAATAATCGAATAAGTGATTATTTTGTAATCGATTATCCCATCACTGCTGCTAACATTACAGGAGTCTCTGTCATTACCTCGATGTGTCCGGAGCTCACTGCTGGCACTGTAGAGGGCGGCGGATTGGGGGTTTCTAGCGCTACTATCTTTTCATCCTGGAGTGTTGTTCGAAGGTGCAAACTTGCTGTTATAGTCATTGTAATTGTTATGTTTAATAATTTCTTGGTAAGGGTGAAAACTATCCGAATGATGTTACTCTCTTTAATTCATTGTTCATTATTTACAATATATTTAGTATATTCAGTTGACTATTTACTATACAACGTACTCCATTCTCTGCATTGCAATTCACTTTTCTGTGTATTCATAACATTATTGTAAAGGTAAACGATTCAGATATTGATGTCAGGCTGAGTACTCCAGGTGGTAGAGCGCTGGCCTTCTGAGCTCAAGTTGGCAGGTACCAACCCGGCTCAGTCCGGTGATGTTTGAATGTGCTCAAATACGTCAGCCTCGTGTCTAAATTTACTGGCGCGTAAAATATCTTGCAGGACAAAATCCTGGAGCTTCGGTGTCTTCGTAAACGATCAGTGGCGCCTTGTGAGGTACGAATGTATTTAGTTCAGTTCTGCTCTCGTCTGTATGACCCCCTCATTTCATACTTCACGAGCCGCCACTGCGAGCAACCTATAGGTATATATGAAATGCACAATGAAAATTACAAGCCAGTCCTCTTCCCAGTCCTACCCTGTAATTGTTTGTATAGACACCACAACCACACACATTATCAGACGGCCTTCGCATTGGGTAATACGTAATATCAGCTGTTGAGATCCACGTATTCTGAAATGACGGTACCTAGGTGAATTGCGCGTCAACTTCGACATTCGTATGGCGCTATCGTAACTATGACAGTGCCCTTAGTAAGTAATCGATGGATTGGCAACGAAGACTGCATTTAGCTTAGGAGAGAGAAGCGCCCACTGCCTTCTTACACGAGATCAAACTGAGATTTTTCACAATTTAACAGTTTGTGTGCCTCGATTTGTAACCTGCTTTGGAAGATGAATGTTTGAGGTAGTGGGGTGTAAGGACGCAGGTCAGTTCCTTAGCACCGGGCGAGTTGGCCGTGCGCGTAGAGGCGCGCGGCTGTGAGCTTGCATCCGGGAGATAGTAGGTTCGAATCCCACTATCGGCAGCCCTGAAAATGGTTTTCCGTGGTTTCCCATTTTCACACCAGGCGACGTAAAGCCGCTAGCAGAAAAAAAAAAAGAAAGTTCCTTAGCAGTTTGTTCAGAAGATTAAATTATATGTATTCAGAGTCCGTTGAAGAACAAGTAAAATTTAACCACGGCAACGAAGCGTTGAGAATTTTATTGAATTTATTATTAGCCACTGAGGCTAATGACCGCGTCGTGATGAGGATGAAATCATAATGAAGACGACACATACACCCAGTCCCCGTGCCAGGGGAATTAACCAATTATGGTTAAAATTCCCGGCCCTGCCGGGAATCAAACCCGGGACCCCTGTGACCAAAGGCCAGAACGCTAACCATTTAGCCATGGAGCCGGGAAGATTAAACCGAAATCTGAAATATAAATGAACTTAATACTTCAACATATTAAGTTGAAGATATGATATACAGTGGTTAATCTGAAGTACTGCAAACATATAAATTGGTTAACTTGTTTGCAATAAGGAATTATCTTAAAAATGCTGCCAAAAGCACGCTGTCTGTTAAGGGAAAGAAACTTAAGATAGATTTTACAAAGTAAGTTGCTTATGGAAAGCGAGATCATGTGCGAACGTAGTATATAAGGGAATTCTTCCTTAATGCCCGTTGTACTCATTCAGGAAGCAGGTCGTTGGGTGTTTTTTGAGAGACGCGGTATTGGTAGAATTCATTAATCGGCGAAGTTAAAACGTACTGTACAGAGGTAAGATTTGTTGTATTTAACAGTACGACGTGGGGGAATCTGAAGTGTGTGGTTTACGCATATGTTATTAATAACAGAGATATTGATACTAACTCCATATTTTTTAAATGGAACGCCACAAATTTATACAGCTGACCTGAAAGTTCAACTGCGTACTAATTCATATATATGCAGTGACAGTCATAATGTTTCGGACAGGCAGAGTTCCTTTATATTTAACATAAAAGATTAATAACAAACAAATATAATTTAATTTTCCTTACTCCAAAATGAATAGTTACACACACAGATACCAAAAATAAATATGAACTTCATTCCATGATACACACAAAAAAATTGCAACTTATGAATGTAATTACAATAATAGAAAATTGCCTGTTCATAAATATTCGGACAATAGTCCATGTAGGAATATTAATACGTCGTAATTCTTTCCTTCATGCGAAGCACTTCAGTCAGGCGTCTCGGCATGCTCTCTACGAGTTTTCTTGTGGTGGAATGGGACAGTTTTTCCCACTCCTCTTGCAGTCGTCTCTTCACATCAGCTTTGGAAGTTTCCGGATGTTGTTTTCCAGTATATCCCATAGATTCTCTACGGGGTTAATGTCAGGACTTTGTGGGGGTGGATTCACAACTTTAGAACAGTTGTACAACAACCATAGCTGTACATTATAGGGCGTATGTTTCGGGTCGTTGTCGTGATAAAATTTAAAACAATCCCCAACTCCCATATTTTCTGCACTTTTCTTCAGATTTTTTAAAATCTGCAGATGCTGGCGGTGGTCCATATTTTCGTTTATAAAAACCAGCTCACCTACTCCTTGAGCCGACATACAGCCCCAAACCATAACATGTCCCCCTTCATGTTTTACCGTTGCCTTCATATTTCATTCTTGAAAAATCTTTATTGGGCCGTTTCCAAACTATGATGCGCCCATCTGAGCCATAAACGTTGAATTTCGATTCATCGCAGAAAATTACGGTCTTCCACCAGTTCATGTCTTTCCTAAGATGCTCCTTAGCAAATCGTTGTCGCTTGATCCTATTTATTTTATTGGTATAGGGCTTCCTTCTTGCAGTTCGCCCATGATAATCACTTCTATATAACACCCTCCGGATTGTACTTGCACTGATCATCTTTCCAAACTCGCTCTCAGCTGCGGCAGCGATATTGGTTGTGATAAGACAGGGATTTCTTTTCACTTTTCTTACTACTGCCCTCTTCTCTCCTAGTAATGACTCTCGGGCGACCTGTCTGTGGCAAAGTTTCAATTCTGTCTTGCAGTTTGTGTCGGCAGAAATATCATTCACAGTACTTTTCTTCATGTTCACCCAATCTGCGATTTGTCGATATGTTTTCTCTTTTTTCATGATGGAATATTACTAATTGCCTTTGGTCAAATGTACTGTTCTTTCCTCTGCGTTCCATTTCACCCGTGAATCGTTGCGTCTGCTTTTTGCATGAGGAATGCACTGACTGGGATCTGCCTGCACAATGCATAACAAGTGCAAAGCATGCCTTGAGTAGCTAAACATCTCCTGTCTGAAAAATATTGACCAGCAAATTTTCGTATCTCAAATAAGTAAAAGGTATTATTACTTCGTAAACTCACCTACAAATCGCAATTGGATAATTACAGTACCTACGAAGTGCATTAAATTCAGAGTTTAGTAATTTCGAATTTATTACGTGTTCTTTCTTTAATAATAGGGGTAATACATGTATAGATTATTCTGTCAGAAAAATTCTGTCACTGTTAAGTATTTTGAAAATCGGACAGTTAATTTTTGAGGTCTCAATAAGAACAGCATGCGTGGTTTTGCATGCTGCATCAGACAGCATGCAGTTGGGCCAGGACATAATTGACGCGCAAGCAGTTTCCTGGGTGTGATTCCAGCCACAGACATGTAAGCATATCGTACACATGGGACGATTTTGCAGAGTGTGTATGACTGGCGAATTCATAACAGGACAGGGAGGGTTGGTGTTTTCAAAAGGAATAAAATAATTATTTTGACTTCAAAGGAGCATAATGAAAGCTATGTCACTGGTTTGGGTGTACAATACATATTACTGTATGAATTGAGAAATAAACATAACACAGGATATGGTACATACCTGGTATCCGTACTGTGGCTGGAATCAATGCCAGGAAACAGCGTGGTTGTTAATACGTCCTTGGCCGCTCACGCTGTCTGATGCGGCACTCAAAAGCCCAAATGCAGTTTTTATTAATATCTCAAAAAATAACTGTCCGATTTTGAAAATACTTACATATTTGAACTTGTACGCAGTCGAACTTTTAGACCAGCTGTATGTATTCGTGCCGTTCCATTTAAAAATATGGAGTTAGTGTCAATATCTCGGTTATTGATCACCCTGTGAGAATTAGTAGTACATAATTTTACAAGCCTCTGGGTATCGTTTACGAATATGAAAACAGAATGCCCACATCTTTAATGGTTTAAACTGCCCGGCTCCATGGCTAAATGGTTAGCGTGCTGGCCTTTGGCCACATGGGTCCCGGGTTCGATTCCCGGCAGGGTCGGGAATTTTAATAATTGGTTAATTTCGCTGACACGGGGGCTGGGTGTATGTGTCGTCTTCATCATTTCATCATCACGACGAGCAGTTCGCCTACGGATGTCAAATCAAAAGACCTGCCTTTGGCGAGCCGAACATGTCCTCGGACACTCCCGGCACTAAATGCCATACTTCATTTCAATGGTTTAGACGTTATTTCCGTGTAACATCTTAGGTGAATGACCCTATATAGTATCTAAGTAGAGCAGTTGAGAACTACCTACGCTCCCGTAGTTTTAAGTACTGAAATTGTACCTAATATTACATAAAGCGCAAAGTGTACATCACCCCTTACGTCCAAAATGCAATGAACACGGACCTTTTGAACTCCGCAATTTAATATTCAATGTTTCAAGTAAGTCTACACAGCTGACACAGACGACGATTTGGAAATATTGATGATTTGATGAGTAACTTACTGGGAGGAATGTAGTGAATTTTATGCTTCAAAGCTTGCATAGATGAAATTATCTTTTTAAGTGGAGCTGATGGGTGCTTTGGCCAAGACAAAGGTTCTGTCGGAAATCATTCCCAAGTTATCTGCGTTACTGTGAAGGAGTCGTTGTTTAGCAGTTTTACTGGCTGAAGTGAATTGAAATCCGCCTTGTTAGCGTGGTTTTGTCAATAGAAGACGGACGATATCTTCATTTAAACATTCTACTGTATAAGCTCAAAGGCTGAGATGGCGGTACGCCTGAATATTATCGGCGTACATGTGGTATAAGCTATTCTTAAATACTGTGCATATATCATCAAGAATCAGTGGACCAATCGCTGAACCTTGGTGTACGCCAGTGTTCACTAATTGTCGATCTGAAGACTTAGCGCAGCTCAGACGTTTGAGGCGCTGGCCTTCTGACCCCCAGCTTGGCAGGTTCGATCCTGGCTCAGTCCGATGGTATTTGGAGGTGCTAAAATGCGTCAGCGTCGTGTCGGTAGATTTACTGGCACGTAAAACTCCTGTTGGGCTAGATTCCGACACCTGGGCGTCTCAGAAAACCTTTAAAAAGTAGTTAGTGGGACGTAAAGCCAATAACGTATGAAGACTGCATCGAAGAAAACAACTTTCTGAGAATGACGGAATAAGTTTGATGCAAACCACAAGGCATGTTGCGACAATATGGTAACGACTTTCAACTTCGTTTACACAGAAAAAAACTTATCGTTTCGGCCTCGAGAGGTTTCCCAGAATTGTCCAACCTAGAAATGGCTATGGTGTGCCTTAGTCCAACGCAGTGAATGCACAGGGCTCCGCTGAAAATGTCATTGCGGTGAATGTCACTTGCGCGAGGCCATACAACGCAGACGTCTTCCTAGTTGACACAGACTTACAGATCATTTTTCTCCTCCCACCGCTAAACAGTTGCATACCTGTCCACTGTTACATATACACTCTCTCCCACTCAAAGGAAGAAAATAATGGCTGGCATATACCGTTGTACTTGTCCATGGCCTTTTGTGGCCAATGCTGCCCCAATGAACCACCGCACATTTTCATTTGTTTTAGGAGACCGAATAACCTCTTTAATTTGCAGGCATCGAAAACCAGTCTTAAAACTTGTGGTGGCAATTAATGGTGTGCGGCTGTGTAACTTCATCCTAAGCCCATAGCACCGTTACTGTGTACTCAACATGTAAGCCTGTGGCACACGTTTGTAATGGTGTCGCCCAGATCATCTATGAATAGTGTCGTATACCTTGCTTGGACCTCAGTGCATTCCTCCTAGCACTACTAAACCATGTTCATTTGTTGGGTAGCATCCTGTGAGGATTGCCTTGTCTTCCATACGTCCAATATAGCAGTCGTAGGATGCAATATCTGAAGCAATCCGAGAACGAATAAGAACCGCATGCAGTCTACGTACGTTCTAATTTGAAATGCCAATCCCAGACGATCGACGACATTGGATTTGCATGACAGCTGAGTGAATCGTCATTTTCGCCAAGGCAGACATTGTTCGATCTCGTCCGATATAGTGTCGTTTTCGAAATGGAAAGTTCCGCCGTTATGGTTAGAATTCCTCGTAAAACTGGAGATCCTGTGGCTATGATTACAGTATTTACAGTTTGCCTTATATATAGTAAAATTTTGTTCGGATGTACTCTGACCTGCTGTGTGGATGCCCCAGAGCGAAACTATACTCGTAGCAATAATATTTTAGGCTGTCGTCTTAAAACGACCTGTGCGAAGTCTAGCCTGGATACTCCTTCGAGGTACGGCATGTACAATATATGCTTGTGTATTACTAAGTTAGCTGTAAAGTCACGATCTGGGTGCGGTCAGACTGTGTCATCGGTCTACAGGACATTTTACAAGGCAGCTGATCAGCAGATTTTGACAAATGCTTATCTGTTTGTGAACCATATGATGTCTCGAATACCCACACGAATGTCTATTTGGCAGCGACTGCTGTTCATTTATAATGCGGAGGATTTCCACCTTCATATAACATACTCTTGCTTGTCTCCTCTTCACGGCTTGTGACATTATTTCTTAAGGCGTGCATCCATTGTTGATGTTCCCGTAAAAAGATGACGGTGTTGCTGCAAATGGTGAAATTAATATAGTAGTGAATGCTACAGACAGTACGCTGAACCGCCATCAAAGGAAATAAGAGCATGAGCACTAGTGTTATTCTATATATACATTTAAAGTGCGTGTTGAACCTCTTTAATATACTTAAAAAGAACATCATTGTTGTATGCGAATCCCATCGGCGGTATCCTGAAATTGTTTTTTCATATTTTCAGAACAGGAATATGCCGAGATGTCTATTATTACCATGGCTGCTACCTTCCCATTCCAATCCTTTCCTATTACAGCATTGCCATATAACTAGTTATTATGTTAGGGCGATGTTGAACTAGGAAAAGAGATATTGTTGTTTTGTGTATCTATGAACTAACAGCTCTATGTACTTAGCATGTCTACTAATCTGTCGGTGTGGTTTTTGCACTGACGTGTGCATTTGTAATTAACTAGGATTTGTAAGGGAACCGCTTCTGGAATGACCTCGGGAGGGATACTGGACCACTTTTGTATTTGATTATCTAACGCTTAATGCACCCATTCAATATCTGTGACCGAGTTGTGCTAGATTCAGAAATGTTGTTAGGCGTTGATTCAAATTTCCCACAAATCGCATTAATGTGACGCTAGTAGTGGCCCCATGATATTGCATATCAAGTTTGCTTTAAATACTGGCCGTAATGTGCGAGAGCGTTAGTTGCCTGTGTGATTGGATGGAGTGACTGAGTGGGTTAAGAATGCCTTTACGACGACGAAGAGGCCGAAAGGGAGGACCGCCGTATTCGGCGTGTGGCTGTAGCGCAGCGGACTGCGCCTGCAGCAGCAATTCGAACGGCAGTTAGCACCACAGTGACGCAACGAACTTGTCGAAGTCGGTTACTTGTTGGACAGCTCCGAGCCAGGCGCCCTGCGGTGTGCATTCCACTTACCCCAAACCACCGCCGTTTGCGACTTCAGTAGTGTCAAGCCAGAGGTCATTTGAGGATGGAGTGGAGGTCCGTTGTGTTTTCTGATGAAAGCCGGTTTTGCCTTGGTGCCATTGACGGTTGTGGGTTGGTTAGAAGGAAGCCAGTTGATCGCCGGCATTCCACCTGTCTACGGCGTCGACACACTGCCTACACCGAGAGTTCTGGTGGGGGGGAGCATATTCCTATGCCAGCAGGAGCACACTCGTGGTTATCCCACGCACCCTGACTGCAGATGTGTACGTCCGTCTGGTGATTCGACCTGTTGTGCTGCCATTCATCAACAGCATTCCCGGGGGTGTTTTCCAACAGGATAATGCTTGCCCCATGCAGATGTTGTAACCCAACCTGCTCTGCAGTGTGTCGACATGTTGCTTTGGCCTGCTCGAACCCCCGGTCTGTCCCCAATCGAGCACGTATGGGACATAATTGGAGGACAGCTCCAGCGTCATCCACAACTGGCATTAACCGTCCCTGTATTGACCGACCAAGTGCAACAGGCATGGAACTCTATCCCACTTGCTGACATCCGGCACCTGTACGACACAATTCATGCACGTGTGCATGCCTGCATTCCGCAGTCAGGCGATTGCACCGGTCATTAATAAACCAGCGTGGCATATCTGCGATGGCTTTTCTCGTGCGGATATTAACCTGTAGTCTTGTACTTTTAATCATATATATTGCCAACATTTCTGCATTCCTTATTTCATGGTGTTTGGGTATTGTTTTCCGCTAGTGTATGAAATTCATTGTTATCTTTAAATCTTATTGTTGATGCATCTGGAGTCTTGTTTGCCCTTTTTCTTAATTCAATTTAATTTATGTTAACCCCAGCTATTAGCTCCGCAAGTCGATAGTTGTTCTTACGAAAGAAACTAAGTAAATTAGCTTATCTCTTCTAATCTAATGGCGGAGTGACTGAATAACGTCAGTGAAGTGGTACCATAAGCAATTTGACCGTGCAACGAATTCGGATTTACCTCAATTAACCATTCCTGGCAGCTGATATCTACAGTGCCTCGTGTAAAATTAAGTTGCTTGTTATTTGCTGGGATTAGTGACAATTCAGAAATCCTTACCTTACAATTTCTGTTTGCTATTTTAAAATGTATTGAATATTTCAACATTGCTGCAACATACCGGTGGAAATGCTGTGTTTGTACATTTGTTACTACTGTAGATGTTAAGTTGTGAAATGTTTTTTAGTCACAGAAGAGTTGTGTGCGCGTCCCTCTACATGCATACAAGTACTGTCCTTTGGATTGTATACAGCGCTCCATTCTCCGAAACCGTTTCTTGGAGCATTCATATCTCGTTTTCTGAAAGTTTAGCTCGTTGCTCATAGTAGTTGGTTACTGCTTCATTAGAATAGCTCACCTGGAAATGGTTCATCGCATAGGGGAAAAGGAAGTCTGCCACATGATGGTTGGTCGGGACTGCATGGTTGATGCGTCAACGGTTTTGCTAAAATGTCACATTGTATAGTGCTAGCGCGGGAGAATTGCTATGGTGTGACAAACCGCTTGTGCTAGTGTCCTCGCTTTCAAAATTATCTGATACCGATGGTCAAGTCTTGGTCTCTTACGAGCCTTGTATTCTCGAAGCATTTCGTTGACAGAGAAGGCAGAGACAGTTTATACAGTACACACTGAATTTTATTGCGTAGGTACGCAGAATGAACCAGGTATGGGTAGGGAAGGATCGTGAGGGTGTCGTATGGGAGATAATACGAACGTGGTAGGAAGCTGTTGAATTTAGTTGTTCGTGAAGGAATGGATAAATCGCATCAATTTTTACTTTGAAGAAATGTTAGGTTTGTCTAACGCTATGGAATCTGTAAGAACCCTAGGCGGAGATTTGCCTTTAGTTGAAAGAATAATTATTTTTATTGTTTTTTTTTTTTAATCGCTCAATCAGCTCCTTCCTCAACCTTTCGATGTTTATCATCCTGTTAAAATTGTATGGTTAAAATTAATTCTTCCACAAGATGATGGGTTAATGGGTACGAACAGAAAAGAATAAGGAATTGAAGCATAATACGCGACATTTTCTTAATTTTACATACTTTTGTAATTGAAATACTAGGTCATACTCCATTTGGTATCCTTGTGATTTTTTTTTTTTTGTTTGACACGTCGGAGATTTTCGGTGACGCAAGGATGGGACAGGGCTAGGGTTGGGAAGGTAGCGTAATGTACACCATTTCCCGCATGCAAGCTCACAGCTACGCGACTCGACCTGCACGGCCAACGCTATGGGGAACTCAAATCTCACCAAACGAGCAGCAGCAACCGCCAAGGACAATTGCGTTCGTGGCTTCTAGGAACATTTTTTTAAATGTGCTCCACGTAGTACCGACGTAATGACGACGGGGTAGGAAAGGGCTAGGAGCGGGGAGGATGCGGTCGTGGTCTTAAGGTACAGGCCCAGCATTTGCCTGGTGTGAAAATGGGAAACCACGGAGAACCGTCTTCAGGGCTGCCTACAGTGGGATTCGAACTCACTATCCCTCGAATGCAAACTGACGGCTACGCGCTTCAAATCACGCGGCCACTTTCTCGTATGAACGATTAGATTAACCCGGTGATCTATAGGATCACCAGATCTAGTCATGGAGTCGCTGAAGATATTGATCATGTCATCCACGTCAAGGACAAACATGGATAGCTCCTTCGAAACCCAATGGATATACATAGACACTGGAGTGAAACCTTCATTGTCATTTGTAATGACGAATTCTCATATCCAGCTATCCCCATAGACAATCCAGTGCAGAATGTAGTTCCACCCACCACGCCTGCCGAGGTTGCAGCTGTTATCCGCACAATGAAAAACAGCTAAGCAACTGGACCTATTGACAACCCTGTTAAAGTTTGAAAGGAGACGGGCGATGTGGAACTGAGTTTGTCGCAAAATTCTTTATCAATTGCCCTGAAGACAATAACATGCCATCCACCTGGAGGACTAGCATCACCGTGTCAATCTGGAAAGGGAAGGGGGATGTTACTGTTGGTGCCTTCCGCCACACCATGAAAATATTCGATGGGGTGATTGATGCACGCCAAGAACCATCAGCAACAGTCTCATCAAACCAGTGTGGCTTCGTTAAAGGCTGCAGAACAATAAATGCTATCCATACTGTCTGGTTGCTGGTAGAGAGGCTCAGGAAGACGAGAGAACGATCCACATGACCATCTTAGATTTAGAAAAGGCATGTGACAGGGTCTCTCGTGAACTCGCCTGGTATTTGCTCCGTATCCATGGTGTCCTAGATAAATATGCTGGGTTCAACTCCTCTACCAAAACTCTATAAGCTTTGTCCGCTGTGCAGCTGGAGTCATAGAACCGCTTGACATTCGAGTAGAAGTTCATTAAAAAATCCGCACTGTTACCATTTCTGTTCATCCTTTGCAAGGTCAAGGTAACCACGGACCTGCAAACACCCAATCAATGGGCCCTTCTCTATGTGTATGATATGGCGGCTAGCGACTCAAGAGGCTTAATGAATTGGTTACCCAGTGGAGAACAAGGCTGGAAACATTTTGATTGCGGCTAAACCTCGTAAAACAGTGTACCTGGAGTGCGGCACCCAGACAAATAGGACAATATTGGTCGATGCCATTCCACAATCGAAAACATCTGCGTTCCCGTATCTTGGCTTCCGTATGGTAGCTGGTGGTGGTGATTATTGTTTTACGAGGAAGTACAACTAGGCAACCCTCCTCTATATAACACTAATCAGGGAGAAAAAATGGAGGGGATCCAGATTCCTTGGTTGTTCCCACTTTCAATAGCCTCTTACGTTATGTGGTAGGAGCACAGATGGTACAGATAATGAATCATTTGACTCCGTCCTCAGGGAAGATAAAGAGTTAGATTAATCGAAAGAAAAATGAGTATCCACACAAGAATAGTAAGGATCATGAATTGTGAGAAAATGGAAGATATCCTAGACCTCGAAAATATAATACTAATCAAATTATTATTATTATTATTATTAGCCTCTTATTCCAATGCACTGGGTTCGTTTTCCGGACAATTCAAAAATTTGAATTCTGGACTGAGTGTAACGGGATTCACTTGATATGAGATTATCTCAAGCTCTTAGTTACAGGAAGAAAACACACAGTGAAAAGATGACGCTACAAAGACGAACACTTGTAGCAATGGTTACAATAGTGTCGGGAAATTGATGTCGCTAATTCCAGATAGAATCCCTGCCCGAAAGCATACCAATGCTAATAATAATAGATACAGAAACACCTGAGAGAATAATATGTTATTCCTTTTCTAAAACGAAGTTCCTACAAGCAAAATAAATCTTCTATATGTCACTATTAGGTTATTATGAAATCCCTGCAATCCAGTAATATTCTGGATACCACGTACTTGCCGCGACCCACATTTTGTTGAATGACAAATTGTGAAATACTGTCATTTTTCCGATGGACTTTGAATTATTTAAATTTGGCATCCTTACATTTTTAAGTGAATCACACACGAATAAATGAATCTTACATTGTGTAGATAGAAATAAGCACGCATATGTATGGTAGTACTTGGACATTTCAACAACCTGCCTGAAATGGGAATTTGTTTGTACCTACTGTACTACAGAGGTGATGCCTCCCTCTCTCATCGCGAGCCCATCGGGATTAGAATTAATCTGTCGTCGCTCTCAAGGGATGTGGATTTTGAGTACGGATACGAGTTGTACAATTCTTTATTATTTTTTTTTAACTGGTCGTGATGTTTTCAGTACTCTCGTTTATTGAAAGCTCAGAAGAAATTCAAATATGTTGATGACCCAACGAAAATGCATAAACATGACTAAATGAACGACGAACAAAGAAAAATGACTTAAAAACAAGAAATGAATATAATGAATGACAAAATAATGAGGCACAATTGGAAAAAATGAACAAAAATAGCAAAAATGACATACGCATTTATGTAATCACGAAGCCGTGAGCATGTTTTCTAAAACTTAGCAAGTATATGAAACACAAATTAAAAAGATATACAGTACAATTGCAGCAGAAATGCTACATAGAGACGAGTGGCACTAGGAGAGACAAGAGTCGGTGCAACGCTTTTGTTGATAAAAGTAATGGATTAGATGTTAAGATTTTTTTTTTTTTTTTTACAAGTCACGCAAAACCATCTTAAGATATTTTAGTCCGGCTCCTTGTCTCAATGGTCAGCGTACGGGTCTTCAGTTCAAAGGACCGACCCTGGGTTCGATTCCCGGCCGGACCAAAGATTTTAACTGCGTATGGTTAATTTCTCTGGTTCGGGGACAGGGTGTTCGTCTTCGTCTCAATACACCTCTCGGTGCGACGTAAAACAGATCGAAAAAAAACATTATTCTGTTTGTAATTATGGGTATCTTTATCAGGCAATATATTTTTATTAAAATGAAGGCCAGGAAGAAGAAATGTTAAGGCATTGTAGGCCATCGCATTAAGTATTATCTGACTCTCTCATAATAGAGCATCCGAGGACAAGGACTGCTTCTCCAACCCCAATCCCCTTTCAAAGCTCTCTTGTACTTCAACTACGGTCGCTTCCTTCCCAATCCTACCCTTTTTTCTGTACTATCGTCGCCGAAAGACCGGTGCGACGTAAGCCAGATTTTAAAAATATCATTCTGCTTTTAATTAATATCCTTTTCAGGTATAATCTGTTGTAAAATGTCTTAATTTTCAGGTATTATCTAAATTTATTTATGCTAAATTGGTTTCGACAGACTGAAGAACCTTACTATTATAGATTAATTGGGTAGAAACGGAAAATTAATGATTTCCATTATCACAAACAATCCTTATTACGCACGGTTTTTCGATACAGTTAATATTAACAGAGAGATTTGGGTTTTGATCCCCTTAATATCGCTACGCCTACACTAATCACATAATATACACTGATGAGTCATTGCATTAAGATTACCCCGACCCGCGAATATTTAGCGCACCCGCAGCGGGCAGAAAACACGCGGCATGTTGGTAGCATGGTATACGCAAGGCAGGTCTACAAGCTTGCTGTCAGTGATGTCTCCGGCGTCAGCATGGGAAAAGAGGCCGATCTATCAGCGTTCGTTAGAGGGCAAATAATTGTAATGACACGTCACGTTGGCACCACTATTTCACAAACGACGCGGCTTGTGGTCTGCTCTCGTGCCACTGTTGTAAGCCTGTATCGCAAGTGGTGCAACGACAACGACGCGTTGTTGTGCAGAGGCTGTCGCGCATTGTTCGGAGAGCCAGTGGGGCAGAGTTCGAAAAATCGCAAACAAGTACAAAGGCGATGACCAGGCTACTGTTGATTTATCGAATACTGCTGTGCATGGGACTGCGGAGTCGACGACCCCAATGCTCACTGCACTTCGCCGAAAGCAACGCATGAGGGGGGGGGGCACAAAATCATCGCCAGTACTGAGAAGGGAGTGACAGTGGCCTTAATATTAAGATACATAGTGTGATGATGGGAAACGACGCAAAACAATTTTAGGAGTGCCAACGGAGAGCCTCGAACCCACCTGAAGCAGGAGGATGCGAGTTTTCTAAACGGACAGTCGTATCTCTTTGGTTTGGATTTCATATGAAACTATTGGTTTGGTGATTATCACAAGATTTAGAAACTTGTAAAACTGCAAACTCGCCCGGTTTTATTGTATTTTGAAAGAATCCTAAGCGTTTCCGCAGGTTTTCATATTGGAAGGAAATTCTAATAAACCACTGAATATATTCTTGTTTTTCAGGTTTAAATTTTATTCACTAACACTAGCAATTCCGCTTAATAGTAGTGAAGTTCAAACTAGGCCTACTACAGTATGTATCGTCTAAGTAAGGTGTTACTTTCATTATGGGATGTGATTTGATTGCTAAAATTTCACTACTTATTTTAATTGCACTTGGTAGTTCCTTCATGTCTAAAATAGTAAGATATTGGTCTTCCCTGCAGGCAACATTTGTTCTGCGTAAAGCGGCCTGTTTTCGCATACTCCTGTCATTTTAGCGATGCTCCATTTATTCATTAAGCATCCTCTCTGAGGTGCATGTCAAGCCTCCCCAGCCGGCACGTTTATCATTCTCGATGTTATTTGAGACTTCCTCATCCAACCCGGTTACTTTAGTGGTGGAGTGTTGAGCAGGGTAGGGCCTATGCCTCCTTGCAGTCCGCCCTCTGTTTTGCCCGGTCTTCAGCGTCCGCAGGAACAACACCTGCAGCTATCATGTCCTCTGTCCTCACACAGCTTTACAGTTCGCCCCGAAGCCGTTCGTCTGGGCTGAGCGTACACGCTCACTTTACAATTCTGTGTCAGCTCTGGCCAAGTGGCTATACCACCTCAGTTTTGCCTCTCTCATTCCGTCGGGAATCGGGGCAACTCTAAGAGTGTTCCTGATCTCTTTGTTTAGTGTGGTCTAGTTGCGCGACTCCCAGCGTCCATCTAAGCATTCGCATCGCCGTTACGTTAAGGGTCTGCTGGGATTTCTTCGTCACCGGCAATCATTCCACCCCACGAAGTATCGCTGGGAGGGACGACTGGACGGTATAACTTCGATTTGAGACACCTGGAGATCTTGCAGACACAAAGGACACTGCCCATGACCTGGCGCCACTTCTCGTGCTCGAGCGTCTACAAGTGCGGCACCGTCAGCTGTGACTGCGGCAGAATAACACCCACGGTATTCCCTGCCTGCCGTTAAGAGGCGACTAAAAGGAGCCCAGTGGTCTCTAAACTTGGGAGCGTAGGTTGGCAAACATGGGGCTCTTAGCTAAAGTCCTTGAATTGTTTCCGCTTGTGCCAGGATCCTCACTTTCATCTATCCTATCCGACCTCCCTTGGTCAACACTCGTTCTTTTCCGACCCCGAAGGTATTAGGTTTCCGAGACCTAGAGTGTGTTTTCATTTTCACGCCCTTCGTGGCCCTAGTTTAAACGTACAGATTGATCCTTATTTCCTTGCTGGAGTTCGCTGTTTGTTTGCCATGGATTTTTCCATACATTGCGATTCGTAATTGTGTTATGCAGCGGTAAATAAAAACAGCCTCGAGAATGCTCGGCACAGTAGTTCCTCGTTCATGTAGTGCATAACGTTTTTATTACGAGAACGAATCTCTAACTGGGAAGCCACTCAGTTAAAAAGAATTGCAGACTGCGCCATTCTAAACTAGCGTAATATTCCGGAAATATATATTTCCTGTGTATAAACTCGCTTACCAATCTACATCCTATGTAATCGCAAGAAAACGATTATACAGTCTGACCAGAAAAGGTGTATACGAAATTTGGCAACGTACAATCGGTAACAGCGGGGACCTAGTGAAGTAAAGCTTCAGTTGAACAATGCTTCTTGTAAAAGATGTACTGTTCGTAAATGGGGGAATTGCCAGGTGGTTGCGTCTAACTGCAATTATTATTTTTAATATTATTATTATTATTATAGTGTTGAGTATAGCACTGGTATATCTCGTAACACGAGCGGCACGCTCTCACAAAACACACTGAAGAAAATATAAATTTCCATGACAGCATCTGTATCAATTAATCACTCGATCAATGATCTGCATTTAGGGCTGTCGCCTAAGTGTCAGATTCCCTATCAATAGTTGCATTTTCTTCAGTATTTTCACCGAGCGTTTTGGCCGTGCGGTTAAGGTCGCGAAGTGATGAGCTTGTATTCGGGAGATAATGGGTTTGAACTCCACTGTCGGCAGTCCTGGAAATGGGTTTCCTTAGTTTCCCAATTACACACCAGGCAAATGCTGGAGCTGTACCTTAATTAATGCCACGACCGCTTTCTCTCCACTCCTAGCCCTTTCCTATCCCACGTCGCCATAAGCCCTATCCTTGTCGGTGTGACGTAAAGCAAATTGTGGAGAATCGGCCACCATATTTAACTGCAAGGGTCCGAGATCCTACCTGGAATCCTGGTACGCAAGCATGACGGAAGATTGCTGGACATCCCTGAGCCAGCTCGATGTTGTGGTGTGGCGGCGCGTATATGCATCCAGTCTCTCGACCCGCTCTGAAGCTATGTTGTTTCGCTCACTTGTCAGTCACTAACAAAAGTTTAGCAGAAATGACTGGTATAAGTAGCATAGTGATAACGCAGGATTTTTGCTCACCAAGCACAGTGTATTAGAAAATTGTCGCACTGTTCTTCACACGTTTCTTTCTTTTCCCAACAAAATTTAGCGGGCACTATGAACTCGGGAGGTTACTCTCTTGTGTAATTCAGTGCAGGCCATGAATATTTTATCATATTCCGAAATAGTGTTGATGAAAATTGAAAATGTATGAAGGACTGCAGATTAATAATTGTGTTTCTGTGGTGAACCTCAACTTTAACATCATTGCGTCAAAGAACTTGGAAATTTATCGATCATTTCCCTTGATAGATTATTCCAGTCCCTACTCCTTGTCCTATAAATAAATATTCGCCCCAATTCGCCGTCTTGAATTCCAGCTTTGCCTTCATATCATGATCTTTCCTATTTTTAAAAGCTCCGCTCAAACGTATTCGTCTGCTAATTTCATTCCCCGCCATCTCGAGCATCTCATCTCATCTTACTCCCGAGTCTTCCCAGCCCGAAGTTTGCAACATGTTCGCAACACTACTCCTTTGTCGGAAATCACCCAGAACAAACCGTGCTGCTTTCCTTTGCATATTTTCCAGTTTTCGTATCAAGTAGTCCTGGTGTGAAGGAGTGGTGAGGAAACAATATTGACAACTTAAGGGGTCTACGAGGTTTCGATTTCGGAGCCTCATGAGACGGGTCTGGTCGTGACATCCCTGGGAAGGGTGGTAGGAGTTCCTCACCAGGGGGGATGTCGCGACCAGACAGATTCAGGTTAGATGTAGTATATATTCAATGTAAATTTGTCATTTTGATTCTAACTTTTCTTTTAATGGTATAACGTAATAAATAAAAATTCGTTCAGTTAGTAAGTTAAGGTAGGGAAGATACATGTTGTCCTAGACTATATAATATTGTTAATGTCTAGGACAAAATAATTCATATTCAGTATAGTAACAGCCAATAATTGTAAGAGGGTATTGTAAGTCATGTATCATAATTCAAGGAATTGCAATAAACGAATGCTCTCTCCCCAGCTCCAGGCGATCCGGAATTGGGGGACGGGAGTATTCTATTCTATTCTAGTCCTGGTGTGGATCCCACACACTGGAACCACACTCTTAACTGGGTCTTATCCAGGGAGTAAAGAATACGGAGAGATGCCTTGGAGCGCTGAGAGTGAATCCCAATGACTGGTCTACACAGGGGGCGTGGTCGTAAATATGCGCGAAAACGCATGTTGTTTTTTGATAGCCGAATCTATCACAGCTCATTGAAGTGAATGCGGTGAACGCAAATTATAATTGCAGGAATTTTCAGATGCAAACACTGTACGACACGCTAAATCGTAAAAGAGAGAATAATATTTAGTTGATGTTGTAGCTCTTACAATGTCGTGTTGTGCGTACTGTTGCTCGAATCGGAAATCTAAAAATATTCCTAGAATAACATTTCACAGGTAAGATTCTAACTATGGCTTGTAATATGTAGTACAGTATATTATATTGCCTCCATTGTTATTGTACTAGTATTTCGGAGTCTCAGAAGTACCGTCGACTTTTCGTAAGAATTTTTAGGTTAGACTTCTTGTTTATTGTCAATTTTTCCCTGAGGTTTCCTGTTCATGAACAAGGGAGAGCGGAGTGGATTAAGGCCATTAGAACGGAAAATAGAATACCTTCTCCTTACACCAGAATACGTTCAGCACATTTCAAACCGGAATTGTTTGATCGGTCCATGAAGAAATTTGTTTTGAAGGAGAATGCAGTACCTACTACTTTTGAAGCATTCCCTTCTTACCTACAGAATTAGAGAACTCTAGGCCTAGAGAGTTTTTCATGTTCACACCCTTTGTGGCCCTTGTCTTCCTTTGGCCGATACCTTCATTTTTCGAAGTGTCGGATCCCTTCCATTTTTCCTCCTAATTAGTGTAAATAGGTGATGGTTGCCCAGTTGTACTTCCTCTTAAGACAGTAATCACCACCACCACCTCTAAAATGTGTATCCCCCTATGGGTGAAAACGGTATAATAAGGCCCACGGCATACCCTGCTTTTCGTAAGAGGCAACTGAAAGGAGCCCCAGGAGCTCTCAGTTTGGGAGCATGGGTTGGCAACAACGGGGCCCTTAGCTGAGTCCTGACATTGCTTCCGCTTGTGCGATCTCATGTCCGACCTCCGATGGTTAACTCTTGTTTTTCCGACCCCGAGGCTATAAGAGGATTCGAGGGCTAGGGGGTCTTTCATTTTCTCGCCCTTCATGGCCCTTGTCTTTCTTTGGCCGATATCTTCATTTCTCCCTGATTAGTGTTGTACTCCCTCTTAAAGCAATAATCGCCACCACGTGTGGTAAAAAGCCTTTAAGGAGGGGCCTTCGCAGTGTGGGTTGACATCCAAGGGACCCTTAGCTGAGTCCTGCACTGTTTCCACTTGTGTCAGGGGATGATTTCCTTGATGGTTGTTCGTCCTATTAAAACAATCACCACACCACCACCACCAACACTACCACTCAAATATATGTAGTAAGCAATGTTGCTGTGCCCAGTTCGGTGATTCATTGCGCATTCCCCTGAAGCATTCAGATTGCGGCATGTCCATATTAATAGCCTACTCATCTTTTCTGATATCTGGTGTGAAGATTTGAATCTCCTGTTTTTAAGATAATCGGTTTATAGTATCGATAGTCAACTAGCAAGAGAGTAGATTTAAGGCTGCGGGCCTTGAGAAACGCTTCCTTAGAGCTCGGTAAAAAAGCATTAATAGGTCTGTTTGCCAGAAAATTTTGTTACAGTTAATCGCCGTGTTATTTTGAAAACGATTGTACTTAATTGACCGATTCGAAGTTACTGTACTCCCGAGAAAATGTAGTTAGTTTATATCCACAACGTAAGAATTGCCATGTTTTGCTAACCACGGGGGGCGTGGCTGTTGGCTTCAAGCGATGGCCTCAAAGTGTAATGTAGCTGGCAGCTCCCTGTATTCTTTACTCCCTGGTCTTACCAGAGACTTATACGCCCTCTTCTTTACGTCTGTAGCTCATTAGTAGTAGATAACTGTCATAGCTGCAAGTGTCCCAGACTTTTACATCGCGTTTTGCGTGTTTCTAACTCTTCCTGTTAACTTTCTTGCGTCGAACGATCCGTTTTTGAAACCATAATTTATCCAAAAAAAAAAAAAAATCTACTAAATGGTATGACTAAAGCCAGTGAGCTCACTAGGGCAGTACCAGATAAGACAGGTCGAAACCTATCCTGAATTTTTTTGACACAATCGTTGTACTGTAAGAGAAGAGTGTGCGGAGAATCGGCCTCCATATTTATAACTGCATGGGTCCGAAATCCTACCTAGAATCCTGGTACGCAAGCATGACGGAAGATTGCTGGACATCCCTGAGCCAGCTCGGTGTTGTGGTGTGTGGCGGCACGCATATGCATGCAGTCTCTCGACCCGCTCTGAAGCTATATTGTTTCGCTCACTTGTCAGCCACAGAAGTTTAGCAGACATGACTGGTATAAGTAGCATGATGATCACGCAGAATTTTTGCACACCAAGCACAGTGTATTAGAACTTAATTGTCGCACTGTTCTTCACACGTTTCTTCTTTTCCCAACAAAATTTAGCGGACACTATGAAATCGGGAGGTTACTCTCTTGTGTAATTCAGTGCAGGCCATGAATATTTTATTCCGAAATCGTGTTGATGAAAACTGAAAATGTATGAAGGACTGCAGATTAATAATTGTTTCTGTGGTGAACCTCAACTGTAACATCATTGCGAGAAGTTAGAATTTCTGTTAATCGTCGGTAAAAGGCTTTCCACTGCCGGAAGAGGAATTTATCTGGCGGTTGAATTATGCCCGTGGTACCTGGAGGAATCTTAAGCAGTTCTGTTTTGCGTGGAGGGATGCCTTCAAGACAAGTTGCATAATTGTATGAGGTCCACGAATCACAAAGCAGGGCACAGTTGTCTTCAGAGAACGGGAAAACGGCATCTCTTCACCATATTTTCATTTCTGTTATCCCCATTTTTCCTCGTTTTATGGCAGTAACGACGATGTTATCTGCTTTAAACCGTTTTATTAAAACCAGAGTACGAAGGTTCCGGTCTGCTCCTCCTGTACAATAAATAATTTAGGGAAGAAAGAACCGTCCATACTGACTGTTGAGATTACGGTGTACGAATATGTGAATGATCGATTGGGCAATCGTGGGTGTGTTTTTGTTTCTCACCTCCAAAAGAGAAGTCCTTTTCGATCTCAATTCGCGTTCAAACCCGCTTTGATCAGTGATTTAAATATAGAACGGGCTGTATTGAGAAATCGCCCTTAAGCCCTCTCCAGAAATTCTTCTGCAGCCTTATTCTTGTGTTTTTCATCCGGAATATGCGAACGGGATACAGTTTTCGTAATTTTCCTCATTCTGTATTGTTTCTTGAAACGTCTGATCCAGGCATGAGAGGTGAAGTTTTTTTTTTTTTTTTTTTAAGATCACGTGCAATTTCCCAAAGCCCACAGTCGTAAATCTTCATCAATTACGTTTTCCTTCGCATTCTTGCCTCCAAAATTTTTTAATGTTTATTTTTTAAATTTTTTTTTTTTTTTTTTTTTTTTTTTTTGCTATTGGCTTTACGTCGCACCGACACAGATATGTCTTGTGGCGACGAATTGGACAGGAAAGGGCTAGGACTGGGAAGGAAGCGGCCGTGGTCTTAAGGTACAGCCCCAGCATTTGCCTGGTGTGAAAATGGGAAACCACGGAAAACCATCTGCAGGGCTGCCGACAGTGGGGTTCGAACCTACTATCTCCCGAATGCTGGATACTGGCCGCACTAAGCGACTACAGCTATCGAGCTCGGTCCTCCTGAAAACGGGAATAGAGTTTTTCATACGTATTGTGGTAAATGTTCTATCGGACTTGTCGACATAACTGTATTTTCCAGCTGCTTCTTCCATAAGTAAAGATACCGTTCCGATTTCATTCAAGTATTTGCGGACGTGTGAACGTGATGATAGCGTTTTACCACTTTCATTAAGCCAGAATTTTACAGCCCTCCTCTCGTACTCCACATTGTTTTCCCGCACACTTTTTTTCTGGACTACCGAGCTCGATAGCTGCACTCGCTTAAGCGCGGCCAGTATCCAGTATTCGGGATATAGTAGGTTCGAACCCCACTGTCGGCAGCCCTGAAAATGGTTTTCCGTGGTTTCCCATTTTCACACCAGGCAAATGCTGGGGTTGTACTTTAATTAAGGCCACGGCCGCTTCCTTCCCACTCCTAGCCCTTTCCTGTCCCATCGTCGCCGTAAGACCTATCTGTGTCGGTGCGACGTAAAGCAAGTAGCAAAAATTTTTCTGGACTATGAACGTAATTAGAAGTGGACGATTTGCATGGCGACGGACTCGTAGCATTACTAGATTTTGGGCAGTCATGTTCTAGTTTCTAACTCGGACCTCCGATCTTCGCTTACGATCGGCAAACGCTTTTGACAAACGGAATCACTTGGAGTCACTTTCACTGTACCCACTGTGTACATCAAGAGACACCTCAGTACGTTTCCGTCAAATCAATCAGATATTGCCCCATTTCCTTTTCTTTCATCCCCTGTGGGTGGGGGACGCAGATGAAGCATACACGCACGGTAGCCCCTGCCTGTCGTAAGAGGCGACTGAAAAGGACGACCAAGGGATGATCAAATTAGAACCATGATACTACTTGTAATTAGTACCACCACGCATGGAACACCATGGGTCGCTTTTACTTGCGCGTAGTACCTTTTTTTTTTTGCTAGGGGCTTCACGTCGCTCCGACACAGATAGGTCTTATGGCGACGATGGGATAGGAAAGGCCTAGGAGTTGGAAGGAAGCGGCCGTGGCCTTAATTAAGGTGCAGCCCCAGCATTTGCCTGGTGTGAAAATGGGAAACCACGGAAAAGCATCTTCAGGGCTGCCGATAGTGGGATTCGAACCTACTATCTCCTGGATGCAAGCTCACAGCCGAGCGCCTCTACGCGCACGGCCAACTCGCCCGGTACACGCGTAGTACCACTATGTTAGATCCACAATAGGGTTGTAATTAGTTTCTGCAGTGTGTGCTCAGGATGCATTTTACAGTACCTGTAATTCGTACCACTATGTTAGCGACACCATGGTTCTGCCTTGCCTACGATTACCCACTATGGAAGGAACACCACGGGATAGTCAGAGTCCCTGTGGTTAGTCCACTTAATGTGAACAACGCCATAGGTTTGCATTGCTTGTAAATAGCGACCCAATGTGCGAAACACCGTAGGTCTTATTGTTTTACCTTCATATCCATTCATTCTTCGTCTTCACGTTTTTTTTATTCTGGTCAGTGGAGGATTATGAATTTTTAATTGCCCTTCCATTTCGTGTCATTAGGAGCCTATGACCTAGATGTTAGGCCCCTTTAAAAAACAAGCATCATCATCATCAACCTTTTCTTTCGAGCTAATTTCTCCGGAAAACATAAACTTTTCGCGTAAATAACTCATTACAAACTCCGCTACATTAATAGGATTTAAAACGTCATCCTCCGAAGAATTCATTTTCACTGTCTTGCTTTCTTTAAAACAGCTGTTATGTTATTGCTGTATGCAGTGAAATACCCCACAGCTGACTAGTGCGTGCGGCTCTGCCTATCACTGGTCTTGCGTACCTGGCACGTCAGGGCTGTCTACTTCAACATGTACGATACTCGCGCTACTTTCCATCGATCTATAATATAAGAGATTCGCCACGTGATTTCGGAGACGTGCAGTTACATCTGGAGGCTGATTTTCCGCATGCTGTCCTCTTGTGTGTACAACGATTGTGTAAAAAAAAAAAAAAAAAAAAAAAAAAAAAAAAAAAAAAAAAAAAAAAAAAAAAGTCAGGATAGGTTTCGACCTGTCTTACCTGTTGCATCCCTTGTCAGCACCAAATGTGAAAGGGTTAGATTATTGATGTCCGTGAAATCGTAAATACATTTGCATCCCTGAAAGCGTCCGGCTCCATGGCTAAATGATTACCGTGCTGGCTTTTTGTCCAGAGGGTCCCGGGTTCGATTCCCGGCAGGGTCTGGGAGTTTAATCTTCGTTGGTTAATTCCAATGGCTCGGGGCTGGGTGTGTGTGGTGTCATCATTAGAATTCATTATGGATATGTCCGCAGACGCGCAGGCCGGCTATACGGCGTCAACTCGGAAGACCTGCACCAGACCTCTTCGGAGGCCACACGCCATTATTATCCCTGAAAGCACGCTGTTTTGTCTAGTTCCATTAGACTCTAGTATGAGTACAGTAGGTTTTAAAATATAGAAACAAGATATAAAAGTATTTCAAACTTTACATATTATTTCATTTTTAAAATAGCGCAATGTTTTGTAATCCTACGGTGTTTTTATATATATTAAAATTATATAGATTTGATACTGCTATATCTCTGAGGGGGCCCAATTTTGCTGTCTACAGGCAGATCCGTATTATATTCGTTATGCCTAATCTTTCAGAAACGTCGAGTTGCTGTGTCGAAATCGATTTGGGAGGAAACGAGCCGTCACAGATAGCTAGCAGGCGGGGTTAGTGCTAGAGAAAACTCTGCGATCGCCGAGGAAACGTCAGCGACGTATTGCTTAAGAATAGAGTATGAAAAGCACGTCTGTGCAGATACTAATCCATGAACTGGCATGTACGAAGATCCGCGCCAGTATCGGGTTTTCAGATGAGCGATACACGGTTAAACAAATTTACAACATTTCCGGGATTTGACGACATACTACAGTAAAATGAAAGTACGGCCCTTGCTCCCGCAAAAAAAAAAAAAAAAAAAAAAAGTTTCTGTGTACTGTATCGTCTCCGATAATAGCGTAATTAGTCCCTACTTTATCGAGGATGATCAATTAAATCAACCTACTGTCACTAGAGATATATACAGATAATTGGTTGTATGAAGGTTTGTTTATTACAACTTCATTATACTTGTAGACTATAATTTTTCACTAACTTACACTATAAGGTAAAACAGTAATGTTTTGCATTTCGGTGTACATCTTTTCCAGTCATGCTGTAGATCTGACAAAAATACTCAAATACAGAATTTGCATTGACTGTTCTCGATCCTAGATACTGAAATGAGTTGAAAGCTCAAATACTCGTGTTTTCGTCCCAATGTTCTATGCCCGACATTCAAGTATACACTCGTTTTTTTTACGCCGTTCTAGAAATTCTAAGATCATTTTACCACCTGTAGGGCGTAGGTTCGATTGCCCGTCAGGAAATTGAAGAAAAATAGAAACGAGATTTCCGCTTCTGGGTAAACCATGGCTCTCAGTTCACTCAGCCTACACACACACACAAGAAAAAATGGAGTACATGTTGATTCCTGGGAGCAAAGTCGGCCGGGCATAGAGCTGTTATAGTGCAAGCCTTTACCTTCCACTCCTCCATGGCCTGTACGGAACTGGCTTTGATTTACTATTTACCACCTGAAAGTCCCCATCCTGGCCAAGTCCTTCGTTTACCACAACTTCCCCATTAAAAACCCACGTACTGTCATGGTGCTGTGACGAGCGTCTTTATTTCACAAGACACGTTTGCTACTCATTAGTGATGAAATTGCATTTTGGTTGGTTCAGATAAATGTTGCCAAGTTTGGGCTGGGAAGACTTGGGAGAAGGGAGACGAGCTGCTTGACTAAGTGGTATGTTCCGAGCTGTCAGTGGAGAGATGGCGTGGAATGACATCAGTAGACGAATATGTTTGAGTGATGTCTTTAAAAGTAGGAAAGATAACAATATGAAGATAAAGGTGGAATTCAAGAGGACAAATTGTGGCAAATATTCGTTTATAGGTAGGGGAGTTAGGGATTGGAATAACTTACCTAGGGAGATGTTCAATAAATCTACAATTTCTTCGCGATCATTTAACAAAAGGCTAGGAAAACAGATAGGGAATCTGCCACTTGAGCGACTGTCCTAAATGCAGATCAGTATTGACTGACTGACTGGTATATGGACTTTAGTCCTTCCTATGAGATGGTGCAATGTAAGTGATAATAGACAGTACATTACAGTTATGCGCCATGTTGTACTTGTTTACCAGTAATTTGAAGCCTGTAGGAATGCCACGTCAGGTGAAAATCAGTCGTAAATTCAACTTAATTGAAAAATGTTTGTATACGAGAGTACAATGCGTCGTTATGAGAAATTACGCTGTCGAAGCGCAGTGCTTCTGTTGCGCTGATAGTATGCCGAGATAATATGAAAGACTATGTGGAATGGATGGTGTTCTGGGCATCGAAAACCGTCAAAAATGCTTGAGAAGATCATCCTCCCGCGGCGTCTCTTAAAATTGTAAAATTAGTTGGTCGGGTGTAAAACGAATGACTGTCGTCCACCGAAGAGACTTGTCATTAGGATCGCATTTGTGCGTTTAGTACATTGTCTGTAGCAACAATCCATCGCCGTCTGTTACACAGAATTGCTATGTTGTGTCTTTTCTCCAAAGACAGTGGTGGGTCGAACCGTGTGACTGGAAGGGAAAATTGTAGAATATGGTGCTTTACAGTAATTATCGCTTTTGTGTATGCGAGCAAGAGCGGATCCTTGTCAGGTCACGATCTGGCGAATTGCGTTAGGATCGTATTTGCAATAGGCGTTATATGCCAATGCACAGTATTGTTTGGGGTGCTATTGTGTTTGAACAATAATAGGTTTGCAAGGTCTGTGGATTCTCATTTAATTTCCCTTTCTTTTAACGATATTCTCATTCTTCGAAGGGTCGAACCCCTTACATCCCCCCCCCGATTTGTGCGCCTAGTTGTGCTCCCCCAAAAACAGTAACAATCGTCGCTACTGGGTATAGCATTACCTCGAAGTGTGTATCTGTTGCAGCATTACGACTGTTTAATTTAGGTGCAGTGCCTTTCTGAAATCAATAGACATTCATCGACACTGTTTCTATAGATTTATTCAAGCCGCTTGTTCCCGCTCCAGATTTGTGGCCACTTGAGGTTGTTCGGGACATAGTAAAACGACGGTTGCAGCGTTGCTGCCGTTAGCCAGCAAATGCTCAGAGACTTGAATGACGAACGAATGATGCATCGATGGCTATTTCTTGTGATGCAGTTGGTTTGATTCCCTGCGATAATGACGGGTGGTACAATTCAGAGATGAGCAGAGCTTTTTATTCATTTATTCTACATATTATGTAAAAAAAAATCAATAGACTACCGTTACTCCGTCATGGTTTAACGTTGTTGTTCAATAAGGTGATTCAAAACTTGGGCATCGAACGTGAGTATCAGGCTGCATCCATATCCAGACGGAGGAAGAGAGTTTCAAATATTCAGTGTCTTAGTTACAGTTATTTCTTATTCTGTTTACGCTTTTATGGCGAATGGCGAGTAGTAGTCAGAATGATAACTATTATCACCGCAGTCCTATCTGCCCTGGATAGATCGTTGGGCAGTAATATCTGCCGTTGATGCCACAAGGAGAATAGAAACGCTGGCCCATGTCCTCGTGACGATGTACTGAGGAACTACTAACAGCATCAAATACCATCTTGGGTTCACAGTATATCAACAGATTGTAGCACTAGATGAATATATATATATGCTTGATGAATGATCGATCGAACGATCAGGTTTTTTTTTTTTTTTTTTGCTTTACGTCGCACCAACACAGATAGGTCTTATGGCGACGATGGGACAGGGAAGGGCTAGGAGTGGGAAGGAAGCGGCCGTGGCCTTAATTAAGGTACAGCCCCAGCATTTGCCTGGTGTGAAAATGGGAAACCACGGAAAACCATTTTCAGGGCTGCCGACAGTGGGATTCGAACCTACTATCTCCCGAATACTGGATACTGGCCGCACTTAAGCGACTGCAGCTATCGAGCTCGGTGATCAGGTTTAGACATCTTAGTAGGGTTATTCGGAAGAAATGGAAGACGCTATGAATATAGCATCTACATTTTGCTAATCCTCTCGTGAAAACTGCGGTATCAGAAGATTGAAATAATACAGTAGGTTTTTACGAAGTTCTGGAAGCAGTTTGGGGAGATGTTTTTTTAAGACGAAATGCAACTCCCTTAATAATCCAGATTAAAAATGGAAGAGATCCGACCCTTCGATGAGTTAGGTTATTATCGGTGAAAGAAAGGAAAGTCCACGAAGGACATTATATATATATAAGAAAAACACCCTAGGCTTCGAAAACCTGCTGGCGTCTGGTTGGGATGAAACGAGAGCTGACAGATGGATGGGAAAGATACGTGAGCCTAGCGTAAGTGAACTGCCAGACTCGGTTTGGGGACTAGTGGTCGCCAACCTACACTCTACAGTTAGCAGCATCTTACAGTCGTCTGGATGTATTTCACTCCCCCACCCACAGGGGTTGAAAGCAGTTCGACTTTCCGAAAAGTAAATACTGGACTTGGAAGCAGCCATTCGCTGTGCATTGCGAATTTTAGAGCTCTTCACTTTAGCCAGTAATAATGCTTTTGATGAGTATTACAGTATTCGAAGCATACATTTCGTTCTGTTTCCGACTTAACGGGTTCGATCCCGCGTGGGGTCTGTGGTATTTGAGGGTATTCAAATGCGGCGTCTTCGTGCCGCAGGCTTCCGGTCTGCCTATTGTATTGTGTTAACAGATCTAACCGTTTCAATACCTTGGGTGTAATATAATTAACTATTTACAATATCCACGGATAACCATACGGATATGGAGAGGATGCGATAATATGTTGTACATCCGCACAGGGCTCTACTCATCTCATGATTTTCCCATTAGGTTAATCACAAATAGACATATTTTCACTTGTTCCGTAAAGAAAAGTGAAAAATGATTCCCAGCACTAAATTATTACTTCGTAACTCATCTTTTGAGTACTATTAACTCTTTGACATTAGCGTATTCTGCCACCGCAGTTCAAACTCCCTTAGATTTTCAGGGCCAATAACTACATTATACTAACCTCTAAAACAAGAAATATGAACGTTTTTGGGACTTACGTACGCTGTAGTACCAATGTGAGTTGAGAAGACTCAACCCGCCCAGCTAAACCAATAATTTGAAAGATGCAAGTTTGTTCTGCTCTACTGTGCACGCAGACTGAACAGCGAGGAATGCACATTATCAGAAAACCATATTGTATGTACCAAGCTTCAACAGCGTTATTGCAGCTATGATATGCGTCACAGAGTTGTGGATAGTTATCTAAAATAAATTCATTAACACACTTCCTCAGTGCTTCAAAGTTTCAGTGAACATTAACGTCTTGATAGGATTTATGAGATTTAAATATATCTCGATGTCCTGACGCAAAAGACACAGTCTGAATTTCATTCGCATTAAGAAAGTTAACAAACGTGAAGACGATGCTGGAGAAGGAAACTAAATTTTATGGAATAACTTCCGTCGTTAGCTGAAACTTTCGTGAAATAAGACATTTACATTCTTAATGTCTAGAAAGGTATGATATCGTGTAAACTAAGTGCAGCCGTCAGTTCACCGCTATACCCGTGATGATAATTACTGTTTCAAGGGGCAACCCATCAGCATTATCAGCACCCTTTAATACGAACCATAGAAGAGGAGTTCTGACCCTTCGAAGAATGAAGGTATTGGCTCAAAATAGGAAAATGTCTGAAAGGCGTGAAAACATGCCCCTTGGTGCAATAAGCCACCATAAATTCCAATTTCAACTGCAGTGATTAGGATGTAGTAATTCGTCACTAGCTTCGGTATCATACATTCAAAATATACGTATTTGGTGAGATGTATAGAGTTCTGTAATAAGTAGCGGAAATCTCCATGATATGCTTTAATTGGCAGGTAAAAAGAAAACTTCGACCGTCTGTAAATTCCCAGAAATGCACGGTTGACCAGTACTTGCAACAAATATGTTGCTCGGGAGCCTTGTGACACCTGGACCTTATTGGATTGTTTTGTATTGTTAGCGATGATAAATAGATCAGAACTACTTTCGACAATTCTCTGTCGTGTACTGCAAGTAACAGTCTGCTTCAAACAAATAAGATAGGTGAGAGAAACCTCGCTATTTGAGTGGTACAGGATTAGTATTCACATGTGTTTGGTAAATACCCCTGTTATGGAAAGAGAACGTTGAATCTCTCTGAATTCAGTTTGGTTTTAATGCACACAGATTCATTGAAGTTAGAATCTGAACACACTACTGACCCTTCGAAGAATGAAAGAAGGATGGTAATTAGTTGAAACATGCAGGATATGTGAAGTTGTATGATATGCGAATGATTCGGATTGGATAGCATGTCTTAACAACACCATCTGAACTCGAGTTTTTGAATAGAGGTCTGTTCTGAAGAGACACGAGTAGTGCATTGCGGACGGCAAGCTGTAGATTTGTCTCCAGTGCTCACTGCCCATCAGCGGCAAAGGGCGTAATATCGGCGAACGATGGAGTAAAGAGAAAGTATGAGTGGTCAGTATGAAGACAAATGTTTGTATCACGACGCTGGTGCGATGTTGGTGATTATTGTTAAAAGGGGAAGAGCTACTGAAAATACTCTTATGCTAGCGTCGCAAGTGTGAGGCAGTGCTGAAAGTGCACCCGTCTCCCCGACGGTATTGCGATTGTGAGGCTTTACGGAGTCTTTTATTGACCTTTTTTCTGCTGAAACCTTCATTCTTCTACGGGTCGGATATCTTCCTTCCTGCCCTCCGATTTCTGTTTTGAGAGATGGTTTCTTAGTTGTATAGTTACTCAAAAAGAATTAGCGCAAAGTATACCTCCGAGGAACTTATACAATACCGCACATTTTTCTCGAACGGCTGTACATCCTCTGTAAAAAAAAAAAAAAAAAATTAAAAAAAAATAAAATAAAAAAAAAACACCACCACAGGTCACCGCATCCATAATTCGTTATTGGTCCACGAAGAGTGACGGCACTTCCCCGTGGTCTTGGTGAATCGTTCAACGCCATAGCAAGTGTGAACTCTGTGGTGGAGCAATGCTACTAGTGTGACATTGTCTCAGCACCACTCGACGTAGTTTGCTTCAGAGAGGACTTGCTGCAAATCTTGTTACATAAAGAGGCGGCCAAAAGGGGCACCAGAGGCTTATAACTTGGGAGCGTGGATCGGCGACCATGGGGCAGTTAGATGAGTCCTGACTGTTTCCGCTTGCTTGTGCCGGACTCCTCACCTTCTTCTGTTCTGTCCGACCACCCTTGGTCGACTCGTGTTCGTTTCCGATCCCGACGGTGTTAGGTCGCGACGCCTGGGGATTTTTCATTTTCGCGCCCTTCGTGGTCCATCTCTTTCTTTGACCAGTACCTTCATTTTTCTAAGTGTCGGACCCCTTCCATTTTTTTCCCCTCTGATTAATGTTAGTAAAGGATGGTTGCCTAGTTGAACTTCTCTTAAAACTATCATCATACCTCTTGTTACATATATACCGGTACTTTACCTTTGTGCCATGACGGGAAACATCGTTGCTGAATCGTGACTGCAGTCGAGATCTGCTGATTGGTGATGTGTATTTTTGGGGCGAGTACCAATTTAACTTGAAACACGACGACTCTATAATTTACCTCACGACATGTTGCCACGATGTTGGAGTTCCGATCCCGGCACAGTCCGGGAGTATTTGAGGAAACCATGCAGAACAAGATTCCGGCACCTCGGTGCCAGACCCTTTCACAAACAGTACTCCAGAGTGCAGTGTCTCTGCAAGTTGTTTCTCCTTATCCATACACAAACCACAGAATGCAATGTGTCTTAAACGTGTTTCTAGAAGAAGTATCGTCCGTACGTATTTGGCTACATTTTCGAGACAGCGATCTCAAATCTCTCTGCCCCAGGGGCTCTGAACTTTGGAGCGTGGGTTGGCGACCACGGGGCCCTTAGCTGGGTCCTGGCATTGCTTCCACTTACTTGTGCCAGGCTCCTCACATTCATCTATCCTATCCGACCTCTCTTGGTCAACTCTTGTTCTTTTCCGACCCCGACGCTATTAGGTTTGCGAGGGCTAGGGAGTCTTTCATTTTCACGCCCTTCATGGCCCTTGTCTTCCTTTGGCCGATATCTTCATTTTTCGAAGTTTCGGACCCCTTCCATATTTTCCCTCTGATTCGTGTTATATAGAGGATGGTTGCCTAGTTGTACTTCCTCTTAAAACAATAATCACCACCACCACCACCTCAAATCTCTTTCCACATACATGGTTCGATCACAAACCACTGCGACAGGCTGACATGAAGTCTAATGAAATGCTAGAGTAGAACATGATTTCACATCCAGGAGCAGTAGGCGCAACCCTAGGCCCAAATAACAGAAGCGTTATAAGTAGGAAAATCGCAGGTTGTCGAACAGCACACAAAAACTCACCCGAGTCCAGAGATCTTTCCAGCGCATGTAGGCCTAATAACCAACTTAGCGCATGAGGTACTTTACTGTTATGATCAGAGTTAGAAGTAATCAGATTACTTGTAACGATTACATTCTTATTAATTTTTTGCTTGTAATCGTTGCTTTTTACAAAAAGTAATTTTTACTTGATAATTTACTTCTTGAAATAGAATTGTAATCAATCAATCACTACTGATGTGCATGTAGGGCAGTCGCCCAGGTGGCAGATTCCTTATCTGTTGTTTTCCTGGCCTGTGATTAAAATATTTCAAAGAAATTGGAAATTTATTGAACATCTCCCTTGATAAGTTATTACAATCCCTAACTCCCCTTCCTATAAACGAGTATGTGTCCCAATTTGTCCTCTTGAATTCTAGCTTTATCTTCTTGTTTCCGAATTTGGCCGCCTATGGAGCGCATTGAACTTAAGGCTTCTCCTCCTCCTCGCAGAATCTGTTCATCCTTTCACTTCTGATCTTCCTTTCTTTCTCAGATATGACCAATTTGGGTCTACATTTTGGTGGTTTATCCTGGAATGTTTTGATGCTGTCCACTCGGCTTGTAAATTCTTTTCTGTTGTGAATCATATCTATTGTAAGTCCACTTTCTGTTGCATCCCTTTTTACCTCTTATACCCACTTCGTCGAAGCTTTCAGTCCAGTGATGTACCTGAATATTTTCTTAGCCGTTTCCCATCCATGCTTCCTAGATGCCCATAGAATTTTAGCCTTCGCTTTCGCATGGTGACAGTGTTTTTTTTCGTTGTATGTGTAGAGATCATTTTTTCTATTCCTCCACTCCTCATCAGCATTTTTCTGTGGTCCTAAAATTTTCCTTAAGATTCTCCTCTCCTTTTTTCGAGATCTTGAAGCTCGCCAGGCTCTCTGACGCGTAGACACACTCTGGCTTTACCATTGTGCTGTAGTGTCCAAGTTTCGCCTTATAAGATAATGCTCTTTTGTTGTATCTGTTCTGGGTTAATCTGTAAGCTAATTTTAGTTTTCTAATTCTTCCCCTATTCACCTCTTTATTCAATCCGTTAGGTTCTATCTATTCCACTAGATATTTAAATTTCTCATCTCTTTTTACAGTTCCATGCTTCACTTCTAAGTGTGTCTCCCCTTGTTGTCCATATTCCATTTATTCCGTCTTCTCATATGAGACTTTGAAACCCGTTTTGTCAGCGATCTCATGTAGATTATTCAGCATGATTTGGGCGTTTTCTCGGTTGTGAACCAAGAGGGCAAGGAAATTGCCCAGAACAAATCGAGCTGATTTTTATATTTATTATTATTCAAGTAATCCTGGTGAGGGTCCCATACGCTGGAACCATACTCTAGTTGGGGTCTTACCAGAGACTTATATGGCCTCTCCTTTACATCCTTGATACAACCCCTAAATACCCTCATAACCATGTGCAGAGATCTGTACCCTTTATTTACAATCATAATCATTACTTTCTAATAACTGATATACATCCCATGGAAGCAGATACGGGGAAAATATTAATGATAATGGAGATAGCTTATTTCTGTTTTACTACAGCAGAACCAGTAGCAACACCGGTGCTTGATGAGCAGTGACGGCTCGTGACAAAATTTTCAGGGTGTTCACAATATTTTTGTTCACATCTCAAATGTACCGAAGTATAACGCAAATCAGTAAAAAGTAACATACATCATTTCACTAAAATTTCTTTGTACGGTTACTTTTACACTCATATCATAGAACCCTCATAACAGACGATCCAGTTTATCTGGGACTGATCTGAGAGTGTACAACACTAAAATTACTACTATGTTTTCATTCCGTACCCTGGTAGGGCAAGGCGATCCTCCTGAAGGGTAACGTCTTTTGTCAGGCCTGGAGATGTATTGCGGTGAAGATGAGAGGGGAGTGGCCATGGCCTATAAAAGGAACTTCGTGAGGAGAATGGAAAACCATTCTCAGGACATCCGACGGTGGAACCAACCCATCGCCTCCCGAATACAGAGCTGAAAAGCTCGAGTCTCTGTTTCGGATTCTACTCAAGGCCTCGTTGCTATTATCACGATATCAGTAGACTCGGACTGATTATTCCATTTTTAATGCTACGTGAAACAATTGCCATCGTTAGTCGAATCAGAGCCTACTGGAAATAAAGCCGATATATCTGTATCCTTATTGCCAGGCTATTCAACTAAAAACATGTGAAGCTCGTTCATATTATAGAGAAGGTAAAAGAACACTCGCTTGACAGAATTTGAAGATAAAATTAATGACCTCATTTGTTTATATAACAATGTTTATAAACGGTTTAGAAAGAAAAGGCTAGATTAATAACGTCGAATGCTTTTAAAATATACAAAACTCGAAACAGAGTGCGGGAGATGAAATCATACACAGAAATGACGAGCTCTTGCTAGAGACATAAATGCCATTTAACTGATATACACTATATTCAACAAGAGGAGACGATGGTACTTTCGCGACTGTCTTGGTATCATCTTCAGATCCGAATTCGTATACTGTAAAATAACTCCTCAAAGTACTATTAGGGGTAGATTTACGAATCTGTACTGTTGTGTAGATTTTAAGCCCTCGTCGTTACCGAAGTGCCATTAAACTATCGTATATTTTTCTTAAGTGATTTAATAATCCGGAGATATCAGATTGGTTTAATGAAACAAGAGTTTTGACTTGACTCTTGTCTTTTTGTTTATATTGTAAATTGTGTTCGAACGCTGGAAAACTTATCTCACATCTTTTGTATATTTCCTCTCATTCGTGTTTCTTCATTTGTTACTTATACACTGGTCTAAAGTAGACGTTATTAATTTTGTTTTATTTAATGATTTTTTCACTGAATACATAACGGACCGTATTAATTTTGTTTTATTTCTGTCTATAAAAAATGCTATTTGTTCGGGGCGTCAACTCATGTGGATCTTTCGCCCCTACTGGCACCATATTGTATGAACCTGCGTTTAATTGGAATGGCGTTGTGGAATGTTGTGTGTGAGGAAAGGAAGATTAAGGGCATCACAAACACCCAGTCCCCAGGCCAGGGATATTAATCATTACAATTAAAAACCCCTGACCCGGCCGGGAATCGAACCGGGGGCCGCCGGCTGACAGGCGGACGCGTTGCCCCTCACACCGCGGGGCCGAACTTATTTCTGTCTAACAAATGTTCTTTTACACTGGTTAAATTGATGAACCTCCCAAAATTCATTTGGGAATTCATATCAAAATTGGCCAGTAGTAAAGCCGAAGTTACTCTGATTTAGACGTTGGTGACCTTAATAATTTATCGGTATTAGAAGCAAAATAATAAGGACCATTATTGAACCGAGTTGACTGGCAGATTTACTGCCCCCCCCCCTCTCTCTCTCTCTCTCTCTCTCTCTCTCTCTCTCTCTCTCTCTCTCTCTCTCTCTCTCTTCGGAATCCATCGTCACCATAATCCCGCTGTTCTAGGAGAATTTCAGCTCGATTTCCCGTATCGTATAGAGTTCATGTTTATTACATGCGTAGAAACATGCTTATTTATGAACATGATGGCCATATTTGCAAGTAAGCATTAAAGTTAAGCCGAGTGACATAACTGGTTTCTCACCAGAGCGACTGCGGTTGGAGTCCGGACAATGCATGTTAGATTTTTGCAATGAAATGTCACGTCGTTCCACGTAAAATTTGGAGGTATCTTAGTTATGATTACTGTATAAACAGTTGCGTAAAACTGTTCTTTCTTACTCAAACCTTCCTCATAAAACAGTTGCCATGATCATTGAATGTCTCCATTTGTAATGCTATGGTATTCAGAAATTGGGATAGTTGGCCATTGTTTTAAAGAAAAAAACCCATCTAGGATGAAGAAAATAATACATGACTCTTCGGATATTGTTTCGATAGAACTCGATAGCTACAGTCGCTTAAGTGCGACCAGTATCCAGTATTCGGGAGATAGTAGGTTCGAACCCCACTGTCGGTAGCCCTGAAAATGGTTTTCCGTGGTTTCCCATTTTCACACCAGGCAAATGCAGGGCTGTACCTTAATTAAGGCCACGGCCGCTTCCTTCCCACTCCTAGCCCTTTCCTGTCCCATCGTCGCCGTAAGACCTATCTGTGTCGGTGCGATGTGCTATTACTATACTACTCACTGACCGAAATTTAAATACCTCATTCTTCGATCCTGCAGGTGGGGGTGATCCCATTCTCTATCAACACCTCTTTTGATGTTTCGGACACCCCGAAGTCTATATTTTAATTCTTCCAGGATTTGGTATGGCCTCTCATATTATTAGCCAAGAAAGAGGGGAAAAAGGAAGCATTTGGTACTTTAAGAATGCAATAATAGCAATTGGTCTTCTCGGATTCGTCGTATGGGCACACCATATATTCACTGTAGGAATAGACGTAGACACACGGGCCTATTTCACATCCGCCACTATAATCATTAAAAACAACTAGCAAAAAAAAAAAAAAAATTCTTTCTTTTAAAAACATCATCAAATGTACTTCTTCAGGATGGTCACCTTTGGTGCGATTGTTGTTCGTACTTCTTCCTGTAGCTTAATATTACATTCTGGTAGTAGTGTTCTTTTTAAATTCTTTAGAATCCCATTAGGCTTCGATTTTGCTGAAAGTCACTGACCATGAGATTTAGCATCCTTGTTTTTATCGACTGAAAATGTTGTCAGTAAATCGTTATTAAAATGAGTTGTCAGGCGGGGGATGTACCGAAACCAGAAAATTTTGCCAAATCTCCCCTTCCTGGAAACTCACGTCATTCCTATATGACTGGTATCAACATTAGGTGCGTGAAGTTTATCTGCAACTCGGCAGGCTGCACTTTTATGTTGTTTTGACGGTATAGTGTCGTCTGCTGAAGATGAAAGGGGTTCAGTCCACACAGTGACCAAATGCATGGGTGTCTGAAATTCAGCCCGCCTGCGGAAATTAGAGTTGGGCCCCCTCAAAGAAATTGTATAAAACTCTTCAATAACACACACAAATTTGACTGCAGCAAATAACAAACAAAACCTTAATGCTAACAACTATATTCCTTGAATATGGTGCAGTATGTGCAAACCAACTGTAATATTATTAAACTAATTCATACATTTTATTTTAAAAATGGAATACAGTGGAACCTCAATATCTCGAATCACCTCGGGAGCTAAATGTTATTTCGAGTTATCGAAATTCTGAGATATAGAGAATACCGTTTTTGAGCATATATAGCGCATATATACTGAATACAGTTTTTTTTTACAGTACGGAATTTAAAAATATACTAACAAACTCATATTTTACGGCATCGCTTTAATTATAATCCTTATTAAAGTTTCAGAAGGTAGAGAACAGTACATACAGCAGTGAAACAAGAAACTTACCTCCGATAACACCTTTGGAAAAAAATTCGTTAGTCTCTTCTGTTTTTTCACTGCTAACCTTCTTTTCCTCCATATACTTTTCAATATCATTTATTGCTGTGAGAAACACTGTAATTTATATTCTACTGACTCTGTATGTAGGTTCGAAACACGCAGCCAAGATTCGTAAGTGGAGCTTCTCATCCACGACTTCCGGGGTTACTTTCGTACGTGACCGGTAATGAATTCACACCCGAAAAACAACGAGGCGCTTCGACGATTTTCCGGTTCCCGTCATATTAGCTCCCAGCATCATTGTAACCCTTTCTTTACTTGTTAGCTGTTCCTCACAAACTACAAATACTGTATTGCACAGTCAGTGTTCTACAAAATTCGAGTTACAGAGTATTTTTTGCTTCAAGGGAAGAAACGTTTGCTTCGAGAAATTCGTGTAACCGAATTTCGAGTAATAGAGAAATAAATATACGTCAAGAATAGGACAAACGGCCGGGAATTGGAAGGTACTTGGTGATATCGAGGTTCAACTGTATCTTGTACGGATTGAAATAAAACATCCAACTTATGCCCGGCTCCATGGCTAAATAGTTAGCGTGCTGGCCTTTGGTCACAAGGGTCCCTTTGCCGGGCTGAGTGGCTCAGACGGTTGAGGCGCTGGCCTTCTGACCCCAACTTGGCAGGTTCGATCCTGGCTTAGTCCGGTGGTATTTGAAGGTGCTCAAATACGACAGCCTCCTGTCGGTAGATTTACTGGCGGGACTAAATTCCGGCACCTCGGCGTCTCCGAAAACCGTAAAAGTAGTTAGTGGGACGTAAAGCAAAATAGCATCATTATTATTATTATACAAGGGTCCCGGATTCGATTCCCGGAAGGGTCGGGAATTTTAACCAACATTGGTTACTTTCGCTGGCATGGGGCTGGGTGTATGTGTCGTCATCATCATTTCATTCTCAGCACGACGCGCAGGTCGCCTACGGGCGTCAAATCAAAAGACCTGTACTTGGCGAGCCGAACATGTCCTCGGACACTCTCGGCACTAAAAGCCATTCACCATTTCATTATTTTTTTCATCCAACTTTTATCTTTCGTTTTCATATTTTTTAAATTTTACTGCACTCACATCAAAGTCTAATGAAATCGGGCCATGCGGCGTGCTTTCTGGGATACTAAATTATTGAGACTTGACTGGCATCATTGGACCTTGTCCTTTCGATGCTGAAGAGGCCGGTTTCAGTGAGCCGGTCTTGGGTCATATCATTTCATAGTTCTTTCCAAGTTCTAGTTGGAAAATGATTGTTTGGCGAAAGAAACAATAACAAGGAAAGTTGGAAACTATTAAGTCTGGGACACTTGCAGCTATGATTGATTTATCTACTACTAAATAGCTGTGATTAGTCGGTTACAAAGGTCGTGGTGATGTCTTTTTTTCAGTGCGTTTTGTGAGAGCGTGCCGATCATGTTACGAGAGGCAGCTATGCTAGGCTCAACACAATAGTAATAATAGTAATAATAAACTGCAGCTTGATTCATTTACCTGTTATCTACGTACGAATTGTAAAATCAATCTTTTTTAACCTGTTCTACAAAAAAATAATTCTTTTAACTATTCCCCTTCAAAATGGCATTTAGGTAATATTATTTATTTAATTAATTAATTATTTTTGCAGGGAAGTCTGTGCCCCCCCTTAAGCCCCATGTTCGCCTGCAATGCATGCCTCTAGTCCCTAACGTTACGCCACTGATTGATGGAAAGTTCATTAATACGGATAAATCGTGGAGATATGCGTAGCACTGGACCAAATATTTTTTCCTGTAATAAATGGCATCTAAGCTTTTAACTCAATACTTTGATCAGCCTGGACTCTTAACATTGGGTGTTATGTTGTATTTCTGCTTGGCGTAGTACCTGTTTGCTATGTGTTTGAAAAAATGACAGAAGTCTATGTTTTGAAATCCAAGACTTTATCATCAGCTGTCCCTTTTATTGGTTTTCTCGGTTCGTGATTTCCTTGACTGATGTGGAGTTTCTCTGTCAAGGTATTCACATGGGAAACTATTTCTGTATCCTCCACCACTAAATATAGACATATTTAACTTCCTAATTCCTTAACCACTAAAAAGAAAAATCTGAAAAAGAAAAATGAAGAACTTTCAGACCTGATACTGAGAATTGAGCAAGACATAATATTTAAACTATTAAAAAAAAAAAAAAAAAAAAGTAGTGTTTGAAGATCGCTGCAAAATAAATATGCACATATAAAGTGGAGTTGCAGTGGTCTGCTTTACTATAGCGATCGTAGCTAAGGCTTTCGTTGGTTTCGTTGTAAAGGAACTGTATTGATGTCTTGTATACCTTACCAAACCAAATCCCATGGCTCAATAGACCTGAAGGGTCATGGCCTACGAAGTGACCACTGCTCAGCCCGAAGGCCTGCAGATTGAGATGTTGTATGGTTAGCACGACAAATTCTGTTGGCCGTATTCTTGGCTTTCTAGATCGGGTTTGTGTACCTTACATGTTTTTGCTTTCAAATTTCGTGTTTACTCAATAAAAGTCGCAGTTTTCTGTCATTCTGTACCACTGCTTGTTCAGAGGGGGTTTTTTTTTTTCAGCGATACAGTATAGGCGACTCATTTTAACAAATTATTATTAGTTTAATTCATTGATAAATTATTCGTCCTGTATTTAATGAGCGAATCATTTGGAAAATTGAATACCATGAAAGAATAGTTTTTTACCCAAGGATTTTTAGACATAGTGATACATTAGATTCACTGATTTTTATCCCTGATCCTACTGAATAATTGAGGTTATTAATACCTGTGAACTGTATTCCTGAAATTGAAGGCATGTTGTTTAGCCAGTTTGATCCACTGATCTTCACTTTTGCTCTCAACTGGAAATGGCATGACAGGAAACACTCTTGAACATTTCGATTTTTTTCCTGATCTAATTGCATCACCTTATGTAATTCTGATGATTACCGTGGCTTATAAATTATCTCATTACCATAAACCATGATGCATAAGAAAGAAATTCTATACCAGAAAATGAAAGTAAAGCTTAACAGTTGTGAAATACAACTGTGAAATAAATAATCAACAACAAAAGATGTTGTGTAGCCTTTATTTTCATCTATTTATGATTTCTGGCAAGGGTTTTTTTTTAATTTATTTTTTAAATGATGTTTGGGGCATGGAATACATTACACTTATTTTGTCACCAGGGGTGTGTATTTTTTGTCATAGGCTGATCAACAAGATATTTTTTAAAATCTAATTATGGACAATAATATTTGACAACTTGAGAATAGTGTAATTGTGAAGATACATACATATTATTGTTGATAAAGGTACTGGTCAAAGAATTGCAGACTCGTGTAATTTAAAAAAAAAAAAATGAACCTATCTAGTCTGTGTTATGTGCATAAATGAGTTGTTCAATTCTGTATAAGCCCATTTTGTACAGTTTGAGCACATTAATTTCAGTACTGCTGTGTGCCTTTATTAACAGACTAATATTTACTTGGAATGCATAGTCACTTATCTGATCTAGCGTGTTGAAAATACCAAGATGACAGAGTTTACTTATAATTAATAAACTTTAAGGGTCCTTGTGGACTTTAGCAATTTTTGAATGTATCATGATTGAAAGATCCAGAACATATTGAGTGGGCTAACTTTCTGCTTTTCCTAATCTGTGACATTTATTGAAAGGTAACAGTTTGTAACCAGATGCAGACATGAATTTAAGTCATTATCCAAGTTGGTGGTGGTAGGAAATATTAGGGATATTCTGCATGTGGTATGATGATATGCATGTTAATTAGTAATATGTCTGTGATCATTATGCTACCCATTCATGTTTGGTATAACATTATGAAAACAGCATAGCACAAGGATAGATCAGGTATACTGATATTTAAACAATAGTTCTACTTGACCAAGTATAGCTTCTGTGGAAGTTGCTTCAGAGTAAACTGTGCTTGTTGTGCCTGTATATATGTATGGAATTTAAATAAAGAATAAACAATATATTTTTGTGTTTTTTTAATTACCCAGTGGCCTATTCCTTTTTTATAAAAGCAGCCCTTTCTTCAGTTTTAGTGGAAATAAATTGGCAGTGACTCCGTAAATGAAAGAGAGGACTACTTTTATCACACCATTATTATGCATGAATGTACTGAAGCTGGTATAATTTTATCAACCTTTAGCAAAGATCTTACACTGAATTTGAAATAAATTGTTACTCATCGTCTTCTATTCTTTGCCTCAAATCAAATTCAGAATTTTATACAAAGGTGCTGAATCTCAAAATTTAAATTTTTACATGCTAACTTGAAGAGAGAGCTTTGAACAAAACTTCAGTGGTGCAATCAACATTGGGTCTGTCTTTCTGGGATGGGGAATGTAGAGCTTTCTTTATTTCACTACTTTATCCCAGGTTTTGTCTATTAAGATTTTGCTGCATTTCTAAATTAATATGGAAATTGGACATACTGAGAATAACACTATCGTGGATCTTGGACTTCATACTTATTGACCCTCAGATTAGTGCATTCATCCAACCATCAAAGGCAATAATTGAATCAGTATACACAACATAGCTCATTAGGTCAATGACCAAGCTGTGAAAGTTTCACAGACTGAAATATTGGTCATCATTCACCCATACCATTTAAAAATGCCATTTAAAATGTCAGTGTTTTCCATAATTGATTCAGATTTCAATACATTCTTATTGTAATAGTAGGTGTGATTATATTCTTGTTCCATGGTCAAATGATGGTTATACTTTAGATCCATTATGCTTATTAATTTGCTTGGATAGTAATTTTATAATACGGATTTTCAAGAAAGAAATAGTCAAAATTATGATAGGTATGGGGTATTTGTGTGCTGAAGCATTCCTCTTTGCTCTATTCTTCTATCCCTACATATCTTGATGTCCAATGAAGTGACAATGAACTGTGCCATGTTCGGGTTTCTCCTTGGAAGGAATATGTCCCAACACCACTCTCTCCACATTGCCTACCTTCCCTCATCTTGCTGCAACATCTCTTTTGCACAACGTTTACTGATTACCTGTCCTGTAGCTTGGCATGCTATGTACCCATACTGATGTTATTCAATTAAAATTTGAAATATCCAGTCAGCCTGAGGGGAATCACAGCATACACAGAGGATGATTATCATGTTGAAAAAATTCACACAGTGCAACATTTGAATTTTCTTTCTTTCATGGAAACTTAAAACAATTTATAACAAATATTATCAGTTAAATCTTATTTGTTAGTTTCTACCAGTCAAAGTAAGATCTGTTACCAGAAATAATAATAGCCTAATAATGACAGTAGCAGCAATGATGATAATAACTTTTAAAAAAAAACAGCATACCAAAAGTATGCATCTTTGCTGAAAATATAAAAATGAACACACACACACACACACACACACACACACACACACTTGACAATTCTGTTTATGCTACTGCACGTACTTATTAATAGAAGTAAATGTTTAGGTTACTTGCAATGAGTTCATGAACCATATACAAATATTTGGAAAGGAATAGAAGTAAATGTTTAGGTTACTTGCAATGAGTTCATGAACCATATACAAATATTTGGAAAGGAATTTAGCTTTTGCATGGAGTGTTGTTATACAGGACAAATAAGAAAGGAAATGAGGCTAGAATTCAGGAATGTGAAGTCCACCACTACTCGGGTGTATGTCCACCACTATTCGGGTACAGATGCAGATGAACCAGTTATCCTAAAAGTTTTTAATGTAACTTTCTCTGCTGTACCTTTTCTTATATTACTGTACGTTAGTGTCTTGTAGTACTTATACCAAAACTAAATACAGTATGTCATTTGTGATGATATTTAAACTGAATAAGAACAAATAAGATCCATATTCTATATACTTGTATAGTTTCAATAGCATTTTCAAGATCTTTCCAAAAGATTGCATATAATTTACTATAGTTTCCTAAGTTTTGTACCATAAACAGTGTCGGTAATGAGTAACATCCATTATGCAACAAGCATGCGTAAAAATTGAAATAGATGTTCCTTTTCAATATTTCAGTAATATTCTGAATGTTGCTGTAGTTTTAGGTTAGGACATTCAAATCCTGATGTAAGGGGTTGGGTGGTTTTTTTTTTTTTTCTCCTGTAATTTGTTAACATCAGTAGGCACATGTTAAAAGTTAAGTATCGTGTTAACTATTCCTGGAGTACTTGTAATGTGTGGAGTGATTTTTATACCTGTACCAGCTATTAGCTCTAGCTAACATTTCTTAAGAGAGGGGGATAATTACCAAAGTTGCTTAGTTACTACTTTACTACCAGACTGCTGAGGTTTGTATCTGGGTGGATGCTAGGATGGAATTTTCACTTTGAAAAATGTTACTGGTAGCTGGAAGACCTTCCAATTTTAAAACCTAAATGTACCAAAATGTACCAGATTCCCTCCAGCAACCACAGAAGTATGTGGGATAAGCTGAGAAAAAGTTTTGTGTTTCCTCAGTTTCACTCGTAAGAAGTGAAATGATTAATTGGTGTTTAGTGTCCCATATTTTTCAGATATTTCAGTTTAGGTCCATCCTGATGATGTTGAGAAATAAACACAGTAACACTCTGTTAATATGTTCCTCAAGGGACTGTGGTCTAAACATATAATTAATAGGACAGCACTATTAACAGGAAATGTTTTATGAGATGAGGAAAGTAATTTTGACAACAGTTCATAGGAAATTTATTTTTATTATCAAATAGTTAAAGTGAAAATGCAAATATATTTAATTTCTTTGAAAAAAGCCTTTCATTGTTGTTTGCTGAGTGTGTGTACTGCTATTGTGAATTATATCTTCTGTGCGGGTCAAACAACTATTGGCAACATTTGATCGACATCTAGGAGCAATACTTACGCATTTTTGAAGCAGATGTACTGTTCCAAGGGCTTTGTTTCATGTGGGGTCATTATCGTCTGCAGGTTCAATTTCCTCATCGTCTTCATTTTTAGCAGGAACAGCAGCATGATCCACAGTCATTTAGATGATATCACAGGCTTTTGATATCACCAGGTCATTGTCAACTGACACAAAATCCTGTAAGTTAACGTCTCCCAACTTCTGTACTGTCAGGGATTCTTTTGAATGTTAAATTCCATTAATGGAAATTAAAGTACTGCTGAGGTGTTAACTACATGCCCTCCCAAACAATGCTGGCTAGAGGGTTTCTTTCAAGTAGAGGATGAAATTTATTTAATGCACTCGAGGTGCAATGAGCGCACGTACCCTGCTTTTAAACATTTCGTAATTTATACTGAATTTTTACTCATTTCCGATCCAAAAAAGAGTTCTATAAGCAGAATTTGTTTACATTATATTATACAGAATTATATATGAAACTTCACAGACCACATAGAAAGAAAATGAATGGAATAACAATAACAGCAGGAGCACATCAGTGAGGTTATACTGTATCTTTCAACTTAGTATTTCTAAGAGAAATTGTGATTAGGTACAATGTTGGTCAAAATGTGTGTTCTAAAATGCTTGGTGAGCAACATTACAAAGATAGATTCAGCTGAAGAATTCAATATCATCAAGAGAAACTTCCCATGTAGTCTGTATTATTCTAAGTTGAGTTGAGGAAATTATTTGAAAAGCTGGTGCTTGTAGCTTTCTTGGAATTGTGCAATCCCAATTCTTCAAGTTGAAAAGAGGAAACCTCACGAGTTGGCTTGCTGTTGTACTTATGAATTGATATTTACAAATTTTAAATAATTATCAATCATATGGTATAATCTGTTAGAAAAATCATCTTTGTATTTTTAATCATCATTTCATCTTGTGTATTTCCAGGTTGTTGTATTTATTTCAGAACCTTTCTGCAGCATTTAAAGATCGCCATGATGACTGAATATAAGACAAATTTATATGGAAGTAAACAGTTTCAAAGACAGAAATAGGTTACTAAGTATGTTGCTATGCCATTAAGGAGCAGTGCTCTTAAGATCCATAAATCTGGTACCTAAATATACGGGGGTTTGAGTCATAAGTCATGGCAACTATTTTTTTCTCGCAAACAGGAGACAACACGGAAAATCTAAGATATACATTTGGAAATATAGGGCATGTACTTATGCATAGTGCTTGAAGACAAATTCTGACTTCAGGAGATTCTTGTAGGAAGGCGACAGAACACAGGCCATTGGTAAACTTTGTTTTATTGTGGTATAGACAGTAAATACATAAGACTACGTACAAAGGACGGGTCTCCACTTGTTACAGACCTTGGAAATAATCACCCAAGGTTTCCACTGTGCGTTGCCAGCGGTGGGGCAGGCGCTGAATACCATTTGCTGCATGTTTATCGCTAACGTGCGACACCTCTCCCCGAAATGCTGTTACGATGTCCTCTTTGTTAGCAAACCGTTGTCCACGTAATGGCTTCTTGACTTGGGGATTGGATCATAGTCACACACCTAATGCTTCCCGCAGCTCTGCATAGCATTTGTGTACATATCTGCCATGGAGAACTGCTATTTTAACATACAATCATTGCTCCTGCTTGTTGACTTCATTTTGTGATGCTCTCACTCACACACTGAACTTGGAGCATGCTTAGACCCACACTGTTGTTTGCATACACCATCTAGTGGCATCATACGCAAGTACATACCGTACGTTTCCAAATGCACATCTTAAGAATTTTCCACGTTGTCTTCTGTTCGCGAGAAAAAAAAAAAAGTTGTCATGGCTTATGACTCGACCTCCGTATAAATAAAATCTCGGAGTTTTATTAAAGCAACTGATATAACAAAGTCCTTGGTTAGGCCAAATCTTGTGGAGAAATCAGCAAAAATCTTAAGGATAATCCCTCTCCCTCGTATCATTAAACCAACGATGGGGTATTTTTGTTAGATTTGGGGGTGATGTCTTGAGGATTGATGGAAGAGGGTTGATCATAAACTTACTTGCATGCAGTTATTTTAATAAACTGTAACTTGCCCATATAGCACTCCATATCTGTAGAAGAAATGTACATTCTTCTATGTATGTTCTTGAGAGGAGGAAGAGAGAGAGGAAAAGAAGACCAAAAGGTATAGTTGAAATATGTTTTGTAACATATTATAATAACAATAGAGTAGCCTCTGTGGCCCAGGCAGCAGTGCGCCGGCCTCTCACCGCTGAGTTCCGTTGTTCAAATCCCGGTCACTCCATGTGAGATTTCTGCTGGACAAAGCGGGGGTGGGACAGGATTTTGTCCGGGCCCTGTCATATTTCATCCCAGCAACACACTCCAATATCATTTCATTTCATCAGTCATTCATTATTCATTGCCCCAGAGGCTTCGGCAGCTGGCACAATTTCCTATCCTTGCCTTTAGATGGGGGCTTCATTCCATTCCTGACCTGGTCGAATGACTGGAAACAGGCTGTGGATTTTCTATAGTAACAATAGACAATAATTTCAAAGAATACTTGAAATCATGTCGTCAACTGCCTTAGTTTTGCAGTGTTGTGTATCACTGTTGCAGCTGTAGAATATAATTTACTATATCTTTTTAAAGATAAATTATGATAATGATTATAACTTAGATTACTTGAGATATTGGAGCCCCAAAGCCATGCAATTAAAATCCTTAGCGATTGCAATATAGTAAGTGTATTAACAGGAAATCTGGTGATTTAACATCGTACTACTAACAAACTGAAGGTTTTCAGCGAACAGAAAAGCTAATGTGGTAATTAATGAACTAGTGCTACTGAATCTGCTTAGATTTTATGCCCTTCATTCTATAATAACTTTTTATGCATACCACTAAAGGGTGTAATATAAAATGAAAGGTACTAATGCTTACGCAATGCCATACTTTTTCATGTGAAAAATTTGAAATTCCACAAAGTAAGTTTTGGAAGATGAAAGTCTAGGAAAGTGACACTTAACTGCAACTTAAAAATGAGACTCTGAAATTAAACTCTCTTGAGTCTGTTATTACTGTAACTGGCAGATTTTTTAAAGTTCTAATTGATCACCTGCTGTTTTAATACCAGTAACTTTCGTAGTACACTAGATCCTCTATTATCCATCGCAGTGAAGGGGAGGGAAGGAGTGGATAATCATAAATGACTGATAATCCGTTCAGTATGTTTTAGAGCATTTTTATATTCTTTTAACAAAGGTTCTTCCCTCTGAACTTTACTACCAGCAATTTTTTCCTGATGTCCATTCTAAAGGAGTAAAGTAATGTCTTAGAATGGAGTATCATCTTGCTGAATCAACTGCATGAGGGTTTCTGCTGATTCAGTTGCAGTTTATAGGGGAATCGGTCCCTTCTTCCTCAACACAGTTTTCACGGTCCACGGTCACCAATGCACCGTTTTCAAAATTTTCTGTTATTCTAATTACTGTTTTAATGTCTTAACACTTCATGTCTTCTCTTATTAAGCTGTTTTTTAAGACATTTTATTACAGAAAACATTCATTCAAAATGAGAACTGAAGTTAAACTGACTGTAGTTGACGAGATGCAACCGTGTGGTTGACTTTTTAAATCTTTTATGAATGATCGGTGACCTTGGACACTTTATACCTTATTGTCATAAGAGATGCAACGTTTTATCATTATTGTAGCAGACATGGAGAAGTTTAGCTGGAATTATTTCAAAAATGGACAGGCTGTCAGATAAGTTCTACTGTATTCCAGTATTCATTGTTATGGGATAAGGCATATAATCCCCTAAATTCATTTTTAACAGATCCTAACCGTACAACTGTAGAGCTACTAAAACAATTATTTAAATACTTTCAGTATTTTGAGTCTTCCTAAGATTCCACAATTAATATAATCTTTGATTTACAGAATGAAAAGATAATTCTAGACTACGGTATACGGTAATCTTATTAGGAGCTGAGGACTCGTAAGAAGAAATCCTTACGGAGAAAGTGGCAAAGTATGCTATTGTCCTATAGAAGAAACAGTTGCTGTTGCTTGAAGAAGCAATATATGTTCCCCAGTAGACATATTTAATCCATATCAACGGGCTTTTACTTGCTAGCCAAGTGTCATTTGAGATAACTTAACCTAAATTAGTGCCAACGAATTTGCTGGGTGACTGTTGCACTAATTCAGGTTGGTTCTGATTGGTTATGGAGTCATATTGGAAAATAACATGAATTTCCCTTCCAGTTATTGAGAGTTAAGTTCTGGAAATAGGCTAACAGTAAAAAGCTTCAGTGAGATCCGTTTCTGCTCTGTGAACTTATTTTCATGTATTCATTGTTTTAATGTGGTACCAGAAATTAGTTGTCTGGCTCCTTGGCTGAATGGTCAGCATAGTGCTCTTCATTTCAAAAGGCCCCGGGTTCAATTCCTAGCCGGGTTGGAGATTTAACCTTAAATAGTTAATCCCCATGGCTCGGGAACTGGGTATTTGTGCTGTCTCCTTCATCCCTGCAACTCGCACAACATTATCTTCCACTACAATAGCACAGTTTCCTACATGCTGCAGATGCCGTCCACCCTCGTCAAAGGATCTGCCTTCCAAGGACTGCACCAAGCTAGAAATAGCCTTACAAAATTAGTTATGTACAGTATAAATGAGTTAATCTGTTACTGGCTTTCCTTTGGTTGTTGCTGGAGCCAAGAAGAAATCACTGTGTTATGGAACTTCATGGTCGTAAATATTTGCTTTATCTTTCAGGACTGCTTATTTGATTGCACTTAACTTTTAAACATTATGATAATTTTTTGTTTTAAATTACAGCAAATTGATGTCCAGATTTTATATATTTTTTTTAAATATGCTCTGTTCTTTGAACCTAACAAGTTTTGATTTTAAGGTTAAAAAGGCTAAAATCGTGGATGAACCTGTCTTCCTATTATTTTCTGTGGTATAGATTTGATAGCATTTGTATTGATAATCGCACATTATTTTTTTTCTGTTGCAGCATGCTTCCTGCAAGAAAGTGATATGTTCATGGATGCTTTAAATGCTTCATCAAAGAAGGAGCCTCGGAAACGCAAGCGCCGTATTAGCATCAGCAAGGAAGGGTCAGATGCCAAAAAGGAGACTGGTAACAAGGAGGAGACTACACCACCATCCTCTCCCATTGGTGATGAAATCAGATCTCCCCCTTTGGTCAAACCAACTCTGAAGGTACATTTTTCTGTAATTTTAGATTTAATAACATTTGCTTAATATTTTGAGCTGAAATTTGGCAGTTTTAATCTTCGTATTGCAGGATGCCTAGAAAAGAAAGTAATATGATTGTTATTATATTAAGAATCTAAACAGACTTGAAAGCTGAGTGACTCCGTTGCTAGTTTCTCGTCTGGGGGGTCACTATTAAATTCTAGGTCAAAATAAGGGATACTTTCAGAACAGCAAGTCAGTTCATGTTAAACATAAAACCTTAAAACTCCTGGTTTGTTTGCCTTTTTGGGGGATTTTTTGCTGTATGTTTTAAAACTAAAAATAAGTTCTGTTATTAGTAATAATTGCTGTATTTTGGTTGTTGAACAGTTTAAACACTGCCTAAAAATTATAAAATTGATTGTATTCACAGTTTTATCAAGATACTATGGAAACAGAAGAGGACAGGGAGGGTGATGATACAGTGAGAGACAATGACAAGGAAGATTTGGAAAATGTGGATCTGAAAGATGAAGAAAGGAAAGGTAACTTTACTTTAAATGTATTTTGGACTGGTTGGTTGGTTGGTTGGTTGGTTGGTTGGTTGGTTGGTTGGTTGGTTGGTTGGTTGGTTGGTTGGTTGGTTGGTTAATAATTTTTAAAAAAATGATTTCAGATGGTATGTCTACACTTGAGGATGAAGAAGATGACAGTGAGGATATTGATGATAAAGATCTTGATGAATCTGAAGAAAAAAGGAGAAGGTTATCTAAAGAGGATATCAGTGGATCATCGGTGTCTTCCTCACCAAAGAGAGAGTCTACTGAGGACAAGTCTCAAAGATACCCTGGTGGTGTCCTTATTTATCACAAGCTAAGAAAGGGACCTAAAAAGACTGTACGATGGAAGCCAGAAAAAGACCTAGAAGTAATAAAATACTTTGAACTGGATGAAACAGAGAGAGGTAATTCTAATCAGCATTTAAACACAGTTCCAACTGAACTTAGCTTTAGGAATTGTTGAACTGATAAGCTAGTCAGAAGTGTCAGATGAAAACTTTGCAGAAAATTTGCGCTGTATTCATGTTCTTTCTGTAGTCTCAGCATTGGTTTTATATTTTGTCTTATTTTTCTAGTTAATGTTACCAAAACCTTTCTGGATATGAAGCAGATGGAGAGGAGTCATGAGAGGGAAGCTTTTATGCTGGCTAGAAAACTTCGTAAGTTTGCACTTTTATGTAGAGTTTTGTATTTTTAATTTCTGTTCATTTGATTTGTTGCATAATATAATTGATTTTTTTTCAGCTCAAGATGATATAATGGAAGAAAAGACTCCATGGTTGCCATTGATTCCTATTGACCTTCCTCCAAGCCTGGCTGAGCCTGGCAAGTGCAGTCGAGAGAAGGATATACAGTATGCTCGTGAAAAGGCAACTCTCCAGGCAATCTATTTCAACCGTGCTATGTAAGTGAAATTGTTGTTATAGGTACATTCCATATCTCATTTCTTTTTATGGATAAACAGTTTTGAACTAAGGGTACATTTTGTTCCTCCTCAGGATTCCAGATTCTCCTGCGGAACCAGATATGGAAATTCATGCCACTACAGATCCTACTCCAATACCTTTGGATGATGTCACTGGCAATGCAGATAGTGTGAATGACTTCCAGAACACTCCTTGGCCCGAACCTAAACCAATGATCATACCTCAGTCACCACCGCAACAGTTCCCATTGCCACAGCAAACTCAGTTTCCTTCCTTTTCCTCTCAGTCATTCAATACTCCTCAAATGTATCCTGGGCAACCCGTCATGGCTAATAACATGGCAGGACCAGTCAACATGATACATCCTAATGCAATGACTTCTGGAAATGGAGACTGGAGGGTAAGTTTCACACAAACTCATTATATTATATATCATATGTTTATTTTTCATTTATCTTATTAGTAACCGACCTCAGTAGTGTGCTTGGTTAATCGATGCAACAACTTCTATGGATGTTTACAATCAAGGTGTTAATATGGGCATATGTATTATGAATATGAACATTGACTTATTGACTTCCAGCATATTAAAGAACTACTGAAAAAAAAATGAACACCTACAACCTGTTTTCCAGTCATTGACCGGGTCAGGAATGGAATGATTGGAACAGATATAGGCTATTAGTACGATGGGGTCGCCACTCCCAAAGTGATTTAGTAATGACTGATAGATGCTATGAAATGAGAATGGAGAGTGTTGCTGGAATGAAAGATGACAGGGAAAACCGGAGTACCCGGAGAAAAACCTGTCCCGCCTCCGCTTTGTCCAGCACAAATCTCACATGGAGTGATCGAGATTTGAACCACGGTATCCAGCGGTGAGAGGCTGCCGTCTGAGCCACGGAGGCTCCTAAAGAACTACTATAGGACAAAAAATATACCAGGGTGTCAGAATCAGTCTACAGACAATTGAAGAGATGTTAAACAAATAACATTTATCATACTATCATTTGTAAGAATTGCTATCGTTGATCATTTTCGGATCAAATGAATTTCCTCTCATTTCAAAAAAGACCTTTCTTCAAAATTCTACTGTGTTCTAAATTCAGCCTCTCATTATTTCCAACTCCCTAGCATTACCCTTCCTTGTCATTATCAAAAATGTAGAATTTATGGGAACTGGCTGAAGAGGAAGTGTGTAGCAACAACCAGATAGGTGGCAAGAACTTGCTTGGATTTGCAAAGAAGACAACTTTTTTTTTTTTTTAACTGTACTCAAATCTTTACAACTTCAAGTGGACAATCCTATGGATTCCAAAATATTAAATTTTCTCTCTTTCAAAATCTTTGTCCTAAAATTGAATAACATGATATAATTAAACTAGGATAAGGATAACTTGATATGGGCAAATTATTATAATGCATAGTCTTTTTATGTCCATAATGTTAGAGTAATTATAATGTTAATTGATTTCCTTATATTGATATGTTGCTCTTTCTTTTTCAGACTGGAGATGGCAAAGTGATTGCAATGAATGATATTGCTGCACCTATGGATATTTACAATCAAGGTGTGCCCCCTGTCAGTGCTAATATGGGCATGCATATGAATATGAATATGAACATGGGCAACATGAACATGGGAATGGCTTCAAACATGGGAGGAGCAATGCCTCCAGAAATGAACTATAATATGATGGGTGGAGAGGATATGGGTCCATATCCCCCACAGGGCTTCTCAATGGGTGGACCTCCCAACATGTTCGGTTATCGAGGAAGCCGTGGCCCAGGTATGGGCATGGGAGGTGGAATGCGAGGTGGCAGAGGTAGCAGAGGTGGGCCAGGTGGACCTTGGTTTCGACCTATGGGCGGTGGTGGTGGAAGCAACTGGCAAGGTGGTGGCCGAGGAGGTACGTTGAGATAAATTTACTATTAATTAAAAAAATATCAGTGTGAAGAGTAGCATCTCACTGATAATTAGAATATCAAGATCACATTATTGCTTTTCAGTTATTGCCGTAATTGACCAGGTATTAAGCCTTGAATAGGAAAATGTAAAACCTCACTTTTGTAACAATATTACTGTAGGAGATTATGTAAATCCAGTAAATATACTTTTTTTTTCACAACTAAACTTAATCGGGCATATTTTTTTTTTTTTTTTTTTTTTTTTTTTTTTTTTTTTTTTTTTTTTTTTTTTTTGGCAGTCACTTTGTATAGTATATTTCTATGCATTAGGCTTCTTTTGTTATAATTTTTGTAAGTTATAAAAATTGGAGATTTTGGTGAAATGTGGGAAATTTTGCTCACACATGAGAAGATTTTTTTCAGAATGAGTTGACAACGTGCAGACTTATTTATGTGTCAGACATGTTGTATTTTGCATTGCTATGGTTAGCAGACAGTCAGTACTGAAGCTGTAGTCAACTCTTATTGTTTCATGCTGTATATTGTTCTTACTTTTATGTTGTATTACATTTTAGAAGAACTTGGTAAGAAAGTGGTGAAATCATCCAGACAATTTTTGCTACGTGTGTGATGAACCTAATTTCCAAGTCCCAGAGGTAAAACTTTACTAATGGAAGTGCAAAAGAGAGGTTAGGAATCCAACATGGCATGGCTCGCACGATGTCAGTGCACTACACAAGGCTGCCTGCTAAGGAACTTAGGTCCGGCTGGTGATAAGATCATTGGTTTGTATTTGTTAGGTCCGACTAATGACAAAATATTGGTCTGGCTGTTGTCTAAACCAGTTTAGAGCAGAGATGTGGCCCACAGGCCTTGTTGTATGACAGTGGACAAAACTTGAATTAATGGAGTATCCCCTGGAAGATCAGCATATTCTATATTCAACAGTGTATGGATAAAAAGCAAAAAGAGGAGGGAAGTGATCCTCCATTTGAAACAAGTTGTTCTTGGCCGTGCTGTTAGGGACGCACAGCTGTGAGCTTGAGTCCGGGAGATAGTGGGTTCGAACCCCACTGTCGGCAGCTCTGAAGATGGTTTTTTATGGTTTCCCATTTTCACACCAGGCAAATGTCGGGGCTGTACCTTAATTAAGGCCACGGCCACTTCCCATTCCTAGGCCTTTTCCATCCCATCATTCGGTACATTGATGGAATCTTATGAGACTGGTGTGGTGATAGGAGTGGAATTGTGGTTGAGAGACGGGGTGGATAATAGAGAAGTATTTCCAGAAGGGTATACAGTCTACCGTAGAGACCGAGGAGATAAAAAGGGACGGGGGGTGTTTATTCTGGTGAAGGAAACTTACTGTTCACATGAATGGTTTACCGATGAAAGGGATGAAATATTAGGGATAAAATTAGTCTGTGATAATATGAAGGTGGTGGGAATTATAGGAACATATAGGCCTGGAAGAGAGGAAAGTGACAAGGAAATACTTGAGAAAATAATAGATTATACTCATAAAAACAATAATAATGATATGGTAATAATTAGGGGAGATCTAAACTTGCCTGAAGTTGAATGGAATGGAGTTGCAAGTGAAGCCCATGAACAGAAACTGGCAAATAAGTTAATTTGTGAGGGAGGATTTACACAAGTAGTACAAGAACGACTCGTCTCAATAACTTGCTAGATGTATTCTTGGTTAAACCATGGGAAATTGTTGATAAAACTGAGGTAATTGAAGGATTAGGTGACCATAAGTCTGTAATAATGGATGTAGGACTCGTGCCAAAAATGCTTAATAAGAGGGTCACACAAGACAAGAAATTATACAGAAAAACTGAAGTTGATGAATTTGGGACTTACCTTAAATCACAATTCAGTTGTTGGATAAGTGAAGGGAATAATGTAGATACACTTTGGGCTAAATTTAAAGGAATCATTTGGGAAGGAGAGAAGAGATATGTACCTGTTAAGAAGGGTAAAATGACCTCAGGCCCTATTTATTTTACAAGGGAAATAAGAAAATTAAAAAGAAAATGTAGAATAGTAAACAGGAAAATCAAAGAGGGTAGGGAGAATACAGAAACTAGAAAACAGCTAATGAGGGAACTGAATAGAGTGAAAAAGGAAGCAAAAGAGAAATATATGAATGGCATACTTCAAGAGGGTAATGACCACAAAGGGAAATGGAAAAAGCTGTATTCATATATTAGGAATCAAAAAGGAAAAGGAATCCAAATTCCTACAATGGTGGGAGAAGTGGGTGAACACTATTTAACAGATACTGAGAAAGCAAATCTATTTAGTAGGGAATTCAGAGATTCAGTAGAAGATTGTCAGGAGTTGGAAACAGTAACAGAAGATAGAGACAGAGGAGAAAAGGTAGTGTGTCAGAAATGTTAGAGGAACTTGGGTGGGAAACTTTAAGGAAGAGAAGGGAGAAAACTAGACTTATAGGATTACATAGGGAAACAAGAAGCTTCTCATTCACAAATGAAGATATTTTCAGAGAAATCCAACTGCTTCAGCAAGGAAAATCAGCAGGAAGTGATCAAATTACTGGGGTGGTATTAAAGACAGTGGGGTGGTACATAGTGCCTTATTTAAAATTTCTCTTTGACTATGTCATAAATACTAGTGTAATACCAAAAGAATGGAAGGAATCTATAATAATACCAATTTATAAAGGAAAGGGTGATAAAAGGAAACAAGAGAACTACAGACCAATCAGCCTGACCAGTATAGTTTGTAAAATACTGGAGAGTTTAATAGCAAAGTACATCAGAGGGATATGTGATGATAAAAATTGGTTCATGAGGAGCCAGTATGGATTTAGAAAGAAATTTTCTTGTGAGGCACAACTGGTGGGATTTCAACAGGACATATCAGATCAGTTGGATTCAGGAGGCCAGTTAGATTGCATAGCCATAGATCTTTCCAAAGCCTTTGATAGAGTGGAACATGGAATATTATTAAAGAAATTGGAGGGAATAGAATTGGACGTAAGGGTTATACGTTGGATAAGAACATTTCTAAATTCAAGGGTTCAGAAAGTCAACGTAGGAAATAATAAATCACAGGAAGAGAAGGTTTGGAAGGGAATTGCACAGGGTAGTATAATCGGTCTGTTACTTTTCCTAATATACACAAATGATTTAGGGAACAATATAACATCAAAAATAAGATTTATGCAGATGACATAATTGTTTATAGGGAAATAAATAACATTGAGGATTGTTCAGAATTACAAAGGGACCTTGAGAGTATCCAACAATGGGTTGAAGAAAATAATATGAAGGTTAATGCAGGCAAATCAGCTGTTACAACATTTACAAGCGGGAGCTTTAAAACTGAATTTGAATATACTCTCGATGAGGTAGTTATCCCAAAAGATGGCAAGTGCAAATACTTAGGTGTGAGATTTGAAAGTAATTTGCACTGGAAGGTTCATGTTGATGACATTGTTGGGAAAGCATACAGATCATTACATGTCATAATGAGGCTACTTAAAGGATGCAACAAAGAAATTTTTTTTTTTGCTATGGGCTTTACGTCGCACCGACACAGATAGGTCTTATGGCGACAATGGGATAGGAAAGGCCTAGGAGTTGGAAGGAAGCGGCCGTGGCCTTAATTAAGGTACAGCCCCAGCATTTGCCTGGTGTGAAAATGGGAAACCACGGAAAACCATTTTCAGGGCTGCCGATAGTGGGATTCGAACCTACTATCTACCGGATGCAAGCTCACAGCCGCGCGCCTCTACGCGCACGGCAACTCGCCCGGTAACAAAGAATTAAAAGAAAAAAGTTACTTAAGTATGGTTCGTCCATTATTGGAATATGCAAACAGTGTTTGGGATCCTCACCAAGAATACCTAATAAAAGAAATAGATAGTGTGCAGAGGAAAGCATCAAGATATGTAACAGGGGATTTCAGGAGAAAAAATAGTGTATCAGAAATGTTAGAGGAACTTGGGTGGGAAACTTTAAGTAAGAGAAGGGAGAAAACTAGACTTATAGATTATATAGAGCCTTTACAGGAGAAGGAGCATGGGGAGAAATCCGTGAGAGGCTTCAGTTGGAAAATAATTATATCGGCAGAACTGACCACAAGTATAAAATTAGAAGGAATTTTAGCAGAAGCGATTAGGGTAAATTTTCATTCATTGGGAAGGGCGTGAAGGAGTGGAACAGTTTACTAGGGGTAGTATTTGATCCTTTTCCAAAATCTGTACAGATATTCAAGAAGAGAATAAACAGCAACGGGGAAAATAAATGAAATGTTAGAGGGCATTCGACCAGTGCAGGCTATTGTAAATAAAAAATGTGTGTGAAAAAATTAATTCCATCCCCTGGTCCATGGAGTTTGGACAGCCAAAGTAGGGGACTGCCTGTAGGGGTGAAGTACAGTGGGAACTTTGAGGGCCCTGGGACCGCTACGGTAGCTGTGAAGGCCCTTCAGGAACTCTGAAAAGTGGTGGCAAAAGGGGCTCTGGTTAAGACGCAGCAGGTCATTATGCTACTTAGGTTCCAAAATGGGTTTTAAAAAAAAGTAAATAAATGCAATGTAAATTTTAATCTTATACCAGTTGCCTAGTATTATTTGAAGTAATTCCACATACTGTATATGAGTTGACTATGATTGTAAGTATAGGAGATATTATGAGTAGAATTTTGTAAACAATATAAATTTATTAAGGATGATCTGTATGTTTAATACAAAAAATTGTTAGCATAAATTGTATATTATTGTTTTCTAGAAACATTTTCTTCTTCTCTTGTTAATTTAAAATTTAGTGCTTGGCAATAATGTATTTTAGAGTACTATTTGCCACCGAGGTAGACACCTCATTTGCAAATAAAGAGATTTTGATTTGATTTGATCGCATAAGACCTATCTGTGTCGGTGCGAAGTAAAGTAAATAGTAAAAAAAAATATAGTTCATCAGAACCTCACTTTTTAACTCAAGAAAATCTTAATGATCTTATTCAGAATTTAAAGTTGTCAAAAAACTGGCTGAAGTTTTACGTTCCAGGCTCAGAGGTTGGAATTTACCCAACAAAAATACTAGGATATGCACTTATCGTAGTCATAGTAGTGATTTTAAACACTACCTCTCTAAAAAGAAAGATGTAGTTTATTCTACTAATATTTGTTTGACCAAGCTAGATAGCTGCAGTCGCTTAAGTGCGGCCAGTATCCAGTATTCAGGAGATAGTGGGTTCGAACCCCACTGTCGGCAGCCCTGAAGATGGTTTTCCGTGGTTTCCCATTTTCATACCAGGCAAATGCTGGGGCTGTACCTTAATTAAGGCTACGTCCTTCCCAGTCCTATCATTTCCTGCCCCATTGTCGCCATAAGACCTATCTGTGTCGGTGCGACGTAAAGCCAATAGCAAAAAAAAAAAAATTTGTTTGGTAAAGGAGGGTCTTAGATATCAACACCAGCCGAATGAGTGCCAGTTGTTCATAGACTCATCAGAAGTGAATTTAAAGGCTGTACTTTTGCACAGTGGCAATAAATATTCATTACTACCTCTAATGCATACCACTGATGTGAAAGAGACATATGAAAATACTGTTAGAAACAATCCAGTATACGAGGACTATCCCGAAAGTTTGTAACAGAGTGTGAGAAAAAAATTTTATTTGTGAAACAACAATTTGACTGCCGACCCCTTGAATACTCGCGAAACCAATTTCCAACTGTGGCTCTAGAAGGGGTAGCCTCACCAAAAACGCACAGCAAAGAAGAATGGCATTCTTCGGCACTTAATTTCTTTTTATAATCATAAAAAATCATTGCTCGAAAATCGCGGCGCAACAGATCCATCTTGCACCTTGTCTGGCTCAGCACTGCCTGTGCTTTCTTCCCTCGCTGTGGAGGAACTACCGCTAGGAGGGATTGCACGCGCATGTTCCAAGGTCGAAAAACATTGCTCTTTCAAATGAAAATAATCCCATTGTCCTCAGAATTATGGTTTACGCGCTGCTAAAAACTTTCAGCATAACCTTCATACTGGGATATCTGTGGAGATTTGAAGTTCATAGCTTTATAACTCGGTTTCCAACTTGTATACACCAAGTTCTGCTGTTTCTTATGTGAATGGGACTCCCAAGGATTGGAAGTCTCACGAAACATGAATATAGTATTCCAAGCAACAAAAATATGTCGAATACCCCATTGATAATCCTGAAAAAGTGCATTTACCTCCATTGCATATTAAAAACTGCAAGAATGAAGGAAGGCATTTTTACAGGGCCACAAATAAAATGAATAATCAGTGATGACAAATTTGAGAAACTGTTAAATCCACTGGAAAATATCTGTTCTAGTTTTCTCGGAAATCATCAAGCAGAAAACTATCATGAAATAGTGACTGATCTTTGACCTGGAGACTGGGTGTTTGTACTATCCCCAACATCCCAGTAACTCTCGCCAGAAATGTGGGTTTAAGAAAATCACTCATGGCTGCTATCACTACTTTTCGTTTTTTGCTCTCAAGTTATTTTATAAATATACACCCTCTTAAGCCATTCAATCACAGTAACATGCTCTGAAATCACAAACTGTATCATGATTGTAATAATATGGGCTCACGCATAGTTTATTAAGTTATCTGATACTAGTCATTACAGTATCCTACTTTCTTCCATTATATCTTTGATATGTGGAGCATTAAGTCTTTGTATAGTATGATTTATACGATTTTCATTGAATATATAAATTAATTGAAAATTATAGCCTTATTCATTTATTTCCTCCTCAATTATTTTTCTGCTTTGCTGTTCATAAAATTGAAACTGAAAAGATACTTCATGGAAGCAACTTCCATATACAGTTACTTTACAAGTAATAATTGCTGCAAAACATGCATCTGATAACAGAACAACTTATGTTCGGACTTCTCTAACCCTAGATGCAGTTCCGTGGATTTTTCTGCATAAGATGGTTTGTGAATTCTTAAAATTCTTAAAATTTCAGCGCAATCTGGCGGACATTGCCAGAATCTAAAAAATTATAAATGTCACAATCACCCACCGGGAAGAGACCTTATCGCTTGGCATACATTGCGTTCCCCATTCCTCTCGTTCTTTCTTAATTTCTTTTGTACTTGACAGCATATTTACATGATATAGATGTTATTGCCTTGGGAACAAGGTGTGAGACTGATATGTCAAAAGAAGAGCTGTAATGAAATTGTGTAACAAAAAACTAGGATTGTTTATCCTTTTGTGTTAGGAAAGATATAATGGAAGAAAGTAGGATACTGTAATGACCAGTATCAGATAACTTAATAAACTATGCGTGAGCCCATATTATTACAATCATGATACAGTCTGTGATTTCAGAGCATGTTACTGTGATTGAATGGCTTAAGAGGGTGTATATTTATAATGTATTTTTATATTTATAATGTGAAACGCTGAACAGTGATTAATCATATATTTTTCATGGTCTAGATGGAGCAATAGTATTCATATGAAATTATGGAATTATGTTATGTATTGAATTAGGAGGATACATTTAATTGTTTCCTTAGTAAAGTCAAAACTGTCAATACAGAATGATTCTTACATTTTGTAATAATAATATTATGTTAATAAATGTGTTACAGGTCGTGGTGGTAACTGGGGTGGACCGAGCCGGACAGTTTGCAAGCACTTTCGAGGAGGCTATTGTCGGCTTGCTGAAAAGTGCCCATATTTGCATCCCGGGGTGAATGGTCCCCAGTACTAATCTAGATTTATTATCAAAATGTTCACTCTCTGTGAATTGATCTCATTGTGAAGATGTATATTTGCATATTGCAGATATGTCTGCAAAGCAATAAGTACTCTACTTACGTGAAGTGTTTTGTGATGAATTTGTAGGAGACATTTAAGAATGCATATCCTCACAGTTGTGATGTTATTTTTGAGGGAACATTCTTAGAATGCTTACCCTCAGCAGCCAATGTGAAAAATGAAAAGAGAATGAGTGTGGGTTATTACTATTGTGTGTTTATGTTATGAAATGAATCATCTTGGTGCTATTTTACTTTTGTACTTCGAATCGTATGAATTTGAATAACTGATTACACTACTGTATTGATATGGACTCCTAAAGCAGTGTTAATTGGACATTCGAGTGAGAAAGACTTAGTGCGTTGACATTGCAGAATAGGAGATGACAGTGGTAAAATGACAAACCAAAGCAAGTTATATTAATTTATTTATTTTTGAAGTTGTAAATACGGAATTCTGTGACCAGTTATGCAGCTAATCATTTACGAAGGAGCTATTTTGTACGAAATACATATGTAATGTTAATTTGAAACAAATTTGTTTATTCATCAATCATTGTAATTTTAATTCCAATTGCAATGTGTAGACTTTTCCGAGAAGAGTTTGCTATAAGCATGCAAGTAAAATTCCATATTATATCAGAGTTATAAGCTTCCTGTTCAATTCCAAGATCATACCAAACCTTTTTTACACTATATTAAATTAATTTATTGGTGGGTAATAAACCTGCATGCAGTTTGTTTCCAGACTAGGGCATTTCACTTGTATAACTTTGGAATTGAACTGGAAAATAAAATTTTGCCTCATATTGAGGTGGTTGATAGCAATAAGATCCATTAATAAAATGATAATATTTATCTGAAGAAATTATGGTAACATAACTATTAAATTCATTTCTGCCTTGGGAGGATACAGAATGAGGGAAGTTACATCATACATTTACTGATCCTTTTTCCATTTACTGTATATTAAATTCTTAATGCTGAAAAATTCAAGCATCTCTCTTTTATTTCTTGATTTATTTTCTCTTCCTATGACATCTTCCTGTCAGACTTCCCGTATTCTGTTCCCAAACAGATCTTTGTTGGTACCTACCTATATGTATATTTTTAAAGGTTCAGGGAGTCAACATTGCAATGAGTGTTTAAAATGTTGGTTATGTAAATAAAATGGTATATAATGATATGTGGAGCATTATGTCTTTGTATAGTATGATTTATACGATTTTCATTGAATATATAAATTAATTGAAAATTATAGCCTTATTTATTTATTTCCTCCTCAATTATTTTTATGCTTTGCTGATCATAAAATTGAAACTGAAAAGATACTTCATGGAAGCAACTTCCATATACAGTTACTTTACAAGTAATAATTGCTGCAAAACATGCATATGATAACAGAACAACTTAAGTTCGGACTTCTCTAACCCTAGATGCAATTCCATGGATTTTTCTGCATAAGGTGGGTTGTGAATTCTATAGATTTCAGTACTCCAGACTGCAAGAAAAGTTTGTGTGTGGGGTTAGGGAAATCATAGATTACTAGGGATATGAAACGAGAGCACATGTCTCGAACTTATTGATGTCTTGCTGACAAAACCCAACTCTTGAGACTCTAGAGAAAAGTATGCACGCTTCTGATCCATTATTAAAATGTTACATCTAAACTTATGCCACGTTCTCAGAAAGTCAGGAAATTAATATATTGTGAAAACACATGATCTTAATGTTGAGGAAAGGAGTTGCATTACAAAACTTTGTCAGACCAATGAAACAGAGGAACATACCAAAAACAGCAAAGAATTAAGAGGGCTGTTAAGAAAGCAGGAGTATGATAAATGGTCTGAACTGAATGTTCATGAAAAAGGAACTGTACTCCATCAAGAATATATGCGATCGAACCGTTGGATTGAGACTCTGAGCAGTTTGCCGAGATCTGAGTGGACAGAAGCCCTCAAGCTGCAATATAATGTAGTTGCAGTGCATGCCCTCCAAGGATGAAGCCAAGATGGAAACCCTTGCACACATTCTCCGTTCTTGTCCAAGAGGGGAGTTTCTTAGAAACACCAGATATCCCAGAATCTGGGCAAAGATTGCAACTGCCCTATCTCAGCAAGGCCTGGAAGTGCATGACGAAGTTCCATGTATTGCCACAGGAGGGAGCATCATCATCAGTAGGTTATTTCATTCCTGCCTCCCACTGGGAGTGCAGGTGGGCCACAGCTAAACTGGTAGCTCTTAGGCCAAGAGATATTTGTTCATTATTGATTATAAAAAGGTGAAAGATTGAGGTATGTGTCGTACATACGTGAAGGAAGGGTAATGGAGTTGGCGCAGAGGCAACCGGAACCACCCATCGCAGACCCCAGAGTGTGCCCGTATTAACCCCCCGCTAGCACTTAATACTGAACACAGGAAAATTAAACAAAATATCACACAAGCATGTGGGGAATAAACTAAAATGTTTCTTGTGCCAAGTCCTTGGGCACTATTATAACTCAGAAGAGAAAACACTGATCACAATAAAAGAAAACAAACAGCAGACAGGAATATTGGTACACAAGTAATAGGGAAAATAATAATAATAATGACAATACATAATAAGAATGGAAAAAAAAGAATAAACTCAAGAATAATAATAATATTAACAATATCATTGAATATAATAAGGATATGAAAAGACTAATAATAATAATAAGTACAGTAGAATGATTATAATCATCACCACCTTGAGCAGCATACAACTGAGAATAGACAGGATGAGGAAACACTATGAAAAGATGATAATAATAATAACAAAAATGATAGAAATGATAAGAAAAAAATAAATGTGATAAGATAATAATAAGATAACCTGTAGTGTACACTGAAAGTGTTTGAGTAATACGAAAATAGGATATGCTTTTAATTTACAAGAACTATGGATAATGCAATGTATAATGATAGTAATAGTGAGAAATGATAGAAAATAACATGTGCAATGAATATGAAGGCGATAGCATGCTAGTGCCCTGAAAACTCAGTCGTTCAGCTTATGGGGTATGCACCACTGCAGCCAGGAACATTGTGACGTGTAGGAATAGTAAATAATATAGAAGCAGTGGTGACAGGAAGAGGAAGCTTCGTGATTGGAGGGGGAAAGAGATGGTAATTTCCAAGGATGCGATTGTTGTTTAGAATGTTGGTAGCCAGAGGGGAAAGGCTTCAAGGATAGATGGATTATAAGTAGTATGGCCGGCTTTAAGGTATTTCAAGCAGAGATTGTGAAAGTGTGCTACCCAAATACTAGGAAAGGAATAGAGGGGTTGGAAGTTGGCAGACGGGGTATCGAGCGGTAGGTGATATGCAGTACGCATAGCATGTCTGTCCAGTTTATGTAATTGTGTATACAGTCAGCTGTGAGCCAGATCATTGAACCGTAAATAACTATTGGACGAATAAAGGGTTTGTAAACTTGGAGGACTTGGGGATGTTTGAGACCCCACGTATGACGTAGTACATAGGGCTCAGAAACGTTGAAGAGACCATTTGTAAATATGGGTAATATGGAGGTTCCATTTAAGATTATTTTGGAATTTAATTCCAAGATAGGTTAGTAAGTTAGTCTCTGTTAGTGAGGTATTATACATAGGTGGACATGTAGGTTTACAAAGGCGGGATTTCTTACGGAAAAAATTAGTTGAGTTTTGGATGGGTTAGCTGTGATATGCCAGGTTTCAAGAGTAGAGAGCTAAATCTGCAAATGTTTCGTTAGTGTTTTAGTAGTTGGAGTTAGGGCCAGGATAGCGAGGTCAGCAGCATATTGATAGAGACGGAGGGGAGGATCAGGGTGTATAAAATGTATAAGAGGGGGGAAAGTGGCGACCCTTGCGCTATGCCTGCGGTCAAAGGAAAGGGGCAGGAACGTGTCCCATGGATGTTGATTTGGGTAGTTTGAAATTTGAGATAATTGAAAATGAAGCAAATAACGGTAATAGGGAGTGGGAAGTGTCAAAGTTTAAATAGCAGCCCAGAATGCGAGACAGAGTCAAAGGCTCTGGCTACATCTAGGCATACTAGAGCTGCGGTTATTCGGGGATGGAGATAGGAATGGAGAGGGGCAGAGATGTGGAAGAGATGGTCGTGGGTGGAATGATGGGGGTAGAATCCGGCTTGGGAGGAGGAAGGGAGGTCTTGGTACTGGACTGGGATGACGTTTTCAGGCTTGTTAGGTTCTGCAGGGTGGTTCAGGTTACAATTCACGCACTCTGGCTACGGCCACACGAGCTGTTAATGCTGTTGTAATTCGGCAACAAATGCAGGAGAAAAAATGTGCACCTCGTGTTGTAGTAAATGCAGTTCGCCGGAAGCAGTTCAAGGTCTTGCTGTTTAAGGGATAGGCTAGCCCATTTCTTTCACTGCATAAGCTGTTGGACAGTGACCACAAGAGGCGGTATTTACTGTGTATTTAATTTTTGTTCATTATGTATATGTAACGTGGTTCATGGTGTGGGTTACTGTAGTCACGTACTAGTTTGTGAACCATGGGCAATGGCTGAGTGGCCTAGTAAGTGGTCCTGAGAGTCGGGATACCAGTTGCTATGGAATGGGAATGGGCATCTCGGACATATTCTGAATCATGGCCCTACTTGTGCTCAGGCAGCTAGGACTATACAATCCACCGTTGGTCCTAAACCCGTTTGAGGAGAGATCCTCACTTGGACTATGTGTAAGTAGGATAGCATCCTGCTTCATGAATTTACTGAGCTCTCAACATGTTAAGCAAGCCTCGGACCTATGGGAGTAATGGAATCCCACGCCCATTTGACAGGCGAGGGACTCCTTGGAAAGAACTTGGCGAACAAAATGGAATTCGATGGGGAGCTATCAATATTAATGGCACTTATGGAAGGAAGGAAGGAAGAAAGAAAGTAGAACTGGCTGAGTCAGCTAAGAGGATGCATCTGGATGTGCTAGGAGTAAGTGATATTCGGGTAAGAGGAGCTAACAAGGAAGAGATAGGAGATTATAAAGTGTACTTGACGGGTGTTGGAAAGAGAAGGGCAGAGTATGGGGTAGGGCTGTTTATCAGGAATACCATTGCACACAACATAGTTTCTGTTAGGCAAGTAAATGGGCGAATGATGTGGGTAGATTTGTCAGTTGGAGGAATTAGGACGAGAATTGTCTCAGTGTATTCACCATGTGAGGGTGCAGATGAGGATGAAGTTGAAAAGTTTTATGAAGAAATGAGTGACATCGTGGTCAGGGTCAACTGCAAGGATAGAATAGTACTAATGGGCAATATCAATCAGAGAGTTGGAAATAGAACTGAAGGATGCGAAAGGGTAATTGGTAAATGTGGGGAAGATACGGAAGCTAATGGGAATGGGAAGCATTTGCTGGACTTCTGTGCTAGTATGGGTTTAGCAGTTACGAATACATTCTTCAAGCATAAGGCTATTCACCGTTACACATGGAGTCTAGGGGTACCAGATCCATAATAGACTATATCCTAACTGACTTCGAATTCAGGAAATCTGTTAGGAATGTACGAGTTTTCCTGGGATTTTTTGATGATACAGACCACTATCTGATCTGTAGTGAACTAAGTTTCTCTAGGCCTAGGGTAGAGAAAGTGAAATCTGTTTGCAAACGAATAAGGGTAGAAAATCTCCAGGACGAGGAAATTAGAAGTACATGGATATGATTAGTGAGAAGTTTCAAACAGTAGACTGCAAGCAGGGTCAGGATATAGAAAAAGAATGGGTGGCATACAGGGATGCTGTAGTAGAAACAGCAAGGGAATGCCTATGAACGACTGTGTGTAAAGATGGGAAAAGGCGAACATCTTGGTGGAATGATGAAGTTAGAGCAGTTTGTAAACGTAAAAAGAAGGCTTATCAGAAATGGCTCCAAACAAGGGCCGAGACAGACAGGGATTTGTACGTAGATGAAAGAAACGGAGCAAAACAAATAGTTGTTGAATCCAAAAAGAAGTCTTGGAAAAATTTTGGTAATAACCTGGAAAGGCTAGGTCAAGCAGCAGGTAAACCTTTTTGGACAGTAATAAAGAATCTTAGGAAGGGAGGGAAGGAGGAAATGAACAGTGTTTTGAGTAATTCAGGTGAACTCATAATAGATCCCAGGGAATCACTGGAGAGGTGGAGGGAATATTTTGAACACCTTCTCAATGTAAAAGAATATCTTCCTGGTGGGCAAGCTCATGGGGAGGAGGAAAATGATGTTGGTGAAATTATGCTACTTCTTCTTAAGGCGCCTTCTCCTAGCGGTGGTTGGCGGTCCACATAGTCTTCTGAAGTGCAGTTGTGTCATCTTCGGATGGCCTTCAATTCGAACTTTGTTGTCGTACACTTTTCCAAAACTGCTGGGCTCTCTAGTCATATCAGCGTTCAAAGCATTCCCCCCCGGTGATCTGAATGAGGGAATAGAAACTCAGGATAATAATTTTACTCTAAACAGAGCCATGCCATATAAACTTAAAGGGATATCCTTCTGGATCTTTAATGCAGTGGTTTCCCATTGCCTTCCGCATCCTAATGCCGTTGACCAGTTGTAGGTTCTTCCGCCTTTTGGGACCATTTCCTGTCCCAAGGACAATAGAGTGCCCTAACCTCTACCTGCTCATTCACCCTCAAGGAGACTGTTGGTACTTGGTAGAGGGGATCTTCTTATACAGGAAGATACTTGGTCCCTTCATTCGTTAGCTGCCTGCATATAACAAAATTGTCATAAACAGTTGTTGACCCCTCTATACCACGGGGAGGTGAATGTCAGGATTTCACCGTCATTGAAACTGAGACCGTAATGGCTTTTCTCAGTTTCTCTGGATCTTCAGAGAGGAAATTATGCTTGAGGAAGTAGAAAGGATGGTAAATAAACTCCATTGTCATAAAGCAGCCGGAATAGATGAAATCAGACCTGAAATGGGGAAGTATAGTGAGAAGGCAGGAATGAAATGGCTTCATAAAGTAGTAAGATTAGCATGGAGTGATGGTAAGGTACCTTCAGATTGGACAAAAGCAGTAATTGCACCTATTTATAAGCAAGGGAACAGGAAGGATTGCAACAACTATCGAGGTATCTCATTGAGTAGTATACCAGGCAAAGTATTCACTGGCATGTTGGAAGGGAGGGTGCGATCAGTCGTTGAGAGGAAGTTGGATGAAAACCAGTGTGGTTTCAGACCACAGAGGGGCTGTCAGGATCAGATTTTCAGTATGCGCCAGGTAATTGAAAAATGCTACGAGAGGAATAGGCAGTTGTGTTTATGTTTCGTAGATCTAGAGAAAGCATATGACAGGGTACCGAGGGAAAAGATGTTCGGCATACTGGGGGACTATGGAATTAAAGGTAGATTATTACAACCAACCAAAGGTATTTATGTTGACAATTGGGCTTCAGTGAAAATTGATGGTAGAATGAGTTCTTTGTTTAGGGTACTTACAGGGGTTAGACAAAGCTGTAATCTTTCACCTTTGCTGTTCGTAGTTTACATGGATCATCTGCTGAAAGGTATAAAATGGCAGGGAGGGATTCAGTTAGGTGGAAATGTAGTAAGCAGTCTAGCCTATGCTGACGACTTGGTCTTAATGGCAGATTGTGCCGAAAGCCTGCAGTCTAATATGTTGGAACTTGAAAACAGGTGCAATGAGTATGGTATGAAAATAAGCCTCTTGAAGACTAAATTGATGTCAGTAGGTAAGAAATTCAACAGAATTGAATGTCAGATTGGTAATACCAATATAATGGTCCGTTACTGGACATTATAAATCTTCCAGCTAACTCATTCTTGGTTGCCTGCGTTTCGCCCTCGTGTGCTAAGTTAGGCTCGTCAGTTGGGACTTAGCACACCACCCAAGACGCAAGGCTAGTGCATACCGTGGAGGCCACTGCGTAGGCTACTTGAAGCCACCAGCAGTGCCATGCACTATGAGAGCTATGTCTCATTTCCAAAAATAGATGCCTGCCTGGCCATCAAATGATGTAGTGTTGATTCCCATAGGGAATTGGTATTGGAATTGGTATTATAAATTTGGTATTTGGTATTATAAATTTACTCATTCGGGAAAAATATTTTAGGTTCCCTATGGGAATCAACATCTACATCATGTCAGATTGGTGATACAAAGCTAGAACAGGTCGATCATTTCAAGTATTTAGGTTGTGTGTTCTCCCAGGATGGTAATATAGTAAGTGAGATTGAATCAAGGTGTAGTAAAGCTAATGCAGTAAGCTCGCAGTTGCGATCAACAGTATTCTGTAAGAAGGAAGTCAGCTCCCAGACGAAACTATCTTTACATCAGTCTGTTTTCAGACCAAATTTGCTTTACGGGAACGAAAGCTGGGTGGACTCAGGATATCTTATTCATTAGTTAGAAGTAACAGACGTGAAAGTAGCAAGAATGATTGCTGGTACAAACAGGTGGGAACAATGGCAGGAGAGTATTCGGAATGAGGAGATAAAGGCTCATTTAGGAATGAACTTGATGGATGAATCTGTACGCATAAACCTGTTTTGGTGGTGGGGTCATGTGAGGTGAATGGAGGAGGATAGATTACTTAGGAGAATAATGGACTCTGTTATGGAGGGTAAGAGAAGTAGAGGTAGACCAAGATGACGATGGTTAGACTCAGTTTCTAATGATTTAAATATAAGAGGTATAGAACCAAATGAGGTCACAGCACTAATTGCAAATAGATTGTGGCAACGTTTAGTAAATTCACAGAGGCTTGCAGACTGAACGCTGAAAGGCATAACAGTCTATAATGATAATGTAACGTATGTATGTATATAACAGTAGTACATTTACGAAGTAAGGAGTATGTGGACACTGAAGTGTCATTCTGGAAGTGGAGAGGTACTTATGTTTGTACAATACACGATGTGACAAAAATAGGAACATAAAACTAGAAGCATGGACAAGCATAACACCAAGTATTGTGGGAGACAAATGGGAAGATATGTCCAGCATGGAAAGGAATGCATTAGGTAAGTACAAAGTAAGTCCCATAATTTTATAATTTTCTTTATTATTTTTTCTTAAAACAGTGAACATATTCCTACAAAATACTATAAATAGTAATCCAAAGTCCGTCCAACAGAGCCTGGAACTTACAGTAGGCCTAAATAGTCATTAGGTTTTGCATAAGAATCAAGGTCTTATTATATACATTGTTTTGCATGGATTCATGGATATATGTCATAATCTTATATTGTGTTATACTGAATCATTTAATTATAATCAGAGACGGTATTACATATTTGCAGTACTGTAGCAATTACTGTAGCTGTCAATCATTACACAGTCACCGCATTAGCTCGTTCGAATTCATTGTGAAAACAAGAGTCAGAATCAGAATTAATTTGTACTGAAAGCATAGTCTTTTTGTCAAGGGATTGATCCATAACTATTACAGAAATAATTAGAAGATCATTTCTGACTTTGATACCATTTTGATTCCCTCATGTTCCATAAGCAGGCATACTTGAAAGTGGGCATGTTATTGTGTCTTCACATTGCATCACATTTCCTGACAAAATTGTGCAGTGCACAACATGTTTTAATCATACTATTAGCGAACACAGAATTAACATCAAGCGCACAGTGGAATATTTGCCATTTATTTGCTAATATACTGAAGGCACATTCAACAAATCTTCTAGCTTTCGTTAGTCTGTAGTTAAATATTTTCTTCTCGTTGGTCAGGTTTTTACTGAGGTATGGTCTCATTACATTTGGGTAAAGAGCAAAAGCTTCATGTGCAAATATAAACTTGGATTATCATCTAACGTGCATCAAAGTGAAATTCACCCCAAAGAGAATCCACCGTAAGAAAACACAAATTCAGAAATTCAACACGAAAAAGATCCAGGAGATTAATACAAAAGAGGAATCGATACTAGCCCATCAGGAAACATGGTTCACAGATGAGAACACCTTAGACTATGGTAATTACCTTATCTTCAAAAGCAAAACAAGTAAACGAATAGGAACAGGTGCCATCCCACTCTTGGGTATGGCATTTGTAGTGCACAAGAGTGTAGTCAGCTCAATCAAAGAAGTCACACACATGAACAGCAGGCTCATGACAATGCGTGTGCAGTGCGCAAACAAGAAGTACACACTGATTAATGCTCATGCTCCCACAAACATTGACTACAAGAAACACTTGAAGGTTGAACAGTTCTGGACCAAGCTTGAGAAGGTCATGACGGCAATTGCCACAGAAGACACAAAGATTCTACTAGGCGACTTCATCGCTCAAATTGGCAGAGAAAAGGAACGCCAAAAGACTATAGGCAATTTCCCAGCACATAAGTTCACCAACTAGAATGGTACGAGACTCATTCAGCTGTACCAACAGAAACACTTGAAGATCATGTTGACCTCCCTAAGGAAACACCCCTGAAAACAAAAGACTTGGAGGTCACTCATACAATCAATGAGTGAATAGCAGATTGACCACATGGCCATAACGTGCCCTTATCAGAAAGAAGTCCATGATGTGCAAATCTGTAGAGGTGCAAATATCAACTCAGACCATCATCTAACATGCATCGAAATCAAATTCACCCCAAAGAGAATCCACCATAAGAAAACACAAATTCAGAAATTCAACACAAAAAAGATCCTGGAGACTAATATAAAAGAGGAATGGGGAAAAGAACAGACCAACATTTGGGATCAGTTGTGCACCAAGATCATACAGAAATCCAAAAAGATAATCCCACTGAAGAAGAAGACAAAATCCCCATGGTGGACTCGGCATGTGAAAAAGCACTGAAAGAATGGAAAATACAACTGTAGAAAATCCCATGAGACTCAACAACACTTTTTAGAAACCAGAAAACAAGTTGCAAAATTAATCAGATGAACTAAGAGGGGACATATAAAGAAGCAATTAGACTCTACTGAAAAAAAATTCAGAGACTACAACACACGAGACTTCTATAGGACATTTGCAGGAAAGATCCGAAGATACACCCCACAGAATTTATGCTTCAGAAAACAAGATGGCAAACTTGCACTGACCAATCAAGATAACTGCAAGGAGGTGGCTCAGTACTTCTCTCAGCTATTCAATTGTCCAGAACCACCACTGAGATATCCCAAAGAGACTCCCATATACACAAACCCAGAATCTCAACCACCGACGAAAGAAGAAATTCACAGAGACATCCTTACACTCAAAAATAACAGGACATCTGGAGAAAATGGAATCATAGCAGAACTACTAAAGAATCTAGGACCAAACACACTTAAGGAACTCACAAAAATCATCACAGACATTTGGAAAATGGAAAAACTGCCTAAAGACTGGAAATGTGCACTCATCCACCCACTACACAAGAAAGGTGACAGGTAAGATGTGAATAACCACAGAGGGATTTCCCTCCTTCAAGTTACTTACACTACCCTCTCGACATGTCTGCTTCAAAGAACACAAGAGTAACTTGAACATTAGATTGGCGAATACCAAGCGGGCTTCTGACCAGGGTGTTCCTGTGCTGAACAGATCTTCAATTTGAAAATTACACTGAAATATAGGGCAAACCAGAAACTGTCCAATCATTTAAATGTTAATTGATTTCAAGAGTGTGTACGATTCAATCAACCGACAGTCCGATTTTTATATCCTACAAGAACAGGGACTTGCCCCAAAGACTATAAACCTCTTCAAGCAAGCACTCACTGACATAAAATCAAAAGTAAAATTCATTGGTGAGATATCAGGTCCTTTTGAGGTTAAAACAGTGTTTGACAAGGCGATGGACTGTCACCACTCCTCTTCAGTCTTGTCCTGGATAAAGTTATTAGAGAGTGGGAGAAAGAACTAAAGATTCAGAACCACTGGAAACCCACTCAACACGGAAGAACAAAAGATGACATCAAGATCAGTTGTCTGGCTTTCGCAGATGACCTAGCAATACTGGTGAACAGTGAAATCACAGTAATCAAACAGATAGAAGTCCTCAAGTAATGTGCTGAAAAATTTGGGGTACAAATTTCATTTGAGAAAACTGAAGGTCATTTGTACTAGATTCAACATTCAGAAATTAGACACTAAATTCAGACAGATAAAACGGGTTCTACACTTCAAGTACTGTACCTTGGTGAAATTGTAGAACCAACAGGGTTCACCTACAGAAACTGAAGAGAGCTTAATGGAGAACATGCAACATTTACAACAAAAAAATGAGATGTCCACACACACACACACAAATATCAGGCATTGCAATACTGTGATCAAACCTGAAACTGTATATGCAAACGAAACGCTGGTACTCAATAGAAACGGGGATCTAGAGAACATTCTGAAGGAAGAACAAAAGATCATAACGAAAATTTTTGGTCCAGAAAAAACTGAAGAGCGATACAGACTGAAATAGTATAAAGCAACACAGAAACTGTCCAACTCGGCAGCAGATATTAGAAAACTAAGATTGAAATTGTATGGACACGTTCAAAAACTCCCAATAAGGCTTACGCACAAGCTCTTTGCTTCATACCTCACCAATTGGCGACGTGTTGTCATAAACGGCATTACCACGGACTGGAAGATGAAGCAAATAGGTGTCCCACAGGGATCTGTGCTTGGACCTCTTCTGTTTATTCTATATATCATTGATATATCTTCTCATTTCAGTAACTGTAAGTATCATTTATATGCAGATGATCTACAAGTATATTATCACTGTAAAGCTGTTGATATTGAGTTTGGAATTCATCAGATGAATTCTATTTTAAATCTGATTAGCTCCTATTCTAATAAGAACTGTTTATTAATTAGTCCTAAAAAGAAACAAGCTATTATAATAGGGCAACAAAGGCAGCTGAATATCATTAATAAGAAGTTATTGCCTTCACTTTTGCTATGTGGTGTAGCTATACCATTTCAGAAGTCAGTAAAAAATCTTGGGATTATCATAAGTGACACACTAGATTGGAGTGAGCACATAACAAGCATCTGTAGAAAAATTCACTCGTCACTTTACGCTCTCAAAACTCACCAATCACTTCTTCCATTAAGGTAATTTATATTTAGGGTTCATGTTAATTCAATCAATATCAATCAATCAATACTGATCTGAATTTAGGGCAGTCGCCCAGGTGGCAGATTCCCTATCTGTTGTTTTCCTAGCCTTTTCCTAAATGATTTCAAGGAAATTGGAAATTTATTGAACATCTCCCTTGGTAAATTATTCCAATCCCTAACTCCGCTTCCTATAAATGAATATTTGCCCCAGTTTTTCCTCTTGAGTTCCAACTTTATCTTCATATTGTGATCTTTCCTACTTTTATAAATGCCACTCAAACTTATACTTCTACTAATGTCATTCCACGCCACCTCTCCGCTGACAGCTCGGAACATACCACTTATAATTTTTTTTTTTTTTTTTTTGCTAGGGGCTTTACGTCGCGCCGACACAGATAGGTCTTATGGCGACGATGGGATAGGAAAGGCCTAGGAGTTGGAAGGAAGCGGCCGTGGCCTTAATTAAGGTACAGCCCCAGCATTTGCCTGGTGTGAAAATGGGAAACCACGGAAAACCATTTTCAGGGCTGCCGATAGTGGGATTCGAACCTACTATCTCCCGGATGCAAGCTCACAGCCGCGCGCCTCTACGCGCACAGCCAACTCGCCCGGTACCACTTATAATACAGGTGTTGATTCCCATAGGGAACTTAAAATATTTGTCCTGAATGAGTAAATTTATAATACCAATATAATGGTCCGTTATTGGACATTATAAATTTTCCAGCTAACTCATTCTTGGTTGCCTGCGTTTCGCCCTCGTGTGCTAAGTTGGGCTCATCAGTTGGGACTTAGCATACCTCCCAAGACGCAAGGCTAGTGCATCCTGTGGAGGCCACTGCATAGGCTACTTGAAGCCACCAGCAGTACCAATGCACTATGAGAGCTATGTCTCATCTCCAAAAATTGATGCCTGCCTGGCCATCAGATAATACAGATGTTGATTCCCATAGGGAACTTAAAATATTTGTCAATTTTTGGAGATGAGACATAGCTCTCATAGTGCAATGGCACTGCTGGTGGCTTCAAGTAGCCTATGCAGTGGCCTCCACAGTATGCACTAGCCTTGTGTCTTGGGAGGTGTGCCAAGTCCCAACTGATGAGCCCAACTTAGCAACGAGGGCAAAACGCAGGCAACCAAGAATGAGTTAGCTGGAAAATTTATAATGTCCAATAACGGACCATTATATTGGTGTTATAAATTTACTCATTCAGGACAAATATTTTAGGTTCCCTATGGGAATCAACATCTGTATTATCTGATGGCCAGTCAGGCATCAATTTTTGGAGATGAGACATAGCTCTTATAGTGCATTGGCACTGCTGGTGACTTCAAGTAGCCTATGCAATGGCCTCCACATTATGCACTAGCCTTGCATCTTGGGAGGTGTGCTAAGTCCCAACTGATGAGCCCAACTTAGAACATGAGGGCGAAACGCAGGCAACCAAGAATGAGTTAGCTGGAAAATTTATAATGTCCAATAACGGACCATTATATTGGTATTACATACCACTTAGTCGAGCAGCAATCCTTCTTTCTCTCAATTCTTCCCAGCCCAAACTTTGCAACATTTTTGTAACGCTACTCTTTTGTCGGAAATCACCCAGAACAAATCGAGCTGCTTTTCTTTGGATTTTTTCCAGTTCTTGAATCAGGTAATCCTGGTGAGGGTCCCATACACTGGAACCATACTCTAGTTGGGGTCTTACCAGAGACTTATGTGCCCTCTCCTTGACATCCTTACTACAATCCCTAAACATGCTCATAACCATGTGCAGAGATCTGTACCCTTTATTTAGAATCCCATTTATGTGATTATCCCAATGAAGATCTTTCCTTATATTGACACCTAGATACCTACAATGATCCCCAAAAGGAACTTTCACCCCCTTCAATGCAGTAATTAAAACTGAGAGGTCTTTTCCTATTTGTGAAACTCACAACCTGGCTTTTAACCCCATTTATCAACATACCATTGCCTGCTGTCCATCTCACAACATTTTCGAGGTCACATTCAGTCACTCTTTTGTCTAGTCCAATTGCACTCATTTTTGCCAGTAGTCTCCCATGATCCACCCTATCAAATGCTTTAGACAGGTCAATCGCAATACAGTCCATTTGACCTCCTGAATCCAAGATATCTGCTATATCTTGCTGGAATCCTACAAGTTGGGCTTCAGTGGAATAACCTTTCCTAAAATCAAACTGCCTTCTGTCGAACCAGTTACTAGATTCACAAACATGTCTAATATAATCAGAAAGAATGCCTTCCCAAAGCTTACATACAATGCATGTCAAACTTACTGGCCTGTTTTTTTCAGCTTTATGTCTATCACCCTTTCCTTTATACACAGGGACTACTATAGCAACTCTCCATGCACCTGGTATAGCCCCTCCGATCAAACAATAATCAAATAAGCACTTCAGATATGGTACTATATCCCAACCCATTGTCTTTAGTATATCCCCAGAAATCTTATCAATTCCAACTGCTTTTCTAGTTTTCAACTTTTGTATCTTATTGTAAATGTCATTGTTATCATATGTAAATTTTAATACTTCTTTATCCTTTATCTGGACATTATCCTTGTAACCAACAATCTTTACATACTGCTGACTGAATACTTCTGCCTTTTGAAGATCCTCACATACACACTCCCCTTGTTCATTAATTATTCCTGGAATGTCCTTCTTGGAACCTGTTTCTGCCTTAAAATACCTATACATACCCTTCCATTTTTCACTAAAATTTGTATGACTGCCAATTATGCTTGCCATCATGTTATCCTTAGCTGCCTTCTTTGCTAGATTCAATTTTCTAGTAAGTTCCTTCAATTTCTCCTTACTTCCACAGCCATTTCTAACTCTATTTCTTTCCAGTCTGCACCTTCTTCTTAGTCTCTTTATTTCTCTATTATAATAAGGTGGGTCTTTACCATTCCTTACCTCCCTTAAAGGTACAAACCTGTTTTTGCATTCCTCAACATTTTCTTTAAACCCATCCCAGAGTCTGTTTACATTCTTATTTACCGTTTTCCACCAATCATAGTTACTTTTTAGAAACTCCCGCATGCCTGCTTTATCAGCCATATGGTTCTGCCTAATAGTCCTACTTTTAAGACCTTCCTTTCTATCACATTTATATTTAACTGCGACAAAAACAGCTTCATGATCACTAATACCATCTATTACTTCAGTTTCTCTATAGAGCTCATCTGGTTTTATCAGCACGACATCCAGGATATTTTTCCCTCTGGTTGGTTCCATCACTTTCTGAATCAGCTGTCCTTCCCATATTAACTTATTTGCCATTTGTTGGTCATGCTTCCTGTCATTCGCATTACCTTCCCAATTGACATCTGGTAAATTCAGATCTCCCGCTACAATCACATTTCTTTCCTTGTCGTTTCCTACATAGCTGATTATCTTATCAAATAATTCTGAATCCGTGTCAGTGCTACCCTTTCCCGGTCTGTACACTCCAAATATATCAAGTTGCCTATTATCTTTAGAAATGAGCCTTACACCTAGAATTTCATGTGTCTCATCTTTAACTTTTTCATAGCTTACAAATTCTTCTTTCACCAGAATGAACACTCCCCCTCCCACCATTCCTATCCTATCTCTACGATACACACTCCAGTTCCGTGATAAAATTTCTGCATCCATTATATCATTTCTCAGCCATGATTCAACTCCTATTACAATATCTGGTAAATATATATCTATTAAATTACTCAATTCTATTCCTTTCTTTACAATACTTCTACAGTTCAACACTAACAATTTTGTCATCCCTACTTGATTTCCAGTTCCCTGTTCCCTGATCACCGCTCCCTAGGCCACCCCGTTTTCCTGAATGTACTTCCTTATTAACCTTCCAAACAAATTTCCTAACTTATACGTACCACTGCGGTTTAAGTGAAGGCCATCTGAGCACAGATCCCTATCTCCTACCCACCCATTGGGATCTAGAAATTTCACTTCCAGTTTCCCACATACCCACTCCATAGTCTCATTTAAATCCCCAATCACCCTCCAGTCAGTATCCCTCCTACACAATATTCCACTAATAACAATCCCCGCTTTCTTAAACTTCACCCATGCTGCATTTACCAGATCCCACACATCTCCAACTATGTTGGTACTTATATCAGCTTGCATGAAAATTAAACTTATCCAGACCATCATATTTCCTATACTTAATTATTGTGATATTGTAATGATAGATGCCACCATGGAACAAACATTAAAATTACAGAGGGCAATGAACTCATGCATTAGGTTTATATTTTCAATTAAATTTTCAAATAATATCTCCCCCTATTATGAAATTCTCTCCTCTCCCTACTGCCAGACACAAACAAGTTGGACAAGGGCACACACTCGCTTTCGTCCGGTGTCAGGGCTAGCAGCGTTAGTATCCTCCAAACATCATGGTACCTTCCCCTTTTCAGAAGAATCCATCTCGTTGTCACTCATGTTGCCGGTAACATAGCTTCTGTCGTCGATACTGGAGCGAAGAATGTCCTGAGGTGAAACCTCACTACAACTACTCAGTCAACCTAGTAGGTCCACCTTTTTAATGTGCAATAAACACATGTGGCCTCGTATGGTGTAAGAGCTGCAGTTGGACAGCGAAGGATGACCATGGAGGCCATTGCATAGGCTACTTGGAGCCACTGGCATTGCCAATGCACTATAAGAGACTTTGTCTCATTTTCAAAAATTTATGCCTGCCTGGTCATCAGATGATAAAGATGTTGATTCCCATAGGAAACCTGAAATATTTGTTCCGAATGAGTACATTTATAATACCAATATAGTTGGTCCATTATTAGACATCATAAATTTTCCAGCTAACTCATTCCTGGTTGCCAGTGTTTTGCCCCAGTGTGCTATTTGGGCTCATCAGTTGGTAAATAGCACACCTACCAAGATGCATGGCTAGTGCATACTGTGGAGGCCACTGCATAGGCTACTTGGAGCCACCAGCAGTGCACGGTATGCACTAGCCTTGCATCTTGGTAGGTATGCTATTTACCAACTGATGAGCCCAACTTAGCACACTGGAGTGAAATGCTGGCAACCAGGAATGAGTTAGCTGGAAAATTTATGATGTCCAATAATGGACCAACTATATTGGTATTATAAGTTTACTCATTCGTAACAAATATTTCAGGTTCCCTATGGGAATCAAGATCTTTATCCTAACATACCGCAAAGTCAAGCAGTTCGTCTCCTTTCTCCCAAGTCTTCCCAGCCGAAACTTTGCAAGATTTTTGTAATGCTACTCTTTTGTCAGAAATCATCCAGAACAAATTGAGTTGCGTTTCTTTGATTTTTTCCAGTTCTTGAATCAAGTAATCCTGGTGAGGGTCCCATACACTGGGACCATACTCTTGTTGGGGTCTTACCAGAAACTTATATGCCCTCTCCTGTACGTCCTTACTGAATGAAAACCTACAACCTGTTTTCCAGTCAATGACCAGGTCAGGGATGGGATGAATGAAGCTCCCAACTCATGGCGAGGATATGAATTGTGTCGGCTGCCGAGGCCTATCGCACTCCTCTGGGGCAATGATAATGACTCACAGATGAAATGAAATGATAGTGGAGAGCGTTGCTGGAATGAAAGATGACAGGGAAAACCAGAGTACCTGGAGAAAAACCTGTCCTGCCTCCGCTTTGTCCAGCACAAATCTCACATGGATTGACCGGGATTTGAATCATGGTAACCAGTGGTGAGAGGCCAGTGTGCTGCCGCCTGAATGACGAAGGCCCCTGTACATCCTTGAAACACCCCTAAACACCCTCATAACCATGTGCAGAGATCTGTACCCTTTATTTATAATACTGTTTATGTTATTACCCCAATGAAGATCTTTCCTTATATTAACACCTAGGTACTTACAGTGATCCCCATAAGGAACTTTCGCCCCATCAACACAGTTATTAAAACTGAGAGGACTTTTCATATTTGTGAAACTCACAACCTGACTTTTAACCCTGTTTATCATCATACCATTGCCCGCTGTCCATCTCACAACATTATCAAGGTCATTTTGCAGTTGCTCACAGTCTTGTAACTTATTTATTACCCTATACAGGATAACATCATCTGCTAAAAGCCTTGTTGCTGATTCCACTTCTTTACTCATATCATTTATATATATATAAGAAAACATAAAGGTCCAATAATATTGCCTTGAGGAATTCCCCTTAATTATTATAGGGTCTACTCTAATTCTCTGAGTTCTATTTTCTAGAAATGTAGCAACCCATTCAATCACTCTTTTGTCTAGTTCAATTGAACTCATTTTTGCCAGTAGTCTCCCATGATCTACCCTATCAAATACCTTAGACAGGTCAATCGCGATACAGTCCATTTGACCTCCTGAATCCAAGATACCTGCTATATCTTCCTGGAATCATAAAAGTTGAGCTATAGTGGAATAACCTTTCCTAAACTCAACTGACTTCTATCAAACCAGTTCTGTCCATATTGTCTACTATGTTTGCAGCAGAAATATGTGATATTGGTTCCGTTTCACGACACCAATGAAGAAATGGCTGATATGCACATGGCCTATGGTTCAACAAATGAGAACAGGAGAGAACCCACATTGATTTATGGCGTCTGACACCCTAATCACCACCAACCTCGTAATTCCACATTCATGTCCATTGGCAGGCGACTGCGTGAAGGAGGGCAGAAGATTACCCCCCCCCCCCCCCTCGCCTTCATGTGACACTAGTGTACACATTTCAGCATCAGTTTATCATTAATGTTTGAGCCAGCATTTTTTGTGACTATGTCCTTCCTCCTCACCTGAACATTTCTTGGTAGAATCACTGCCTGGATTATTAGAAGATGTTCCTTTGTGTTTTTGGTACCTACTGTGGCTGTGTCACGATGGCGCTCCACCGCATTTCACTCGCCTTTTCATGCAGCAATTTAATTAACACTATCCAGGGAGATGCATAGGCCATACTGGGCCAAGTAAATGGCCTCCACGCTTGCCCGATTTATTTTCCATGGACTTTTCTTGTTAGATGAAGATCGAATTAGAAGTGGGGAATATTGAACATTTGCTGCAATCAAACCTTAGGATTATTGTTTCCTTCATTCAGTATTTAATTCCTTTACATTCCTTTTCATCCCTTTACATTGTTATGAGGAAAGGAATGTACGATCATGTGGAGGCTGCAATGCATCTTCAAGCCTGTTAAATAATAAATAACATGACTGAGAAAAACAGATGAAAGGAGAAACAATCAGATGCATTCCTTGACTGACAACTGTGTTTAATTACTGTGTGTTCTTGTACTGCGTGTGCAGTTATGGCTACTTAATAAACAAACTCTGGATATTGCCTGTAAGAAACAGGGACAATTCTGTGCGAGTAAATGATGAAACTTGTGCATTCGTGCAGAACATTATCTCTGTCTCCATCTGTCACAGATCCCACTTCCCTCCCTTACCTAAAGCACATCAGCTCTAGCACAGTAAACACGGCAATTTCGTCAGTTTGAATCCCACACCCAAAAGTAACAAAATAACCTCATTTTTTTCAAAAAGAAAATTTTTCTCCGCCTATCTGATAGTATCATCTCTCTTTATGTAACACAAAGAGCATCCCTGACTTTTTTGTCAGTATAATTTAGATACATCCTGTATATCTGGGTTATAATCTCATTGCCTTCTTCCACTTTTGAAAGAATATGGGAGTTTACAGTCACATATGAGGGAGAGCTAATAGGTTTCAGCCCATGAAAGGACTGCCTCTCCATTATCATTGTCATGCAAGTAGTCCCAAACATGACTATGGCTGTTAAAGTTACCTGTCAATATAGATGTCTTATTTCTGTTAAAATTCTCTGGTGGAGTGAAGCTAAATCTTGCAGTGGGTGACTTGTATACAGAGGTGATCACACAGTTGCCACACAGTTGCTGAGATCTAAAGATATAATCTCAATATCGCTATTATCCATATAATGTGCACTAGTGACTTCTATTCCTGTCTTACAAAGACAGCACTTCAGTGTTTCGCATATGGTCTTTCTGCAACAAACATCATTCCAGGTATATTAGGACATCTGTACTGAAAATCTCTATGAGTTTCCTGAATGCATAAGATATTGCATCTCTTTTCACAACACAGTTCACCTAGTAGTTGTTGTTTGGCTGATATAATTACTTCAATATTTACCGAGATAATGGTAGTGGTTGGTTCTGAAATGTGCTGTTTGTTTCTGATGAAAACTGATGAAATCACCAGAGCAGAATGTTACCGGTAACCGTGCCAGCTGGTGAGACACCAGGGATGATGCATTGCAGTTCCAGCTGGACCAGTGAGAAGAGAAGATTCCTGTTCACTTGTACAAGAGGGATGGTAACAAAAAAGGGAAGTTTGTTGAAGATAGGTGGGCTAATGCTTAAAGGGGAAGAAAACTCAGGAAAAAGGGCTCTATTCAGGAGCAGAATTCAGGACAGGTCAGTGAGATATCAGTACGAGTAACTGCAAGTAGAGCAGTAGAGTGAAGATAAGGTACAGGAGACTGTCACAGAGTAGGGGAGAAGTAGGAGCAAAGGCAAATGTAGAGCAGAGGATAGAAAAAGGGAGGTGGAACAGCGTCATATAAGGGAAAAACGGGAGGAGGAAGTAGGTTCTGCAGCCTCCAAAAACAAAAAAATAGCAGATAATATCTTATGGTGCCAGTGATGAGATGCACCGTGGTATTGAGCTGTGTATCTATGAGGTTGGTGTAAGGGCTGTTCAACCAAAATGGATCACAGTACTCGGCAGCTGAAAACACAAGTCCTAAAGACGTGCATCGAATTTAAGTTGCCGTTGAACCCCAAGTTGTACCACATAATTTTCGGATTACATTGTTGCAAGTTCTTACTTTGGATCGGATGTTACAAAAGTGCTGTCTAAAGGAGAGTGTTGTATCTAAGGTGACGCCTAGATATTTAGGGAATCTATTATGTCTCAATAATATTGATTTCCAATGTACACCTGCAATTGTTTATTGGCCATCTTGCTCTTTAAATAGAAGTGACATACTTCTTTTTCATTGGCATTAGATGTAAGTCTCCACAATTTAAAGTTACAACATTAATTTTTAGGTAGAGGAAGTGACTAAACAAAGTATTGAAATTTACCTATGATAACAAAGACATTTACAATAAGATGCAAAAGCAAAAAACTAGAAAAACAGATAAAATTGATGAGATTTCTGGGGATCTACAATGGGTTGGGATGTGCTTGGTGCAGAAAAAATCAAGCTGCTTTTTTATATTTTTTATATTATTTTATTAATTAATTCCAACGAGCCAAAGGCTATACAGGAATTGTACAATACAATTTGTTTAGCATCTAAAATTAAATGATACATATACATTGGCTGCAAATAAATATATAAATTTGTTATAATGTACGTTACTCTAAATATTTCCTTTACGTTACCATTACACAAAGTCTTATCAAGAAAGTCATGTACTTACTTAGGTACTGATTCCATAGCACTTTCTTTAATTTAATTTTGAAAGATGACAGATTGGAAACTGATTTTAAATCTCTTGGAAGATGATTATATGATTGAATGGCTGAGAACTTAAAGCTACAGTTGCCATACTTATATGAGTGTATTTGAAAGAGAGCTATGTCACCTGTTGGTCGTGTGTTATAATTATGAATGTCTGAATTCAGGGTGTAGTTACTATTGTGCAGGACAGTGTTTAGTTTAATTTTGTGAATTAATATTGATGATCTAAAAGCAGTGCACATAGATAAGGGCATAATTTTACTATTAGCATACAGAACTCGAGTGGGTGTGTCAAAAGGAAGATTATAGATATTTTTGAATTGCTCTATTTTGTTTTACCATAAGTTCATGAAGGACTGTCTTTCTGCAACGAGACCAAATTACGTTTAGGTATTGTAAGTGACTGTGGGTAAGTGAGTAATATACTGTAAGTAGAACTTTCCTACGGACAATATGTCTTAATCTTCTCAAAAGTCCAGATACTGGAGCTATCTTTTTTGCAATGTAATCAACATGCTCTACCCAGCTTAAATGTTTATCTATTATTAGACCTAGATATTTAAAGTGATCGACCTCACCTATTTCCGTGTTGTTAATATATATCCTTGAATGATTAATATTTTTTATACTCGGCTTAGTTATAATCATATATTTAGTTTTATTGATGTTCATAGTTAATTTATTGATACTTGGTTTGAATGTTTCCAGTTCTCTGTCTGCCTCTGTGGTGGTAATATTTTTGCAACATTAAGTGTGCAATACGGCATTTGTGGTTTGTGAGGAAGTGTTAACAAGTAAAGAAAGGGTTACAGTGATGCTGAGAGTTAATATGATGGGAAAAGTTAAAGGAAAAATGATGCCCAAAAAACCTCTATAAACTAAATCATTCTTACTTTTGTAAACAAAGAGTGAAGATTCAGATTGGAACAGCAGTTTCCACTTCAGTGATGATATATCAGATGTAGATGAATAAATGACTTATGCAAACAGACGCTTATATTGTAAATAGTAATCATTATACAGTACTGTATATATATTATACATAATATTCTAAATCTACAAAATGCAAAAAAAATCTATAAAAATAAAATAAAAACATTTTTAAAGCTGCCATTGGAGGTCCAAACCCCTCATGTGAAAAGCTGATGGAAAACTGTAAATATGCGACAAGTCAACTAGAAACTTCCGCTAATGTAACACGTGAGTGCTAGAATATGAGCGAACACATTCAGGCTTGCGCTAACTGGCCTTATCTGTTTGTTGTATTACCCCTGGCGAAAGCAAGCGGATTTCATGCCGGATCGCGTACCGTGAATCAACTAAATATTTCCAGTGCGTCTGGATGTTGTGATTTTGACGGTCTTCATAACCAATGTCCGATCATTTATAAGCAGTGTAATATTTGTAAATAATAATAATAATAATAATAATAATAATAATAATAATAATAATAATAATAATAATAATAATAATAATAATAATAATAATAATAATAATAATAATAATAATAATAATAATAATAATAATAATAATAATAATAATAATAATAATAATTTCATACATACATACATACATACATACATACATGCATACATACATACTTTTATTACCCACCCTAGCATACACCATCGGCTTACAGGTACTAAAGACAGAACAGAAAAAAATTGCCACTACATCTCTCTTAAAACTACTTAAGTACTAAATTAACTATCTCTACGTCTATTCAGTAACACCCCACATGTACGCGGATAGCCAACACACATGCCGGATGCCACCGCACTACAAACTACCCTAATCACGTACTCCTACCCACCACCTAAAATTTTAGTAGACTGGTCTCTGCATCAACCTCAGTATGGAACACAAGCCCACGAACCCTTTGACACAGCCACCAGCCTCACCACGTGAGAAATGTTACCACATCTCACCTAAACTTGCTGACGAAGTGTTTCTTCCCTAACTTGCGTGACAAGCCGCCTGTGTCAGAAACCAGATCCAGTACGTGGCCTGCCAGCTCTTTCTTTGTGTACGACACACCTACTCGGATCCATTGTCAGCGCATTTCCTTCCCTCTCCTTTTTCTTCACGTGCAGACATGCTTAAGCCTAACTTCCTTGGGGTGGGTCAGGTACCCCCCTCTTACCTTGATACGTCACTCTCCTTCACATGCCGTACTTTCACAATTTTCATTTTACCAAGCCTTTCTACTGTACTACATTACCCACTTCAACTCACATAATTTTCTATTCCATACACATTCACTTACATCAACTCCTCAACAAAAAACCCTTTGTACCACACTGCATTTACACACTAACAAATAGTTTGCCATTCCAAGCCAATACATTCACTCAGTCTTCTCACAGTTATTCTCACCTTGTTTATCTTATGGCTCCTACCTACACAAACCTTAATCTACACCATCACACTTACACACATCAAACTGATTTCTTACCCAACCAGTTTGTTCACCCATACTTTCCCATTTCTTTTTATCTTAAAGACTTAAACATCAACACCATCATTTTACATCCCTCATAACACGTGTAAAGCAACTTTTTTTGACAGTGTTACCTACTTTCACAGTTTCCAAACTGCCAACATTTTCTCCTTAACTACAGTCCCACTTAATATATCTTAATTACTATTACATACACCTTCTTAATCCTCCCTCCTCTCACAAATACCCTTGAACAAACCATTTTTTCACACCTCGCTTACATACAAACAAACAATTTAGGAATCCAAGTCCATTTGTTCTCTCAGTCTTTAACAACTTTTTTTTATTAGCTTCTAACTAAGCATCATTGCAGCCATCAACAATAAACTTCAAACTATATACCAACTTAAAATTACACTACCCTCAGAGCCTACCCAACCTCCCCTTATCTTCACTTCTGCCTAATTTACTCAGGCTTTTCTTTGTTACAAACTCTTTTCATAAACACGTCTACTCTCTTATTCCTCATATTAAATATACTACACCCTCCCATACTGCTACTCGTTGATCTACTTCCCAACAACTTGCCCCTGACGGATCACCATTCCACAGGGCAAGGTGCTCTCCCCCTTACCCTAACACTACAGCCCCCCTTCTGATATCATGGTCACCATGATACCCTTCCCATAACTGCTCAGGGGGTGGATATCCATTCCTCTAAGCAGAATGCCTTCCCTATTCCCCCCTCACCATGAGTCACTTTATCTGAACAACCCCTGTTATTCCCTCAATTTCTTTAGAAATCTTGCTCTAGCCACATTTAAGAATTTTGCTATATTCTTTCCTTTCTCCCACTCTCTGCATAACCAAGATGTCAACTTGTAGCTTTTCTCTACCCTATCAACCTCTTTCTTACTTAGTAGTTTAATCTTTATCTCCTCCAAGGCTCGACACTCATTGAAAATATGCAGGTCCATCCATCTCTCTCCACATAACACACATCTAACCTTATTCTCACTTTCTACCCACCCCCTGTTTCTCGGAGCTCCCAATACCCACCCTTTTACTCTCAAACTCAGTTTTTGGATGTATTACTTCCACCAATTTATTTAATACTGATAAAGAGACTCTCTCTCTACATTCCATTATCAAACGCTGTCTTTCTATATCAAGTAGTCTTCAAGTAGTCTTCCCTTTATCCTCTCCCATACCCATTCATTCCTACCTCACCCCCCCCCCCCCCACACACACACAACCATCTCCATATATCCCCAGTCCAATCTGTTGTAATCACTTTTTGCACTTATTCACCCAATAACCTTCATTTGTCATACCTTTCTGAAAATTAAACATTTCTTGTAATAACAACTCACCCTTCCTTTCCTCTAATCTAATTCAATACTTAAACATCCTCTTAGCTATTTCAACCTCCATCGATTCTTTACACACTAATCTAGCACTGGCATTAGCTGAACAGTTTGGGAGGCCCATCATGATCTTACTAAATTTTGCCACTACCTGGTTTAGTTCACCCCTACCTTCCTCCATCCCCCATACTTCCACTCCTAATAGCATTTTGCTCATTACCAGTGATTTAAACACCGTTTTCTGAATTTTGTATTTAACATATGGAAATTTCTTTTCTAGTACCCCCACTACCGCAAGCGCTCCTCTTCCCTTTAATTTAGCCCTCCTACACTGTTCTTTTCATGAACCATTCTTACTAATTATTACACCTAGATCAATTTTTCCCTCTGGTATAATTTCCTCCTGATCTAGCCTCCAGACTTCCTTATTCTTTCTCCCACCCCTTTTCCTACAAACCATTATATGAGTCTTTCTTACATTTACTCTGAGAGACCACTTCCTGGTATACTCAACTATGTTGTCCAACCCTTTTTGCAATCCACTCGCTGTCAATGCCAAAAGCAATAGGTCATCCGCAAATAACAACCCCTATCCAAGGACATTGCCAATTCTCTCCTCCATGGCCCTCTAAAACATTATTTATAAATAATATCAATAATATTGGGGATACCTTACACCCTTGTCTCACCCCGCTCTTCATTACAAAACACTCAATCATCCTTCACCCCCCCCCCCCCCTGTAATTTAATCATCACAAGCACTTCCTCATATATTGATTCTATTGCCCACCCTCATTTTCTTCGACATTCCAACCTCCCTTAATCTCATAAATAGCGCCTCCCTACTAACCATGTTGAAGGCTTTTTCTAAATCAATCACTGCTACATATAATTTATGCCCTGCTATCCTCACATACTTTGTCATCAAGGTGTCCAGAATCCAAACATTATCAACTGTATTCCTTCCTTTCGTAAATGCATTTTGAAATTCATATATCTTCCCATACTGTTCCGCCCAGTTTTTTATCCTATTCGCCAAAACCTCTGTGTACACCTTCGACAACACGTCTAGGAGTGTAATTCCTCTATAGTTGTTAGGATCGCTACTAGCCCCTTTATTTTTATAAACTGGACATAATACACCCTTCCTCCATTCCCTCAGAAATTTCCCCGTTTCCAGCAACGTATTAAAAACTTTTACCATCCCCCTCAGCATCGGTTCATTTGCCGCAGCCTCCTTCCACACATTATTGGAAATACCGTTCACACCTCCTGCTGCTTTGGGTCTTGCATTTTTTTATTCTCTCACCACCTCTTGCCTTGATATCTCCTCATCCAATATTTGAATTCCTACTTCCAATCCACTTCCTACATACAACTTGTCCAGTTCTCTTCCCGAATTTCCCTCTTCTTCTAAAAGCCTTTTAAAATACCTAACCCACTCGTTTTCTCCTATTTTATCCCCCTTCCCACTGGCTTCTTTCTTCTAATCTGATTTATATACTACCATATCCTCTCAAACTTCTTCTCTCTACAATATTTATTTATTTGTTCAGCTTCTGCCTCCTTCCATCCTCTTTTCTTCTCATTCAATACCTCCTTGTATTCCCTTCTCAATTTACAATATTCCTTCCTTTTTTCTTGCTCCTCCTCCTTCCTAAACTCTGCTAGGGCTCTCATTACAGCCTCTCGTTTCCTCCTGCAGTCTTTATTCTTTATTCCCTCTACTCTTCTCCTCACTTTCTGCCCCACCCTCCATACAGGGAGTTCTATTCATTCTAGCATCCTATCCATGTCATTTCCTTCTGCCACCCTTTCAGTTCCAATCCTTAATATTTCTCCCTCCTGTTTCAAATCCCATCTTAATTTCTCTTTCGCATTTTCATCCCAGACATACTCCCATTCTCCATTCCTATATCTCTCCCTACTTTTCTCCATCTTGCCCTTCTCCTCTTCAAGCACAGTTCTCAGTTTTATTTTAATAGGCATATGTTCCATTAACCCACATTCTAGCACCTCAAAACTTATTATTCACCTTAACACTATCTCTGAGCTTATTCCTATATCCACTACACTCCCTCCTTTTGTTGTAATATACATCAAATCTCCCATACTATCCCCCTTCATCCAGTCATTTAAAATAAATAAATGTTCTATAGCACATAACTCTAATAACCTTTCTCCATAACTATCTACACCATTATCCTTACCCTTTCTTTGCAGCACCCCGTCTGCTTTTTCTTCCTTCCCCTACACCGGTGCTCTATTGCTCACTCTCGCATTCCAATCCCCCAATAAAATCATCCCCTCTTCTACATACAGCCCTTGAATTGTGTTTATTTCTTCAATCAGTTCATCAAAGAAATGTTTATTTGCACAAACTGAATTGCACGGATAGTTGCAGGGCCAACAAATTGCTTCCGTTGCCCCCTTCCCCACTTTTACTCTCAGCCATACTACCCCCTCAACCCCTCTTCCCCTTTCGTTCATTGTCCTCTTGCTGTCGGGTTAACGGAATGCTCTTAATGAGCTCAAGGGCAGGCTACCGAAGTTGAAGACTGGTGAATACACAAGAGGTTGTCATTACCAAAATGTTCCCTCTATTACCTGCTAACTGTTTTAAACAAACTAGCTACTTTTACCTCGGCTGTGTATTTGCACATTGTCTTAAGAGATCGTACATTGTCCTAGGCAATGGCACATTATTAATCTAAGAAAGCCACCTGTTTAGAGCCTATCCTACCCACCGAAAGTGAATAAATATAGTTTATGAATATTCACTTACATTTCCAAATTATATTGATGTAAGTCCTGAATAATCGGTCACTTGGCGTTCACTCGAAGTTGATTGGACACAAAAGAATACTTTACACTCACACGGCTGTTCGTACTGATATTGAGGTGGACTGACTGATTGACCGATGGACTGACTGACTGCACACTTACTGCCTGACTGTTCACTGATTGACTGACTGAGGGTCTTTTTCTTTTTTTTGGGGGGGGGGGGGGGCGAAGCCGGCTCCGCCCGTGTGACCATCAACTCAATCTACATGGCCTCCGACATGCTATTAGTTCTAAGAAGAGAAGAGAAAGATAGCAGGGAGGAGTGGGATTGTGATACTACAGGAGTATCTGCCTGTACCCATGCTTAGCATGTTACCAGGCCAGATGTGGTGGTGGGTATTAAATAGCGGTGTAATCAGGTAATAAGGGTCAGGACAAAACCGCATAGGTGGAAATAGAAAGATGCCTACATGTAAAACCTGACATTTTGTAGATAGCACATGCAAGGACGTGGGCTGGACTTTTCCAGGTTGTGTTAGTGATGAATATGTATCATGCACAAGTCATGTCCATTTTCTTGCCATATTGTTTGTTATAGGGGATCAGCCTTCTTGGCACTGCGGGATTCTATGCTCGGATCCAATGGCATCTGGGCTTTGGGACAACAGGAGTAGTCCCATTGTCCAGCCGCCACTGTTCCCTGGTGCCAACCCTCCGTTTGCGGAGAGGGGATAAGCCAAGCCTGCTGTGTAGCTGGGGCTAACGTCTTCTTCAACAATGTCTTCTTCTTCTCTCATCCCTTGGTTGTGTCCCTGTATTGCAGTGGTATTCACTCATGTCACTTCTAATCTAAAGATAAACATAAACATACAAGAACATACATACATGCTTGATATTATAATGATTACTGTACACTAAGTTTGAGTGCGGGCTCGGTGTTCCGCTCTCTTGTCGCTGCAGCCTATCTTACGCGATTCTTCTCCATGTACGCTTCTTGAGGGGCAGGTCTCCTGTTTGCCCCTCGCGTTACTGAAACATAGAAATATAGAAATACAAGGATATGGAAAAATATATTATGTACATTTTATATACAGTTTTTTTTGTAAGTGATGTTTGAGTGGTGTTCCTATGTATATTTTTAGTGAGTTGGAAGCCGTAGAAGGATTTGGGGGAGGAGTCCCTTTATCTTCTATTCTAGTGGCTGAATAGTATTTGTTTTGTCATGGGGTACTTTTTGTATTGGTCTGGGTCATACCTTCCAATACTCCTGATTAAGGGATTGATCATGTTGCCCCATGCCTTGGTGTACATTCGAAGTGTTTGCTTTCTGATGTGATGTCTTATAGAGCGAGTGTTTGTTATGGTGCGTAGGTACCTTGTTGCCGTACCGTCAGGGAGTTTCGCCGCTGCTCGCAGGCATTTGTTTTGTATGCATTCGAGGCTGTTTATGTTGGTTTTGGCCGTATCCCCATGCCGGGGCAGCATACATGATAATTGGCCTGATGAAGGCCTTATACATGTTGACTGCTACCTTTGTGTTTATGCTGGATTTGCTGTTTAGTATGGGGTACAGTTTGACAAGCCATATGTGGACTTTTCGCCTTAAGTCTCTTATGTGATGTAGCGTTGTTAGCTTTTTGTCCAGGATTACCCCTAAATATTTAGCTCTTTTGTGCCATTTTATTTGTTTGTTGAATAGTGTCAGTGGTTTGATGTTGGCGGGTTGGTGTGTGCACCTGTTTTTGCGTGTGAACATCACTGCTTGGCACTTCTCTACGTTGACTTTTATGCGCCATTTAGTGAGCCACGGTTCCAGTGTGTGCAGCGCTACCTGGAGCCTCTTTCTTGTGCTCAGGAGCTGGGGGTGCTGGATGGTAATTGCTGTGTCATCCGCATAGAGGTACATGGTAGTGAGCTCTGCTGTCGGCATATCGTTGGTATACAGGACAAATAGGATCGGTCCTATTAGTGAGCCTTGCGCTGCGCCCGCTCTAATGTTTCGTGTACTTGATAGAGTGTTGTGTACGTCTACTTGAAATTTTCTGTCTGTTAGGTAGGTCTTAATTAGCCTTACATATCCAGGATGGAACTCGTAGTCTTTCAGCTTTGCCAGCAGGCCTTCATGCCATATTTTATCGAAGGCTTTTTGTATGTCTAAGACTACCGTGCCTGTATCCCTTCGCTTGTTAAACCCGATTGTGGCATGTTCTAGGAACCGCGTGAGGAGCTGAGTGGAGGAATGTCCGTTACGGAACCCGAATTGTTCATTCCTTACTATTCCTTTCTCCTTGATGTGGGTTATGAGCCTTTTTAGCAGTATTTTCTCGAATACTTTGCTTATGGCTGTTAGCAGACTTATGGGTCAATAGTTGTTGGGATCCAATTTATCTTTCCCTGGCTTCTCGAATACAAGGATTTTTGCTAGTTTCCATTGTTCTGGGAAGTATTGCAACTTAAGCATGGCATTAAATATGTTGGTAATTATTGTGAGGGCATTCTTGCTTAGCTTTTTGAGAACTAGATTCATGATGTCATCTGGCCCGGCAGCTTTTTTGGGGTTGAGGTGATCAATGATCCATTTTATTTCATGGATATTGGTCTTTTTAACATCTGGCCTAGGTGCATTGTTAAGAAATTCCTCTACCTTTGTTTCGGTTTGCCGTGGTTGTACATGTGGTTCACGTGTGAAGTGTCTTGTGAGTTGCCAGACGGGTCTGGTGTTCGTGTCGAATTTTCGCAGCTTGTTGTTCCATTCGTTGGACCAGTGTTCTTTTAGGGCATTTTGAATTTCAGTGTTCAGCTGAGTTTTCATTTCCCTGTCTATGTCGTAGTGGTATCGGGCCCAGCCACGCCTATGACGGTTCCGTCTTCATATGAGATCCTTAATGTTACTTGGAATTTCGAATGTGTGCTCCTTATATGTGTGGGTGGGTACGCTCACTTCCGTCGCTGTTTGTATCACTTTGATGAGGGTTGATATTGTCTCCTCAATCTTGGCGGGGCTTTCAGGGGTGATATTTTCTATTCCCTGTAACAGCGAATCAAGTTTCCTTACGAACTTGTCCCATTTGGCTGCTTTATAGTTTAGCCTTCGCTTGGGATTTAGCTTGTATCCCTCAGGGTCAGCATCCAGTGTTAGAAGTACTGGTTGGTGTCTTGATGCTAGGTCATTGATCACCTTCATACTGTATTCCAGAGGGATGTGACTGAGTAGGGCAATGTCTAGTATATCAGAAGTCTGCCCTCTCGGAGCTACGAAGGTGGGTTCCTTGGGTGCAGCTATTACGTATTCGCGGGCAAGCATGTGTTCGTATAGCATGGTGCCTTGTTTGTTAGGCTTAAGACAGCCCCAGCTTTCGTGTTTCGAGTTGATGTCTCTGCCAATTATCATGTTTCTGGCTAGTCCTAGGAGTACGTCAATGTCACCTGTGTTGACTATCCTTGGATGGGGGGGGGGGGAGGTACGTTGCAATGACGTTGATTAACGTCCCACGTACTAGTAGGCGTATTCCACATGCTTCCATTGCCACTTGCTCCATGGGTCTGTCTTACTTGTGTACTTTGTTGCCTTTAACTGCTAGTTTCGAGCATGGGGCAAGAAATGTCTCTGCGATTAGTGCAAAGTGTATTTCGTGCTTTACAAGGAAGGTTTCGAGTTCTATTTTCTTGTTGCGTATTCCTTCGCAATTCTAAATTAGAACTCGCAGCCCGTGAGTGTTTTGTGTGTTTGTGTGGTGTGTATTTTGTGCAGCCATTTCAGGGAAAAGAGATAAATGACTCGATGAGGTTTACTATTATCCGCAGCCACTTGAGATTCTCCTCCTCTGCCACCCTTTTTAAGAAGTTTAGAATGGTGGGGATCAGGGTAGTCAGTGGTATATTTATGCCTAGTGACTTCAGTATGTCTTTGGCTGCGTTGGTCTTCTGACCTGGAGGTTCTCGTGGACGTTGTGGTTGGGGTGATGGGTTTGGTGTTGTGTTAGTGGTGGTGGGCGCAGTCTGGGTAGCGGATGCTTTGTGTGTGATCCTAGTTACCGTGCGCTTACTGCGAGGGGTGGAGCAGGTGGCGGGTTCTCCCTTTGGTTCCTGCTCGGGTTCCCTGGGCGTGGTCTTTGCGTCCCTTTTGTTGCATTTGGTTAGGGGTTTGGTCCTGCTTCGGTTGTTTGAGGCCGGATTTCTGTTGCCCGAGGCTTGGGGGGGGTTTGGTTGAGTTTGAGCCTCGGGGTGTCTGTTTTGTCTTGTTTGTTTATTTTGTGTCTTGCCTCAGCCTGAATGGCCTGTACCATTAGCAGGGCCTCGATTTCCTCGTTGGCCAGGTTTACCTGAAGGGCCTGGTTGGCTAGGGGGGCCTTTGTTGCATGAAGGGCATTTTTGAGCCTCAGGGCGGCCACGCTGTTGTTCTCTTGTGCCCTTTGGTCTCTTAGCTCTGAGGGAGCTTTCGTATTCCCTGCTGCTCGGGCATTCACTGTAGTTGGCCGCGTGTTTCCCCTCGCAGTTACAACATTTAACATACTCCCTGTCTCTGCCATTCGGACAGTCGCGGGAGCAGTGACGCCCAGCACACCACCTGCATCTGTGGCTAAGCTTACTGAGGGTTCGGTTCACCTCTCTGTTATAAACCTTCGGTCCGACTAAGTGATTATAACCCAACTTCCGGTGTATTATGGAGCATCACAAATTAATCCAGGGGCTTCGACAAGCAGTGCCGGATTAAGGTGTTTGGGGGCCCTGGGCTATTTAAAAATGTGGGGCCTGTTCTTCGTAACATCACGTAAGACTAACATACTGAAGTCATTATAGAACTACTTCCACTTAAATTGATGAATAGGGAAGTGTTGAAATAGACTACAATTTTTCTCTATTTTTCATGTTAATATTTCATAATGCCAAAACATATTTTACATATGTCTCATCATCACTATCAAATCGACATACGAAAGAGAACTTACATTTTTTGGCACTACTACGATATTTTCTATCCATTTTACAAGAACATTACAGCTGTAACTTACGAATGGTTCAATAATAAGAAAGTTCTTTTCCTGATGCAAAGATATAGTATAGCATGCGCATTCCACCGTGCTTCCCCTGTCCCCTCCCGCTCACTTTCTAGACCTCTTCCCCCCTTACCCCTCTGCCCGTACTCGCAAGCTGCCAGATTTAAATTTTCGTCAACAATAACCTTTACAATAATTACAGTGCGTAAGCAGCGAGGATTCGTGTCTCCTGACGGTAATTGATTCTAGCAGTGATGAAATACTAACGCGGACAGCTGATAAGAAGGATGGAATTGTGCGTGTTTGATATTTTGCGAGCGTAAATATTCATATACATCCACGGAGGTAGAGCAGCAGGACTTTTTATGCAATTTTATACGCGGGGCCTGGGGTTGCAGCCCCTTTAGCCCCCTCCTTAATCCGGCCCTGTCGACAAGTCATTAGCAGGTGTCCGTTGCTCCTACTTTTGCCGGTATCACGGTACGGAGCTGAAAGTATGTATACGATCGTATCGTTTTGTGTAATTCACTGGGCGTGGGTTCGATTTAACTAAACGTCGCCCATAAGTTTGATGGCGGCACTTTAGTCACTTCCGCACACAATGACTGTATTTCAATTAGGTTGTGATTAATTTTAAATGAGTCCACCAAAAATGGCATACACTCTGCTACAGTCATTAGAAGTCCAGTTGACGTGCAACACTTCACAAACTCCCGAGATAGGCTAAATATTCTCAGCGGGAAATTTCGGAGCTTAAAAATGGAGCAATTTTATTGGCTAAGCCATTTTTCTACGGACTCTAGCCCTCTAATTCATAGGATTTCGGCTATCCTCTTTCTTTGTCGCACATCTCAGGTTTCTGTGTCTAACAAGGATTCGTGAAAAATTCAGAAAGTTTCGGTTCCCAGGGTGTGGCGGCTAGTGCAGCTTCCTGCTACTTTGGATTAAATTTTCTACCCCAGTGGGCTGTGACAAGTTCTGCAGTTCTTGCTAGAATTGTCGAACACTGCTTCGTTTCTAATCAAACATTAAATATTCCACTACATCGCCCAAGGCAGTTTGGATGCAATATATAGTTTTACATGTAGTTCTTTCTGAAGAAGAGGGAGTGGAACTGTGCTTTTGGAGTTTACGAGAATATCGTCCACTAAAAAATGAAATTGTCTGTATTACCATTCCCTCCTCTAATGAGGTTGACGTCAAGAAGGGCATCCGGTTATAAAAACTCGCTACGACAGATTCATCTCACCTCACTTCATACCCGACTCCGTAGAGAAACGGGACAAGGGTTGGACAAACAAAAATAACTTGTATTCTAATATTCATGCTAGTTGCGAGTTCGCCTCTCAAGAGGGGATGGACGCACATTTGTGTATGTGGGGCTATGCTCTTTCTCCATTTACCATCCCTAAATTGTATCAACAATTTGTGGAAAATAATAAATAATAAATAATAATAATAACAACACGCTCCCTTTACATTGACCTTCGGGCGGGTGGCTCACTCACAGCTCTACACCATTCCATGTTAAGAAAACAGTACTGCTCTTATGGACCTACAAGGAGCGAACACACCCCCTCTTAGACGCCCAAAAATCCTCGTGATTAAGGAATATTTTAATGTACTATTGCATTATGAAATAAATCCCCCTGTGGGCGGGGGCGCTAGAATAACACTCACGGTATCGCCTGCCTGTCGTAAGAGGGGACTAAAAGGGGTCCATAGGATCTCAACTTGGAGGGTGGATTGGTGACCACGGGGCCCTGAACTGAGTCCAGACATTTATTCCACCTACTTGTGCCAGGCTTTTCACTTTCAACTATCCCTTGGTCAACTTTTGTTCTTTTCCGACCCCGACGGTGTTAGAGCACTCGAGACCTGGAGAGTCTTTCATTTTCACGCCCTTCGTGGTCCTTGTCTTTGTTTGGCCGATATCTTCATTTTTCGAAGTATCGGATCCCTTCCATTTTTATTTTCTGATTAGTGTTACATAGAGGATGGTTGCTTCGTTGTACTTCCTCTTCAAACAATAATCACCACCCCCACCACCTTATAAAAAAAAGAAACATGATGAGGCATTGTCTTGCCCGTGAATTATTAAAATAACTACTGAAGCTGTTTTATTTCATAAATACATCCTCAGGGAGGAAGCGCAATGGCGGGAACAGCCATCGCTTTGTTGCGTCCCTTCATTTTCCTTCTGTGTCGCTCTGGTAATACACTGACTGACAGAGCAAATGCAACACCAAGAAGGAGTGGTTCGAAAGGGATGAAAGTTGGGGAAAAAACAGAGACGGCACGGACAAAAAATTTATGTTTATTTCAAACCGATATGCAGGTTACACAATGCGCACGGCATCGACTCAGTAGGATGTAGGACCACCGCGAGCGGCGATGCACGCAGAAACACGTCGAAGTACAGAGTCAATAAGAGTGCGGATGGTGTCCTGAGGGATGGTTCTCCATTCTCTGTCAACCATTTGCCACAGTTGGTCGTCCGTACGAGGCTGGGGCAGAGTTTGCAAACGGCGTCCAATGAGATCCCACACGTGTTCGATTGGTGAAAGATCCGGAGAGTACGCTGGCCACGGAAGCATCTGTACACATCGTAGAGCCTGTTGGGAGATGCGAGCAGTGTGTGGGCGGGCATTATCCTGCTGAAACAGAGCATTGGGCAGCCCCTGAAGGTACGGGAGTGCCACCGGCCGCAGCACATGCTGCACGTAGCGGTGGGCATTTAACGTGCCTTGAATACGCACTAGAGGTGACGTGGAATCATACGCAATAGCGCCCCAAACCATGATGCCGCGTTGTCTAGCGGTAGGGCACTCCACAGTTACTGCCGGATTTGACCTTTCTCCACGCCGACGCCACACTCGTCTGCGGTGACTATCACTGACAGAACAGAAGCGTGACTCATCGGAGAACACGACGTTCCGCCATTCCCTCATCCAAGTCGCTCTAGCCCGGCACCATGCCAGGCGTGCACGTCAATGCTGTGGAGTCAATGGTAGTCTTCTGAGCGGACGCCGGGAGTGCAGGCCTCCTTCAACCAATCGACGGGAAATTGTTCTGGTCGATATTGTCTTGCACATGCTGAAGAATGGCGGTTGACGTGGCGTGCGGGGCTGCCACCGCTTGGCGGCGGATGCGCCGATCCTCGCGTGCTGACGTCACTCGGGCTGCGCCTGGACCCCTCGCACGTGCCACATGTCCCTGCGCCAACCATCTTCGCCACAGGCGCTGCACCGTGGACACATCCCTATGGGTATCCGCTGCGATTTGACGAAGCGACCAACCTGCCCTTCTCAGCCCGATCACCATACCCCTCGTAAAGTCGTCTGTCTGCTGGAAATGCCTCCGTTGACGGCGGCCTGGCATTCTTAGCTATACACGTGTCTTGTGGCACACGACAACACGTTCTACAATGACTGTCGGCTGAGAAATCACGGTACGAAGTGGGCCATTCGCCAACGCCGTGTCCCATTTATCGTTCGCTACGTGCGCAGCACAGTGGCGCATTTCACATCATGAGCATACCTCAGTGACGTCAGTCTACCCTGCAATTGGCATAAAGTTCTGACCACTCCTTCTTGGTGTTGCATTTGCTCTGTCAGTCAGTGTATGTTACTCTGTAAATCCTGGCAGCTTATTATCGTTGTAGAGAAGTCGTCTATTTGTGTGTTGCGTATGTTTTTAATCTTTATATCAGTACGTACTTATATTGAGTGTGTGTTATGTGATGAATTAGCTTACGTGGGCAATTTCTTCCTATAACATTAATACAGTGAATTATTTACTTTATGAATGAGCTGAGGAAGAAACAAAAGCAGACTGTGCTTAATTTGCAGCTTGATTCCTTCCGCCTTTTATCTTGAACTTAAAAACTGAGGTTGACAAATTTATAGTCCATTTCCCCTTTATGCTTTGGACATCAAGATGTGCCGCTCTAACTCATCCTTACCCCTCCCCCCCCCCCAACCCCACCCCGCCCCATCATTCCCTAGAGTTCAGCTTACTTTATTCTACCTTTTGTCTTGAACTTAAAAACTGAACTCACAAATTTACCTGCTCATGTTTTCCCGTGATGCTGCTGAACACAGCTGTTCGATATGGCAACCCTGTTGTCATAAGAGCAATACTGTTTTGTGTTTTCTTAACATGCAATGTTTCCCGGGTCGTGGCGGGCGTGAGTGTAAGCTGTATAAGTGAGTATAATCCGGCAGCCCTGAAGGTGGTTTTCCGTGGTTTCCTATTTTCATACCAGGCAAATGCTGGGGCTGTACCTCAGTTAAGGCCGCGGTCACTTCCTTCCCACTCCTAGGCCTTTCCTATCCCATCGTCGCCATAAGACCTATCTGTGAAGGTGCGACGTAAAGCTAATTGAAAAAACTTAAACATACTATACCATCCGTTCATTTTTGTTTTTGAGCGTCTATACATGTAAGACTAAGAGCTAGTATATGGCATGCTTTATGAATAAAATAAAATACAGTTTAGTTCTGTGTCACTCAGTCATGCAACCTTCCACTGTTCCAACACATAGGCCACTTCGACTTTGGTACTTTTTTATTTTCAGTGTTTTACAAATATTTTAAAAATATTATGTTAGCGTTTTTATATGTTTTGAAGTAATGAGGCTTTTGTGAGAATTTAAGATAATATCCATACCATTATGTAAAAACTGAACTGTTTCAGCAGTGTTTGATTATTTTGTTTACTTTTGTATAAAAAGAGTTTACTGCAACGGTTTCGAATAATGTTTTTTTATTTCCTTTTACGTACATTTTCTTGACTGCTCTTGCTATTGTTTATTGTTCGTAAAAGTATAAAACAAATGTTAATAATAATGTTATTTGTTTAACGTCCCACTAACTACTCTTTTACGGTTTTCAGAGACGCCGAGGTGCCGGAATTTAGTCCCGCAGGAGTTCTTTTACGTGCCAGTAAATCTGCCGACACGAGGCTGACGTGTTTGAGCACCTTCAAATACCACCGGACTGAGCCAGGATCGAACCTGCCAAGTTGGGGTCAGAAGGCCAGCGCCTTAACCGTCTGAGCCACTCAGCCCGGCTAAAACAAATGTAACACTCTGTCTACGCAGTGGCCTTATACCTTGCCTTTGGATATCTTGTGGATTGTCTTTAATGAATCTTAATAGTTTATTAGTTTTTAACGAGGTCTTTGGCCTCTAATGTATTTTAAATGATGAAAACTCAGATTGTTGCAACATGATTACCTGTAATTAGTAACGCATACATTTGATACATTAACACACTCTTCGTGGTAAGCCTGGAATTCTGCGCTGGTTGGAGATGTCATATTCGAATCCGGTAGTTGACTGGATATCCTTTTCATCATCATCATCATCATCATCATCATCATCATCATCATCATCATCATCAACAACAACAACAACAACATTCACCAGTGATATGCACTTAGGAGCGCACAGGTGGCAGATACCCAGTCAATTGTTTACCTAGCTTTTTCTTAAATTATTTAGAAGAATTTGGAAATCACCGAGCATCTTCTTGAACTCCAACTTTATCTTCACATTCTGGTCTTTCCTACTTTAAAACTCCATTCAGGCTTATTCATCTACTAACGTTATTCCATTTCATCTCTCTATCGACAGATCGAAACATACCACTTAGTCGAGCAGCTCGTCTCCTTCTCCCAAGTCTTCCCAGAGCAAAGTTTGCAACATTTTCGTAACACTACTGTTTTGTCGGAAATCACCCAGAACAAATCCTGTTGCTTTCCTTTGGATTTTTTCCTCTTCTCGAATCAAGTAGTCCTGGTGAAGGTCTCATACACTGGAACCATACCGTAATTGGGTCTCACCAGTGACTTATACGTTCTTGCCTTCAGATCCTTACTACGAACTCCAAATATCCTCATAACCAGTGATGGGAAAAATACAAAAAGTATAGGGCTGATTTAAAGTTCCTTGAGAAATATTTTGCTCAATTACGATTACACATTACTTTGTCGACAAATAATCGGTACAGTTAAAATTACAACTACTTGTTGTAGGAGTGGCGCCTTGCACCTGGACTGGTTTCTCGCCCGTGTAGGGGCCATCAAATTAATTTTAGGATTATAGGTTAATTTAGATGTAGGGGGTGCCCTAACATGTGGACTGGTCATCCGCCCATGTTAGTGGCAGCTTAGTAGATTTAGTTTAGGGGTGGTGCCTTGCGCGGAGACTGGTATCCCGCCCGTGTGGGGGCTACCAAGTTAGTGGTAAGCTTATAGGTTTGTAGGGTTGGCCATTACATGTGGACTGGTCATCCACCCATGTAAGGGGCCGCTTAGTAGATATAGTTGGTGTGTTTTTAGTTCTGTTTATAATTGTTCAGTATCGTTGGTTTTAATGGTTCTTTCTGTTTTATGTAATCTGGGATTGTGAACATGTATCTGGGCGTAAAGCCTGTGAAGTTCAATACATTACTTAATTATTATATAATTACAACTGCTTCACAGGAGGCCAGTCTTAAAGAAATCACAGACTCTTTTATCGCATGGGGCTAGGATGATATTAATGTTTGCAAAGAAAACTAGAGGGACATTATTTTACCCATTCGGGGGATTCTCACTTTCCCGGTCGCCTGCGCTGCGAGCCTGTCTCCCGCGGCCAGCGAGTGTTTTCGCACAAGATTTCCTGTACTTTATGGAGGTATTATGTATATACACACGCTCACGTAATGAAAATTGCATTGGAACAACATACTGAGCACTAAACACGTGAACACTTGACTAACTGAACCTTACGCTGATAAAGCTCAGCAGACTGCATAGGATGGGAGCTTGCGGCGCCGAGAAGCGCATGACGGTAAAGTGCTTGGCGGGAGACAGGCTCGCAGCGCAGGCGACCAGGCGGGTGAGAATCCCCGGAATAGATAAAATAATGTCCCTGTATATTGCTTCATTTTGTGATTTTTTGAGCATAATTGGCTACAATCACTAAGTAAGACTAAACATGATACGGTACTTTAGAATTTTCAAAATCATTATTTCCCATCATTTTTATTTTAACCCTTTACTGCATACTGTTGCCCTCAGGCAACATACAACTTTACACCTGTATAAATGGATACAGATTGTGGACAGAGGTAGTTTTCCGGCACACCTTTAACTGTACAGTCATTTAAAGACATATACCAGTGATGCCTTGTTTTTTTTTTTACATAACATAAGACAAAACAGCCGTACAACCAAAGGTACTCCTTCCACCCCGTCAGCATCCACGCGTACCAACCACCGTTTACTTTACGTGGGCCCTCCCCATCACATTACCACAGGCTTCAGGAGTACCTCTGGCTCAACCTCAAAGACATTACCGACCTACGGTCGTGCAAGTATACTTGCGCCCTGCAATACGTACCCATTGCCAGTAGGCAGTAATGTTCGGTCTTTGAATGTTAAAAGCTTAGCGTGAAATCGTGAATTGCTGGTAAATCTAAAACACTGAACGTAAGTTGAACATTGAAGCTTGAAATTTTCTTCACCAAACGAAAACGAAAAATAATTCATGCAGTAAAGGGTTAATTAGTAACTTTATGCGTTATAATTTGCCTCTTACTCCATAAAATTATTTTAAAACTTTTCATCGCTAAACAAAACGTTTTCCGGGAAATTACGCTTATACATGTTAAAGCACGCTTTCCAGAGATGGCACCCGTTAACATGTAGGTGTTTACAGGACTGAAGTATGTTTCATCCGGTAACATTTAAAACAATGAGCCAATGGTTAGTACTGTTCAAAAATAAAGCGCAGCATCTGTCTTATTATTCAGTTTTCTACAAAAAAAAAAAACCAACAAAAACTTCATAATCATTTTTTGTAACTCTAACGGCTCTCCAGGAAATTCTGTTTCTTTGTGTCAAACTACACGTTCCAGAGCAACAACCGGCGGGGAGTTACTCGGCTGGGTTCTTACCCCAGGTAAATCGCACAGAGAGTTGTTAACTTATTTTGTTGTCGGAGACTTTAAAATGACAGCTCACACGTTAACGTTTGGTAGCCAGTGATATCAGAAATTACAGGCCTTTCAACGACCAGTGCATTTTTATTATGTATCAGTAATTCTACTGGTCGTAATGTTTATACCATGTATTCGCATGCCTGTAAAAGACTGTCCCCATGACTAAATGCTGATATTAGAGCGATGATGAGTAAACGGGACGCAGCTCTTATGATAACTTATACTATAAATGTTACCTGATAGAGGAAATCTTCATCTACTTGCAAACGACTACTTAATAAAACGACTTAGACAAGAAATGCTCGACTAAGCTACGCTCATAACCTTACAAAGCTTGTTGTAAAACCTACTACTTTATGAAAGTCAATTAGCCAATTAGGACTAAACGAACCGAACAAGTATAGACTGGTAGCTGTTCTGCTTTACACTCACCGACGACATCAAGGACAACCCCAGCATTCGCTCTTCTGAGGATACAGACGTCCAGGCTGAACTAATTATTACAGCTGTTAAGAATGCAGCTGAAACTTCCTCCGTGGGATCGAAGACCCTACCTCCCATACGACGGCCGCTCTCCCCCACCCCCGAAAGTTCTCCAACTTCTCAAGTTGAAGAACAGGGTCAGAAAACTGTGGCACTCAACGAGGGAACCACAGATGAAGATCTTATGGAATAGACACCGGCGAAACATTAGAGTACTAATGGAACATCACCGACGAGCTACATTCCAGTCAAAGCTGGCTGAGTTAAGCTCTACGGACGGCTCTATTTATCGCACGCAGCGTAAATTTACAGATAAAAAGACAGGCATGCCCCCACTAGAAGGATCACATGGAGTGGTCCACTCAGACAAGGATAAGGCAGAGGCATTCGCAGACACGTTCGAATCAACCTGTTCTCTGTCTGAGGAGCCAGCTGACGAAGACTTTATTGACGAGGTTGAGGATGCCTCCTCGAAGACGACGATAATGACCTTCCTAGGTACTTCAAATTCGTTTCAACCAGAGAAGTGTTACGTCAAATCCAGCGCCTGAAAAACAGGAAAACCCCCGGCTTGGATGGGATTTCTCCCACCTTCCTTAAGAATCTCCCTAAGAAAGCCATTACTTTTCTGACCACGCTTTTCAACGCAATATTCCACTTTGCTCACTTCCCAGTTAGCTGGAAGGTGGCTAAGGTTATAACGCTGTGGATAGGCATAGCGAGCCCGACATTCCCCACATAACAGAACTATTAGCGTTCTCTCAGTTTGAGGCTATTCTCCTCTCCTGCAGACAGTAATAGACGAACTAAATCTAGAGCCGAACGAACAGTTCAGTTCGGTTTCAGAAAAAGTCACTCCATTTCTCATCAATTGTTATGACTGACCGAGGACATCATAAAAAACTTTAACGACAACATCTTGACATATCTAAGGCGTTCGATAAGGTCTGACATGACGGACTACCTTGGCTTCCCTGGACATTTAGCAGCATTAATCGCTAATTACCTCAGCGATCGTAGCTTCCAAATCTCAGTAAATAAGAAGCTATCAACGGCCTGCCCTATCACAGCCGGAGTACCATAAGGTGGGGTAATCTCACTCACGTTGTTTAAAATTTATACTTCCAACATGCCAAAACCTCCGAACACTAAACTGTAGTCATATGTTGACGACACAATTCTGTCCGTGGTCTCATGGTAAACCCCGAGAGTCTAACAACACCTTCCGGCAACACTGGCCACTATCGAGCCCTGGCTCGAGAAGTGGCGCATCAACATTAATGGCGGCAAATGCCAGACGTGGTAGACTGTCGGGCGGTCTGAACTTCTTTGGATAAGTAATCAGATGGTCCAATAACGCCAAGTATCTGGGGGTTACCCTGGTCCGCGGTCTGACCTACCATCATCATATAAACATTATTTTCTGTGATCTACGCTGACAACAGCCTCAATCTATTGTAGAAAACAGGCTCCTCCTGTATACGACGATCCCTTCACGTAGGGTTGGCATCCGGCCGTAAAACTGGACTACATCAACATGTAGCACCAACCTAAACTGGGAAACACAAGAAGGAAAGGAGTATGTTTTACAGATAAATACATTTTGTCTAGATATTAGGGCGACCTCTACTACTCTTGCATATTTGATGATAACTGCCGTATATGTCACTTTTGATTAGACTATTATGCAACCGACAAGAATAAAGAAGTTAAATGGGGTGGGAATTTTCTTTCTTCATCCCTTTACCGTCCAGGATTGGTTTTTCTCTCGGACTAAGCGAGGGATCCCACCTCTACCGCCTCAAGAGCAGTGTTCTGGAGCGTGACACATTTGCTCGGGGCTACAGCTGTGGGAGGAGGATCTGTACCTCGCCCAGGCGGCCTCGCCTGCTATGCTGAACAGGAGCCTTGTGAGAGATGGGAAGTTTGGAAGGGATAGACAAGGAAGCAGTTGTGGCCCGAAGTTAGGTACCATCCTGACATTTGTCTGGAGGAGAAGTAGGAAATCACGGAACACCACTTCGAGGACTGCTGAAGTGGGAATTGAACCCCTCCACTCAGTTGACCTCCCGAGGCTGAGTGGACTCCGTTCCAGTCCTCGTACCATTTTTCAAATTTTGTGGCAGAGCCGGTCTTTGGGGGCGGCAGCTAATCACACTAACCACTACACCACAGAGGACGTTACGTTTTTATAGTAGTGTTATAAATGGGGTGGGAATACCGCAAGTAATTCTGCAAACATCCGCAACGCTGTAAGAACGGTCATATCCCGGTGGATAGGGGTAGTGAAATTCACGGTATCTCCTAACGCTATCGCAAAACGTGATTGAAAATATGTAACCCGCAGGGGCTCTTAGCTTGTGCGCGTGGTTTGGTGACCTCAGGGCCTCTATCCGAGTCATGTATTTAGGAGCAATTACCCTGTAAAGATGTATGAGCAGTTAGTCAATAAGTCATCTCCATTTTTCTCGAATAGCCTATTTTGAATCCCGGGAGACACAAAAGCAATCACTGTGCTCAACGTAGCCTGTTCGCTTCCTTATTTCAAAGCAAGGTTATTTAATGCTAATGTGATGTTACATAACGTCGGCAGTAGGTTTCTTGGAGGAGTTGCGCAATTCATTATTCATTTCAGCAGACTTTCTTGGATTTTATTGAAGTCGTCAACAAGCGGGAGATCGAAGTGTTACTGGACAATTCGTATTGCTACTGTACGTAGTGCTTTAGGTAGACTATGAACACGCGGATGCTTATGTATAACTTTCTATAGGTTATAGACATATGATTTTTAAGCATGGAAGTGTAGAGTAACGAAATAGGATGTCGCCTCTGCCTGACTGATTAAGTCTAAAACGTTAATTTCATCAACGGGTACAGAATAAAAATAATGCGCGACACTCTTTTGTTTTTACATGAAGGGCAACAGCTATGAAGACCTGTAATGATTAGAGTAATCAACACACAAACATTTCTCTCGAACGGAAAGCCTACTGACAATTATTCCGGAAATATTATTCTCTAAGTCTGATTATGTTATTGATTTTATATCCAATTTTTTTTCAGTTTTCGGAGACGCCGGGGTGTCTTTTAGTCCCACATGATTTCTTTGCCGTGCCGACAAATCTACTGATACGAGGCTGGGGTATTCGAGCACCTTCAAATACCACCAGACTGAACCAGGATCGCACCCACCGACTTGGGATCAGAAGGCCTGAGCTCCACCATCTGAGCCACTCAGCACGGCGAGGACAACTGCAGCGAGATATGATAGTGGTGGTTATTATTTTGAGTGAAGGTACAATTACTTCACCGAGCAAGTAGCTGTGCGGTTTGAGTCACGTGGCTATCAGTTTGCATCCGGGAAATAGTGGGTTCGAACCCCACTGTCGGCAGCCCTGAAGATGGTTTTCCGTGATTTCCCATTTTACACCATGCAAATGCTGGGGCTGTACCTTAATTAAGGCCACGGTCGCTTCCTTCCCACTCCTCGCCCTTTCATATCCCATCGTTGCCATAAGACCTGTCTGTGTCGGTGCGACGTACCGTAAATAAAATCATATATAGCCTTGATTGTTGTGGCTCATTTTACGACTTTAAATACCGATTTTCAGACAGACAGGCCGCCTCTGTGGTGTAGTGGTTAGCGTCATTATCTGCCACCCCAGGAGGCCCGGGTTCGATTCCTGGCTCTACCACGAAATTTGAAAAATGGTACGAGGGCTGGAACAGGGTCCACTCAGCCTCGGGAGGTCAACTGAGTAGAGGGGGTTCGATTCCCACCTCAACCATCCCGGACGTGATTTTCCGTGGTTACCCACTTCTCCAGGTAAATGCCGGGATGGTACCTAACTTAAGGCAACGGCTGCTTCCTTCCCTCTTCCTTGTCTATCCCTTCCAATCTTCCCATCCCCCATCAAGGCTCCTGTTCAACATAACAGGTGAGGCCGCCTGGGCGAGGTACTGGTCATCCTCCCCAGTTGTATTCCCCGACCCAGAGTCTGAAGCTCCTGGACACTCCCCTTGAGGCGGTAGAGGTGGGATCCCTCACTGAGTCCGAGAGAAAAACCAACCCTGGAGGGTAAGCAGATTAAGAAAGAAAGAAAGAAAGAAAGAAAGAAAGAAAGAAAGAAAGAAAGACAGACAGACAGACAGACAGACAGACAGGCAGACAGACAGACAGCATGGAAAATTACAAATTGCATTTCCTTGTTACTGCGGATATGACCGATACAGAAATACCATTCTTTTTACATTCTGAGCAATGTACAGACAAAAGTCTTATTTTATAGAGTGCAGCCTGAAAGTCCGGTGTCTAACATTCTTGCATAGGGATGCGGTGACTTCTCTCGCAAAATATTTCACTTGTTAACATACTGATGGGGTGATTTTTTCTTTTCTTGAATACTGGGGTAACGGATATTATCGATACTTTCGACGCTTGTATTAGTCCATTAGAAACAACTTTTTCGTACAACCACTTCTCAAAAATGTCAGCAACCATTTAGCCATGGTAATCGCCCTAAAAATTAGTAGCGGCGATTGGGAATTAGAAGTAGGGGGGCAAAAAATATACAGACAACACAGTACCCGGATTTGTGGGATATAGCAGGAGGAGGGGGGTATGCACATTAAAACTGAAGGAAAACCTACAAAAATGATAAGTTTTATGCTCTCTGAGCGAATTTCGACACAGAGGTAAGGGTTGACAGCCTACCATCTTATGTGCGGTAATAATATTTTTTGTAAAATGCTATACAATAAAACTTTCACTGAAGGAAAAATATTACATATGTATTACAATTAAATAGAATTATGGCGTGATTATACAATTAAAAATCATTTAGTATTTAACTACACATTAAGAAACTAACAGACTGACGAATTCCCGCGGCAAGCGGGTAAAACGTACCTCAGTGTCCATGATCTTGGCAAAACTAAAATAACCCTGCTACCCTTCCTCACAGCACATGCATATCCACTACTTGCTGTGGCGCTATATAAATCGGTTAGCCGCGACGAGCGACATTTTATGCATATTCCCGTTAATAATTTTTTTAATAAATAAGGAAAATAAAGGGAATAATTACCTGATAAGACAACAGGGCTTGTACAAGTACTTTGTTTTAATAATTCCCATAATTTCTTATTTCAGACTGCTAAAATGGAATACAAATGTAATGTTTTCTCCACAAAGTGGGGGAGGGGCAACTGCCCCCGTCGCCCCCCCCCCTCCCCCCACTTATCGCCGCTACTGCTGAAAATCAACCAAATTCTATCAATAAAGCACTTTCAATTCCAGCATAAACTAGTATTGATCTATTTAGAAAACTTCAGTCGGTTGTGTTCCTTGGAATTAATATAACGACTTGAGCTTTTCACTCGTTCAACACGTGGTAACTGTTTAAACTACTTCAGTGGGCGATCCGGTGATCATTTTAAAAATAGCTGTAACATACTCGTTGTGTCTAAATAAAACATAACTTTCATCATATTGATTATTTAGATATCTGAAATGAAACTGAAGTGAGAGACATAAAAGGATATGAGGGATTAAAATACCCACATTGACATTCTTCTTCTCTCTTCTTCTTTCCGATGAGGCCCGCTAAGGACCACGTGCCAATTTCAATTCAATTCTTCATACTGTGTTGTTTTCTCTTCTGTTCCTTCCAATATTCTTTCATCTTTTCACTTTTCTGTTTCTTTCTGTCCTCGGACTACTTCGCACCAGGTTTCTTGTTCAGTTTTCCTTGGAATCCTTCCATACTTACTACCCTCTTTCTAAAATCTCTCTATCCATAGTTTCTTCTTCTCTTATATTATTTCTCTCTAAATCTTTCTTTACTTCGTGAATCCAATTAGTTGTTACCTTTTTGTCCCAAAGGTACTTGAAAATCCTTTTTGTTAATCTGGAATCATTCATTCTGTAAATATGTCCAAACAATTTCTATCTCCTTTTTCTTATGGTTTCTGTTATGTTTTCTATGTTCCTGTACATTTCATCATTAGATCTTAATTTCCATATTTCTGTTGTTTACACAGGGCCTAAGATTTTTCGCATGATTCTCCTTTCCAGTACATCAAGTTTTTCTAATGTATAGTTGAGTACCAGGTATTCACATGCATATAGGCATTCCGGTTTCACAACTGTAGTGTAGTGCCTTATTTTAAGATTTTTAGATATAAAATTTTTGTTATAAAAATTCTTTGTGATACCATATGTTTTTGTACCTTGTGTACCTTTTCTTCTACTGCAGATTTGTCTAAACCATCTCCGTGAATTCTTTCTCCCAGATATTTGAATTTCGTTACTCTTTCCACTGGACCAATATCTTTCTTTCTTTCTTTCTTACGTGAATTCTTTCTCCCAGATATTTGAATTTCGTTACTCTTTCCACTGGACCAATATCTTTCTTTCTTTCTTTCTTAATCTGCTTACCCTCCAGTCCGGCTCCATGGCTAAATGGTTAGCGTGCTGGCCTTTGGCCACAGGGGTCCCGGGTTCGATTCCCGACAGGGTCGGGAATTTTAACCTTAATTGGTTAATTTCCCTGGCACGGGGACTGGGTGTATCTGTCGTCTTCATCATCATTTCATCCTCATCACGACGCGCAGGTCACCTACTGGTGTCAAATCAAAAGACCTGCATCTGGCGAGCCGAACTTGTCCTCGGACACTCGCGGCACTAAAAGCCATACGCCATTTCATTTTTGCTTACCCTCCAGGGTTGGTTTTTCCCTCAGACTCAGCGAGGGATCTCATCTCGACCGCCTCAAGGGCAGTGTCCTGGAGCGCGAGACTTTGGATCGGGTATACAACTGGGGAGAATGACCAGTATCTCGCACAAGCTATGCTATGTTGAACAGGGGGCCTTGTGAGGGGATTGGAAGAATGGAAGTGAATAGACAAGGAAGAGGGAAGGAAGCGGCCGTGGCCTTAAGTTAGGTACCATCCCGGCATTCGCCTGGAGGAGAAACGGGAAACCACTTCGAGTATGGCTGAGGAGGGAATCGAACCACCCTCTACTCAGTTGACCTCCCGAGGCTGAGTGAACCCCGTTCCAGGCCTCGTACCACTTTTCAAATTTCGTGGCAGAGCCGGGAATCGAACCCGGGCCTCCGGGGGTGGCAGCTAATCAGAATAACCACTACACCACAGAGGCGGACGAACCAACATCTGTTGCCAAAAATTTTGGAGCGTTCTTGTTGTTTGTAATAAATTTTGTTTTTTCTACGGAGATTCTCAAACCTGTCCTGTTGGCTATTATTATTATTATTATTATTATTATTATTATTATTATTATTATTATTATTATTATTATTATTATCGTATTAGAAGCATCTAGAATATACAGTTACAATTACACTCTACACACATTTTGACCAAAATGTTGCTACATCAAGTGCATTCTGTGTACCTTGAAAGAGTTCATCCTCTGTACAGTAGTATGGGCACAGCGGACAGAGTGTAGTCTGCCCCGCATTCACACTCGATGTAACCCCATCACTCTTAAGACCACTCTGGTTCTACCCACAGCTGATCTCAACCTATTCAGATATTTTCACGTTGTCCAGTTCTCATTGTAGCCAGGTGGTAAGCATTCAGCTCCTGCTATCTGCTCAGGGATGTTGGGAGGCCTTGTTTTCCATAGCTGTAATCTTGCTTTTTCGTCTGATCCGATTAGGTCCTGCGATGTCGAATTTCAAAATTATGAACTCGGTACATTTTGGCGAAAAGTAGGTGGTGAACATCCTATTATAGCTGACGGAGCTCGAAGAATAGTAACGCCTTTTGCTACCACTTATAGATATGAGAGTGGTTTCTCAGTTTTACTAACAGTAAAAACAAAGGCCAGAAACCGTCCCAGTGTGGAACATGACTTGAGATGCGCATTGAGTGAAAAGAAGCCTAAGATTTAAAAACTTGCGAATACAAAACAATTCCAATCTTCACATTAACTGCCATTAATGAATTAATTAAGGAAGTAAATTGATATTGTAATTACGTATATTTTTGTGCAATTTTATAATGAATAAAGGCCATGTGCATGCATGTGTTGTTTTCTTTGATAACAACTTAATGGGGGGTCAAAATCAGTTTCCCTGATAGGTCATAGGGGTAAGAAGACCGAAAAGGTTAGGAACCGCTGCACTACATGTGTGAGATTCAGAAGTTGCCCAGTGCAGCTTTTACCGGGACGGAACCCAGCTTGCTGCGGTATAAGTAATGGGTCAATCACAGGTAAAATGCGATTGAGAACTATTTTTTCAGTAATTTTTAGAGGTGACACTGAAGTGCCATGGGTCTGAAATCTTTTGGATGATTCCCTTTCTTACCAGTTTACAGTAGAGCAATTACTCTACTCTTTCTCCATACCTTCAGTATCTCACTTCTGCTCATTTTGAAGAGCTGCAGAACCCATTCCTTGGTGTTTGGTCCAAAATGCGTAATCTGTTCTGATCGAATGTCATTCCGGCCTGTTGACTTGCCGTTTTTTTTACATTCTTTAATAGCCTTATGTAATTCCATCACGTAGAAGGATACAGTGAGACTTAACATTATAAGCACATGGAAGAGAAATATAATGTGCTTCAAACACATATATTGGTTGCCGCACCGGGCAGGTGCACACTCCGCACGCAGTATACTGGGTTGCCGCATTTCGCAGGCGCATTCGTATAGATATTGTTGCACGTTCCACTATATACATTTTCAAAATAGTCAAAACTGCATTTTCTACGCCGCTATTCCTAACAAGGCTACTCTGTGCTCTCTCACACTCTAGATACAATGCCGGTGGAATGGTTGCTGTTGTTGCACGAGGTCAGCCTTATTCAACGTTGCATAACTTTAATAATGAAAATAGCCCCATAAGAATGCACATAGGGGTTAAGTCGGGCAGTCGTGGATGCGAATTGTACAGCGTGCTATGTAGATCAGTCAATGAAAATGAAAATCCACAGCCTGTTTCTAGTCATTCGACCGGGTCAGGAATGGAATGGATGAAGTCCCCATTTAGCGGCGAGGATAGGAATTGTGCCGGCTGCCGAAGCCTGTCGCACTCCTCTGGGGCAATGATTAATGAATGACATATGAAATGATACTGGAGAGTGTTGCTGGGAAAACCGGAGTACCCGGAGAAAAACCTGTCCCACCTCCACTTTGTGCAGCACAAATCTCACATGGAGTGACCACAGAACCTAGCGGTGAGAGGCCGGCGCACTGCCGCTTGAGCCACGGAGGCTTAGATCAGTCAATCTCCCGGGATATTTCCTGCTGAGAAACCGACAGGTCTTTAAACAGGTGTATGCTGGATGACTATTCTTTTGAATAATCATAGTTGACGCGTTGCTAGCGGCACGTCTTCTAGCAGATATTACAAACTAAAAAATTTGTACAGCAATTCTGAATATGTTACAGCACAACTTATGTATGGAAAAATTGTCAAAATTGACTATTCGCTCAACTGGAGTCAAGGACTTGTACGATCGTATTATTATTATTATTATTATTATTATTATTATTATTATTATTATTATTATTATCGTGTTTTCCGTGGTTCACAGAGGAAAGTGTGTGGGGTGAATGTCTGGACAAATCATAATCCAAAGTTAAGTACTGCTAACAAAATTTAGGAAAAGTTTATTTTCTTTCTTTTCCAATGGATACATATTTAACACAACAACAGCAAGTTGATAGAGTTAGAAGAGAGAGAACAGGAAGCTCAGATTATTACAAGAGGAGCAAGACTGCTGAGTAAACTATACGATAATGTAGCTTGTAATATCAAAATAATAGGAGAGCTCGTCAGATCTGAATTAAGTTGCAATAAGGGGACTCAGAAGCTCAGAATAAATTACAAAAATGGAGTTTAGGAGCTCAGAATATCCACAGTAAGGAAGCTCGTAAGCTCAAGGTATTTGCATAACCCGGGAGGAAAACTCCCATCACGAGTTACATAGTCAAGGATTTTCAGATCAGCGAATCCCATTAATATTTTACGAGGCAAGCCTGTACCAGATAGAGCGAAGTTACAATTCAGAGAAAGAAGCTGTAGCTTCTGCAACAATTTTATATCGATGGGTCTCGAACCCAGTAGTACATTTACAATACTTTTCACAATGCCCTTTATTGGGCCATGAAATTACACACCTGTCAATAGCAGTCACCACAAAGTACTTGAAACAGTAAATACGCTGTTGTAATAATTAACCACTTAATACCAACGTTACCCTCGAAAAAGAATATAAATACTCAAAGGCATAAGGCCCACACTACACGGCCACAAAAATGTAAAAAAAGAAGGGAGGTAAATTCCGAAAGACCGAAAACCAAAATTATGTGGAGGCAGAAACTCAAACATTTCAAAATGTAAGTTGACTGCAAACACCTAAGTGAGCATAGGCCCGATGACACAGAGACTAAGCCCATGCTACGAGCTGTCCAAGTAAAGGAGTTTTAAAGCTAAAAAGAGAGTAATAAAATAAAAATAAAGTTGCTTTACGTCGTATCGACACAAGTAGGTCTTATGACGTCGATGGAAAGGGCTAGGAGTGGGAAGGGAACAGCCGTGGTTTTAATTAAGCTACAGCTCCAGCATTTGCTTAGTGTAAAAATGGGAACTCACGGAAAACCATCTTCAGCGCTGCCGAAGTGGGGTTCGAACCCATTATCTCCGGAATGCAACCCAAAATTAAATTAGAGGAAGGTTACGAGGGTAACCACTCGTGCTTCTTTACATTTTAGCAAGTTCCCATGAGGTATAAAAATTAAAGTCAGAAGACTGGCAGGAGACGCCTACATTTAATTCAATTAGAAACGATAAAATCCTAGATTTAAATTTAAGAAAAAGCCGGACGACCTAGCAGTTACATGCTAACGGAGAACGCAGGAATATTCCGTAGCTTCACAAAAAGTAGATTCAATTAGATAAAAATTCTTCCACACCTTATTTATTTACACCTCATCTTGCCGGACCCTTGCCTCCGCATCTCCCAAAGGAGATAGTCTCTGTCCTCCGTCAAGTAGAAAACACAATATCACTGCCACAAGATCAGACAACGTATGCTCAAAATTCTCCTCTTATATAGGGGGTTGGCAGTATAATCTAGAAGATTTTAGTAACCACCAATTTGAAGGGGCAAAAATATTTTGATATCAAGCCTTTTGATAGGCAGATTAAATTAATGACAGTTTTTATAACTTCGGAGTATTTAAAAACAATAGAATATAGATATGTTATACAAGTTCCAAATACAAACATTCCCAATGGTTAGTAATGGGCTTTGAGTACAACATAGCGCTAGAAAATAGATGTCAGGGGCACTAGTTCTCAAACGAAAAAATTCCAGGACTTCACATAGTTTTCGGTCTTTATAAGAGATGAATGTACAGTAGGAGAAAGGCGTTACTCTAAATTGACGGAGAGGATTTACTCACGGAACAATAATTATTCCTGACCTTAATCCCAATTTATTGGGGTCGATATTTGGTATTCATTTATACCAGTTTTTGCGGCCAGGTACCCTTCCTGATACTAACCCTATATGTAGGGATATATTCGTTATTGCGCGTTTCTGGAATGATTAGTTGTGTAGTGTGTTGTGGATGACAATTGTATTGAGACGAACCCAAACACCCAGACACCCAAACCCCAAACCAGAGAAATTAACAAGACGCTTCTAAAGTCCTCAGCCCAGTTGTGAATCGAATCCGGAGCTCTCTGAACCGAAGACCAGTACGCTGACTATTTAGCCAAGGAGTCAGAAGTTCTTCTTCGTCTACCACTTGGTAAGGTCGCGGGTGGGGATCGTGTCGCACATGTAGACCTGGCCCTGTTTTACGGCCGGATGCCCTTCCTGACGACAATCCTATGTGGAGGGATATATTCACTATTGCATGTTTTCTGTGGTGGTTCGTAGTGTAATTTGTGAGTGTATGATGAGAAGAGTATTGGGACGAACATAAACACCGAATCCCCGGGACAGAGGAATTAATCATGCGCGATTAAAATCCCCGACCTCGCCGGGAATAGAACCAGGAGCCCTCTGAACCGAAGGCTTTGACACTGACCATTCAGCCAAGTTGCCGGAAGGATATTATTATTATTATTATTATTATTATTATTATTATTATTATTATTATTATTATTATTAACAAAACAAAGCAAAAAGCAAGGTCATCCCCGTACAGGCCATGAAGGCCCTGGGAGGGGTGGAAGGTAAAGCTTCCACTATCAGTAACCTCAGCACTTGATAGGGTAGAGTAGTTAGCTCTACGCCCGGCCGCCTTTGCCCCCAGGAATTAACCTGGTACTCATTTTTGGTGTAGGCTGAGTGAACCTCAGGGCCATGAGCACCTCCGGAAGTGGAAATCTCGTTTCTAAAATTTTACGACTTCCTGACGGGGATTCGAACCGAGCACGCCTTTACCGCCTCGGCCAGGCAGCCCCTTTATTATTATTAACGTCCAGGCATTTATTATGATAGTAAACGGTTGTTTCAAAGCAACAATACATTCTCTTTATCATTAAATTCAGAATGTGGTAGACCTCACGGGCTGTAAGCTGGACGCACTGCCCAAGTTCCGTCGAGGAAAGAAAAGGGAGCAAAAACGTCTCCCAATTGTGCTCTGTACGTCAACGCCTCTCGTTATCGCCTGACCCCAGTCAGTGCGCTAGATAGCAATTATTGGCCCAGGTCTCCCCACTACTAAATGGGCTTAATGAATATTTCCTGTTTCGCTTGCCAAACTGTAACTGTCATGTTCTCGAACAAAGGAACTTTGAGATAAAGCCATTGTTTTGGCTTCCTCTGCATGATTCGCTCACACAGGGACAGAACATTTACTGGATGGATCATTTAATTATTTATAAAATTATTATTATTATTGTTGTTGTTCCTGGGATTTGGTGGACCAGAGAGGTGTAAGAAGGTGCTGCTGTGAATGGGTGGACAGAGAAAAGATGAGAGCATAAATTAAAACACTAAATTTTGAAATTTTATTTCATCCCTTTTTTATTTTAACATATAATATGTTCTCTGAATAAGCAACAACAAATAACAGCTTGGATAACAAGGTTGGACTATATGTCCAAAAATCAGGTACAATAGAGAAAGTTATCGACACAGTAATTTACAACGGATGAGCTTTGTAGCTCTAAAGGTACACTATTTCCAAGAGCCTATTTGCTCCACTCATTTAAGTCGCATAGTAGTTTGAGCCTCAAACGTTAATACAATCCAGCCTCTTAGAGGCACCAGTTTGTTACACAACTTTACAGTAGATAAATTTCAAAACTGTGTTTACTGTCATATCAGCTCGACACACTCGTCTATAAATAATGACAATTTAACAGAGGCAATGAGTGCCCATTCTAAATGGCCTAGAAGTACAAAATAAAAGGTTTAAGAGGATCGGCCATGAACAAAATGCTAGGAGGCGAAACACTTGTACTCCATTTTAAAGAAAAAATATCCTACATGAGCTTATGGCCCGAATTTACAGAGGCTAAGCATCTACTACAGAGGAGTGACTAGATGGCGAAATATTAAGTAACAAAATAGTTTTGAAGAAGTGCGACTCCTTGGCTGAATGATCAATGTACTGGCCTTAGGTTCAAAGGGTCCCGGGTTCGATTCCAGGCCGGGTCGGGGATTTTAATCGCTTCTGATTAATTCTTATGGCTCGGGGACTGCGTAGGGTGGCTGAGATTATAGGCGGTAAACTGTAAATTTATTTAGGAGAATTTTTCTCCCCTAGTATGTGTCCGACCCAACACTCTCCTCATCACAACATACCACACTACCAACCACCACAGAAACACTCAATAATGATTACATCCTTCCATATAGAGTTGGCGTCAGGATGGTTATCCGGCCGTAAAACAGAGCCAAATCCAAATGTGCGACGCAGTTCGCACCCGCAACCCCATAGGTGTGGGAAAAGCGGTAGGAAAAGAAGAAGAAAATAGTTGTGAAGAATTTAGAGTTTTAGAGAATCATAGTCACCCCCATAGCAAGTTGAATGGGAATGAATAGAGGGTGAACGCTCTTTATTCCCTAAGTTACATATTTCCCAGCAGGGATTTGAACAAGGTCTTCAGACTTCCATCCCAATTTACATTTAAAAGGTGATATTAGACTTTAGAATTTTACATTAAGAAAGAAGTTTGAAACCTTCCCCTCAAGTTAACTGCCTACAGCTATCACATGTTAAAAGATGTCTGCCATTACCTTGAGCTGTTGGGCCTTCCGGCGTCGGCAAGGCTGTCCCTGCCCCCTATCACGCCGTACCCACACTTAGACCGAAGAGATAGGTGGTATGTGGGGGTACCGATACCGGTGCGCTCTATTACTCCGTACGGCTCTACTTCTAAATTGACGTTTTAGCAGATTTTGGCTCTGTCTGGTGGTTATGCGCTGAAGCATAGACATCCAACCAATCCCAAGCTGCCATTCATATCGATTTATATCAGCAGAGCACGATCTCGAAACCTTGTTGCCAACTCTAATATTTACATTCGCCACGTGGTTAACCTATCTCGCTCAGCGTGTTTGGTATTCCGTACGGTTCGCGATCTTTTGCATTTTCCTTCAATATTTAGTGTGTTTTTCGTATTGTTGGAGGGTTCCAGTGACTCTGAGATCAGTAGAGTGTTCCCTTTGTAGGCCATAACCTCCTTTCTGTGCCAGCCATTAGCCGTTAATGATGTGTTATTTCCTCATTCTCTTTTATTGTTAATAATATATTCTCTTATAGTGCCAGATATTGTTAGAAAGTGTAGTTCTTGTGAATTTGTTTTCAATGCATATTCATTCGTTTTTCTGAGTACTGTATTACAATTTAAAAGGGCTGTTTACCGCGGTCACATCGCATCAGCTGGCAACAGAGGGAAGGCGATGCTCATTTATTTTGCGAAACTTCAATTTAGAAGTAAGGCCGTGCGGAGTATAGGCGCTCCTCTGTCGGTCATTTATGTATGTTTTATTAATTTAGATGTCTTAAGTTTTGTGTTTTTAAACGTTTTGTGTGTTTTGTTTCAGTTTGATGTATAAAATCTTGTGTTAATTGGCTCTTATGTGAGGTGTGACCAGGGGTGGCTTGACATTCAGTGACATGACCAGCACAGCTATTTTAGTGTGTGCGATGTGGTAGCACTGCACGATGTTTCCTGTAGTGGCTAACCACGCCAGATGTTGCGTATGAGAGATTGCAACGGCTGCATCGCGAAAAATTGCGTCTCATTATTCAATTAAAATTGGAATTTAAATTCAAATAAATTTGACGGATGGAATTCGAAAGCATCGTTGATGACAGCATATGTTGTTTAATGCACCCGCCTCGGATTCCGAGTGTTCCAGTGCTTTTAGTACAGCTTTAGGGAGTGAGGTGCTTTTTATGCAGCTTTAGGAAGTGAGGACATTTGTAGGCTGGCTAGGCGAGGGTGGGGGTTTGCTTGGTGACTGTTTAGGATATTATGAGTTGTCTGCTTGGCATGGTGGGTGGAGGGTTCTGGTTTTGGGTCGTTAGGAGGTTGAGTAGGAGTAAATTTAGGATGGTGGTGGCATCTTGGCTGAGCTGGTTACTGGGCTGGTAAGTGAGGGGTCCGGGGTTCGAGGGAGGTTGGGTTTTAAGGCTTAGAAGTGGGGGAGGTTTAGGGCTTGTATGCAAGTGTTTTGCGCGTCGGTAGTGGTCCTTCACTACCTTTTTAATGAAGGGGCAACCAGGGAATGAGGCGGCATGACTGCCTTGGCAGTTTGCGCACCTCGGCTGGTCCCGCGGTACCGTGCAATCAGTGTGGCGGTGTAGCCGCTACATCTGTTGCAACGAGTAGCTTCTGAGCATGTAGCTGCAGAGTGATGTAATAGAAGGCAGTTGAAGCACTGTGTGACAAGGGTGGTATGGGGTGGGTCATGGGTTCGAGTCTCTGTTGTGTTGGTGTTGTGTGTTGGTGCTCTGGCAGTCCTGGGAGCAGGTTTTTTACGTCTGCTCCCAGTCTGCGTGTACTTGTTTACTGTGTCCTTGCCCGGTTGTGAGACTAATGAGGTCTCAGTCCCGGGTTCGGTTTCAGGTAGGGGGGAAAGGGGGGAAGTGAGAGGTGCATCTGTTATCATGTCATCTGTTTGTGTTGATTTGTGTGGGTTGTTTGGGCTGGTTTGAGATAACTTGGTGAATGTTAGTGGTGTAGGGTTTGTCTGAGCTGCTGTGTTTTGTATATCTGGTTCTGTGTAGCAGCGTCAGCGTCTTCGAGATCTTCTACACAAACCGCATAACGGACGTTGTGAAGTTTCAGTTGTTTATCAATTGCTTGGTAGCTTATTTCAGAATCCAAGGAAAATATTAATGCATATCCGTTAGGCAGTTCCTGCAGAAGTATGACAATACGGCCCTAAAGCGCCCGACTTTTACAGTAACTCAGAGGGGAAAGTTCAAGAACTCTCTTGGCCTAGGCAGAGTGCCTATACACACCCGTAATTTTAATTGGCTAGAAAAATATATACGAAAATTCCTGATTGGTTAATAACTTAAGGAAGAAGGAAGCCGTAGAAGTACTGACAACTTCAACACATAAAATAAAACAATCTACAAACACTTATGGTTTACAAACATAGAAAAGTCAACATTCCCTTAAAATTTAATTTCCGTCCTTCCGCCAGAGTGGCCACATAGGCCGATAGTAGAGGCATCTAAAGATTAAAGGACCAAGTGTCTTCAGATACACACTTCAGGGTAGGGATGGGTTTGAGCGCAGCTCGAGCAGTTCGAGCTGATGACGTCACAACTCGATGTAGGTCGAGCAGTACTCGAGCAGGAGTATGGCTCGCCATCTATGAGTGATATCTTTGTACTAAATCAGTTGCGTGGCCATCTTCATTGCTCTTTGATGTCAAATACCGCATGTTCGTGGTAATAAAATAAGTTTATATCGAAATATGACCAAAATTTCTTACTAAAAACTATCAACCAATCTAAAATAAGTCTTAAACATGGCCTAAACATTAATGACTAATCCGCTAGAATTACAAGAACATAATACCAGCCTAATATGTCCAGTGATGCATTTTCGCAACATGCAATATCTACGGATTGTGAGATGTAAGTAATAAAATCCGGAAAGTTAGTTATATCCTATCGGACTCAGGACTTCAGTTCTGTTTAAATTTTCTTATTATTGTTACTATTCTCTCTCCTTTCCCCTTTTCCTAATTAGTAGGGTCTATATACGGCAGAAAATTTATAAAGTGAATGGATAGAACTTAAATATCGAAGGTCCCGTCAAGCCAATGGTGTATTGTATATAAACACGTCTTCATGTAGAAGAAATAGTAGTATCGTAGCACTGTAATACAACAGAAAAGAATATGTTATTAAAATTGTTACGGGGTTACCCGTGGAGCAGAAAGAGGTTAAAGAAGGTGCGGGTGTTGAATGGATCTAACTACCACATCAAAATTGAATTTAACAAAGGTTATATTTCTCTTTAAATCGCAAACTTAACAATTGTTTCATTGAGTGAACAACATGAGGTTACAGGTACAGTGACAATTTTTAATTTGGAAAATTCAAGATTCAGAGCTTTAACAATTCTGGGCTTCAAGCCCCCAGGTTACAAATTTACAATTGAAAGAGGTATTATTTAGGAAAGGGCAGAAATCCCCTAATTCATGAGCGCTTGCCCCCAAAAGTACAATGTCTAGCCTTCCAAAGGCACCCTTCACTATTGCAGAAAACTTAAAGAAGAGCTTATCGGCTCTCAGTTTCTTCCAGCCTACTCAAGGCAACATTACATCAAAAACATACAATCTCTGGCTTCTAAAGGCACTATTTACCAATTGAAATAGTTTAACACAGGGGTATCTAGTATCCAACCTACTGGGCCTTAGCGAAAAAAGAACAGGTTAAATAAACGGCCCGAACACAAACTGCTCTCCCAGATAATGAGAATTTTAAAACCTACAGGGTTCTCGGCCGATGAAACTGGGGCTAGTCCCAAACTACTGAGGTGGCTCGCATGGAAATTACTTTAATACATTGCAGAAAAAAAAAACAGTTTCTAAATCGTAGTCACCTCTATCCCCGATTTACAGTTAAAGACTTTATGAAATTTTACATTAACCGAAAGAAGATTTACATTTTAGAAAATTTTGTTACATAGTTAAGGATTCGGACCTCCCCCTCGGATAAATTTGCGGAGAGCGCAAGGAAGATATAATTTACGTGGCCATTACCTTGTAGATGTTCTGCCGGTCGAAGAAAGAGGCGCCCCGCCTCCTGCCTTAACATACACACATAGAAAGATGGCGATCAATTGACAAGGTACCCAGAAAAGCCGCAGTTTATATACCCTCAGGGACGGTTCGGGAGAATTCAGGACTAATCAGGACACACCCTCTTAAATTTTATTGACAAATTCAAAGTGAACAAGAAATGCGGGATTGGTTGAAAATTAATTATAAAAACATCGTGATTGGCTAGATTCAAAACTGGCGGAAAGAAAAAAGAAGTATTGCCAACCCAAAAATAAATGAACATAGATTCAGTTATGAAAATCTAGAAATACTAAACTTCTTTAAGTTGTAAGTTCTTTCACCTTGCACCAGAGTGCATGATCAGAGTTTTTGGTAGTGTCATCTGTGAAAGAATGTCCAAATTTCTTGATGAATGGCAAAACAAAACAAGGAGAAACTCAATCAGTTTAGGAAACCTCACAATAACATAATTCCTTAATATTTTAGTAGTGACATCTTCTGATTAATGTGCCAACTTCATGTGGTATCAGTTTCACCTTTTGATGGATAGAGGCGTTCATTAAGGCGCTAATTTTGAATGCGCGGCGTTGAGGTGTACCTCCCGGTACAGACCTTCCCCCCGCCCCCAAATGTCCTTCCTAGGGGTGACACAGAGGAATTTCGAGAAAATATTTGCAGTAGAAATTTTTTATAAGTCTTTTTCCGAAGGTATGTTTGCAGAAAAATTTGTAAATTCAGATTTAAAGTGTCCTTGTGGTCGTAGAAGTTCGTTACAGGCTGATTATATTTGACGGCAAGACCTGCCGCCGCTGCCGATTCCTAGGTGAGGTCGCCCGGACTCCCCAAGTACCTTCAGATACACCTCTCCCGCTACTATGAGAGGGGTAGTCGTGGTGATGGTCGCCGCAGATTAGGTGTAGATGTACAGTCCCCAGATGGATTGGCGGTATTGATACCGCACTTCAGCCTTTGCCAGAGGAATGGAGCTCCAGCGCACCGTCTCCAAGGTGTCTTCACTACAGTGGAGTGGGCCCTTACCCCACTCCGGTTTCTCTCACCAGATGTTGCTGCACGGCGGCCGACGGCTGAGGGGGTACTGAAACAGTAAGATCTAGGCGACAGAGAAGTGTTGTTGGAGCCTTTAGTGTACGATCGGTATTTGAGAAGCAGAGGGGCCGGCGGCGTTGGTGGAGATGTGTGTGTCAATAATGCGTGGATGCAGGAGACGGGGGCTTGGTAATGGCCACCAAGGTATTGACAGCAGGAAAACCAGAGGGGAAGGTCGCCCATAACAGGTGAATATTTCAAACAGGGAAGAAATCCTTAAATCTATTCTTATAAAAAGAATCACAAGGAAACATAACCTTTGACTACGGCCAAATGTTAATGGCTAAAGTAAACAATTAAATTAAACAGGTTTCACCCGAGAGAGGTGAACCCTAAATATCTTCTCTGTGGCTGGATTGCTTACTAATAAGGTAACTGGTGTCAAAAAATCTAAAATGGCAAGGTTGCCCGCAGGAACAAAAATTTTAACCATGACTTGATCTCCGAATTTTAAATTGGTGCGCCTCCGTCCACGATCATATCTTTCCCTAACCTTTTCATGGGAAGTTTTAAGATTGGCTTTAGCCTTCTTCCATAGATCTCTAATATTATCAGGATCTATTGTCTCTGGCAATACAACATTAATGCCCGGTTTCATCAACACATGTTAAATATATACTAACAAGTAGTTAGTTAATACGGAGTAAAAAATTTAACATCTTGTTAGGTTTCTTGCGTTTCATCAAACTTTTCTTGTGAAATGTTAACTAATCGACTGTTAACTCTCCCTGTATTGCGAACTGGTGCGAATCAAGGAGGCAGTGGTACGAAAATGCTGTTTTACAGCGCGCTCCGATGCGCTTTTGTTTGAGCACAGCTGTAAAATATGGCGCGTGAAGTGAAACGGAATCTCGTAGTTCTTATTTTTCCTTCTTCGAAAAAGAGTTGTTAATTGAATTAGTTAGTAAATATATAGAAATTATTGAGTGCAAGCGCACAGATGGCTTGACGATAAAAGAAAAGGACGAGGCGTGTGAGAAAGTCCGCGAGGTTTTCAATGGGGTTAACAGATACTTTTTTAGCGGGTATCCACTGTCACCTAACAAAATCACTTCTTTAATTGTCCCACTTCAAACTGTGCTCCGATAAGGGAGTTATTAAATATTGTATTGTCGTGTGCAGAACCAGACCACCTAGCAAGTATATCCCTGATTTGGAGGTTAGGCTCACTAATCACCTGAACATTAACCTATAATATCCCTTCCGATTACGACATATTTCGTCCCAATTGCCTCCAGGTGAATGGATTCTTACATGTGTGCATTCTATTGCACCTAGAACAAACACCAGGAAAACGGGCTTGTTTCATAGAAGTCGCGGATAATTTGCTGACGCTCTTCTACTGAAGGAAAGGTTATGTACCTCTTTATCATGGATGTTATTGCTGCACACGCCCTAGTAACAGTGGCTTTAGAAATTCCAGCATTGTCTCCGACCATTGTGTGAGCATAAAATCGTAATATTATCAGTACCTGCAACATTGGAGAAAGAGGTTTCTCTTCGTAGGATATTCCAAACTTACTCGAATTTCGTCAACAATCTTAGCAACGACTATTTTCGATAACCTTTGTCTATGAAGAAATTTTGTATCCATCAAATTTTCAAAGTCATTACGTCGCTGAACGCTTCTTCGATCATGATTATTGTGTAAAAGATCTAAATAGAGATTCCGCGTCTAAAGGGAAATTTACAGCAGCCATTTTGGAACAGGTTGCTAAATGCTAATGTTAGTCATTTAACATGGGAAATTGCTGATGTTAAGTTTAATACGCAGTTTAACATTTGTTAGCGTTAACAGTTGTTGATGAAACGCAAATTTTCTTAAATCGTATGTTAAAATGATTTAACACCTTGTTAAGTACTAACATGTGTTGATGAAACCGGGCCTAAGTGACCAAAGGTTAGAGAGCGGCGTGTTAGGCACAAATTTAAACATAAGAGAAGCTGGAGTAAACTTATGGGACTCATGAAACGCCGAATTTAGAGCGAAAGCCAGCCAATGCAGGGAAGTATCCCACCTGGAATGATCCTCATGATGAAATGCGATTAGAGCAGATCTAAGATTACGATTGACCCGCTCGGCCAGAGATGGTTGAGGATAATAAGCCGAAGTAGTTACATGTGATATAGACAGATCAAAACAGAATTTACGGAATAAGTTGGATGTGAATGCTTTAGCATTATCAGAAACTACATATTGACAGGGACCAAAAGAAGCAAAAATTGTGTTTAAATAAGAAATAGTGGACTGAGCGGTTGCCAGCTTAGTCGGGAATAACCAGGAAAATCTAGTGAAACCATCTACACACACTAGAATGAATTTATTGGCGTTCCCCGTTGGTTGGGGGAAGGGTCCGATGTAGTCTATACATAGGCGTTCCATGGGGCGCAACGCTTGATGAGATGATAATAGACCTAGCTTAGTGGACTAAGCAAGCAAGATTTACAAGCTTTTACCAATTCACGAATTTCTCCGTCCATACCTTTCCAAATGGACATCTCTCGGATCTTTTCTCGAGTTTTGATGACTAAATGCCCCCCTAATGGGGTCTCATGATAGTACTTGAAGATCATAGGCACAAGAACAGCTGGAACCACTACTTTCATCTTTTGGTCATGCCTCGACGGGCAACTCAAAACCCCGTTTCTCAATACAAAAGGGGCGACATGTTCCCCAGAAGAAAGGGTTTCAATACTAGGGGCCAGCACAGGATATTCACGTTGATATTTTTCAATATCCCGAAACAACATGGGGACATCAGTTAGAATGGCATTAACGCCCGAAGGTATGGGCGTGGGAAGAGAAGAACTATCTTCCTGTTCGGTAGTATCTACCTCATGAGAAAACATGCGTCTTAGTCCACTCGCAACACCATTTTCAGATCTTCTGATATGTCTCATATCAAACTGGAAAGCGGAAATCCTGATGGCCTAACGGGCTATACGACCATTACGACGCGACCTAGCTAATACCCAACTTAAGGCTTGGTTATCTGTTTCTAGGTCGAACTTGACATGTTCCAGATAGAGTCGGAACTTCTCTAGTGCAAATAAAACTGCCGAGCCCTCGAGTTCATAGATGGATTATTTGGCCCCTTGAGCCGATAATTCCTAGACGCATAAGCTATAGGTCGCCTTCCGAGACCAGTTTCCTGAAGAAGGACAGCAGCCACCGCCGACGATGAGGCGTCGATTTGGACAATGAATTTCTTCGAAAAATCTGGCATTGCAAGAACAGGGGCTTTGCAAAGAGCTAATTTCAGATCTTCGAAAGCGACTTGTTGAGATGGTCCCCATTCAAATTTGACGCCTTTCCTACGGAGTAAGTTTAAGGGCTCCGCTCTATTAGCGAAGTTAGGAATACATTTTCTGAAGAAATTCACCATGCCTATGAACCTGGCAATATATTTGATGTCTTTAGGAGGTTTAAAATCACAGATGGCCTGTGTTCTGGAATGATCGATAGAAACACAATCGGGCGACACAATATGCCCTGGGAATGACATGGAAGGTTTAGCAAAAGCTACCTTAGATAACTTAACAGTCAACCCAGCCTTGCGAAAGTGATTGAGTACCTCCTTTAGATGATGTAAGTGGTCTTCAAAGGTCTCAGAAAATACAACGACATCATCAAGATAGTGATACAAATATTCAAATTTGATGTCGCAGAAGGCCCTATATAGCAGTCTAGTGAGAACAGCTGCCCCCGTGGGGAGCCCGAAATGTACGCGGTTGTACTCATATAAGTTCAAATCTGTGGCAAAAGCTGTTAGATGTTTCGATTCTTCAGCTAGAGCGATCTGGTTGTACTCCTGATTAAGGTCTAGGATGGTAAAGAACTTAGCTTTCCGAAACAATGAAAAACAAGAGTGAAGATCAGGAAGGGGCACAGATTGTAACACCACCTTACGATTTAAAGCCCCATAATCAATCACAGGCCTGAAGCCACCTTGGGGTTTCGACACCAGAAAAATGGAAGATGAATACGCCGATTTAGAAGGTCGAAGAGGTAACTTGCTGAACTGGAGAAGATTCTAGCACAGGAAGTGTTAAAGACGTAGAACGAAACTTGTGCTGTCGTCACTCACTCTGTGGGTATATCGCCCACGAAATCAACAAGAAAACGTGCTGCCGAGTTGGGAGTTCACTATCAACCATGCGCGATCACATGAAGAAGGACTTGAAATTGTAACCTTTCCAGCCTATGACTGTGAATGAATTATCAGGCAGCAATTATTTGGACATACAACATATACCTTGTTGTTACAAACGTTTCTAATACTGAGAGGTAGACTGATGCCCTCTTTATTGATGAATGCGCCAGTTTACCGCAATTCAAGGAATCAATGCATCTTCTGGGCTAAAGAGAATCCGAGCTTTTACATCAAAATAAATTGAGCTTAATCCTCTATGTGTGATGATGTGGGTGGGCTTGCATTCAGAGACTATCTGTTTAGCCCTTATTTCTTCGATGGGCCGGTGAACCAAATGTCCAATGCCAACATGCTGATAACTAGTTACGCCTGCACCTGCAAGTCGTAGGCGACATGAATACTCTCCGGCTGTCGGACTCCTTGCCTGAATGGCCAGTGAAGTCGCTTTCGGTTCAGAGAGACCCGGGCTCGATCCCCGGCCGGATCGGAGATATTAAACTGAAATGGTTAATTCCTATGGCTTGGGGGGTTTGGAATTTGTACCGCCTCCTAAATCCCTGTAACTCAGACTCCACACACAAAACTATCCACCACTACAATAGCATGCATTTCCCATGCACGGCAGATGCCACCCACCCTTGTCAGGGTGCCTTACAAGGACTGCACCAGGCTAGTAATAGCCACATGGAATTACTGTGCACAGTTGCCGTCCGTGACTGACTCGACAAAACGTGTCTACATCGTTGGATTGGGCGTGAAAGTGAACAGTCACCTTCAACATTGCCTTGGCCCCCATCCAGCCCAGACCTCATCACTACTGGGGGCGGGGGGAGGGCTTCATTAAGGAGAAGGTGCGGCTGCGCTGATATGTTTCCAATGATGACTGCTGTTCGTCACGCTTTATGAGAAGAGACGCCGATGATTCTCGACAAAATGCGTATGAGAACATGGCACCGTATTTGTCTCCGAAGAGATAATGCAAAAACACATACTGACATCCTAGATGCGAAATAGGTACATTTCCATTCATTAAATATACCTACATAAATGCAGATAGGAAACAGGTGTACTGGGACTTTTCGCCCACTCTCATACTTTTATCCTCTATATACTGTAGCACGTCTCAGAGCAAACACCTCGATACACCACTATTATTAGTTGAAAAGGTTTTGGAGACGAAATGGGGTTCTCATCACTTTTCTTTGACTTGTCTGTCACTAGACTAAGCACAATGCCTTGTAATCTTCTGAAGCTGTGGCTAGGTCAGTCCTGGCCAAACAGCACCCCAGTCGTGCGCCGAGGGCATCGGTGATGTGGTATCGAGGGGAGTGATGATGATGGTGATTATTGTTTTATGAGGAAGTACAACTAGGTAACCATCCCCTATTAACACTAATCGGAGAGAAAAATGGAAGGGGTCCGACACTTCGAAAAATGGAGATATCGGCCAAAGAAAGGGATGAAAATAAAAGGCATCTTAGGCCTCGAATGCTCTAATACCGTCGGGGTCAGAAAAGAACACGTTGGCCAAGGTAGGTCCGGTAGGATAGATGAAAGCGAGGAGCCTGGCACAAGTGGAAGCAATAACAGGACTCAGCTAAGGGACCCATGGTCGCCAACCCACTCTATCGAGTTAAGAGCCGCTGGGACCCTCTTTAGCCATCACTTACGACAAGCAGTGGATGCCTTGGGTGTTATTCTACCGCCCTCACCCACAGGGGGCTATCCAGAGGAGAGGGGGAGGGAGAGATAAGCACTTTGACCGCGCGACAGCCAGTCCGCTTTCAAAGAGTTTTCAAGAATTCGAAGGGCTCAGTGCTGACTTCGATTTATGTATCAGACCTTTGTCTGAGAATGTTCCCCATTACTTCAGGCTTGATGTTCTTGCAGTACAGACATATTCTTGCAGTCCCGAGAAGTGCACGAATTTTATACAAATACTTCATCAACATCGACTCACTGGCAAGCTGCTGAAGTTCTTTCAGTATTTGGTTCGATGTGAACAGTATTTCTTTCTGTTTTGACATCGACCAAGTCTGCTGAACTCGTTTAAATAGACTGTATCATAAGCATCATCAAACTGTGCAGTCCAAACGCAAATACACTGAAGAAAATGGAAATTGCAACACCCAGAAGGAGTGGTGCTACATTGCTGCAATTGAACATGCAGGACGAGTGTTCGGTTGTGATTCGATTATTACACTTTCAGGTCCCTCTGACCTCAAGTTTGGACAACAATCAATACAGGATGTGCCCACCACGAGCTGCAATACATTGATGAATTCGTCGAGGCATGGAATCAATAAGGTCCTGGATTGCTTCCTGAGGAATTGTGGCCCATGCTTGCTGCACTGCACGGATCAGTTGTTCCAGAGTTGTGGGTGACTGAGAACGGTTAGCCAGTTGTCGACCACATGTCCCACACATGCTCAATAGGACTGAGGTCCGGGGATCTGGCGGGCCATTCGAGGGTTGTGATGTCGTGGAGAGCTTCTCTGGAGATGCGTGCAGTGTGAACCCAGGCATTGTCCTGCTGAAACATCCCATTAGCAATGTTCGCCATCATAAGGACAACTACTGGATTGAGTACCCAATCAACGTACTGTCGAGCAGTCATAGTGCCCTCAACAAGCACTAATTGTGATTTCACATTAAAGCCAATAGCTCCCCAGACCATAATGCTTGGTGTTGGCCCTGTGTGCCTCTCGACAATAAGATCTGGGTGGCCCCTCTCCCCGGTACGTCAGCGCACACGATTCCGGCGATCACTGCGGGCAAGACAGAAGCGCGATTCATCACTAAAGACGACCCTATGGCATTCGTCGACCCACGTCGATCTTTCTCGACACCAGGCCAGCCTTACACGTCGCTGTTGTGGGGTCAATGGAACACCTTCTGCAGGGACACGGGCTCGTAAGCCAGCTTCACGCAGGCGATTACCAACTGTTTGTTGTGTAACGTGGGGTGCCACAGCTGCTCGAATTTGCGCTGCTGTTGCATGGGGTTCCATCCGGGCCATCCGAATGATGCAGCGATCCACTCTCACAGTTGTCTGTCGCGCTGGGCCTGTGCCAGGTATACGAGTGTGGGTACCTTCATTTGACCACTGCTGCCATACACGTTGTACCGTAGATGCCTGTCGGCCAACACGTGGAGCGACAGTCCTTAGCGATAATCCAGCCTCACACAGCCCAATTATCCGAGCCCTCTGAAACGGCGACAGTTGTTGATAGCGTGCTCTTCTCTGTTGTAGAGGCATGTTTGACGGTTAATATTTCACTGCACAGACTGCAAGTCAACTACGCTACACCAGATTCCGTATACTGGAGTTGATTCCTCCGCGACCAATCACGTGGGGAGACCTGTAGCAACAATCCAATGGATCTGAAACTTTGATCGTTTACACAACTAAATGGCATCGTTCCATATCTTGAGAATCAACACAAACGACCAATGCCTTCATGGTGTTGTAATTTCCATTTTCTTAAGTGTAAAATAACAAACGTCCCATCTCAAGCCAGTGTTCTTTAATTTGATGAAAAGAGAGAAAAAGCGTTGTTACTGTAAAATACATAATATTATTTTTGTCATCATGTTATGTTTGATTGGTCCGGCTCCTAGCTGAATGGTCTTTTAGTGGCCTTCGATCCAAAGGGACCTGGGTTCGATTTCCGAGTAGGTCGAGGAGTTTAACTTGGTCTGGTATAGCCCTCTAGCTCGGGAGCTGGGTATTTGTGTTAGTTTTAATACACATCTGCATTTACATTCAACACATCCTACTACAAACCACCACAGAAACACGCAATAGTGAATACATCGCTCCACATACGTTTGGCGCTAGGAAAGGCGTCCGCTCGTACAAATGGGCTACATCCATACAAAGTCCCCTCCCTGGGTAATTGGGAGAAGAAGAAGAAGAAGTCAATTTTCAGCACAAATAGGGTATACCTTTCGTTTACCCCCGCCTACCACGACTGTTATCATACATCCGTCCCTCACACTCTTTTACCGCACATCTCAGAGGTGAACGATAGCTGGAGTGCCGGCCAGAGTGGTTGTGCTCGTGGGACGCGCTACCGCACGAGGGTCGCAAATCTTGGCCACCGCTGGGCTAGATGAACTGTGGCTTTCCATTATCGAAAAAGAAATGGAAAGAAAGAAAAACATGAACCACTACTTTACAGACACGATATTGCTCAACAGTTGCTAAAAGCTAAAATTTTGCTGTTTAGGCGCTATCTTCTTGGAGGAAGCATGTGATAGAAAAGTACACAAGAACCTCGTTTATCCGGATTAGGTGGGACCGGAACTGATCCGGATTATCGAAAATCCGGATAATCCGAAAAACTATAAAACAAATACAGTCCATATTGTATAATCTAATGACATAACTTATACAGTAATACCTATTTTTTTTTCAATTGACCGAGCTCGATAGCTGCAGTCGCTTAAATGCGGCCAGTATCCAGTATTCGGGAGATAGTAGGTTCGAACCCCACTGTCTGCAGCCCTGAAAATGGTTTTCCGTGGTTTCCCATTTTCACACCAGGCCACGGCCGCTTCCTTCCCACCACGAACCTACTACGAAGGCGTAGCAGGGGGAGAGGTGATACTCCCACGTGGCGCGTCCCAGGTGGCGGATAGGGGGGTCCTAACCGGCTTGCCGGCGGACTTGAGGGAAATAAAATACCTCTCGCGGACCAAACACACTACCCCCTGCGGGTGGGGGACGCACATGTAGAATACACCCGCGGTAACCCCTGCCTGTCGTATGAGTCGACTAAAAGGGGCGACCTAGGCGCGGACATGGATTGCGGTTTGGTATAACGTGTTGGACCTCCTGTGGATGGGAGGGGTCGAGTACATTCACAGGTAATCCCTGCCTGTCGTAGAAGGCGACTTAAAGGGTCATGTGGCCATGGTCCCCTCTTTATTTTATTATTATTTTTCCGAGGGTCAGATGTAGACCATTCGAAATTTTGATGTGCGTGCTGCCCGGAGATGGGCCTCTTACGTGTGCGATTACGCCCAAAAGCCCGCAACTGTCCACCCAGGACCATTGCGTGGTGGGAGCGCCATGTACCTTGGCAGTGGTATCCGCCTGACAAGACAGGTCCCCGCACAGCCGAATGCCAGAAGGACATATTATTATTAATTATTTTTATTTTTTTTCTCTATATTTAGTGCTCTGTAAACGCTATGGGGTACATGCTATTGCGGGTGACTGGAGGAAGGGAGTCTTAGTACTCATTGCCTCAGTCATGCCGTATTAGGCATCGTCCAACATCGGACCCCGGGCAGTACCTGCTATGACCAGGTGGGTATTGCCTTGGCTGCTTGGTTCGGCTACAGAGACCCCTGATCGGAGTGGGTGGCATTCGGGGAGGATGCTATCGGGCATGGCTTCCAAACGAAGTCTGCTCTCTCAAGGTGGTCCCCCACCTAAGTCTTTAACTTTTGCTTCCCTGAGAGGTTCAACTCCCTGGGAACATGCGCAGCGTGAAGGAATGGGATCCAGCTTCCCTAGGTCTCTGGTCGCTACCAGAACCGATGGGAACGATTTTAAGCTGGTGAAGTCGATCCTTTTTAGTCGGCACATCGAAGGCGTCTATGGCGAACTGGAGGAACTTAAGAAAATGCGCAACGGTAGTTTGCTTATGAAGACTCGTACAGCACTGCAAGCTGATCAGTTGCTTAACTGCGAGCACTTTGGCGAAATCCCCGTCAAAGTGGAGGAGCATAAGTCCTTGAACCTGGTTCGCGGAGTCATCTTTCACCGCGACCTTATTTTGAACACTGACGACGAGTTGATGGAAGACATGAAGAACCGTGGCGTGACACACGTCCGGCGCATTACGCGCAAGGTCAACGGTGAAGACGTTGCCACTGGTGCCTTCATTGTCTCTTTCAAGTTGTCAGTGTTACCAGAGAAAGTCAAGGTAACAACTTATCGTTGCGATGTGAGGCCGTACATCCCGCCTCCTATGCGATGCTATCAATGCCTGCGATTCGGACATATGGTATCTCGCTGTTCGAATCAGGCTGTATGTGGTACATGTGGACGAGTAGCTCACGGCGCGGAGGAGTGCACAACTCCATACAAGTACACTAACTGCTCCGGTTTTCATTCTCCTCGGGATCGGAATTGTCCGACATACCTGAGTGAGAAGAAGATCCAGGAGATCAAGACCCTGGATGGTCTTTCCTACCAGGAAGCGCGCCGTAAGTTTCATTCTATGAATACCCCTGCCCGTACACTCGACTATAGTTTGATAGCTCAGAGTCTTCCAGGTTCGTCATTTACGACCAAGACACCTGTCCAGACCGCTGCGCCCAAGGCGACTGTTGCTGCTCCCAGCAACGTCGCAAATAGTCAAAGCTCGAAGGGGGGGACCACCCCACCTTCGACCAACCAGAAGTCTGTGCCGGCTGGGAACTGCCAGCCGGCACAGCAAGGGGGGAAGACTAAGTCTCCCCCCCCTAGGAGGTCGACGAAAGTCGTGCCCCAGCCGGCGGAAGCGGCTTCGTTGACCAGAGCTGGGAAACTAACTCCCAGCCCGTCTAAACTTGAAAAGAAAAAGGGGAAGAAGAGCGCCCGTCCTGAGCGCTCTCGGACTTCCCCTGCGAAGGAGAAGTCATGCCCTCCATCTGGGGATATGAGTCTGCGCCGGGAGGCACTCCTGCTCCCAAACCTGCGCGCTCTCCTCGTTGGGGACCCCCTCGCGCCCGAAAAGCGTCGAAGTTCTGGGCGGCACCCCTGCCATCTTTTGATGACGGGATGGATGTCGCGCTGTCCTCTACATCTACGGATGTAGAACTAGATAGTGTTTAGGCATACGAGCATTTTGTCGCTCATAACCTAACACTCCTTTTATAGTCCACACTATGGCACTGTTACAGTGGAATTGTAACGGTTATGACAGGCATCTTGCTGAGTTACGTCAGCTTATTAGTGAGTACGCAGCGAGTATAGTCTGTATTCAGGAGACCAATTTCAGACCTGGTCATCATACGGTCTTGAGGAATTTCAAACTATACTCGACAGAACGATACTATGCTCACCGGGCTTCCGGAGGCGTTGGCATTTTTGTACGTTCTGATAGCTACAGCGAAGAGGTTCCATTAAGAACCCCTCTTGAGGCTGTAGCTGTTCGCGTCTCGCTGCCTGTCATAGCAACAGTGTGTAATGTTTATCTTCCACCAGGCCAGCATCTGAAAATAAATGATGTCGCTGATCTTATAGATCAGCTTCCACCACCCTTCCTCTTATTGGGCGATTTTAACGCCCATCACCCCATATGGGGCTCTGAGACGCCTTGCCCCCGAGGAAGAGAGCTGGAAACACTCCTATCAGATCTGGATTTATGTATTTTGAACACAGGGGAACCAACTCACTTTAATGTACGTTACGGCACATATTCTCGCATAGACGTTAGTCTATGCAGCCGAACGTTGGTTCCACTGTTTCGGTGGAATGCACACGATGATCTCTGTGACAGTGACCATTTTCCCATCGTTCTTACTTTGTTGAATCATAAACCCGTCGAGGCTCCCCCTCGATGGATTCTTAAACATGCTGATTGGCCAAAGTACACATCACTAGCTGTCTTTAGCGATGATGTCAGGCGGACCGTCGGCGAGGAAATAACTTACATCACCCAAGTTATTCTTGCTGCTGCTGAGGAGTCCATTCCGTTTTTCTCGGGGACTCCTCGCCGAAAACTCGTTCCTTGGTGGAACGATGAAATAGCAGCAGCCATCAAAGAACGCCGTCGCACTCATAAGCGTTACCGTAGACAGCCTACTGTGGCCAACTTGGTAACATTTAAGAAACTCCGCGCTAAGGCGCGAGTTCTTATTCGACAAAGTAAGAAGGCTTCATGGGAGAGATATGTGTCGTCCATGACGTCACATACTCCATCATCTCAAGTGTGGACGAAACTTCGACGAATTTCGGGTATTCAAGGATCATCTGCTGTACCGTTAATTTCCATTGCAGGCAGTGTCGCCACTGATCCCCTCGCGATTGCTAACCATCTCGCTAGTCATTTCGCGGATGTCTCTGGCTCCGGGAATTACAACCCTGATTTCCTCCCTCTGAAGCGGGAGGCAGAACGTCATCACCTTAGTTTTGCCACCCAAGCTTCAGAGGACTACAACGTGCCCTTTACGGAGTGGGAACTCCGCAGCGCCTTAGCGCTTTGCAAGGACACGTCTCCTGGACCGGACAACATCCATAACCAGATGTTGAAACACCTTAGTGATGATAGTTTACTATATCTCCTTCGTGTGTTCAACCGAATCTGGACAGAGGGTGATTTTCCGTCTCAGTGGCGAGAGGGCATAGTCATCCCTGTCCTCAAGCCTGACAAAGATCCTAAGTATGCAGGAAGTTACAGACCGATTTGTCTTACAAATTGCCTGCGTAAGCTATTTGAGAGGATGGTAAATCGCAGACTCGTGTGGTGTCTGGAGAAACAAGGACTCTTGTCCGAGTACCAATGTGGATTTCGAGCCGCTCGATCCACCACAGACCACTTGGTACGCCTGGAGAGCTCTATCCAGGATGCGTTTCTCCGCAAACAGCACTTGGTAGCTGTCTTCTTTGACTTGGAGAAGGCCTACGACACCACCTGGCGATATGGCATCCTTTCAGTCCTGCATCAATGGAGATTCCGAGGTAACTTGCCGGTATTTATTGCGAATTTTTTGTCCCTCCGTCTATTCCGTGTCCGAGTAGGTAGGACATATTCGCAATACCACGTTCAAGAAAATGGAGTCCCACAGGGATCGGTTCTTAGTGTCACTCTGTTCGCGATTGCCATAAACGGTATTGTTGCTGCTGCTGGTCCAGCCGTAATACCGTCCCTATATGTGGATGATTTTGCTCTGCACTATAGCTCGTGCAGTATGGCAGTCGCAGAGCGACAGTTACAGCAAGCTATTAGGAGGGTGGAGAAGTGGACCTTAGAACATGGCTTTCGGTTTTCTGCCGCAAAGACCTCCGTTGTCCACTTTTGTCGTCAACGTACACTTCACCCTCATCCTGAGCTTTATCTAGGTAATGTCGTTCCTCCAGTTGTTGACACCTACCGATTTCTTGGGCTCCTTTTTGACAGTAAATTATCGTGGGAGTCACACGTGCGGGAGCTAAAAGTGCAATGCACCAAGAGGCTTAACCTCTTGAAGTTTCTTAGCAGCACTAATTGGGGAGCTGACCGCGTGGTGCTCCTGCGATTCTATCGGGCACACATTTTATCCCGGTTAGACTACGGCAGTGCAGCATATGGCTCCGCAAGGCCAAGCGTTCTTGCGAAGCTGAACAGTATCCACCACAGCGGGGTTAGGTTGGCGACGGGAGCTTTTCGTACTAGCCCCATCGCTAGCCTGCTCGCTGAGTCTGGTGTGCCGCCTTTACACCTGAGGCGCCAGCAACTACTACTTACGTATGCTGCAAATTTGCGACAGATGCCACTTCATCCGAGCTATCGCTGCGTATTCAACAATGGCAACCGTTTGTTGTACGTTGCTCACCCTCGTGCGACGCGGCCGGTTGGGATACGCTTGGATAGCAGTTATGAATTGTTTGACGTACCTTCGATTCCTTGCCTTGTCAGACAACCAAGTGGGGTACCTCCGTGGGTTGTACGACGACCTGAAATCATCCTGGATTTGCACACTGGCCCGAAAGGAGACACGGACCCTTCGATTTATCGGAGGATCTACCTGTCCGTTCTTGGCCGCTATCCAGGTTCGGTCGTCGTTTACACGGATGGTTCAAGGACAGATACGCAGGTGGGCTGTGCGTTCGTTGTCGACAATGATCGGTTTCTTTTTGCTCTCCCGGACACCTGTAGTGTGTACACGGCAGAGCTCTATGCTATCTGTGAGGCTCTGCGGTACGCACTAGACAATGTACGCCGACACTTTCTCGTGTGTACTGACTCCTTGAGTTCGCTTCAGTCTATTGATACCTGTTTCCCTCGACACCCTCTGGTGCAGCGGATCCAGGACCTGCTGGCCGGGTGTTCGGATGTCGGCACCAGAATTACGTTCGTGTGGCTCCCCAGCCACATGGGCATAGAGGGAAACGAGTTAGCGGATCAGGCTGCCAAGGAGGCAGTTACACTGCCCCCGTTGCCTTTCAAGGTTCCAGAAAGTGATATTCGCTCTCAGCTGAGACATCTGGTTATGTCTCATTGGGAGATGGAGTGGCAGGCCATCCCACTTCCCAATAAGCTGCGAGCGATAAAAGGAACAACGAAGGTATGGAGGACTTCCCTTCGGGCTTCGCGGAGGGAAGCCGTGGTATTATGTCGCCTTCGGATCGGCCACGGTATCTTGACGCACTCCCATCTACTGAAAGGAGAACCCCCTCCGGTGTGTACCTGCGGCGACCATCTTACCGTGGTACACATCCTTACGGAGTGCGTGGACCTGGTCGATCTGCGCCGTAGTATTAACCTTCCGAGTACTATCTCCCTTATCTTGCGCGATGACGAGCAGTCAGCAGACCTCGTCATCCGCTTTATGAGGGATAGCGGTCTGTTTTATCGTGTGCGATGATGTCCTTTGTCCTAGTGTTGTTTATGTCAGTTGCGCTTTTATCTCATTGACTCCATTTTAGTTTGTGTTGCGCATTTTAATGTGTTATTTTAACGTTTAACGTACATTATGTGTTAATATCTGTATTACTGGGCGATGCCTTATTCCTTCGATTTCCTGTACTTTCTCTTATTTTAATAGAACATAAGGCATTGCGTATTAGATCCACTGACTGTTTTAATCTCACCCTCATTTTTCTTCATTACCATTCTTTTTAACTCTAGTCAGTGGATACTTTTTAAAATTTTAACTTCATATCTCATGTCCTTCATTTCGTTCCATTAGGGGCCGATGACCTTCGATGTTAGGCCCCTTAAAACAACAAGCATCATTATCATCATCAGCTTCCTTCCCACTCCTAGCCCTTTCCTGTCCCATCGTCGCCATAAGACCTATCTGTGTTGGTGCGACGTAGGCTAAAGCAAGTTGCAAAAAAAAAAAAAAAAAAAAATCAATTGTACAAAAAATATAAGAACACTTTTCTTACATTTATGACCCTGTTTTATGCACTAAAATAATGTGTGAGCTTTTTCTGTTTTACATATGTATAGCGTTTGCGCGCAGCACGATCACGAAGACGTTTTACTGACAACAGTTCTGCCGATGTGGTTTCAGTCTGGGATTCTAAATAGGCCATCAGTTTGTCCAGCTGCATTGTTGCCTCTCCATGAGTCATTGTTTCTTCTCATGGTGCGCTGGTTTCCTTTTCGAATTCACCATCAGTGAATTAATAGTTTGTTGCATTCAGAAGAGCGTGGGTTGGAATCCCAACTCCGTCCTGGGAATGGTTTTCCACGGTTTTCCATTCTCATTTTCAGGCGAAGCCGGGACGGTACCTTTGATAGACCTTGGCCGAATTACTTCCAATTCCTTTCCTTAACTATCCTTGGCGAAAAAGACATTCAAGAACAGTCGACCTCGTAAAAGAAATACTGTATGCACAAGTAAAAATAAATTTTTATTATTTTCGATCCGGATAAACTGGAAATCCGGATTAATGAGGGCCGGATAAACGAGGTTCTTGTGTATCAACATACGAGCACAACAGATAATAATATCGGAACATACCAGACGGACAAGCACCAATGAGTTGATCAAGGAAGATGCTGATACACGAAAGAGGAAGAGATAATAGACTTGGTTGGAGAACCTTTGATCACCATTCACGAGACTGAACTCTGATTAGACCCACTCTGTCTATGCTCAATATTGTGATGTTCACTTTCTGCGCAGTCAGTTGGCGTATTGGTCAACTTGAATGTGAGAGAATTATGTCAGTAGAATCACTACTTCTCTTTTCAGGACAGAATTCTGGTATTTTGGCGTCACTCAAAATGTATATTGAGAAGACGTTATTAGGCTGAATCCCAGGGAGGATATAACGGAAAACCGTAAACTAGTCGGATGAGCAATTATTATTATTATTTAAAAATATAGTGAACTCGTCACATGTGCCGTGATGGGTTTGTGTAAAAGCGTAATTAAAGCAACCTTTGTCTTGTAGCTATGACTCACAACTTGATAATGGCCGTGCAAAATATAGTGCACTGGCGTTAAGCCAGACGTGTTAAAATTAGTGTGTGTGTAGTAAGGACCTGTACGTGTACCTCAGTGTATGAGTAGATTGTTTAGTCTCTATCAATTATAGCATTTGTAAACACAAAAGCTTAAGAACTGTGATTTTTGCCGGCTGTTCTTCATAATATTAGTGCTCGGCCCGTAAGATCACGATTGTACCATTGAATCCCGGCATAGACGGCTGGCTTTTAAAAGTGCTAAAATACGAGTGCTCCGTGTCAATAGATTTACTTGGACTCAGTGCCTCTTTGCAGGGCACTATTTTGGCATACCAGTACTTCTTGAGGCCGGTAACAATTAAACTGTCCGCCTCTGTGGTGTAGTGGTTAGTGTGATTAGCTGCCACCCCCGGAGGCCCGGGATCGATTCCCGGCTCTGCCACGAAATTTGAAAAGTGGTACGAGGGCTGGAACGGGGTCCACTTAGCTTCGGGAGGTCAACTGAGTAGAGATGGGTTCGTTTCCCACCTCAGCTAGGGTTACCAGATGACAACGGGTCGAAAGCAGGACTTTTGAGTTCAAAAAGCAGGACAGCATTAAAATTGCTTAAATTTTTTATTAAAACCATTTATTTCGTACCTTATTCATATTGTTTGGCCACAAGTGAAGTCTCGAAAGCAGGAATTCACTGATACCTTGTTCATGTTGATTGTACTTATCAGAGCTAATTATTTTACTGAGCAACTCTTTATTGTCTTTTAAATAGTCATAAAACTGGTTACAAGTGAAGTCTTTCATGTTAAATTTCACTGACACCAACCATTTCACAGAGTCAACACTTAACCTATTCCTTTCTTTGGTCCACTGTGCATTTATTAAAGAAAAAGATCTTTCTACGTTGGCATTATGTGCAGAAATTGCAAAATACACTTCTGCCAATTTCAGTAGCTCGGAAGAACATGTAATATTGACACTGTTTAGAAAACCAGCCCATTTTTTATGGACTGGTTCCTTCAAGTAATTTTCATTCTGCTTTTGCACTTCAACATACATTTGAAGATTTACAAATTGGTCAAATAATCTAACATTATCAATATGTACACCTTTAGCACTAAGATATTTAACAATATCTTCAAGGTCAGTCCAGTTGAAATCTGAAGTTAAGGTCATCCATTTAAAAGTACTGAGTTCTTCAAGTTGTTGTAACCATTTTCCAAGGTACTCCAACATGCATTATATACATCATGGACTTCTTTCATGAAGGAATCACTGTCTTTCTACAACCCTTCCTCCTTCAAAGTTTTCATCATTTCTTTCACTTTCATAGGAATAACATTATTTGAAAATCGAGCTTGTAAAATGCCAACAGTTTCTTCAAGTGCCTGTTTCACTTCAATAATGGAATTAGTCTCCTTTTCAACATGAAGAATGTTTTCTTGAAAGACTGATATTAAAGACTGGCAAAATACACTGACTGACAGAGCAAATGCAACACCAAGAAGGAGTGGTTCGAAAGGGATGAAAGTTGGGGAAAAAACAGAGACGGTACGGACGAATAATTGATGTTTATTTCAAGCCGATATGCAGGTTACACAATGCGCACGGCATCGACTCAGTAGGATGTAGGACCACCGCGAGCGGCGATGCACGCAGAAACACGTCGAGGTACAGAGTCAATAAGAGTGCGGATGGTGTCCTGAGGGATGGTTCTCCATTCTCTGTCAACCATTTGCCACAGTTGGTCGTCCGTACGAGGCTGGGGCAGAGTTTGCAAACGGCGTCCAGTGAGATCCCACACGTGTTCGATTGGTGAGAGATCCGGAGAGTACGCTGGCCACGGAAGCATCTGTACACCTCGTAGAGCCTGTTGGGAGATGCGAGCAGTGTGTGGGCGGGCATTATCCTGCTGAAACCGAGCATTGGGCAGCCCCTGAAGGTACGGGAGTGCCACCGGCCGCAGCACATGCTGCACGTAGCGGTGGGCATTTAACGTGCCTTGAATACGCACTAGAGGTGACGTGGAATCATACGCAATAGCGCCCCAAACCATGATGCCGCGTTGTCTAGCGGTAGGGCGTTCCACAGTTACTGCCGGATTTAACCTTTCTCCACGCCGACGACACACTCGTCTGCGGTGACTATCACTGACAGAACAGAAGCGTGACTCATCGGAGAACACGACGTTCCGCCATTCCCTCATCCAAGTCGCTCTAGCCCGGCACCATGCCAGGCGTGCACGTCTATGCTGTGGAGTCAATGGTAGTCTTCTGAGCGGACGCCGGGAGTGCAGGCCTCCTTCAACCAATCGACGGGAAATTGTTCTGGTCGATATTGTCTTGCACATGCTGAAGAATGGCGGTTGACGTGGCGTGCGGGGCTGCCACCGCTTGGCGGCGGATGCGCCGATCCTCGCGTGCTGACGTCACTCGGGCTGCGCCTGGACCCCTCGCACGTGCCACATGTCCCTGCGCCAACCATCTTCGCCACAGGCGCTGCACCGTGGACACATCCCTATGGGTATCGGCTGCGATTTGACGAAGCGACCAACCTGCCCTTCTCAGCCCGATCACCATACCCCTCGTAAAGTCGTCTGTCTGCTGGAAATGCCTCCGTTGACGGCGGCCTGGCATTCTTAGCTATACACGTGTCCTGTGGCACACGACAACACGTTCTACAATGACTGTCGGCTGAGAAATCACGGTACGAAGTGGGCCATTCGCCAACGCCGTGTCCCATTTATCGTTCGCTACGTGCGCAGCACAGCGGCGCATTTCACATCATGAGCATACCTCAGTGACGTCAGTCTACCCTGCAATTGGCATAAAGTTCTGACCACTCCTTCTTGGTGTTGCATTTGCTCTGTCAGTAAGTGTATTAAGTACATTTCACTTAACTTATTGGTGAAAAACTTGTTCAAAATTGTTGGCGGTTTATCCACAGATAAAAAATAAGACCGAAGTGCTGGATACAGTTCAAGCATCCTTTCCACAGCTGGAAAAAGTGACAACCAACGAGTCTTTGTATGCTTCAGTAGGGATTTGTAATTCACATCAACAAATTCACAAAAAGTTTTTAGCTCTTCATTCCTTATGGTGAATGTAGAAAAGTAGTTGAACACTTTTAACACAATGCTTTCAACGTCAATCGACAATAAATCAAATCCATGTTGAACACAATTATGCAACACGTGTGCTGGGCAGCCTACTCCAATCAAGGGTTCATTAAGCTGAGATTTGAGGTTAGAAAATACATTATTATCTCCTCTTCTTTTCAGGCCACCAAAATTCGTATTGCAGTTATCCCTTCCAAAAGCAATGCACTTCTCCGAAATTTCATTTTGTTGTAGGACATGTAACACCACTGAAGAGATTGTTGAAGCTTTTTCATTACTTTGCTTGCAGCCCTCCATTCCTGTAGTCGAAATACTGCATGAGCATAGGAAACAGTTTTATATTCCCATGATTGCTGCCGTCCTCACAAACGTCTTTGATTTGTTTAATGGCACTTTCTACACAATGAGGTCCAAGTACATTATTGACAATGGCCGCAGACTTTGTACGAGCCTAGTGAATATTTTTCCCTATTTCAGAATCAGGAAATAATTTAGATGGAAGCTTAGACATGCAATCCATAGTTTTGTAGCTCCCATGATGAACAGCATTGTGGTATACAAGAACTCCCTCTGCAGCAATCGCATTTTCGTTTAGTGATGTGTTCTTTTTGAAAAATGTCAACACATTATTTGAAGTTGATGCACTTTGAAAATTAGCTTTATGTTTGTCCGTTGTAATGTGACATTCCATAGCTCCACGATTAGCCACAGAAACGTATGTTCCTGGTTTACATACTAGACACATGGCTTCTTCGCCGGTGCGGCCCTTTTTGAAGCATTTATATCTTTTCTCCAAATCAGCAGTGAACTTACACTTTCCTTTCCCCAAAATACATTTAACGTACCAACAGACCACAACAGATATTGTAGAGTAGATTACAAGGATTGTGGCACAACTAAGCAGCAATATGGACGCATTTTTTTTTTTTTGCTAGGGGCTTTACGTCGCGCCCGGTGCAATATGGACGAATAGCTTCCGATTCCGCATGCTATCGCTAACTTCGACTATCGACTTCGACCAGCGATAATATACTAGTCAAAGACTAGACTTGAATGTAAAAAGTTCAAGCTGCAGCTGAGGTCAAAGGTTATGGAATAAGCGAGTCTAAGTTTACGAAAATGGGTTTCCAGTTGGAAAAGGTTCATGTTACCGAGCTCGATAGCTGCAGTCGCTTAAGTGCGGCCGGTATCCAGTATTCGGGAGATAGTAGGTTCGAAACCCACTGTCGGCAGCCCTGAAAATGGTTTTCCGTGGTTTCCCATTTTCACACCAGGCAAATGCTGGGGCTGTACCTTAATTAAGGCTACGGCCGCTTCCTTCCCACTTCTAGCCCTTTCCTGTCCCATCGTCGCCATGAGACCTATCTGTGTCGGTGCGACGTAAAGCAACTAGCAAAAAAAAAAAAAGTTTCATGTTAACATTATTAGACGAAAATACGGACAATTAGCAAATAATTAAAAAATAAAGACGGACGGCAGGACAGACGCTAAAAGTAAGGCCCCTATTCAACATAGCAGGTGAGGCAGCCTGGACGAGGTACTGGTCATCTTCCCCAGTTGTATCCTCCGACCCAGATTCTGAAGCTCCAGGATACTGCCCTTGAGGCGGTAGAGGTGGGATCTCCCGCTGAGTCCGAGGGGAAAACCGACCCTGGAGGGTAAACAGATAAAGAAGAACAATTAAACTTGTGTTAAACACAAGGACGAAATGTGCGTTTTAGTACATGCTCTCTAATGTAGTTACTTTCAGAATTGATAAAAGTCCGCAAAAATGAGGTTCCATTGTAGCAACATTTTAGTAGAATCTTTAAACAAATTACGTCATCAAACAACAACGATAATATAAGCGAGGGTATCGTTGCATAGAAATGGGCGTAATTTTAAATGCACAAGGAATACGAGAAAAACTGACTGAATGAGGCATTTATTTTTAACACAACTTTAAATTGCTCACTTAATTTAGGTAACTTTAAGTACAAATAGTATTGTCCTGGGACAGGCAGTGAGCGGTACTTAATCTGTTGCTACCGGTCGGGTGGGCAGGGGAAATATTCTCGAATTTGGAGATAGAGTGCGCGGTCAGGCAGTGCAGCGAGCATGGTTAGCGGTAAGCGTAAGGGATTAATGTTTAGTTTACGAGTGGAGTTTATGTTGAACGCATGTTCTTAGCTTTATTAGTGTTGCATTCCTACACTTTGTGTTAGCTGTCAGTATGGTGACGTATAGTACTGGACCAAGGATATTTCTTCTAAAGAGAAAATCGTATGGCAGTGCCGTTCACAAATTTCTAAGCTGATGCAGCGTTTGTATCAAGAACGATGGTCATCATTTTCAACGGCTGCTTTGATGAAAAGTAAGATCTACATAAGTTTTCAACTTCATTCATTATTCGTAACTACTGAGGCCTGTCTTAATAAAACTGAACGGTCGGCTGCAGCTTACCGGTCAGTCTAGCAATAACGGCTTGCGGGTGCTGCAACTTGTCATTACCCATCCCTCTATTTACCACGCACACAACGAACTTTGGTGGATGAATTCTGGATTTGACCACTAAAGTTTGCTCTTCGCATTTCATACATAACTTATATCCATCACCATTATCTACTCACACTTTTTTTTTTTTTTTTTTTTGCTAGTGGTTTTACGTCGCACCGACACAGATAGGTTTTATGGCGACGATGGGATAGGAAAGGCCTAGTAGTTGGAAGGAAGCGGCAGTGGCCGCAATTAAGGTACAGCCCCAGCCAGCATTTGCCTGGTGTGAAAACGGGAAACCACGGAAAACCATCTACAGGACTGTCGGCAGTGTGATTCGAACTCACTATCTCCCGGATGCAAGCTCACAGCCGTGCGTCCCTAACCACACGGCCAACTCGCCCGGTATTCACACTTTCTAAGCATCAAAAGAATGTCATTATATAGAATAAGAAAACAGTACCTTTTTTATGGAAGGTAAAGAAACCTGGACACCAAATTCTTACCTCAGAAACGAGTAAAACTTCAAAAGTACATTGTTCCAATGAAATTTGTTACTAGACTGACTTGTGCTGGAAATATTTGATACATCTATATTGGAATACTGCTAGGTTTCTTGATGATAGTACTGTCACACTGGAAACTGATAAAAAAACACAACCGCAGTCTTCTTGAAACGTATCTAACTATGCTGCATACAACCACGTTGTTTCAATTAAATATGTCATATCAAAACTAACTAAAAATAAATGTACATTTAAAGTATGTTTTTCGGCAAATATTCGAATGGTGATGAAAACATCCGATGAGATTTCTTTTTATTCGACTGATTTTAACTTACCAGCGGTAAAAACGGACACACCTTTGCCGATTGTTATATATATTATCGTACTGTTTTGTTAAAATTTAAAGACACTTCTTAGTCTAAGACTCAGTTTCTAACGATTTAAAGAGGTATAGAACTAAATGAAGCCACAGCGCTGGTTGCAAATAGAGGATTGTGGCGACGTTTAGTAAATTTACAGGGGCTTGCAGACTGAACGCTGAAAGGCATAACGGTCTATAATGATAATGTATGTATGTATGTATGTATGTATGTATGTATGTATGTATGTATGTATGTATGTATGCATGTATGTATGTATGTATGTATGTATGTATGTATGTATGTATGTATGTATGTATGTATGTATGTATGTATGTATGTATGTATGTATGTAATATAATGTATTTCTAGCTGGCTGTTTGGTCTGGTACCTAAAACCAATAATTAAAAACAAATTCATATACGGGTTGTTTCTTATGGAGTTAATTTTCTATTGCCCCAAAGTAAACAACTAAACGTAAAAACAAATAACGTACCATACTATTGAAAAAAATCACAATGAAAGGCAAAATATAATTTTATTTGGGTATTAATTACGAAGTATAGCTATCAGGTTTTTTAATGAAACCACAAAACAAGTAGAATAGCATAAAACGAAACTGTTATTTTCTTATATTAAGGTTCTCCTTACATGCTGGGAATGAAAATAAAACACTCTCCTTGAATAAAATGCACACTTAATTTTATCGAATTTTTGTCCCATAGTATTCCGAAATCATATTTTACTTTCTCTTTTAATCTGATTTATTTTCAGCAATTGGAATCTTCGCGTAAAATGGATGATACACAGGTTGGGCAATTACGACAACATAATATCATCATACTTTGTTATGGATAAGGTTCGGAAGTTAATAAAAAGTCATAGATATTTCTTTCCTGAGCTTAGTTTATCCGAAATCTGAAAAATGACTGTGAATGACGTATCCCTGAATCCGTTCATAGTAATTTGATATTGCATATAAATGCATATTTCGGCCATTTTAATTTTGTGGTCATAAATTTTTCTCTTTTTAGTGATATAAGGTCATATTTGGTTATAATTTCAGCATTTTAGTTTAAATTGAGAAGCCGAGAAAACCTGATTCCACGGAGCTGCTGTACGGACGTCTTTGTAGCAAGCACATCTTTCTGGACGGGTTTAGATTGCGGAAGGATACGCGTGAGTTCACGGAACGTGACGATACTGTGTTTCCGCCTTTGGATATGATCTCAGTCCAGTAGGTATATTTAGCTCAGAATCAATTAGCAAACAAGGAAATTCCTTGTTATCTCTCGCCCAGTTCATCCTTGAAGGCGTGGTTTCCCATTTTCACACCAGGCAAATGCTGGGGCTGTACCTTAATTAACGCCACGGCCGCTTCCTTCCCACTCCTAGCCCTTTCCTGTCCCATCGTCGCCGTAAGACCTATCTGTGTCGGTGCGACGTAAAACAACTATCATCCTTGAAGGGTCCAGACACAACTACCTTCCCCTTTCACTACCAACGAATTTAAACAGACCTTCAATAAACTTCCTGTTACACCGACATATTACTTTTTTTTTTTTTTGATTTATTTAGCAAAACCGAGCGAGAATTGCACCTCAAGGCTGTGAACTGAATGAATGTTGGAAGTTTTTCTTTGTCAGTTTGTATGATTAAATGTGCCTGGTGTATTATCGCTGATCAGGTTTTGTTACATGCTACCTGTCTCTAAAATTCATGTCATGTTTTATTGTATTTTAGGTCATATTATATCGTTTTAGGTCACATTTAGCTAGTTTTTATGGCGTATTTTGTACTTCTTTAGGCCATAAACTTCCGAGCCCTACTTATGGATATGAGTATCTGATATCTGTGGACAGTCACTAACATACTGGTTTGTCCTTCACGTCTTCACGCCAAATCTGAATCACTCGTAATAACAGAAAACATCTCTACCGCAGAGTTTTTAAGTTTTATTTCAGAAAACAATCCCTTCCTTTTTTTGAATTGTAAGTGGCGTTTACTACTGCCTTGCACCAAACAAGCAAGCAGTCCTTTTGTTATGGTTTCAGAAGTATCTTGTAATTGACAGTTACGGCCAATTTCAGGGTTTAAAAGATGCAAAGTCATCTGCATACAGACCATGTAGGCCCTTGGAGAGGTGGAAGGTAAGGACTTCCGATATCTCTAACCTCGGCATTTGGAGGGGTAGAATGGTTAGCTCTACGGCCAGCCGTCTTTGTCCCAGGAATTAACCTGGTACTTATTTTTGGTGTAGGCTGAGTGAACCTCAGGGCCATGAGCACCTCTGGAAGTGGAAATATCATTTCGTAAATTTTTCGACTTGCCGAGGGAGAATCGAATCCACGTACTTCCAAGTGAACCGAGCACACTTTTACCGCCTCAGCGAGACATCCCCTTAATTTTAAGGTACACACAGATAAAGCATACGGAGTACACTCGGGAAACAGCAACAACTCAAAACCACCCACCGCTTACCAGCCCACAGAATTGTAGGCTATATGAAAAACCATCTATCATCACTAAATGTTAGCCAAACTTAGTGGAATGCTCAAAAAAGCTTGAGAAATTATTGAAAGAGAAGAAAGTACGCACTCTTTCTTCCAGTACCTGCTCCGTAGAATAATCAAAATCATCTTCCATTTAAAAGAACTCAACAATGTAAAGCTACTCGTCCACGGTGCAACTAAAATGGCATGCAACTTCGATTTGAGCAAGAAAAGTTGAGTGGCTTCGTGTAAACAGTCATGCAATTCGAAAAGTTGCACGTGCCACTCGAATTCAGCGCAACTTCCAAGTTGCGTACAATGTCAAAAGTGGCATCGTGTACGCAGCGGAAGAGAGGAAGTTGCGCCATCTGAAAGTGGCTTGAAAAGATTAGATCATTCTTGTGGCGCAACTTTCTCACGTGGTCGTCTGCTGTGGCATTGTACTGGTGTTTGAGAGGTTCACACTCGGGAATAAATGAAGGTAAGTGCGTACCTGTATATTCTTTATTGTAATTAAATATAATATGCCTCAAAATAGATAAACGAGGCTGACGTATTTGAGCACCTTCAAACACCACTGGACTGAGTTAGGGTCGAAGCTGCCTGAGAGAGGGAAGAAAGCGGCCGTGGCTTTAATTAAGGTACAGACCCAGCATTTGCCTGATGTGAAAATGGGAAACACGGAAAACCATTTTCAGGGCTGCCGACAATGGGGCTCGAACTCACTATTTCCCGGATGCAAGCTCACAGCTGTGCACCCATAACCGCACGGCCAACTCACCCGCTAGCCTCGAAGTTCGGCTTGAAAGCCACCATTACGCTAAATAATCATATTAACTTTCATCATCATCATCGGATACTAGAACTGAACATCTCTATATATTTACTGAGTGATTTAAGCGAATATGCGGTATTATGCCGTATGATAACGCGACATGAATCACACAAAGGCTGGTCAATGCCATGCTCGTAATATTCAGGACAATGTCACGCCAGCGGTAAAGCACACATCTGGCTGTCTGCCAGTAATGTAGGTCATGGATGGAAAAGGGAACTGTTGCAAGAAATCATCATTTACTGCGTGCTGCGAAACAATGACTTTTTCTGATCTGAACAGTTGAGTTGTGAAAGTAATGAGCCATAGGAGCGCATTTCTATGGTAAGAAATCGTAACACGAAGTCCACGTGTATTTTAGCTACAGAAAATGAAAACTATTACATGCACTCATAACTTTTTTGTATGAAGAAATTAAATAATAAACGTAACGTCCAGCTTACATTTAGCCGAGGGTTCCTTTCCCATGTTCCTAGGAAATATGCAGACCGCGCGTGTGGAAATGAAGGATACAAGCACTATAACAGTGTTTTCATGGGTACTTTAAAAATAAAAACATTTCTCTTTCTACCGATAAATCTTATTTTATATTCATGCTTTGAATTACCTTGTACAGTACATGTTGAAGGAAAATTTGGAAACTAAGCAGTAATATCATACGAATACATTTTAAAAAACCATTTGACCGGGCTCGATAGCTGCAGTCGCTTAAGTACGGTCGGTATCCAGTATTCGGGAGATAGTGGGTTCGAACCCCAGTATCGGCAACACTGAAGATGGTTTTTCGTGGTTTCCCATTTTCACATCAGGCAAATGCTGGGACTGTACCTCAATTAAGGCCACGGCCGCTTCCTTCCCACGCCTAGCCCTTTCCTGTCCCATCGCCGCCAGACCTATTTGTGTCTCAACGTATATCAACGTGGAGGGCCCGCCTAGCCGAGGCGGTAAAGATGGGCTCAGTTCATCTGGAAGAACGTGGGTTCAGTTCCTCATCAGGACGTCGAAACATTTAAAAAAAGTAGATTTCCACTTCTGGAATGGCACATGTTCACTCAGCCTGCACTACAAATGAGTAGCAGGTTAATTCCTGGAAGCAATGGTGAGAGGGTATAGGTCTAACCCTTCTATCACAGTAAGTGCAGAAAGTGGAAGTTTTTACCTTCCACTCCTTCAGAGGCCTTCATGGCGATCACGGAGATGGCTTTGCTATATCAGTGTCGAACGAGCCATTGTAATTTCATCCTTCAAATTTGTTCAATCAATCAATCAATCAATCAATCAATCAATCAATCAATCAATCAATCAATCAATCAATCAATCAATCAATCAATCAATCAATCAATCAATCAATCAATCAATCAATCAATCAATCAATCAATCAATCCTGATCTGCATTTAGGGCAGTCGCCCAGGTGGCAGATCCCCTATCTGTTGTTTCCTAGCCTTTTCTTAAATGATTTCAAAGAAATTGGAAATTTATTGAATATCCCCCTTGGTAAGTTATTCCAATCCCTAACTCCCCTTCCTATAAATGAATATTTGCCCCCAATTTGTCCCCTTGTATTCCAACTTTAACTTCATATTATGATCTTTCCTACTTTTAAAGACGCCACTCAAACTTATTCGTCTATTAATACCATTCCACGCCATATCTCCGCTGACAGCTCGGAACATACCACTTAGTCGAGCAGCTTGTCGTCTTTCTCCTAGTTCTTTCCAGCCCGAACTTTGCAACATTTTTGTAACGCTACTCTTTTGTCGGAAATCACCCAGAACAAATCGAGCTGCTTTTCTTTGGATTTTTTCCAGTTCTTGAATCAAGCAATCCTGGCGAGGGTCTCATACACTGGAACCATACTCTAGTTGGGGTCTTACAAGAGACTTATATTCCCTCTGTTTTATATCCTTACTACAACCCCTAAATACCCTCACAACCATGTGCTAAGATCTGTACCCTTTATTTACAATCACATTTATGTGATTACCCCAATGAAGATCTTTCCTTATATTAACACCTAGGTACTTACAATGATCCCCAAAAGGAACTTTCACCCCATCAACGCAGTAATTAAAACCGAGAGGACTTTTCCTATTTCCTATTTATAACCAGCACAAAACTGGACGACTTCAGATGTCGTCATTCTATCCTGCTGCCTGTTGTTTCAGGCTCGGAGATAAATATTTCTCTGTTGTAAGCATATACAGTAAGTGCTGTTGCTTACAAACGGATTTAACTCGTGTCATAACACGTTCTCGGGCAAGATGAAAACAACATTAACATTCACTGAACTGAGTTGGCTATGGGTATGCGTCGCGGAGCTGTAAGTTTGTATTGCCAGTTCCGAAGATGGATTGTTGTTGTTGCTGTTGTTTTCTCTCTTTCCCATCGTATCGTCATTGAAAACTTCTAACTCCTTGGGAGGGGCGGGAACGAAGACAACCTCGCAGGAAAACTGATCCTGCTGCATATTTCCACCTCCAAAAATAGAGCAGATTATGAGCAGTTGATCTCTAGTTGAAGAACTGTCACAAACGAATTAGTAGACCTTAAAGTAATGGAGTCCACGAACCTACTACGCTGTCGTAGCACGGGAGAGGTGATACTCCCACGTGCGCGTCCCAGGTGGCGGATAGGGGGGTCCTAACCGGCTTGCCGGCGGACTTAAGGGAAATAAAATACCTCTCGCGGACCAAACACACTACCCCGTGCGGGTGGGGGACGCACAAGTAGAATACACCCGCGGTATCCCCTGCCTGTCGTATGAGGCGACAAAAAGGGGCGACCTAGGCGCGGACATGGATTGCGGTTTGGTAAAATGTGTTGGACCTCCTGTGGATGGGAGGGGTTGAATACATCCATAGGTAATCCCTGCCTGTCGTAGAAGGCGACTTAAAGGGTCATGTAGCCATGGTCCCCTCTTTATTTTTTATTATTTGTCCGAGGGTCAGATGTAGACCATTTTCAAATTTGATGTGCATGCTGCCCGGAGATGGGCCTCTTACTTGTGCGATTACGCCCAAAAGCCCACAATGAACCACCCAGGACTCTTGCGGGTGGGAGCGTCATGTACCTTGGCAGTAGTATCCGCCTGACAACACAGGTCCCCGCACAGCCGAATGCCAGAAGGACATATTATTATTAATTATTTTTATTTATTTTTTCATTTGTACATTCTATGGGGTACATGCTATTGCGGGTGACTGGAGGAAGGGAGTCCTAGTGCTCATTGCCTCAGTCATCCCGTATTAGGCATCGTTCAACATCGGACCCCGGGCAATACCTGCTACGACCAGGTGGGTATTGCCTTGGCTGCTTGCTTCGGCTACAGAGACCCCTGATCGAAGTGGGTGGCATTCGGGGAGGATGATTTCGGGCATGGCGTCGAAACAACTTCCGCCTGCCACCTCGGGTAGTTCGCTACCCAAGTCTTTAACTTTTGATTCCCTAAGGGGGGCAACCCCTTGGGAACAAGCGCAGAATTAGTCTGGGTTCCAGCTTCCCTAGGTTCCTGGTTGCTACCAGGACCGATGGGCACGACTTCAAGCTGGTGAAATCGATTCTGTTTAGTCGCCACATTGAAGGTGTCTACGGTGAACTTGAGGACCTGAGGAAAATGCGCAATGGTGGTTTGCTTTTAAAGACGAGCACTGCGCTCCAAGCAGATAGGTTGCTTAAGTGCGACCACTTTGGCGACATCCCCGTCAAAGTGGAAGAGCACAAAACCTTGAATCTGGTTCGAGGAGTTAATTTCCACCGTGATCTCGTCCTGAACACTGACGATGGATTGATGGAAGACATGAAGCACCGTGGCGTGACCCACGTCCGGCGTATCACACGCAAAGTCAACGGTGAAGACGTTGCCACGGGTGCGTTTATAGTCTCCTTCAAATTGGCAGTGTTGCCAGAGAAAGTTAAGGTAACAACCTATCGTTGCGATGTAAGGCCGTACATCCCGCCACCTATGCGGTACTATCAATGCCAGAGATTCGGACACATGGTATCTCGCTGTTCGAATCAGTCTGTGTGTGGTGCATGTGGGAAAGTAGCTCACGGCGTGGAGGAGTGCACACCTCCGTACAAGTGCACTAACTGTTCTGGTCTTCATTCTCCTCGGGATCGGAACTGTCCGACCTATCTGAGTGAGAAGAAGATCCAGGAGATCAAGACCTTGGATGGTCTTTCCTACCAGGAAGCGCGCCGTAAGTTTAATTCTCTGAATGCACCGGCCAAGACACTGGACTTTAGCTTGATAGCATAGTCCCTGCTAGGTTCCTAATTTTCAACTGGAACACCTTACCAGAAGATCGCTAAAGATCGTCTAAAAAGAATCGACGGTGGGGAAGAAGAGCGCACGTAACAGGCGTTCTTCTACATCTCCTACAAATGGGGCCTCACGCCCTCCACCTGGAGGGCCTGATTCTGCGCCAGCGGGTCTTCCTTCTGGAAGACCTGCGCGCTCCCCTCGTAGGAGGAAACCCCACCCCCGGGATAAATCGAAGAAACTGAAGGCCTGCATCACCTCGTCTAGTGACGGGGAGATGCACATGGAGCATGAATCTCCATCTTCGGATGGGGATGTGAGTGTAGGTTAGGTTAGGTAGCATTACGCTGCTCCTATCCTAAACGTCAGAAGTCCACACTTACAATATGGCACTGTTACAATGGAATTGTAATGGTTATGATAGGCATCTTACTGAGCTGCGCCAGCTCATTAGCGAGTATTCGGCGAGTATAGTCTGTATCAGGAAGCAAATTTCCGACCCGGTCATCATACGGTATTGAGAAATTTTCGACTATACTCGACAGAACGACATTATGCTCACCGGGCTTCCGGTGGCGTTGGCATTTTTGTCCATTCTGATACCTACAGCGAGGAGGTACCAATAAGAACCCCGCTGGAGGCCGTAGCTTTTCGCGTTCCGCTGCCTGTCATAACAACAGTGTGTAATGTTTATTTTCCACCAGGCCACGCTCTGAACATTAATGAAATCACTGATCTTCTAGATCAGCTTCCACCTCCCTTCCTCTTGTTGGGAGACTTTAACGCCCATCACCCCATCTGGGGCTCTGAGACGCCTTGTCCGCGGGGAAGAAAGCTGGAAACATTAGTAATAGAGCTGGATTTATGTATTTTGAACACAGGGGAACCAACGCACTTCAGTGTACGTTACGGCACATATTCTCGCATAGACGTAAGTCTATGCAGCCGAACGTTGGTTCCGCTGTTTCGGTGGAGCACACACGACGATCTTTGTGACAGTGACCATTTTCCAATCATGCTTACTTTGATGAACCAAAAATCCGTCGAGGCCCCTCCTCGATGGGTTTTTAAACATGCTGATTGGCCAAAGTACACATCACTAGCTGTCCTTAACGACGATATCAGGCGGACCGTCGGCGAGGAAATAACTTACACCACCCAAGTTATTCTTGCTGCTGCTGAGGAGTCTATTCCGTTGTTCTCGGGGACTCCTCGCCGAAAACTAGTTCCTTGGTGGAACGAAGAAATAGCAGCAGCTATCAAAGAACGCCGTCGCGCTCACAAACGTTGGCATCACTGCGGCCAACTTGGTAACATTTAAGAAACTCCTTGCTAAGGCGCGACTTCTTATGCGCCAAAGTAAGAAGGCTTCATGGGAGAGATATGTGTCGTCTATGACGTCACACACTCCATCATCTCAAGTGTGGACTAAGCTTCGACGGATTTCGGGTATCCAAGGATCATCTCCTGTACCGAGAATTTCCATTGCAGGCAGTGTCGCCACTGACCCTCTCACGATTGCTAACCATCTAGCTAGTCATTTCGCGGATGTATCCGGCTCCGGGAATTACCATCCTGATTTCCTCGCTCTGAAGCGGGAGGCAGAACGTCATCACCTTAGTTTTGCCACCCAAGCTTCAGAGGACTACAACGTGCCCTTTACGGAGTGGGAACTCCGTAGCGCCTTAGCGCTTTGCAAGGACACGTCTCCTGGACCGGACAACATCCATAACCAGATGTTGAAACACCTTAGTGATGATAGTCTTCTATATCTCCTTCGTGTGTTCAACCGAGTCTGGATAGAGGGTGATATTCCGTCTCAGTGGCGAGAGGGCATATTCATTCCTGTCCTCAAGCCTGACAAAGATCCTAAGTATGCAGGAAGTTACAGACCGATTTGTCTTACAAACTGCCTGTGTAAGCTATTTGAGAGGATGGTAAATCGCCGACTCGTGTGGTGTCTGGAGAAACAAGGACTCTTGTCCGAGTACCTATGTGGTTTTCGAGCCGCTCGATCCACCACTGACCACTTGGTGCGCCTGGAGAGCTCTATCCAGGATGTGTTTCCCCGCAAACAGCACTTGGTAGCTGTTTTCTTCGACTTAGAGAAGGCCTACGACACCACATGGCGATATGGTATCCTTTCAGTCATGCATCAATGGAAATTTCGAGGTAACTTGCCGGTTTTTATTGCGAATTTTTTTCCCTCCGTTTATTCCGTGTCCGAGTAGGGAGGACATATTCGAAATATCACGTTCAGGAAAATGGAGTCCCACAGGGATCGGTCGTTAGTGTCACTCTGTTCGCGATTGCCATAAACGGTATTGTCGCTGCTTCCGGTCCAGCAGTAATACCGTCGTTATATGTGGACGATTTTGCTCTGCACTATAGGTCGTGCAGTATGGCAGTCGCAGAGCGACAATTACAGCAAGCTATTAGGAAGGTGGAGCAGTGGACCTTAGAACATGGCTTTCAGTTTTCTGACGCAAAGACCTATGTTGTCCACTTTTGTTGTCAACATACTCTTCACCCACATCCTGAGCTTTATTTAGGAAATGTCGTTCTTCCAGTTGTTGACACTTGCCGATTTCTTGGGCTCCTTTTTGACAGAAAATTATCGTGGGAGCCACACGTGCGGGAGCTAAAAGTGCAAAGCACCAAGAGGCTTAATCTCTTGAAGTTTCTTAGCAGCACTACTTGGGGAGCTGACCGCGCGGTGCTCCTCCGATTTTACAGGGCACACATTTTATCCAGGTTAGACTACGGCAGTGCAGCATATGGCTCCGCAAGACCAAGTGCTCTTGCGAAGCTGAACAGCATCCACCACAGCGTGGTTAGGTTGGCGACGGGAGCTTTTCGTACAAGCCCAATCGCCAGCCTGCTTGCTGAGTCTGGTGTGCCGCCTTTACACCTGAGGCGCCAGCAAATGCTTTTTTCGTATGCTGCAAATTTGCGACAGATGCCACTTCATCCAAGCTATCCTCGCGAGTTCAACAATGGAAACCGTTTGCTGTACGCTGCTTGTCCTCGAGCAACGCGGCCGGTTGGAATACGCTTGGATAGCAGTTACAGATTGTTTGATGTACCTTCAGTTCCTTGCCTTGTCAGACAACCAAGTGGGGTACCTCCGTGGGTCGTACGGCGACCTGAAATAATCCTGGACCTACACACTGGCCCAAAGGAAAACACGGACCCTTCGATTTATCGGAGGCTCTTCCTGTCCGTTGTTGGCCGCCATCCAGGTTCAGTCGTCGTCTACACGGATGGTTCAAGGACAGCTACGAAGGTGGGCTGTGCGTTCGTTGTCGACAATGATAAGTTCCTTTTTTGCTCTCCCGGAAACCTGTAGTGTGTACACAGCAGAGCTCTATGCTATCTGTGAAGCTCTGCGGTACGCGCTGTACAATGAGCGCCGACACTTTCTTGTGTGTACGGACTCCTTGAGTTCGCTCCAGCCTATTGATACCCGTTTCCCTCGGCACCCTCTGGTGCAGCGGATCTAGGACCTGCTGGCCGGGTGTTCGGATGCCGGCACCAAATTCACGTTTCTGTGGCTCCCAAGCCACATGGGCATGGAGGGAAACGAGTTAGTAGATCAGGCTGCCAAGGAGGCAGTTACACTGCTCCCGTTGCCTTTCAAGGTTCCAGAAAGTGATATTCGCTCTCAGCTGAGACATCTTGTTATGTCCCATTGGGAGATGGAGTGGCAGGCCATTCCACTTCCCAATAAGCTGAGAGCGATAAAAGGAACAACGAAGGTATGGAGGACTTCCCTTCGGGCTTCGCGGAGGGAAGCCGTGGTATTATGTCGTCTACGGATCGGCCACGGAGTCTTGACTCACTCGCATCTTTTGAAAGGAGAACCCCCTCCGGTGTGTACCTGCGGCGACCATCTTACCGTGGTACACATCCTTACGGAGTGTGTGGACCTGGTCGATCTTCGCCGTAGTCTTAACCTTCCGAGTACTATCTCCCTTATCTTGCGAGATGACGAGCAGTCAGTAGACCTCGTCATCCGCTTTATGAGGGATAGTTATATGTTTTATCGTGTGTGATAATGTCCTTTGTCCTAGTGTTTTTTTGTGTCAATTGCGCTTTTATCCCATTGCCTTCATTTTAGTCTGTGTTGCGTATTTTAATGTGTTATTTTAACGTCTAACGTTAATTATGTGTATATATCTGTACTACCAGGCAATGCCTTATTCCTTTGTTGCCTGTATTTTCTCTTATTTTATTAGAAAATAAGGCATTGCGTATAAGATCCACTGATTGTTTTCATCTCACCCTCATTTTTCTTCATCACCATTTTTTTTAAAACTCTAGTCAGTAGATACGTTGTAAAATTTCAACTTCATATCTAATGTCGTTCATCTTGTTCCATTAGGGGCCGATGACCTTCGATGTTAGGCCCCTTAAAACAACAAGCATCATCATCATCATCATCATCATCATCAAAGTAATGGAGTAGAGTATAATTTTACGTCAAAACGTGTTCTCGCATCATGCAACCGTAATCTACAGTATATTACTATAGTCTTGTAAGCTATGTAGACTATGACAGCAGTTAATACTTTAAGGTAATTTTTAACTACTTATTAATAATAATTGTTATTGTTATTGTACCGTGGGTACACCTTCTCCGTGCATTCGAACGACGCGCCTTCTAGAAGGCCATCTGTGTCATCTATCTGAAACTATGTATTGGAAGAAGTTTGGACTTTTAATATTCAGATGTCGCTACTATCGACAGATTTGTCCCCTCTGGCAGGAGAACGAACGATTAATTTGTTAAGGGAATTTACTATTGTCTACCTTGGTAAACCTCAATGTATTTATAATTTTTTTTTTATGTGCTGAAGTCGTCAGCACTACATGGCTTCCTTCTTCCTTAAATGATTAGCCAATCAGAAATTTTTGTAAATATTTTGTAGCCAATTAAAATTGGAGGTGTGTGTATAGGCGTTCTTCCGAGAGAGTTATGGAACTTTCCCTCTGCTATAAAAGCTGATAGCTTTTGGGCCATGTTGCCTTCTTCATCGCTCAAGTCTAGAGTGCATACGGTGTTAGTGGAAGCAGGGGCAGTCTTGCCCATCGTCGGAAGTCCCACCAGCTCAAGGTAATGCCAGACATCTTTTAAAAATGTGATGGCTCCAGAAAGTTAACTTGAAGGGAAGGTTTCAAAATTCTTTCTAAATGCAAATTTCTAAAGTTTAATACCACCGATTAAATGTCAATTTTCAGACAAGGCTAAGGAAACTGTAAATGTTTAACTCTACTTTGGAACTTAATATTTCTACATCTATTCACCCTCTGAAGCATAGGCTTAGCCTCTGTAATTTAGGGCCATAAGCCCATGTAGGATATTAATTGTTTTCCAAAAGGTTTCAAAAGGAGTGCAAGTGCTTCGCCTCCTAGCATTTTGTTTATGGCCGATTTCTTAAACCTTTTCTTTTGTACATGTAGACCATCTAGAAGGGGCACTCATTGCCTCTGTTTAAATTATAGTTATTCATAGATAAGTGTGGATCCGAATGTCGAGCAGAAATTACAGTAAATACTGTTTTCGTTGTTATTTAGTGTAAAATAGGATTAAAAAATTGTGCCTTTGAGAGGCCGGTCTGTTGTAAATTTTGGAGCTCAGTCTCCTAGTGTAATTGAGTGGAACAAAAACGTTCTTTGACATGATGTGTCTTTAGAGCTATCATATTCAGTCATTTGTAAACTATTGTATCATAAACCTTCTCCATTTTTGACTGTAGGTCATTGTCGTGGTCAGAGCTGACGAGCTCATCGTTCTTCCTTTTGACTGTTCTTTGTTGTTGTTCATTCAGATCATTTGCCAAAGTTTAAAGTGAGAAAAAAGGAAATAAATAACATTTCAAATTTTAGTGTTTCAAATTATGCTTTGATCTTTCCTCTGTCCACACATTCACCGCGGCACCTTCATACACCTCTGCAATCCACGATATTTCCGTAATAATAATAATAATAATAATAATAATAATAATAATAATAATAATAATAATAATAATCATTATAGTACCGGGAGTATACCTTCCCTGGCCACTTAAACTGTTTCCTTCTCCAAAGCCATCTATGTAAACAAACTTGAACTGGTGAACTACAAGATACTTTGGTCTTCAAATGTTAGATGTCTCTACCATCGGTTTAATTGCTCCCTCTTGCGGAATGAACTCTAATTATTTCATAAAGGAATGTTTACTTTTGCAGTTGGCAAACCTTATGTCTTGAGGATTGTTTTGTTTATGTTCTGAAGTTGTCAAAACTTCAGCTTTTTCCTTCTTCAATTCTAATCGACCTATCAGAAACTTGTAAATATTTTTTCTAGCCAATTAAAATTGGGGGTGTGTACAGGAATCCAGATTATCAGTAAAGAGTCCTGGGAGCTTCCCCTTAAAAATACTATAAAAGCAGGGCATTTGAGGGCCGTATTGTCTGAATTGCTCCAGTGATTTGAGTGCGCCGTGTCCTAAGGGAGGCAGGGGCGCAGTCTGTGTGAGGAAGGCCCGGCGACTTAAGGTAATGGCAGAATTTTCATAGGTATATGAAAGCTTCTGCAGATAGTTTGAGGGGAAAGTTTCAACCCCTTTCATTTAATGTAAATTTCTAAATTTGTTGCCTTAAATGTAGATTTTTCGACAAATCTGAGGACTCTGTTCTATCCCCTACTGGGAAATATGTAATGTAAGGGAACAAAGAGTGATTACCCTCTGTTGATTCATATTCATCTTGGCACGGGGTGACTAAAGTTTTCAAACCTCAACATTTCAGAAAACGTTTCTCATTTAGTTACTCCGGTGTATAGGATTAGCCTCTCTATTTCAGGGTCATAATTCCACTTAGGGTTTTAACTATTTCTAGAAGGAGTGCAGGTGTTTCGCCTCCTAGCCTTTTGTTTATGGCCGATCATGTTCTTTGATCATTAAGGCCACTTAGTATGGGCAATTATGTCCCTGTTTATTAGGTAACTGTTTCTGCGTCGTGGTTCCCTTTAGGAACAGTGATTAGTGTCATTGTAATTGTGGAGTAATTGATGAACACTCTGAAGTGAGGTTACCCGATGGGTTCACTAGTGTAATTTTTGTTTGGCAAAGGAAACTGATTTGCCTCTGCGGCTAGACTACGGTATTGTGGAGCCCAGACTCCTGAATAATGTAACTTTGGGGAGCAACTCCTGCTATTATTGAATGTTTATACCTGTCAAGAGAAGTTGGTTCCTTGTCCAGCCATTCAAACCCCACGCTTCTTATCCCCCTGTGATCCACGATATTACCTGAATAATAATAATAATAATAATAATAATAATAATAATAATAATAATAATAATAATAATAATAATAATAATAATAATAATAATAATATCCGCCTCTGTGGTGTAGTGGTTAGTGTGATTAGCTGCCATCCGCGGAGCCCCGGGTTTGATTCCCGGCTCTGTCACGAAATTTGAAAATGGTACGAGGGCTGGAGGTCAACTGAGTAGAGGGGTTCAATTCCCACCTCAACCATCCTGGAAGTGGTTTTCCGTGGTTCCCCACTTCTACTCGAGTCAAATGCCGGGATGGTACCAAACTTAAGGCCACGGCCGCTTCCTTCCCTCTCCCTTGTCTATCCCTTAAAATCTTCCCATCCCTCCATAAGATCCCTGTTCAGCATAACAGGTGAGGCCACCTGGGTGCGGTACTGGTCCTCCTTCCCAGATTTATCCCCCCACCCAAAGTCTCACGCTCTAGAACAGTGCCCTTGAGGCGATGGAGGTGGGATCCCTCGCTGAGTCCGAGGGAAAAACCAACCGTGGAGGGTAAACAGGTCAAGAAAAATAGAAAGAAAGAAAGAAAGAAAGAAAGAAAGAAAGAAAGAAAGAAAGAATAATAAATAGATAAATAATAATAATAATAATAATAATAATAATAATAACAACAACGACAATCATTAATTGTACCGGGAAGTACACCTCTACGCCGCACATTTAAATCTTGCGCCTAAAAGAACTCCTTTATTGGAGAAATCGTGAACTTGAAACTAGTCTTACTTCAACCTTTACTCAGAAGATGTCACTACAGTAATTGGACGTAATTTTCTTATTGCGAAGTTTCATGTACTGTATGAAATTCTACGTGTTTTGTTTACCAGTCATCAATAAGTTTGGACCTTTTTCGACAGATGTCACTGCTAATAAACTATGATCATGCACCCTGGTGCGAAGTAGAAGAACACTTTTTGAAGAAGTTTTGTATTCATAAGTTTTTTTTTACTAAATTATGTTCATTCATTTTTGGGTTGGCAATATTGATCTTTCCTTTCCGCCAGTTTTGAATTTAGCCAATCATGAATTTCTGTAATTAATTTTCAGCCTATCACAGGCTTCTTCCTCGATTCTGAGTGTCACTTTTGATGTCAACCAATAAAAGTGAGAGGGTGTGGCTGGTTTATTCATGAAAGGTCTCGAACTTTCCCCGAGGGTTTATAAACTGCGGATTTTCACGTCTCTTGGCCATTTGATCAACATCTAACTAAGCGTGTGTGTGAAGCAGGAGGCGCCTCTTTCATCAGGCAGCAGTTCTTCAGCACGGTAATGGCCTATTGACATCTTTATTTCTTACTAGCTCTGCGGTTTAACCCGAGGGGGAGGTCCTATACTTTAACTATATAACCTACCTTTCTGAGAATGTAATTTCTGCCAGATAGGGAATCTGGCACCTGGGCGACTGCCCTAAATGAAGATCAGTATTGATTGATTGATTGATTGATTGATTGATTGATTGATTGATTGATTGGTTGATTGATTGATTGATTGATTGATTGATTGATTGATTTATGTAAAAGCTTCATAATATCTTTAACTGTAAATCGGGGATAGAGAGTGATGTATCCTCTCGAGCTCCCCTTCATATTGGTTTGAGGTGACTACGTTTTATAACTGGTTTTCTTCCTCTTCGTAATGTCTTAAATTTCTTTCTTATACGAGTCATCTCCATAGTTTGGGAATAGCCCCTGTTTCATCGGCCTAGTGCCCCTTAGGTTTCTAGAATGCATTTTTAGGAGTGCAAGTACTCGCCTCCATTCAATTTGTGTTTCGGGCCATTTACTTAACCTGTTTCTTTCCGCAACGGCGCAATAGGTTGGGTACTAGATACCCCTTTTTCAAATTTGTAAGTTGTGCCTTGATGGCAAGTGATTGTAATTTTCTGATATCGCCTTGCATAGGCTTTCAAAAACTAGAGTACGTCTGCTCTTTTCTAGTGTTGTAAAAGTGCCTCTGGGAGGCTTGATATTGTGTGTTGGGAGCAAGCGCTCCTGGTATTTTGGGGATTTCTGCCCTTTTGTAAATTTATGCCCTTCTGTAAAGTTTGAGCTGGAAGCTCAAAAATTGTAAAAAAAAATTGTAATTGTAAAATTGTAGCCCAAGTGTGTTATAGTTTTGAAGTCTTGGATTTTTCTAAGTCTTGTTTCTAAATTGCTATGTCATTGTTATCTCACTAAGTGAGAATTTGTTAACTTGTTATTTTTTTGAAAATCTAACCTTCCATTTCAGTTTAAATTATTTCTTGACATAGTAGTTAGACCCATTCACCCCGGCACCTTCTTTCACCTTTGCTGGTCCACGGGTAACCCCGTAACATTAATAATTGCCTCGCCTTTGCAGATGACTTGGCAATCCTCTCCAACAAAACAAGAAGCACTCCAGTCCGTGGAACAACTTCATGAAATAGCAACAAGAACAGGTCTGAAAATTCCATATGAAAAGACAAAGTATAAGGAAGGTTTAAAATCAGAGTTTAACAACTCTAAATTCAAATAACTAGACGAAATTATACAGCCAAACAGGATAAATCAGCAAGCAAACAAAGAAATGATTACAAAATTACAAAAAGTATACAAAATTGCCTGGAACAGTTACAGCAAAAAGTCTATATTCCAAAACGCATAAATTACGACACTACAACACTAGCCTACAACCAGAAGTCCTTTATGTACTAGAAACTCTGATGATTGGTGGCAGGTCACAAATGAAAAACATCGAAATACAAGAGAGGAAAATTCTCAGGAAAATTCTAGGACCTAAATACGAAAAAGGTGTTTGATGAAAAGGAAATCACAGGAAATCTATCAAGTAACAAAAAAATTCACAGACACCATTAGAAAAAGAAGATAAAATTTCTATGGTCACCTCATCAGGATGGATAACAATAGGCTAACAAAGAAAATACTAAATCTCTCAGTATGTCTAGAAAATCACAACTGGCTTACAGAAATAAACAAAGAACTTCAGAAAATTGGTATAAATACAGAAATCTTGCAAGAGAGAAAAAAATTCAGAAGTCTCATAAACAAACACAAATTTGCTGATCAACCTGAAAAACAAGCTACAGAATGGATGAAAGCACGCATAAGGAAGCACAGCGAAAGGATGAAGAGATTTTGGGAAGACAAGAAGAATCGTTGTGCTAAATAAGTTCACACTCGCGTCATAGTTGGGCATAACGAATCAAAAAATAAAATTCTTCACACAGCCAAGTTTCTCGTGGGAGAAAGAGCGGTAATTTCCTCAGGATGAGAGCTAGGGAAACTGTTTACTCTCTGCATGGAAAGAAAACAGGGCATATGCTCTGGTATGTTAAAATAACATTAATCAAAGGGTGCATGGCGGACATGCCAGTGAATGTATTGGTCACTTGCTGCCTTACGCTGATAAGGTGATAACAAGTCCTTGGGTGTGTTCGCAGTCAGAGGATGATAAAAAAAAGTCGCTGTAACAAAAGTCGCTGACGATATAAAGGTCATCCTGAAGCAGCTTGTTGGCATGCACACGTGCGTGTGTTGGCACGCGGTACAGCTCGCCTACTGCCCCTGCACTTCACAGAGCATGCCATGGCCACAGAACAAGAAGCATACAGGTAGAAAACTTCACTTCAATCCGTGTGCCAAATACTAGTGTGTATGAGCAATGTCCACCGCATTGAAACTGAGCAATTACCGGGCGAGTTGGCTGTGCGGTTAGGGGCGCACAGCTGTGACCTTGCATCCGGGAGATAGTATGTTCGAGCCCCACTGTTGGCAGCCCTGAAGATAATTTTCCGTGGGTTCCCATTTTCACACCAGGCAAATGCTGGGGCTGTACCTTAATTAAGGCAACGGCCGATTCCTTCCTACTCCTAGCCCTTTCCTATCACATCGTAGCTATAAGACCTATCTGTGTTGGTGCAACGTAAAGCAAATTGAAAGAAAAATATTGAAAACAGTATAATGTACCTTCTGCGTCGTGGTTCCCTTTAGGAACAGTGATTAGTGTCATTGTAATTGTGAAGTAATTGATGAACACTCTGAAGTGAGGTCACCTGATGGGTTCACTAATGTAATTTCTGTTTAGCAAAGGAAACTGATTTGCCTCTGCGAGGCTAGACTGCGGTATTCTGGAGCCCAGACTCCTGAATAATGTAACTTCGGGGAGCAACTCCTGCTCTTACTGAATTTTTCTACCTGCCAAGAGCAATAATGCCGTTTTCTACGTAAATCAGCAAATTGATAATTATCTCAAGTTATGTACAATGCGAATGCTACGTTTGTGAAAAAATCATTCCGACACACAAAAACAAGCTTTTTTGACTTTCAGAAACACGAACAACAAGTAGAATAAATTTTTTAAATAAAATTATTAACAATAGAATATGCAGAATCAAACGAAATTCTGCACAATTCAAGTTAGCTATAGGTCTAATTACAATTCCGGAGGTGCACATGACCTTGAGGTTCATTCAGCCTACACCAAAAATAAGTACCAGGTTAATTCCTGGGGGCAAAGGCGGCTGGGCGTGGAGCTAACCACTGTACCCCATCAAGTGCCGAGGTTACGGATAGTGGAAGCCTTTACCTTCCACCATTCCAAGGGCCTTCATGGCCTGTACGGAGATGACTTTGCTTTGCTATCTGTTGTTTTCCTAGCCTTTTCTTAAAGGCTAGGAAAACAACAGATAGGGAATCTGCCACCTGGGCGACTGCCCTAAATGCAGATCAGTAGTGACTGAAAATTGTTTGATTGAACTTTGCTTTGCTTTATAGGTCTAATTATATTTCTGTGAATCCTACATTTTTCCAATGCAAAGAAATGGACTACAGAAAAGGGGATTTGTTTCAAAAAGATGCCATATATTTAAATAAAAACTGCACAATATGTAGCCTGTACTCTGGAGAAGTGATGTTTCTATATCTTTTAAGAAACCAGTTGAAACCATAATATACTGCTCCAACATAGTTTAGCTCTAAAATCCATCAAAACAAGGCAAAAAAGCATTCACAGACGGGAACAGAGAAACATATTAAGTGGCTAGAAAGGCTAACATTGGTGTACATATTATTATTATTATTATTATTATTATTATTATTATTATTATTATTATTATTATTATTATTATTATTATTATTATTTGCATTCTTGTAGTTTCGCGGTTTATCAGTCAGGTCTAATATCTCCCGAGTTATCCACTGATTCTTTTACTTGATCTTACTTTTCTTCCTGTTCTTTTCTCATCTCCCACCGAGCTCGATAGCTGCAGTCGCTCAAGTGCGGCCAGTATCCAGTATTTGGGAGATTGTAGGTTCGAACCCCACTGTCGGCAGCCCTGAATGCCCAGTGTAGCACATTTGTCACACAGTCGTGAACACACTCTGGTGGATATTTCTTCAACTGTGGTCCGGGAAGAATAAAAGAGATGTATTATAGCTTCTGATAGCATCTGAAATTCGTGTGACAAATTTGTCACGCCGGGCATTATAGGGTTAAATCAACTCCTGTATTTCCCCTGTTTGACGAATTCTGTAGTCGCCTTACCAAAAAAGTTGCACTTTCTGCCAACGTACTTAACTTACACCAATTACATCTACCTTTAGTTTAACCATTTCCCTTTTCAGATTATCTCATCCATCACAACGATTCAGAATTCTAACATCCACGCTCCGATTCGCAGAATTTCAGTATTAATCTTTCTGATGATTGCCCTCCCTCGTGTAGACTCCACTCGGATATCCGAATGGTGGACTATTTTGCCTCCGGAATATTTTACCTGGGAGCAAGTCATCATCAGTATGTTACACCATCCATACAGAGAGAGCTGCATTTCCACGGTAGTTACGGCTGTAATTTCCCGTTACTCTCAGCCGTGTAGTTTTATCAACACAATTAAGCCATATTAAATACAATTCCAAGACTATATCATTCAATCATCCACACTGCATCTCCAGCAACTTCAGAAAGGCTTCTACCTCCATTTCGATTAACCTGTCGTTAGTCTTGTCTCTCGACAGATATCGATCTGATATAGTTGCGCCTACGGCTTGGCTATCTGCTTCATTGGGACACACAAACCTCCCTACCGCAGCAAAGTCACGTGGTTAACAGGTTAGGCCAGTTAATCTATATACAGTAAATAAATTCGTAACGGTTTTTTTTTTACATTGTTTGACTCATTTAAAAAATATTTATTTACACTTTTAAATTGACAAACAACACATTAGTAACTGCACAATAGCTAGTAAAACCAGAAAAAATCAAAACTTTTTTAAAAGGTTCCACACTAATTTCAAATAAATTAAACACATTCAATAGATTCACTGTTCCTTTCTTCCATTTCCTTTTCACTTTCACGCTGTAATACTGGAGCACTCATTCTGTGACACCGCACTTGCAATAGTTAACATAGGCCAGCTAGTTTACTGGCGTATTTCCCGAGTCACTTCCTTTTCTTCGGACAAGTAAGAGCTTTCCTTATCCAGACACTGATTTTTAAATTATTTTTTTTTGCTAGTGGTTTTACGTCCCACCGACACAGATAGGTGTTATGGCGACGATGGGATAGGAAAGGCCTAGGAGTTGGAAGGAAGCGGCCGTGGCCTCAATTAAGGTACAGCCCCAGCATTTGCCTGGTGTGAAAACGGGAAACCACGGAAAACCATCTTCAGGGCTGCCGACAGTGGGATTCGATCCCACTATCTCCCGGATGCAAGCTTACAGCCACGCGCCCCTAACCGCACGGCCAACTCGCCCGGTCCAGACATTCATATCCGAGAAGATGTCTTCTGCACTGCCAGGACTTTTAGTGTGTAACACACTGTGCACATAACATCCTAGTAGTAGCACTACTGCACTGTAACGACCATGTGTCTGTACATTGATTATTTTGGCAAAATATTCTCTTATAGTTATCCGTTTCAGGTGTAATAGTGACCATCTACAAATTTTTAGCTTTGGTGTCTGTTTGTTCGAGTTCTTATAACAGGAAAACTGTTGTACATATTTCAACCAAAATTCATATTTAGAATCCACCTATCCAAAGATATGTTGTAGGGTCCATACCATTTCAAAATCCCTGAATAGACTAGATACTAGAGGTTTACAGGAAGACCGAAACAGTGATTTTACTCTCCCACAAAATATCTATGACCAACCTTAATGGAATCTACCAACTTTAATGGAAATATATTTCTAAAACTACACTGACTGACAGAGCAAATGCAACACCAAGAAGGAGTGGTCAGAACTTTATGCCAATTGCAGGGTAGATTGACGTCACTGAGGTATGCTCATGATGTGAAATGCGCCGCTGTGCTGCGCACGTAGCGAACGATAAATGGGACACGGCGTTGGCGAATGGCCCACTTCGTACCGTGATTTCTCAGCCAACAGTCATTGTAGAACGTGTTGTCGTGTGCCACAGGACACGTGTATAGCTAAGAATGCCAGGCCGCCGTCAACGGAGGCATTTCCAGCAGACAGACGACTTTACGAGGGGTATGGCGATCGGGCTGAGAAGGGCAGGTTGGTCGCTTCGTCAAATCGCAGCCGATACCCATAGGGATGTGTCCACGGTGCAGCGCCTGTGGCGAAGATGGTTGGCGCAGGGACATGTGGCACGTGCGAGGGGTCCAGGCGCAGCCCGAGTGACGTCAGCACGCGAGGATCGGCGCATCCGCCGCCAAGCGGTGGCAGCCCCGCACGCCGCACGCCACGTCAACCGCCATTCTTCAGCAAGTGCAAGACACCCTGGCTGTTCCAATATCGACCAGAACAATTTCCCGTCGATTGGTTGAAGGAGGCCTGCACTCCCGGCGTCCGCTCAGAAGACTACCATTGACTCCACAGCATAGACGTGCACGCCTGGCATGGTGCCGGGCTAGAGCGACTTGGATGAGGGAATGGCGGAACGTCGTGTTCTCCGATGAGTCACGCTTCTGTTCTGTCAGTGATAGTCACCGCAGACGAGTGTGGCGTCGGCGTGGAGAAAGGTCAAATCCGGCAGTAACTGTGGAGCGCCCTACCGCTAGACAACGCGGCATCATGGTTTGGGGCGCTATTGCGTATGATTCCACGTCACCTCTAGTGCGTATTCAAGGCACGTTAAATGCCCACCGCTACGTGCAGCATGTGCTGCGGCCGGTGGCACTCCCGTACCTTCAGGGGCTGCCCAATGCTCTGTTTCAGCAGGATAATGCCCGCCCACACACTGCTCGCATCTCCCAACAGGCTCTACGAGGTGTACAGATGCTTCCGTGGCCAGCGTACTCTCCGGATCTCTCACCAATCGAACACGTGTGGGATCTCATTGGACGCCGTTTGCAAACTCTGCCCCAGCCTCGTACGGACGACCAACTGTGGCAAATGGTTGACAGAGAATGGAGAACCATCCCTCAGGACACCATCCGCACTCTTATTGACTCTGTACCTCGACGTGTTTCTGCGTGCATCGCCGCTCGCGGTGGTCCTACATCCTACTGAGTCGATGCCGTGCGCATTGTGTAACCTGCATATCGGTTTGAAATAAACATCAATTATTCTTCCGTGCCGACTCTGTTTTTTCCCCAACTTTCATCCCTTTCGAACCACTCCTCCTTGGTGTTGCATTTGCTCTGTCAGTCAGTGTATTTCTCATGATCATTTTTTCGATAGGAGGATTAATAAGAGAAGTATTATGAATGGATGTTTTACAGTCGTCTTAGAGGACACATTCCAATAATGAGGGATGCGTGAGATGTTTTTTTATAACTGGAAAACTACTGGATATATTTAAAACGAAATTCCATATTTAGAATCCACATAGGGGTGAGTTTTTTACGATTTCAAAATCTCTGAATGGACTGAGGATTTGTAGGAAGACCAAAATAGTGAATCTACTCTGCCACAAAATATCCAAGACCAACTTTAATGGAAATCTACCCACCTTAATGGGAATCAATTTCTAAATACATTTTCCCAGGCACAGTAATTTTTTTATAGAACTAATAAGGGAGATATTATTAACGGAATATTTTACAGTCCAAGTCCTCACGGACATAGCCCAGTAGCGGCTGCGTATAGAGTTGATTTATAACTAGAAAACTACTGAGCATATTTCAACCAAACTTAATATTTATAATTCACCTATCCAAAGGTAGATTTTAGGTTTCATACGATTTCAAAATCCTTGAATGGCCTGGTGGTTTATAGGAAGACCGAAACAGTGAATTTACTCTCCCACGAAATATCCAAGACCAACCTTAATAGAAATCTACCAGTCTTGATGGAATTTTTTTTTCTCGTATACATTTTTTCGTTACGAGGAATAATAAGGAAGATATTATTAACGGTATATTTTACTGTCTAAGTCCTAGTGGATGTTGCCCAGCAGTCGGTGCTCGTAGTGCTGATTTCCCATAACTGGAAAATAACTCAGCACTTTTTCTTACTTTCTTGTTTAAGTCCTTTATTCACTGTACTGTTCGGAGGTCTGGAATTCAAATCTCGGCCCTGTTCAGTGCGGTACATCCACGCGGCTTCGCCATATTCCACATTCCCTCATTTCGAGTACCAAAACACCTATACTACCCTACACTCAAGTAATAAATGCATCACACACTTACACACATGCGACAATAGCATAGGTGTCTACCAGTTTCCGTATGCAGTTTCCCGTCAGTCCGTCCTTCCCGATGGCTATCAACAAGTCACAGGGTAAGACCCTGTGAAATGCAAGTCATGACCTCAGGTTGAGCTGCTTCTCACCCGGTTAATTGTACGCAGCATACTTTCGTGTTAGTAGGTGTAAACCAATCTTCGTTTTTACTCACAGTAACAGAACGACGAATGGGGCGTACAAACAAGCATTAGATTAAATGACGAGCTTCATGTATCTCTAACATAGAACTGGCCTCACATGGAAGCGCCTGAAATTCAGTATGTGAGCAACGAAGTTACTGTCATATGTTACTTTGTTTCGGGCAGTGAATTGCAAAGAATAATTGGTGGAGACCATGTTGCCTTCAGCATCTGCAGTAAGCAACACAAAACTAACATTATCCTTTAGAATATTCCGCGTAGTGTAACTGTACCTCCATTCTGATTAACCTGCCAATAAGAGTGGGTACAGCTAGTTCATATCTATTTTCGGTTTTACATCTGCTTTTATGTACATGGCTACACATTGACTTCTATATTTTATTAGTGCAGATTACCTGCTTAATATCTTGAAAATTTCCCTCAAACGTGTTTGGGATTTATTGTTAAAACCTAATTTTGACTTTTATGAAGAGTTTAAACCCTTGGAAATCATAGGTCATTGTTTTGGAAATTAAGTTTCCCTCTGATTGAAAAATGTACATGTGCCTGAATTCTTGTGCCATTTTGATTCTGAGCCCCTATTTTGAACTCTCATTCCCACCACTTCAAACCCCCTCGGAGAAGTTTGGAAATTGATGGAATATTAAATAGCGCATTCAGCTTGTTTGTACTTGGTGCAAGGCTCACTTAGGTGTGAGATTTTAAATAATTTGCACTGGAAAATTCATGTTGATGACATTGTTGGGAAAGCATACAGATCGTTACATGTCTTAATGAGGCTACTTAAAGGATCAACAAAGAATTAAAAGAGAAAAGTTATTAAATATGGTTCGTCCATTATTGGAATATGCAAACAGTGTTTGGGATCCTCACCAGGAATACCTTATAAAATAAATAGATGGCGTGCAGAGGAAAGCAGCAAGATTAGTAACAGGAGATTTCAAGAGAAAAAGTAGTGTATCAGAAATGTTAGAGAAACTTGGGTGGGAAACTTTGAGTAAGAGAAGGGAGAAAACTAGTCTTATAGGATTATATAGAGCCTATACAGGAGAGGAAGCATTGGGAGGAAATCCGTGAGAGGCTTCAGTTGGAAAATAATTACATCGGCAGGGCTGAGCACAAGAATAAAATTAGAAGGGATTTTAGCAGAAGCGATTGGGGTAAACCTAAACCTATGATGAAGTAATATAGATGAATCCCGATGCTGAAACATGCATCACCCCAAACAGACGTTCAAAACGAACCAACAACACTTGATCCGATGGGATCTTACGTTACATCGTTCTAAACGAACATAACTGCGAAATGCAGGGAAACATTAATTCATTATACGTTTAGAAGAAATGCCAAACACTGAAGTTAAATAAAGTGATAAATCACTCGAAAAGTGTTCTTACTAAACCAACTTTTAGGTTATGAAACAGTTATGTCGTTAACTTTAAAATACAAGTCCACAATATAAAACAAACAATATGAAATATTTCCAATTTTACGTACCTACAACTACAATTACAAATCTGTCTACCTACACTTGACCCCTTAAACTAAGCTAAAGTGACCGGCAGACCAACGTTTCCCTTAAATAATGTGAATAATGTAAAATAAAAAAATGTGTATGTATGTATGTATGTATGTATGTATTGTGCCCGTCCCTACACCTAATGGCTCCGGCATGATGTCTACAGGGCGTTAACGGGTTGGAATAAAACAAATGGGCGCTTAACTCGACTAAGCTTAAGGGCATACAGGGTAGGAGACGGGTCATACCTAATTACAATGAGAACACATTCGGGTTAAAGATTAGATTAATACACGTGGTTTATTAGGCCTTAATGATGATGATGGTAATGACGCATTTATATACAAATGAATTACATGGATTATTATCAATTGTTGTTGTTTGTTATCGACTTTCAGTCGTTTGTGATGGATCCGAGTATTATCTATCGCAGAGCGATCCATTATGACGAGATTCGAACGGGAAAACACTTATCATAGACACTGAGGCTATGTGATATCATTGACCAATAGGATTAACATGCATGCAACGAATCTGAGCAATCCCTATACTAAACACACAGCTATTCCCCAACGAAGTACCACGAAGGAACTCATAAAAATGTGGAACAAACGCCCGGGTTTGAACCGACCCTCACTTGTAAAAAATTCACCACCCCGATGGTCAACACCATCGGTAACTCAATTATAATCACAACAAGATACATAAACCCTTAAAGAACACAAATTATATACAGTAAACACGTGAGACATCCAGCCTTCGGTTGAGCATTGGGGTACCAATGCCGCTGTCGGGAACTGAACTGACACCCGTTGGGATGGAAGTGGGACTCTGAAAACCCTAAACTACGTTATACTCAAGTGTGTAATGGCAGTAAACTAACAAGTACTGGTAACAATCGCCGTGTCATTTATTAGCGACTACATCAGTCTGGCGTGTTGAATATTTCATTATTAAGCGATTCTTTCGCCCTCATTCACTTCAACTCAAGGCTCCCTCTTACACGAGCGGACGAGAATACACAAAAAACCGACACTTCTCCTCAGTAGGTCAACTGCCCACAGCCCCCACACGGCGGGTGGTCATTGGCCTCGGCCTTCACAGGCATAACGCCCTTTCTTAACAAAACACCCCATCTCGGGGATCGTTCACTAATAAACTGAGCCTCATCGTTCCTTAAACAAAATTACATTGGCTCTCAATACTTCACTTCAATTCAACACACACATTCATTTACAATATCATGATCCCGCGACGCGACATCGGTTCCTATGATACCAATACTTGTTTGATTACCATAACTACAATTTATTATTATTATTATTATTATTATTATTATTATTATTATTATTATTATTATTATTATTATTATTATTATTATTGGGTTCATCATTACACCATCTCCCTACACGACTTACCTGGAAATTAGACCATACTGCGTGATCATAATTAACTTCCTCGTAATGACGGTGTAATTAATCCATATCTAAATTGTGATTTCTGATAAAATCGTCACACGGTAATACAATTATGAATTAAATATCCCTCAATTTGCACTTAAAATTGTGATAAGCCTTCCAATTAAAATCGTACACTTCCTATCTAAATATATGTCAGTGGAGGCCTGGGTGTCAGTTCCGAAGTCACATCTCGTAGTTCTGGGTGCTCACGGAATAAAATTACACTATTTACCAGCCATGCATAATCATCGCTGGACTAACTACAGCCTAACTTGAATTACTCTGAATTACTAAAAAAAATTGGTCTCCTGACGCATCAATAATTACAAGTTTTCCCAAATAAAATGATTAAGTCAATCTATTACTGCATGCAAACTTATCGTGTTACCCCTTTATTTACAATTGATTGCTCAGACGTGTTACTAATTAAATAAAGTAAATAGAAGCTACGTGTATCATGGTAGCACATCTACATTACTGAAGTTACAATCTTTAACATTATAGCGTCAGGTAATGATAACTGTTCCCCGCCCAATCTGATTACGTCATATTAATTATGATTTATACTCATCTCCATCTCGATGACCCGTTGTCAGCTCAGGGAGTCCATTGCTGGCTTAGTGCTGACCCATAGGCACCACAGCAGTTACTGGAGGCACCATTCTTCTTTCCAACTGGGAGTCCATTGTTCTAGGTTGACGAAACCGCTGGCAATATTCCTGAGGCACACAACACGTCACTATTTATTCCAAGATTTATTTAGTTACATTCGGTGTGAACGTCCAGCCACGATACCGGACCTCACTCCGCAATCCGCGATTCAGTATCGGATTCCGCGTACCTTTGTCACTACTCGACACAGTAGCGCCGTAGTAATAATAATAATAATATTATTACAAATTATATTTAATGTTCGCGACACGTCTCTGATCTTTAAAGTTTAGACCCTAGCATCACGTCTATCCAATCTCTGCAATATTTACGCACAGTACGCGATTTCACTTGTAAATTAAATTGAAGCTCGACAACACGTAGCTTCGCCGCCTGTAAGCCACAAATCCCGACTGACGCTTCTCCCTTTCTGCAGTAGTTTTTACTAGGGAGCGATACCCCTTCCACTAATTTGCGTATCGCCTATTCCCGGCGTACTCGAGGTAAAATAGTACGATTGATCGGTGACCAGTATCTAGTTGGTGCGATTGAGACATAACCACTCAATTATCCTTCGGTGAATCTCTTTAAATTAATTAAAATATGTTCTGCTTCCCCCACCACACGGGGTGAAGTCCCGGTCTCGAGGAGCTGTCATGACACTAACCAGATGGCCCCAGTACTTTTCCACGCAGAAACAACACAGTATTCTTTCTCCTGCTGAAAGTTATCACGGAAGAGGACATTAAACACTCTAAATAAATGTCCCAGTAGCATTCATCCCTTTTAAATCGGGAGATGAGCCCCTAATTCGAGTTTTATTAATTTTCTACCTCGTCGGTAATTAAGTTGGCCAGTCCGATTCCAAGATGGCTCCTATATTCCGTTTCGAAAAAGTTAGTTTCCCCTCATTCTGTGAGCCTTGAGGAGGGATGTCTTCTCTCGAGTGATGTCATAGGGAATCCCCATTCGTAACCCCTCCCGGGTCTAAGTTGGCTTGGCTTCATCTGCGGGGCCCCCGCTACACAAAGGATAATACTGCGCAGTAAGTCGCAGACAAAGAAATCTCATAAAATAATTTTAAAATGCACAATTTATCTATCTCAATGGTATGAATATTAATTAGTTTCGGTATGACCTCTATTAATGATATGAATATTAATCATTTTCAGCGTTCTTTCCCTTTAATAGCATTGCGTGCGTAATTACTGAGATCGATATCAACCCAAGGTCCTTGGATCATGCCCCTGTCGGGTTCATATTCCCCTCTCCCCGAGAAGAAATGGGTACAGGCACTGGACACATTTCGTCGCTGAATATTAAATTGGCAATATCGATTCACAACTGTTTCCAAACCTTTGCTTTCTGGCGAAGTTCCTGGTTCTCTCTTTCCAAATAATATGCTATCTGACGCAATGCTTCTCTGTAGTTCTCCAGGTACTGACATTCTGGACATTCTTCATCCCCAAGATCTCTCTGTGAAAACAAATTCTCCAAATAATTGACTTCTTCGGCTTCCTCATTTGGTCCCGACTCTTCATCTGACACGTCACGTCGATCTTCTTCTCCGTCATCCTCATCCTCTTCAAACTCCTTGATCATCTCGTCCCGATAGGCATCCCAGTTTGGGAAGCAATCTCCTCCTTCATGTTTCAATTGTTCTATCTCCATGGTCCAAATTTTCTCCTCCCCGTGTTGTCCCTCGAAGTCGTTTAATCTTACATCTCCCTGAATTGAATCGTTCCTGAATCTAATTTCATTCTTGTCCATGTCAATGACCGCTTTGAATTCCCGAAGAAAATCAGCTCCAATGATGATATTATATTCCATTCTAGTCAAAATTATAAACGGATGTGATATGAGGTTGTTCCCAATTTCCAAATCTAGATAGGCCTGGCTATTGCATGTAGTTGTGCGGTCCGGAATTATTCCTCTAACCTTAATATTGGAAATCGGAATGATTGGAATACATTGCTTCGATTCCAGTTCTTTGACTAATACTTTAGATACCACGCTGACGCTCGCGCCTGTGTCTACAAGGCAACGAACCAGCAACTGGTTAACACGGACATAAATGACGGGTAACGCTCTGATTGGTTTTGGACATGCCTGAACGGGATCTTCAACGAGGTCATCGGGCTGAACTATCCATGATGCGATGGTCACGGACGTCCACGGTTCCCCCTTCGCGTCGGTAGTCCTCGAAAATCCGACTATCTCCTCACTCGGTTTTCCTAATTTTTTTTTAGCTGACCTCCGCCTCCACTTGAATATGGTGGTGCGCGGGGATCAAGATTACTGGCACGGTTTGCAGCATCATGTGCCTGTAGTTCGAGGCTCTCTGCCCCTCGACACTCATCCGACTTAGCAAACTGCTGCATCGAATCTTTCCACCGATCGTTTCCGGCCTGGGTATCTTGCAGATCTCTGACGTAACGGCGTGACTCATTCCTTCTGTCGTTGAGGTCACCCCGATAGTATTCTCGCGGTCTGTTGTTCTGTCGACCACGGTTACCCCAGTAGGAATTGGGTGTTCTCTCGTAAGGTCGTCGCCCTCGTGCGCCGCTCTGTCCGTGGTTGTACCTCCCTGACTGATACCATTGACTCCTACCCTGGTCATTTCGACACTTCCATTGGTGGTTTTCCCACTTCGGAGACCTCCAATCCCTATTATTCCTGTTCTGGTTGCCTATCTGAGCATCAGTCTGGGTACTTGTCACCTGAGTACTCCGGTTTACCGACTGATCCCCCTCTCGAACGTTTAACGTGTTGATGGCTTCTACGTTTCTAGCTCGGCCGTGCCCGACATGAGATGTCTGATCCAACTGTCTTAACACGTGCTCGGCTTCCACTGCCGTACGGATATTTGCCGCAATCAACATGCGCTGGACGTCAGCTGGGAATTGCTTTGTGATGGCGGTTATTAATTCACTTTCAGTCGGCGGGCTGTCCAGTTCGCGCATCTTCACCAGCTGGGACGTGAAATAATCGCAGAACCTTGTGGGTCCTCCCGAAGCGTACCTCCTCGAGTAAAGCTCTAACCTAAGTCCTTGCTGCGTGTCCAAACCCCAGTATTTTTCCAAAAATAGCTTCTTAAAGCCTTCATAGCTATCAAAACAGTAGCGGAACGCTTTAAACCATTCGAGAGCCTGGTCTTCCAAAAATTTTTCAACTACACGTAACTTCCGATCCGCTGGTACCCGATGATCTGCCATATAATCATCTACCTCGCGGAGGAAACTTTTTGGCGTAGTCCTAGTGCCTGGTTTGAACTTCTTTGGCTTATCATCCGCCGAACGTAAGAGGCTATACATCGGTATTGAATTTTGGCCAAGCAAGGTCGACGTTCTCTCGTCCATCGTCGGTAATTTATACTCTTCATTGCCGGGTAGTTGCTCCTTGAACAGACTGTAGCCCATTTGATGTGATCCGCTACCTAATTCCATTTTCTTCATTCCGGCCGTTTCCATTTTGAAATGTGGTTCATCCCGAATGTCTAATTTCTTCATTCCCTCTATTTCTTCGCGAAGCGCGTTAATTTGTTCTTCGTGGATCTCCAATTTCACCATCATTTTCGAGCCTTTCTCTTCGCTCCATTCGTGGATCTGTTTAGCAGTCTCTCCTACTATTTGTCCTGACACTTCCTTCCGTAACCTGGCAAAAGTTAGTTTCGTATCGGACTGCGCTGCTTGCGATACTGACGTAATCTTTTCGTCTAGGGCCTCAATTACCACCAAGGCTTTCTCCGTCCTTTCTTCAACGATCCTGATATTTATCTGGCTGTCCTTGACCTGCTCCACTATCTCTTCGATCTTCGTGTCGCGGTCATTCGCTTTGGACCTGACCTGTTCCATCTCACCATTCAGCCGATCGATTTTCTCATTTACATCCACGATTTCGCCATTCACGCGAGTTATGTCTCTCTCGATACCGGTCTCAACCTGACCAAGCCGCTCAACTATTCCCTCGACCTTTATTTCAACAACGGCATTGAGCTGAGAAACCGCGTCTATTTTATCGCTTAGTTCCTTAGCCCCCTTTTCGCATTGTTGTTGAACCTCCTGAATTTTGTTCATTAAACTACTGCATTTCTCCTCAATCATCTTACTAGTCTCGGTTCGGTTTTCTTCCAATTTAACCTCAAAATGTGTTAATTTACCGTCAAAGTTCTCTAGTTGTTCTCTGACCTCCGCGCGCCCCTGTTTGCATTCATTTTCAAGCGTCTTAATATCGTCCTTCATTTCCTCCCGATTCGCCTTTAAATCGTCCTTCACACCGTCCTTCATTTCCCTAATCTGCGCACTGTTATCTTCCATCCTATTCTCCATCTTATTTTCAAGTGTCTTAATATCGTCCTTCACACTGTCCCTAATCTGCGCACTGTTATCTTCCATCTTATTTTCAAGTGTCTTAATATCGTCTTTCACACTGTCCCTAATCTGCGCACTAGTCTCATCCATCTTATTTTCAAGTGCCCTACTCCGCGCACTGTTCTCTTCCATCTTATTTTCAAGTGCCTTAAAGGCGTCCATCAAAGCCCGCATGGCTTCACTATCCATGTCGCTATCCTTTGAGATGACAGGACCCCCCTCGCTAACGTCGGCGTCAACAAACCACAACAATATATAATTATTATTGATTTTAAAAGAAAGGATTCCTCTATCCAAACTTTACGTTCTTCCAGCTTCAAATAATCTTTACTTTAATCATCATTGCAAATTAAGCTTCAAAAACGGCTATCATTGAAGCTGCCTAACCGCCTAACATCATTAAGGTTCATGAAATTTATATAAGAAGGCAACGGGAAATTTCCGAAAATGATTATAACATTAGCCCTCAAATTCAGTTAATAAAGTTGCCGGTTGACCTGTGATTTTAAAATTGGGCTCGATTTTAAATACCAACACATGTGGTATAGTGCCAGTAAATCAACCCATGCCCTCAGCATTGAGGTCCTTCAAACACACAAAGTCCATCAGAATCTCAAACTGAACCCATGAAATCAACCTACTGCCACTCGAAACAGAAAAGTAGGCGTGAGGTTACCTCTTCTCATCCACGGTTATACTAACGTACAATATATTTCCTAATAGCAGGTTGTTTGGTGACGAAACACGCACCACTGGCTAATATCCGTGAATAGATATGCACTAAGAGAAAGCCACTATTCACTTCAAACCTCACTTATGGGAAATTCATTTCATTGTTTCCCGGGATTCGAACTAATCCCCTTAAATTTTGGATACGCCCCTGCTTACGCGAATGTCATGGCTCTGCCCATATCATTGGACCATGACTGTGTTCTCATTCATAAAACGATTTAATATTGACATCAAGGTATCACTTATTCAACTATAATGAACTGGGCCTCGCGTGGAAATGTCAGAAGCAGACATGGGTTACCAAAATAATCGTGCCCACTCCTGGAAGCCGCACAAGTATGCCTTGCCTAATACACAACACAACACGCCCCTATCTTTGCATTAATGGTATGCAATAGGTGGGATAATTATGCGCCTATTAAACATCAAAATACGCCTACTAAACCGTAGAATATGTCCCACCTTGGGCCGTATTTATATAGCCAGACATTGGATGTCATTCTATATGGCGCTAAATTTCCTAAATCTGGGTAGCCCTTATTTACGGACATATCGAGCCCCCACAGTTCACTTACGCCCTTTTATCTCGCCCCACTTTGGATGCGCCATCTTAAGTATGTGCCCGTCCCTACACCTAATGGCTCCGGCATGATGTCTACAGGGCGTTAACGGGTTGGAATAAAACAAATGGGCGCTTAACTCGACTAAGCTTAAGGGCATACAGGGTAGGAGACGGGTCATACCTAATTACAATGAGAACACATTCGGGTTAAAGATTAGATTAATACACGTGGTTTATTAGGCCTTAATGATGATGATGGTAATGACGCATTTATATACAAATGAATTACATGGATTATTATCAATTGTTGTTGTTTGTTATCGACTTTCAGTCGTTTGTGATGGATCCGAGTATTATCTATCGCAGAGCGATCCATTATGACGAGATTCGAACGGGAAAACACTTATCATAGACACTGAGGCTATGTGATATCATTGACCAATAGGATTAACATGCATGCAACGAATCTGAGCAATCCCTATACTAAACACACAGCTATTCCCCAACGAAGTACCACGAAGGAACTCATAAAAATGTGGAACAAACGCCCGGGTTTGAACCGACCCTCACTTGTAAAAAATTCACCACCCCGATGGTCAACACCATCGGTAACTCAATTATAATCACAACAAGATACATAAACCCTTAAAGAACACAAATTATATACAGTAAACACGTGAGACATCCAGCCTTCGGTTGAGCATTGGGGTACCAATGCCGCTGTCGGGAACTGAACTGACACCCGTTGGGATGGAAGTGGGACTCTGAAAACCCTAAACTACGTTATACTCAAGTGTGTAATGGCAGTAAACTAACAAGTACTGGTAACAATCGCCGTGTCATTTATTAGCGACTACATCAGTCTGGCGTGTTGAATATTTCATTATTAAGCGATTCTTTCGCCCTCATTCACTTCAACTCAAGGCTCCCTCTTACACGAGCGGACGAGAATACACAAAAAACCGACACTTCTCCTCAGTAGGTCAACTGCCCACAGCCCCCACACGGCGGGTGGTCATTGGCCTCGGCCTTCACAGGCATAACGCCCTTTCTTAACAAAACACCCCATCTCGGGGATCGTTCACTAATAAACTGAGCCTCATCGTTCCTTAAACAAAATTACATTGGCTCTCAATACTTCACTTCAATTCAACACACACATTCATTTACAATATCATGATCCCGCGACGCGACATCGGTTCCTATGATACCAATACTTGTTTGATTACCATAACTACAATTTATTATTATTATTATTATTATTATTATTATTATTATTATTATTATTATTATTATTATTATTATTATTATTATTGGGTTCATCATTACACCATCTCCCTACACGACTTACCTGGAAATTAGACCATACTGCGTGATCATAATTAACTTCCTCGTAATGACGGTGTAATTAATCCATATCTAAATTGTGATTTCTGATAAAATCGTCACACGGTAATACAATTATGAATTAAATATCCCTCAATTTGCACTTAAAATTGTGATAAGCCTTCCAATTAAAATCGTACACTTCCTATCTAAATATATGTCAGTGGAGGCCTGGGTGTCAGTTCCGAAGTCACATCTCGTAGTTCTGGGTGCTCACGGAATAAAATTACACTATTTACCAGCCATGCATAATCATCGCTGGACTAACTACAGCCTAACTTGAATTACTCTGAATTACTAAAAAAAATTGGTCTCCTGACGCATCAATAATTACAAGTTTTCCCAAATAAAATGATTAAGTCAATCTATTACTGCATGCAAACTTATCGTGTTACCCCTTTATTTACAATTGATTGCTCAGACGTGTTACTAATTAAATAAAGTAAATAGAAGCTACGTGTATCATGGTAGCACATCTACATTACTGAAGTTACAATCTTTAACATTATAGCGTCAGGTAATGATAACTGTTCCCCGCCCAATCTGATTACGTCATATTAATTATGATTTATACTCATCTCCATCTCGATGACCCGTTGTCAGCTCAGGGAGTCCATTGCTGGCTTAGTGCTGACCCATAGGCACCACAGCAGTTACTGGAGGCACCATTCTTCTTTCCAACTGGGAGTCCATTGTTCTAGGTTGACGAAACCGCTGGCAATATTCCTGAGGCACACGACACGTCACTATTTATTCCAAGATTTATTTAGTTACATTCGGTGTGAACGTCCAGCCACGATACCGGACCTCACTCCGCAATCCGCGATTCAGTATCGGATTCCGCGTACCTTTGTCACTACTCGACACAGTAGCGCCGTAGTAATAATAATAATAATATTATTACAAATTATATTTAATGTTCGCGACACGTCTCTGATCTTTAAAGTTTAGACCCTAGCATCACGTCTATCCAATCTCTGCAATATTTACGCACAGTACGCGATTTCACTTGTAAATTAAATTGAAGCTCGACAACACGTAGCTTCGCCGCCTGTAAGCCACAAATCCCGACTGACGCTTCTCCCTTTCTGCAGTAGTTTTTACTAGGGAGCGATACCCCTTCCACTAATTTGCGTATCGCCTATTCCCGGCGTACTCGAGGTAAAATAGTACGATTGATCGGTGACCAGTATCTAGTTGGTGCGATTGAGACATAACCACTCAATTATCCTTCGGTGAATCTCTTTAAATTAATTAAAATATGTTCTGCTTCCCCCACCACACGGGGTGAAGTCCCGGTCTCGAGGAGCTGTCATGACACTAACCAGATGGCCCCAGTACTTTTCCACGCAGAAACAACACAGTATTCTTTCTCCTGCTGAAAGTTATCACGGAAGAGGACATTAAACACTCTAAATAAATGTCCCAGTAGCATTCATCCCTTTTAAATCGGGAGATGAGCCCCTAATTCGAGTTTTATTAATTTTCTACCTCGTCGGTAATTAAGTTGGCCAGTCCGATTCCAAGATGGCTCCTATATTCCGTTTCGAAAAAGTTAGTTTCCCCTCATTCTGTGAGCCTTGAGGAGGGATGTCTTCTCTCGAGTGATGTCATAGGGAATCCCCATTCGTAACCCCTCCCGGGTCTAAGTTGGCTTGGCTTCATCTGCGGGGCCCCCGCTACACAAAGGATAATACTGCGCAGTAAGTCGCAGACAAAGAAATCTCATAAAATAATTTTAAAATACACAATTTATCTATCTCAATGGTATGAATATTAATTAGTTTCGGTATGACCTCTATTAATGATATGAATATTAATCATTTTCAGCGTTCTTTCCCTTTAATAGCATTGCGTGCGTAATTACTGAGATCGATATCAACCCAAGGTCCTTGGATCATGCCCCTGTCGGGTTCAGTATGTATGTATGTATGTATGTATGTATGTATGTATGTATGTATGTATGTATGTTCAGTCTTCAGCCCTAAGGCTGGTTGGATCCTTAACAGCTCCGCCATCAGCTGTCATAGATGGCCTAGGCATCAGCGAAGAGGCGTACTAGGGAAATGAGGAGTGAGGTAGTTTCCCGTTGCTTTCCTCACCGAGCCAGAAGTTGCTATTACATATCAGTCTGCTAAGCCCACTGAAATGCATGCACCAACCGACCCTTTGAGCAACATTTTCACACAATTGAAAGCAGGGACTGGCTGCAGAAGGAATGGCATTACTAGCATCGCTCATACCTCAGTCACGTTCATGTTGTCAAAGCCAAGGATAAGACAGTGACAGCTCAATGAAAGTAACAAAATTGCTCTAGCCCATACCAGAAGACATAGTGCACTGTAAACACTAGGTCCTGCCAGCAAAGGCGTACATATAATAACAACTGGCGAATAAAAAAAAGCTTGGATTAAATTCCAAATATCTCCGCAGTGCTCATATGGATTGAGGGCATATAATGCTGTTGATTATGATTCGTCCGTCGGATGGAGACGTTAAGCCTTGAGCAGACCCCTTGGTGCTATTCGACAGAGTAGGCTATGTGCCGGCACCGGATTTCACCCTCTCCCTTTCTACTATCATATAGCACGTCATTCACACCTCTGACGATAAATATAACACACGCGGCATCCTAAATACACTGACTGACAGAGCAAATGCAACACCAAGAAGGAGTGGTCAGAACTTTATGCCAATTGCAGGGTAGACTGACGTCACTGAGGTATGCTCATGATGTGAAATGCGCCGCTGTGCTGCGCACGTAGCGAACGATAAATGGGACACGGCGTTGGCGAATGGCCCACTTCGTACCGTGATTTCTCAGCCGACAGTCATTGTAGAACGTGTTGTCGTGTGCCACAGGACACGTGTATAGCTAAGAATGCCAGGCCGCCGTCAACGGAGGCATTTCCAGCAGACAGACGACTTTACGAGGGGTATGGTGATCGGGCTGAGAAGGGCAGGTTGGTCGCTTCGTCAAATCGCAGCCGATACCCATAGGGATGTGTCCACGGTGCAGCGCCTGTGGCGAAGATGGTTGGCGCAGGGACATGTGGCACGTGCGAGGGGTCCAGGCGCAGCCCGAGTGACGTCAGCACGCGAGGATCGGCGCATCCGCCGCCAAGCGGTGGCAGCCCCGCACGCCACGTCAACCGCCATTCTTCAGCATGTGCAAGACAATATCGACCAGAACAATTTCCCGTCGATTGGTTGAAGGAGGCCTGCACTCCCGGCGTCCGCTCAGAAGACTACCATTGACTCCACAGCATAGACGTGCACGCCTGGCATGGTGCCGGGCTAGAGCGACTTGGATGAGGGAATGGCGGAACGTCGTGTTCTCCGATGAGTCACGCTTCTGTTCTGTCAGTGATAGTCACCGCAGACGAGTGTGGCGTCGGCGTGGAGAAAGGTCAAATCCGGCAGTAACTGTGGAGCGCCCTACCGCTAGACAACGCGGCATCATGGTTTGGGGCGCTATTGCGTATGATTCCACGTCACCTCTAGTGCGTATTCAAGGCACGTTAAATGCCCACCGCTACGTGCAGCATGTGCTGCGGCCGGTGGCACTCCCGTACCTTCAGGGGCTGCCCAATGCTCTGTTTCAGCAGGATAATGCCCGCCCACACACTGCTCGCATCTCTCAACAGGCTCTACGAGGTGTACAGATGCTTCCGTGGCCAGCGTACTCTCCGGATCTCTCACCAATCGAACACGTGTGGGATCTCATTGGACGCCGTTTGCAAACTCTGCCCCAGCCTCGTACGGACGACCAACTGTGGCAAATGGTTGACAGAGAATGGAGAACCATCCCTCAGGACACCATCCGCACTCTTATTGACTCTGTACCTCGACGTGTTTCTGCGTGCATCGCCGCTCGCGGTGGTCCTACATCCTACTGAGTCGATGCCGTGCGCATTGTGTAACCTGCATATCGGTTTGAAATAAACATCAATTATTCATCCGTGCCGTCTCTGTTTTTTCCCCAACTTTCATCCCTTTCGAACCACTCCTCCTTGGTGTTGCGTTGTCACTGTCAGTCAGTGTATATCGCTGAGCCAGCGTTATGGTATCTACACATAACTCATACTGCCGGACGAAATCGAAACTTTAACACAATGTCCGGATATTTAAATATGATTATCGTTGAAATTCTAACACAGGAAGTAAAATTAGCCACAGAAATGAACTCGAATCTGGAAATATTAACTGTGTCTATTTTCTACTATCAAACGTGAAATCGAAAATTAAACAACAGGTTTGAATAGTTTAATCTATTACTCATTGCAATGTAAACACATGAGGTGAAGTTCGCTGAATAAAAGTAAACTCAAATATCGTTTTATAGTACGTAATATCACTGAAAATAATAATCAAAACCATCATGATATTCCGCGTACTGTAACTGTGCCTCCATTCTGATTAACCTGCCAATAAGGGTGGGTACAGCTAGTTCATATCTATTTTCGGTTTGGAGTGTGAGGCTCCAAATGACCTGCAATGCCAACACTCCAAACATATATAATCGTAAACTATGCAATGAAGTAAAATCTCATCAACATACGCAGGTTAAACTCTCAATCTAATAAAATTCATTCTCTCACCCGCAATGTTTCCAATTCGCGGAGTTTTCGTCTCATAAAGATATAGAATAAGATTCAATTTACAATAAGTAAATATTATCTCGACCGTGTGTAAGAATGTATTTTGTTCGTGAGGTCGGGTATCACAACATGCACTTCGCTGATATCAAATAGAACCGTCACCTTGACTTAACTGATGTTACCTACGGTCTTACATAGAATAATAATTATGGGAGAACATCAATTTGTACTTAAAATATGCTTTACAACGCACTCACTTGGATTTGACAAGCCTTATATTTTACAGTCGTTCTGGATCGTTACATGACATCGCTCCTCTTATACAGCCTGTCTCAGAAATATTACACATCAACATATACACCCTGTCACAAAAGCTCCTCTCCATCGAACTACAGGCCTTTTATCCTCGGAATCATGCTTATTACAAATCACTCATAAAATACAGGCTTAGTCTGCCTGTAACTTTCATCCTAATTATTCTCATAATGTTTTATTCATTACAATCTGTTTCCTTCTTGCTTGAAAACGTTTAAGTACAAGCGATCTCATAACCAAACAACTTTATAACGATCTTAAAATTAACTTATCGAAATTTTTCCGGACCTCAGGAGCTAAATACCATGCCGTAATTTTCTATTCAAATACACGGTGTCACAACAATTAAATTTCCAAAATGCCAAACTTTACCCTGCTTCACTGGATTTCGATATAAACTGCAAATTTCGTTTACTTAAGTGCTAAATGCATTATTTTTATTATCTCAATTTAATCCTAACGTGAATATTATTATTATTATTATTGTTATTATTGGTGTTGTTATTTAACTTTATCACACTTATAATGGTTGTATTTATCATTATACCGGGCGAGTTGGCCTTGCAGTTAAAAACGCGCAGCTGTAAGCTCGCATGCGGGAGATAGTGGGTTCGAACCCCACTGTCGGCAGCCCTGAAGATGATTTTCCTTGGTTTCCCATTTTCACGCCAGGCAAATACTGGGGCTGTACCTTAATTAAGGCCACGGGCGCTTCCTTCCCATTCGTAGGCCTTTCCTGTCCCATCGTCGCCATAAGACCTATCTGTGTCGGTGCGACGTAAAGCAATTAGCAAAAAAATATCGTTATTATAACTTTTACCGGTCCGAACATTATTTCACTGATTTTAATTGTAATATTTAACTTCACATTTTAAAGAAATTTAAACACATTTAACGCCTCGCGTGCTGACAAATAATGGACAAATCGCATCTACAATGGAATACCGACAGGACACATCTACACACGCCACATATATAACGTGATGTTATAATTTATTAATTAATTTAAATAAACAACAACTTACATCTCTAAGACGTACAAAACATAATATTTGAATTAGACAGACCTGTAATTGTGCCACTTGACGTGGCATCATCCTGGCTACATCTTAACAAGCCAGCAACCTCTGAATTTAGCCTCTCATAATGGTAGGAGGCATTCTTCGCTTAAATACTACATTATCAATACACTTATTCTGCCCTCGTCTTGAGGCAACTCACATTAATTTTCTTGAACATGACTTAACCTACTAACAAATTTTATTATACACATGTACACGAAAACGAGCCACATCGCCTCGTATCGACCAGTCAGTTGGTGAAGCCGTGGAAAATTTCTACCTTCACAGGTGTTCCCCAGACGTGGATGACCGTGGAACAAAGATGCTATCTCTCCCGGAACCTAAGAGTTCTCCCTTACTAATAATTCCAAAGAGCTATCTGTGACTTCGCTGTCTTTCTATGCAGAAGATCATGAATCCTACAAATAAATTCCTATGATATTCCCACCTACCAGGAAGGATGTCGTAAATACAATGTTTAAACATCTAAGTAGTCTTTACTCCTTATTACTACGTTGTAAAAATTTTCGTCTCTCAAACCAGCAGGCTTTTGCGAATTTGCAGTCTATCTCCTACATTTTAACTTTTGGAAGTCCTCTTCTCGATATCAATTGACGTAGGTTCGTCCTCTCGGACCACTGAATGCTGACTGTTTTGTTGTGGTCGGAGTATTTATGTATTCTATAGAGACGCGGTGCACTGCATTATCTATCATTGTGCAATTGTTCCATCTGATGACCGCTGGACCGATTTCGTTGAGACTCACCCCAGAGATTCCGCCTATTTTTCCAATCATAATGGTGTTGTTCGCTGATTTCTCCAGCTTCTTTCACGGGCGTAATTAATTAATTAATTCCGTGTACGATGATTCCTGCGTATTTTGACCGTATATCATTGACAGATGTACCTTCACTCTGCCTTCAGGCGTGCTAAATTCTCTCTCAGCATAATTAAATGCATTTCTACCCTGTGAAGTTAGCTTCATTATATATTTCTCAAAATTCTTAATTCATTATTTCTTCGCTAATGACGGTGCCGAAATCTCTCACAATGAGGGGTTATTAGCCAGAATTTCATTATTAATTACCCGGCGTCTTCCGACATGTTTCGACCTCGTTCGATGTTTTAGGGATCGCCTCCTGCTGTGAGTTGACACGCCTCGGAACACGAGGCGAGCTTACAAAAACATTGATGCGCGTTTCTTGTCCCTCTCGCAGTTGGCCCTACATAGCCGTGCGACGGTGCTTTCAGCAATGTAGAATTATGGACTCAAAGTAAATGATGCTCGAATGGCTTTTTGTTGTAAAAATAACCTGATCAAGGACGAAGCTGGGAAAACTATAAGTGAAGAAGAACAAGAAGATGGAAGAGACACTTTGTGATCTTCTCATTACAAGAACATCACGAGGAATTTCCCTAGTTGTAGAGCAACAAGGGAGTGAATTAGAGACAAGAACTCATAACAACTAAATAAAGAAGAACTTTCTGAAAAATAATAAGTCACTTGGAACTTACAAAATTCCACCTGAAATGGTGAAACAAAGTGGATAACAATTGGAAGAAGACCCCTTAAAATTAGCAATTGCTATTTGGAAAGAGGAGAAAATGCCACAACAGTGGGAGGATGGAATGATATGACACATTCATAAAAAGGGAGATAATGAAGTGCGGAAACTGTCGAGGAATAATGTTACTAAGTTTGGGTACAAAGTGTTTTCCAAGCTATATCATAATTACCAACGTACATTTGTTCAGGAGCAAAAATAATTTGAGATTGGCACACATCGTCTCTTTATCGATTATAAAGCTGCGTTCGTTGGTTGGTTGGTTGGATGGTTGGTTGGTTGGTTGGTTGGTTGGTTGGTTGGTTGGTTGGTTGGTCGGTCGGTCGGTCGGTCGGTCGGTCGGTCGGTCGGTCGGTCGGTCGGTCGGTCGGTCGGTCGGTCGGTCGGTCGGTCGGTAGGTCGGTCCAACTCTTGTCCCGTATGAGGTGAGATGAATCTGTGGTGTTGGGTTTTTATGACCGGATGCCCCTCCTGACGTCAACGTCGTCAGAGGAGTTAATGAGATGGAGTGAATGACGCGATATATGATAGTAAGAAGGGAGAGGGTGAAATCCGGTGTCGGCACATAGCCTACTCCTGTCGAATAGCACCAAGGGGTCTGCTGAAGGTTTAACATCTCCATCCGACGGACGAATCACAATCAACAGCATCATATGCCCTCACTCCATATGAGCACTGCGGAGAGATTTGGAATTTAATCCAAACTTTTCCTTTTTTCTTTTTTTTTTTACAATTTGTTTTACATCGCACCGACAGGTCTTATGGCGACGATGGGATAGGAAGGAAGTGGGAAGGAAGCGGCCGTGGTCTTAATTAAGGTACAGTCCTAGCATTTGCCTGGTGTGAAAATTGGGAACTATGGAAAACCATCTTCAGGGTTGCCAACAGTGGGGGTCGAATCCACTATCTTCCGGATGAAAGCTCACAGCTGCGCGTCCTTAACCGTTCGACCAACTCGCCCGGTTCCAAGCTTTTGGTACGTAAACTAGTGATTAGAAATTGTATTACACCACCTCCCCTACCCTGCCAGCCAACATTCTGATGCTGAATTTTTTTCCACCAACGGGACTCGAACCGGCTCGGTGTCAGACCGTTTAATTTCAACGCCTGAACGATCATGGTCACCAGGCGGCCTTTTTATAAAGCTGAGTATGATAGTATCAGTATTGCAGCTGGTATAGCCTCGTTCGCTACTAATAAGCGTTGAGAGATAATTCGTGTGTGTACCAGCCTGTTGTGGCAGCCTATTCTATCTGAGTCTAATATAGTTGTTTACGTTTCTGAATGCATACTGTGATCTGTAATTAGTGAAATCTTGAGTTGTATATTTGTGGTTGTATCTTGTACAATGAGAATTGACGGAAATAAGGGTTTCACCGGAGTGAAATACCGTCTTCATCCCGTGAAGTACTTGAGGAAGAAATAAATTTCAAACACTATTTTCACTTTGATCAAGGAAATTAATCACTGAAATCCTGGAGGACAGGGGCGGGTGCAAACGCTTTCCGAGAAAACTACTAATATCGAGCCTGCTTTTGGACCTTTCTATGAAGATGTTGCTTACAACTGTTACTCGCGCAACTTTCAGTGATATTTGGTGTTACAGGGGTGAGGAGTAGGGAGGGAGCTCTCTCCGTTCCGATTATACTGCCAACTGAATGGAAATGAAATCTGAATTTAATCGATAATATGATCGATCAATATGAATTTTCTAAACCTTTATTATCTTAAGCCAACAACTGTGTCACACACACATTATATAACATTTCTGGATGCGAATCTTGTTCCTAGCATGAATTCTATAGTTTAGCTTTGCTGTGTAAACAACGACAGTACTAGTACGTAAGGTGTACACCAGATGCCTTACGGCGATGCATAAGCGATTCATAGTTTGTGTTTCAAAGGTTGCCAATACGAATCTCGAAGAAAACCGAGGTCTACCGATTCAACACTAGGGAGCCCATGTATCGCTGTCTATAATCCTGTCGATAATGTCAAGAAGATAATTGAAATTAAAAACAAAGCATGGTCATTGAAAATAATCATGAATAACTTCAAGAGGGTCAACGGCAGCAGCTATCTATCTTGTTATCAAATATATTATGAATAACGAGGATCGAAATATGATAAACTCCTTTTTACAATTGGCTTTACGCCGCACCGACACAGATAGGTCTTATGGCGACGATGGGATAGGAAAGGGCTAGGAATGGGAAGGAAATGGCCGTGGCCTTAATTAAGGTACAGACCCAGCATTTGCCTGGTGTGAAAAGGGGAAACCACGGAAAATCATCCTCAGGGCTGCCGACAGTGGGGCTCGAACCCACTATCTCCTGGATGCAAGCTCACAGCTGCGCGATTCTAAACGCACGGCCAACTCGCCCGGTATGATAAACTCAAGGTCATATCGGAGCACGTGTGGTCTTATTATCAAGTGACAAGGGGTTAATGTAATGGCTGTGCATGATACTGATATAAGGCGTGCTCGAAAGCTAGCGAGCTTGGATTGACTCATTTCAAAGCTGGGTCGACTTGAGTTTGGAATTTCAAGGCAGTTTAGAATATTGTTAGTCGAAAAGTTACGCGGTTTGTACCTTACAAACATGCTCAATCGCAAGAAGAGATTGAGAATTCTGTGCTTGCATTTGGTATTGAATTCACAGACGAGGTCATTCCTAACTATTCATCAGATGAAATTCTGAATGCCGACCAATATAGATTTAACTATGAAAGTTAGAGGGACCACACACTATCCAGCATTGGTGAAAGAAACATAACTGTCGGAGTGAAATCAGTGTCTGGAATATCAAATTCGTATACAATTCAGCCGGTTGTATCCATGGAAAGACACTTCTTATTGTCTCATATGATCCGTTTTTTTTTTTTGAACTCAGCAAAGGATTTCATCTTTACCGCCTCAAGGGCAGTTGTCCTGGAGCGTGAGACTTGGATACAACTGAGAAGGACGACCAGTACCTCGCTCAGGCGGCTTCACCTGCTATGCCCAACAGGGGCCTTGTAGAAGGATGAGAAGATCGGATGGGATAGACAAGGAAGAGGGAAGGAAGCGGTCGTGGCCTTAAGTTACGTACCATCCCGCCATTTGCCTGGAGAAGTGAGAAACCACGGAAAATCATTTCAAAGATGGCTGAGATGGGAATCGACCCCACCCCCTCTATTCAGTTGACCTCTCGAGGCTGAGTGGAGCCCGTTCCAGCCCTCATACACCACTTTTCAAATTTCGTGGCAGAGCCGGGAATCGAACTCGGGCCTCCAGGGGTGGCAGCTAATCACACTAACCACGACACCAGAGAAGCGGACATTATTATTATTATTATTTTGCATCCGGGAGATAGTAGGTTCGAATCCCACTATCGGCAGCCCTGAAAATGGTTTTCCGTGGTTTCCCATTTTCACACCAGGCAAATGCTGGGGCTGTACCTTAATTAAGGCCACGGCCGCTTCCTTCCAACTCCTAGGCCTTTCCTATCCCATCGTCGCCATAAGACCTATCTGTGTCGGTGCGACGTAAAGCCCCTAGCAAAAAAAAATTATTATTATTATTATTATTATTATTATTATTATTATTATACCGGAGGTACACCTTCTCCGTTCATTTGAACTACGCGCCTTCTAGAAGGCAATCTGTTTTATGAATCTGAAACTGTATATCTGAAGAAATTTGGACCTTTAATCCTTAGATGCCTCTACTACCGGTCTATGTGCCCCATCTGGGAGGAAGGACAGTTAATTTTCAAGGGAAATTTCTATTCTATATGTTTGTAAACCTGAAATGTTTGTAGATTGTTTTTCTTATGTGCTAAGGTTACCCGCACTTCTACAACTTCCTTCTCCCTTAAAATACTAACCAATCAGAATTTTAAAAATATATTTTTCTATCCAATTAAAACTGGGGGTGTGTACAGACTTATGCCTAGGACAAGAGAGTTCGCGAACCTTCCTCCGGAGTCACTATAAAAAAATTGTACCCTGCAAACTGTAACCTCGTAAAGTCTGAAAAATAATGTAACAGCAGAAAATTTATATAACATTATAAACTTGTACAATTGCAAAAATTGTAATTATTGTAAATAATGCAAAAAAAAAACAAACAATAAAGTATAAAAAGGAGAGAGAAAGGGGGTGAAATTTAACACTGTAATGTAAATATTGTAAATGTTCGAACTGTAAACCTTCGTAATCATTCAGCACAGAAAAAGAAACAAATGTACAAGCAGAAGCACAATGATGTAAACCAAGAAATAATGTAAAATAAATCAATTGTACAAATTTGAACAATCAATAAAGCACTTAGCACTCCCAGCTCCTTCACCAAATCAAACCTCATCGTTGCCATAAGACCTATCTGTGTCGGTGCGACGTAAAGGCACTAGCAAAAAAAAAAAAGGTCAAAACACCATCTCCCCTCTCCCAACTCCATCAAGCCACCAAACCCGCCGAATCTCCTGGCCAGAGAGAAGGCGTCACCTTCTAGTTGGCCCGCCCCTCCCCTTCGTGAAGGGGAATGAAAAACCTTCCCTAGGTCCTAGAGCCGTTTTGTCGTCTTCATCGCTCCGATCTCTGTGTGTGCTACGGCATAGTTGGGGCAGGGCAGCCCGTCCGTCATCGGAAGGCCGAACAGCTCATCGTGCAAAACATGTGATAGTTCCAGACAGTTAACTTGAGGGGAAGGTTTCAAACTTCTTTCTTAATGTAAAATTCTCAAGTTTAATATCATATCACCTTTTAAATGTAAATTTTCAGGCAAGTCTAAGGACTCTATTTAAATCCCTGCTGGGAAAGATGTAACTTACGGAATAAAGAGTTTTCACCCTCTATTAATTCTCCTTCAACTTGGTATAGGGGTGATTATGATTTTCCAAAAATCCATTTTGGAACTTAATATTTCGCATCAAGTCACCCCTCTGTAACTTCGGGCTATAAGCCCACGTAAGATTTTATGTGTATTCCAAAAGGAGGGTAAGTGTTTCTCCTCCTAGCATTTTGTTTAGGTCGATCTCGTAAATCTTTTCTTTTGTACACTAAGGCCATTTAGAATGGGCACTTATTCTTCCTGTTTAAAGTGTCATTAGTAATTGACGAGTGTGTAAGAGACTGAAATGACATTAAACTCTGTTTCGAAGTATCTAGTGTAAAATTTGACAGAAAACTTGTGTCTCTTAGAGGCTGGACTATAGTAAAATTTCGGAATGTGAGTGGAGCAAAGGTGCTCTTTGAAGTAGTGTAACTTTAGAGCTACAAAGCTCATTTATTCAAACTTATTGTGTCAAAAATTTTCTCTATTGTACCTGATTTTTGGACTTGTTATCCGAGCTGACGAACTCTTTAACTGTTATTTTTTGTTGTTGATTCAGATCATCTATCAAAGTTTAAAGTAAAAAAAAAGGAAAGAAATAAAATTTCAAAATTTAGTGTTTTAAATTATGCTCTCATCTTTTCTCTGTCCACCCATTTACACCAGTACTTTCTTACACCTCTGTATACCACGAAATTCCCGTCACAATTATTATTATTCCACAATTTATACCAAATACGTAGTGCTTCTGTCCGCCTCTGTGGTGTAGTGGCTAGTGTGATTAGCTGCCACGCCCGGAGGCCCGGGTTCGATTCCCGGCTCTGCCACGAAATTTGAAAAGTGGTACGAGAGCTGGAACGGGGTCCACTCACTCTCGGGAGGTCAACTGAGTGGAGGTGGGTTCGATTCCCATCTCAGCCATCCTGGAAGTGGTTTTCCGTGGTTTCCCACTTCTCCTCCACGCAAATGCCGGGATGGTACCTAACTTAAGGCCACGGCTGCCTCCTTCTCTCTTCCTTGCCTATCCCTTCCAATCTTCCCATCCCCCCGCAAGGTCCCTGTTCAGCATAGCAGGTGAGGCCGCCTGGGCGAGGTGCTGGTCATCCTCCCCAGTTGTATCCCCGACCCAGAGTTGAAGCTCCAGGGCACTGCCCTTGAGGTGGTAGAGGCGGGATCCCTCGCTGAGTCAGAGCGAAAAGCCAACCCTGGAGGGTAAACTAATTAAGAAAGTAGTGCTACTAAGAAACGATAATAAGTGAAACCTGTCTCGCAAGTAATGGCTCCCTATGTGTCGGCCACTGGATCCCAAATGTCCACGTTCAAACCTGGCAGAGGTAGTCGGATTTTTGAAGTGGGGGATAAAAGGCCGTTGGACACACCATGCAGTACTCGTACGATGTCACATCTCGCATAACATTTCTATCATGGCACGCTAATTTTTCTTTTTTTAATAGATTGCCCAACAGAGACACGATTTTCCCTGCCATCTTGTAGAGTAAAACAGAACATTGAAATTGACGTTGAGGCAACCTAGATTTATTTATTTATTTATTTATCATGCCTTTGTAGGTGGCGAAGTTAGGGCTCTTGGCCCTCTCTTACACTTAACCACTGTACACATCATTGAGAGCAGAGTATGAGTACATATTATATAATAAATGATAACCTACACAAAAATACCTTACACTTTTCTAACTCACATTCATACGATCATTCATTCTTTCCAGTCATACAAGTTAGTCAGCTGCATTCAGCAGGTAGTCTCGGCAAGCAGTCTTAAATTTAAGTAATGAAGTGGAATTTCTGACACTGACAGGCAGGGAATTCCAAAGTCTAGAACCCGCCACAACAAAGGAGTTGTTGTACATGGAGGAGCGGTGAACAGGAATAGAAAGGAGGAACCAGAGCGGGTATTACTGCAGTGAAAGGAGGACAAATACTTAAGCTGGGATGAAATGTATAGTGGTCTGTCTTCAGAGAGCAGTCGGTATATCTGTATCAGTATGTGATACATCCGTCTGTGGTGTAGTGGTTAGTGGGATTAGCTGCCAACCCCGGAGGCCCGGAGTCGATTCCCGATCCTGCCACGAAATTTGAAAAGTGATACGAGGGGTTGAACAGGGTCCACTCAGCCTCGGGAGGTTAACTGAGTAGAGAGTGTTTGATTACCTCCTCAGCCATCCTCGAAGTGGTTTTCCATGTTTTCCCACTTCTCCTCCAGACAAATGCCGGAATGGTACCTAACTTAAGGCCATGGCTGCTTCCTTCACTCTTCCTCGTCTATCCCTTCCAATCTCCCCATCCCCTCACAAGACCAGGTAGGCCTCCTGAGTGACGTATTCGTTCTCCTTCCCAGTTGTATCCACGACCCAAAGTCTCACGCTCCAGGACACTGCCCTTGAGGTGGTGGACGTGTGATTCCTCTCTGAGTCCGAGGGAAAAACCAACCCTGGAGGGTGAACGGGTTAAAGAAGAGAAAGACGGAGCCAAAATCGAACTTGCCAACTTGAAGTCAGAAGGCCAGCGCTCTGCCGTCTTCGTTTCTCAGCCCGGTGAGATTAAATAACGACCGTAAATGGCCACTGAAAGTTAGGTAATGGAGTGAACAGGTGATATCACTTGTTCATTCTCTACACTTGCTCATTTGTCATGAACTGCACCTTGGTTTTTATCAGGTAATATTAGATATGAAATCTCGGTTTTACAGGCGTATTTATAGACTAATCTTGCGATATTGCGGTTGTGTTTACGTCAGCGCACTGCAATTGACTGCAACAGATATCTCTGTGGTTGGGTTTTATGTTAGCATTAATTCAAGGTCGGCGTGTTCACCTTGAGAACCAAGTGTCTCCACAGCTAACTCAGTAGGGGCAAATGAAATACAGTATGTGGCTCTGATATTCGTACAGGCTTCAATTTCTTATCAAGTCTCGTATATCCACATTAACGGTTGAAAAACTGAAATAAAACGTACATTACGGGTAAAAACATGATTTGTCAATGATAATTCGTTAGTCAAAACCATACGTATCTACATACGGGCAGGAAGATTTTATATGAATGTGCCGGCATCGACAAACGCGTGTACCAATTGTATTCGTACACATGGACAGGATAATGCGCACCGTTTATTTGCGATCAGAGACGGCATACGACTATAGTCCTATTAAAACAACGTGCGTGTTCTGACAGCTAGCAGCACGTGGCGCCGAGCATAGGAGTGGGAGTGCTGTGTTGCCACATGATCCGGCTGGAGTTACTACATCACAATCAACCCCTCACTTTCTACTAGCGCTGTTAACGGAGCGGTTGTTTACGGAGCGGAGGCTCCGGGCGCTTTCAATCGTTTGCCTCCGGAGAACCTCCGATTGAATTGCAAGCGCGTAGTTTGAACTTGGCACGGGAGAAATGAACGAGCATTTGTACAGGAATTTATAACTTGTCGCTATTAATGTGAAAAACTACGCCCCTCCGTTAATACGTCAGTTATTTGGCGATATTACAAATAGGCCTAGCATTCTTACGTACAGACATAATAATTATGTAACAGAACCTCCGATTGAATGACAAGCGCGTAGTGTGAACTTGGTACGGGAGAAATGGAAGAGCATTTTCTCAGGAATTTAAAACTTGTCGCTACTATTGTGCGAAACTAGGCCCCTCAGTTAATACCTTAACTATTTATCGATATTACACATAGCATTCTTACGTACAATGATAATTATGTATTTTCTTAAATATAAACATGTTATAATTTAGGCCTTGTCCGTGACTGTAAATTACTTCGTTATGAAATAATTAATACTATTATCATTGCATGCCGGGCTGAGTGGCTCGGACGTTTGAGGCATTGGCTTTCTGACCCCAACTTCGCAGGTTCGATTCTGGCTCAGTCCGGTGATATTTCAAGATGCTCAAATTCGTCTGCCTCGTGTTGGTAGATTTAATTACACGTAAAAGAACTCCTGCGTAACCAAATTCTGGCATCACGGCGCCCCCGAAAACCTTATAAGTAGTTAGTGGGACGTAAAGCCAATATTATTATTATTATTATTATTATTATTATTATTATTATTATTATTATTATTATTATTATTAGCTGCTGTACCCGTGCTTCGCTACGGGATTCTCAGAAAGACTGACTTGGTGGTTTTCCTAACTGAATTCAACATAGGTCATTACAAAAACGTCAGTAGGAATGTAGCGATTGAAAGCAATGTTATCATATAAAAAACTCGATCAAATGAAAAACCGCAAACTTTCTCACTTTCAACGAACAGTACTACGGTGCCGATCTAAGAGTCCAAAGTTCCAGAACTGGAATAACCAGGTCGCAGACTGCCGTGACCACTCCTCTGTCATTATTTCGTTAAATATGCACACTACTCATTCCAATCAGTGGCTCAGAGTAGGGATTTTATAGCTCGAATACAATGATGAACCAGTGTGTTACGTACCAGATATATCAGAAAATGTATGAACCAGAGGAATGGCATGCTAAAGAAGAAAGTTATCTTACACCCCAGCTACTTCCCACCAATATACAGGCAGGCTGTTATAGTCGGTACGACCAAGCGAGTTGGCCGTGTGGTTAGCGGCGCGCAGCTGTGAGATTGCATCCGGGAGATAGTGAATTCGAACCCCACTGCCTGCAACCCTGAAGATGGTATTCGGGAGATGATGGGTTCGAGCCCCACTGTCGGCAGCCCTGACAATGGTTCTCCGTGGTTTCCCATTTTCGCACCAGGCAAATGCCGCGACTGTACCTTAATTAAAGCCACGGCCGCTTCCTTCCACTTCCTAGACCTTTCCTATCCCATCGTCGCATAAGACCTATCTGTGTCGGTGCGACGTAAAACAACTAGCAAAGAAAAAAACATTGAATGACAAGCGCGTAGTGTGAACTTCATACGGGAGGAATGAACGAGCATTTTCACAGGAATTCATGACGTCGCTGTTTTTGCGCGAAACTACACTCCTTCTTTAACTTTTTTTTAATGCTATTTGTTCGGGGCGTCGACCTATGAAGATCCTTTGCCCCTATTTGCACCATATATGAGGAAACCTGCGTGTATTATGTAAATGGCGGTAGGGTAAAGTGTTGAATGCGAGGAAAGGAACGTTAAGGATGACACAAACACCCAGTCCCCAGGCCAGGGATATTAATAATTTACAATTAAAAAACTGACCTGGCCGGGAATCGAACCCGGGGCCGCCGGGTGACAGGCGGACGCGTTGCCACCTACACCGCAAGACCAATGGTTAGCAGTCGTTCGTGCCATGTTTTACACAGCAGCATTTACAGATTTGAACCACTTGAACTCCTCCCTCCGCTTGTAAATAATCATCCCTTACTTCTGCGACGTCTTTCACGTGTTTTACACATGTCCAGAAATTAAAAACGAATTCAAATTTAACTTGAAATTACTGTATTCTAGCGTTATAGCCTAGACTGCAATACCTCATTTTCAGACTTTACACACCAATTTTTATTAAATTCTTCCATATTTCCATATTTCCATAATAATGATAATAATAATGAACGAACCACTGTGTAAGTTCTGCACAGGTGGGGCCTGTACTTTTCTGAGGAACAACTGAACCTATTAAGATATATTGTTTGTTGTATCTACAGGGTTTATACCTACAGGTATATGGGGTATGTATTATATGTCGATATAATTGCATTTTCTTGATAACAAATGAGAGGATGCATTAATTATTCTGAATGACTATACGTTCTTTGTTAAGGGGTATTGTATGAAATATCGGTGATATAGCTCAATTTTTGTTTATGTAGGTAACGATTTTTATAGGGTGCCTACATTCATGGACGTAAGTTTGAAATTACAGCCCACTAAGTCCTTACACTCGGAGCTACTGTTGCGAATAGAGCTGGGAACGGAGCAGTTGCTCCTATGATTGCAATCGGTAGTGCGAGTGAGCGCTCCCTCCGGTATTCTCCGGTAGTAAACAGTTGCTGGGAAACCAATCGGTGCTTCGGCACGCGAGCGGAGGGCGAGCGGAGGACGGAGCAACAGTACTGAATGTGTGCCTCGCTTGCCGTTCCATCCGTGGTGCGCAACGGATGTGCTAGCGACATAGTAAATACTGCTTTATAAGTATGACGAAGGAGAATATAGGAAATATATACATTCTCATTTATCGTTCGTGTTTCATTTGTCGATTACTTTTGTAAAAATTTGCTTTACGTCATGCCGTCTTATGACGACGATGTGATAGGAACGGCTAAGGAGAGTAATTTCTAGGCGTGAAAATGGAAAACGACGTAAAACCATCTTCAGAGCTGCCGACAGTGGGGTTCGAACCCATTTTCACCCGGAAGATAGTGGGATCGAATCCCACTGTCGGCAGCCTTGAAGATGGTTTTCCGTGGTTTCCCACTTCCCCTCCAGGAAAATGCCGGGATGGTACCTAACTGAAGGCCACGGCCGCTTCGTTCCCACTCCCAAACCTTCCCTATCCCATCGTCTCCATAAGACTTATCTGTGTCGGTGCGACATAAAACAAAACCCAAAGTCTCACGCTCCAGGACACTGTCCTTGAGGCGGTATAGGTCCGAAGGAACACCCAACCCGGGAGGGTAAATTGATGGAAGGATTATTATTATTATTATTATTATTATTATTATTATTATTATTATTATTATTGTACTCCCATAACCACTTCTGTGGTTTTCTGTGACGTTAAGGTGCCGACACTTTGTCCCACAGGAGTTCTTTCATGTGCCGGTACAGTAGTGGCGATTAGGGGGGCGAGAGGGGACAATCGCCCCCCTACTTTGTGGAGAAAACTTTGCATTTGTATTCCATTTTAGCTGGATGAAACAAGGTATTATAGGAATTATTAAAACAAGCAATTTTACAAGCCCTGTTGTCTTATCAGCTAATTATTTGCTTTAATTAATAACGAAATTATTAGCGGAAATACGCAACAAAGTCGTTCATGCGGTTAACCGATTTTTTTATAGCGCCACAGCGAGTACTGTAGTGGAGACTTTGTATGTGCTGTGAGGAAGGGTACGCGTGCATTCGTTAGTCTGGCAGTCTATTTAGTGTCAGTTTTTTTTAGTTTGTAGTCAAATACTAAATGATTTTAATTATATAATCACGCCGTACGTCTATTTAATTGTAATACATGTGTAATATTGTTCCTCTCGTGAAAGTTTTATTGTATAGTATTGAATCACAATCTCAAATAAATATTATCAACACAGGTAAGTTGGTAGGCTGAGAATCTTTACCTCTCTGTCGAAATTCCATTTAGTAGCTTTTTTTTAAGTTTTAATGTATAACGTATATACCCCCTCCCCCCGCTATATCCCACAAACTAGGGTACTTTGTTGTCTTTACATTTTCCCCCCTACTTCTAATTCCCAATCGCCGCTACTGCCGGTACACCTGACCACCTTCAGGTACCGCCGAGCAAAGTCGGAATTGAAACCGCAAGCTTGAGCTCAGAAGGCCAGCGCTTTACCGTCTGAACTACTCAGCCCGGTACAGCATATAACCAGTTTCAATCAGTTCGTACTTTGCAGTAAAAACTGAAATGGCTTATGACTTTTAGTGCCGAGAGTGTCTGAGGACAAGTTCGGCTCACTAGATGCAGGTCCTTTGATTTGACGTCTTTAGGCGATCTGCGCGTTGTGATGTGGATGAAATGATGATAAAGACGACACATACACCCAGTTCCAGCGCCAGCGAAATTAGCCAATTAAGGTCAAAATTCCCGAACCTGCCGGGAATCGAACTCGGGACCCCTGTGACCAAAGGCCAGCACGTTAACCATTTAGCCATAGAGCCGGATGTACTGTTCCGTAATAAATGAGCTACGAGTATAATTAATGTAAGAACATCGTATATAATACATGTTTACATGCAATGGAATATAATTACCACTTAAACTATTTTACTACCAGTATTAATAATATTGTTAACGCATTTGCAACAGTATAATATATGCCAATATTCAATCTACAGTATTCTATCCACCTGCACCTATTGCAAACTGAACGTCAGCAGATCAAAATCTGTTATTCATAACGTAACAAATAATGCGGCGATCTTGAAACGACTACATCATTTGAATGACAAACGTAGGGGAACACATGCATCTGTGGAATTAGTACTAAAATCTAAATTGTAATTCCTCCTAAGATCACCGTTGCAACATTGCCCACATCTAAGCATTTGAATTTTCCGCCAGTGAATTCAATCGGAGGACTACCGGAGGTCTCCGGAGGAGCGCTGTAATCGTATTATCCGATTCAATCAACAGGAGGTCCGCCTCCTCTTCACAGCGCTACTTTCTACCCTAGGCACTGCGGAAAATCATATCCATGTACGGGAATCGTGAGAGCGTTGGAATAACACATCGTTGATCTTATTTCAAGGTGGCTCAGTAGTAATTTTGCCAGCTCAAATATCGTAAGACACTGCTCATTCCCCTCCCTCATAGGCTTTTATCAGTCTATCTCCGGAGGATAGATTTCGTTTTTAGGTAGATTTCAGCAGCAGAATGACACTTTGGCTGTCCTGCTCAACATTCTGGGTCAAATCCAGGTGAGGATGAGATAAATATCATAAATATCTCAGAGTATTTTTGTATATATCGATCTGGCCCTGTCATAGGCGCGTAATTACTGTAGCTCGAGATATCTTTAACGCTGTTGTTGTTCTGTCTACAGTTTTGTTAACGGCTATCAGTGGGTTTCCATTTTCCCTTTCAGCCTCACAATATTCCCGTAAGGCACGCACTATATCACGAGCTTGACCACGAATAACTAAGCCATGCGTCCCCATTACGTTTGCCTTTCTTCAAGGTGAAGATTTCTTGGCCACAGTCCTTGTCGTTTAGCGGCGCTTGAACGGGTTGTGCCTTTTTTTTCAGTTCAGTAAATAGCAAGGTGTTAAAAATTACACTATACTAAACAATACTAAAATGTACACTGAAATGTCAGCCTTGATAACGATGCACTTATTAACACGAACTCAATAGCACAATAAATATTTAGCTTATTTCAAAAATGCACTATACAGATAAGCAGACACTGTTATATAGCCCTTTATGCTTGTCATTTTTCGAGGTGAAGATTTCTTGGCCACAGTCGTTGTCGTTTAGCGGCGCTTGAACGGGTTGCGACATTTTTCAGTTCAGTAAATAGCAACGTGTTAAAAATTATGCTATTAAGCTATTACCAGATATGTGCTACGGTATACTAATTGGCAACGTGGAACTCGGACCGACCGCCTCTCGGAGCTTTAAGACAAAGGGGATAGGAAAAGAGAGAGCGTGTGTTTAGGTGGGATTGGCTTAAATGTGAGGCGTGTACTGGTTGTCATAGTAACTTCCACCTCTTACTACCACGCTGGAAGCTGTCAGAACACGCACGTTGTTTTAAAAGTCAAGTGTGTTAGTCTCCTTCCTAGTGTATCTGTGGTGGGCATGGGTAGGAGTGCAGAGTTAAGTACGGACCTTAAGAACACTATACATCAGCTGCCACTTCAAGGAATTTCATTACGAAAAATTGGACAGCTGGTCAATAGAACACATTCTACGGTGCAATATGTGGTTCATAAATTTAAATAGAAAGGCACTATTAAGAACACTGCAAGGAAACCCGGGAGAAAGTGTATAACAGAAAGGAAAGAACATTTTTTGTTCGGCTGCTGAAGTCAGATTCCAAATTAAGTGCACCAGTATTGATGCAACTCGAGGAACGACCTGGAAAGAAGATCAGCAACTCCACCATCCATCGGATCCTGTATCGGCATGGGTACTATGGAAGAATCCCTCGGAAAAGACCATACGTAAGTAGAAAAAGACAAATGGCTTAGACTGGCATTCGTTAAGGAGCATATAAATAGGGAGAACGAATTCTGGAATGATGTTATCTGGTCTGATGAGACAAAAATAAACCTTTTCGGATCAAAGGGCATCCACAGAATATGGAGACAAATTGTTACGGATAATGATTTAGCAAATACACTCCCAACTGTAAAATACGGTGGTGGGTCTGATTTGGGGCTGTATGTTAACCAGAGGTGTGGGTAACATACATTTCATTGACGGAATAATGAACAAGGAGGGCTATAATGCAATCCTGAGGGTAAACGTGAAGCAGAGTGCCGAAAAAATAGGGATGCCACCTGTTTATATGTTCCAGCATGATAATGACCCAAAACATACTGCTGACATTAATAAAACATGGTTGGCCTGGAACATTCCTAAGCAGCTAAGAGCACCTCCCCAGTTTCCGGATTTAAATCCCATCGAACATCTTTGGGCTACGTTGAAGAGGAATCTCCGTAGGCAACGTGTGCGTACGAAGGAGGAACTTAAAAGTGTGATTCTTCAGGAATGGCAGAAAATCAACTCTGACATGTGCAAGAAATTAGTGCATTCTATGCGGCGACGATGTCAGGCAGTTGTAAAGGCTAGGGGACGTTCCACTAGATGCTAACATGTTCCAGGAACCCTTTATTTTTTGTTTATTTCAAGTGTTCGATTTGCTTGTACGAATATGAAAGATACGAGATTATGGGCGCGCTTTTCTGTATTTTAATAATAATGTTATTTGCTTTACGTCCCACTAACTACTTTTTAAGGTCTTCGGAGACGTCGAGGTGCCGGAATTTAGTCCCGCAGGAGTTCTTTACGTGCCAGTAAATCTACCGTTACGGGGCTGTCGTATTTGAGCACCTTCAAATACCACCGGCCTGAGCCAGGATCGAACCTGCCAAGTTGGGATTAGAAGGCCAGCGCCTTAACCGTCTGAGCCACTCAGCCCGGCCTTTTCTTTATTAGAAGCTGTATATTTTGTTAACATGGCTGCAAACATACATAGTAGGTATAGACTATGTTTTCTGAAGGCTTTGTTGAATAAACGTTCAATGAATAAAATCCTTTTCAGTTTATAATTATCTGGCAGTGCGTCGAGATACTAAAGCAAACAGCCCGTACGAATAGAATAGGTACATACTGTATCTCTTGAGATACTCGCGCGTTTGTGTTGTTTGTGTGTGGTCTGGTTCAGAACTTGTATTATTGTCTTGTTTATTATACGTATAATTGGTATAGCTTTGTCTTAGAATTATATAGATGGTGTGGAACTCGAAATAAAGAATCTGCAGTTTTCAACTTTTCATTTACCGGGAAAATTGGCCGTTCGGTCAGGGGCGCGCAGCTGTGAGCTTGCATCCGGGAGATAGTGGGTTCGAACCCCACCGTCGGCAGCCTTGAAGATAGTTTTCCGTGTTTTCCCATTATCACACCAGGCAAATGCTGGGGCTGCACCTTACTTAAGGCCACGGCTGCTTCCTTCCCATTCCTAGGCCTTTCGTATCCCATCGTCGCCATAAGACCTACTGTATCTGTGTCGGTGCGACGTAAAGCAACTAGCAACTTGTCAGCGTCGGCTGGCGATCGTAGGGAGCCTAGCTGCCAGGGGAGGCCACAGATGCGAGGCGTAGGGAGTCTTTCTACTCTCTGATAGAGAAGTTCTCAGAGGGTAGTTGTCAGTGACCACGTGGCTTCTCCCAACATACTGGGCAACCGCCTATCCACTTTCTGGCAAGCCGGGCTGAGTGGCTCAGTCGGTTGAGGCGCTGGCCTTCTGACCCCAACTTGGCAAGTTCGATCCTGGCTCAGTCTCGTGTCGGTAAATGTACAGGCATACAAAATAACTCTTGCGGGACTAAATTCCGGCACGTTGGAGTCTCCGAAAACCGTAAAGTAGTTCGTAGGACGTAAAGCCAATAACATTACAATTATTACTTTCTGGCAAAACAAGGAAGTCCGTGCCGCAGGGCTGAGTGAGACTGAGTAAGATAGAAAAGAAAGAAAAACCTATGTAAAAGAAGGTTATCCCCCATATCAGAGGAAAGAAAGCAGTTACACAGGACGGAAATGGTACAGTACTGGGCAAAACTACATACCCAATGGTTGAACAAACATTGTCCCAAGTACTGTAGTTCTATTCGAAGGAAGAAGAATCATTTTTTTTTTGCTACTTTGCTTTACGTCGCCGGCCGCGTGGTGTAGGGGTAACGTGCCTGCCTCTCACCCGGAGGCCCCGGGTTCGATTCCCGGCCAGGTCAGGGATTTTTACCTGGACATGAGGGCTGGTTCGAGGTCCACTCAGCCTACGTGATTAGAACTGAGGAGCTATCTGACGGTGAGATAGCGTCCCCGGTCTAGAAAGCCAAGAATAACGGCCGAGAGGATTCGTCGTGCTGACCACACGACACCTCGTAATCTTCAGGCCTTCGGGCTGAGCAGCGGTCGCTTGGTAGGCCAAGGCCCTTCAAGGGCTGTAGTGCCATGGGGTTTGATTTGGTTTTTCCTTACGTCGCACCGACACAGATAGGTCTTATGGCGACGATGGGGCAGGAAAGGCCTAGGAATGGGAAGGAAGCGGCCATGGCCTTAATTAAGGTACAGCCCCAGCATTTGCCTAGTGTGAAAATGGGAAACCACGGAAAACCAGGAAGAAGACTCAAAGGAACTGTTATACAGTGTTTAAAAAAGGTCATTGCTCTATAAATATTAGTTGTAAATGAATGAAATTCAAGTATAATATAACGCTAATGTCCAAAAGTTAAGCATAAGTTACGAGTAAGCAGGGCAACAGGAAATAGACCGCAAATCGCACGACATATGCACATACCAACCTTACGTGTTCGCTCTGTATAGGAAAAGTGTTCCCTGCTTTGACTAGCGGCGTAACCGCAAGGTAAACACAACCAATGCCTGCGCCCCGTATTCCCTCAATCGTGTTTGCCCTGGTATAGTGTGCGGAGTGTAGCCTCGTGGTGAACGTGACAACATAATGGCACAACGACGCCATTTGGACCCCGTTTTGCAGGGTAGAACACTCGGCCGCCTGGAAGCAGGCCAGACACAGACCGAAGTCGCCGTATCCTTGAATGTGCCACAAAGTGTCATTTCCAGGCTTTGGAGACGATTTCGAGACACAGGAGATGTTATTCCTAGGCCAGTACCAGGTCGATCAAGTGTAACCACCCTACAGCAGGACCGCACCTGCAAGACAATTGTCGGCGGAGCTTGCAGCCGTCTCAGGGGTTGCCGTTTTCCAGCAAACTGTGTACCGGAGGCTCAGAACAGCTGGGCTGTTTGCCCGACGTCCAGCGGTGTGCGTCCCACTCACTCCAGCATAGAGACGGGCCCGGTTACTGTGGAGCCGTAAACATCGAAACTGTACCATGAATGAATGGAGGCATGTGCTCTTCACAGACGAATCCCGCTTTAGTTTGCAGAACGATTCCCGTCGCACATTAATCTGAAAAGAACCGGGTAGGCGATACAACCACAGGAACATCATGGAGCGGGACCAGGATGGTGGTGGTGGCGTCATGGTGTGGGGCGGCATCATGTTGAATGGTCGTACGGACCTGCACATCTTCATGGGTGGTCCGAGGGACACTGTTAACGCTCGGAGATGCAGGGATAAGGTACTGACACCACATGTTCGACTCTTCAGAGGTGCGGTTGGTTCAGACTTCCTCTGAATGGACGATAATGCCCGACCTCACCTCACCGCACTGCTCTGGTGATTTAATTTCTGGCTGGGGAAGACATCGCAAGGACTGGCCAGCGAGGTCTGCGGATCTGAATCATATAGAACATGCCTGGGATGCATTGGAGAGGCGAACTTCATCCCGTCAGCTTCCACCAAGGACCCTCCAACACCTTCGCATTGCCCTTTCGGAGGAATGGGATCGACTACCACAAGAGCTCTTGGACCATATGACAGAGAGCATGCCACGTCGCTGGGAAGCATGTGTGGCCGTTAGGAGTAACCATACACCCCATTAACAGCATATTTTTTTGTGGAAGACATTGCCAAGTTTTGTTAGTTGTTGTCAAAGGTGTACCTTAGCTATCAGAACCTTTCTGACACTGTTTATTTTGGACAAGTTGTGTGACATATGGTGTGTGATCCAGCTTCCGTTTATTCAGCAATCCGTCTAACATTCCTATCAGGCGATATGGCCTCGTTTAGTGATCATGCTTAACTTATGGACACTAGTGTATATACACAAGAACAAACAGTTAAATACGATACTCAGATGGCATATTCTTTTAACCTTGAAATGATCTACTGTCCGCCTCTGTGGTGTAGTGGTTAGCGTGATTAGCTGCCACCCCCGGAGGCCCGGGTTCGATTCCCGGCTCTGCCACGAAAATTTGAAAAGTGGTATGAGGGCTGGACGGGGTCCACTCAGCCTCGGGAGGTCAATTGAGTAGAGGTGGGTTCGATTCCCACCTCAGCCATCCTGGAAGTGGTTTTCCATGGTTTCCCACTTTTTCTCCAGGTGAATGCCGGGATGGTACCTAACATAAAGCCACGGCCGCTTCCTTCCCTCTTCCTTGCCTATCCCTTCCAATCTTCCCATCCCTCCACAAGGCCCCTGTTCAGCATAGCAGGTGAGGCCGCCTGGGCGAGGTACTGGTCATTTTCCCCAGTTGTATCCCCGACCAAGAGTCTGAAGCTCCAGGACACTGCCCTTGAGGCGGTAGAGGTGGGATCCCTCGCTGTGTCCGAGGGAAAAGCCGACCCTGGAGGGTAAACAGATGATGATGATGATGATGATGATGAATGATCTACTGCTTCTGCTTCTTCTACCGCATTTCCCACATCTATGGGGTCGCGGGTGCGAACTATGTATCACATATGGATTTGGCCTTGTTTTGTGGCCGGATGCCCTTCCTGACGCCAACCCTATATGGAGAGATATAATCACTATTGCATGTTTCTGGTGGTAGGTAGTGTATAGCGTTGTCTGAATATCAAGAGGAGAGTGTTGGGGCATACACAGACACCCAGCCCCCGAGCCGGAAGAATTAATCATACGTGATTAAAATCCCCGACCCGGGCGGGAATCGAACCCGGCACCCTCTGAACCGAAGGGTAGTACGCTGACCATTCAGCCAACGAGTCCGGATCACATTTAAATGATCAATTTCAATAAACATATAGAAATATTTTCATGTTATCGAGCCACTAGAAGATTAAAAAAGTGAATCAAACCTCTAAACATGTTTAATACGTACAGTGAACACATTGTTACCTCTACTTTTAAACAAATTACAGAAATATTTGTGTTGCACTTCACTTCTTTGTTCTGCCCACCAGACCGCTATGAATTTACCCGTCCACTTCACCCGTTGAGCTGTAAAAGGTACTCTAAAACTATTTCAAACTTTTCTTTCTGTAAAATATATTTGAAAGTAAAATATTTGTTACTATAGTTTTCGTTTTCCGGAGTCCTCCCCCCAAATACTAATCTTCCCTCCGAAAAACTTCCTGGGTACGGCCTTGGAGTGCATCTACCTGAAGTTCACTGACAGCTTCTAGGGAATATTCCTTAGGCGGTGCGTGGAGAACGGTGAGGAAACGAAGGGGCAGCTTGTTGTGAGCAGTGTTGCCAACTTAGCGGATTTTCCGCTAAATTTGGCGGAATTAGAAGACTGTCGGCGGAGAAATATATCATATAGCGGACAGCGGATTTTTTGGCGATATTCTAGATTTACTAGAGCGGAAGTTGCTGTTTTATCCATTTTACGTTTTTTAAAATTTGTACTCCAGTCTGTCTCCGAGCTATTCCGTATTTCTTTTCAAGAGCTAGCATTCACATGAGGAAAATATGTTATTTGGATTTGATGTTATGAGATCATGGTATCATAAATTTTTAATGCGTGGGGAAAGGGTACTTATCTCTTAGTTGACGAATGTCGACAGATAATGAACTGTGAGAGAGTAGCATTTATATTTATGCTATGAAGGAAGACCGTGTAATGAACTGGCCTGTTCTGTGTGTGGCCCTCGAGGTAGAGGATTCATTGCACCCGGCAGTAAAACGCCTACAAGTTTTAGCTCGCCGGCTCGCAGGTAGGGGGTTAATCCCAGTGAAACTCAGATCAGGTGAGTGTAGACATTTACTTTTATTATTATTATTATTATTATTATTATTATTATTATTATTATTGCTCATTATTTGAGATCGGATTTCTTGGCGGAATTTTAGCGGATTTTTCGTAGTATTTAGCGGATCTTGAAAATATAAGTTGGCAACACTGGTTGTGAGACTGATGAGAAGTACAACGACTTGCTTATGGGTAAGGAGTGTATGACAGGGACATCCGATAGGCAGATAAATATCAAACCAGGGTTCAGTGATAAGGAAGTGACCCGATGTTCATTTGCTATCTCAAGAACCAGTTTATTCTCTGGGCTTGTATATTATTTGTACAGTAGGTCAAACTGTTGTGACACCAAACTCAGCTGAGTAAACGGTGCCACACCCGACGTTTGGTTACTTTGGACACCAGTACCGTTAAACAGAACTTATTTTCCTAAAATAGGAACGTAAACATATTTTGTAGCAGAATATCTCGGTCTATTCTGTTCCGAAACGTTTTGAACGAGCAACTACTTGTAATTTCCATTTTTAATGTATTCCTTTCTTGAAATCGTTCAATGAAAATTAGGGGTGATCGGAAATGTTGATTATACCTTGTTGATCTGAAAGTTCGTAAATTGATATACAAGTGTTAAGGTGCAGTACAATATTGTTTAGTTAAATATAAGACGTGGTATGATTGGTCTCTTGGCGCCTTCAGTGGTGGCGTACTTAAACTCAAAGAGTAAAATGAAATGGCGTATGGCTTTTAGTGCCGCGAGTGTCCGAAAACATGTTTGACTCGACAGGTACAGGTCTTTTGAATCGACTCCCGTAAGCGACCTGCGCGTCGTGATGAGGATAAAATGATGATGAAGGCGACACATACACTCAGCCCCGTGCCAGCGGAATTAACCAATGATGGTTAAAATTTGAACCCGAGTCCCCTGTAACCAAAGGCCAGCACGCTATCCATTTAGCCATGGAGACGGACAGCTCGAAGAGTGATGACTGATGACACCAGTTCATCTATTATTTCTGCTGTTAGCTTGCATTAAGGAGATAGTGGGATCGAACCACATTGTCGGCAGCTCTGAAGATGATCTTCCGTGGGTTTGCATTTCTACACCAGGCAAATGATGGGGCTGCACCTTAATTAAAAACATGGTGATTTTTTCCCCGTTGTAGCCCTGTCCTAACCAATCGTCACCGTAAGACCTATCTGAGTCGGTGCAACGAAAAGCAAATTGCGAAAAATGAAGAAAATGAAAGGTATCAGGCGGCAAAACAGAGGGAAGTGCACATATCTATATAAATACAGTTGTAGGGGGTCCGCCGTCTGTAACTCCGTTTATTTTGCCAATTTTTGAGATATATATATATAATTTAGGTCAACTCAAGACCGCATCAGTGGTTTTTAGCTTTCGTGTCTGTTTGTCCGTCTGTTCCCATCACGATAAAACACTGGATAGATTTCGACCTAACTTCATCTATAGCGTATACTCATCCAGGGGAAGGTTTAGATATGCATGCGATTTACAAATTACTGAATAGCATGGGGGTTTAAAGGGAAACCACAGCAGTTTTCTTCCATTTTCTCTTATACTACTGATTTTCTGTAAAATTCGTGGACTACATGTGAAACGTCCCTTCATTATAAACAACTTTTGTTGCGAGCATAATTTCGCTTACTCTTCAAATGACGGGGAAAATTACTACTTTCTGCGGGTTTCATGCTCTGCATTGAGTGGCCGACAGACCGACGACGAACCTGCAGGTTACCATGGCAACGTCTCTGACTGCTTGGCAGCAGGAAAGTAATATAGACTAATGTCATTTTCGTCAATATACCTATAAACTCCTGGTTGTTCCTTGCGTAGAGAGACGCCATGCTGCCATTCTGCGGGATATTTGCAGAATACACTTGGAGGTTACAATCACCTTCGGATAGTTCCAAATGGGCTGTTAATATTTGAACAGTAGCACGGAACGTAGCCTATTATTTCACACCGTAAGGTATTTTCTGGCATTTGTTATACATTTTACTGCGTGTCCCTTCTACTTACGTTTTCCGCTTTAATTTCTTGCCTCTATCTTGCCTCTTTAGGCTTAAGTAATAACACCATACGACATATTCTTACCTGTTTACCTAAGAATACCTGCGCCTAAATTTCTCCTCTGTTACTGCCTTCTTATATCCGTAACTCATATCATCTCAGTTTAGTGAGGGACATTTCATTTTACAATACATCCACTTGCTATTTACATACTGTATTTGCCCTATCCGGCTATTTTCTATTAATTTCAACTTTATTAACTGTAATGATTTCTTCCTTAATTACTCCGTACGTATGCAAGTGCTAATCCAGAAACCTGGGCGCTCTTTCCTTTGAGGAAATATTCCAAGCTCCGGAACATAAATATCGAAATATGGAGGCAATTTCAATGACGGTGCAGACCTTCGTTTCTGGGTAATTGGTGGCTAAACGGTAAGTCGTATCGCAAAACAGAAAGCACAATCGAGATCTACAGCTTTGGTCCTACGACATATTGTCGTATTTCGACCCCTTACATTTTAGATAGAGCTGTATTTCTCAATTTTAAGTCAACTTTTTTACTTTTTACACGTATATATTTTAGTTTGGCTCGCTTTTAGGAAAGGTAGAATCATGAAATTCGGTAGGCACATTGACACGACCAGTGGTTATATGTTAGCCAAATTGTATGATTCCAGCTGCCACATATTTATCCGAAAAATAAAGTAATGTGTGAAAACTGTACCCACATTTCAACCTATTTAATGTTTTAACTCAATCTAAACCATAAATATAGGAGATAAGAGAAAATGTCATAGGACCAACCATGTATAACACTAAAAGAGGCGTCTGATGGCGGGATCCGTTTGTTGATATGACCTACCGTTTAAAAGCAATAAATCTCGAAATGAAAGTCTGCAGTTATAAACGTGCCCATGCTTATCTATATAAATACAGTTGTAGGGGGTCCGCTGCCTGTAATTGTGTTTGTTTTGCCAATTTTTGAGATATTTATCCGATTTTGGTCAATTCAAGACCGTATCAGTGGTTTTTAGCTTTCGCATCTGTTTGTCCATCTGTTCCATCATCACGGCGAAACGGCTGGATAGATCTCGACCAAACTTCATATATAGAGTATACTCATCCAGGGGAAGGTTTAGATATGCATATGATTTAAAAATCCTTGAATAGAATGGGGGTTTATAGGAAAACCACAAGAGTTTTCTTCCATAATCTCTTGTACTATTGATTTTCTGTAAAATCCGTGTAGGCTTACTACGTGTTAAACAAGTTTTGTTATGTAGGCTTACATGTTGGTCACTGCACACTTTTTTCCTTTGAGGGAAAATTCTAGGCTGTTCAAATGTATTACTTTTAGACTCCGGAAAATGTGGAAATATGGAGGCAATTTCAATGACGGTGCAGACCTTCGTTTCGTGGTACCTGCCTTCTAAACGGTAAGTCATTTCACAAAGCAGATGACACAATCGCTGCTCAATTTGAAGATATCTTCAACCTTGGTCCTATGCCTTATTGTCGGATCTCGATTCTTTATACTGTACTTTAGATAGTGCAGCATTTCTCGATTATAATCAAACCTGTCCACCCCGATTTTGACTGACATTAGGAAAGGGGTCCTGTCATTATAATGAAAACTATCCGTCTCTATTGTGAATGGCAATTGGCAAGTGAGCTTGCGGTTATTATAGAAACTCCCGAACTCGAGTGTGAATGGCAGTAGGGAATCTTCTACATTTTCCCAACGTGCACCTTACATCGGAAACAACGTATGAGGTCCTTTCCGTTTTGTTTCTAGGATAGCGCTAAGAGACATGCAATTTAATATAATCTTACTCAATGCGTGTGCAATAACTTACGCAGAACTCTGCATATAAGGTAGAATAGCGCAGCGAAGCATGGGTACATTTGTTAGTGCGACATAATTCACGTCCGCGACCGCACCAAGGTGAGGATTATTGTTTTAAGATAAAGTAGCCTACAACTGGGCAACCATCCTCTATTAACACTAATCAGAGGGAAAATGTTGAAGTGGTCCGACACTTCGAAAACTGAAAGTATCGGCCAGAGAAAGACGAGGGCCACGAAAGGCGTGAAAATGAAAGACACCCTAGGCCTCGAATGCTCTAATACAGTCGGGGACGGAAAAGAACAAGAGTTGACCAAGGGAGGTCGGATAGGATAGATGAAAGTGAGGAGGCTGGCACGAGTAAGTGGAAGTAATGACGGTACTCAGCTGAGGGTCCCGTGGTCGCAAGCCACGCTCCCAAGTTAAGAACACCTGGGGCTCCTTCTAGTAGCGTCTTACGACAGGTGGGGGATACCGTGGGTGTTATTCTACCGCCCCCACCGACAGGGAGACTGGACCAAGGTGTGGGAAGAGTGCAATAATAATATAGTTGAAAATAACATGATCATCCTTACCTCTGTGCGATGCAAATAAATGTGCATGGCACTCCAAATCCACATCTGCGTAACGCTACGTAGACTATATTTCTAGGGTCATTTGGCTTGAAATACCAGAAACTAGTAAATCTGACGTTCCTGTAACATTCGGTTTAAGTGACGCATCCTTCATCCTCACAAGGCAGCGAAAGAATCTTTCAAAGCACCAAGTAAGTTGTGCGGTTAGGGTCGCGCAGCTGTGCGCTTGCATTCGGGAGAGAGTGAGTTCGAAACCCACTGCATGCAGCCGTAAAGATCGTTTCCCGTGTTTCTCATTTCCACGGCCGCTTTCTTCCCACTCTTAGCGCCTGTACTACGACAGCCAGATAAAAGTGCGGTTTAAACGTATGTGGCAGTTTGCAGATTTATCTGGAAGTTCGGCTGAAAACACGTATTACGACTTTCGTTTATGTGCAATCGGGGAGAATATTCTCGAGGTTACCTATGCCGAAGTTGTAGAGGCAGTTAACACTCTTATCTGGGACTTCGCTCCTATCGGGGACGCTACTGTAAGAATCAAGATGGCTTCACATCAAGATGAATCTACATCAGCATTATGCTGTACGAAATTAAGTTGTTTTAATGTAACCTATGTATAGTTCGCGCACCTTTTAGCTATATTTCTTTGTACGGGTGGAGGAGGTCCGCCTCTGTGGTGTAGTGGTTAGCGTGATTAGCTGCCACCCCCGGAGGTCCGGGTTCGATTCCCGGCTCTGCCACGAAATTTGAAATGTGGTACGAGGGCTGGAACGGGGTCCACTCAGCCTCGGGAGGTCAACTGAGTAGAGGTGGGTTCGATTCCCACCTCAGCCATCCTGGAAGTGGTTTTCCGTGGTTTCCCACTTCTCCTCCAGGCGAATGCCGGGATGGTACCTAACTTAAGGCCACGGCCGCTTCCTTCCCTGTTCCTTGCCTATCCCTTCCAATCTTCCCATCCCTCCACAAGGCCCCTGTTCAGCATAGCAGGTGAGGCCGCCTGGGCGAGGTACTGGTCGTTCTCCCCAGTTGTATCCCCAACCAAGAGTCTGAAGCTCCAGGACACTGCCCTTGAGGCGGTAGAGGTGGGATGCCTCGCTGTGTCCGAGAGAAAAAGCCGACCCTGGAGGGTAAACAGATGATGATGATGATGATGATGACGGGTGGAGGAGTAAGGAGGGTGCACTCCTGGTTCCGGTAATACTGCCAACTGAATGGAAATGCAATCTGAATTGAATCGATAATATGATCTATCGATATGAATTTTCTAAACCTTTATTATCTTAAGCCAACAACTGTGTTATACACACATTATGTAACATTATATAGGGTGAAGGGAAATTCGCGCACTCGGGCGTCGCAGCGCGACTCCTCACATACCAGCAATAAAAAAATATCTCTCACAAAAGTTCGTCCTGCGAGTATATCCTGGAGAAAAAGGACGTTGAAGAGTGGCAATCTGGCAACACTGTAACCACATGTAGGGTAACCACCACCTCTGTCAGCACGTACTAGTCGTGCTGTGCAGTTGGTGCAGTAGATAGAGTTTTGGGTTAGTATGCAGCAGGTCGAGGGGGTCGATCCTGGTTTGAGGCGTACGTTTTTTATTTCGTAAATGTAGTCCAGATGGTATGGTATCTGGCATCTTAATCGTCAACAGCGATTGCAGCGAGTCCTCTAGAAACCATTTGCACTTACATACTACGATCCTAGAAATGCACGAACATTGGTTTTCATTGGCCAGCTTTGAAAGACGCCCTTTCCACGTCGTGGGCGTGAATTTATTCGCACCACTTCATCTACTAGATGCGTTACAACGTGTTCAGCGTTACTAAATTTTGTAAATGTACGATACATATGACCTACGAAACGGTGTTTTACTTTATTACAGTATGTAATATCCGATGGAAATTCATCATCATCATCATCATCATCATCATCTGTTTACCCTCCAGGTTCGGCTTTTCCCTCGGACTCAGCGAGGGATCCCACCTCTACCGCCTCAAGGGCAGTGTCCTGGAGCTTCAGACTCTTGGTCGGGGGATACAACTGGGGAGTGCGACCAGTACCTCGCCCAGGCGGCCTCACCTGCTATGGTGAACAGGGGCCTTGTAGGGGGATGGGAAGATTGGAAGGGATAGGCAAGGATGAGGGAAGGAAGCGGCCGTGGCCTTAAGTTAGGTACCATCCCGGCATTCGCCTGGAGGTGAAGTGGGAAACCACGGAAAACCACTTCGAGGATGGCTGAGGTGGGAATCGAACCCATCTCTACTCAGTTGACCTCCCGAGGCTGAGTGGACCCCGTTCCAGCCCTCGTACCACTTTTCAAATCGAACCCGGACCTCCGGGGGTGGCAGCTAATCACGCTAACCACTACACCACAGAGGTGGACCCGATGGAAATTAGCAAATAAAAAAGTGGGTCTCAACTCAGGATCAAACCCCCTCGACCTCCTGCATACTAACCCAAAACTCTATCCGTTGGACCCACTGTACAGCACGACTAGTATGTTCTGGCAGAGGTAGTTACCCTACATGTGGGTACAGTGTTGCCAGATTGCCACTCTTCAACGTTCTTTGTCTGCCGGATATACTCGTAGGACGAACTTTTGTGAGAGACATTCTTTTATTGCTGGCATGTGAGGAGTCGCGCTGCGACGCCCGAGTGCGCGAATTTCGCTTCACCCTGCATAACATTTCTCGATGCGAATCTTATTCTCAGCATGAATTCTATAGTTTGGCTTTGCTGTGTAAACAACAACAGTTCTAGTACGTAAAGTGTACGCCAGATGTCGCACAGCGATGCACAAGCGATTCATAGTTTGTGTTTCAAAGGTTGCCAATACGAATCTCGAAGATACCCGAGGTCGACCTATTCAGCACTAGGGTGTTCATGTATCGCTAAAAGGTGCGCGTACGGTATATATTTATAAAGTATGTCATGCTTCCTGTCCAGCTATCACAGAATTCTTAAGGATTTTCCAAGCTAGCAAGTTGTTGCTACTGACTATAGGCCCTATAAGTTGCACACAAGCTATTCAACAGCTAGCAGGTAGCCGTGGTCGCCAGGGCAACATCGTTCTCTGCAATGCAGGTTTTCGTGGGTTCGAGTCCCTATGACTTAACATTATTTCACCTTCTAAATGTTAGTCGGTAGGGTACAAGGTTAATAGTACACATTTCCTGAACATTGGAATGCGTGTCAAAAGCGTGGGTTCTATTCCGAATCTATCCGCGACGCACGTATGGAGTAAAGGTATACGACGTTGTTCATGGCGATTCGTCCGTCGAATGAGGATGATGAGGATATATTTTTTTGACTTCATAACAACTTGCTACTAAGTACTTACACTAAAGTGAGATAAATGCTTGCCATTTACTATTCTCACATTGTATTGAAAAGAAAGAAACTAATTCAATGAGCAAACAATAAATTGAATTAATAATAAAATTAATGATCCTACGCTGCATCAGTGGCATTAATGACGAATATAAACTTTACTTTCGCCGTAAGGCGCATCCTTGTAAATAGTACTAGACAGAAAAGATACTTTTGTGTCCAGGTTACATTATCCCAGTCTTTTTATTTTCTATAACAGTTTCAGTTTCGTTATATAATTAATTTTAACAGTTCTTAGTATGTGTAGATTTCAGTCCTAATTCTGTTTTTGATCTGAACTTCCGTATTAAGTGTCTGATATTGGGTTCTAGTAATACAATTTCAAAAGGAATAGAGTTAAACTAACGAAAACACCAGGGAACACCGCGCTCAATTTTCAGTAACCGTATTACCAACCCAATAAAAACGTTACTACGTCTTCCCCATTACAATACAGTCGATAAAATCCGTTGGGAGTACGCAAGAAAATATTTAACTTCTAGTTTGCAAAACTGTACCCTACATATCTGGCTGTTTACCTGACAGTCGTAGTACAGGCCCTTAGCTTTTTCCTATCCCTTTGTCGCCATAAGATCTATCTGTGTCGGTGCGACGAAAAGCCAAAAGAAGATCGAAACCAGAGATTCTTGCACAGCGCGCTCTGCTACCCGGTGGACAAGAGACGAGGTTGTTGAGTGTTCCTTTTCATCTTCTCTTAAAATCATTATCACGATGAAGTCATCATCAGCGTCAGATAACCAATCTCTAAGGATTTTCTTACACAGAAAGATTTCATTCCTGTAACAACTTCAGGCAAGGAACTAGTTTTCGTTTTTCTTCTTTAGTACAAACTGTTCCTCTTTCGGTTCATGGTGTATACATTGAGTACTATAGCTAAATCCATCTCAGAAAAACGACTGTTTTAACAAAGGTATGTCAAGGCCGCATACGTAGTCCCACAGGAAACAAAACGAGTCCACCCGGTCATTGAACCGGTAACGAGGATTATACTGGCAACCCTTCTGCTGTGTCTGCACAGCGGGTTGCTGTCTTGTCGTCTGTTGACGAGAATAAACTTAGTTTTGAGCGAGTAGGTTATATGATTCGGGTCGTGTAGGTGCAAGCTAGGGTTCCCATTCGCCCCGCTTCAAGATTATCTTTAGATTATCTTTATTTGTACCAGATACTGCCTCGGCAACGATCTTTTCTCTCAGATAAATAATGGTGCTATGTTTAGATTTTCGTAAATGGAAAGATTTGCTTTTCAGATAAATGTTCATCAACACACACAATCACTACTGATCTGCATTGGGTCGTTGCTCAGGTGGCTGACTTCCTATCTGTTGTTTTCCTAGCCTTTTCTTAAATGATTTCAAAGGAATTGGAAATGTATTGAACATATCCCTAGGGAAGTTATTCCAATCCCTAACTCCCTTTCCTATAAACGAATATTTGCCCCAATTTGTACTCTTGAATTCCAACTTTATCTTCCTATTGTGATCTTCCCTACTTTTAAAAACACCACTCAAGCGTATTCGTCTACAAATGTCGTTCCACGCCATCTCTCCACTGACAGCTCGGAACATACCGCCTAGTCGAGCAGCCCAAACTTTGCAACATTTTTGTAACGTTACTCTTTTGTCGGAAATCATCCAGAACAAATCGAGCATAATTCCAGTTCTCGAATCAAGTAATCCTGAAGAGGGTCCCATACACTGAAACCATACTCTAGTTGGGATCTTACTAGAGACTTATATGCCCTCTCCTTTACATCCTTACTACAACCCCTAAACACCCCCATAACCATGTGCAGAGATCTGTACACTTTATTTACAATTCCATTTATGTGAATACCCCAATGAAGATCTTTCCTTATATTAACACCCAGATACATACAATGATTCCCATGAGGAACGTTTACACCATCAACGCGTTAATTAAAACTGAGAGGACTTTTCCTATTTGCGAAACTCACAACCTGACTTTTAACCGCATATATCACCATGCCATTGTGTACTGTCCATCTCACAACATTATCGAGGTCATTTTGCAGTTGCTCACAATCTTGTAACTTAGTTATTTCCGGTACTCTATACAGAATAATATCATCCGCAAAAAGCCTTATCTCTGATTCCACTTCTGGGGCCGATGACCTTCGATGTTAGGCCTCTAAAAACAACAAGCATCATCAAGCATCATTAAATTCCACTTCTTTACTGATATAATTTATATATGTAGCGCTGACGCTGATTCAGAATTATTTGATAAGATAATCAGCTAAGTGGGAAACGATATGGAAAGGAATGTGATTGTAGCGGGAGATCTCAATTTACCAAATGTCAGTTGGGAAGGTAATGCTAACGACATGAAGCATGACCAACAAATGGCAAATAAGCTAATATGGGAAGGACATCTGATTTAGAAATTGATGGAATCAACTACAGAGAAGAATATTCTGGACGTTGTGCTGGTAAAACCAGATGAGCTCTATACAGAAACTGAAGTAATAGATGGTATTAGTGATCACGAAGCTGTTTTTGTCGTAGTTAAAAAGAAATGTGATAGAAAGTAAGGTCTTAAAAGTAGGACTATTAGGCGGTACCATATGGCTGCTAAAGCAGGCATGAGGGAGTTTTTAAAAAGTGACTATGTTCGGTGGAAAACGGTAAAAAAAAATGCAAACAGACTCTGGGACGTGTTTAAAGAAATTGTTGAGTAATGTGAAAACAGTCCGACTCGTTGGCTGAATGGTCAGCGTACTGGCCTTCTGTTCAGAGGGTCCCGGGTTCGATTCCCGGCCGGGTCGGAGATTTTAACCTTCATTGGTTAATTCCAGTGGCTCGGAGGCTGGGTGTTTGTGCTGTCCCTAACATCCCTGCAACTCACACACCACACATAACACTATCCTCCACCACAATAACACGCAGTTACCTACACATGGCAGATGCCGCCTACCCTCATCGGAGGGTCTACCTTCCAAGGGCTGCACTCGGCTAGAAATAGCCACACGAAGTAAGGAATGGTAAAGACCCACTATATTATAACAGAGAAGTGAAGAGACTAAGAAGGAGGTGCAGACTGAAAAGAAATAGAGTTAGAAATGGTAGTGGAAGTAAGGAGAAATTGAAGGAACTTACTAGGAAACTGAATCTAGCAAAGAAGTCAGCTAAGGATAACATGATGGCAAGTATAATTAGCAGTCATACAAATTTTTGTGATAAATGGAAGGGTATGTATAGGCACTTTAAGGCAGAAACCGATTCCAAGAAGGACATTCCAGGAATCATTAATGAACAAGATTGAACTATGAAGCAAAGAATGTTATAAGCCTAGTAATCTCAGTAAGTTATTAATTGTATTTAGACATTTATATAGAAGAAAGTTGCAAGATCCTGGAATGTGGGTAGAGCAGATTACGAACGGATATTTGAGTTATGAACCGGTTAATTAAGAATTCATCTTCTTCTTCTTCTTCTTCTTCTTCTTCTTCTTCTTCTTCTTCTCCTTCTTCTTTACCTGTTTACCCTCCAGGGTCGGTTTTTCCCTCGCAATCAGCGAGGGATCCCACCTCTACCGCCTCAAGGGCAGTGTCCTGGAGCGTGAGACATTGGGTCGGGTGATGAAACTGGGGAGGATGACCTGACCTCGCCCAGGCGGCCTCACCTGCTAAGCTGAATAGGGGCCTTGGTGGGGATGGGAAGATTGGAAGGGATAGACAAGGAAAAGGGAAGGAAGCGGCCGTGGCCGTAAGTTAGGTACCATCCTGGCATTTGCCCGGAGGAGGAGTGAAAAACCACGGAAAACCACTTCGAGGATGGCTGAGGTGGGAATCGAGCCCACCTCTACTTAGTTGACCTCCCGAGGCTGAGTGGACCCCTTTCCAACCCTCGTACCACTTTTCAAGTTTCGTGGCAGGGCCGGGAATCGACCGCGGGCCTGCGGGTGTGGCAGCTAATCACACTAACCACTACACCACAGAGGCGAACTTCCTCTTTCTACCACTACATTTTGTTTTATGTTCATTGCTTTGAATTACCTTGCATATGTTGAAGGAAAATTTTGAAACTAAGCTGTAATATCATACGAATACATTTTTAAAAACCATATGAGCGAGCTCGATAGCTGCAGTCACTTAAGTACGGCCAGTATATAGTATTCGGGAGATAGTGGGTTCGAACTCTACTATCGGCAACCCTGAAGATGTTTTTCCGTGGTTTCCCTTTTTCACACCAGGCAAATGCTGGGACTGTACTTCAATTAATAGGGCTTTCCTATCCCATGGTCGCCATTGTTTAGTTTAGGTTGGGAACCGCTGATATAGAGCGTAGTTGCAATGAGTATAAATTACTTTAGTGGGATAATAGAAGCAGCTTCACATCTGAATATTTAAAACAGCGTTTTGTGGCGGACTTTCAGTATCAAATCCCCCTGTGGGTGGGAGCGGTAGAATAACATGTATGGTATCCCCTGCAGGGCGACTAAAGGGGCTCCAGGGGCTCTTCATTTTGGAGTGTAGGTTGGCGATCACGGGCCTTTAGCTGACTCCTGGCATTGCTTCCACTTACTTGGGCCAGGCTCCTTACTGTCATCTATCCCATCCGACCTGCCTTGGTCAACACTTGTCCTTTTCTGACCCCAACGGTATTAGGTATCGCAGCCTAGGGAGTCTTTAATGTTCACCCCCTTCGTGGCCCTGTCTTTCTTTGGCCGATACCTTCATTTTTGAAGTGTTGGACCCTTTCCGCTTTTGCCTCTGATTAGTGTTAATAGAGGACGGTAGCTGCGTCGTAATTCCTCTTGAAACAATAATCACCACCACCACCAGTACCAACACTTTCAGTATTAGACAATTAAGGACTGGGGGAAATGAAATTGAAATTAGAAATACATTTTAATTGATGAATTCACTAGTTTGATATACAGGGTTTAATCCGCGATGATGTTACAAACTCTCAGGGATGATGAAGGACGCAAATGGATCAGTTTGAAATCGTTCGTTCGTAATCTGTTTACCCTCCACGGTCGGTTTTTCCCTCGGACTCAGCGAGGGATCCCACCTCTACCGCCTCAAGGGCAGTGTCTTGGAGCTTCAGACTATGGTTCGGGGATACAACTGGGGAGGATGATCAGTACCTCGCCCAGGCAACCTTACCTGCTATGCTGAACAGGGGCCTTGTGGGGGATGGGAAGTGTGGAAGGGATAGACAAGGAAGAGGGAAGGAAGCGGCCGTGGTCTTAAGTTAGGTACCATCCCGGCATTTGCCTGGAGGAGAAGTGGGAAACCACACGGAAAACCACCTCTAGGATGGCTGAGGTGGGAATCGAACCCATCTCTACTCAGTTGACCTCCCGAGGCTGAGTGGACCCCGTTCCAGCCCTCGTACCACTTTTCAAATTTCATGGCAGAGCCGGGAATCGAACCCGGACTTCCAGGGGTGGCGGCTAATCACACTGAACACTACACCACAGAGGCGGACGATTCAGTTTGAAATAAGGAACCATATTCCAGAAACGATCGAGTCAAAAGTTTAGCAAAAGTCTACTCATTTAAGTCCGTTTACCTGCACCAGTTTCACAAACTGCTCCATTTACAACAACTGTTCGAAATGGTGCCCTCCTAAGTCAATGCAGGCATGGCATCTTTTCACAAAGTACTGCCGTACTCGTTCGAATATTCCCGGTGTGGTCTGAACAGCGTCGCAGGCAGCGAGAATTCTTGCCAGGGATCCTCTTCAGTCTCGACAGGTGTCTCATACAGCAAGGCTTTTCACATGGCCCCGCAAGAAGAAATCAAGTGGGGTGAGATCAGGTGAACGAGCCGGCCACGAAACAGGACCTCCTCTTCCTATCCACTTTGTCTGATCCAGATGTTTACGGACCCTCAGTCCAAAGTAAGGTGGGGCTCAACCATGGTGGAACCACATCCGTTGTTGTAGGGAAAGTGTGATGTGTTCCTGGAACGTGGGTAGTACATCTCTGAGCACCACTGTATACACTGCTGCATTTAGGCGGGGATGAAGAAGAAACGGACGGAGTACGTAATCATTGACTATGCTGCCCACACGTTAGCTGACAGTTTGTTCTGATGGCTCTTCACAACGGTAGCGTGGGATTTCTCATCGGCCCAAACATGACTATTGTGACACTGGTGGAACAAGCTTCATCTGTGAAAAGCACATACGCAGGAAAGTGAGGATCGACTGCAAGGCGCCCATTGGCCGAATACGACTTGAGGTGCGAAGTCAGCAGGACACAAAGCCTCCACTTTCTGTGGATGGTAGGGGTGTAGCTGCATTTCACGTAATACTCGCCACACAGTCATATGCGAAACATTAATTTCACGTGCAGCTTCTCGAGTGCTGATTGCAGGTGCCTCATACACGCGAGCAAACACTGCATCTTGAGTCGAGAGTCCGTGTAATTCGTCGTCCTCCTCGGTCATTGTACTGTGGTACCAATTGCTCTGCTTCACTTAGTCCTTGGAACAGTCGTGGAAACATTGTTTGAGCCGGATGTCTCGTACGTGGATATTTGGTCCTGCTTCTTCCATTTGCTTTCCCATACACGAACACCATATCTGCAAGTTCCGTAATCGGATACAACTCCATTTGGAAAGGGCTGATCAACGTACCGCTTCAACCCGTAAACACAGACTGAAGCCTACAGTACAAACATCGCACACCGATTACGTCAGTACACAGTACGCCATCTGCATAGGAGCCTCTTCTGCTCGTCGGGACTATCTCCCCTATTGTACTCTTAGCACATGTAGTGCACAACACAGTCGGAGACATCTTTTGACTGCCGGCCGCAGTGGTGTAGTGGATACGGCATTGTCTACTAATCCCAAGTTACCGGGTTCAAACCCGACTGACGTCGGTGGCTTTTAAGGGTGTTTAAAGGTGACAACCCCATGTTGCTGGCTTCCGGCACGTTAGAGGACCACTGCGGGACGAAATTTCTACACCTCGACGTCTGTTAAGAACGGACGAAAGTTAAATAAATTGGATTATTAACAACACTTTTGACTCGAACGTTTCCGGACTATGGTTCTTTCTCACGCCTATTGTTCACGGTAAAATGTTTCGTAAAATTTGTTGTACAATTAATTTTATAAAAATTTGGTGAAAACAAGTTGTGTTGCTCACGGTAAAATTATTTTATAAAATCCGTGGAAACATCGGGATGACCATCTATGAACTCACTTCTGAACTCAGATGTATATGTGCTGCCATCTATCGATAAACTTATAAACCAAGAATCAGCTGTTCAACTTACAGTGTGTTTGAGAGAATGGCTCCAACAAACAAAGCAAAACTTGCTGCAATTATATGTTGTACGGTGGTAAAAAGGAAGAAAAGAAGGATTGCTGTCTTTGGTCGAAAATTAGATGAGGTTAGAAGACCAGCATTCATATAGGAATTAGGCGATTGTGTTTTCTGCCTCTCTTCTTGCATTTCTATTGTGGTAAAATGGCGTTTTAACCTCGAACAAATATGGATATTTCTGGTACTCGTCCAGTAAAACACTAACAGCTTCCTTAGTCCACCCGGGTGCTGCCATTTTACAAAGAAGTGTTTGTTTACAATCGAGCTTCACAATCTTCTCACGACGTAGCGCCAGCATCATCGTGATGTCAGCTTCGCTGATTGGTTCGTTTCGTATAATTAATTTTACAGAATAGAACATGTCCTATTTTATGAAAAGTTTTATCAAAGGTTTTATAAAACTTGAATTTGACTGTGAGCAACAGAAATTCTATAAAATTAAATTATTATACAATAAATTTGACAGAAAATTTTACCGTGAGCAACAGGCATAAGATTGATCCATTTGCCGTCCTCCATCCTCCCTGAAAGTTTACAACACAATCAGCGATACACCTTGTATTTCTGTAGTTTAAAAAGTAATGAAAGGCAGTTTGGTAGCTAAATATTCTATATTTACCATATTTATGAAATTATAAATACATATCGTCCCTAAAAAGCCAAAGTATCGTAAATGACAAAGTATGAATTTTACAGGAGTTGATAAAAACGATTAGCGAGTCGAATACTTACAGTTTAGGCAGTTTCTGTTTTTATTCTACTCCAGATGTGAATTTTTTCACCTTATTGTCATATATTAAGTTACGTATTTATTCAATCGTAGCGAAAAGGAACTCATCTTAAAGTTATGAATGTCGCTTACGTTTGTGTGCCAGTCGTTGTCGAGTGCATTGTTTGAAAAAGTGGTTCTTACGATACTTTTTTTAGCGCTTACGATATTATGGAGGGGTTGGTTTGAAGGAATGTAAGGCATGAGAATAATAAGAGATTTTCTTAAATGATTGTATCAAGAACTGTAGATTAAAACAATAAGAAAATTGATTTGCTACAATACTGTACCGGGCGGTACACCTCCACGCCGCTAATTCAAACTTTGCGCCAGTTGAAACTCCTCTACTGGAGGAAGTCTGAACTTTATCTACTGTGTTAATTCTCAAGTTTCTCAGAAGATGTCCCTACTTTTAAATTTTGAAGTTTCTGAACTGGGTCGTTTTCGATGTATTTTTGTTTTGCCTGTAGTAAGAAGTGTGGACATTCTCTTCCAGATGGCATTACTGAAGGCTACAATTATGCACCCTAGTGCGAAGTGAAAGAACTGTGTTTTTGGAGAAATTTTGAATTCATAAGTTTGTTCTTTCAGTTATTGTTTAAGTTGGCAATATTAACCCTTTCTTTCCGCCAGTTTTGAATTCGACCAATAAGGAATTTCTGTAATTAATTTTCCACCAATAATGTGTTTCTTCTTCATCTAGTGTAGGGGTTTTCGTTGTTAGCCAATAAAATTCTTGTGGGAGGGTGTTCTCATTCCTGAAACGCCTCGAACTTTCCACGAGGGTATATAAACTGCTGATTTTCGGGCCTCCGCGCCACTTCAGTAACATCTATCAGTGTGTAAAGTACGTAGCAGGGGGCGGGAAGCGCCTCTTTCTTCGGGCAGCAGTTCAACCACCAGGTAATGGCCGTTTAATAACTTCTTTTCTTGCTAGCTCAGCAGTTTAACTCTCGGGGCAGGTCCGAAGCCTTTACCATGTAACTTTCCTCTAAAATGTAAAGACACTTGGTATCAATTCTATCTTTTTAAACTACATATTGGGATAGAGAGTGCTTAACCCTCTCGAGCTCCCACTCATATTGCGTTGAGCTGAACTTATTTTCACAACCGTTTCTTCCTTAACGTAATGTAAATTGTCTCCTTCTATAAGTCACCTCTTTAGTATGGGATTAGCCCTTGCATTTGAGGCCTAGCGCCAAGTAGGTTTTAATTAAAGTGTATTAGGAGTGCAGTTTTGCCTCCCCTCAAGTTTGTATTTTGGGGCCTTGTAATTTTCCTGTTTATTTACTAAATCGGCCTCAGTAGGTTGGGTAATTTTACCCCTGTGTTTATGTCCTTAGAGGACAGCTTGAAGGTGGAATTTGGTGTGGCCTTTGATAGGCTGGAACTTTGAGAGCGGGTTGCTCTTTCTTAAAATTTGTTTCTGCTTGCCTCGAGGAGGCTTTTCTGTGTAATTGGGAGCAAGAGCTCCTGGGCATGATTGGGGTCTTCTGCCCCTTTGTTGAATCTTGTATATAGTAAAGTTGGGCTCATTACTCAAGAATTATGTGTCTGGCTCTCGGAGCCCAAATCCTGAACACTGTAATTGTACATTTTCGCTTGGTTGCTTTGCTACTCTGTACCTGCCACTCTTGTTATTTCTTGATTTTGCAAAGAAAATATAACCTTGTTAAATTAACTTTAATTTCGTATTTTGAGACCTGTTCACCCCAGCACCTTCTTTCACCTGTGCACATCCACAATACTCCGTAACAAATACAATAAGAGAAATACAGTACAATATTTATAAAATAACATTTTTATCAGTGCTGCTCATCTGTTTTTGGTAATAGATCACTGTGTTTGCAATTGTAATTAATGTTTAGATACTTGTCTTGTGTCACCTGCTAACCACCTTGTTGGATATCACCCATCAATTTATTCACAAGGTAACTGCTGTCATGGCCTCCCGAGAGGCCTGCTGCAGGTCTTTTGCCGTATGGGCGAACTCCATTAAAACCCTTCTATTATTTCTAATCTTCCTAATACTTTAACAATAATTCTCAAACTGATACAACAGTCTTTGAAACCAATCCTCTCTCCTGACACAGATCATATTTTAGATATTGATGGAGCTGTTTTGTGAAGAATGTAAAATTCATAGATTGTGCGTGAAAATCTTAAAAATCCGTTATACGCTTTTTCCCTTTCCGTGTTTTTCTTGGTGTTCGTTCGTTCGTAATCTGTTTACCCTCCAGGGTCGGTTTTTCCCTCGGTCTCAGCGAGGGATCCCACCTCTTCTGCCTCAAGGGCAGTGTCCTGGATATTCAGACTTTGGGTCGGGGAATACAACTGTGGAGAATGACCAGTACCTCGCCCAGGCGGCCTCACCTGCTATGCTGAACAGGGGCCTTGTGGAGGGATGGGAAGATTGGATGGGACAGGCAAGGAAGAGGGAAGGAAGCGGCCGTGGCCTTAAGTTAGGTACCATCCCGGCATTTACCTGGAGGAGAAGTGGGAAACCACGGAAAACCGCTTCCAGGATGGCTGAGGTGGGAATCGAACCCACCTCTACTCTCGAGGCCCCGTTCCAGCCCTCGTACCACTTTTCAAATTTCGTGGCAGAGCCGGGAATCGAACCGGAACCTCCGGGGATGGCAGCTAATCACGCTAACCACTACACCACAGAGGCGGACTTTTCTTGGCGTACCAAATTAAGTTTCTTCAGTCTCGTGCTGTCTCTGTTCTACTATTTATTTATTGGCTACTTGTTTAACGTCACTCTCACACATTGAAGGTTTTTGGCAAGGGAGGGATGGGAAAGGGCTAGGATTGGGAAGGTAGCCGCTGTGGCCTTAAGGTACAGCCCAAGAATTTGCCTGGGGAACCCACTATACCCTCATTGCAAGCTCACACCTGGCCAACTTGCTCGGTTAAATTTCTCTTGACCGTTCTCTACAACACTTTTGTTGCATCTGTTATTTTTTGTTGCACTTTGAACAACTCCCTTCTGTACTGTTCTTGCGTTTTATTCTTTCTGTCCTCAACTTCCTTATTCATAAAACTATAAACACTGAACAAGCTCTCGCGTTTCTCCCCTTGTCGCAAACTTCAGTTTATAAATTTCACTGGCATAATTCACTTCGGGTACGAACGGTAGGAATATGCACTGGCAATGAACCGATTTGTTTAAACTACTGACCGTACTTGCTCAGTCAAGTCTGTCACAAGAAGCAACGCCTTCTCTTCTGCATTCCAGTAGTATACCAGCTGTCAGTCAACATGCGATAGTCCGGCTGGCGCGCTGGCCTTTGGTCACAAGGGTCCCGGGTTCGATTCCCGGCAGGGTCGGAAATTTTAACCATAATTGGTAATTTCGTTGACACGGGGGCGGGATGTTAGTGACGTCTTCATCATCATTTGATCCTCATCACGACGCACAGGTCGCCTAAGGGAGTCAAATCAAAAGACCTGGATCTGGCGAGCCGAACTTTTGTCCTCGGACACTCCCAGCACTAAAAGCTGCGATAGGTCCACCAGCAGTGGAGTGCCAAATTGATTTGAGTAGTGGCGTGCACTGGGCTTCATCAACCCCATGCACTGCTGGGGTAAATCATTTTGTATTTATATTTTATTATTATTCCTTAGAACGCTTTTCAAAAAGATCAAAAAACTGCGAACATCTAAGCCAAGCCAAGTACAGTTGTCTAGACAATCCGCTCGCACTACCGCAGTGCTGGATTTCCTTGCCGGCGCGAAAGAGAGCTATCCCAGCGAAATTTAAATCACTTGGTTGACGCATGCACTTGAAGCTTCCTTGTCCTGGGAGCGGGGCAGTGGCCCCTCCCCCGACACCAATTTACGGCGACAGGCCAACTAGCTTAGGTAAGGGATGTTAGTTTTAATACTTGACATTCGAAGTGTTTAGCGCATTATTCTAGAGACCACAAGAAAAATATCAACATGTTAACAGTATAGCCACTTGCACATCATCTTGCTAATAAAAATAGAGCCATTTTATGAAATCAATTGTAATATAGAATAATATCTTTTATTTTTGGATTTCGGCATGCATAAAGTTTTTTAATAATTCATTGATGGCACGTGCAGAGTACGTTTTCCGATAGCCGCAGAAAAATATTTACGTTGCCCAGCATGAACACAGAGTTAAGCGCGAAGTAAAAGAATTTTTGTATAGTGGTATATAGTGAAGTTTTTTACTGTTCCTCTTGGATTATTAGGTAAGGGGTGTTAGTTTTAATACTTGACACTCGAAGTGTTCAGCGCATTACTCTAGAGACTACGAGTTTCGTGAGTTCTCTGCCATTCTTAATGAATATAACGTGTGTTATACGTCGTGGCGAATATTTTCCCTCGTCTGTCGTTGATGCACGTATACTAGGTAAGCGAGTGAAACTATAGAACTTCGGCGACGGTAAAATACCAGTTAAATTTTGCAGATTCAGTTTAGGTTAGGCTTTTTAAGTTAAAAACAAATATTTAGTCCCAGTATGGATGTACTATCACGAAGCGTCACTGGGTGAAACTGTAAGTACACTGTTTAAAATCTGCTATAGATTAAGTTATGATGGTGTCGTCATTGCCGTGAATATCAATTTGGAAACATGTGCGAGTGTGTGGTTGAAAATATTCTTAAAATACCTTTCCAAGAAAAATGCAGCCTTATAAAATGGTAATGTTGACTTTAAAAAGTGTGTATTTGTAATGAAAATGTTCATAACATGCTTATTTCTTCTTTATGCACTTAGAATAGTATCATAAGAGTGATTTTGAAACTCTTAGTTTTGGTATGAGGTGGTATAAATAGCATACCACCATGCCAGTTGGTCTCTAAAAATTTCAACCTATATATATGCTAAAAATACAAATATACCATATTTTACTATTGCTTATTTACTGTCCGCCTCTGTGGTGTAGATGTTAGTGTGATTAGCTGCCACCCCCGGAGGCCCGGGTTCGATTCCCGGCTCTGCCACGAAATTTGAAAAGTGGTACGAGGGCTAGAACGGGGTCCACTCAGCCTCGGGAGGTCAACTGAGTAGAGGTGGGTTACATTCCCACCTCAGCCATCCTCGAAGTGGTTTTCCGTGGTTTCCCACTTCCCCTCCGGGCAAATGCCGGGATGGTACCTAACTTAAGGCCACGGCCGCTTCCTTCTCACTTCCTTGTCTATCCCTTCCAACCTTCCCATCCCCCAACAAGGCCCCTGTTCAGCTTAGCAGGTGAGGCCGCCTGGGCGAGGTACTGGTCGCTCTCCCCAGTTGTATCCCCGACCCAGAGTCTGAAGCTCCAGGACACTGCCCTTGAGGCGGTAGAGGTGGGATCCCTCGCTGAGTCCGAGAGAAAACCCGACCCTGGAGGGTAAGCAGATTAAGAAAGAAAGAAAGAAAGAAAGAAATAACATCCGTGTGTGTGTGCAATAAAATTAGCACTAATTTATTCCCATGCAAAAAAAATAAGCCAATGTATTTACCACTCCATGCCGACTGAAGCAACTCTTAAAGCATGCTGTAAAAAAAAGTGTGCGATGGCCGGGAATCGAACCCGGATCAACTGCTTGGAAGGCAACTATGCTCACCATTACACCACCATCGCACATACGAAAGCGGCATATATTAGAACATACTGTAAACTGACTCAATCTAGAGTGTGATTTCTTCCTTTTCTTTAGTTGAGAATTGAAAGTAGTAATCTAATAAAAAGGAGACTACTAAGTCTATAAACTCAGCTTGCTTAAAAGAGTGGTTTGGAACATAATCGCATAAGAACGGAATAGTGGTAAGTTTGGTTATAGCATTCACGGTCCATGTTTGGGTGGAACAGGCATGGTGGTAAATAAAACATACCACCCACTATTCCCAAGCGAGGAACATGAACATTCAAAAGTACAGTAAAGCGATTGTCATATACCTTAGCTCTAATATGTAGTGAAATGCCCAGCAGAAATAAACCGCACAAATGTAGGATTCTACAGCCACAACAGGTGCTCATGCTTCAAAGAGGTAGTAGGGCTACGATTGCTTTTGCAGCTGAGGTAACGAGTGTGGTCACCGCACGCCACTGGATTTGAGGCAATGACCCACAAGAGTCACGAACAATGGAACTGACGCGTCTCGCGGTCCCTCCAGAATTAACACTTGTCGCATACGATAATCTGTACGCAAATTACAAGAATATAACTCAGGCGCTTAAGATGTAATGACTGACGCTTATGATAACCTGATGTTGTGTTTACTGCTGACGGTGGTTACGATAATTTATATTTTACGTTGTTTTTACCCTCTAGATCCTTTTGACGCTTCTGATACTTTGCCAGCATGTGCAGGGGAGTCCAATTGACGTATAAACATCGTAACATCATCGCCATAAGACCTATCTGTGTCGGTGCGACGTAAAGGAAATTAAAAAGGAAAGAAACATTGTAGTCCGCCTCTGTGGTGTAGTGGTTAGCGTGATTAGCTGCCACCCCCGGAGGCCCGGGTTCGATTCCCGGCTCTGCCACGAAATTTGAAAAGTGGTACGAGGGCTGGAACGGGGTCCACTCAGCCTCGGGAGGTCAACTGAGTAGAGGTGGGTTCGATTCCCACCTCAGCCATCCTCGAAGTCGTTTTCCGTGGTTTCCCACTTCTCCTCCAGGCGAATGCCGGGATGGTACCTAACTTAAGGCCACGGCCGCCTCCTTCCCTCTTTCTTGCCTATCCCTTCCACTCTTCCCATCCCTCCACAAGGCCCCTGTTCAGCATAGCACGTGAGGCCCCCTGGGCGAGGTACTGGTCATACTCCCCAGTTGTATCCCCGACCAAGAGTCTGAAGCCCCAGGACACTGCCCTTGAGGCGGTAGAGGTGGGATCCCTCGCTAAGTCCGAGGGAAAAACCGAACCTGGAGGGTTCGCACCGACACAGATAGGTCTTATGGCGATGATGTTACGATGTTTATACGTCAATTGGACTCCCCTGTACATGCTGGCAAAGTATCAGAAGCGTCAAAAGGATCGTAATGATGATGATGATGATGATGAAGAAACATTGTAACATTGTAAAACAGTTTTGGTAAAAAAATTGCCTCTTACGATACTTTGCCTTTCCAGGGTCGATATATTCGCATATATTTTGACTTTAACACATATATGCTCATATTTTTCACATTTTTAGTACATATAAATCTTAACCCTACTAATAAGTGATCCTTTGGCTTAAGTGGGGCAGTGATCAGGTCGCCAATGTCAAGGATTGGATAAATAATGACCGTTTATAAAAGGTGTGTATGGAACGTATCCACATAGTTTAGTACCTTACGTAAGACCCTAACCTTCACCTTGAATTACTGCAGATATCGCTCAACAGCATTTATATATCTACAGCGGACGTCAAGCCGTTAGCGTTTTGAGCCGCAGCCAAAAGCCACCCGAATAACCTGCTGTGTTGTCAAGCCTGTTTCACAAGCGACTGACCTGGGCTCTGCCGCTGCCAATTCTCAACAGCGGAGATGTTAGCCTAGGGTTTGCGGCTACAGAGATAGAATGCTTGCCTTATTCCCGAAGACCCCGGTTCGATTCTCAGGACCTTAACCTTCTCGTCCTCCTAATTACCCTGGATCAGGAAATGGCTGTTTGTGTCGTCTTCGTCATTCATTTCATCCTCATTAGGTCGCCACCAAGAACTTCCAATTATTTCACTGGTTTATTAGCTTTTTCAGTAGATCAGTGGTACAGTGTGCGACCCATGATTATGCGTTCGATTCCCAACGATAAACAACAACCAAAAACGGAAAAGCTGAAAAATTGTATTTCATTTAAAATAAGAGGTTTGTCTGTACATTACTCAGAATTTCAAAAGAACAGTATTTCTGTATCGGCCGTGTCCACAGTAACAAGGAAATTCGCTTTTAAACTTTCTGTAATTACTGTCTGTCTGTCTGTCTGTCTGTCTGTCTGTCTGTCTGTCTGTCTGTACGCGCTTCACAAATAAACGACGGAAGAGAATTTAATGAAAATTGGTATGTAAATTCGGGGAATAAGTTGGTACAATCTAGGCCAGGGCCTCTCAGGGTGCATGCGCGTGGTGCATGCACTGTGCACGGTGCAAAAGACGACTTCGCTTGGTTGACCAGAGTGCAGACCCCCCCACTCCTCTCTCCCTACACCAGATCCCCGTTCGGCCTGTCTCCGCGTTCCTCACCTTCACTGCTGTTTCTCCCCCACTGCGAAATGTTTACGTGTGGTGAGCGGAGACGCACAGTTGTATGGGACAAGGTTACCAGTGTTATTAAAAAAATTAAAAAAGTGAATTAGGAATACACATACATGTTTGAGAGGAATGTAAACATAATTTTAAAAAAATGCAGAACCCGTAACCAAAATGAAAATGCTACAGTACTGGAACAAAACTCATTTGTGGATATAGAATGCTCTTCTTCAAGCTGTTTCAACTTCCTTAATTCTTTCTCTCTGACGTCTCCTATGATTTCACAATAATTTTCCGAATGTAGTCTGTTGTAGTGTCTTTCAATAGATGATTTTCTTACGCACGTAATTATCGTCCCACAGATTAAGCATTTGGCGTTATCGTCACGACAAACAAACAAAAAAAAAAAAAAAATACGAAAGTTCCCAGTTCGATTGAAATGGACTTTCGGAAGTCTTTGTTTTCTTCGAAACAGGTTGCTCCATTATTATGTTGTTGTCGTGCGCTTGTCTATTTCACTGATAAACACGTCGTCTACCACCAAACGCTTCGTCGCTCTCAGCACACTACACCATCCGAGTCAAGCCGAGTTGAGGCGAAGCGTACCGATGCACAGTGCACAGAGCCTATGCACCTCGCTCTGCACGCGTGAGAGTTTGGGCGTTTGAGAGGCCCTGATCTAGGCTATAAATATTTGTATCCATGCTGAGTGAAATGGTAGAGTAGGGGATGGCCTACAATTCAATTTCAAATGTTTATGTTATTAGTGTTCCTATCGATAAATACTACATAATTAAAGTTATACAGTATTAAATTTCCGATCATTTATGTGTTTTACCGTACCGGCTATGATAACAGAGATTTTCATAAATTTGGATTTTCGTCCATATCAGCGCCGAGTCACGAGAAAATGGGTAAACAGAATTTAATGAAAATCGGTATGTAAAGTCGGGGAATAAGGAACTACAGTCTACGCTATAAATAATTTTATAAGACGTCCTAATATCACAAACCCCACCAACCTGAGCCGAATGTTTTGGAAGCCAGGCTTTGCCTGTCACAAGCCAGGACAAAGAGGGAGTTACTGGTCCAGCTGACCCGACTGGTAGTCCCACGTTAGGGTCCCTTGACAGGGTTACGGTGAAGACCTCAACGGCAGTGAAAGCGAAAAAGAGGGACTTCGGAACGGTGGAACTGACGGAAGGGGTAACCCTCCTATTCTGGGTAAATAGAACAGGAACAGCTGCCTTGCAGTAGATGTGGGAACCCCGACAGAAAATCAGCCTGATGCCTCAGGCTTAAGATAGCAGCCCCATCAAGGCACACGGAAGCGGTGGGTTAAACACTCGCTCTGCTTAAATAATCTGATTACAGAAACTGAACCTGACGACGACCTTTGGCATGAACAGAATAACGAAAATTGTTTTCTGAAATGTGAGGACCTTGAGGGATTAAAGCAGACCGAAACACGTGACACAGGAAATGAAGAACTGCGGGCTGGACATTCTGGGATTGAGTGAGGTGAGGTGGCCAGGATTTGGTGAGATACAGATAACAGATGAAGTTACATTTCTATATTCTGGTGGCGAGGACGAAGAGCATGAGGATAGAGTGGGGATGAATGCAATGAGAAGTCTTATGGAGATGAAGCCGATTTTTAGTAGGCTACTGACTGCTAGGTTCAAGACCAAGATCAGGAATGTGACCATTATCCAATGCAATGCACCTACAGAACAATCGGAGTTGTAAATAAAGGAAGAATTCTACCAAATGTTGAGAGATGCGACAGTGAAAAGAAGTAAGCAGGATATTCTCATAGTTATGGGAGTCTTCAACGTGAAGGTTGGCTCAAAACATGAAGGATTAGCGCACATCATGGGTATACACGGCCTTGGCGAGATGAATGAAATTGGGGAAAAGTTTACGGAATATTGCGCCAGCCAAGACTTGGTGATAGGTAGCACGGTGTTTCCACAGAGGCGGTGTCACAAGGTCATTTGGGTGTCCCCTGATCAAGTCACGGAAAACCAAATTGATCACATTGTGGTGAACAGGAGGTTTAGTAGAAGTTTGGAAGATGTTAGAAACAAGAGAGAGCGGACATTGGCAGTGACGATCATCTTATTGTCGCCAACTTCCGTATAAAGATCGTAGCAGTCCACTAAAAGTTCAACACTCGGCACAAGAAGTTTGATGACTGTAAGCCAAAGAATTAGCAGATGTTAGAACAATTTCAATTGGAACTTCGCAACAAATTCCAGGTGTTGGATTCTGAGATATAGAAGGATGTGGAGAGTGTATGGAGCGAGGTGAAGAACATCTTTGTGGGGAAAAATGAGACGCAGCTCGGGTACAAAAACTACCTGCGGAAAGAATAGGTATACGATCAGACCTGGGGCAAGATAAAGAGATAAGCGCCAAGGTAAATATCTGCAAGACTAGACAACAGAAGGCTCAAACACAGGCTGAGTATTCAATAGCAGCGAGGGAAGTAAAGAGGAGTGTGCAAAACGATCATAAGAAGTGGACTGACGAGCAGGCAGAGCAATCAGAACAAGCGGCAAAAAGGGGGATGTAAAGGAGCTTTATGGCAGCACAAAGATGCTTTCGAAGAATGGTTTTAATGAAACTAGGCCTGTGGAGGGCAAAACAGGCGAGATCCTCACTACGTGCGAGCAACAGCTGAGTAGATGGAGCGAACAGTTTTCGGAGGTTTCTAATAGAGATGTGGGACTGGAAAATGAGCAGCAAGGAAATGAAGAATAAGAAGAAGAATATGCAGAAATGATCCAGGCATCAACCTTGACTCTCCAACCCAAGGTGAGATACGGACAGCGTTGAGGCAGATGAAAAATGGGAAGGCACCAGGTCTGGACGACATTCCAGAAAAAGTACTGAAACAGACCTTGATACTCCAATCAAATTGCTGCACCTGCTGCTGGAGAAGATATGGAAAGAGGAGAAAACTGAAAACAGAAAACTGTAAGAAGGGGCTGATAGTCAAGTTACCGTAAAAAGGGTATACAACAAACTGCAACAACTGGAGGGGTATCACCTTGATCTCCATTCCAACCAAAGTGCGGTCGTGAGTCATCCTGAATCGCATAAACGATTCGGTAGAAAGAAGGCTTCGAAAGAAACAGGCAGGATTTAGGCAATATCGCGACTGTGTAGATCGCATCAATACACTCCGAATCATCATAGAGCAGAGTATGCAATGGCGGAATACCCTCAACCTCGCATTCGTGGACTTCGAGAAAGCCTTCGATTCCGTAAATCAAAGAATCATGTGGAAGACCCTCGAGGAATACAGAATTCCATCAAAGATCATCAAGATCATGGAATAGATGTGCGAGGGGTATGAGTGTCAGGTACTTCATGAAGGGAAACTCACAGAAAAGATAGATGTCAAGTCTGGATTGAGATACTGTGTTCCTGCTGGTCCTGTATAGTATGGTGAAGAGGTTAATGGAAGGACGGAAGAGGGGTGTTCAATGGGGGATGATAGATAGGCTTGAAGATCTTGACGTCGCAGGCGACATTTGCCTTATGGCACTGCGGTACCGGGACATAGAAGACAAACTGAGTAGGTGGCAGAAGGAAGTGGAACGTGCAGGTCTCATGATCAACACAAACAAGGCTAAAGAGATGAGGATTAATTCGGATGTCATGACCAGCTTGAGAGTCAATGGAAAGGAAATTGAGCTAGTTGAGTCCTTCCTCTACCTTGGAAGTATAGTTACAATGGATGGGGGAGCAGAGGAAGATGTTCGAAGCCGTGTACGGAAGGCAAATGGTGCGTTTGTCCAGCTGTGCCCCGTGTGGAAGAAAATAAACGTCTTCAGGAAGACAAAGCTTCTGTTCAACAGCAATATAAAGACGATCCTTCTATACGGCAGTAAAATATGGAAAGTTACAAAACAGATCAATAACAAGCTGCAGGTGTTCATTAATAGATGTCTGCGTCGCATAACAAATGTGAGGGGGCCGGACATAATCTCAAATGAAGATCTTCGGACCATGACAAATGAGCAGCCGATTGACATCCAGACCAACGAGAGGAAATGGCGTTGGATTAGGCACACACTAAGGAAGCCTGATGGAGCTGTTGAGAGGGCGGCGCTGGACTGGAATCCTCAAGGCACCAGGAACCGAGGTAGGCCCAAGAAGACTTGGAAGAGGACGACTGAAAAGGAAATCGCAGAGGTTGACAAGACCTGGAGCGAAGTGAAGAGAATGTCCAGGAATCGTACTGTGTGGAGAAATTTCGTCAAAGCCCTATGCTCCAGATGGAGCAACAGGAAATAAGTCAAGTAATTCAAAGTCCCTAATGTCACAGAGTCGAAACAAAACTATATGTGATTATGTGAAAGCCTACAATATAGAAAGCTTATAAAATTGATCAACAATAACATTACATTGACCATTGTTTCTTGTGATGTGCTTTGTGTCTTCTGTTGTCATAAATGTTTTCATTCCCCACCCTGAATGATGGGGTGGGCCACCTAGGGGGTTACGTCCTCTCTCTGGCCAACAGATGCGGACGGGTTGAAGAGGAAGTAAAGGATTGAGGAGAGGGGCAAAGGAGTCTTCTGTTGCCACTCATCTCCGATAGATGGAATTACTGCTGTGTACCGAGTATACTAACCTGCGTGAATATTGGCGGGAAGTAACGAGGAGTTAGCTCTCTCTTCTTTAGCATGTCATTCCTCTGGTTCATAAATTTTCTGATACTACTGAAACGTAACTCATTGGTTCATCATAGCATTCCACCCATACGGTCCTTACTCTGATCAATCACTACTGATCTGCATTTAAGGCAGTCGCCCAGGTGGCAGATTCCTTATCTGTTGTTTCGTAGCCTTTACTTAAATGATTGCAAAGAAATTGGAAATTTATTGAACATCTCCTTTGGTAAGTTATTCCAATCCCTAACACCCCTTCCTGTAAAAGAATATTTGCCCCAATTTGTCCTCTTGAATTCCAACTTTATCTTCATATTGTGATCTTTCCTACTTTTAAAGGCACCACTCAAACTTATTCGTCTATTGATGTCATTCCACGTCATCTCTCCACTGACAGCTCGGAACATACCACTTAGTCGAGAAGCTCGTCTCCTTTCTCCCAAGTCTTCCCAGCCCAAACTTAGTAACATTTTTGTAACGCTACTCTTTTGTCGTAAATCACTCAGAACAAATCGAGCTGCTTTTCTTTGGATTTTTTCCAGTTCATGAATCAAGTAATCCTGGTGAGGGACCCATACACTGGAACCATACTCTATTTGGGGTCTTAACAGGGACTTATATGCCCTCTCCTTTACATCTTTACTACAACCCCTAAATACCCTCATAACCATGTGCAGAGATCTATACCCTTTATTTACAATCATATTTATGTGATTACCCCAATGAAGATCCTTACTTATAGCAACAACTAGGTACTTACAATGATCTCCAAAGGGAACGTTCACCCCATCAACGCAGTAATTAAAACTGAGAGGACTTTCCCTATTTGTGAAACTCACAACCTGACTTTTAACCCCGTTTATCATCATACCATTGCCTACTGTCCATCTCACAACATTATCGAGGTCATTTTGCATTTTGCAATCTTGTAACTTATTTATTACTCTGTACAGAATAACATCATCTCCAAAAAGCCTTGTCTCTGATTCCACTTCTTTTCACGTATCATTGATAATATAAGAAAACAAAAAGGTCCAATAATACTGCGTTGTGGATTTCCCCTCTTAATTATTACTGGGTCAGATAAAGCTTCGCCTACTCTAATGCCCTGAGTTCTATTTTCTAGAATCACAGCCACCCTGAGGCGCTGATTGGAAAGAGCAGTGTGCACATTTAACGGAATAATGGCAGATGAGTGTTCACGGCTGTCTGCGACCTGGTCATTTCAGAATTGGAACTTTGGAGTGTTAGGTCGTTTGTTAAAGGTAAGAACTGGTGCGGTTTTTCATTTGATCGAGTATTTTATATGATAACATTGCTTGTAATCGCTACATTCCTATCGACGTCATTGTAATGACCTATGTTGACTTCAGTTGGGAAATCTACAAAGACAGTCTTCCTGAGAATTCCGTGGCGAAGCACGGGTACATCAGCTAGTCTGCCTATAAAGAGGAATAACAAGTATTGTTACACATAACATTCCTTCACAAGTTAATCCAGTGGACTACCAGAATGTCTTTCTTATCATCTTGCAAGCTACGGTGGAATACCCCACCATTACAAGATTCGTCTGTATCTTCTTCGTCACTCTCTTGTTGGTGTATAATAAGCGGTTCTAAAATCTGTTCGCGTTCTATTTTACTTATAAAATCGTCCCCTTGTAACTTTTTGGAATGTTTCACGTAGGCATCCCACTGCTTTTGAGTGATTTTAAACATATTTTCCTGGTAGTTGGATATAATAGCGACAAGTAATAATATTTAATTTCAGTACCTAGCTTACAAAGAGGAGGCGGGACAGTTTTTTCTCCGGGTACTCCGGTTTTCCCTGTCATATTTCATTCCATTAACACTCCATCCCTGACCCGGTCGAATGACTGGAAACGGGGTTGTGGATTTTCAGTACCTAGCTTACGACTGGAATTGTTGCATCATGCTTGTGAATCTTAGTTAATGTAGAAGATGAAAACTCACACACTGGTTCTGGGATTTTCTGCTGTGTACCGACTTCTTGAGCTCGTTACAATTATTGATGCATGCTTTCCTTGGCATCGTCTGGTGCAGCGGATCCAGGACTTGCTGACCGAGTGTTGGAGAGCTAGCACCAGAATCACGTTCTTGTGGCCCCCAAGCCACATGAGTGTAGCGGGAAACGAGTTAGCCGATTGGGCGGCCAAGGAGGCAGTTACATTGCCCCCGTTGCCTTTCAAGATTCCAGCCAATGACATTCGTTCTCAGCTGAGACATCTGGTTATGTCCCATTGGGAGATGGAGTGGCAGGCCACCTCTCCTCCAAATAAGCTGAGAGCGATAAAAGGAGATCTGTAAGACTTCCCTTCGAGCTTCTCGGAGGGAAGCAGTGGTATGTCGTCTTCGGATCGGTTGCGGTATAGCAACTCACTCCTACTTACTGAAGGGAGAATCCAATACCCCTAACCCCCAGTGTGTATTTGCAGCGGTCATCTTACCGCAGTACACATCCTTACGGAGTGCGTGGACCTGGCCGATCTGCGCAGTAATCTAAAACTTCCGAGTACCCTCTCCCTCATGCTATGAGATGACGAACAGTCAGCAGACCTCGCCATCCATTTTATGAGGGACCGTGGCCTGCTTTATCTTTTACCAACTCGTTTTTATTTTATTGTTAACTACGGTTTTTTATATTGACTCTGTTTTAGTTTGTCTTTGAGTATTTGAATGTGTTATTTTAATTTCTAATTTGAATGATATATATGACTAGCAAGATACCCGCGCTTCGCTACGGTATTGTACTGAAATTTATAATTGAAGGAGAGCTGCTCGACTAAGTGGTATGTTCTGAGCTGTCAGCGGAGAGATGGCGTGGAATGACATTAGTAGACGAGTAAGTTTGAGTGGCGCTTATAAAAGTAGGAAAGATCACAATATGAAGTTGGAATTCAAGAGGACAAATTGGGGCAAATATTCGTTTATAGGAAGGGGAGTTAGGGATTGGAATAACTTACCAAGGGAGATGTTCAATAAATTTCCAATTTCTTTGAAATCATTTAGGAAAAGGCTAGGAAAACAACAGATAGGGAATCTGCCACCTGGGCGATTGCCCTAAATGCAGATCAGTATTGATTGATTGAACTGACGCGATTAAAATCCCCAACCTAGCCGGGGATCGAACCCTCCTTCCCTATTTCGTAAAACTGTATGTTTTAGTGTGACAGTAAACAAATAGAAAAAGGAGCGTAAGACCTACGGTAAGATTCTGTGATATGTACCGTTATAATGATATCTGGGAATCATATTTCCTGTATTTGAACTGGTCGCGCAAAGGATGCGTTTAAGGATGTCTTTTAGAATCTAACAGCATAGAAATACGAATTTATTGGGAAACCTTTATGTTTTACAAGCTACGGCTCAGAAACATCGTCCCAGCAAAAGGCCGAAATATTGAAGCATTTGAGATGTAGTCCTGATTGTTGATTAGGCGTTCGGCTGGTAGAGTAAAGAACGAGAACATTAGCCTATCTAAAGTTTCAGAAAGAGAAGTGGCGTACAATTCCTAGCCAGAAGACGGTATAGTTTCATTGGAGATTGTCTTCGTCTTTCAGTATGCTCGACATGAAGCTCTAAGGTACGAAAAGAAAACCAGGAGCAGAACTTTAATATAATGTTAAAGGAAGACTCATCTGCTGCCAAATTAGATTACTGGAAAGAAAAATGAAGACTTTAGGAAGGTATGCATGTTATCCATCAACTGTATGGTTAGGAGGAATATGTTTTCCGAACATTTTACTGTACACTGGCATAAGCTCTGCCACCTACTCCGTCAAGATTACAGCCCTTTTCATTACGGTCGGTTTCATTGTACAGCGGTGTAGACTGTAGCGCATTCTCAGCAGGTTCTCTTTCCTCCCACGTTTCTCTTCCGGTTATCTGTTTCCCCAAGCAGCTGACGAATGGTATTGTGATACAGCATTGTGCTCAGGCGATGCATCCCTTCAAAGGAACGAAGTCCGTTCTTTAAATTATGCGAGATGGCGCAGAGCTATAAGAAACTCCTACTTGAGGTGAAAAATGTCCAGTTAGCGTCAGAAATCATCCACAGTGAAGACTTGTTGAAAATGTTAGATGAGAAATAATTATAACCCTAAATTAACACGTAAATAATTAGTACCGGTAGTAAAGGACAAACTCCTTAAGAAAGTGCAGTCAGTTATTCTGACAAAGCAGCTAATTATGGGACAAGGTCTTCATTATTTTAAAGGGCGAGTACGGTTAACCGCGCGGGTTCATGGCGTCTTCCGACCCCCTGCCGTTAACTTCATGTGCGAAGCTACACGACAGGCCTGCCTCGAAAATAAGCGAGCTGCTCTAAAAAGAAAAAGGGCATGCAGTCCCAGTTATTCTAACAATGAACCTTTACGTACTTGTACTAGTAATAAAAGTACAATATAGATACTTTATTTCACGAAGGCTTATCTGTAGGAAATAGGCACATCGAGACAGGTTCCAAGAAGGACATTCCAGAAATCATTAATGAACAAGGGGAGTGTGTATGCGAGGATCTTCAAAAGACAAAAGTATTCAGTTAGCAGCATGTAAAGATTGTTGGTTACAATGCTAATGTCAAGATATCACTAAAGAAGTATTAAAACTTACCTATGATAACAATGACATTTACAGTAAGATACAAAAGTTGAAAACTAGAAAAGCAGCTGGAAAGGTTGCGGGGGATATACTAAAGACAATGGGCTGGGATATAGTACCATATCTGAAGTACTTATTTGATTATTGTTTGCATAAAGGAGCTATACTAAATTAATGGAGAGTTGCTATAGTAGCCCCTGTGTATAAAGGACAGGGTGATAGACATAAAGCTGAAAAATACAGGCCAGTCAGTTTGGGTAAGCATTCTTTCTGATTATTTTAGACATGTTTGCAAAATTAATAACTGGTCTGTTAGAAGGCAGTTCGGGTTTAGGGAAGGTTATTCCATTGAAGCCCAACTTGTAGGATTCCAACAAGATATAGCAGATATCTTGGATTCAGAAGGTCATTTTTTTTTTGCTAGTGGCTTTACGTCGCACTGACACAGATAGCTCTTATGGCGACGATTGGATAGGAAAGGCCTAGGAGTTGTAAGGAAGCGGCCGTGGTCTTAATTAAGGTACAGCCCCAGCATTTGCCTGGTATGAAAATGGGAAACCACGAAAAACCATCTTCAGGGCTGCCGACAGTGGGATTCGAACCGACTATCTCCCGGATGCGAGCTTATAGCCACGCGCCTCTAACCGCACGGCCAAATCGCCCGGTGATTCAGGAGGTCAAATAGACTGTATCGCGGTTGACCTGTCTAAGGCATTTGATAGGGTAGATCATGGGATACTAACTGACAAAAATGAGTGCAGTTGGACTAGACAAAAGAGTGACTGAATGGGTTGCTATATTTCTAGAAAATAGAAAGAGAATTAGACTAGGCGAAGCTTTATCTGTCTCTGTAATAATTAAGAAGGGACAGTATCATTGGACCTTTATGTTTTCTTATATATATCAATGATATGAGTAAAGAAGTGGAATCAGAGATAAGGTTTTTTGCAGATGATGTTATTCTGTACAGAGTAATAAATAAGTTACAAGATTGTGAGCAACTGCAACGTGACCTCGATAATGTTGTGAGATGGACAGCAGCCAATGTTATGATGATAAACGGGGTTAAAAGTCAGGTTGTGAGTTTCACAAATAGGAAAAGTCCTCTCAGTTTTAATTACTACTTCGCAGATTACCTTGCCTCATTATAGCGTGACTGTGAAGTTTTGGAGTACACTGACAAGTCGCGTGGCATCAGGAACGGCATTCAGCATTAAATATAAATCCAAAGAAAAGCAGCTCGATTTGTTCTGGCTTATTTCCGGCAAGAGAGTAGCGTTACAAAAATGTTGCGAAGTTTGGGCTGCGAAGACTTAAGAGAAAGGAGACGAGGTGCTCGACTAAGTAGTTTTATTCCGAGCTGACAGTGGAGAGATGGCGTGGAATGATATCAGTAGACGAATAAGTTTGAATAGTGTATTTGAAAGTAGGAAAGATCACAATATGAAGATAAAGCTGGAATTCAAGAGGACATATTGCGGCAAATATTTGTTTATAGGGAATGGAATAACGTATCGATATCCTTGCAGTCATTTAAGAAATGACTAGGAAAACAACAGGGAATCTGCCACTGGGGTGACTGGCTTAAATGAAGATCAGTAGTGATTTATTGATTGATTGTTGTGGCTGAGTTAAAATAACTTTGTCGGTAGATACCAAATGTGTCACCAGAGATGTTTTACATATCGACATCGTACGACATGGAGTGTGAAATGTTTCCCGCCTTCCAATAATCTATCTCTACCGGCTTTGAACCAACGATCTTGTGGTCCAGAGGTCTACACTCTACTACTGATCCACAGAGGGGGGCTACCTTAAAACAGACCGTGTCACATGCATCCCTTTTTGGGTCTTAGCTTGCCCGGACCAGAGTACGTGTTATTTACTATAAAATGGTTTAATAGACCAGCACTTACTTTTAATCATCAGTCCGGCTCCATGGCTAAATGGTTAGCGTGCTGGCCTTTCGTCACAGAGGTCCCGGGTTCGAATTCCGGCAGGGTCGGGAATTTTAACCATCATTGGTTAATTTCGCTGGCACGGGGGCTGGGTGAATGTGTCGTCTTCAGCATCATTTCATTCTCATCACGACGCGCAGGTCGCCGAAGTCCTCGGGCACCTCCCGGCACTAAAAGCCATACGCCATTTCTTTTAATTTAATTTCATCATCTGATGGTCTGCAGATATTGGAGTATCACTTGGTCAGAACGACGCCGCTCTCAGCCTATTGTTGGTCCGAAAGTGATCACATTCCAGCCCTCAGTTCAGAGGTAAAATCTTTGGACTGACCGGGAATCGACTCCAGGGTCTTCGGGTAAGCGGCAGGATCTATTCCTACACCTTAGGGCTGACTCATTTAACACCCCGCCAAACTCAAAATGAACCGGGTTAGGTCCAGTGACCCCACACTTTACTCGGATATGTCGAAGAAAGTTGGGTATAATTACCTTTAATTATGTCCGAGAATCGTATCAACTTCTGAACTGATAATTAAAAGTAGAACCTGCTCGTACGCCCAAGGGTGTAATTGTCATCAGAGCTGAAATACTTGTTATAGGAATAGTACGTGTGCCCAGAAGGATGAAGGATATTAATATTCTTATTTGTTTAACGTTCCACTAACTACTTTTACGGTTTTCATAAATGCCAATTTTGTCTCGCAGAACATCTTTTAGATCGCAGTAAATCTATCGACTGGAGGCTGGCGTATTTGATCACCTTCAAATACCATCGGACGAAGCCGATATCGAACCTACAGCGCTCTCCTGTGAACTACTCATCCTGGCTAATTTCAGTTTTTTGCAAATGATTTCTGTGGTGTTCTTTATAAAGTCAGGGATTGGGGGGGGGGGGTGCTTTAGTGAAATGTTAGTAACCTACGTTTTCTTCGATGGGGTGCAAAAAATTGATCTAATAGGCTCATACCCTGTCGCCTTCTGTAGTCGGCGACGCCATTATGGATATTGAGTAGTTTTCTGGTGTCGTTTTGAGTCCGTTTACAGTTTCTTTGAAGTTGTTATACCTGAATGGGATTGCCGTTAACTTCTCACCACGCAAACCGCGGTTGGAGTCACGGCCAATGCATGTGGGATTTTTGAAAAGAGAAATCACGTCCCTGTTGTTGAGATTACACGTAAAATCTGCAGGTCCCGCGGTTGTGCTCACGATATTAATCACTCAAAACTACAAACTTGCTTGATTTTTTCCTTACCATCTCAGCATCTTTGTTTCATATCCGGCTCGGTGGCTGAGTGATTGTTATGGTTCGGAAGTTTATGCCCTAAAGAAGAACAAAGTATGCAAGTAAATATGCCATAAAACTAGCTAAATGTGACCTAGAAATATCACCAGTGGCGGCCGGTGGACTCCCAGGCTGGGGGCGGGGGGCGGCCACCCTAGCTCATTCTTTGCTACTGAGTGACCAGTACTACCTCAGTTATTCAAGTCTTCCGCGCGAAAACAAACTAATTCACTTCTGTCAACCCTCACAAAATGCGGGATACAAGCCAGAAGCCCAAATCGAGTCAAAATTCCTGGTCTCAGATGTTACATTTCAATATAATTATTAATTATTTTTCTTCTCAAAATATAAATAATAGGACAAACAAGGTCATGAATTCTTATTTAATTTTATTGTGTGCAACCATGGAGATTTGGCTGGCGCATGCTGGCATAGAGGTTTGTGAGGAAATCTCTACTGCTACACTGCCACAGACTGCCCACGTGAAAGCCTCTTCCCGCACCCTTCCTCGCCCCGAAACCATCGACCTGCGCGCTTCCTCCCTACATCTCAACCCCCTCATTCACACTATAACCTCGGACGGAAGCTGGAGAGTCCGTGCCTTATCTTCAACCTGAAAGCATTTACCAGTGAATTGCGCGCTAAAAGTCAGTCACCTAGGTTTGATTTTGCCGAACAGTCTTCCTTGTTGATGAGAATTTACACTTTTACAATGAAATGTAATTTTCTTAGCATTATTCGAGTCCAATATGTGCTTCAACGCTGTCCGTATCTCACCCTGGGTTGGAGAGTCAAGGATAATGCCTGGATCACTTTCTGCTTATTCGTCTTTTTCTTCTCCTTGCTGCTTATTTTCCAGTTCCACATCTCTATTAAAAACCTCCGCAAATTGTTCCCTCCATCTACTCAGCTGTGGTTCACACGTAGTGAGGATCTCGCCTGTCTTGCTCTTCACAGGCCTAGTTTTATTAAAAACTTTCTTCGAAAGCATCTCTGTGATGCCATAAAGATCCTTTATATCCCCCCCCCCCCCCCCCGCATTTGCCGCTTGTTCTGCTTTCTCTGCCTGCTCATCAATCCACTCCCTGCGATCCTTTCGCGCACTCCGCTTTAATTCCCTATCTGCTATTGAATACTCAGCTTGTGTTTGAGCTTCTGCTGTCTAGTCTTGGATATATTTAGCTTGGCCTTTATCTCCTTCCTGTAATTTATCTTATCGCAGGTAGTTTTTGTACCCGAGCTGCTTCTCACTTGTTTCCATAAATATATTCCTTACCTCACTCCATACAGTCTCTACATCCTTCTCTATCTCAGAATCCAACACCTGCAATATGTTGCTAAGTTCCCGTTGAAATTGTTCCAACGTGCTTACCAACATCAAACTTCTTGTGCCAAGTGTTGAACTCTTGGTGGACTGCCACGATCTTTATACGGAAGTTGGCGCAACAAGATGATGGTAACTGCCAATGTCCGCTCCTCTCTTGTGCCTAACATTTTTCAAACTTCTTCTCAACCTCCTACTCATCGCAATGTGATTAATTTGGTTTTCCGTGACTTGATCAGGGGACACCCACGTGATCTTGTGACACAGCCTATGCGAGAACACCGTGCCACCTATCACCAAGTCTTGGCTGGCGCAATATTCCGTAAACTTTTCCCCATTTTAATTCATCTCGCCAAGACTGTGTATACCCAAGATGTGCTCCAATCCTTCATTTTTGAGCCAATCTTCGCGTTGAAGTCTCCCTTAACTATAAGAATATCCTTCTAACTTTTTTGCATTGTGGCATCTCGCAATATTTGATGGAATTCTTCCGTTCTTTTCAGCTCCGATTGTTCTGTAGGTGCATAGCATTGGATAAGGGTCACATTCCTGATCTTGGTCTTGAACCTAGCAGTCAGTAGTCTACTAGAAATCGGCTTCCAGTCCATAAGACTTCTCATTGCATTTCTACTGAGCAGCAACCCCACTCCATCCCTGTGCTCTTCGTCCTCACCACCAGAATACAGAAATGTAATTCCATCTGTTGTATGTATTTTGCCAAATCCTGGCCGCCCCACCTCACTCAATCCCAGAATGTCCAGCCCGTAGTTCTTCATTTCCCGTGTCACTTGTTTCAGTCTGCTCTTCTCCCTCAAGGCCCTCAAATTCCAGAAATCAATTTTCGTTATCCTCTTCACGCCAAAGGTCGTCATCAGGTTATCCGTCCTGTTTTGTAAGTTTGCTTCAGGTTCTATAATCATTTTATTTAAGAAGAGCGAGTGATTAACCCACTGCTTCCGAGTGACTTGACGGGGCTGCCATCTTGAACCTGAGGCACCATGCTGATTTTCTGTCGGGGTTTCTTCCCTTAGCCTTTGAAGTTCCCACTTCTACTGCAAGGCAGCATTTCCTGTTCTTTTTACCCAGAATAGGAGAGTTGCCCCTTCCGCCAGTTCCACCGTTCCGAAATCCCTCTTCTCCACCGTCACTCCCGTTGAGGTCTTCACCGTAACCCTGGCAAGGGACCCTTACATGGGACTACCAGCCGGGTCAGCTGGACCAAGGTGTTTTAAAGAGGTGATACTCCTCTATCACTCGCCCTTTTTCCTGACTTGTGACAGGCAGAGCCTGGCTTCCCAAACATTGGGCCCAGGTTGGTGGGGTTTATTCCATAAATACTTTACTGTAAATAGAGTACTTATGGTTTTTTGAAGTCTTAACTTTACTCTGTTAATTAACCTTGGACGTGAGCAGCCTAAAACTTACCGATTTGACATTTTTAGCAACAACTACAAACGGTTTGTGCGATTATTGGTTATAACGACCGTTGATTGGTGGTCCCTTCGGAGTCGTTATAACCTATTTCGAATGTAAATCCAAAAAACGAAGTAATAGCATGCTTTCTGGTATCTGTCGGCGTAAGTTAGAAGACACTGCCTAACAGGAAGTTTATTGAAGCCAATCTGTTTAAATTCGGTGGTAGTGAAAGAGGAACTGGACCCTTCAAGGAAGAACTGAGCGAGAGACAACATGGAATTTCCTTGTTTGCTAATGGATTCTGAGCTAAATATATCTACTGGACTGACAACCTATTCAGAGGCGGAAACACATGACCCGTGTACTCACGTGTATCGTGCCGCATTCTAACCCGTCCAGAAAGATGTGCTAAAAGATGTCCGCACAGCAGCTCCAGTCAATCAATCAATCAGTCAATCAATACTGATCTGCATTTAGGGCAGTCGCCCAGGTGGCAGATTCCCTATCTGTTGCTTTCCTAGCCTTTTCCGAAATGATTTCAAAGAAATTGGAAATTTATTGAACATCTCCCTTGGTAAGTTATTCCAATCCCTAACTCCCCTTCCTATAAATGAATATTTGCCCCAGTTTGTCCTCTTGAATTCCAACTTTATCTTCATATTGTGATCTTTCCTACTTTTATAGACGCCATTCAAACCTATTCGTCTACTAATGTCATTCCACGCCATCTCTCCGCTGACAGCTCGGAACATACCACTTAGTCGAGCAGCTCTTCTTCTTTCTCTCAATTCTTCCCAACCCAAACATTGCAACATTTTTGTAACGCTACTCTTTTGTCGGAAATCACCCAGAACAAATCGAGCTGCTTTTCTTTGGATTTTTTCCAGTTCTTGAATCAGGTAATCCTGGTGAGGGTCCCATACACTGGAACCATACTCTAGTTGGGGTCTTACCAGAGACTTATATGCACTCTCCTTTACATCCTTACTACAACCCTTAAACACCCTCATAACCATGTGCAGAGATCAGTACCCTTTATTTACAATCCCATTTATGTGATTACCCCAGTGAAGATCTTTCCTTATATTAACACCTAGATACTTACAATGGTCCCCAAAAGGAACTTTCACCCCATCAACGCAGTAATTAAAACTGAGAGGACTTTTCCTATTTGTGAAACTCACAACCCGACTTTTAGCCCCGTTTATCAACATACCATTGCCCGCTGTCCATCTCACAATATTTTCGAGGTCACGTTGCAGTTGCTCACAATCTTGTAACTTATTTATCACTCTATAGAGAATAACATCATCTGCAAAAAGTCTTACCTCCGATTCCACTCCTTTACTCATATCATTTATATATATAAGAAAACATAAAGGTCCGATAACACTGCCCTGAGGAACTCCCCTCTCAACTATTACAGGGTCAGACAAAGCTTCACCTACTCTAACTCCCTGAGATCTATTTTCTAGAAATATAGCAACCCATTCAGTCTCTCTTTTGTCTAGTCCAATTGCACTCATTTTTGCCAGTAGTTTCCCATGATCCACCCTATCAAATGCTTTAGACATGTCAATCGCGATACAGTCCATTTGACCTCCAGATGCCAAGATATCTGCTATATCTTGCTGGAATCCTACAAGTTGAGCTTCAGTGGAATAACCTTTCCTAAAACTGAATTGCCTTCTATCGAACCAGTTATTAATTTCACAAACATGTCTAATATAATCAGAAAGAATGCCTTCCCAAAGCTTACATACAATGCATGTCAAACTTACTGGCCTGTAATTTTCAGCTTTATGTCTATCACCCTTTCCTTTATACACAGGGGCTACTATAGCAACTCGCCATTCATCTGGTATAGCTCCTTCGGCCAAACAATAATCAAATAAGTACTTCAGATATGGTACTATATCCCAACCCATTTTCTTTAGTATATCCCCAGAAATCTGATCAATTCCAGCCGCTTTTCTAGTTTTCAACTTTTGTATCTTATTGTAAATGTCATTGTTATCATACGTAAATTTTATTACTTCTTTGGCCTTAGTCTCTTCCTCTATCTCGACATTATCCTTGTAACCAACAATCTTTACATACTGCTGACTGAATACTTCTGCCTTTTGAAGATCCTCACATTCACACTCCCCTTGTTCATTAATTATTCCTGGAATGTCCTTCTTGGAACCTGTTTCTGCCTTAAAATACCTATACATACCCTTCCATTTTTCACTAAAATTTGTATGACTGCCAATTATGCTTGCCATCATGTTATCCTTAGCTGCCTTCTTTGCTAGATTCAATTTTCTAGTAAGTTCCTTCAATTTCTCCTTACTTCCACAGCCATTTCTAACTCTATTTCTTTCCAGTCTGCACCTCCTTCTTATTCTCTTTATTTCTCTATTATAATAAGGTGGGTCTTTACCATTCCTTACCACCCTTAAAGGTACAAACCTGTTTTCGCATTCTTCAACAATTTCTTTAAACCCATCCCAGAGTCTGTTTACATTTTTATTTACCGTTTTCCACCGATCATAGTTACTTTTTAGAAACTGCCTCATACCTGCTTTATCAGCCATATGGTACTGCCTAACAGTCCTACTTTTAAGACTTTCCTTTCTATCACATTTATTTTTAACTACCACAAAAACAGCTTCATGATCACTAATACCATCTATTACTTCAGTTTCCCTATAGAGCTCATCTGGTTTTATCAGCACCACATCCAAAATATTTTTCCCTCTGGTTGGTTCCATCACTTTCTGAATCAGCTGTCCTTCCCATATTAACTTATTTGCCATTTGTTGGTCATGCTTCCTGTCGTTCGCATTTCCTTCCCAATTGACATCTGGCAAATTCAGATCTCCCGCTACAATCACATTTCTTTCCATGTCGTTTCCCACATAGCTGACTATCCTATCAAATAATTCTGAATCCGCATCAGTGCTACCCTTTCCCGATCTGTACACTCCAAATATATCAAGTTGCCTATTATCTTTAGAAATGAGCCTTACACCTAGAATTTCATGTGTCTCATCTTTAACTTTTTCGTAACTTACAAATTCTTCTTTCACCAGAATGAAAACTCCCCCTCCCACCTTTCCTATCCTATCTCTACGATACACACTCCAGTGCCGTGAGAAAATTTCTGCATCCATTATATCATTTCTCAGCCATGATTCAACTCCTATTACAATATCTGGTAAATATAGATCTATTAAATTACTTAATTCTATTCCTTTCTTTACAATACTTCTACAGTTCAACACTAACAATTTTATGTCATCCCTACTTGATTTCCAGTTCCCTGTTCCCGTCCAATCAGATCTTCTAAACCTGCTCCCTGTCTGTTCCGGGAAAAGAAAGAAAAGTATGTCTACTACACTACCGTATTTTGAAATCCTGTGTCTGAAACTCGACGAGATAATACGTATCTTGTTAACGGCTTCTCAATTTATACAACAAAGCTGAAATGATAACCAAATATGACCTTATATCATTAAAGTGAGTAAAATGAGCCCAGAAAAGAAATATGACTTTTCCTTAACTTTCGAACCTTAATGATTAGCAGCGATCGGATGTTTAGGACCTAAAATTAGCCCAAATAAGCAAGCAAATATGACCTCAAATATGACGAAATATGACCTCAAATGTGACAAAATATGACGCAAAAATTACAAAATATGACCAGAATATGTTTAAATATGGCCATTTTGAAATAAATTATACATCGAAACGGCAATTCCTTTGATATTTACACATTGTTATTTATTCATAATTTCATATTGATTTTCTGACTATACATGTTTAGCAGGTATTCGCAATCAATGTTCTTGATTCACTTATCAAACGTTTGTGAATACATACCTGTAAAGTACTAATTTCGCTAAGATTATCAGATCACACAACATTTTGAAAGTCAGAATATGTTTGCACCCTTCATTGGTGGTTTGAAATACGAGAAAACTAGAAATATTTTGGAACGTTTAAGCCCAGATTTCGCGGCTGGAATTGAAGTGTGTGACAAGATTCATGTTTTGTGAACACTTGGTCGCATTCGGTAAGTTGAAGATGATTTGCACAGCTACAGTTGTCATCAAACCGCCGAAATATGACAAAAATATGACGTTTCTACGAAAATAGCTCAAAATATGCATTTATATGACCAATAAAGATCACGTAGATGTGACCATTATCACCCAATTTGCACCAAAATCCAATCAGGTAAGAAAATAGAGACAAAGAAAAAATATGACTTTTCCTGAACATCCCAGCCCTAGTGATTGGTGTCTTGACCTCCAGTCCTCGGAGTCCTGAGTTCGATTTCTGGCCAGGTCAAGGGATTTTAATTCTAAATGGTTAATTCTCTTGGCTCGGGGAGTGGGTTTTGTTCTGTTGCCAACATCTCTGCAACTTATAGACCACAAACAACATAAATTTCCACCTCAGTAATGCTCAGTTTTCTATATATAGCAGACAGTCAGAAGGTCCACCTTATTGCCTTCTAAGGGCTGCACTAGGCTAGTAATAGCTAGGGATGTACGTGACTGAAGCCTGGAATCGACATTGTAGATTCCATCGACTCCGGACACCGGAGTCGGTTCGCATGAAGCCTCGCGACTCCAAGTGACGCTCATAGCGCGGCCGCGCGCATGGCGAAGAGCGGTAAATAATAATAATAATAATAATAATAATAATAATAATAATAATAATCATCTGTTTACCCTCCAGGTTCGGCTTTTCCCTCGGACTGAGCGAGGGATCCCACCTCTACCGCCTCAAGGGCAGTGTCCTGGAGCTTCAGACTCTTGGTCGGGGGATACAACTGGGGAGTATGACCAGTACCTCGCCCAGGTGGCCTCACCTGCTATAGTGAACAGGGGCCTAGTAGGGGGATGGGAAGATTGGAAGGGATAGGCAAGGATGAGGGAAGGAAGCGGCCGTGGCCTTAAGTTAGGTACCATCCCGGCATTTGCCTGGAGGTGAAGTGGGAAACAATGGAAAACCACTTCGAGGATGGCTGATGTGGGAATCGAACCCGCCTCTACTCAGTTGACCTCCCAAGGCTGAGTGGACCCCGTTCCAGCCCTCGTACCACTTTTCAAATTTCGTGGCAGAGCCGGGAATCGAATCCGGACCTCCGGGGGTGGCAGCTAATCACGCTAACCACTACACCACAGAGGCGGCTAAATAATAATAATAATAATAATAATAATAATAATAATAATAATAATAATAATAATAATAATAATACGATGCATGTTTATTCTCATTTTCCCTATGTCCGGCTCCATGGCTAAATGATTAGCGTGTTGGCCTTTGGTGCAAAGGGTCCCGGGTTCGATTCCCGGCCGGGTCGGGGATTTTAACCTTCATTGGTTAATTCCATTGGCTTGGGGGCTGGATGTTTGTGGTGTCCCCTACATCCCTGCAACTCATACACCACACATAACACTATCCTCCACCATAATAACACGCAGTTACCTACACATCACAGATGCGGCCCACCTTACAAGGGCTAGAAATTAAAATTTTCCCTGTAGGATTTTAAGAGTATATTGTACAATTAAATCATGTTAACGAAGACGGCGAGTGTAATGGTACAGTTTTTTTTTTTTTTTTGCTAGGGGCTTTATGTCGCTCCGACACAGATAGGTCTTATGGCGACGATGGGATAGGAAAGGCCTAGGAGTTGGAAGGAAGCGGCCGTGGCCTTAATTAAGGTACAGCCCCAGCATTTGCCTGGTGTGAAAATGGGAAACCACGGAAAACCATCTTCAGGGCTGCCGATAGTGGGATTCGAACCTACTATCTCCCGGATGCAAGCTCACAGCCGTGCGCCTGAACGCGCACGGCCAACTCGCCCTGTATGGTACAGTTTAAATACAATAAGTCAAGACAGAAAGTGTCGGCATAATAGACCAGGTGCATTCAATTTCTTGTCGTTATTTGTCGAGATCAGGAAAATGTAATAATAATGCCATTTGCTTTACGTCCCTCTAACTACTCTTACGGTTTTCGGAGACGCTGAGGTGCCTGAATTTGGTCCCTCAGGAGTTCTTTTACGTGCCAGTAAATCTACCGACACGAGGCTGACACTCTTGAACACCTTCAAATACCACCGGACTGAGCCAGGATAGAACCTGCCAAGTTGGGGTCAGAAGGCCAGCGCCTCAATCGTCTGAGCCACTCAGCCCGGTCAGGAAAATGGTAAACAGGTATCCATTGTAATTCATTATTAATTTGACATATTTTAAACCATAAAAGATGAAAACAAATCTAACATGAATAAACAAAATTCTATTATAGATTAAAATAAACACAGCTAATAAACCCAAACCCGTCAATGCTGACTCCCATACCTGTTGGTGACTATACGGTGTCCATTAAATTAAACCGCTACAATTAACGGCCGAAAACCTTTGATAACAGGAAGAGGACTCTAGACTCGGGCCTCAAAGCTGAATGCGAGTAGTTGACGCTTATTGTATCTCGTCTGAGTTTACATCGCTAGTTTTAGGAGTTGTGGCCGGGGATTTAAGGTCTCATTCCCTTCTTTACACCACAGGATTTTCTACTGAAAATCTCATCCCAGCAACACCAGCAATCAAATGAAGGTCGCCGGGATGACAGACAAGCAGCTAAGCCGCTACATCAGCCTGTTCTTCAATAATAATAATAATAATAATAATAATAATAATAATAATAATAATAATAATAATAATAATAATAATAATAATTGTTACGGGGTTACCCGTGGAATGCAGAGGTGAAAGAAGGTGCGGGCTGGAATGGGTCTAACTACAATCCAAGAAAGGAATTAAAATTTTAACAAAGGTTATATTTTTGAAAATGGCAACTTAACAATTTTCACATAGAATTTGAAAATTTAACAACCAGTCAACAAAATCAACAATCAGGTGGGTGGCATGACTAGGAAAGCCAAGATTTAGAGATATTTTAACAATCTGGGCCACAAGCCCTAATTTTTACAATTTCTGAGCACTCAGCTCACAACCACATATTACCAAAGAGCAGAAATCCCCTTATTGCATGGAGCACTTGCTCCCACCTGGCAATGTCAAGCCTCCTAGAGGCACATATCCAAATACAAGAAAGAGCTGATCCGCTCTCAATTTTTCAAGCCTATCAAAGGCAATAACAGACTTCTACAAAAATTTTCCATCAAGGCACAGCTTACATCAAATGAAACGGGGGTATCTTGTACCCAACCTACTGGGCCTTAGTAGAAAAATAATAACAGGTTACGTTAATGGCCCAAAATGCAAAATGAATGGAGGCGAGAATTTGCACTCCTGCAAGAAACTTCTTAAAACCTAAGAGGCGCGAGGCCGATGAAACAGGGGCTGTTCCCAAGCTATGAAGGTGACTCGTATACAGAATAAATTTAACACATTAAGGAAGAGTAGAAAAACAGTTACGAAAACGTAGTCACCTCAAATCAAAAGGAAGGGGAGCTCTAGAGGGTAAAGCACTCTCTATCCGCGATTTACAGTTAAAGATCTGTGAAGTTTTACAAAATTTTACATATTTAAGAGATAGGTTACCTAATAAAAAGGTTTTCGGACATTCCCCGAGGGTTAAACTGCTGAGCTAGCAAGAAATAAAGATGTTAAAAGACCATTACCTTGTTGAAGAGCTGCTGCCCGAACGAAGAGGCGCTACCCGCACCCTGCTACACGTCCATACACTAAGCTAAATGTTGATGATCTGGCCGAGAGACAAGAAAATCAGCAGTTTTTATACTCTCGGGGAAGATTCGAGATTCGAGATTCATGAATAATTAAGACACACCCACAGTCGTTTATTGGCTAGAGTACACAGTTACATACAAAATAGAAGAAGAAAGACACGATTGGTCAAAAATTAATTACAGAAATATTTGATTGGCTAAGTTCAAAACAGGCGGAAAGAAAGGATTAATGTTGCCAACCCACGCATGAAAGAACGAAATTTAGTAAAACCCAAAACTTATGAGTCCAAAATATCTTCGGGAAAGTTCCTTCACTTCGCACTAGGGTGCGGTGACATCTATGAGAGAATGTCCACACTTCTTGATTAATGGAAAACAAAACAAGTTGAAATCCACACAGTATTGACAACTTTGTAATCACAAAATTTATGGTAGTGACAGCTTCTGAGAAAACTTATAAGTTGATACAGTTGTTAAAGTTCAGAGTTTCTCCTGTAGAGGAGTACTTATTGGCGGAAGATTTAAATTTGCGGCGTAAAGGTGTACCAGCCGGGACAGACCTCCCCCACCCCCCCAAATATCCTACCAAGGGGTGACACAGAAGAATGCTGAAGAAAGTTATTTTCCAACAAAAAATTTCAAGTTTTTTTTGTGGTTGATAATTTTAAGTTAGTTGAATTCCTGCTTCCTTGCAAATAGGTTCGTGGAAGAGGATGGAAGAGACAAAGAATTTCCAAAGTTTGTAGAAGAATTTTGTAAAACATTTAAAGCTTTTTTTCTTTGTTTTGAAGTAGATAGTTAGGAGTTAGTTGAACTGTGACTTGAGAGTGTCTTTGTTGCCGTAGAAAGCCAACCACACGATGAAAACTTTGACGGCAAGACCATCCGCCGTTACCGATGTCCAGTCGAGGTCCTCCGGACCCCCCAAGTACCCTGAGATACCTCTCTCCCGCACTATGAGAGGGGTGTTGTGGTGAAGGACGCCGCAGATGCGAACTGACCCTATGAGCAACACCTTTGATAACACTCAGATGCACTAGTCGTGCTCTGAATGTCATTACTTAGCACCACCCATACCCCAGCAGCTTCCATATTGTCACAGCCATGGATGAGACTGGGACTTAGGTGGAAGCTACACTTTACTCTGACCTGTGCCAAGAGATGGATACAAAAGTACTGTATCCATCATGAAATGGCAGCAGGCAATAATAATAATAATAATAATAATAATAATAATAATAATAATAATGGCGTGTGGCCTGGTGAAGGTCTTTCGAGTTGACGTCGTATAGGCGACCTGCGCGTCTATGACGATGGGTTCCTATCCATGATGAATTCTAATGCTGAAGACGACACGCACACACCCAGCCCCCAAGCCATCGGAATTAACCTGTGAAGGCTAAAATCCCTGACCCGGCCGGGAATCGAACCCGGGACCCATGGAGTCGGACTCCCCAATAGTAACAATAATGGTATTGTAAATAGGCCGGTCCCATGGTGTAGGGGTAGCGTGCTTGCCACTTACACGGAGGCCCCGGGTTCGATTTCCGGCCAGGTCAGGGATTTTTACCTGGACCTGAGGGCTGGTTCGAGGTCCACTCAGCCTACTTGATTAGAATTGAGGAGCTATCTGACGGTGAGATGGCGGTCCCGGTCTACAAAGCCAAGAATAACGGCCGAGAGTATTCGTCGCGCTGACCACACGACACTCGTAATCTGCAGGCCCTCGGGCTGAGCAGCGCTCGCTTGGTAGGCCAAGGCCCTTCAAGGGCTGTAGTGCCATGGGGGGTGGGTATTGTAAATAATTGTCGCTGGGCAAAGGAAAGCTCGCAACTCCTTCGGTGTAAAGTTTACAGAAGAAGTCCAAAACTGAGCTGTCTGCATCTGCAATGGCCGGAGAACTGTTCCTGGCATTTTCACTACTTAATGACAGCCCAGCTATTCGACCATTGGAGTCTTGTGTTCCTTTCTTTGGCAACGCGACAAGCCTTCGCAAGATACATGGAGAAACGTGATTTTTTCGTCAGTGGAATTACGAGGTTTTCATCGTCTAGCAACGATGATACTATTACACTATATACTCTGATACTGAAAACAAAATGAAGTCAATCAATCGATTTCGAAACAAGAAAATAAAAAGCAATGCAGCGTAAATAAGTTTTTACATACTGGTCAATACGAGTTACAAATTGACACACATTCATAGTTCGGACTCTGTAGTGACAGACAAAAACATTAAATCAAAACAATATTTTATTGAAAATGAGAGGGTTAAAATCTTTTCTGAAGTGCTCACCGAGAATAGTTAGAAGCTACCCCTTGAGACGAACCCGCGTATTAGTGGTACGCGCACCACACTTTGAATACCACTGCTTTAGGGTAAGACTTGCGGGGCGTGTATTTACGTCCACTGGAATGTTACCCTTGTTAAGAGACAAAGAAATACCGCAAGGGCTTATATTCTTATCTGTCTCCGCACTTGTGACTCGTGGCGCCGAAAATACCTTTCTCCCCTCACCTTTCTTAAGAAGTTCAACAGAGACAATTTTCAAGGCTTTCAAGGCGAGTAGCTGTGGGCTTTCGGTCATGTACTGCAGCTGTCAACTTGCATTCTGGAGATAGTGGGTTCCAACCCCAATGTCGGCGGCCCTCAAGACGGTTTTCTGTAATTACCTCATTTTCACACCAAGCAAATGTAAAATACGTAAAAAATGTACACACTCCTCAACAAAAGTTTGCAATACCAGTTAAAGAAAAGGATTCATCGAATCTTTTTTTTTTTTTTTGCAATTGGCTTTACGTCGCACCGTCACAGATAGGTCTTATGGCGATGATGGGATAGGAAAGGCCTAGGACTGGGAAGGAAGTGGCCGTGGCCTTTATTAAGGTGCAACCGGGCGAGTTTGCCGTGCGGTTATAGGCGCGCGGCTGTGAGCTTGCATCCGGGAGATAGTAGGTTCGAATCCCACTGTCGGCAGCCCTGAAGATGGTTTTCCGTGGTTTCCCATTTTCACACCAGGAAAATGCTGGGGCTGTACCTTAATTAAGGCCACGGCCACTTCCTTCCAACTCCTAGGCCTTTCCCATCCCATCGTCGCCATAAGACCTATCTGTGTCGGTGCGACGTAAAGCCACTAGCAAGAAAAAAAATATTAAGATACAGCCCCAGCACTTGCCTGGTGTGAAAATGGGAAACCACGGGAAACCCTTCTCAGGGCTGCCGACAATGGGTTTCGAGCCCACTACCACCCGGATGCAAGCTCACAGCTGCGTGGCCCTAACCGCACGGCCAACTCACCCGGTATTCATCGAATCAAGCCGAATGCTGTTTTTATATAGAATAATTCATTTGAAATGTTAGATATATAGAGAGATCTTACTCCCGAGAGTACAAATAAGAGTTCGTTCATTTATGTGTCAATCCGCAACACATTTACGGCAATATTCCCAACTTTTGTTGAAGTGTATATAATTATATAATATATAGGCCCTAGTTATATTAAAAGTGATAGAGCAGACAAAAAGGGTACCTACAGAAAGTGCAGTGAAAGTGTTAAATTAAGAAATTGCTTTAAAGAGTTCGGGGAAGAATGCTTCTCCACCGAAGACAAAGGCCTCCTCTGCAAAGTGTGTGGAGTTAAAGTAAGTGCTATAAAGCGTGTCCAGCAGCACAGCGGCAGTGCTAGACACAAGAGGTACTACCGGCGCGTATTTTTTTCTTTCTGTATTTTATTTCAGTTAAATATTTAGTGCCCACGGACTGTCGACACATTATTAATTCCGGTAACTAATACGAGTTTCATTGGTTTTCAGGAAGAGTCTCTATCACGATTGTGCCTTGTTCTTCCTAGAGTTCGTCCCGCCTAGGTGCAGGGTCCGCTTTTTTACAAGCTAATCACCACTTCTGCCTATCAAGAGCATCGTTAGAGGTGACATAAGGAGTTTCATATCGTCCTTCAGCCAATCAAGCCAGCCACGGGGTCGACGTCCTTCTGGTCTAAAGTTGAACGCCCTTGTAGCCACAGGCTGCTCATTACTTCGTATAACATGGCCATACCAATGCATATGAGTCTCTCGCATTTTATTTTGTATGGGCGCCACTCCAAGGAGAGCCCGGACGTCTTCGTTCGTAAAATGGTCTAGCTTTGTGGTGCCCAACATCCATCCGAGCATGCGCATTTCCATGATATATGGAAAGCTTGGTCGTGTTTGACGGTAACGGGCACACATTCGGATCCATAAAAGTCGACTGGGCGCACACGATACCCACTGTGCAAGACTGCAATATTTCTTTCTTCCTTTCTTCCTTTCTTTCTTAATCTGTTTACCCTCCAGGGTTGGTTTTTTCCCTCGGACTCAGCGAGGGATTCCACCTGTACCGCCTGGAGCTTCAGAGTCTGGGTCGGGGGATACAACAGCGGAGGATAACCAGTACCTCTCAGGCAGCCTCACCTGCTATGCTGAACAGGGGACTTGCGGAGGGATGGGAAGATTGGAAGGGATAGACAAGGAAGAGGGAAGGAAGCGGCCGTGGCCTTAAGTCAGGTACCATCCCGGCATTTGCCTGGAGGAGAAGTGGCAAACCACGGAAAACCACTTCGAGGATGGCTGAGGTGGGAATCGAACCCACCTCTATTCAGTTGACCTCCCGAGGGTGAGTGAAGCCCGTTCCAGCCCTCATACCACTTTTCAAATTTCGTGACAGAGTCGGGAATCGAACCCGGGCCTCCGGGGGTGGCAGCTAATCACACTAACCACTACAGTACACCACAGAGGCGGACATTATTGAACTACCAGCCAGAATTTTAGCACATGATGATATCGTGATTGAAATTTATATTAAAACGTTCACTTCAGCGAAAGATGTTATAATTTTCTCGGGAGTTGCCATTCTTAATATTAATTTGAATGTCATTGGGCTTATACCCAGTAGTTCAAAACCATTCACTGGCGTAAACAGATTGGTACTGAAGATGAAAACTGGCTACTTCAATTTCCTACATAATTCTTGAATTCGTCGGAATTAATGGTTTGCCTGCACATATTCCTATTCTAAAAATTGGAGCCATAGTTATGGTCAGTAATCGGAACGTTTCCCAACGGCTCCTAAGCGGAACCAAATTAGTGCCTAATTCTAAGACGTATGTACGAAAATTGTTTAGATTTGGAAATAATAAGCAGAGATAAAGATGGACAGAGAGCTATAATCCCTCGAATTGACTTAACAGCATTCGATAAGACACTTCCATTTTCTTTCAAGGGGCATCAGTTTCCAATTCGCTTGGCATTTTGTGTTACGACCAACAAACCTCAAGGGACGTCAAGGTCTCTGTTTACCTCAGCCAGTGTTCTGTCATGGCCAGTTAAATGTTGCAATGTCGAGAGCGATATCTAAACGTTGCAATGCTGCCGGTCAACGGCCGTAGCCGTGTTGACACTCGAGATCCCGTGAGATCTCCGAAGTTAAGCAACTTTGGGCGTGGTCAAGAAGTGGATGGGTTGCCACGCGCTGTTGTTGGGGTTAAGGGAATGGAGGAGCGGAAAGGAACAGGCCACGCTACCGTACGTAAACTCCGGCACAGGCACACTTCTGCGGAGGTTCGGACCTTCCTTCGGGCAGAATACACCCTTACCTTACCAATAGTGCCGAAAGGTGATTGTACAAAGAAGTGGCTGCGTGGTTTGGGTCACGTAGCTATCAGCTTGCAGGGGGTTGGGAGGGGGAAGAACTCCACTGTTGGCAGCCCTGAAGATGGTTTTCCGTCGTTTCCCATTTTCACACCAGCTGGGGCTGTACCTTATTAAAGCCACGGTCACTTCCTTCCCACTTCTAGCCATTTCCTACCCCATCGTTGCCGTGAAACATATCTGTGTCGAGGCGATGTAAATAAAATTGAAAAAAAAGTACAAGGAATATTGTATATCCTAACGCTTCCCGCAGCTCTGCATGGCATTGGCGTGCATTTCTGCCGCGGAGAACTGCTATTTTAATATACGATCGTTACTCCTCCTTGTTGACTTCCATTTTGTGACGCTCTCACTCACACACTGATCTTGGGGCATGCTTAGACACGCACTGTTGTTTACATACACCATCTAGTGGCATCATCCGCAAGTACATACCGTGCGTTTCCAAATGTATATCTTTAGATTTTCCGTGTTGTCTCCTGTTCGCGAGAAAAAAAAAATAGTTGCCATGACTTATGACTCGACCTACGTAATTTAATAAAACACTTGTAAACTGAAGGATGATATAAATTAAAATGGAGGTTTTTTAATAGTTACAGTTGGAAAGTGCCTCTTGCACGCGTGTGACGCTGAGCATTGCATTTGTCCGAAGGTTGTGTTTCTTTAAATTTGCTGAAATCGAAATTGGTACTCAATAACGGATAAGGACGAACGTTTGCAGACACTGACGTGAGGCCTCGCATAGCTCCCGCTGACGTGTCGCCTGATTTTAGAGCCCTGTCCTGGCCAGTCTGCGGGGCGCCAAGAATAATGCAATAGTGCACGAGCAGAGTTGAAATTAGCAGCTGCTACAAGACTATCACCTGAGAGCGGCATTTGTTGGCAGGGGTTGTTTGATCTAAGAACAGACTTCAGCAATGGTGTTGCTACCACACGTACCGTTATCCTCAAAAAGCGTCTTCTTCAATGGTACCAACATCAATGTTTTCTTATATATAGCAACTATATCTATGAAATTAACAGATACCATGTCCGTTAAGCCTAAATATATATTATTCTGTTTCAAAGCCTTTCTGTTGCATTTACCGGTTGCCACGATTTTCTTCTTCTTCTTCTTATTTCACGTGATTTTTTTATATCAAAACAATATTCATTACCAAGTTACGAGTAACGTAACTGTAACGTCGCATTTGCGGGGATGCTGGGTTCAAATCTCAGCTCCGTCGTTTCACTCACTTTCACACCAGTCATATGACTTGTGGCTTAATTAAGGCCACGGCCACTTCCTCCCCAGTCCTGACCATTCTTTCCCATCGATAACAAAAAGCTTACGACGTTAGTATGACGTTAAACAGGTAACATTTCTTTTTCTTTTATTTTATTTTTTTCCTGAATTACAGCTGCATTCGCAACTATTCAGGCTAGAGTAAAATGTAGCTTCCACCGAAGTCTCAGTTTCATTTATGTCTGTGACAATACGGACACTGCTGACGTATGAGTAGTGACGAGTAGGGCTTGGAAGTTAAAGACCATTAAATGGCCTAAAACGACGCGAAGATATCCATAAAGGTCGCAAAAATGCGATCCAAATTCATTCATAATTTTAGTTTTATTGGCATATTTAATGAAGGAATATAATGTTTTAACATGCAGTATTCTGGTCGTATGCAACGTACAGTGCAGAAATATATGAGTGAAATAGTTCTTTCATACTTTGTCTACTCCGTATTTTTAGATTAACATTATTTCAAAAAACAAATTCTGTGCTTGATTACGAAGGATACTTGCTGAATTTAGAATGAAATGTTTTTCTCCACCTAGAATGAATTCAGCGAAACCGCAATGGACATTCTGGAGAAATAAATTAAAATTAGTATAACTGGAATCATATTTGGCTTAACCACACTAGGGTTGCAGAAATTCGAATTCGGAAACCTTACCTCAGTTGGCGTCCGGCTCCATGGCTAAATGGTTAGCGTGCTGGCCTTTGGTCAAATGGGTCCCGTGTTCGATTCCCGGAAGGCTCGGGAATTTTAACCATAATTGGTTAGTTCCGCTGGCACAACGCGCAGGTCGCCTACGGGTGTCAACTCAAAAGACCTGCATCTGGTGAGCCGAACTTGTCCTCGGACACGCCCGGCACTAAAAGCCATACGCCATTTCTTTTCTTTTTTTTACCACAATTGGCTTCTTCAGTATATCACAAAAGTCATCTCCAGGTTCTTATCTGTAATGGATCGTCAGTTCCCAGACAGCACGTTGTGAAACATGGAGAAACTTCTCTCTACATCAACGGATGTTAAGCAAGTAAGATTTTCTTCAAAAACTATCTGTCTGTCTGTATCGGTCCCTCAACCCTGAGGATCGTGATCTCGGAAGTTACTTCTTTGTACCCGTTTCCATCCTCCACGGTCTTCTGCTATACGGGTAGATTGTATGAACGATGTCTTCGTTGCATGTTTTATGTCATCTCTCCAGCGTATAGGTGTTCGCCCACGCTCCCTCTTTCCAGGCACATTTCCCAAGATAATTGCTTTTTAAGGCTTCCTTCTCCACGACGCATAATATGACCAAAGAATTGGGGAATCCTCTGTTGACATTTTGCCGATAACCTGGTACTGATGTTCAGCTCCTTGAGGATGGATTCGTTGGTTCGAAATCCATTCTAAGCAGGGGCGGCCGTACCTTATGTGCTGTAGTGCTGCAGCACACTGCCTGTTGGAAAAATAAATTAGTTTAAAAATATTATCTACAATCAAATTCAGTGCATTGAAAAAGACGTCAGCCAAAGAATAGGAAATTATTCAACTCCCCTCACAACCAGGTAACTACTGGTGCGCTCCACGCCGGGTGCTGTGAGATCACAGCTCAGCGAGCTTTTAACTAGAAACCAAGAACTCTGCCTTTTGCGCATGCGTGCCCAACTTTTCCGATACAAAGAGAATGTGTTCCGATAGGCTGTGGAAACATCAGCCAAGACATCACTTCACAGCGATTCTTCGTTCGACCACAGAGAGGCAGCACTAGCACTAGTCACACTTGCATTGCGATCGACATGAGAAGGTGGCAGATGGCACCCGCTTCACTCGGCGGTAGTATTTAAGAGGGGATCGCTCAAAGCAAACGGGAAAATACTGTAAAGCTGTTCCCGCTAGGTCTTTTAATACCAAAGAGGATAGAATAGTACCAACTTGCCTATTCGATGGCCACATTTTTATTTTGTCAAAATAAGGACATGATATTGTGATTGTCTTTAATTAAAAATGTCTAGTTTATAAATGTCACTATAAAAACATAACATGTCATTTTGCATTACACCGTTGCTGGTTTTATTTCAATGATGTTGGTGGCATTGGGAAGTTCTGTTTTTGCGCGCTCACACCAAGTGTTTGAGTTCGCGAATATTTTACCATTGCAGGTGTTATTGTGTGTTTAATTATGTAGTTTTGTATGAGGAATGTGCATATGTGTTGGGGTTGTTTGCGTGTTTGTTCAGGGTGGAAAACTCAGTGGGGAGCTTCTTGAAAACCACATACCGGTATGTTTCTAAATATTTTTATTTTTTGGAGAGAGGATGGGTTACAGCACACAACTGTAATTGTGAAGAGTGCCTCTGGAAGGCTTGGCATTGTAATTTAGAGAGCAAGTGCTTTTGATTTAGGGGATTTCTGTCCTTGATTTAATGGTTCCTTATTTTAATTAAAGTTTTGTAAACTGGAACCGGTATCACTGGAATTGTAAAACTACAGGCTTGAAGCCCAGAATCTGTAAAATTCACTGATCTTGGATTTTCCTAATCTGGTTTCAAGGTTTTCATTGTACCTGCTGTTTCATTGTTATGTTTATTCAGTGAAAAATTGTCAAGTTTGAAGTTCTAAAAGAAATATAATCTTCAACCGCTCCACGGGTATCCCCGTAACAATTTAATCGTTCTTTTCTTTATTAAGCACACCATTGTCAGCTGCTGCCATTGAAATTAATCGCTACTTGGATGACGATTTGCTGCACGTAAGTCGGGATCCACTACTATGGTGGAAGGAGAGCTGTTACATCTATCCAACTTTATCAAATTTGGTCCGGCTGAACATCAGCATTCTTGCTACCTCTGTGCCTTGCGAAAGATTGGACTCGAAAAGACAAGTAATAAACGATCGCCGAATACGCTTAAGCTCGAAAATCCTGGGCAGGATTTTGTTTTTAAACATGAATTCCTACTTACTGCGTAGAGTATAGACTAATCTTCTCTTAAAGTTTCGTAGCTCATGTTGGTTTTTAATTTGCATAGTTTGCAGGGGCGGTTTCTCCATAAGGTTGCAGGTTTGCGCTACCCCCATTAAATTTTTACGTTTATTTTAGGTGAAGTTTTATCATTCGGATTACTTAACTACTGTATTTTCATTCAAGAAGACAAACCTTTCAAGAGCTTGAAAGAGCAAATATTGACTACAGGGTACTTTACAAGCCGGTACTCTTAGATGTTCACTGCAGGAGCCGAAAAGTTTGCAGCGGAAAGTCAACCTGTGGTAGGATGAAACCTGGGCTGCTTGAGGGGTGCGCGGGGCTGCTAGAAGTGTGCTTTTAGGCTGCTAGAGGGGTGCGCGGGGAGAGGAAAAAATAGGCGTGGCTTCTTATATATTGCTTAAATGGAGGTTTATCAACCTGGCTCCTCCTACCGCGGCCGACTGGATCCCTCGCTGCGCTAAGGAACTAGCTAGAGCGAAGCATCAAATCGGCCGTGCTCCTGCGTAACCAAATACTAGCAAAGTCGATAGAGACCGTTGCTGCTCAGTGTGAGATTCTGTTATAGAACAGGAGTGTCATCTAGCGACACCGAATGGAAGTTCATCTGCTGGCTCACGGCCGGTTAGATCCCTCGCTGCGCTCCGTTAGGAGCTAGCTAGAGCTATTCGTCCTGGCTAGAGCGACGCATCAAGTCGGCCGTGGCTAAATAAACTAATGGCTCTAAATTTGAAAATAAACACCGCCATTTCTTTCAGTATAGTTGTGAGCTTTGTTATGTGCGTACAAGCTAAGTAGTTTATTGATTTCATTGTGTAAACATTCGTGTCAGCATGTGTGTATTTATTATTGTGCGTTTTTATCAGTTAGTGGTATTTTGCCAGATCATGAATTCGGTGCAGTCTTTAATGTCTAAGCCGTTTCCTCAACGGACTGCAGAGGAAAAATCCCAGGTGAAACGCAACGTTTAATTTCGAAACCAGATACATTACAAGAGGATGTTTTATCAATACCATAATTAGGCTACCTCAAAGTGTTTCATTTCAGTATGGTAAAAGTGTTTTTAAATGAAAAAAATGTTAATGCGTTATAGTAATATTCCTGAAAATAGAAATGTAAAATGTTTATTTTATTTTTAATAATAAAAAGTATTGTTGATGTATCTAGATTTGAAAATTAGCCTGTAATCATATTACAGTATATTATTGGTAAAAATTGTGCACCACTGAACTTTTAAACCACCAGCCGCCACTGATAGTTTGTATAAATGAAATAATCAATAATTAATAAATATAAATTACTCTGGTATTCTTTCCTTGTCTTTCACTATGCAGTATATATGTAATGATGTGCATGATGTTAAAAGGTCACGTAACTGGTTGCTATTTTGACCACATAGTAGTAGTTCTAGGAATGTAAATGGGTCACTGCAAACATAATAGTATGTGGCGACCAGGTGAAAGGGATAGTGGGAGTGGAGAAAGCGGGATGGAGATAGAGTACCGCTATTTACGTACTGGTTAGGGGCTGCAAGAGGCAACAGGGGGGTAAACGACTGTTCCTGCCAAAAGCTGACATGTACTTTGTATTAGGTTATATTTGAGGTGCACAAAACCATACTCAGTCTGAAAGACAGTAAAGCACCAGGGCCAGACAGCATATATAGCGAGCATCTAAAGACAGCAGCGGACAATCTGTAGCCAACCATTACGAACCTCATGAATATGTGTTTACAGAGGACATTCCGAAGGCGTTGAAAACTTCAATAATAAAGGTGCTCTATAAAGGGAAAGGAGACCCACAGGATCCCAACTCCTATAGGGGGTCGCATTGGAGAACAACTTATTGAACCTACTTACAAAACTCGCAATGGATAGACTAAGCAAAGAAATAGACACAAAAATCACGGAAGAGCAGTTTGGATTCAGAAGAGGTAGATGCGCGACACAGGTTATAAATAATCTAATAGACGACAATGGATAACTCCTTAGACTGACAAATGGAAAGTTCCATGCTGTGTTCGTCGACTTCACAAAGGCATTCGACAGATTGAACAAGGATGTCATCTCTGGAAACTTGATATTTTAGTCGAGGAAAATACTCTCTAATCTGGTCCATAACATGTTGAAGAGCAACACAGTCATAATCTCAGACAACGTAGCAACGTCTAAAGGGATTACTCAGACGAATGGCGTGATACAGGGGGATCCCCTCAGTCCTCTGTTATTCAATGTCGCCACATATGATGTCGTAAAAGCAGTAAGAGAAGAGACGGAGAAAGTAAGAATATATCTATATGCTGACGATATGGTTATAGGATCAGAAGACATCGCAGAAGTACAGAAAGTGTTAAATGCTCTAGAGGTCTGGACGAAGCTAACCAATCAGAGGTCAATGCCAAAAAGACTGAACACATGATCTTCAGAAAAGAGGGGCTGGTTTTCTCACGGGACGTATTGATTAACAAGCAAGACGCACTACTAATTGTAAACAACTACAAATACCTTGGCTTAACCCTACAGACGACTGCACTTACATACAGATTACATATAAGACGAAGAGCAACAGCGGCAATAAAAACGATATACGACATCAAAGTTTTCTGCTTGCTTGCTTGCTTTGCTTTGCTTTGCTTTGCTTTGCTTTGCTTTGCTTTGCTTGCTTGCTTGCTTGCTTGTCGGTGCTACAGTCCATATTGGTCCTTGGCCTCCTCAATCGCCTGCCTCCATTCGTCCCGGTCCTCGGCTTTCCTTCTCCAGCATTAAACTCCCATCTTTCTAAGGTCGTCATAATTCCTTCAACTTGGCCAGGTCTCTTAAATTCCTTATATTCCACGTTACTACTATGATATAATTTTTCCTTCTCTTAAACCGTTTTTCTCGCCTGGTCGTCACCAAGTCATCCGCTTTTCGTGTAGTATGTCTTAAGGTATCCGTTTTTACGAGGTAGGGGAGTTAACCCTACGTCTAACCCCCAACCTGGAGGACCAGGGTATCACTCTTAGTCTAGAACATCACCTTAGACCTGTCCAGCTTGGGTGGCCCTACCAGGAGCATGTGCTCCTGCCGGTATAGCTCTAAGGATCATTTGGACACGCAAGCCTCCATACACCCGGCAAAATGTATTTTGCCTTCATCAAGGTGGTGATACATTCGGGAGGATCTCTAAAGACTGCCATGGGTCTATTTGACGCCAAAATAATTCCCATCTTAACTTACGGATTAGAGATCATTTGGGATAAGTTAACAACGAACGATCTTAGAATACTAGAAAAGGTCAAGACACGCTTCCTAAAGACAACCCTTGGCGTTTCTAGATGTACAAGATCAAGATTAGTGTATGAATTTGCCGGAGAAACTTTCCTAATTGAGACACTGAGACTTAAACTATATTTACTCTTTACGGACAGTTGGAAGAGACTGCTGCAGGGAAGGAAAGAGAAGAAATTCAAGATCTGGACAGAATTTTACTCTACAGAGGCCATGATGGACAAGTCTTGGGCGGACACAAATCAGGAGCTGCGACTCTTCGTGACCTCAGTGGCAGTACATGGATACCATCACAGGGCTTGCAAGTTAAAACCCTTCCACGACCCAGGCGACAAGTGTGAGTGTGAATTCTGTGATAATCTCTGCGAACATTACCGCTCTGTGAAGTGACAAAAAGCTACCGAAATCTATAACAGAGTTCTATATGGACACAGAGTGAACCTCTCGATCACGCAGTGATTCTCTCAATCAATACACAATTTGTATGTTCTATTACTATTATTATTATTTTGTTGAATTTTAAGTTTTAGGCAAACATTCAACTTTATGTAACTGTAAAATACTTGCTGATTCATTGTTCTGAAATAAGAGGTACACATTAATATTACAGTGGTTTAGCCCTTGAATGTTATTATACGTGTAGATATTTATGCTAGTTTATGTATTTATTATCTTTCTTTTCTTCATTTCTTTCTCTTTCCACCAGATCCAGAAATCTAGGTATTTGTAGCATGCGACACTAAAACCAAACCCCATGGCACTACAGCCCTTGAAGGGCCATGGCCTACCAAGCGACCGCTGCTCAGCCCGAAGGCCTGCAGATTACGAGGTGTCGTGGGGTCAGCACGACGAATCCTCTCGGCCGTTATTCTTGGTTTTCTAGACCGGGGCCGCTATCTCACCGTCAGATAGCTCCTCAATTCTAATCACGTAGGCTGAGTGGACCTCGAACCAGCCCTCAGGTCCAGGTAAAAATCCCTGACCTGGCCGGGAATCGAACCCGGGGCCTCCGGGTGAGAGGCAGGCACGCTACCCCTACACCACGGGGCCGGCAGCATGCGACACTCTTTACTGTAATTAGTATTGTATGTGTTGTAACTTGTTTAAAATAACTGAGTGAGTAGCAAAATGTTCAATCCTGTGGTATTTGAAGGTGCTCAGATATCTCAGCCTCGTGTCGCAAATTTTGTTGACTTTAAGTACTGTGTCATGACTAGGACTAGGATTTTTATGACCTAAAATTTACCAAAATACACACAATAACATAAAAAAGTATGACCTAACAGTATTATATTTGAGGTGAAATTCCAGTTGTAAAATCAATAAGTCAGTTTATGAAAACGAACCATTTATTTATGAATAAAATGCACAAGAGAAGTTAAACTATGCAATTTGATATTGTAGTGTGCTTCTTATTATTTTTATTAAAATTGACAGTACATAGTTAACGCATGCTGCGATTATTTTCACATGCTTCTGTATCTTCAGTTTATGAGCCCTGAATTGCAATATACAATAAATACCTTGTGCAAATTTTCAAAATGAAAAAGATTTCCTATTTTCAGCCAACAAAGCCTTTTACTTTGGAAAACTTCGTTCTACTTCAGCTGACACAAGAGGAGCATATTTGAGATGGATAATATCATTTGAAGCTAATTCTAAATAGTTAAGAGAAAACTTTTCACCCAACAAAATCATTGAAATGGAACCCAATGTGTGATAACCTTCGTTTCTTCTAACACCTTTTCCATTTTCTTTGATACTTCTTGCCCCACTTTACCACAAACAACATTAAATTTATTCACAGTTATTTTCACTACTTCTATCTGCTTCACTAGTGGCACTTCCGATTGCTCCAAAGCAGTTACAGTATAGTAGCAGGAAGAAAACCAAACTTTGATTTGATGTACGGAAGTTGACCTGAAATGTCAGAATTAGACATTAATTCCTGGGCAAGTCCAATTGAAGCGGCTTCACTGCTATCAAATGAATCAATGAAACTTTTCACAATGTTGAAGTTCTGGCAGTAATAGTTGCAGGATTCAATCCAGGATCCCCATCTTGTCAAAATGAGAAAAGGCGGCAAGGGAATGTCTGGAGCTAGCAACTTAAATGTGCAACATGAGCAGTGGCTTTCAAGAAGATCTTCTTGACACACCCAATCGATTTATCAACCTCACTGAATTGACTACGAATATCTTCTGCAACTCTGTGTAAGGCGTGAGCTAAACAAGTCACATGCACCATTTTACTGTATAATGCTTTTTCACCATATAAGGCGCAGCATTCGTTACGAAGAGCAGTATATTGTCATGCTGAACACCTTCGGTCCATATGGCACGCATAGATCTGTCAAACAGTTTACTAATGGTAGAAAAATTGACTTTTTCTAAATATTCACAGTTTATTAGAAATGTTTCACCTGGACCATCTTCTCCCAAAGTCTCCAAATGACATTTGCAATATACACTGAAGAAAATGGAAATTGCAACACCCAGAAGGAGTGGTCTACATTGCTGCAATTGAACATGCAGGACGAGTGTTCGGTTGTGATTCGATGATTACACTTTCAGGTCCCTCTGACCGCAAGTTTGGACAACAATCAGTACAGGATGTGCCCACCACGAGCTGCAATACATTGATGAATACATCGAGGCATGGGGTCAATAAGGTCCTGGATCGTTTCCTGAGGAATTGTGGCCCATGCTTGCTGCAATGCACGGGTCAGTTGTTCCAGAGTTGTGGGTGGCTGAGGACGGTTAGCCAGTTGTCGACCCATCATGTCCCACACATGCTCAATAGGACTGAGGTCCGGGGATCTGGCGGGCCATTCGAAGGTTGTGATGTCGTGGAGAGCTTCTCTGGACATGCGTGCAGTGTGAACCCGGGCATTGTCCAGCTGAAACATCCCATTAGCAATGTTCGCCATCATAGGGACAACCACTGGATTGAGTACCCTATCAACGTACTGTCGAGCAGTCATAGTGCCCTCAACAAGCACTAACTGTGATTTCACATTAAAGCTAATAGCTCCTCAGACCATAATGCTTGGTGTTGGCCCTGTGTGCCTTTCGACAATAAGATCTGGGCGGCCCCTCTCCCCGGTACGTCGGCGCACACGATTCCGACGATCACTGCAGGCAAGACAGAAGCGCGATTCATCACTAAAGACGAAGCTATGCCATTCGTCGACCCACGTCGATTTTTCTCGACACCAGGCCAGCCTTACACGTCGCTGTTGTGGGGTCAATGGAACACCTTCTGCAGGGACACGGGCTCGTAAGCCAGCTGCACGCAGGCGATTACCAACTGTTTGTTGTGTAACGTGGGGTGCCACAGCTGCTAGAATTTGCGCTGCTGTTGCATGGGGTTCCATCCGGGCCATCCGAATGATGCGGCGATCCTCTCTCACAGTTGTCTGTCGCGCTGGGCCTCTGCCAGGTCTACGAGTGTGGGTACCTTCATTTGACCACTGCTTCCATACACGTTGTACCGTAGATGCCTGTTGACCAACACGTGCAGCGACAGTCCTTAGCGATAATCCAGTCTCACACAGCCCAATTATCCGAGCCCTCTCAATCGGCGACAGTTGTTGATAGCGTGCTCTTCTCTGTCGTAGAGGCATGTTTGACGGGGAACACTTCACTGCACAGACTGCAAGTCAACTACGCTACACCAGAGTCCGTATACTGGAGTGAATTCCTCCACGACCAATCACGTGGGGAGATATGTAGCAACAATCCAATGGGTCTGAAACTTTGATCGTTTACATACCTACATGGCATCGTTCCATATCTTGAAAATCAACACAAACGACCAATGCCTTCATGGTGTTGCAATTTCCATTTTCTTAAGTGTATCTTCCCACAGAGTCTGTAGTTTCTTCAATTGATATCCGTATTTTATTTTGCAACTCCTTGTCTGATTTCTTGCGTAGTCTTTTCGCAGCTTCGACTGATGTAGTCCTTTCTTAAAGTGGAAGGATCGGGAAGAGATTTGCCGGTGTATTTTTCTAGGAATTCACGAAATTTTGGATGATTCTGCTTATTTAAGGGAATGTCGGCACAAAGAAAGGCTGTACAAAGTTCTTCACAAAATGGTGAACAAAACTAGAGAGATTCTCCTAGGAGCATTTGCTGTAGTGTCTTTCCATTTTCGATTCGTTGTACTCCACGTTTGTGTTTTTCTGTTGGCACATGCTTTTGAACGTTAAATTATTTCTCCGCAGTTGCTCTTACATCGCACAGTTTACAGTACAGTATTTTACCATCACTCGCGAACACTTTCTCACTATACTGAGACACGAACTGTCGTAATTTTACTCGAATACTTTGCTTCACTTCAGGCGTTTTTTCCGAACTATACTACACAGAACACACTTCCGACTTCAACAAGAATCAGTAACCTCTGAGACACACCAGATTACGAAGGACAGGCTTAAGTGGCTACCTGCTCACTGTTGCGCAAGGGTGAAGTCCATATTGTGAATTCCACAGAAATAGGAGAGGAAGGTAGGTTCTGACCATTTTCCAGGAAACAAAATGCGATGTGCAATTCTGAGAAATACAACAACTCAATTGAACACGGAAGAAAGAAAATTAGTGGGAAAAGGTCTTTGCTACCTGAAAGAGTGAAAGTATGACGAATATGACCATTTGCCATCTAAAATATGCTCTATCACATAGAAATGACCATTTATGCATAAATATGACTTAACAAAGTACTATCATTCGATTACGTTTTTCATAACAAGCATATATATTCAAGGAACTTAACAGTCTTACCAAAAAATATATACTCCATCATGAAAATCCTAGCCCTAGTCATGACGTTAATATTTTCTGGGATCATGGAACTAACTTCGCTTATTTTTTAAATGGTACCCCACTATTTTGTACACATAGCCTTAAATCTACAAACATTACGAACCAGCACCATGATTATTTTGAAAATCAAATAAATACTTCTCGAAAAAATATTATGCATTCAAACATGCCTCATTTGCCAGCTGAGGAATAATCTGTTCGATTCGCGCTACATATGAAGCATGGGCTATAACTATTGACATACAGAGTTGCTAGACAGGTATTATCTCTACAGTGCTCATAAATGCACTATGATAAAATGTATGATTTACCACATTTAATATCGCCGTAGGCACCGGTAACTGGTAAATGAAGAACGGATATAGACCTTGAGCTACAGTGGATAACATAGCCCTGTGAGCATGATCCAAGTACACAACTTAGACAATATTTTGTCACAGATATTTCCGTGGCAACATATCTTATATATCGGCGACAGAAAAATATCGGTGACAAAATAACAGGCTGTGATTTATCGACCATCTATACCCACGTTATCCCCTCTCCATCGTAAGAGGCGACTATGAGGGGCCCCAGGGCTCTACAGTTGAAGAGCGTGGGTTGGCGACCACGGGCCATTAGCTGAGTCATGGCATTGCTTCCCCTTACTTGTGCCAGGCTCCTCACTTTCACCTACCCTGTCTTTTTCGACCCCGACGGTATTAGAGTATTCGAAGCCTAGGGAGTCTTTCATTGTCACATCCTTCGTGACCCTTGCCCTTCTTTGTCCGGTACTTCATTTTTCGAAGTGTTGGATCCCTTCCTTTTTTATGCTCTCTGACCCCTGTGTGGGTGGGGGACGCAGATTAAAATACACCCACGGTATCCCCTGTCTGTCATAAGATGCGACTATAAGGGACGACAAAGGGATGATTGAATTAGAACCATGAGACTACTTGTGATTAGTACCATCACGCGAGGAACACCATGGGTCGCCTTTACTTGCGAGTAGTACCACTATGTTAGGTACACAATAGGTTTGTGATTAGTAGCAACAGTTCACTATGAGTTTACAGTACCCGTGATAGTACCACTATATGCGGAACACCACGGGCTTGCGTTGCCTGTCATTAGTACCACTATGTGAGGAACACCATGGGTTTGCGTTGCCTGTCATTAGTACCACTATGTGAGGAACACCACGGGCTTGCGTTGCCTGTCATTAGTACCACTATGTGAGGAACACCATGGGTTTGCGTTGCCTATGAGTGGCGCCATTATGTGAGAAACATCATAGGTTTGCATTATCTGCGCTTAGTACATTACCTGTGAGTAGTACCACAATGTGTAGAACACCGTGAGTCTACGTTACTTTTGATCAGTACCGCAACATGAGAAATACCACGGTTCTATTTTACTAGCGATAAGTAGCATTGTGAGTGGCCGTTGACCTGGATTTTGGACCCATTTAGACAACAAGAAGCATTGATTCAGGACTGTGCTTTGGAAGCAGCGCCTTGGTCAGTATATACAATTGTTTAAAGATAGTTTCTGGGAAGGTGGGACATTGCGAGTCGGATCCACTGATTATTATTCATCGTCGTCTTTTTGAATTCTAGTCAGTGGATTGATTTTGGAATTATTTTTAAGTTTCAGTATTGTGAGTTGGATCCGCTGATTATTTCATATTCATATTCATCATAAAGTTTAGAATTCTGGTCAGTGGATGAATTTTGGAATTTTAAATTGTCATTACATTTCGTACACTTAAGGGCCGATGACCTACATGTTAGGCTCTTTAAACAACAAACCGCGATAGCTGCAGTCGCTTAAGTGCGGCCAGTATCCAGTAGTAGGTTCGAACCCCACTGTCGGCAGCCCTGAAGATGGTTTTCCGTGGTTTCCCCATTTTCACACAAGGCAAATGCTGGGGCTGTACCTTAATGAAGGCCACGGCCGCTTCCTTCCCAGTCCTAGCCCTTTCCTGTCCCATCGTCGCCTTAAGACATATCCGTGTCGGCGCGACGTAAAGCCAATAGAAAAAAAAACATCATCATAACCATCACCATCAAGGAATCAGCTGCTGATGGAAAGTGGGAGGGCATGATAGCCGAGTGGCATTGGCACTGCCTTCTCGCCATCAGGGTGGCCGCAGTTCGAATTGTAATGGTGTATTTTACTAGCCTGCATTTGGGTGGCTAAAGAGGACCATCCCAAAATGCAACGATGCATTGTATTTTTCTTATCATCCACACGCAATATGGATGTCAGTTGGAGAACATTCGTCTAATTGAAGAATAAATCACTGACCTATTCACAGAACAGCAAACGACATCATTTTTGTTATAGTATTGAAACACGCCCAACGAGAGTCGGTGAAGAACAGTTGGCATTCTCACTCAATCTTGGAGGTTGCTATCTCACCCTACGATAATTATTAAGACAGTTTATCTATTACTTGACCTTAAAGGCCTTCAAACCGACAATTAATATAACACCTTTATACTTGAACGTGGTAAATAGAACAGAGAAGAAGCCGGATGTAGTCATGCTGAGAACTCACATAGGCCACAAACACAATGGCGTGGTAAAATAGTGATAAATTATTATTATTATTATTATTATTATTATTATTATTATTATTATTATTATTATTATTATTATTATTATTATTATTATTATTATTATTATTGTTGTAACCAAGGTTGAGATTTACAAAACACAACTTTATTATTCGCTTCAAATGCAAAATACATTATTTACACAAATAAAAATGAAATTTAACTTGAAGCAAATGAATTATGAATCTTGAGAAAGAGTCTATCTTTTGTACCTATATACAAGTTTACAGTATTTACATCCACTTCTATCTCGAAAAGATAGTCCTTGATATGAAAAGTCGATAGTCGAAAACTATCAGAAGTACTGACATAAATGTTTTGGAAAGTCCTTCCTTGCTGAGTTCATAAAAGCAAGTTCAATGTTGGAAGAATTCTTACTTGGCGAAACCAAGGGAGCTTGCATTAATTAGGGAAATATAACGGTATGTAATAGTATGACTGGATATGGGCAGCGGAAGAGGAGCGGTGACCAGAGGTGAGACCTCGTACTGCCAGAAATTCAGTCCACCTGGTCGAAGCACATTTTCAAAAGGAGTAGCCTCCGTGCTCGACGTAGGGTGTATTCTGGAGCTGGACACCGGGGCAAGTGGGCATCAGGACAGGCTGGGAGTTCCTCTTTATAGTACACATACGATGGTTCAGGCACGCGCACTGAGGGCTGCGCGTCGAGGCTAGAAGAATGACATTTGGCGCGCGTGTAGCTGGCTGGCGGAGCGAGAAGGGAGCGCCGGACATACAACACCCTCCCCTCCTAAATACGCCGGTACGGCGTGAAACGGCGGCGGCGCTGGCGGCGGCTGCGATGCTGGGCCGGAGCTGCTGATGTCTCTGTTGGATTGTCCGGAGCTGGGACCGGGCGGAGTGGCGCTGTCTCGTCCTGAAAGGAACCCATTGTTATTAAATGGTCTAAAGCTCGTTCAGCAATAGATTTATCTGGCTGAGCAATAGAATCAATAGCTGGACATGGGCGGTAGCGCAGACGTATCTGGTCTTGATGGCGGCAGATACGTTTCTCCGTAGTCTGTATTTCGTAGAGACGATGACCCAAAGATCTGCAGATGACTCCAGGTATCCAGAGTGGGTTTGACCTGAATGTCCGGGTGTAGACCTTGTCGTTGACTGAGAACTTCGTTGGTGAGATCTGAGACTGGGCCGGAAGAGGCTGCAACAGAGAAAGCAAAGTTCTGTGAGGTCGTCCATGGAGCTTCTGTGCAGGAGTGATATTATCAGCACCGGGCAGAGTTCTGTAGTTGCTTAAGAGTTGGAGCAATGCTTGGTCTTTAGTTAAGCCTGAAGAGACAGCTTTTTTCATACTTCTCTTAAATGTTTGTACAAAGCGTTCAGCTTCACCATTAGATTGAGGGTGAAAAGGCGGTGCTAGGATATGACGAATGCCATTATATGTACAAAATTTCTTAAAAGCAGTAGCTGTAAATTGAGGTCCGTTGTCCGAAATGAGTACTGGAGGTAAGCCTTCTGTAGTAAATATCTTCTGTAGAGCACGAATGGTAGCTTCGGTCGTAGTAGTCGAATGCATATCCACTACATATGGAAAGTGCGATAGTGAGTCGATGACTATTAACCACATGGAATTGAGGAAAGGACCTGCGAAATCGATGTGAACTCGTTCCCATGGAGTAGTAGCAGGAGGCCATGAAGCTAGATCAGAAGACGGGGCGTTCTGATTCAGTTGACATTGTTCACAATGACGGATGAGCTTTTCGATGGCGGCATCAATACCGGGCCAGTAGCAGTGTTGACGTGCTAGTTGCTTCGTTCGGGATATACCCCAATGGCTTTGGTGTAATAATTCGAGAACTTGTTTCTGTAGGCTAAGTGGGATAACCACTCGGAAGATGGTGCCTGCTTCTAGGAGTACGACTCCAGCACGAGTCGTGAGACGATGCTGCATACGATGATAAGGTGCAAGGTGGGCGGGAAGATTGCTCTGAAGAGGCCAACCGTTGCGGATGTAAGTACGCACAGTAGCAAGTGTACTATCCTTATCCGTAGCTTGAGCTATGCAGGTAGCATCAATAGGAAAACTGGAGACAGTATCTTCAAGTTCTATGTCCAACTGAAGACATTCAGATTCTTGAAAATCGAAGGCAGTATCAGGACCAACTGGTAAGCGTGAGAGGGCATCAGCATTACAATGCTGGGATGTGGCTCGATAGACAATCTGATAGGAATAATCAGAAAGGAACATGGACCATCTTTGAAGCTTTCTGAGGGAATTCTCAGGGATCTTATTACCAGGATGGAATAAGTGTACGAGAGGCTTATGATCAGTAATGATCAGGAAATGGTTGCCATAGAGATATTCATTGAAACGGCGAATACCAAAGATGATGGCTAAAGCTTCTTTCTCTATCTGTGAGTATCGACGTTGATGGTCATTAAGTGTTTTCGAAGCGAAAGCGATGGGGCGTTCCCGTCCATGACGATCCTTCTGGGAGAGAACGGCACCGACACCGTAGTCTGAAGCGTCAGTAGCTAGCGTGAGGAGCTTGTCGGGCTGAAAATGAGTGAGTTGTATAGCTTGAATTAAGGCGTTGTTGATGGTTTTCCATGCCTGTTGGCATTGCGGAGTCCATTGAAATTTAACACCTTTTTTACGTAGAGCGTTTAATGGAGCTGCCACTGTAGCGAAGCGGGGAATGAACTTATTATAGTAGTTCGCTTTGCCTATGAAGGACTGGAGCTGCTTGAGGTTCTGAGGTGCTGGCATGTTGACGATAGCTGAGACATTCTGTGCACTAGGGCGAATTCCAGTCTTATCAAGGATATGTCCTAGGTAGTGAACTTGAGGCTGAAAGAATGTACATTTAGCGAGATTAGCTCGTAGGCCATTGTCTTTCAATTTCTGGAGAAGGAGGCGTAGATTGTTTAGATGTTCCTGATGATCTTTTCCCGTAACAATAATATCATCCAGGTAGTTAGCACAACCGGGAATGGAGGCAGTGAGTTGAGCTAAATAGCGCTGAAAAATAGCCGCTGAGGATGAAACACCGAATGGGAGCCGCTGGAGCTGGAGCAGTCCGAGAGGAGTGTTGAGTGTTAGAAATTTCTTAGAGTCTTCGTCTAAAAGTAGCTGGAGATATGCTTCTTTAAGATCAACTCGAGAGAAGAATTGTCCACCAGCGAGATGACGGAATAAGTCTTCTGGACGTGGAATAGGAAAGATATCTGTGTCGAGTTGTGCGTTGACTGTAGATCTAAAATCGCCACAAAGTCGAACATTACCATCAGGTTTCTTGATTACCACTAGTGGAGTAGCCCATTGACTAGAAGTAACTGGTACCACAATGCCAGTTTGTATCCATCTTTCTAATTCTTTCGTGACCGGGTCTTGAAGTGCTAGGGGTACTGGACGTGCTTTGAGGAAGCGAGGCTTAGCTCCGGATTTCAGCTGTATGTGAGCTGTATAGTCTTTTGCTGTTCCGAGCTGAGTGTCGAAGACTTCAGGAAACTGCTTTAGGAGATCGGTAACGTCAGAAGTAGGATGCAATGTAGATACAACGTTAATGTTGTCATGTATCTGGAAACCAAATAAGTTAAATAGATCCATGCCCATAATGTTGGATGCAGTGTAGTTGTTAACTACGAGAAGAGGAATGGCCTTCTGAATTCCTTTATAACTAGCCTGAAGCTGGATTTGACCTTTAATGTCAATTTTCTTTCTGTTAAACGTCACAAGCTGGATGTCAGCTGGAGAGCATGAAGGGGAACCTAAGTCATGGTAGGTAGCTAGATTAATAATAGAGACAGGTGATCCAGTGTCTAATTGAAATTCGACAGATCGAGTAGAGAATGAGAGAGGAACGATGATCTTGTGAGAATTCCTTGTGGGCAGAATAAGATTGATCTGATCAACTTCCATGTCTTGGCGGGGCTGTATATGCTTCGGGCGTGCTGCAGGAGTCTTAGCAGGGCGGAGCGAACTCCGACATACAGTCTTAATGTGTCCAAGTTTATTACATCGTTCACAAGTGGCTTTGAAAAAACGACAGTCACGACGTTCATGATGCTTGAAACAGCCTCGGCAGGAAGGCAGGAGTTTCGAGGTGCTTTTAGAATTGGGCTTCCTTGTAGCATTACGAGAGGGAACCTGGCGAGAATGCTTGGTAGAGAGCGCCTTATCTGGACGGTTCACTGTAGCAGAGGACTTGCGGGCCTGAGTCGAGACTTGAGCAACGTCGTGTGGAGAAGCTATGGCTGCGGCAGTCTTGGTAGTAAGCTCATAAACCGTAGCAATACGCTGGACGTCTTCTAAAGAAGGGTTACTCTGCTTGACAGCGTCAAAACGTATCTTGTCCTCAGGAGTATGTAAAATTACCATGTCCCGAATGAGAGAATCAGTGTAGGGTGAACCACAACCGTCCTTGGAGCATATGAACTGGCAGGGTTTAGCTAGACCACGCAATTCAGTTATCCATTCAGTATGTGTCTGATGGGGTTGCTTTCTGCTCTGAAAAAATTTATAGCGAGCAGCCACTATGTGAGGAGCTTTGGCATAATGTTCAGTGAGACGGGCCAGGAGCTGTGCGAATGGTACCTCAGAAAGGTTTTCTTCTGGACCTAATTTACGTAGTAATTCACACGTAGCATTGCCAACTGAACTAAGAAATAGTGCTCGGCGGCGTTGATCATCTGTGACAGATTGGCAGATGAAATGCTGTTGTAAGTGTGCTAAATAAACTGACCATTCTTCCTTAGCCGGATCAAAAGCAGAGAACGGAGGAATAGCTGATGGCTGTGTAGAGACAGAAATAGCTTGAATAGCCTGAATTAATGCTGCCTGTTGTTGTTGCATAAACTGTTGTTGTTGCTGCTGTAAGGCTTGGAATACCGTAGCGAGTTGCTCAGCTGTAGCCATTGCGAGATGCGTGCAATAAAGAGCAAGGAGAGCTGTGTGTCAGAACTGGTTGTAGGCGCGACCTTGACCGGTATATGCTGGGAGTGAGAGAGAGAGCAAGCAAACACGCTGGAGCGTGCCACACAGGTGGAGCGCACGTCAGAGAGCTGTGGAATGTCTGTTGAGTGGGCGACACACTGAGCACTGATTGACTTCGTCGCCAATGTCTAAGTGTATGAGGGCACTGAGTTTGCTGTACCTCGTTGTGAAGGAGTGGATGAATAGCAAGTTATTATCTTGTCGCCACAGAGTTGGTGACTGGGGCCGATGAAGTGGAGTGTTTGTTGCGTTCCCTTTTTTTTTTTTTTACCTCGTCGCCATAGAGTTGTGTTGTAACCAAGGTTGAGATTTACAAAACACAACTTTATTATTCGCTTCAAATGCAAAATACACTATTTACACAAATAAAAATGAAATTTAACTTGAAGCAAATGAATTATGAATCTTGAGAAAGAGTCTATCTTTTGTACCTATATACAAGTTTACAGTATTTACATCCACTTCTATCTCGAAAAGATAGTCCTTGATATGAAAAGTCGATAGTCGAAAACTATCAGAAGTCCTTCCTTGCTGAGTTCATAAAAGCAAGTTCAATGTTGGAAGAATTCTTACTTGGCGAAACCAAGGGAGCTTGCATTAATTAGGGAAATATAACGGTATGTAATAGTATGACTGGATATGGGCAGCGGAAGAGGAGCGGTGACCAGAGGTGAGACCTCGTACTGCCAGAAATTCAGTCCACCTGGTCGAAGCACATTTTCAAGAGGAGTAGCCTCCGTGCTCGACGTAGGGTGTATTCTGGAGCTGGACACCGGGGCAAGTGGGCATCAGGACAGGCTGGGAGTTCCTCTTTATAGTACACATACGATGGTTCAGGCACGCGCACTGAGGGCTGCGCGTCGAGGCTAGAAGAATGACACTTGGCGCGCGTGTAGCTGGCTGGCGGAGCGAGAAGGGAGCGCCGGACATACAACACCCTCCCCTCCTAAATACGCCGGTACGGCGTGAAACGGCGGCGGCGCTGGCGGCGGCTGCGATGCTGGGCCGGAGCTGCTGATGTCTCTGTTGGATTGTCCGGAGCTGGGACCGGGCGGAGTGGCGCTGTCTCGTCCTGAAAGGAACCCATTGTTATTAAATGGTCTAAAGCTCGTTCAGCAATAGATTTATCTGGCTGAGCAATAGAATCAATAGCTGGACATGGGCGGTAGCGCAGACGTATCTGGTCTTGATGGCGGCAGATACGTTTCTCCGTAGTCTGTATTTCGTAGAGACGATGACCCAAAGATCTGCAGATGACTCCAGGTATCCAGAGTGGGTTTGACCTGAATGTCCGGGTGTAGACCTTGTCGTTGACTGAGAACTTCGTTGGTGAGATCTGAGACTGGGCCGGAAGAGGCTGCAACAGAGAAAGCAAAGTTCTGTGAGGTCGTCCATGGAGCTTCTGTGCAGGAGTGATATTATCAGCACCGGGCAGAGTTCTGTAGTTGCTTAAGAGTTGGAGCAATGCTTGGTCTTTAGTTAAGCCTGAAGAGACAGCTTTTTTCATACTTCTCTTAAATGTTTGTACAAAGCGTTCAGCTTCACCATTAGATTGAGGGTGAAAAGGCGGTGCTAGGATATGACGAATGCCATTATATGTACAAAATTTCTTAAAAGCAGTAGCTGTAAATTGAGGTCCGTTGTCCGAAATGAGTACTTGAGGTAAGCCTTCTGTAGTAAATATCTTCTGTAGAGCACGAATGGTAGCTTCGGTCGTAGTAGTCGAATGCATATCCACTACATATGGAAAGTGCGATAGTGAGTCGATGACTATTAACCACATGGAATTGAGGAAAGGACCTGCGAAATCGATGTGAACTCGTTCCCATGGAGTAGTAGCAGGAGGCCATGAAGCTAGATCAGAAGACGGGGCGTTCTGATTCAGTTGACATTGTTCACAATGACGGATGAGCTTTTCGATGGCGGCATCAATACCGGGCCAGTAGCAGTGTTGACGTGCTAGTTGCTTCGTTCGGGATATACCCCAATGGCTTTGGTGTAATAATTCGAGAACTTGTTTCTGTAGGCTAAGTGGGATAACCACTCGGAAGATGGTGCCTGCTTCTAGGAGTACGACTCCAGCACGAGTCGTGAGACGATGCTGCATACGATGATAAGGTGCAAGGTGGGCGGGAAGATTGCTCTGAAGAGGCCAACCGTTGCGGATGTAAGTACGCACAGTAGCAAGTGTACTATCCTTATCCGTAGCTTGAGCTATGCAGGTAGCATCAATAGGAAAACTGGAGACAGTATCTTCAAGTTCTATGTCCAACTGAAGACATTCAGATTCTTGAAAATCGAAGGCAGTATCAGGACCAACTGGTAAGCGTGAGAGGGCATCAGCATTACAATGCTGGGATGTGGCTCGATAGACAATCTGATAGGAATAATCAGAAAGGAACATGGACCATCTTTGAAGCTTTCTGAGGGAATTCTCAGGGATCTTATTACCAGGATGGAATAAGTGTACGAGAGGCTTATGATCAGTAATGATCAGGAAATGGTTGCCATAGAGATATTCATTGAAACGGCGAATATCAAAGATGATGGCTAAAGCTTCTTTCTCTATCTGTGAGTATCGACGTTGATGGTCATTAAGTGTTTTCGAAGCGAAAGCGATGGGGCGTTCCCGTCCATGACGATCCTTCTGGGAGAGAACGGCACCGACACCGTAGTCTGAAGCGTCAGTAGCTAGCGTGAGGAGCTTGTCGGGCTGAAAATGAGTGAGTTGTATAGCTTGAATTAAGGCGTTGTTGATGGTTTTCCATGCCTGTTGGCATTGCGGAGTCCATTGAAATTTAACACCTTTTTTACGTAGAGCGTTTAATGGAGCTGCCACTGTAGCGAAGCGGGGAATGAACTTATTATAGTAGTTCGCTTTGCCTATGAAGGACTGGAGCTGCTTGAGGTTCTGAGGTGCTGGCATGTTGACGATAGCTGAGACATTCTGTGCACTAGGGCGAATTCCAGTCTTATCAAGGATATGTCCTAGGTAGTGAACTTGAGGCTGAAAGAATGTACATTTAGCGAGATTAGCTCGTAGGCCATTGTCTTTCAATTTCTGGAGAAGGAGGCGTAGATTGTTTAGATGTTCCTGATGATCTTTTCCCGTAACAATAATATCATCCAGGTAGTTAGCACAACCGGGAATGGAGGCAGTGAGTTGAGCTAAATAGCGCTGAAAAATAGCCGCTGAGGATGAAACACCGAATGGGAGCCGCTGGAGCTGGAGCAGTCCGAGAGGAGTGTTGAGTGTTAGAAATTTCTTAGAGTCTTCGTCTAAAAGTAGCTGGAGATATGCTTCTTTAAGATCAACTCGAGAGAAGAATTGTCCACCAGCGAGATGACGGAATAAGTCTTCTGGACGTGGAATAGGAAAGATATCTGTGTCGAGTTGTGCGTTGACTGTAGATCTAAAATCGCCACAAAGTCGAACATTACCATCAGGTTTCTTGATTACCACTAGTGGAGTAGCCCATTGACTAGAAGTAACTGGTACCACAATGCCAGTTTGTATCCATCTTTCTAATTCTTTCGTGACCGGGTCTTGAAGTGCTAGGGGTACTGGACGTGCTTTGAGGAAGCGAGGCTTAGCTCCGGATTTCAGCTGTATGTGAGCTGTATAGTCTTTTGCTGTTCCGAGCTGAGTGTCGAAGACTTCAGGAAACTGCTTTAGGAGATCGGTAACGTCAGAAGTAGGATGCAATGTAGATACAACGTTAATGTTGTCATGTATCTGGAAACCAAATAAGTTAAATAGATCCATGCCCATAATGTTGGATGCAGTGTAGTTGTTAACTACGAGAAGAGGAATGGCCTTCTGAATTCCTTTATAACTAGCCTGAAGCTGGATTTGACCTTTAATGTCAATTTTCTTTCTGTTAAACGTCACAAGCTGGATGTCAGCTGGAGAGCATGAAGGGGAACCTAAGTCATGGTAGGTAGCTAGATTAATAATAGAGACAGGTGATCCAGTGTCTAATTGAAATTCGACAGATCGAGTAGAGAATGAGAGAGGAACGATGATCTTGTGAGAATTCCTTGTGGGCAGAATAAGATTGATCTGATCAACTTCCATGTCTTGGCGGGGCTGTATATGCTTCGGGCGTGCTGCAGGAGTCTTAGCAGGGCGGAGCGAACTCCGACATACAGTCTTAATGTGTCCAAGTTTATTACATCGTTCACAAGTGGCTTTGAAAAAACGACAGTCACGACGTTCATGATGCTTGAAACAGCCTCGGCAGGAAGGCAGGAGTTTCGAGGTGCTTTTAGAATTGGGCTTCCTTGTAGCATTACGAGAGGGAACCTGGCGAGAATGCTTGGTAGAGAGCGCCTTATCTGGACGGTTCACTGTAGCAGAGGACTTGCGGGCCTGAGTCGAGACTTGAGCAACGTCGTGTGGAGAAGCTATGGCTGCGGCAGTCTTGGTAGTAAGCTCATAAACCGTAGCAATACGCTGGACGTCTTCTAAAGAAGGGTTACTCTGCTTGACAGCGTCAAAACGTATCTTGTCCTCAGGAGTATGTAAAATTACCATGTCCCGAATGAGAGAATCAGTGTAGGGTGAACCACAACCGTCCTTGGAGCATATGAACTGGCAGGGTTTAGCTAGACCACGCAATTCAGTTATCCATTCAGTATGTGTCTGATGGGGTTGCTTTCTGCTCTGAAAAAATTTATAGCGAGCAGCCACTATGTGAGGAGCTTTGGCATAATGTTCAGTGAGACGGGCCAGGAGCTGTGCGAATGGTACCTCAGAAAGGTTTTCTTCTGGACCTAATTTACGTAGTAATTCACACGTAGCATTGCCAACTGAACTAAGAAATAGTGCTCGGCGGCGTTGATCATCTGTGACAGATTGGCAGATGAAATGCTGTTGTAAGTGTGCTAAATAAACTGACCATTCTTCCTTAGCCGGATCAAAAGCAGAGAACGGAGGAATAGCTGATGGCTGTGTAGAGACAGAAATAGCTTGAATAGCCTGAATTAATGCTGCCTGTTGTTGTTGCATAAACTGTTGTTGTTGCTGCTGTAAGGCTTGGAATACCGTAGCGAGTTGCTCAGCTGTAGCCATTGCGAGATGCGTGCAATAAAGAGCAAGGAGAGCTGTGTGTCAGAACTGGTTGTAGGCGCGACCTTGACCGGTATATGCTGGGAGTGAGAGAGAGAGCAAGCAAACACGCTGGAGCGTGCCACACAGGTGGAGCGCACGTCAGAGAGCTGTGGAATGTCTGTTGAGTGGGCGACACACTGAGCACTGATTGACTTCGTCGCCAATGTCTAAGTGTATGAGGGCACTGAGTTTGCTGTACCTCGTTGTGAAGGAGTGGATGAATAGCAAGTTATTATCTTGTCGCCACAGAGTTGGTGACTGGGGCCGATGAAGTGGAGTGTTTGTTGCGTTCCCTTTTTTTTTTTTTACCTCGTCGCCATAGAGTTGTGTTGTAACCAAGGTTGAGATTTACAAAACACAACTTTATTATTCGCTTCAAATGCAAAATACACTATTTACACAAATAAAAATGAAATTTAACTTGAAGCAAATGAATTATGAATCTTGAGAAAGAGTCTATCTTTTGTACCTATATACAAGTTTACAGTATTTACATCCACTTCTATCTCGAAAAGATAGTCCTTGATATGAAAAGTCGATAGTCGAAAACTATCAGAAGTCCTTCCTTGCTGAGTTCATAAAAGCAAGTTCAATGTTGGAAGAATTCTTACTTGGCGAAACCAAGGGAGCTTGCATTAATTAGGGAAATATAACGGTATGTAATAGTATGACTGGATATGGGCAGCGGAAGAGGAGCGGTGACCAGAGGTGAGACCTCGTACTGCCAGAAATTCAGTCCACCTGGTCGAAGCACATTTTCAAGAGGAGTAGCCTCCGTGCTCGACGTAGGGTGTATTCTGGAGCTGGACACCGGGGCAAGTGGGCATCAGGACAGGCTGGGAGTTCCTCTTTATAGTACACATACGATGGTTCAGGCACGCGCACTGAGGGCTGCGCGTCGAGGCTAGAAGAATGACACTTGGCGCGCGTGTAGCTGGCTGGCGGAGCGAGAAGGGAGCGCCGGACATACAACAATTATTATTATTATTATTATTATTATTATTATTATTATTATTATTATTATTATTATTATTATTGTTATTATTATTATTATTATTATTATTATTATTATTATTATTATTATTATTATTATTATTATTATTATTATTATTATTACCGTGTTTTCGTGGATCGCAGAGGTGAAAGAAGGTACGGGTTTGAATGGGTCTATCTGTGATAGTCAAAGATTAATTTAAAACTTTGAAAATAAAGGTTATATTTCTTTTCAGATATTACATTTTAACAAAGAACAAAATTTCAGGTACAGCGGTAGTTTTGTACAAAATAGAAACAACGAAAAAACCAAGAATTGGTAAGTTACAATTTGAGCTTCAAGCTCATAATTTACAAAGGACCCAATATTACTAATGTTGCGTTTAGGCAGATAGTCTAGGAGACGAATCTCCCAATTTTTTTCACAGGAAATTCTAAATCACAATTTTGAAGAGCACTTTGCTCCAACGGTTACAAGTTACGGCCTTTCAAAGGCACCACTCAATATTACACAAATATCCATTAAATCACAAGGAAAGAGCTTCAATGCTCCACAATTCTACCCAGGAGGCTACTCTCCCAAACCCTTACAGCAGGGCCTCTCAGAGTGCATGCACTGTGCACGGTGCAAAAGACGACTTCGCTTGGTTGACCAGAGTGCAGACCCCCCACTCCTCGATTTGGAGCAATAGCGCTTACTCTCTCTTTCCTCACGCCTGTCTCGCTCGCTCCCCCTGTCTCCCTCTTCCGCACTTGCTTCGTAGCGCTCCAAATCCGAGCAGAGTTGCGCCGAGTAGAGCCGAGCTGAGCCGAGCTTAGCCGAGTAGCCCAGAGACGAAGCGTTGGTCCGAACCAAGCCGAGCGGCACGGAGCTCTTACGCCTCGATTTGCACGCGTGAGATTTTGAGCGTTTGAGAGTCCCTGCCTTACAGCCTACTCAAGGCAACCATCAACTTTTCCAATACGGATTAGAGCGTCTTTGCTCAATAAAATTACAGTTTCCGGCCTGTCTAGGCACAACCTACAATTCACAAGGCCATATCAATTACCTTTCAAGTTTACATAGGGGTATCGAGTATCCATTCTACCGGGCCTTCGTGGAAAATAACAGGATCAGTTACTGGCCCAAAAATCAGAATGTATTGAGGCGAACACTTACGCTCCTTGAAATCAAGAGTTTAAAACCCTACTTGGGCTTGTGGTCCGACGATGCAGAGGCTAATCCTAAACTACTGAGGTGACTAGATGGACTAGTTAAGTTATAATTTACAAGCGAAAACGGTTACAAAATCATACTCACCGCAAGATTAATGGAAGGGGAATTCGAGAGGGTAACGCACTTTCTATCCCCGGTTTTCAGTTTAAGTACTTATGACTTACTTGAACTTTTACATTAGAAGGAAGAAAGTTTACATTTTAGGAAATTGACTGTTACGTAGTTTAAGATTGGAACCTTCCCCTCGAGTCAGCTTGCGGAGATAACTACTGAGATAGAAAAATGGTGGCCATTACCTTAACTGATGTTCTGCCTGCTTATGGTTAGGCCCCCGCCTCCTCTATTAGCACACACACTTAATAAGACGACGATTAATAAGACAAGTTAACTCGAAAAAGCATCAGCTTTTATACCCGAGAGGAAGGTTCGGAAAGGTCTGGGCTAAGACCAGACACACCCTCTCATTTTTACAGGACAATCGAAAAGTTGCAAGAATCCTATGAGTGGCTGAAAAATAAACACACAAAATTTCTGATTGGCCAGAATCCAAAGTTGGCGGGATGACTAAGAAGTGTCGCAAACCTTGAAGTAGCAGAAACGAAGAAGGACAACTTAGTTCAGAAAACCTATGAACATAAAATTTCTTTAAATTTCTAGTTGTTTCACTTTACACTAGAGTGCCTGACATCAGTTCTTTAATAGAGACATCTATGGGGAAAAGTCCAAACTTCTTGAAATAGTTGTTGCAAACTGTGATACACTCCAAAAAACAAAAGAAATCCAGTCAGTTTAGGAAATCTTAAATAACATATCACTTTAATAGTGACTTCTGTTGATCAACGTCTCAACTTCTTGCACTAGTTGTTTCAATTTTTATGTGATAGATAGCGTTCTTCAAGGCGCTTCATTTAAATGCACGGGGTTGAGGTGTACCTCCCGGTACGTTATTATTATTATTATTATTATTATTATTATTATTATTATTATTATTATTATTATTATTATTATTATTATTATTATTATTATTATTATTATTATTATTATTATTATTATTACGGGGTTACCCGTGGAGCAGAAAGAGGTTAAAGAAGGTGCCGGGGTGAATGGGTCTATCTACAATATCAAAATTAATTTAAGACTTAAATTGAAGGTTATACTTTTAGCACTTCAAACTTAACAATTTTTCATAACAATGAAACATCAGGTACAATAGCAATCTTGAAACAAGTCAAGGAAAATAAAAGACTAGTGAACTTTACAGATCCTGGACTTCAAGTCCCTCGCTTAACAACTCGTGAGCTCCCAGCTCAAATTTACAATCCAAAAATGAGAACAAATTTATTCAAGGGCAGAAATTCCCTAATTCAAAGAGCACTTGCTCCTAAAATTACAATATCTAACCTTCTAGAGGCACTCGCTAATCTTACAAAACTTTGAAAACGAGCTAACAGGTTCTCAGTTTTCCAAACCTACTCAAGGCAATTACTGGCCTTCAAGGTACAACTTACAATGTGAAGAAATGATTTTATACAGGGGTATTTAATACCCAACCTACGGGGCCTTCATGGAAAAGAACAGGTTAAATAACTGGCCCAAATATAAAAGGAATGGAGGCATACACTGCGCTCCAAGACAATGAAAACCAAAAAACCTAAAGGGCTCTAGGCCGATGAAACAGGGGCTATACCAGAACTACTGAGGTGACTCGTATAGAAATTACTTTACCACATTACAGCATGAAAAACAGTTATAAAACGTAGTCACCTCAAACCAAGATGAAGGGGAGCTCGGGAGAGTAATTCACTCTCTATCCCCGATTTACAATTAAAGGGTTTACGAAGTTTTTACATTAGCCGAAAGATGATTTACATTTTAGAAAAGTAGGTTCCATAGTAAATGATTCGGACCTTTCCCTCGGATTAAACTGCGGAGGTAGCAAGAAGGAATAAGGTTATGTGGCCATTACCTTGTAGATGTTCTAGTTGCCGACGAAAGAGGCCGCCCGCCTCCTGCTTAACACAAACACTCAGAAAGATGACGATCAGTTGGTCAAGAAACGGGAAATGCCGCAGTTTATAAATCCTCAGGGAAGGTTCGAGATCGTTCAAGACTAAATTAGCCACACCCTCTCAGTTTTATTGGTTGAGTTCAAAAGTAACACTCAGAATCGAACAAAAAGCCTGTGATAGGTTGAAAATTAATTAAAGAAATTAGTGATTGGCTAGATTTAAAACTGGCGGAAAGAGAAAGTAAATATTGGCAACCCAAAAATAAATGAACATCAATCAGTTACAAAAACCTAGAAACACAAAACTTCTTTAAATAATAAGTTTTTTCACTTTGCACCAGGGTGCATGATCATAGTTTTTTGGTAGTGTCATCTGTGGAAAAATGTCCAAACTTCTTGATGAATGGCAAACAAAACAAGGAGAAATTCACTCAGTTTAAGAAACTGTACAATAAAAAAATTACTCAATATTTTAGTGGTGACATCTTCTGATTAAAGTTCCAATTTTTTGTTGTGTTATTAGTTCCACTTTTGATTGATAGAGGAGTTTATTTAGGCGCTAATTAAGAATGCGCGGCGTTGAGGTGTACCTCCCGGTACAATTATTATTATTATTATTATTATTATTATTATTATTATTATTATTATTATTATTATTATTATTATTATTATTATTATTATTATTATTATTATTATATTTCTTTTATGTTGCACCGACACAGACAGGTGTTAAAGCGCCGATGGGACTGGAAAGGAAGGAGGCGACCGTGGTCGTAATGAAGGTACATGCCCCCTGGTGTGAAAATGGGAAAGCATGGAAAGTCATCTCTAGAACTGCTGAGACCGCGGTTCGAATCCATCATCTCCCGAATGCAAGCTCACAGCTACGTCAATCGAACCGCGTAGTCAACTCGCTCGGTAGTGACAAGTGAGATACGCAACAATACGTGGGATATCCCATTCTAAAAGTGGGTGGACAATCATGTGTCCGAAGGGTAGCTTGAGTCACCGAGCACCTCATCCCTCCTGCAGGCATCTGCTGTGAGGAGTCGTGAATTTGAGTCTCATTAGAATGTTAATTTAGCCGCTAGTTTTTAGTCGTGAGTTTTGAAACTATTTTCTACTAATTTTAGGCCGTGAGTTTTGAGAGTACTTCAGCTGGTTGTCAATACACTTGTGTAGTTCTTTTATGATGTAACAAGGAACGTTAGGGCGATTTGTAGCGTGTGTTATCATTTCAAGTCGTTCTCAAAGCTTAGAAGTTCATCTTTTACTGTCATTATATACGATTCTCCGCTTGATGGTAGTACAGTCGAACCTGCCCTAACGGACACCCTTATTCAGCGGACATCTCCCTATACGGACAATTTTCCTCGGAACCGATTTTATTTTACGTAAGACAAGTGTTAAATTGGCCTCATATAAGCGGACACCTCGAACTCCGGACAGCGGACATCGCCATTTGTCCCGTCCACTTGACTTAAGCGGACACTTTACACGTTGCAGGACAGCTTATTACGCCGGACCACATTTCGTCCTTTCTTTTAACACTATTCTTCAAATGTTAGGAAATTCCTTTTGAATGTTCGTACTATTTCGAGTGCAAGGGGAGAGAAGGTACATCAGAATGCAGTTCTACCTAGTGGTGTATGGGCCTATTCCGAGAATTCTAATTGCCCAGAAATGCTGCCAGAGACTGTTGACTCACAAGTTACCTGGGGATTTTCTTCTCTTCTTGCATCATTCTATTCATAACTCGGATTGTCGCTGATAAGGTCGAGCTCAGGTAGTCAGTTGAGAAGGAAAAGGCAGTACAGGCGCTAATTAGTGAGACAGAAATACCGTATCATTTCAGTTGTCTGTTAAACATGAGTAACAATGGATTACTTCACGAAGCTGTAATGTTTGTAAATGATGTAAAATCACTTATAATAACTCTCTATGAAATACTAACACAGAAATGACTCAGAATAATAAAAATAAAGATATGTATGCTTATATTTCAGATTCGATTATTTTACAAACTTGTTTTAGCGAACACCTCTCGTAACGGACAATTTTCCTCGGAACCGGCGGTGTCCGCAGAAAGGAGGTTCGACTGTAGTTATTCCTGTTTAAAATAGAAAAGATGAAAGTGAGGAGCCTGGCACAAGCAAATGGAAGCAACATTAAACTCGACTAGGGGTGCCGTTGTTACTACTCGTCGTTCCCAGTGAAAGTCCCTGGGGATCCTCCTATTTGCCACCTCTTACCACAAGTAGGACATACCTCAGATGCATTTCCCCCCGCCGTGGAGGGTACAGGTCTTATGGCCGGCCCCGTGGTGTAGGGGTAGCGTGCCTGCCTCTTACCCGATTCCCGGTCAGGTCAGGGATTTTTACCTGGACCTGAGGGCTGGTTCGAGGTCCACTCAGCCTACGCGATTAGAATTGAGGAGCTATCTGGCGGTGAGATGGCGGCCCCGATAAAATGAGTGCAGATTCTAAATAGCCTTAATGTAAAAATAAAAGGTTTAACAAGATCGGCCATGAACCAAGGCTCCCTTTAAAAAAAACTCTTAAAACCCCAATTGGGCTTATGGTCCGAAGTTGCAGCGACTAAGCTATACTAAAGAGGCGTGAATAAACGACAAATATTAAATGCCGAAAGAGGGAAGAATTTAGTGGTTTAGAAAATGTTAGTCACCCCATACCAAGTTGAATAGGAATCAACAGAGAGTGATCACTCTTTGTTCCCTTAATATACAAGTTTCCCAGCAGGGATTTGAACAGAGTCCTCAGACTTGCCGAAAATCTACATTTAAAACCTTAAATTAGGATTTTAAATAAAATTTAAAAAGTTTGAAATCTTCCCCTCAAGCGCTCTGCCTCGAGCTACCACATGTTAAGAAATGTCTGCCATTATCTTGAGTAGTTAGGCATTCCGAACGTCTGCCTGCAGCCCCTGCCTCCTAATCACGCCGCACTCACTAGACCGGAGCGATGAAGATGACAATACGGCCCTAAAGCGCCCAGCTTTTTTAGCATTTCCCGAATTTTAATTGGCTAAAGAAAGATAAACAACATTCCTAATTGGTTAATAACTAAAAAAAAAGGAAGCCTTGGGAGTGTTGACAACTTTGACACATAAACAAAACAATCTTCACAAACTTAAGGTTTGCCACCTTAAAGAAATTATTCTCTTAAGAATTAATTATCCTTAATCCCGCCAGAGGGGGCACACAGGTCGATGATAGAGACATCTAATGGCTGAAGGTCTAAGTAACTTGTATTATATTAATTCAAGATTCATAGCATAGATTGCCTTCTAGAAGGCGCGCAGTTCAACGGGACTGAGAACGTGTTCCCCCGGTAAAACAACAACAACAACAACAACAACAATAATAATAATAATAATAATAATAATAATAATAATAATAATAATAATAATAAAGGATGTAGGTAATTTGGCACCGAGCTCGATAGCTGCAGTCGCTTAAGTGCGGCCAGTATCCAGTAATCGGGAGATAGTGGGTTCGAGCCCCACTGTCGGCAGCCCTGAAGATGGTTTTCCGTGGTTTCCCATTTTCACACCAGGCAAATGCCGGGGCTGTACCTTAATTAAGGCCACGGCCGCTCCCTTCCAATTCCTAGGCCTTTCCTATCCCATCGTCGCCATAAGACGTATCTGTGTCAGTGCGGCGTAAGTCAAATAGCAAAAAAAAATGTAATTTGGCGATTGTTTTCTACGCTTAAACTTGGCGGATCGTATTTCGACATAGTCGGTTGGCATTTGAGGATGTTTAAATGAGAGAGAAGAGTAACAGAAGATTTGACACGCTAGCATGATTTTGAATCAATTTTCAGGGCAAAATTACAGCACTCCAGTGACTTTTGAAATCCATAGTAGACGGAGGGGCGTTGAACACTTGAGATCATCATTATCGTGATTCACATCGCTGGCCTTGCCGAAAAGTATATTTCCTGTCATTATAACGAAAAGAAAATAAATGTGAAGATGACAGTAGGATCATAATATTATCTATTGTGTTGTTCAGATTCAAAAAGATACGACTACAATTGACTTCCTTTGTAGTACTGATGAGCTAACATCCGGTCATTCATGGTTCTGCTTGGTTATCAGGTGACCACGATTTTTGCGCAGTTCGCAAACAAGCAAGCGATGTTTATAAGTCTGAACATATCATACGTAGTATTTCTGTTCATATGAGTTGTTTCAGTATGAATAGTAGATATTCCAGGAGGCAGTAGTATGAACTATTTCAAGTACAAAAAGTAACTTAAACATGTTACCAGCTTCCAGAGTGTGTGTGTGTGTGTGTGTGTGCGTGTGTGTGTGAAATTACAGCTGTGTGTACGGTATACATAAGAAACAAACGTACTGATACAAAAACCCTGCATAATGTACAACAGTTAAACACAAATGACTTATGACTTACCGGTGCATTTATTAATGTATACGCCTACGTCCTTTGCAACACATCATAGTACATATTCAAAAAGTTCCATCAGCAACTTCAATGGCATATCTGAAATACGTAGCGATAAGGAGCGATACCAAATGAATGGAGAGTTGAAATACTAGCCCCAGTGTACAAGGGAAAGTGTAACAAACATAAAACGGATAACTACAGGCCAGTCATCTTAGCATGTGTTGTTTGTGAGCTATGGGAGAGCATTCTTTCTGATTATATTAGACACGTTGCGAAATTACTAACTGGTTTGATAGAGGACAGTTCGGGTTCTTTGTTAGATTAAATATCCTAGTAAGTTCCTTCACTTTCTCCTTAATTCCACAACCACTTCAAACTCTATTTCTTTCCAACTTGTACCACCTCCTTAGTCTCTTTACTTCTTTGTAATGTAGCGGGTCTTTACCGTTCCTTACTACCTTTAAAGTCCTGTTTTAATATTCCTCAACAATTGCTTTAAACCCATCCCATAGTCTGTTTGCATTTTCATTTACCGTTTTCCACTGACCATAATTATTTGTTAAAAACTCCCTCAGCCATACGGTACTGCCTAATATTCATACATTTACGACCTTCCTTTCTATGACATTCATTTCTAACTACGACAAAAACAGCTTCGTGATCTCTAATACCATTCATTACTTCAGTTTCTCTATAGAGCTCATCTGGTTTACCAGCACCACATCCAGGATATTCTTCCCTCTAGTTGGTTCCATCACTTTCTGATTCAGCTGTCCTTCCCAGATTAACCTATTTGCCATTTTTGGTCATGCTTCCTGTCGTTCACGTTACTTTCCCAATTGACATTTGGTAAATTGAGATCACCTGCTACAATCACATTCCTTGCCGTATCATTTCCTACATATCTGATTATCTTACCAAATAATTCTGAATCAGCGCCTGCGTCACCTGTTCTAGGTCTATACACTTCTGAAACATCAAGTGGGAAAATGCGTAGTGTACTGCAGCATTAATAGTTTATACAAGAACACTTGCTGTCACACAGAAATTGCTCAGTGTGGCCTCCATTGTTATACAGTAAAAACATTACATACATCGTTCAAACACTGATGTATATATCTTGCCACACAGGTCCCCACTATTACTAAACCATTTTTTAAGTTCTTTTTCATAAATCCCTTAAATGCTGTAGCTTTAGTGATTTTGTAGCAAAACCTTTGTCCTTCAGTATCCCGCACGAAAAATCACATGGTGTGAGGTGAGGCGATCTCAGCGGCCAATCCACCTTCCTATCCACTCTTCAAACTTATCATGCAACAATTCACGGATGTTTAGTCCATAGTGCGGTGAAACACCATCTTGCTGCCAAATAAGATTGTTTAATAATAATAATAATAATAATAATAATAATAATAATAATAATAATAATAATAATAATAATAATAATAATAATAATAATAATAATAATGTTATTTGCTTTATACTACTTTTACGGTTTTCGGAGACGCCGAGGTGCCGGAATTTTGTTCCGCAGGAGTTCTTTTACGTGCCAGTAAATCTAACGATACGAGGCTGACGTATTTGAGCACCTTCAAATACCACCGGCCTGAGCCAAGATCGAACCTGCCAAGTTGGGGTCTGAAGGCCAGCGCCTCAACCGTCTGTGCCACTCAGCCCGGCAATAAGATTGTTTCGTACTGTAAAAGGCTATTGTCTATTCTCTTAACATTCTTGTTTCGTACTGTAAAAGGCTATTGTCTATTCTCTTAACATTCTTGTTTCGTACTGTAAAAGGCTATTGTCTATTCTCTTAACATTCGATGGTACCTGTTCGCAGTCTTTCTTGAGTGATTGAATGAATGCCTGTGCAACTACCTACACATTATGGGCGGTCACTGCGTGGTAAGTCAGCTATAGAACCTGTCCCCTTGAAACTTTGATTTGCATGGTGCCTGAGTATGTGGAAACTTTTCAAAGAAAGATTGTCTTACATCGTAATTTCGACCAAGTTGCTACCATGGTGTAAGTGTGTAAGTATACTTACACCATGGTTGCCACCACTTCTGTAAAACAAATATGAGCTGTTTTTAAGCTTTTCACGCTAACAATGAATGCACAAATGAAGCCATCTTGCCACGTGTTTTTGACAAGCCAGTCCTGTCACTTTTGTTTAAATGTATTTCCTTCCTTACGCGCAGATGCTGCCATTATTTAGCTTAAAATTGACCATCGACAATAACGTGTCATAATGTGAAGCAGTTAGTAATGCCGCATCCAGTAGCTTCAACAATCCCTGGAATCTACTAAAATTCAGTATGGGATGCTCCGTTAGAGCTTAATGTGGGTCACTGTCGATAAAAAGAGCAGCGACTACGAGGTTATACTGAGAGTAGGGAGAGAGAATTCCAGAAACTGTAGTGTCAGTCTGTGCGCGACTTACTCCGAGGACCAGGATTCTATTCCTGGTCACTTGGAGGATATTAATTCTGGACTGAGGGTTGAAAAGGTGTCGTGAGACCGACTGATGGGCCGTTTATATGAGAGGCACTGTAATCGGTCACGAAAGAATAGATCGAGGTTGTCATCACTTGCTACGTGTCACTCCAATATCTGCTGGTCACCTGGCTGGGCAGCAGTCGCCTTGGCAAGACACATTTATTAATACTGACTGGACTGGAAGGTGACTGGCGATTTAAATGAGACTATTGAGTGGGTATATGGGAAACTGGGAGTGAGATTTATAGATCCTAATGGATGGGTAGGAGACAGGGATCTGCGCTCAGATGGCCTTCACTTAAAACGCAGTGGTACATATAAGTTAGGAAATTTGTTTGGAAGTGTTATAGGAGGTATATACAGGAAAACGAGGTGGTATAGGGAGCGGTGATAGGGTTACAAGGATCTGGAAGTCAAGTAGGGATGGCATAAAAATATTAGAACTAAACTGTAGTAGTAGTATTGTAAAGAAAGGAATAGAATTAAGTAATTTAATAGATATAGGTATACATACCAAATATTGTAATAGGAGTTGAATCATGGCTGAGAAATGATATAATGGATGCAGAAATATTCTCAAGGAACTGGAGTGTGTATCGTAGAAAAAATGAAATGGTGTATGGCTTTTAGTGCCGGGAGTGTCCGAGGACACGTTCGGCTCGCCTGCAGGTCTTTTTGAATTGGCGCCCATAGACGACCTGCGCGACGTGATGAGGATGAAATGAGGATGAAGACGACACATACACCCAGCCCCTGTGCCAGCGAAATTAACCAATTATGGTTAAAATTCCTGACCCTGCCTGGAATCGAACCCGCGACCCCTGAGACCAAAGGCCAGCACGCTAACCATTTAGCTATGGAGCCGGACGTAACAGAGAGATAGGATAGGAATGGTAGGAGGGGAGGATTCATTCTGATGAACGAAGAATTTGTAAGCTACGAAAAAGTTAGAGATGACAAACATGAAATTCTAGATGTAAGGCTCATCTCTAAAGATAATAGGCAACTTGATATCTTTGGAGTGTACAGATCAGGAAAGGGTAGCGCTGACGCTGATTCAGAATTATTTGATAAGATAATCAGATATGTGGGAAACGATATGGAAAGGAATATAATTGTAGCGGGAGATTTCAATTTACCAAATGTCAATTGGGAAGGTAATGCGAACGACAGAAAGCATGACCAACAAATAGCAAATAAGTTAATATGTGAAGGGCAGCTGATTCAGAAAGTGATTAAACCAACTAGAGGGAAGAATATTCTGGATGTGGTGCTGGTAAAACCAAATTAGCTCTATAGAGAAACCGAAGTAATAGATGGTATTAGTGATCACGAAGCTGTTTTTGTCGTAGTTAAAAATAAATGTGATAGAAAGGAAGGTATTAAAATTAGGACTATTAGGCAGTACCATATGGCTGATAAAACAGGCATGAGGGAGTTTAAAAAAAGTAACTATGATCGGTGGAAAACGGTAAATAAAAATGTAAACGGGCTCAGGGATGGGTTTAAAGCAATTGTTGAGGAATGTGAAAACAGGGTTTGTACCTTTAAAGGTGGTAAGGAATGGTAAGGATCCACTATATTATAACAGAGAAGTAAAGATACTAAGAAGGAGGTTGCAGTTTAGAAATAAATAAAGTTAGAAATGGCTGTAGAAGTAAGAAGAAATTGAAGGAACTTACTAGGAAATTGAATCTAGCAAAGAAGTCAGGTAAGGACAACATGATTGCAAGCATAAATGGCGGTCATACAAATTTTGGTGAAAAATGGAATGGTATATATAGGTACTTTAAGGAAGAAACAGTTTCTAAGGAGGACATTCCAGGAATCATTAATGAACAAGGGGAGTGTGTATGCGAGGATCTTCAAAAGGCAGAAGTATTCAGTCTGCGGTATGTAAAGATTGTTGGTTAAAAGGATAATGTCCAGATAGAGAAGGTGATTAATACTAAATAAGTATTAACATTTACCTATGATAACAATTATATTTACAGTGAGATACAAAAGGTGAAAACTAGAAAAGCAGCTGGAATTGATAAGGTTTCGGGGGATGTACTAAAGACAATTGGTTGGGATATAGTACCATATCTGAAGTACTTGCTTGATTAGTGTTTTGCATGAAGGCGCTACACCAAATGAATGGAGGGTTGCTGTAGTAGCCCCTGTGTATAAAGGAAAGGGTGATATACATAACGCTGAAAATTACAGGTCACTCAGTTTGACATGCATTGCATGTAAGCTTTGGGAAAGCATTCTTTTTGATTATATTAGACATATTTGCGAAGTTAATAACTGGTTCTATTATTCTTAGTCTTATTATCATCATCATCATCATCTGTTTACCCTCCAGGTTCGGTTTTTCCCTCGGACGTAGCGAGGGATCCCACCTCTACCGCCTCAAGGGCAGTGTCCTGGAGCTTCAGACTCTTGGTCGGGGGATACAACTGGGGAGTATGACCAGTACCTCGCCCAGGCGGCCTCACCTGCTATGCTGAACAGGGGCCTTGTGGAGGGATGGGAAGATTGGAAGGGATAGGCAAGGAAGGGGGAAGGAAGCGGCCGTGGCCTTAAGTTAGGTACCATCCCGGCATTCGCCTGGAGGAGAAGTGGGAAACCACGGAAAACCACTTCCAGGATGGCTGAGGTGGGAATCGAACCAACCTCTACTCAGTTGACCTCCCGAGGCTGAGTGGACCCCGTTCCAGCCCTCGTACCACTTTTCAAATTTCGTGGCAGAGCCGGGAATCGAACCCGGGCCTCCGGGGGTGGCAGCTAATCACGCTAACCACTACACCACAGAGGCGGACTAGTCTTATTATATTATTATTATTGTTACGTGCCCGCCCCGTGATAGTTCCTTTTGGTACTTTTTTTTTTTTTTGCTTTACGTCGCACCGGCACAGATAGGTCTTATGTCGACGAGGGGATAGGAAATGGCTAGGAGTGGGAAAGAAGCGGCCGTGGCCTTAATTAAGGTACAGCCCCAGCATTTGCCTGCTGTGAAAATGGGAAACCACGGAAAACCATTTTCAGGACTGCCGACAGTGGGGTTCGAACCTACAATCTCCCGAATACTGGGTACTGGCCGCACTTAAGCGACTGCAGCTATCGAGCTCGGTTTTTGGTACTTCTAGGAAGGGGCTGGTGACTCAGACGAACTGGAATATCCCGGGAATGTTCTGCCTCTAGTGATATCGCGAAATATCTGGGCCAAACCACGCGAGCTATAAAAGAGAGATTAGCCGTGGACCGTCAGTCGGTGTTGGACTCGGAGTCAGTGTAACACTCAGTGAGTTGGGGTTCGGTGGCTGGTACAGATGTGTTGGCTGTCGATAATGTCCCACCGAGGTCTGAACTAGGAGCTGTTGTTTTGGTGTCGGAGAGACCAGTGAGTGCATGAACTGGAGGCGCCAGTTCGGTAGACTGTACTGAGTGTTCGTGTAATTCTGTGGACTGAAGATCGCCGTGAGCCAGTGAGGAAACGCGCTATCGTGAGTGCGAAGATAAATGGACCTGTGCTAATGTTCGCAGTTGTGAGTATCGCCCTGCTGTTGAATACTGTTTAGTTATTCACTGCATGGGACAGTGTGAAGTACTAGACTACAGTATATGTAGAGTCGAATCGACGAGCAGTCGTCGTGTGTTGTATAGCCAGTGACACTGTGTTCAAATCCAGCTGTCTACGCACAGTGGCTGTAGGAGGTGACTGGACTTTGGGAAAGTAAGGATTATAGACGTTCCCAGGTAACAACCGGTCGGGATTCCCAGGTGTGTGTGCAAAAGAGAGATTTGTAAACAGACTGGTAATTAGTGTGGCCATTCATAACTGGTTAGAATTGTTTGTGTTTAAATATATGTGTGTGCATTTATTAGACCATCCTGAAATAAATTAAAGAAACAGATGCAGTTTTATTCGTATTATTATTATTATTATTATTATTATTATTATTATTATTATTATTATTATTATTATTATTATTATTATTATTCATCTGTTTACCCTCCAGGTTCGGTTTTTCCCTCGGACTTAGCGAGGGATCCCACCTCTACCGCCTCAAGGGCAGTGTCCTGGAGCTTCAGACTCTTGGTCGGGGGATACAACTGGGGAGTATGACCAGTACCTCGCCCAGGCGGCCTCACCTGCTATGCTGAACAGGGGCCTTGTGCAGGGATGGGAAGAGTGGAAGGGATAGGCAAGGAAGAGGGAAGGAAGCGGCCGTGGCCTTAAGTTAGGTACCATCCCGGCATTCGCCTGGAGGAGAAGTGGGAAACCACGGAAAACCACTTCCAGGATGGCTGAGGTGGGAATCGAACCCACCTCTACTCAGTTGACCTCCCGAGGCTGAGTGGACCCCGTTCCAGCCCTCGTACCACTTTTCAAATTTCGTGGCAGAGCCGGGAATCGAACCCGGGCCTCCGGGGGTGGCAGCTAATCACGCTAACCACTACACCACAGAGGCGGACATTATTATTATTATTATTATTATTATTATTATTATTATTATTATTATTATTATTATATCATTGTGTTAGTTTTTCGTAAAAGAAATGATCACACCCTGAAGACGCGCTTTATGAATGCCTCTTATAACCGTCCGTGCTTCATGAGCAAAAATTTGAAACAAGAGTCGTACTGATGTTGATCACATACCACTGAGTAAGCGGTGATTTGCAAACAAACGATACCATTCATTTGACGTATTTTGTGATGAGCCATCGAAACAGCAAGTAGTTTTAATTGAGATAACTTTTTATTCTCTTATCACTCAATGTGGAGCCAGTTCTCGACGAGAAAATGATTGGTCAGTATGTCCAAGCGGCCATTGCACTGTACATGCCGCCCTAAACGTAAAGGACATATCTCAACAACTTCAAAAATATGTTCGTCAATTAAACAGTTACTTAAATGACAAAACATTTACTTTTTAATATCATCATCATCATCATCATCATCATCATCATCATTATCTTCTTCTTCTTCTTCTTCTTCTATAACCTTTCAACGTCCACCCCTGAACATATGCCTATTCCAGTCACTTCAATGCCATTCTCTCTCTCTTTTTTTTTTTTTTTTTTTTTGCTATTTGCTTTACGTCGCACCGACACAGATATGTCTTATGGCGACGAGGGGATAGGAAATGACGAGGAAATGGAAGGAAGTGGCCGTGGCCTTAATTAAGGTACAGCCCCGGCATTTGCCTGGTGTGAAAATGGGAAACCACGGAAAACCATCTTCAGGGCTGCCGACAGTGGGGCTCGAACCCACTATCTCCCGACTACTGGATACTGGCCGCACTTAAGCGACTGCAGCTATCGAGCTCGGTCCATGCCATTCAGTGTTGGGCAGTTTCATCCAGTTTCTCCCCGCGTGGCGCTGGATATCGTCTTGCTAGGCCAGTCGTTTCATCACATCTATGACTCCTGTTACCGTCTGGATTTCCAGGTTCGGTATTCGGTCCCTCAAGCTGACCCTCAGCATCACCCGATCCATCGCTCTCTGGCAAATTCGGAGTCGATTTGAACTCTTGAGTGTTAAAGTCATAGACTCAAACCTTTCTTTTGACGTTTATAGGGAAGTTTGATTCACGTAGGATGTGACTTGAGTTTACTGAATACCACCCAGCCCAAGTTTAGTATTGTGGCCGTTGATGGCATTCAGGCTCATAATTTTAGTTCTCTGTAGGCTCATTTTCAGTCTTCCAGCTTGGGATATTTCCTTCAGTTCCTGCAGTATTATTTCTAGTTCACCGGCATCACTGCTGTTGAGGATGACATCATCAACAGAGCGTAGGTGGGCGAAATATTTACCCTCAATGTTGACTCCGTTCCAGTTCCTGGCTAGTTTCTTGAACACATCATCTAACATTAAAGTAAATAGTTCAGTAAATAGTTGTCTAACGACTCTCTCAATTTGAACCCCTGTGATACAATTTTCTTTAATTTTGACATGTAAAGTAACGTGGTCATAGATGCATTTTATCAAGTCGGAATGTCTAGTGTCGATGTGTGTATGGTCCATTGCTTCAAGTACAGCCCAAGCGTCAACTGAATCGAAGGCACTTTCATAGTTCACAAATGCCATGTATAGAGACACTTCACTCATCACATTCCTCGATCGGAGTTCGTATTGATACTAATTGCATTTCTTTAACTACATCTTATAGTTACGACTACATCGTTAAGTAAATTTGTTTACTGGGCGAGTTGGCCGTGCGCGTAGAGGCGCGCGGCTGTGAGCTTGCATCCGGGAGATAGTAGGTTCGGATCCCACTATCGGCAGCCCTGAAAATGGTTTTCCGTGGTTTCCCATTTTCACACCAGGCAAATGCTGGGACTGTACCTTAATTAAGGCCACGGCCGCTTCCTTCCAACTCCTAGGCCTTTCCTATCCCATCGTCGCCATAAGACCTATCTGTGTCGGCGCGACGTAAAGCCCGTGGCAAAAAAAAAAAGTAAATTTGTTTACGATTTCAACAAACTTTTGTGATACTGAATAATTCATTAATATATTTCATCACCTTTTAAACGAGATAGGGATACTTTGATTGGGAAGTAGATAGAGAGACCCCTAAGCATTACTGTGCTAACAAGACGGAAATGTTTAAAGATGAGATACGTCCTTTACATCCTTTAGACTTTTGACGGCAGTACGAAGAGACATATGGCTGCGAATTTAAACACTTCTTATTTAAAATCCTGGAAAATTCTCAGATGATATTTCTCTAAAAGTCGATTTCTTTCCCATTCTTCTCCAAGTGCGTATGCTAGTCCGTTAGTCAGAGGCTGGTTGGATCTTCAATAACGCCACCGATGGTTGTGTGTTTATAGAGAAACTGTAGACATCGATGAGGGTAACTTACATAAATAAGGAGTACTGGGAATATTGAGGAGTAACTTGATTTGCCGTTGCTTCTGTCAGTGAACCAGAAAGTGCTATTACGGTACGATTGATCCTATCTAGCATCCAGACGCACACTAGTCTTACTGTGAACGTCATTACTCAGCACAACTCATAGCTCAGTAGATTCCATACTGTCACTACACGACGGGAACTCCCGAAGAGTAACAACTCGATTTCCCAGAAACTTTTCTCAGCGAAAGAGGGGTCGAAATAAGCGAACACTTGTTTCGGCTTAACCGTAGACACTCGACCGTTACAAGTTCAACTGACGCAATGGTTATCGCCGCGCCTTCAGACTTTTACGCAGCGTGTTCACGAATATTGCCAACCCCGGAGGCCCGGGTTCGATTCCCGACTCTGCCACGAGATTTAAAAAGTGGTACGAGGGCTGGAACGGGGTCTACTCAGCCTCAGGAGGTCAACTGAGTAGAGGTGGGTTCGATTCCCACCTCAGCCATCCTGGAAGAGGTTTTCCGTGGTTTCCCACTTCTCCTCCAGGTAAATGTTGGGATGGTCCCTAACTTAAGACCACGGCTGCTTCCTTCCCTCTTCCTTGTCTATCCCTTCCAATCTTCCCATCCTCCCGCGACGCCCCTGTTCAGCATAGCAGGTGAGGCTGCCTGGGCGAGGTACTGGTCATTCTCCCCAGTTGTATCACCGACCCAAAGTCTGAAGCTCCAGGACACTGCCCAGAGGCGGTAGAGGTGGGATCCCTCGCTGTGTCCGAGGGAAAAGCCGACCCTGGAGGGTAAACAGATGCTGATGATGATGATGATGATGATGTAATATTAAGCACCATTCTGCAAACATGTGATTTATTGAGCCTTGAAATAACACAGGTACCCATAATACGATCGAATTAATCGGTTATGTCACGTGTTCTGTAACGTAAGGATGTTAAATGTATACTGTAAAACGTCAATGAAGACTTTGACACGTATGTTAACTTTCGAGGTGGAACGGCCGTACTTAAGTACCAAACCTCTAGCAGGCATCATGTATGTTGACTTCATGGCTGAATCGGTTAGGGGGTGGAGCAGATTCGGCAGCGTAGTGGTTTGAAACCAGAATAAGACAAATTTTCTGAACGTCGAAGGGATACAATAAATCAATACTATTTTTGCTATTGGTTTTAAGGGGTGCCGTCTGATTTGGCGTCTTTACCCTAAGGACGGGTGGAGGAAGGATTGAGAAGGAAATCGGCCTTGGTCTTTTATTAAGGTACCGTCCCGGCATTCGCCTGGTAGTGAAAATGGGAAACAGTTTCCAGGACTGCCAGCATGGGATTCGAATCCACAACCTACCGAATCCAACGCACGCAAATAATAATTCACACCTACCAGGTCACATCACAGCACTTATTCATTTCCTTACGATGTATTCCTACAAAGAGTACGTTCAATTGTTCCTAATTTATGGAGAAAGTACGGTCGAATTAAAACGTACGCCACGTGCTCTGTAATGGTAAAAAGTTAAATGAACACTGTATAGTGGTCAACGTTTCGAACATTTGTTACTCTGAATATGCACAGTACCCTACTTCGTACCTACAGACCATCACATCGTAGTCCAACCTGGTTACTTTACATCGGATAAGACCCGTCCTTTTCAGGATCACATAAAAATTCACTATTTGGAACAGGATGATCTGCGGCCATATTACAGTTACGGTAAACGGCGTTAATGGAAAACAAAAGTGCACCAGCCTGCGATCCAACCTACTAACACACAGCTTGGCTGATGCAGCAGCAGTGTCGCGTACTTCAGCTACCTTTTAGCTACCGCGAGCCTCGGTGCAGTGCTAGCACGTTGTATTTCTTACAAACACTTCTTGTCCAAACGTATGATAGTGTTATTCGCAGCTGTGATCGTTTTCCACATTCACTATGATTTAACTAACAGAAATAACACTGTCGCTAATGATTTCTACCATATTAGCGAGCATTATATAAACGGTCTGGTTGTACTAAGGCCATAAAGAAGCAGGTACTAATGTTTTTCGGATGACTATGATATATGCGTTAGTTGGGTTAGCTACCTCCAAAAAGAATTAGGGGCTGGTGATTAGCTGCTACCTCCGGAGGCCCGAGTTCGATTCCCGGCCCTGCCACGAAATTTTAAAAGTGGTACGAGGGCTGGAACGGTGTTCATTCAGCTTCGGAAGGTCAACTGAATAGAGGTGGGTTCGATTCCCACCTCAGCCATCCTGGAAGTGGTTTCCCGTGGTTTCCCACTTCTCGTCCAGGCAAATGCCGGGATGGTACCAAACTTAAAAACCACGGCCGCTCCCTTCCCTCTTCCTTGTCTATCCATTCCAATCTTCCCATCCCCCGCAAGGCCCCTATTCAGCATAGCAGGTGAGGCTGCCTGGGCAAGGTACTGATGATCCTCCCCAGTTGTATCCCCGACCCAGAGTCCGAAGCTCCAGGACACTGCCCTTAAGGCGGTAGAGGTGGGATCCCTCACTGAGTCCGAGGGAAGAATTGACCCTGGAGTGTAAACAGATAAAGAATCCATGATTTCTCCCCCCCCCCCCTGCTTCAACAAGTTAAAGAGTGTACGTGTCAGTCTTATTAATCCTCTGTCTCCATAGTGCGGCAACACCCGTATATCGTACATAGTACGTAATTTGTAGCCTGTTGTTTCTGTAGCCTGCATGTGTTTGTAGACTGATTCATTGTAATTTTTCTCTTTAAATGTTCGTGTATTCTGTTTGGTTTTTTCCTTTTTGCTCTTTGCTTTACGTCGCACCGACACAGATAGTTCTTATGGCGACGATGGGATAGGAAAGGCCTAGGAATGGGAAGGAAGTGGCAGTGGCCTGATGTGAAAATTGAAAACCACAGAAAACCATCTTCAGGGCTGCCGACAGTGGGGTCCGAACTCACTATCTCCCATTTACTGGATACTGGCCGCACTTAAGCGACTGCAGCTATCGAGCTCGGTTCGTGTATTTTTAAGAAAAAGATAATTATATGTTATTCTGTGTTATTAGGCAAACAATCTGGGTGAAATAAATAAATAAATAAATAAATAAATAAATAAATAAATAAATAAATAAATAAATAAATAAATAAATAAATAAATAAATAAATAAATAAATAAATAAATAAATAAATAAATAATCGTATTCACAAAGACGCACATATGAGATTCTATCAACTGTGTACACAGTTTTATTTACAAATTATACACACATTATATACACGCACATTAATAAACCACCATCTTGAACTGAGTCGAAGAAGAAGAAGAAGACAGCCACATTAGCATGTCAACCAACAACAAAGTCACATGTGTTCACACACTTGACTAACGACTTTCACTAGCAACAACTCGCTAACTGTACTCCTAAGACCGTCTCTTTATATACCTTGCCTGGCCAGGCTTCTAGAAAAGTACGACACAACATGCTTTCTCGTATCTTCTCGAGTCTCCTATAACCTATGTACAAATGAATAGAACATTCTCTAAAACTCGAGTGACAAGGTGCGTTGTTCTGAAATCTTACCCTGTGTTACACAAAATGACTTTGGATTTATACAACATATTTACAGGTAATAATAAATGATATACTATTAATTATGTGTTCTTAAATTAAATAAAGTCTTATTAATATACATACAGCAGATGTATCGTGACATAACCTCACATGTTTTGTTCCCGATCATACAACATACAAATAATAAATGTTACGACAAGGTTTTATACTAAATAAAGTCCGTACAAGGCTATGTAAATAATAATAATAATAATAATAATAATAATAATAATAATAATAATAATAATAATAATACCTACTAAACGAACTCGATATTTCCATTATTTACCCATGGGTTTAGAGAATTGTTTCCAAGTTATACTAGTTCATTACACTTGCGTTAAAATAAATAAATAAATAAATAAATAAATAAATAAATAAATAAATAAATAAATAAATAAATAAATAAATAAATAAATAAATAAATAAATAAATAAACCCTTCACATAGAGCCTATTCTGGGCCTTGGCCTATTAAGACGACTGCTGCCAGCCACTTGGCCTACATATGTTGCAGTGTCACGCGATCAGTGTGGAGACACCCTCATATGTACTGCTGAGCCTTGGACTGGGTCACCTGCCTTTCATGTCAGGTAGATTTTAAATTTACCTTACGAGGCAAAATTAACTCCGTTTCAGCCCTCAGTCAAGGATTTAAATCCTCGGACGAGCTGGGAATCAAACCCGTGGTCTCCAGGTAAATTACTACACCATGCGATTGGCTAAAATAAAAAATCCAAAGATGGTCAAAAGATTTGTTTATCGCACCTCATCAAACACCACAATAACACAGGTTATTAGATTTTTTCTTTACTTACGTGTCTGTGATGGTCAGTGATGTCCCAAGCCACTTATCTGAATTGCCAATAATAATAATAATAATAATAATAATAATAATAATAATAATAATAATAATAATAATAATAATAATAATAATAATAATAATAATAATAATAATACCGGGGGTACATCTTCCCCGACCAGTTAAACTGCGCGCCTGCTATAAGGCCATCTTTGTAAACAAACTTGAACTGGTGTACTACAAGATACTTTGGTATTCAACTGTTAAATGTCTCTATCATCGGTTTAATTGCTTCCTCCAGCGGGATGAACTGTAATTATTTCACAAAGGAATGCTATTTTTGCAGTTGGCAAACCTTAGGTTTTGAAGATTGTTTCGTTTATATATCAAAGTTGTCAACACTTCAGCTGGTTCCTTCTTCAATAGTAATCAACCTATCAGAAAATTGGGGCGTGTGTACAGGAATCGAGCCTATCAGTAAACAGTTCTGGAAGATTCCCCTTAAAATACTATAAAAGCAGGGCACTTGAGGGCTGTCTGAATTGCTCCAGTGTGAGGAGGGTGAATCGACGAGAATCAGGGGGCAAGGTCGTGGCCTGCGTGAGGAAGGCCCAGCGACTCAAGGTAATGACAGAATTTTCATAAATATGTGATAGCTCCTGCGGATAGTTTGAGGGGAAGGTGTCAACCTCTTTTATATAATTTAAATTGCTAGATTTGGTGGTTTAAATGTAGAATTTTCGACAAGTCTGAGGACTCTGTTCTATTCCCTACTGGGAAATATGTAATGTAAGGGAACAAAGAGTGATTACCCTCTGTCGGTTCCTATTCATCTTGGCACGGGGTGACTAAAGTTCAAACCTCTAACTTTCTTAATATTTATTTGCCATTAGTGTTTCTCATTTAGTCACCCCGTTGTAGGATAGGCTTAACCTCTGTATTTTTGGATCTTAAGCCCATTCGAGGTTGCAACTATTTCTATAAGGATGGCAAGTGTTTCGCCTCCTAGCCTTTGTTTATGGCCAGTCATGTTCAACCTTTTTCTTTTATCACTAAGGCCACTTAGTATGGGCAATCACGCCCCTGTAAATTCATTGGTGTGTGTAGAGTTTTTCTGTGGTTTGTTCCCTTTGGCAGCAGTGAAACATAAAACTGTTGAGCAATAGATAAGCCCACATCGGGGCAACGGTGTGTATATCCTGTAAATTGAGGAGAACCGGTAGGTTGTAAGTGCGCCATAAGAAAATTGATGCCTCTGCGAGGCTGGACTATTTCTGGAACGCAGACTCCCCTGTGCTGTAAATGATAGGAGCAAACCGTGCTCTTGTTAATTTTGTACCTGCCAAGAGCAATTCAGCTTTTTCCTGTGTAAATGAACATTTGTAATTCTCTCAAGTTTTGTACCTGATATTCGGACTTCTGAGTCCACTATATTGTCAAAGCTGACGAGCTCATTGTGTGGTTGCTTTTCATTCAGATTTTCTATTTCTCCAATTTAAACTCAAAAAAAAAAAAAAAAAAAGGAAAGAAATAACATTTAAAAATGTGTTGTGTGAAGTTCTGTTCTAGTCAAATCCTTGTCCACCCATTCACCCCAGGCACTTCTCATCCCTCTGTGATCCACAGAAACTCCGTAACATTAATAATAATAATAATAATAATAATAATAATAATAATAATAATAATAATAATAATAATAATAATAATAATAATATTAATAATAATTTTTTGCTAGGGGTTTTACGTCGCACCGACACAGATAGGTCTTATGGCGACGATGGGATAGGAAAGGCCTAGGAGTTGGAAGGAAGCGGCCGTGGCCTTAATTAAGGTACAGCCCCAGCATTTGCCTGGTGTGAAAATGGGAAACCACGGAAAACCAACTTCAGGGCTGCCGATAGTGGGATTCGAACCTACTATCTCCCGGATGCAAGCTCACAGCCGCGCGCCTCTACGCGCACGGCCAACTCGCCCGGTAATAATAAAAATAAAAATAATAATAATAATAATAATAATAATAATGCAATAAATACATAACCACGATATTTTAAGCCTCTGAATAAACCTTAGGATTTTCAGCTGATTGACTCTTCTTGCATAAGCCATGAGTATGTCGACTCAGTGTTGTTGCCGCGAACAATCTTCAATTTTAAAATTGATAAAGAGCTACCATAATTTACTCGACACACCCAGTCAAAAATTCATCGTCTCAAAGTGCAGTGCACCAGTCATGTCCTTACCCCTCTACTATATACTATTTACAGTTACTACACAATAAGTGTCATGTAGGATATCAGTTAATGAACTGGCTAGCACGACACCTGTCAAGCACTTAATATATGCAGAACACACGGTCGTAGCAGCGCGGGACGCATATTTTTTTTCTACTGGCTGTACGTCGCACCGACACAGATAGGTCTTATGGCGACGATGGGACAGGGAAGGGCTAAGAGTGGGAAGGAAGCGGCCGTGGCCTTAATTAAGGTACAGCACCAGCATTTGCATGGTGTGAAATGGGAACCACGGTAACCCATTTTCAGGGCTGCCGACAGTGGGGTTCGAACCTACTATCTCCCGAATACTGGATACTGGCCGCACTTAAGCGACTGCAGCTATCGAGCAGGGCGCATATTCGAAGACGTCAAAGAAAAACAACCCAGGTCCCTTGAGGAGCTTGCACTCCTAAGAATCACGTGAAACTAAATCCTAGTGAAATTCAGGTGCATGGTTTTCATTTAAATAGAACAGCCAGAAGGAAGCTTGGGTGGAGACAACAGGAGCTTGAACACCGTGGCGCACCAAAATATCTGGGTGTAAAACTGGACCGAGTCTTATTTTTCAGACGACACTACAATGTCACCAAGCGGAAGATTTGCGCAAGAATAACATCATCCGGTAACTAAAAGGCACGTCATGGGGGTGTCCAGCCTAATGTTCTCCGCACATTTGCTATGACCCTTAGTTTCTCAGCAGTTGAGGGTGAATATTAAGTCCCATTACCACCTACCTATTGTCCTTGTAGTCTTATAGAGTCTTAATATAACGACTTATTCCAGAATGTCTGTGTGTACATCATCATTTTCATAACAGAATTTGATTCTCCTCCACGTACGATGCGATATGCTCCTCAGTATTGCGGGAGTGATGGCAGTAAATGCACGTCGAACAGCACCCTTAAATTCATCTATGTTCTCGTAACGTATGCTATAGTAACCTTGTTTAATGTGCCCCCATAATGCATTGCCACACGTTGACAGACCGAGACTTCGAGGTGGTCACTCCAGAGACTCAGGCAAATTGACAAAACCACGTTCGATCCATTGATAATGAAATACCTCATTGAAATATTCTCTGACGGTTATAGCATAATGGGCTGGTGCTCCATCCTGTAGGAACCATACACGACCGAGCACTCCCAGATTTACAAACGTAGGTCCAAATGCCTTAAACTTCAACTATTTTTAATACGTTTTCTTAATGTCGAGTATGGACCTCCACTTCTTGTGATCGCTTACAAATGGACTTCTTTGGCGAACGTTCGACTGACGCTGCAGCCTCTGAACACGTTTCTTGTCTTGTTATGGGTCGTCCTGAGCGGGCCTTACGTTTTATGCAAACACTTACAAAGAAATGTTTCTCCCACCGTAGAATTGTTGGTTTCGGTGAGGATTTTTTCTGAAACCGTACAGTGAAATCCTGTTGAATCTCTCCCACTGATTTTCCTGTGTGGGGTCGTTCGTGGACCCACGTGCTCATTACCATCCGTTCCTCCATGGTGTAAGGGGACTCATCGGCCTAGATGTATCCACCACCTACAATAAAAGAAAACCATTAACATGTCTGTAATCCATACAGGGTAGAGGAACATTGGGCTCACACTGAAGGACCTGTGGAGGAGTTATGCTCATGCAAAGTAGGCAAATGTCTCTATTAATGAGGCAGTACGGGATGCCTAAAACTAACCGCTGCCTAAGCGGAACGCCTGGAACAGATATTCGACCCTCGCCTTCTCCTGTTTGTACACCATATGCAACCAACAAAACTAAGATAAGGAAAAGCTTTATCCAGTCAACGTGATCACCGAGTGTTTCACCTGGAAATCATCGATTAGAACTGTGGAGACAACAACGGGTACCACATCCACTGACGAACCTCCGAGAGAAACGTAGGATACTGCTCTGGATTACGTTTAACTATTTTATTGAAATTTGAAATTAAGATTATTTATTTATTTATTTATTTATTTATTTATTTATTTATTTATTTATTTATTGATGAGGCTTATCTTAAAGAATATCAACATTATTAAATTATTACTAAACATGGCAAAACTGCATTTAAACAAGGAATTTAAATTTCTGAAACTTTAAGTCTGTGACCGTGTGTTGTATTATACGAAAGCTCACTTGCAAGTTCATTTTCATTTCACACCAGGCAAATGCTAGGGCTGTACCTTAATTAAGGCCACTACCTTCCGAATCCTACGCCTTTCCCTTCCTTCGATGGCTAGAAGAGCATGGTAGAAGTGAAATAGCGCTTGGATCCGTCAAACTTTTGAGTCACTGTGATAATAAAGCTGAGTAAAATTGAAATGGCGTATGGCTTTTAGTGCCGGGATGTGTCCGAGGACTTCGGCTCGCCAGGTGAAGGTCTTTTGATTTGACTCCCGTAGGCGACCTGCGCGTCGTGATGAGGATGAAATAATGATGACGACACATACAGCACGCCAGCACGCCAACCATTTAGCCATGGAGCCGGACATAAAACTGAGTGTTCATACATGATATTTGTATCTCCAAGCCATAAACAAATCAGCCTCGTAAGTTTAAAACTGATAACTAGATATCCGAATAAGCGATTACTCGGAAACTTGGCACAAATGTAGGTTCTTAAAAGAGTTTGCTTACATGCACAAAATACGTTAACGACAGCAGCTTCAATGATAAATTATTGAAATGGTTATCACGATACGTGACCAAAGGGTACTTGTGGAGAAGTCATGGTGTGATACATGGGCAGTATATTAGCTTCTTGGTGAGTTGTTCTGGCTTCGATTTAAATCATTTCATGGGGCTTAAATGGCTTGTACTTGTCACCAAATAAGAAATAACGTTTTATGATCCATTCTCGGCCATCTTAGAAGTGGTTTTGTGATCTACAGTACTACACGGCCCTCTTAGAAATTAATTTGGAACCCATTTCTCTGTGGTTTTAAGATCTTTGGAACTTTTCACTAATCATATCCCTGTACTTCTGTCTAATGTCCTCGTTCTGGAGATTTTCTGCCCTTCACTGTCTGCAGACAAACTTTCTTTGTCCTGTGCTTAGTGATACTTAGTTCACTGCAGATCAGATACTAGTTTGTATTATCGAAAAATCCCCAGAAAACCCGAATATCCTTAACGTATTTTCTGAATTCAAAATCAGTACTGACGTAGTCCATCGTGCAATGGTGAACAACTTCATGTTTGAAGAATGAATTCACATTGCTAATCTCATACTAGCATAGGAGTTCAGTTAACTCTTCCCATTCGTATTTTCCTTCCGTATCTTGACTACATTTACCCACCACTTTCTCGTATCCTACTTTTTCTTCATTTTCGTTTTGTTCAGCGTTTGTCCCTCCTGCTAGCGTGGTCCGCTACTCTCGCATCCTTCAGTTTATTTCCAATTCTCGCATTGTAATCGCCCATTACTTCTATTCTATCCTTGATTTAGACCCTGACTACGATTTAACTCAGCGCTTCGCAAAACGTGTCTACTTCATCTTCGTCTGTGCCCTCACATGATGTGAATAAACTGAGACAATTCTCGTTGTAAGTACTTTAATCGCTAAATCGGCCCACGTTATTCCCTCATTTACGCGCCTAACAGAAACTATGTTGCGTGCTATGCTGCACCCGATAAATAGTCCTAATCCCACACTCTGCCCTTCCCCTTTTAACGCCTGTTATGTCTCCCTTTACTCGAACACCATTAACTCCTAACACATCCAGGCGCATCTTCTTTGCTGGCTTAGCCAGTTAAATTTTCCTTGATAAGCCTCATTTATATTAATAGCATCCCATCGAATTCCATTTCGTTCGCCAAATTGTTTCTCAGGAGTCCTTGGCCTGGCAAATGGAAATGGGACTCCATCACACCCATAGGACCGAGTTTTGCTCAAAACATAATAATAATAATAATAATAATAATAATAATAATAATAATAATAATAATAATAATAATAATAATAATAATAATAATAATAATAATAATAATAATAATAATGTTATTTGCTTTACGACCCACTAACTACTTTTACCGTCTTCGGAGACGCCGAGGTGCCGGAATTTAGTCCCGCAGGAGTTCTTTTACGTGCTAGTAAATCTACCGACACGAGGCTGTCGTATTTGAGCACCTTCAAATACCACCGGACTGAGCCAGGATCGAACCTGCCAAGTTGAGGTTAGAAGGCCAGCGCCTTAACCATGTGACGTACCCACTTGGCCCACAGATTAATGACAAATTTATAACGTGGCGGGTCACTTTAATATTAAAATAAATAAATGATATGTCATGGTTTCTCCAGAAACAGTATCCCAAGGGCGCCAGTCTTCAAGCTTATGGCTTGAAAACAAAAGTAGATAATTAATAATAATAATAATAATAATAATAAATAAAAAATACGTAATGAGACTCAAAAAACTCCCAGGGGTGAGGTGAACGGAACACAAATCATTAAGTACACTAACTTGGAATTTAAGGATCATTAATAATCATTTCATAAAATACAAATTAAAACAGCTATTTATTAAGATGAAAAACGTGACGTAACGGCGTATTAACGAAATCTGAACTTACGGAAGCAAAAGAAAAAGTGAATGAAATTAACTTTAAGAAAATGAACTGTTGTGCGAAGACTTGCAGTAACTTATGCCATAAGCTCACCAAATGTAGACTCTGTTGTCTTGAAGCTGAAGATGGGTGGATCTCTCGTACAGGCTGCCTCATCTGTTGTTGGATTCCAGTCCTACATCCACATTCCCTGTCTTTAACACTTCCTATTGTACTCCTTACATAAAGTCGTAATGAGTCCTAATTTTAAGTGCAAAACCACCATGGGTTATGTTCATGGAGAGAATACCTTCGTATTCTTCCGTATTACGGAACAGTAGCGTAGCTAAATTCATAATAAAAGCTCTCCTCCCCTATACCAGTCAGAACCGGTCTCCCGTTGACTACCTTTCGTCATTGAGATAACAAGTCCCAATGAGAGTAACTTTTGAGTAGAATATACTCAGATGCGAAGTGAACTAAGTTAAAATCTTCTCCGATGTGTAGACGTAGAATCGTAGTAAGAGTATCTTCCAAGCGTGAGAATCAGAATCAGAATGTCCGAATCTCTGAATGTGAGTCTGAATGAGAGTTTGAATGTGAGAATGTTAGTCTGAATGTGAGAGTCTTCTCTCCAGCCCTTGTCGGTGGTATATATTGGTTCAAAAGTCTCCTTCCATCAGCCATATCACATGGTCCAGTAAGATTCGAGGTCTCATCCCTTCTCCCTTGTATAGCTGTGGATCCATCACGTTGCTTCATTACGTTCATTCACATAGGCTGAACTTTCCCGCTGAAATAAAGCGTCTCGAAGCTGAGTTTGAAAAGTGGGTGTTAATAATGTATCAACTGTCTTTTCATGAGGTGGAGAGGGTAATATCTCTCGTAACCTCGATGACGTACTTTTCCTGGAACTGGGCTGAAATTAGCCTGCTGACTCTGGTCACCTCACAACGGCTATTGGAAAATTTTCTGCAAGTTATAAATATGCGTGATGTTGAAATACTTTACCCAATAATTTGTTCGTTCAGAATACGTTATAGCCGCGATACAAAGAAATGAAATGATGATTGAAATGGATGATAAAAGTACTATATATATACATATTAATTTAAAATGACCTATCAGTGATTAAATATATACATATTATCAATTAAATATATAGTTCAATAATTAAAAACATTCAGTGATGTCCCAAACATCACAACCATCTGAGCCACTCAGCCCGGCTCAAAACATTCTGAGTTCAGTAAAATTTATGTGAAGTAGAATGCCTTCCCCATTGATAGATAGACCCAGTGAGAATTTCTCTTCTAACGGTTTAGTGATCACTGGTAAATTGCTTAGTCTTATCCACCTGAGCACAAGGAGGGTCACGTCTCAGAAGGATGTCCGAGATGCTATTCCATAGCAACTGTTATCCTGACTCTCAGACCACTTACTAGGCCACTTGGCCATTGCCCATTGTTCAACAACCAGAACGCAACTGCTGTAACCAATGCCACGTCACTAAAGTTACGAATTCCATTTTCATTTCTACAATAAATAGTTCCTAAGAATACTAAGAGAACCTTTTTGCGGCCAGTATCCAGTATTCGGGAGATAGTGGGTTCGAGCCTCACTGTCGGCAGCTCTGAAGATGGTGTTCCGTGGTTTCCCATTTTCACACCAGGCAAATGCTGGGGCTGTACTTAATTAAGGCCACGGCCGCTTCCTTCCCACTTCTAGCTCCTTCCTGTCCTATCACCGCCATAAGACCTATCTGTGTCGACGCGACGTAAAGCAACTAGAAAATTAAAAGAGAGAACCTTTCAGGCGCAATTCATTAATCAAAATGTGTCGCAAGCCAAATTTTAATGGAAACTGACAGATCTCGTTAGTATTATCCCTCTAGCACAATTCTTCTTCTTCTTCTTCTTCTTCTTCTTCTTCTTGAACCCTGAAGGCCTGTGCGTAGCAGAAACGTTAGATGTGATTGGAAAATGCGTTATTTGCTAACCAATATAAAATATATTTGTTTTCTATTTTTGAACAGAATTTTATACGAGGGAAAAGTTTGTTTCGGTGGCTAGGAGTGGTTGAACTGATGATGAACAGTTCTATGAACACTCAAAGAGAATGGACACGAAGCAGCTGACAATAATTTTTTTTGAGTTCTTGAGACAACGAAAAACAGAGTCAAAATGGTTTTGGAAATTGAGAACTGACTTACCCTACACTGAGGTGAAAGAAAAAGACGGAGAGAGATATTTTGACAACTAATCAAGAATTTCAGAAGTTTCCAGGAGACAGAGGAGGAGCCAGGAAAGTAGGTAGAGATCCTACACAAAGAAGAATTTGGAGAGAGGATGAAAAGATAGGCGGCGAGTATAAAGTACACACTGTCAAGCGTGGTGCGTAGATGCCTTTTCCTAAACGAATAATAATAATAATAATAATAATAATAATAATAATAATAATAATAATAATAATAATAATAATAATAATTTATATCCTGCTACAGTTTCCACAGCGTGCCACATGCTTTATATAAGACACTATAGCTACCTCACTGTTTTATCACCTATTGTAGCTTTGCCCTTGGCAATAACGTACACGCTTCACTGACACTTGCGAAACATTTCCCGAAAAGGCACGTGTATTAAGAGTTACTCAACTCAAGAAACAAGGGCGTTCTTATCAATACACGTACCATGTATGAACGATGTTTTTGTGATACAGCCTAAATCAAATCACTTAATAATGGAAACTTCCTTCAACTTGTAGGTTATGTGTTCTGAAACAGTTTAAACGATATAGACCAGGGGTTTCTAATTTGTAAGGGCTCGAGGGCCATATTGGAAACCTTAGTCATGTTCGCGGGCCGCACTTTAATAATAGGCAAATTTTCGCAAAATTCTGCATACATTAGGCCTACAGAAGTACCATTATGAAAAAGTAATATGCATAATTCAATTGAAATAAAGGTTTAATAATTTTAATTACTTAGGTAAAACATTATTTTACAATTGCATAAAAGTGTGGAGTTTGGAGTCGGGCTGAGTGGCTCAGGTGGTTGAGGCGCTGGCCTTCTGAAGTTAGATCATTCCGAAGGTGCTCAAATACGTCAGCCTCGTGTCGATTGATTTACTGGCACGGAAAAGAACTCGTGCGCGACAAAATTCCGCCACCTCGGCTTCTCCGAAAACATCAAAAGTAGTTAGTGGGACGTAAAAACCGATCATTATTATCTGAAATTTGGATTTTAAATTTTTTAAATGAAAAATAATCCATTCAGATCAAGTGAATTTTTAAAAAGATGAAATAATATTAAAGAATGAACTAGTTCGGACTTGGGTCTATAAGGAATATAAAAATAATACATTTTTGAACGATCCATAAAATATTATTTTGTAATTATTTTTCACATTATTTATTAAAATGCTCTCGCGGGCCGCATTATATGGCTTCGCGGGCCACATGCGGCCCGCGGGCCGCCATTTCGAAACCCTAGATATAGACGTTGAGGACATCGATCTTATAATAGAAGCTGAAGAAGAATAATGATCTCGAACCCTCGTAGTATAATAATTATGATAACGTGTTAAGAAAAAGAAGTCTTCGCAGATAGAGAAGTACCAGGTCCTCTTGGCCTCGCAAACCTAACACTGATGAGTTCGTAAAAGAACAAGAAGAAGGTCAGATAGGAAACATCAACAATATGAATCTGGTGCAACAACTCAGGTTGTTAGGACGGTCTCTTCTCTTTCTAGTTCGCTATCATATACAGTGGAACCTTGATATCACGAATCACCTCGGGAAATAAATTTTATTTCGAGGTATCGAAATTTCGAGATATAGAGAATACCATTTTGCTCGATAGCTGCAGTCGCTTAAGTGCGGCCAGTATCCAGTATTCGGGAGATAGTAGGTTCGAACCCCACTATCGGCAGCCCTGAAAATGGTTTTCCGTGGTTTCCCATTTTCACACCAGGCAAATGCTGGGGCTGTACCTTAATTAAGGCTACGGCCGCTTCCTTCCCACTCCTAGCTATTTCCTGTCCCATCGTCGCCATAAGATCTATCCGTGTCGGTGCGATGTAAAGCAACTAACAGAAAAAAAAAAAACATGTGTAGCACTTGATTGAGTCATGCATCCAGGCCCCGATTTACAAATGGGTGGACTGGGCATTTGCCCAGGGCGCCAGTTTTTGAGGGGCTGCGGCTGGCGGATCGAGTAATTGTGGCCTGCGTGAATTACGTCTTAAATTCATTACACTCAAATTAATTTTACATGCCACAAATTATTCCAATTATTTTATTAGCCTATATAAAACACTTTGAACTATTCTAACTTTAAAACCGGGCCGATGACCTTCGATGTTTGGCCCCTTTAAACAACAAGCATCATCATCATCATAACTTTAAAACCTGAATTTAGTCTATATATTTAAATTTTATAAAGGAAATGTGTCTTCTTTGTAAAATTATTTACTTACATACAAACCAACGGCTTTTTAAAGAAAAATAAAAACAGCCTGATTCTTATTTGACTTGATAAATTTAATTATAAGAATTAACTGTATTTGCATAATGTGCTGTTTTAAAACTCATAATCTTGAAAACTGTAATATTTAATTTGTAAACAATTATTTTTTAGAGGAACAGGAAAACGAGCAGGGGGTGGGGGCGGCTAAATATTGTTTGCCCAGGGCGCTAACTACTTGAAATCGGGGCCTGCATGCATCTACGGGCCTATACTGAATATATTATTTTTAACAGTATTTATAAATATACAAACTCGTATTTTTCGGCATCACTTTAATTATAACGCTTATGACAGTTTTTTTTTACTGTTAACTTTTTTTCTACATACTTTTCAACAACATTTGTCGCGAACATTTGGTCATTTACATTCGACTGACTCTCTATGTACAATCGAAGAATATCCACTGCACTTAACCCGCCAGTGGTCGCTATATGAGCAAAATGCTCACGGTCATAGAAAATGATCTGCTCTTTTAAACAGCATGAAGTATCGAACTTGAGCCCTGGTGTACCTTCGCACTGCAGTTTTAAGAGAAGGGCGGATGCATTGAAACGCACATCCATGACCTTGAGAAGGGACAGGGAGGGAGGAATTTTCAGCAACCGTCAAGGGTGAGCAATTTGTTTTACGCACGACCAGTCACGTTGGCGCTTATTTCTGTGTGTGTTATGATATGGGCTTGGTAACAAAAATCCAAATTCATGAATATCTTTGTGATCATAGCCAGTACGGTAACAATGTATAAGACATGAATAATAGGAAATTTAATACTATATAACCTTAGTTATGTAGCATTCATCGATTACACCTCTAATAAGAAATATTTGAGAATTACATTTTAGTCCTTCCCCTAAACTACCATTTCACTCAGCGTGAATAAAATAATTTACAGCTTATACTATAGCGACTTATTTCCTGACTTTGCATACCGATTTTCATCAAGTTAGGACTACTAATAACAACAATATTTGAGAATTAAATTTTAGGCCTTCCCTAAGCTACTATTTTTCTCAGCGTGAATACAATAATTGACAGCCTAGATTGTAGCAATTTATTCCCCAACTTTGCATACCCATTTTCTTTAAAATACGACCACTAATAACATAAATAGTTGAGAATTCAATTTTAAGCCTTCCCCTAAACTACCATTTCACTCAGCGTGAGTAAAATGATTTATATCCTAGATTGTAGAGGCTCATCCCCCGACTTCACATACAGATTTTCATTAGACCACTAATAACATAAATAGTTGAGAATTCAATTTTAGGCCTTCCCCTAAACTACCATTTCACTCAGCGTGAGTAAAATTATTTATAGCTTAGATTGTAGAGGCTCATCCCCCGACTGCACATACCGATTTTCATTAAATTCTCTTCAACCATTTTCTCGTGATGCGTGTACAGACAGACAGACAGACAGACAGACAGACAGACAGACAGACAGACAGACAGACAGACAGACAGACAGACAGACAGACAGACAGACAGACAGACAGACAGACAGACAGACATTACGGAAAATTAAAAAGTGCATTTTCTTGTTACTATGGACATGTCCGATACAGAAATACCATTATTTTCAAATTCTGAGCAATGTACAGACAAACCTCTTATTATATATATATATAGATTCATAATTAACTGATTGTACATTTCCCCCCACATTTTAAGGGTTTTCACCTTAAAATATATCTTGCATTATTTATGACCCATCTATGTTTTCTCTAAGGAATATCTCTGTTTATGGCATTCCAAATTATAGGCTACATTAAATTGATTTAGTTTTGAAGGATGAGTTCGTGAGTTGATTTTAGACTGTTACATTGTGTGTGATGAAATGTACGCATGTCTTATTTAAACCTTCGTCATACAAATTAATTATTCACTAATTATTATTTATAAACCTTACCCCACAAGTGATAAACACACACTGCTAGATCTGGAGGACGAGGGGGGAGATAGACGAGCACAGATCACTCCGTCTACAAACACTTCCGAGATTGTAAGAAGGGAATCTTCTTCAGTGTTGCCAACTTAGCGAATTTTCCGCTAAATTTGGCGGAATTGGAAGACTGTCGGCGGAGAAATATGTCATTTGATGATGATGATGCTTGTTGTTTAAAGGGGCCTAACATCGAAGGTCATCGGCCCCTAATGGAACGAGATGGACGTAATGACATATGATAGTTAAAATTTAAAACGGAGCCACTGATTAGAGTTTTAAAAAATGCGATGAAAAATGAGTATGAAATTAAAACAATCAGTGGATCTAATTCGCAATGCCTTATTTTGGAATAAAATAAGAAAAATTACAGGAGATAACGGAATAAGGCATTGCCTGCTAGTACAGATATATATACATACTTTACATTAGACGTGAAAAGAACACATTAAAATACGCAACACAAACTAAAATGAAGTCAATGAAGTCAAAGGCAAACACCCATGGTGGAGTTCAAAGTGTGATGAGGCTATAGAAGAAAGGCGTAAAGCCTGGACTAGGTGGAACCAACATAAAACTGAAGCCAATTATAAAGCCTTCCTCATGCAAAGAAAAGCTACAGCTAACACCATCCGCAGTGCCAAGAGAAATTACCTCAGGAGCCTAATGCAAGAGGCTGAAAATAATTTCCAGAGAAACAACTCAAGAGACCTGTACAAAGGACTTAAGAAGCAAATGACCCAGTACACAGCTCCTACCCTCATCCTCCACGTGCCAGATGGAAAACTTCAACTGAACAATAAAGACTGCATCAAAACTCTTGCAGATTATTTCCAGAAGCTACTAAACGCAGAGGAACCTAAAGAAAAGCTTATTTTCCATGAGCCTTCACACAGGAACCCTGATTCTCAACCACCTACGAGAGAAGAAATAAAGGACATCATCGCTGGTCTCAAGAACAACAAGGCTTCAGGTGAAGACGGCATAGTTGCCGAGATGTGGAAACATGCAGATGACCAGTCTTTGGAGAGCATCCATCAAATCATAAAGGACATATGGACAACAGAGTCCCTACCCGAAGGATGGACGTCTGCCGTGATACACCCCCTCCACAAGAAGGGAAGTAAGACAGATCTCAACAATTATAGAGGTATTTCCTTGTTACAAATTACCTACAAGATCCTCTCTGTAGCCCTGCTTAATAGAGTCACCACACAGCTAGACTCACAGTTAGGTGAATACCAAGCTGGTTTCCGTAAGACTAGATCTTGTCCAGAACAGATACACAATCTTAAGACAGTTCTCAATTACAAAAGCCGAGGTGGACATCCCTGGGTGGTAGTCCTAGTAGATTTTCAGAAAGCTTATGACTCTGTGGACAGAGACACCCTTTTCTCCATACTATGGGAACTTGGTCTGGATGGGAAGACCCTACGATTGATTCAAGCTACTCTGAGGAACACGACGTCCAAGGTCAGGTTCAGAGGTGAACTATCTGAAAGCCTTCCAATCAGAACAGGAGTTAGACAGGGTGATGGTCTCTCCTGCATTCTCTTCAACTGTGTCCTGGAAAAGATCATTAGAGAATGGAGAACTATGCTACCACCGGGAGCTGGACTTAAGCTTGGGTACAAGAGAGACAACCTCATTGTTCCGTGCCTAGCCTTTGCCGATGACCTCATTCTACTGGCAAACAATATAGAGGTGGCTACGTACAACTTACAGAGTCTTTATTGTGTAGCAGTGAAGACTGGTCTGAAAATCAGCATCCAGAAGACTGAATTTATGACCAATATCAAGGAGGCCCCTTCTACAATTCCTCTCACAGACGCTACCATACGAAAAGTACCTGCGGTTAAGTACTTGGGAGAATGGATCTCTGCGAATCAGAGCGAGAACCCAGCCATAGATGCCAGATGTACCAAGTTTGAAAGGGCTTATCACTCGTGTCGTAGTATCTATTCATCTAAGTGCCTCTCCAAGAACCTCAAGCTCAGACACTACAACTCGGTAGTCAAACCATCTGTTCTGTATGCTTCTGAGTGCCTTGTAATGGCTAGGAAGGGCCCACTCAGAAAGCTGGAGTTAAAAGAGAGGAAGATCCTGAGGAGGATATTAGGACCAATCAGAGAGGAAGGAGGCACTTACAGAATCCGTCATAATAATGAACTGTATGAACACCAGGAGGACATCGTCACGTCTATAAGGAAAAGGCGCCTGACCTTTTATGGACACTTGGCCCGTTTGGATTCCGAAAGACTCACCAAAAGGATATTCACAGTAACAGGAAGAGGCAAGGCTTCTAAGAACAAATGGATCACGTCAGTTAAGTCAGATATGGAACAACTAGATATCCCACCGGGACAAACTCATGACCGACTACTGTTCCGTCAAGCCATCCGACACGGAGTTTTCCCAACGTCCCTTACAAGTAAGAAGACTACAGGAACTAAGTGGACCGAGGAGAGAAAGATGGCTCATAGTCAGCAAATGAAGGAGTATTGGAAGAAGAAGAAAGCAACAACTTTACCCAAGAGTAGATACGAGCCCCGTGGTCCTCAGTAGGCCTAAACGACAAAGAAGAAGAAGAAGTCAATAGGATGAGAGCGTAATTGACACAAAGATACAAGCACAAAGGACATCATTACATACGATAAAACAGACCACTATCCCTCATAAAGCGGATGACGAGGTCTGCTGACTGCACGTCATCACGCAGGATAAGGGAGATGGTATCCGGGAGGTTAAGACTACGGCGAAGATCAACCAGGTCCGTACACTCCGTAAGCATGAGTACCACGGTAAGATGGTCACCGCAGGTACACACCGGAGGAGGTTCTCCTTTCAAAAGATGCGAGTGAGTCACGATACCATGGCCGACCCGAAGACGACATAATACCACGGCTTCCCGCCGCGAAGCCCGAAGGGAAGTCTTCCATACCTTCGTCGTTCCTTTTATCGCTCTCAACTTATTGGGAGGTGGAATGGCCTGCCACTCCATCTCCCAATGGGACATAACATGATGTCGCAGCTGGGAGCGAATATCACTTGCTGGAACCTTGAAAGGCAACGGGGGCAGTGTAACTGCCTCCTTGGCAGCCTGATCTGCTAACTCGTTTCCCTCTATGCCCATGTGGCTTGGGAGCCACAGAAACGTGATTCTGGTGCCGGCATCCCAACACCCGGCCAGCAGGTCCTGGATCCGCTGCACCAGAGGGTGTTGAGGGAAACAGGTATCAATAGACTGAAGCGAACTCAAGGAGTCTGTACACACAAGAAAGCGTCGGCGCTCATTGTATAGTGCGTACCGCAGAGCTCTGCAGATAGCATAGAGCTCTGCCGTGTACACACTACAGGTTTCCGGGAGAGCAAAAAGAAACCGATCATTGTCGACAATGAACGCACAGCCCACCTTCGTATCTGTCCTTGAACCATCCGTGTAGACGACGACTGAACCTGGATAGCGGCCAACAACGGACATGAAGAGCCTCCGATAAATCGAAGGGTCCGTGTTTTCCTTCGGGCCAGTGTGTAGGTCCAGGATTATTTCAGGACGTCGAACTACCCACGGAGGTGCCCCACTCGGTTGTCTGACAAGGCATGGAACCGAAGGTACGTTAAACAACCTGTAACTGCTCTCCAAGCGTATTCCAACCGGCCGCGTAGCTCGAGGACGAGCAGCGTACAGAAAATGGTTGCCATTGTTGAATACGCAAGGATAGCTGGGATGAAGTGGCATTTGTCGCAAATGAGCAGCATACGAAAGAAGCATTTGCTGGCGCCTCAGGTGTAAAGGCGGCACACCAGACTCAGCGAGCAGGCTAGCGATGGGGCTTGTACGAAAAGCTCCCGTCGCCAACCTAACCCCGGCGTGGTGGATGCTGTTCAGCATCGCAAGAACGCTTGGTCTTGCGGAGCCATATGCTGCACTGCCGTAGTCTAACCTAGATAAAACGTGTGCCCTGTAGAATCGTAGGAGCACCGCACGGTCAGCTCCCCAATTAGTGCTGCTAAGAAATTTCAAGAGATTTAGCCTCTTGGTGCATTGCACTCTTAGCTCCCGCACGTGTGGCTCCCACGATAATTTACTGTCGAAAAGGAGCCCAAGAAATCGGTAAGTGTCAACCACGGGAAGAGCGACATTTCCTAGATAAAGTTCAGGATCTGGATGTAGAGTACGTTGACGGCAAAAGTGGACAACGGAGGTCTTTGCAGTAGAAAACCGAAAACCATGTTCAAAGGTCCACTGCTCCACCTTCCGGATAGTAATTGTCGCTCTGCGACTGCCATACTGTGCGAGCTATAGTGAAGAGCAAAATCGTCCACATATAGCGACGGTATTACTGCTGGACCAGCAGCAGCAACAATACCATTTATGGCAATCGCGAACAGAGTGACACTAAGAACCGATCCCTGTGGGACTCCATTTTCCTGAACGTGGTATTGCGAATATGTCCTCCCTACTCGGACACGGAATAGACGGAGGGACAAAAAATTCGCAATGAAAACCGGCAAGTTACCTCGGAATTTCCATTGATGCAGGACTGAAAGGATATCATATCGCCATGTGGTGTCGTAGGCCTTTTCTAAGTCAAAGAAAACAGCTACCAAATGCTGTTTGCGGAGAAACGCATCCTGGATACAACTCTCCAGGCGTACCAAGTGGTCAGTGGTGGATCGAGCGGCTCGGAAACCACACTGGTACTCGGACAAGAGTCCTTGTTTCTCCAGACACCACACAAGGCGGCGATTTACCATCCTCTCAAACAGCTTACACAGGCAGCTGGTAAGACAAATAGGTCTATAACTCCCTGCATATTTAGGATCTTTGTCAGGCTTGAGGACAGGAATGACGATGCCCTCTCGCCACTGAGACGGATAGTCACCCTCCATCCAGATTCGGTTGAACACACGAAGGAGATAGAGAAGACTGTCCTCACTAAGGTGTTTCAACATCTGGTTATGGATATTGTCTGGTCCAGGAGACGTGTCCTTGCAAAGCGCTAATGCGCTACGGAGTTCCCACTCCGTAAAGGGCACGTTATAGTCCTCTGAAGCCTGAGTGGCAAAACTGAGATGACGACGTTCTGCCTCCCGCTTCAGAGGTAGGAAGTCACGATGGTAATTCCCGGAGCCAGACACGTCCGCGAAATGGCGAGCAAGATGGTTAGCAATCGAGAGTGGTTCAGTGACGATATTGCCTGCAATGGAAATTCCCGGTACCGAAGATGATCCATGAATACCCGAAATACGCCGAAGTTTAGTCCACACTTGAGATGATGGAGTGTGTGACGTCATAGACGACACATATCTCTCCCATGAAGCCTTCTTACTTTGGCGAATAAGAACCCGCGCCTTAGCGCGGAATTTCTTAAATGTTACCAAGTTGGCCGCAGTAGGCTGTCTACGGTAACGTTTATGAGCACGACGGCGTTCTTTGATAGCTGCTGCTATTTCCTCGTTCCACCAAGGAACGAGTTTTCGGCGAGGAGTCCCCGAGAAGAACGGAATGGACTCCTCAGCAGCAGCAAGAATAACTTGGGTGACATAAGTTATTTCCTCGCCGACGGTCCGCCTGATATCATCGTTAAAGACAGCTAGTGATGTGTACTTTGGCCAATCAGCATGTTTAAGAATCCATCGAGGGGGAGCCTCGACGGATTTTTGGTTCATCAAAGTAAGAATGATGGGAAAATAGTCACTGTCACAAAGATCGTCGTGTGTGTTCCACCGAAACAGCGGAACCAACGTTCGGCTGCATAGACTTACGTCTATGCGAGAATATGTGCCGTAACGTACACTGAAGTGTGTTGGTTCCCCTGTGTTCAAAATACATAAATCCAGGTCTGTTACCAATGTTTTCAGCTCTCTTCCCCGGGGGCAAGGCGTCTCAGAGCCCCATATGGGGTGATGGGCGTTAAAATCGCCCAACAAGAGGAAGGGAGGTGGAAGCTGATCTAGAAGATCAGTGACATCATTAATGTTAAGAGGTAGCCCTGGCGGAAAATAGACATTACACACTGTTGTTATGACAGGCAGCGGAACGCGAACAGCTACAGCCTCCAGCGGGGTTCTTAGTGGAACCTCCTCGCTGTAGGTATCAGAACGGACAAAAATGCCAACGCCACCGGACGCCCGGTGAGCATAATGTCGTTCTGTCGAGTATAGTCGAAAATTTCGCAATACCGTATGATGATCTGGTCGGAAGTTTGTTTCCTGAATACAGACTATACTCGCCGAATACTCGCTAATGAGCTGGCGCAACTCAGCAAGATGCCTATCATAACCGTTACAATTCCATTGTAACAGTGCCATATTGTAAGTGTGGACTTCTGAGGATTAGGATAGGAGCAACGGAATGCTACCTAACCTAACCTACACTCACATCCCCATCCGAAGATGGAGATTCGTGCTCCATGTGCAGCTCCTCGTCATCAGACGAGGTGATGCAGGCCTTCAACTTCTTTGACGTAGTCCGGGTGCGGGGTTTCTGCCCACGAGGGTAGCGCGCAGGTTTCCCCGAAAGAAGACCTGCTGACGCAGAATCAGGCCCTCCAGGTGGAGGGCGCGACACCCCATTTGTAGGAGATTTGGAAGAGCGCCTATTAAGGGCGTTCTTCTTCCCCGCCGTCGATTCTTGTTTAGACGGGCTGGGAGGGGAGTTCCCAGCCCTGGTCGACGATGCCGCCTCCGCCGGCTTAGGCGCGGCTTTCGCCGACCGTGTAGGGGAAGGAGACGTTGTCTTCTTCCCCTTCTGTGCCGGCGTAGGTTTCTTAGCCGGCACAGGCAGATTGGTGGTCGAAGGCCGGGATGGACCAGCCTTCGAGCTTGTTCTCTTTGCGGCGTTGCTGGCAGGAGCAACCGCCGCCTTGGGCGCAGCGATCTTCTGGACAGGTGTTGCAGGTGAAAATGAGGAACCTGGCAGGGACTGAGCTCTCAAGCTGAAGTCAAGTGTCTTGGCCGGTGCATTCAGGGAATTAAACTTACGGCGCGCTTCCTGGTAGGAAAGACCATCCAGGGTCTTGATCTCCTGGATCTTCTTCTCACTCAGATAGGTCGGACAGTTCCGATCCCGAGGAGAATGAAGACCAGAGCAGTTAGTGCACTTGTACGGAGGCGTGCATTCCTCCGCGCCGTGAGCTACTTTCCCACATGTACCACACACTGACTGATTCGAACAACGAGATACCATGTGTCCGAATCTCTGGCATTGATAGCACCGCATAGGAGGCGGGATGTACGGCCTCACATCGCAACGATAGGTTGTCACCTTGACTTTCTCTGGCAACACTGACAATTTGAAGGAGACTATAAACGCACCCGTGGCAACGTCTTCACCGTTGACTTTGCGTGTGATACGCCGGACGTGGGTCACGCCGCGGTGCTTCATGTCTTCCATCAATTCATCGTCAGTGTTCAGGACGAGATCGCGGTGGAAAATCACTCCACGAACCAGATTCAAGGTTTTGTGCTCTTCCACTTTGACGGGGATGTCGCCAAAGTGGTCGCACTTAAGCAAACGATCTGCTTGGAGCTCAGTGCTCGTCTTTAAAAGCAAACCACCATTGCGCATTTTCTTCAGGTCCTCCAGTTCACCGTAGACACCTTCAATGTGGCGACTAAAGAGAATCGATTTCACCAGCTTGAAGTCTTGCCCATCGGTCCTGGTAGCAACCAGGAACCTAGGGAAGCTGGAACCCAGACTAAGTCGCTGCGCTTGTTCCCAAGGGGTTGCCCCCCTTAGGGAATCAAAAGTTAAAGACTTGGGTAGCGAACTACCCGAGGTGGCAGGCGGAAGTTGTTTCAACGCCATGCCCGAAATCATCCTCCCCGAATGCCACCCACTCCGATCAGGGGTCTCTGTAGCCGAACCAAGCAGCCAAGGCAATACCCACCTGGTCGTAGCAGGTATTGCCCGGGGTCCGATGTTGAACGATGCCTAATACGGGATGACTGAGGCAATGAGCACTAGGACTCCCTACCTCCAGTCACCCGCAATAGCATGTACCCCATAGCGTGTACAGAGCACTAACAATAGGAAAAATAAATAAAAATAATTAATAATAATATGTCCTTCTGGCATTCGGCTGTGCGGGGACCTGCGTTGTCAGGCGGATACCACTGCCCGGGTACATGACACTCCCACCCGCCGCGTCCTGGGTGGTTACTGGCACGGGCTTTCGAGCGTAGTCGCACACATAGGAGCTCCATCGCCGGGCAGCACGCACATCAAATTTTGAATGGTCTACATCTGACCCTCGGAAAAATAATAAAAAATAAAGAGGGGACCATGGCCACATGACCCTTTAAGTCGCCTTCTACGACAGGCAGGGATTACCTATGGATGTATTCAGCCTCTCCCATCCACAGGAGGTCCATCACATTATACCAAACCGCAATCCATGTCCGCGCCAAGGTCGCCCCTTTTTGTCGCCTCTTACGACAGGCAGGGGATACCGCGGGTGTATTCTGCATGTGTGTCCCCCACCCGCAGGGGGTAGTGTGTTTGGTCCGCGAGAGGTATTTTATTTCCCTCAAGTCCGCCGGCAAGCCGGTTAGGACCCCCCTATCCGCCACCTGGGACGCGCCACGTGGGAGTATCACCTCTCCCCCTGCTACGCCATCGTAGTAGGTTCGTGGAATATGTCATTTAGCGGACAGCGGATTTTTTGGCGGAATTCTAGATTGATTATAGCGGAAGTTAGTGTTTTATCCATTTTACGTTTAAAAAAAAAATTGTACTCCAGTCTGCCTCCGAGCTACTCCGTATTTCTTGTCAGGAGCTACCAGTCACATGAGGAAAAATGTTATTTGGATTTGCATGTTATGAGATCATGGTATCATAAATGTATAATGCGTGGGGAATGGGTAGGCTTACTTATCTCTTAGTTGACGAATGACTACAGATAATGAAACTGTAAGACCGTTTAATGAACTGTTCTGTTCTGTTCTGCGTGTGGCCCTTGAGGTAGGGGTTTAATCCCAGTGAAATTCACAGATCAGGTGAATGCAGACATTTACTTTTTTTATTATTATTATTATTATTATTATTATTATTATTATTATTATTATTATTATTATTATTATTATTATTATTATCATTGTTGTTGTTGTTGTTGTTATTATTGCTCATTTTGATTGCTCATTATTTGAGACCGGATTTCTTGGCGGAATTTTAGCGGATTTTTATTAGTATTTAGCGGATCTTGAAAATATAAGTTGGCAACACTGATCTTCTGCTGTATGAGCAGAGGCTAAATCTTGTTGAAACTATTCATGAGATTTGTCTTTTTCCGGTAACTGATGGAAGAACGGCGTTAAAATGTCATCTTGGTACCTCTCTGAATATACTGTCGTCTCGAAAAAAATAGGCCCAGTTATTCGTCTTGCACTAAGGGCACACCAATATCGAGAGTTATGACTGTCACACGACCATTACGATGAAACCACAACTTTTACATACGAAAATACGATGTTGCAATGGTAACTGTCTCACCAAGTTAATAGCTGATATTCAGACTGGGGACTGATGCTTGCCAGGTCGAACACGTGCAGGCTGCTTGGAAGGTCAAGAACTATGCGCGCGCCTCTCATACTGCAGCTTACGGATCGGAGAGTAAAAACGCCACTTCGACAGATGGGTTCAATTAATCAATCAATCACTAATGATCTGCATTTAGGGCAGTCACCCAGGTGGCAGATTCCCTATCTGTTGTGTTCCTAGCCTTCTCGTAAATAATTTCAATGAGATTGGAAATTTATGGAACATTTCCCTTGGTAAGTTATTCCAATCCCTAACTCCCCTTCCTATAAATGAATATTTGCCCCAATTTTTTCTCTTAAATTCCAACTTTACCTTCATATTGTGATCTTTCCTTCTTTTAAAGACGCCACTCAAACTTATTCGTCTACTAATGTCATTCCACGCCATCTCTCCGCTGACAGCTCGGAACATACCACTTAGACGAGCAGCTCGTCTTCTTTCTCCCAGTTCTTCCCAGCCCAAACTTTGCAACATTTTTGTAACGCTACTCTTTTGGCGGAAATCACCCAAAACAAATCGAGCTGCTTTTCTTTGGATTTTTTCCAGGTTCTTGAATCAAGTAATCCTGGTGATGGTCCCATACACTGAAACCTTACTCTAGTTGGTGTCTTACCAGAGACTTATATGCCCTCTCCTTTACATCCTTACTACAACCCCTAAACATCCTCATAACCATGTGCAGAGACCTGTATCCTTTATTTACAATCCCATTTATGTGATTACCCCAATGAAAATCATTTCTTATAGTAACACCCAGATACTTACGATGATCACCAAAAGAAACTTTCACCCCATCAACGCAATAATTAAAAGTGAGAGAATTTTTCCTATTTGTGAAACTCACAACCTGACATTTAACCCCGTTTATCATCATACCATTGCCTGCCGTCCATCTCACAACATTATCGAGGTCACGTTGCAGTTGCTCACAATCTTGTAACTTATTTATTAGTCTTTACAGAATAACATCATCCGCAAAAAGCCTTTCCTCTGATTCCACTTCTTTACTCATATCATTTAAGATATAAGAAAACATAAAGGTCCAATAATACTGCCTGGAGGAATTTCCCTCTTAATTATTACAGGGCCAGTTAAAGCATCACCTACTCTAATTATCTGAGATCTATTTTCTGGAAATATATGTCTATCACCCCCCCCCCCCCGTTTTTGTACACCTGGGCTACTAAAGCAACTCTCCATTCATTTGGTATAGCTCCTTCATGCAAACAATAATAAAATAAGTATTTCAGATATGGTACTATGTCCCAACCCATTGTCTTCAGTATATACCCAGAAATGTTATCAATCCCAGCTGTTTTTCTACTTTTCAACTTTTGTACCTTATTGTAAATATCATTGTTTTCATACGTAAGTTTTAATACTTCTTTCGCATTAGTCACCTCCTCTATCTGGACATTATTCCTGTAACCAACAATCTTTACATACTGCTGACTGGATACTTATGTCTTTTGAAGATTCTCATATACACACTCCCTTGCTCATTAATGATTCCTGGTTGCAGCGTATGGGACCCTCACCAGGATTATTTGATTCAAGAACTGGAAAAAGTCCAAAGAAAAGCACCCGGAATTGTTCTGGGTGATTTCCAACAAAAGAGTAGCGTTACAAAAATGTTGTAAAATTCGGGCTGGGAAGACTTAGGAGAAAGAAGACGAGCTGTCAGTGGGGAGATGGCGTAGAATGACATCATTAGACGAATAAATTTGAGTGGTGTCTTTAAAAGTAGGAAAGATCACAATATGAAGATAAAGTTGGAATTCAAGAGGACAAATTGGGCCAAATAATCGTTTATAGGAAGGGGAGTTAGGAATTGGAATAACTTACCAAGGGAGATGTTCAATAAATTTCCAATTTCTTTGCAATCATTTAAGAAAATGCTAGGAAAACAACAGAGAGGGAATCTGTCACCTGGGTGACTGCCATAAATGCCGATCAGTAGTGATTGATTGATTGATTGATTGATTGATTGATTGATTGATTGATTGATTGATTGATTGATTGATTGATTCGTGGTTTCCCATTTTCACACCAGGCAAATGTTGGGGCTGTACCTTAATTAAGGCTACGGCCGCTTCTTTCCCACTCCTAGCCCTTTCTTTCCCTTTGTCGCCATAAAATCTATGTGTGTCGGTGTGACGTAAAACAAAATTGCACAAAAAGAAGAAAACAACAAAACACAACAACTAAATGTAGACACATGTAACACAGACGCTTATTAGTATGAATCACATTTGTGCACTAATGACCTCGTTACATCAGCGATATTGAACACTGATTTTATCACTCGGATTCTCTCGGACTCATGCATTATACAGATGAAGTGATTATGAGGTTATAATCAGGTCGAAGGAGCCTCCGTGGCTCAGACGGCAGCGCGTCGGCTGCTCATCGCTGGATACCGTGGTTCAAATCCCGGTCACTCCATGTGAGATTTGTGCTGGACAAAGGGGAGGCGGGACAGGTTTTTCTCCGGGTACTCCGGTTTTCCCTGTCGTCTTTCATTCCAGCAACACTCTCCATTCTCATTCCATAGCATCTATCAGTCATTACTAAGTCACTTTGGGAGTGGTGATTCCATCGTACTAATAGCCTATATATGATTCATTCATACATCGCTGACCCGGTCAATGACTGGAAAACAGGTTGTAGGTTTTCAATCAGGCTGAACACTTTTTAGCAGGGAACGTCAATAATATCCTGATTTCGTGGATATAACATTGATGAAATAAAAACCGACAACTACTCTATTTTCTGCCATTGCCAATACTTTTCATCATCTGTACGTCATATCACACTACATTCCTGATTCTTAAAGCAGTTTCTTATTTTTATTCAAGAATGCTTTACTTGGGGCAATATAATTAGTGCTCTCTAGACATATATTTAGATGAGCAATAGACCTATGTGGAAATTTCAATACATAAGTCTTTTCTATGAACTAGTATGGTCCAAGATATGCGTTACAAAAATGTTGCAAAGTTTGGGTTGGGAAGAATTGAGAGAAAGAAGAAGAGCTGCTCGACTAAGTGGTATGTTCCGAGCTGTCAGCGGAGGGATGGCGTGGAATGACATTAGTAGACGAATAAGTTTGAGTGGCGTTTATAAAAGTAGGATAGATCACAATATGAAGATCAAGTTGGAATTCAAGAGGACAAACTGGGGCAAATATTCATTTATAGGATGGGGAGTTAGGGACTGGAATAACTTACCAAGGGAGACGTTCAATAAATTTCCAGTTTCTTTGAAATCATTTAGGAAAAGGCTAGGAAAACAACAGATAGGGAATCTGCCACCTGGGCGACTGCCCTAAATGCAGATCAGTATTGATTGATTGATTGATTGATTGATTGATTGATTGATTGATTGATTGATTGATTGATTGATTGAAAATAACAGTCCTGGAGAATATCTGATGAGGCAGTTTCAATTCAATTCAATTCAATTCAATTCAGTTCAATTGAATATTCAATTCAATTCAATTCAGTTCAATTCAGTTAAGTTCGATTCAATTCAAATCAATCAATCAATCAATGATGTGTCTGTCGTCCAGGTGGCAGATTACCTATCAGTTTTTTACCTAGTCGTTTCTTAAATGATTTCAAAGAAGTTGTAAATTTATCAAACTGGTGTAAATATAGTAGTAGGTACCCTTGGTAAATTATTCCTATAAATCAATACAGTACTTGTTTTAGAAATAAATTTATTTGAATCGCTCTATTACCATACGCTTTTTAAATATGAGTATTATAGCCTACCTCGTTCAAGAAATGTATCAAAAATATAACCTTGCCACGAATTCAATTCTCTAATAACATCGATTCTGATCATGATTGACCTAATTGTTATACTCCGTTTGTTACACTTCAGATGACCTTTGTCTCGCAATAGTAGAATCGATCTGAAGTTCTCTGGTGGCACATACAGTACATTTTGGTCCTGCCACGACGATCGTGCACGAACTTAGCCGATGACGGCTCTTGAGTGTCAGGCGCTATAGATCGAAGTCTACGTTCCTAGCAGTAGCGGCGATTGGGGATTGGAAGTGGTCGGGGAGGGCGGAAGTGGGTATAAACATCTAAACTGAAAGAAAAGAAGGTAAAGCTACAAAATGGTAAGACTGTTTATGCTCTCTGAGCGAATTTCGACTAAAATGTAGACGTTGACAGTTTACCAGCTAACGGCAATAATAATAGTTTTTTTGAGATGTTGATTCAATACTATACAATAAACCTTTCACCAAAGGAATATTACAGATGTATTACAATTACATAGAGGTACAGCGTGATTATGCAGTTAAAAACCATTTAGTGTTTGACTACACGCTGAGAAACTAACAGACACTGAAGAGTGCTAGACTGACGAATGCGCGCGGCAAGCCGGTGAATCATTCTCAGTTTCCATGAACTTGGCAAAAAAGAAAATTATACTCCTGCTACCCTTCCTCGCGGCACATGCAAAGTCTCTACTACATGGTGTGGAGCTACACAGATCTGTTAGCCGTGACGAACGACATTTAGTGTGTATTTCCACTAATAATTTAGTTAATAATAAAATGAAAGAATGAACTTAGTTGATAAGACCTCAGGGCTTGTACAAATTGCTTTTAAAATAATTCCTCGTTTCAGTCGGCTAAAATGGGATAAAAAAAAAGGTAATGTTTTGCCCCCCTCGCCCCTCTAATTGCTGCTATTGCTTCCCAGCACTAAAACAAAGTAACTATCTTCTCTGTAGACTGGAAGAACAGCACTCGGTTTCTTACTAAGGTTGTTTATGGGCATGCCTTTAAACAAATTAGTTGACAAAGTGCGCTTTACTTCAATTTTGTAAATGAGCTCGAAGCATGAAAAATCCGTATTTAAGTCTTGTTTGGGAGAATTTTCTAAAATATGCTCAACAACAATAGACACATCCACATTCCAAGTAGCAGGGTCTTGTGAAATAAATGTTTTAAGTGCTTCGGAATTTTCTCAGATAAATCTGGCTGTTCTTCATTCGATACACCAGTTACTGGATAAATAGGCTCAGCATTAACATTTGCGGTATTATTAAACAAAAGTGTAACTGGTTTATTTGAGCCTACCTCATCACGGTCGCTTAGGTCTTCCACAACGTGCATTTTTTTTTTTTTTTTTTGCTATTGGCTTTACGTCGCACCGACACAGTAGGTCTTATGGCGACGGTGGGACAGGAAAGGGCTAGGAGTGTGGAGTGTGAAAATGGGAAACCACGGAAAACCATCTTCAGGGCTGCCGACAGTGGGGTTCGAACCCACTATCTCCCGAATACTGGATACTGGCCGCACTTAAGCGACTGCAGCTATCGAGCTCGGTACATCGTGCATTAAACGATCGGTTTGGTCTATTTGTTTTTCTGTTATTAGTGGATGATGGTTCGTCTTCATCTAAGCAGTACTTGTACTAGTCTTGTACTAGTCTGAGTTGAAGTGATGTCCGTAATAATATCCACAGAGATGGACCTTGATGGAGCATCTTGCTCCATAGAAGCTAATTTAGGGGTGAAAAATAACTCTATTTTCGGAACCTTTTGTAAAAGGTTTGCCTTCTCGTGTTGTACTTTCAAAGCATATTTCCTGTTCTCAGCACCACTTAGGTTTTACTCATTTTGTGTTTTAATGAAACCAGAATCCCTACAAACAAACAATGTATGGAAATATTTCTTACTATATTTTTTTAAACATATTTATTTATCAAATATGACCAAGTGCACTTTTTTGTTGTTACAAATAAATGTTTAAGTTCAGTGCGGACGGGATTATCTTAACTATGCTAATTACTTTTATTTGTTATCAGTTACATTCTACTGGTAAAATCACCTACGAAGTGATACAATCTAATTTTACAGAGTATTCTAGATAAGGCTCTTACTGTACTGTGTTTTAATTTCTCTCAGAGTCTGTAATGTTCCCTAATTTTCTATTGCACTTTCTCAACTCCTGTAACAAAACCAAACAAAAACAACAACAAAATACTTCTTCTCACAAAGCACTTAGATAATGTCCACTCACTTCGTTGACTCTGAGAGCAACAAACTTCCATCTGGTTCTCTTCAGGTGTGTACTGTAAAGCTTCTTGTCCAGCTGTCCAGCAGTAGTCATAAAATGGACAGTGTGTTCAATAATTCAGAGTGTAGAATTATGTTTTGTCCTTGGGGTAATGAGGTAATCAGGTCTTATGAACTGGTCCTGTCTATTGATTGTGAAGTTCATCAGTTGAAGAAAAGCTTTTGCTTGCATACATACTGGTCGGACCCGTAGAAAAGTGGTCAGTCTATGTAGTTTTGAGTCACCTTGAGAACAATATGAACAGGAATCCGAGTCAGTCATTCGTATGCAATATAGCCGTCCCTTTCTTGGTACAATGCCATGGGCTACCATATACCATGTAGATCGCACTTTAGCAGGTAAATGAGGAGCACTAATGTTTTCCCAAAGTTATTTAAAGTCATTGTTTGAAAGGACGTGTTGAAATAGGCGCATGAGTAGTGGAGGTGTTTGATGACGTGTTAATTGTACTTCTGGTACAAACTTGGCTTCCGGCAAATGATTCTTGCAAATACATGCGGAGATACTTCAGGGCTGGCATGACAATCCGAAGATCAAGTGGTTTGCGCAAGTCCATCACAGTAGACCAGTGTTGAAACAAAGCAGATGAGAAGCTCCTTTGGTTCATTTATATTTTTCTTCCACGACTCAAGAATAGGGCTTAATATTTAATGGAGACGTTTACCAACCCAAGCCCACTAGCAGTTGGCGGAATATACAGGGTAGTTATCGGAACTCGGAAGATATTCATGCCAAGTGTACCATGAAATAGCGCATATTATCTGTCTAGCAAAAGTTGCAGCAATGGTAGTACTTGTGCAAGATACCAGCATTTTAACAGAAGGTATGTGTGAACAGTCCATATCCTTTGGATTAGAGAAAGGTCTCGGCAGTAGACTTCTTTTGCATAGACTTTTATCTTGTTAACAACAGGTCCCCAATTTTGTTGATTCATTTCTGTGGTCGTAATAAATTCCAATAATCTTGTGTGTTTCCACCGTTTGTGAGGGCGGGAGTTGAGGTAATGACGTCCATTCTCCCAAGGGAATCACTTTCGATTTATGATAGTTGGTAGACAACCCAGATACTGGACTGAACTGAGCATTTCTCATGTGGAGAACATCGTTATCCGAAGTTAACATTACACTGACGTTATCCGCTTAAGCAGCTACCGCGAGCTTTGTATTTCCTTGTGTTATTCCTCTTATGTCCTTATGCAGCTTGCAAATGAGAAGATTTAAGTCAAGGTAAACAGCACCATCGAAGCCGGGTATCCTTATTTTGTTGACCTCTTAATGGGAATGGTTTTAGTGTGAAAGCCATTAACTTGCAAAATCGTAGATACATTTGTGTATAGACACTGAACGTAAGAGATAAATGTGGGACTAATACCATGCCATTTTAAACATTTTATCAGATACTGATGATTTACGCTGTCAAATGCACGCTGATAGTCTAAGGGCACTAGTAAGCTCTGTGAAGGATTGCGTTCACTTGACGCCACGTAATAACGCAGCGAACAGGTAACATCAAAAATTGTTCGGCCAGGCACTCCGCAGTGTTGGGTAGGGTGTATGAGGGAGGATAATAATGGTCGTAATCTGTTGACGAGAATTCTGGCTAATATTTTGTAGTCATAATTTAGAAGGGTGATTGGGCGATAATCATTGACAGTACAGTAGTAGCTGTAGAGAACTTATTTATCAGTATAACAATCCCTCGACGATGTGATTCACAAAGTTGTTTCCTCAGTAAAACAGTGTTCAGGACGCAGGTGAGATCTCCGATTATCGACCAGCAGACAGAGTAAAATTCCTGAGGTATTCCATCAATCCAAGGTGTTTTTGAGCTCTTCCCGTGACGAATCGCTTTCAAGACCTCTTCTTTGGTTATGGGTCTTTCAAGGCTTGAGTTATCCTCTTCTCTGAGTGGTGGAGGCTTACAGTCAGCAAAAAAGTCATGTTCATTGTCTTGGATTGGGATGGCATCAAACAGTTGTCTATAAAATGAGTCGAATGGCTTGTTTATAGTCGGTTGTGTTGTGCACTCTTGTCCTTCTGGGTCTTGAACTTTCAGTATGAGGGATTATTTGCGTCGCTTAAAGTCCTTCATTAAGTGATAGAGCCTGATCTGTTCATTTTCGATTGGTTCATTGACCCGACTGCGTATCTTGAGTCCCTGCAGTCGTTGATGATATATAGCAACTATTTTTACTTTATAGTGGCTGATTTTACTTCTTCTCTCTGGTGATGGCTGATAGTTTTCTTGTAATTCATAAATACACCTAAAAAAATGGCGTATGGCTTTTAGTGCCGGGAGTGTCCGAGGACATGTTCGGCTCGCCAGATGCAGGTCTTTTGATTTGACACCCAGTAGGTGACCTGCGCGTCGTGATGAGGATGAAATGATGATGAAGACGACACACACATGCAGTCCCCGTGCCAGCGAAATTAACCAATGATGGTTAAAATTCCCGACCCTGCCGAGAATAGAACCCGGGACCCCTGTGACCAATGGCCAGGACGCTAACCATTTAGCCATGGAGCCAGACAATACACCTAAGATAAATGTTTATTAGACGTTCTTCGTCTTGATAAATTTTATAAGATTTTCGCTTAAAGAAATATTTAATTTCCGGCTTTACAAACCGATCCCACCAGTCAGCACAATCTTGATATCTAGTCTTTCTTTTACTCCCTTCTGCCCAAAGCAATTTCAGTTCTTCAAGGATACTAGTATTCTGAAGACAGTTTGCTTTCATCTTCCAGTATGAGCGTTCTCTAGGTATGAAATTTATATTTAATCTTATACGTAGAATGACAACTGGGACTGGTACTACTTCTACACGACTTATTTAGTTAGCTACTGTAAATTTTGTGGAACGTGAAAACGATCCAGTCTTGCCGCTGAATCTGAATACAAGAAGGTAAATACTGGCGACTTATGTTTTAGCACCCAAGTATCACACATTTGGAGGCTTGTAACTAAAGTTTGTAAGCTCCTGCTCGGCTTAAAGGGACCTCTACAGTTTATGTCATGCAGTACACAGTTAAAGTCGCCCCCCCCCCCCATCAAACACAGTGCGTAGGCAAGGAGCGAAGTAAATATGTTAAGTCTGACTGAAAGGATTTTTTCCTTTCCTGGCGTTTATTACTGCCAGATGGCATATAAACATTGTAAAACAGATAATTTCGAATCTACCGCTCATTCCACGACCAGAGGGAAGCTTCTCTATTGATTGCAGTTCCATACTTGACTTAGTAAGAATAGCAGTACCTAGGTTATCACTTTCAGTGTTTACATAGGCATTGTAGTTTAATACCGAAGAAAAATCATGCACACTGAAATTAATAACACACATCAGTCATTAAAAAGAAAAAGGATTCCATTTTAGAAAACTAGCAAATCTGCTCATAGCATATCGTGTTATTAACGGATTTTAATTTTTACTGGCAAAATAAATAAATAAATAAATAAATAAATAAATAAATAAATAAATAAATAAATAAATAAATATGCCACATAAACAAGAGCACACACAAATGCAAGCACAGTCCGGTTTCATCGTTCACGATCACAAAGCAAATTAGTGAGCCGTTATGAGCAGACAGCTTTACCATGACTAATAGTCGCGACAGTCACAGTACAATGGGGCATCTCACGCCATGGATACAAAACAAGGGTTGTGAGGGGAAGTTAAAAGAGGACCTTGATTGCATTCCGACGCAGCTTAATTCACTCTAAGAATTTTAAAAATGACGCGCAGCTGTCTTACAAAAAATGAACTGTTCAAAATAAATGATTCAGCAGCTCCTACGTTATTTTTGACAGAAAACTCTTGTAAAAATTAGGAATTAACTATTTTTGTTCATATTGTAAAATAAACATTGTATCCCAATAATTATATTTGTTTTTCTTAGCGTGTATATTTATGATCTTTTTTTCTTTCGAACTTGCGCCCTATGCATTTGCCCAGTCTGCCCATTTCAAGCCTGGAATCTGGGTCAACATTAGAAGGAAGGTCCATGTATTGCACGCGATGGAGAAAGGGTGAAGAAATTATTTCCATTTCTTATCCATTTTTTAAGAAGCCAATTAATTTTGAAGGAAACAGAGAGACTTTGAGGAAGATGTTGCGAGAAATAGGTTAAAGTTTCAAAAACTACAATTATAGAGCCGTTCCAAGGGTAAATAATACCATTGCTTGAAGAACCCACCACCTCCAAGAAATGTCAAATATCGTCGGGCCATTGCTGTAGTTGGACCGGTACACCGTACACGAAAATATGATAGAATTGAAGATGCCCCTTTCATCTTGATTAAAATTGAAGTTGTCTGTTATTATTAGGCTAGCATTATTATGGCGGCTATTAGGATTTTAAAACATTACATTTTATTTCCTTTGTTAGCCAAGAATAACAGCCGAGAGAATTCGTCGTGTTGATCACACGTCACCTGCAGGTATTCGAGCTGAGTAGCGGTGACTTGGTAGGCCACGACCCTTCGGGACTGTGGAGCTGTGGGGTTTGGTTTGGGTTTTAGTTGTCACACATGTCCGCTACTTGCTTTTCTCGAACATTATGGACAGCCGTCTCAAAAATTGCTATGATGTGATCAGTTAATTTTAAAATTTCGCGGTTTGCCCTGGGAACGGCTCCTTCACAAATATTAAACCATTCCGCCTCAACTCAAGAAAGTCGGGCTGAGTATATCAGATGGTAGAGTGCTGGCCTTCTGAGCTCGAATTGGCAGGTTCGATCCTGCCCCAGTCCGGTGGTATTTGAAGGCGCTCAAATACAGCTTCGTGCCGGTAGATTTAATGACACGTAACAAGAACTCCCGTGGGACAAAATTCCGGCACCTCAGCGTCTCCGAAAATCGTACGTACCAATAACACTATTATTCAATTCAGGGAAAAGCGGGGAGAGGTTGAGTTTAGCATATTTTGTACTAACGATTGGGCATGGAGAGACAATATTGTTTATTTAGAACGCGGCAGCAGCGGACGCTCGGCTTTCTTTTCCCCTTAATATTTTCGAGGGGAAGTTCAAAACCACTGCTGTTTGAATTTTATATACCACCCCTAAACTGATGTGTTTTTCCTCAATAAGAACAAATAATAATAATAATAATAATAATAATAATAATAATAATAATAATAATAATAATAATACACTGACTGACAGAGCAAATGCAACACCAAGAAGGAGTGGTCAGAACTTTATGCCAATTGCAGGGTAGACTGACGTCACTGAGGTATGCTCATGATGGGAAATGCGCCGCTGTGCTGCGCACGTAGCGAACGATAAATGGGACACGGCGTTGGCGAATGGCCCACTTCGTACCGTGATTTCTCAGCCGACAGTCATTGTAGAACGTGTTGTCGTGTGCCACAGGACACGTGTATAGCTAAGAATGCCAGGCCGCCGTCAACGGAGGCATTTCCAGCAGACAGACGACTTTACGAGGGGTATGGTGATCGGGCTGAGAAGGGCAGGTTGGTCGCTTCGTCAAATCGCAGCCGATACCCATAGGGATGTGTCCACGGTGAAGCGCCTGTGGCGAAGATGGTTGGCGCAGGGACATGTGGCACGTGCGAGGGGTCCAGGCGCAGCCCGAGTGACGTCAGCACGCGAGGATCGGCGCATCCGCCGCCAAGCGGTGGCAGCCCCGCACGCCGCACGCCACGTCAACCGCCATTCTCCAGCATGTGCAAGACACCCTGGCTGTTCCAATATCGACCAGAACAATTTCCCGTCGATTGGTTGAAGGAGGCCTGCACTCCCGGCGTCCGCTCAGAAGACTACCATTGACTCCACAGCATAGACGTGCACGCCTGGCATGGTGCCGGGCTAGAGCGACTTGGATGAGGGAATGGCGGAACGTCGTGTTCCCCGATGAGTCACGCTTCTGTTCTGTCAGTGATAGTCACCGCAGACGAGTGTGGCGTCGGCGTGGAGAAAGGTTAAATCCGGCAGTAACTGTGGAGCGCCCTACCTCTAGACAACGCGGCATCATGGTTTGGGGCGCTATTGCGTATGATTCCACGTCACCTCTAGTGCGTATTCAAGGCACGTTAAATGCCCACCGCTACGTGCAGCATGTGCTGCGGCCGGTGGCACTCCCGTACCTTCAGGGGCTGCCCAATGCTCTGTTTCAGCAGGATAATGCCCGCCCACACACTGCTCGCATCTCCCAACAGGCTCTACGAGGTGTACAGATGCTTCCGTGGCCAGCGTACTCTCCGGATCTCTCACCAATCGAACACGTGTGGGATCTCATTGGACGCCGTTTGCAAACTCTGCCCCGGCCTCGTACGGACGACCAACTGTGGCAAATGGTTGACAGAGAATGGAGAACCATCCCTCAGGACACCATCCGCACTCTTATTGACTCTGTACCTCGACGTGTTTCTGCGTGCATCGCCGCTCGCGGTGGTCCTACATCCTACTGAGTCGATGCCGTGCGCATTGTGTAACCTGCATATCGTTTTGAAATAAACATCAATTATTCGTCCGTGCCGTCTCTGTTTTTTCCTCAACTTTCATCCCTTTCGAACCACTCTTTCTTGGTGTTGCATTTGCTCTGTCAGTCAGTGTAAATTACAGTAAATCTACTCAAGGTGGGAAGTTTTGAAGTGAATGGTCGGTATAGGCCTTACATATTAAAAGGTTAGTTTGCTGAAGTAGGTCCTATGAACAACAGTATGACAAATGAAATGGGCCCGTACTGTCAGTGGTGAGTGGTGGTGATTATTGTTTAAAGAGGAAGTACAACTAGGCAATCATCCTCTATATGACACTAATTAGAGGGAAAAATGGAAGGGACACGACACTTCGAGAAATGAAGATATCGGCCAAAGGAAGTTTAGGGCCACGAAGGGTGTGAAAATGAAAGATCCCCTAGCCCTCGCAAACCTAATAACGTCGGGGCCGGAAAAGGACAAGAGTTGACCAAGAGAGGTCGGATAGTATAGATGAAAGTGAGGAGCCTGGTACAAGTAAGTGCAAGAAATGACAGGACTCAGCTAAGGACCCCGTGGTCGCAAACCCACGCTCCAAAGTTCAGATCCCCTGGGCCGCCGGTACTGTTAACGTTATCCGTTAACTTATATAAGTTATAACGTCATAATGCATTGAGCTGAAACTGCCTGACGTGGCGTCTCAAGAATGTCACTACGGTGATACGTTTATTTAAAAAATCACGAAAACGCCGAGTTGTTAGGTTCTAAATGAGGAATGAACTTACAACTGTTGCCACTGCAAAAACCTGTGGCTAATTCTAACTCTTCTGAAAAGATTATTTCTGGACGCCAAAAGTAAACTATCGTAAATGGAAAAAGGATGATTTTGAGGTTTCTGTCGTCTGTGACTTGTTTTTAGTAGTGTCTTCTTAGTAATGTCTTCTTATGAGCACACGATTGTGTGTGTTTCGCAGGAATGAGTATACGCTATGTGATACTATCGGATGTGCAAGGAGAAACCAGCGATAAACAATGGTAAGTACAGTTCAACCTTATGCCGTCAGCCCGTCAGCCGCACTACTTATCGTATTGGTTCTTACGATAGTTTACCATAGTCAGGGGGTCGACCGTTGATTCACGTCCGTAGATTTAACCTGAAAACTACCCTACACGTGACCTCCGGGTGGTGGTGAGTAAATGATTCAGATGCCCCCATACTGCCCTTCAGGACCTCAAGACAACAAGAGGTCGGAAACACCTAAGAGTCCTTCTAAGGTAGTATAATACCAAACACGGATAATTGACCCATAACTGACAATCTTCCAATTAAACATTGAAGGAATAAGTATAGCCAATAGCAATTTCCTTGTTAAGATCTTAGTGGAACATGAAGTTGACGTTCTAGTGCTGCAAGAAACACACACGGAAAATCACGAACAGCTATTAGCTCGAGGTAGAATACCTGGATAAAAAATGTTGACAGCACACCATCAAGCTCAGTATGGCATTGCCACCACATATATTAAGAAAGATATATGGCAGTACAATGTAATCCCAACCAGTGAATGTCATAATTTCTTATCCGCGTCTGTAAAAATATAAAATACTGTGATTACAAATATTTACAAACCTCCCTCCATATCCTGGTCTGACTTTATAGCTATAGTCCCTTTTAATGAAAATGGTATAATAGGGGATTTTAACAGCTACTGCCAAAATGATCAGAACGGGAATAAGCTGGCAGAATGGCTGAAATAAATAATCTGACCCAGGTGTATGGTCCTAAAGACAGGGGTATATTTCACTCAACTCGATGGAATCAAGATTATTCACGGGATCTATGCTTTGTCTCCCCTGGCTTCATAACACCAATCTCTTGTATTCGGAGGCAAGTACTTCAAGACTTTCCGCATAGTCAACATAGGCCAGTTATATACAAAATTGGATTTCAAACCCCAATTATGCATTCCACACCTAGACCCCACTGAAACTTTAAGAAGTCAGACTAGGAGACAAATGCCAAAATACTCTGATGCTAACATCAGGTGGATTCAAGCAGTACCTGAGAAGTACTGTACTATAGATTTGTACGATTAATAAAAGCAGTAGCCAAAAGTACTATTCTACGAGGTTTCCGCAGGGAATATGTACCGGGCTGGGATAAAGTTACTGAACTGTTACAATCACTCGACAATGCCAGAAAAGAGAGAGGGTTAGGCCTACTGTTGAAGATTTCAATTTCAACCAGTCCAGCAGGAAGGCCTGGTAAACTAGATTCTGCTTCCATACCATCAAAGAAACCTACATCTGTTAACGTAGATGTAATAGCTAACCATCTCATTAATATATCTAGAACGACAATGAACAGAAGTTCACCAGACTGGTAAAAAAGTAACTTAGGCAAGTCAAACGCTCAACTCAACCCCCTGATGTATACTCAATACCTTTCTTCGTACAGGAAGTTGAGCAAGGTTTACTCCCTCTTCAGAATAGAAAGGCAGCAGGATTGGATGGGATTTACCCGGAACCCTTAAAGAACTGCGGGCCAGCTACGAAGCGATAGCTGGAGTCAAGCCTACAATATTCAAAAAGAATAAAACCATTGCCCTCTTAAAGTCAGGGAAAGATCCGAACTTACCTCTACCTTGCTCTCTATTACGTACAAACTTCTAGAAAGATTGATTCTGAAAGAAAAAAAAAACAAAAAAAAAAACAGCACGAATAATTGAAGCATTAATTCCAGGTGAACAAGCAGGACTCCGCCCTGGCCGTGATTGCAGCGACCAACTCCTTTCCTGAACCACCTTTGTGGAAGCTGGTTTTGAGAAGAAGTTGAAGAGCGTCTCTGTCTTTCTGAATCTTACAGCACCGTTTGGAAGGATGGTCTACTACTAAAACTGATCAAGGTTGTTCCCTGTACGAAGATTACAACCTTGATAGACAGCGTGTTACGTAACAGACTATTCCAAGTTTACTCCAAGAACGGCGGAAGCCAATTCCGCAAACTGAATAATAGCTTACCAAAAGTTTTGGTTCTCTCACCTGCTCTTTTTAATTATTACACCCATGCTTTTCCTAAAACAGTGTCCCCCAAAATTCATATATGCAGATGATATCAAACGCACTGTTCAGTGTACCAGTTTTGCTGAAGTAGAAGATATTCTCACCAAAGACTTTGCAGTTCTAGATTACTACTACAAAACATGGCACTTGCAATCATCAGGAAAGCGAAGTAACTACTTTTCACCTGGTCAGGTCTGCAAACTACTTCCCTAGAGTCATTTTGGAGATAAGGCATTACAGTACAATGGCGCCTCTAAATGTCTGGGGATGACTCTGGATAGATACAGAGCACATCTACGTAAATCTGCTGTAAAACTGAAGAGCTGTAATAAGCTCCTTCAGCGCTTAGCCGGTACATCATAGGGTGCTGACGCCAACGCACTGAGAACAACTGCTCTAGCGCTTACATATTATTCAGCTGAGTGTTGCTCCGCGGTATGGCTTACAGCTACAACACTTATCTTGTGGATGTTTAGCTCCGCCGCAACATGCGAATCATAACTGGTACATTACTTCCTCCTCCAATCCAGTGGCTTCCAGTGCTGAGTAACATTCTGCCTCCTCCGATCAGAGGACCAAAATATATATCTTGTTCATCTATGGTCAAAAATGCGCAAGAACATAGCACTCCCAATTCGGGAAGATGAGAAGCAACTAGAAACTTATAGACTAAAGTCCCGAAAACCGGCATATAAAACCTGCCTTGGAATTGGTAAACAATCACTTCATTCCCGAAGACAACTGGTGGAACGAATGGACATCTTCTATACCACCAGGTATCCTGAAAGTTGAGAACCAAGTGTAAAACTTAGTGGCTTCAATCTGCCTAGGTACGTCTGGAATAGGCTCAACCGTATCAGGTGCGGCTTGGGAAGAACCGCTTCTTTCTTCATAAGTGAGGTTGGAGAGATAGTCTATTCTGCGACTGTGCTAACAGTCCACTCACAATGGAACACATAGTATTGGATTGTCCCTCCGTGCCTTCCCTGGAAGTCTGGAGGACCTGAACTCAGCTACTCCTAAAGCAGTGGATTCGATCAAGAGTTTAGATGTACAAATCTAATCTTTGAGTTACGTGAGACATACTATTTCTGTTGATGCACTTAAGGATCTGTATTATTATTTTTTTATTGCATGTTACTCTAAATAAATAAATAAATAAATAAATAAATAAATAAATAAATAAATAAATAAATAAATAAATAAATAATTAAATAAATAAATATCATGGTCAGAACTGTCGATTCAACCTGCCATAAAGGTAGCAAAATATGTGCCTCAGCAGCTTCTTTCTGCTCTCCTGTAAAATCAGTGAAATGTCATTTACGATAGTTAGGTACCTCTGACATACAGATTTATTTATTTATTTATTTATTTATTTATTTATTTATTTATTTGCTATATGCTTTACGTCGCATCGACACAGATATGTCTTACGGCGACGATGGGATAGGAAAGGCCTAGGAATTGGAAGGAAGCGGCCGTGGCCTTAATTAAGGTACAGCCCCGGCATTTGCCTGGTGTGAAAATGGGAAACCACGGAAAACCATCTTCAGGGCTGCCGACAGTGGGGCTCGAACCCACGATCTCCCGATTACTGGATACTGGCCGCACTTAAGCGATTGCAGCTGTCGAGCTCGGTAACATCCAGATTTAGCCACAGAATTTCTTTAGTTTGGAATTGAACATACCGTACTGCTAGATCATATCCAAAAGTTCATTTAGATTAGAGATGCCATAATTGTTACTAACGTTTTTAAAAGTAGGAAAGATCATCATATGAAGATACAGTCGGAATTCAAGGGGCAAATTGGGGTACATATTTGTTTATAGGAAGAGGAATTAAGAATTGGAATGTTTTACCAGTGGAGATGTCAATAGCCCTAAATTTACGACTTCTTTGAAATAATTTAAGAAAATGCTAGATAAACAATTTATAGAGAATCTGCCACCGACGCAGATCAGTGGTGATCGATTGGTTCATTGATTGAAGCACAGCCAGTTTATATTTCGCGGTGGCGTTGTTCAGTCTGGAATTATTGGCTACTTATATTAGTGTAATAACTAATATGTAATAAATGCCACAAAGGGAGAGCAAAACGAGTCCATCCGGACCCTCCATCGACATAATGGGTTATTGATTTTAATAGTATCCAGAAACTTTTTCAACGTAGGCCTATAACACTAATGTCGATGAAATGTGGGTTCAGCCCTTTATTCGGTTAAGAAATGTTGGCAAAGTGATGACGAAATAGGGCTCACCTCTTATGATACTCAGGACATTATTATTATTATTATTATTATTATTATTATTATTATTATTATTATTATTATTATTATTATTATTATTATTATTATTATTATTATTATTATTGTACCGGGCGGTACACCTCCGCTCCGCTTATTCAAACATTGCGCCAGTTGAAACTCCTCTACTGGAGGAAGCCTAAACTTTAACTACCGTGTTAATTCTCAAGTTTCTCAGAAGATGTCCCTACTTGTAAATTTTGAAGTGTTCTGAACTGTGTCATTTTCGATGTATTTTTGTTTTCCCTGTAGTAAGAAGTGTGAACATTCTCTTCTAGATGGCACTACTGAAGGACTACAATTGTGCACCCTAGTGCAAAGTGAAAGAACTGTTTTTTTTTGGAGAAATTTTGTGTTCATAAATTTGTTCTTTGTTAAATTTCTTTCAGTCATTGTTTAGGTTGGCTGTATAACCCTTCTCTTTCCGCCAGTTTTGAATTCGACCAATGAGTAATTTTTGTAATTAATTTTCCACCAATTCTAGATGTCTTCTTCAGTTTTGACTTGTAATCTTTTGGCCGTCCAATAAAAGCTTGTGGGCGGGTGTTCTTATTCTTGAAAGGTCTCGAATGTTCCGCGAGGGTATATAAACTGCTGATTTTCGGGTCTCTGCGCCACTTCAGTAACATCTCTCATTGTGTAAATTATGTAGCAGGGGGCGGGAAGCTCCTCTTTCGTCGGGCAGCAGTTCATCAATAAGGTAATGGCCTTTTAATAACTTATTTTCTTGCTAGCTCAGCAGTTTAACTCTCGGGGCAGGTTCGATACCTTTTACCATGTAACTTTCCTCTAAAATGTAAAAGACACTTGGTATAAATTCTATCTCTTTAAACTACAAATTGGGATAGAGAGTGCCTAACCCTCTCGAGCTCCCTTTCATATTGTTTTTGAGGTGACTACGTTTTCTCAACCATTTTTCTTCGTTTCGTAATGTAATAAGTTTTCCTATCGTGTCACCTCCGTAGAATGGGATTAGCCCTTGCATAAGCGGCCTAGGGCCAAATTAGGTTTTAATAGTGTATTAGGAGTGCAAGTACGCCTCCACTCAAATTGGTATTTTGGGGCCATGTCATTTACCTGTTTCTTTACTTAATAGGCCTCAGTAGGTTGGGTATTTTTACCCCTGTGTTATTATACTTGGAGGTCAGCTTGAATGTGGAGTTTGGTGTGGCCTTTGATGGGCTTGAACTTTGAGAGCGAGTTGCTCTTTCTTAAAATTTGGTTTCTGTGTGCCTCAAGGAGGCTTTACCGTGTAAAGGGGAGCAAGTGCTCCTAGGCATGATTGGGGTTTTCTGCCCCTGTGTTAAACCTTGTATATAAGTGAAGTTGGGCTTATTGCTCAAGAATTGTGTGTCTGGCCCTCGGAGCCCAAATCCTGTAATAACTGTAATTGTACATTCTCGATTTGATGCTAGGCTACTGAGTACCTGTTATATTTGTTATTTCTTGATTTTGAAAAAGAAAATATAACCTTGTTAAATTTTAAATTAACTTTAATTTCGTAGGTTGAGACCTATTCATCCCAGCACCTTCTTTCACCTCTAACTACCACGGATAACTCCGTAACAATTATTATTATTATTATTATTATTATTATTATTATTATTATTATTATTATTATTATTATTATTATTATTATTATTATCCAAACCGGTAGTAATAAAGGTTTTATTGAAGGAGCTTGTCTGGTTTTTAAAGCAAAACATTAAGGGGGGAGACCTAGCTCAACACGGGGAAAATAGGCCTATATATGCTACAAACGTAGTTGACAAATGCTGCACATATCCCAGGCTTGGCATGCAGAGCAATCAGAAGCAACTTCAATAATGTCAAAATTCTAACATTTTAAAATAAAATGTTCAAAATTTCCCACCTTTTTAACAATATATCACGGTTTTCTTCATAACTCTCTTACTGATTCACGGATAATTATGATTTTTTTTAGAGTTTCCTCCCATAATGTTGTACTACAATCTGTACCTCATTCAGGTCAATAGGATTTAAATTCGATTTTATATAACATTTTTATGTAAAAAGCTATTAATATTTTCTGGTGCTCGGAATAAAACCGCTACAAAAAATCCAAATCACAGTCTATGTTAATGATTGAGGTTCATTTCGTAGCTGGAGTTTTGATACACACTTTAAAAAAAGGAAAAGTACGAAAATTCTTAAACTCGGAATTTATAAGGGAAACAGTAATATATTGTTAAAAAGGCGGGAAATTTTGAATATTTTATTTTAAAATATGAAAAGTATTAAAATTCTGACATTATTGAAGTTGCTTCTGGTTGTCAGGAAGCATGCCAATACTGGGAAGTGTGCAGCAATTGTCAACAACAATTGTAGCATATTTAACAATCGAATGAATATTAACCTACTTTTTTCCTTTGTTAAGCTGGTGGTGGTGATGGTGGTGATTATTGTTTTTAAGAGGAAGTACAATTGGGCAACCATCCTGGGTCTCCCCCCTTAACTAAGTTCCTCGGCCACACGGAGAAGCATAGGAGCATGGATATGTGTTTTTTCCTTTCCTAGTTTAATACATAAAGTAGATGACGTACACTGATTGCCATGGTTACCATGGTGTTGGGAAATTGTCGACGCAAAACTGTCCACGCTAATTCTAGATAGACCCCAGCCTAAAAACATATTCGTGTTAAAAGGTAAATACGGAGAATACCATTGCAAAATACATTTTCAGAATTTCGAGTAATGGCGTCAAGAGAAACTTAAGCTCGTTTGCCGCTTAACCCTCAAAACACGCGTATGGGGTGGAATCTACCCCAGGTCATTTTATTTCCAAGTGAAATGTACAAATAACTTTTCTGTGCTCTCCCCGCTCTTGTAACTTTCTGGCTGGATCCCCGCAGAAAGAGTCATTCTTACATAATCTATCTTAAAATCACCAATTCATATAGTAATTCACCGGGCGAGTTGGCCGTGCGCGTAGAGGCGCGCGGCTGTGAGCTTGCATCCGGGAGATAGTAGGTTCGAATCCCACTATCGGCAGCCCTGAAGATGGTTTTCCGTGGTTTCCCATTTTCACACCAGGCAAATGCTGGGGCTGTACCTTAATTAAGGCCACGGCCGCTTCCTTCCAACTCCTAGGCCTTTCCTATCCCATCGTCGCCATAAGACCTATCTGTGTCGGTGCGACGTAAAGCCCCTAGCAAAAAAAAAAAGTAATTCATATTTTACAATACAATGATATGTGGGATGGAAAGCACCCCCACGTGTGTGTCTGCGTCCTAAGTTCTGGCGCATGTGCTTGAGGGTTAAATATATATATATTTTTTGCTAGGGGCTTTACGTCGCACCGACACAGATTTAGATTAAGGACAAAGATGAATAAAGACGTCGGTATAACCATGAGCTGTATCCTCATGTCCAGAAGATCTCTGATGTCATGCGGACAAGGAGAATTGCGTTTTATGGCCACTTAATAAGAATGAAACCCACACGATTATCGAACCAGATCTTTACCTATTTTAAAGATAAGAAGACCCAACCAACTTGGTTCAGTGAAGTGCAAAGGGACCTACAGGAGATGAGGATATGAAATGGCGTACCGTATGGCCTTTTTTTAGTGCCAGATGCAGGTCTTTTGATTTGACATCTGTAGGCGACCTGCGCGTCGTGATGATGAAATGATGAAGACGACACATACACCAGTCCCCGTGCCAGCGATTTAACCAATTATGGTTATGCCGGGAAACGAACCCGGGACCCCTGTGACCAAAGGCCAGCAAGCCATTTAGCCGGAGGAGATGGGAATCACTTACGAAGATATACAAGAACGCAACCCACTCAGGAGGAAAGTAAAGGACCACCAGGGTTTTCAAGAAAGGCCGAAGTTGAAGACGGGAAAGACGTGGATGGAGGAAAGAAAAGAGCAATACTGGCAACGAATGAAGGAGTGGGCAAAGATCAAAGCCCAGAAAAGACAGCTGAAATAACGTGGTCCTTAGTAGGCCGATGAAACAAGTATCCTAAGGCTGTGGAGAATAATGGTTTGACTCGATAAAGAACCAGACCAAGTTTATCAACAGGATTACATATAGGCCTATTTCGTTTTATCAGATCAGTCATTCCAAAATCTTAGTGAATTCTGTCTGAAATTTTTTGCGGTACGCAGAATATTGCAATGTATCACTGCGATCGTGATCTTACACCATTGTATTTTGATCATGGCTCTGATTTTGATCCTGTTAAGAGATTTGTGATTCAAGAGGTTGGCTAAACTGGGCTTCCGCAGTCGTCGCTCCCCACCACCTACCAAAACAGTTCTCCCTCTACTTTCCCTCATACCAAGTCTGAAAGTGTTGTATGTTGTATCCATGTATCGCGATGTAGTCTAATCTTGTAGTCGCAGGCAGGTCACAGCTGGAGCTGAAAAGCTGGTGTTTATTGTGTGCCCTCATGTAGTCACGCGTGTTGTGCTCAAGTTGTACACATCTTACCAATGCGACGTCTTTTGTTTTTCATTGCCATATCGAATCCGATTATTATTATGCGTGTAGAGAGTGACACCATGCATTTTATTGATAAACGTCAGCATTTTTATTGACCATGTCTGTAATTGTGCCTTGTAATTGAGGGAATCTCCAGCTTTGGGACACAAGTTCGTTATCTTAGTATTCATTAATATCAACATCCATCACGTTCAGTTAGCGCTTGTAATTAATATCTTCTTATGTTTTCAGATTAACAAGTGACGATGGTGTGCTAAACAAATCCAGTGATTTAGGTGAAAAGAGAACTGTGTGGTGGTGCAGAGCACGCGTGAGACTTAACCTGAGTAGACGTCAATTTAAATTTCAAAATGAAGGAATTGAAGAAAGATTGGAGGTTTCGTGTGCAAGCAGATACTTTGCCAGGAGAAGTGCTTTGTGTGGTTGGCAGTTGTGCTGAATTAGGGAACTGGTACAGCAATGGATCTGTGCAACTTTCAAAGGAGAGCGCATCAGAAGATAGGTAAGGTTCTTTTCCTAGTTCTTTATTATTTCGTACCGGTATGTTTGATCTAAAATGGAATCTGGTAAACCACTGTCAAGATGATCATGCCTTATTCTATTTGATTTTGCGCATGTCTTTGTCATTTTGGAATACTGTTCTCAGGCGTGTAAACTTCAGATAGGTACTGTAAGTTATGACAGCCAATTATATCTCGTATAGGCTCTCCTACACTTAAATTGTATTTGCCTATCAGATTATCAAATATTAACTAATTACAAAATGGTGAAGGGTGGAGGAAAGTAGAAAATATTTCACTTAATATGGCGTTTTCTAATATTAAGATATAATCCATTTCTAGTGATGTGTAAGCTGGTTAGTAACAGATTTAGATCGAGAATAATATCTTAAGGGTGTAAAAACTACTGTACTATGTTAATTTATCATACTGATACTCCCTGTGGTTGGGGGACACAGATGAAGAATACACCCATGGTATCCCCTGCATGTTGTAAGGGGCAACGAAGGGATGATGGAATGAGAACCACGAGACTACTTGTGATTAGTACCATAACGTGAGGAACACATGGGTCGACATTACTTGCGATTAGTACCACCATGTAAGGAACACCATGGGTCCACACGACATAGGACCAGTACCATTATGTGAGGAACACCACGGGTCTGAGCGTTGCCTGTGATAAGTACCCTCGTGCATCCTACTGAGGTGGGAGAGTGGGTGCTCGGCTGCAGAGACTAGCGTTTAGCAGGAATAGGTCCAGAGCACTGCGCTCGAATGGGTTGGTTCCACTGTGTTCAGAATGTGTTTGCAATACCTATGAGTAGTACCATATGTGAGGAACACCATGGGTCTGTGTTGCCAGTGGGTGTTACCATAATAAGTGATACACCGTGGGTCTACATTGCCTATGATTGATACCACTACGTGAGTAACACTATTAGTATATGTAGCCTGTAATTAGTACCACTGTGAGGAACACCACGGATCTAACCGGTGTCCGTAATTAGTCCCACTACCTATGTGAGGTACACCATGAGTCTGTGTTTCTGTGAACGGTGCCATTATGTGTGACATACCATGGGTCTACATTAGCTGTGATTAGTACCACTATCATAGGAGGAACATCATATTTCTTCTTTACCAGTGATTAATACTATTATGAGGGGCCAGTGACCTGAATTTTGGACCCCTTTGGAATACAAGCATCATCCCAGAAAATAAGGCATTGTGAATTGGATCCACTGATTGTTTTGGATCCATGGTCATTTTTCATCATCACTTTTTTAAGATTCTAGTCAGTGGATACATTTTGAAGTTTTAATTATAGTTTCATTTCGTTGCACCTCGTAACAGTAGGGGCCGATGACCTAGCCGTTAGACCCTTTTCATCAATTAATCATCATCATATATCATATCATACTGATAACTTAATTGATTAAATGCCATTTTTGGTTCAGTCTCATATATTTACCTCTTAACTTTAACATCACTCTTATTACATATTGTTATCTTTTTATTTAAAGATTGAGATGTAATTCAGTGTGTCAGATGATATAAAAATGGGATGAAAGACAGAAATCCAGTGGTAGATTATGGGAATTTATTTCAGAGTTTTGACGGACTAAGGAGCAAATTTGGAAGCTGGGTAGTAGAATCCTTCACTTTTCTTTAAGTTATCCCATGAAGATGATTAGTTTAAAAAAACTAAGCAAGACAATATTTTATACTTTGATGAAATCTGGTGATACAAGAAGGTAGTGTCAGATCAATTCTATATTGGTCCGAGCTGTTGGTGGAGAAATAGTGTGGAATGACATTAGTCGACGAATAAGCTTGAGTGTAACTTGCAAAAGTAGGAAAGATCATAATATGAAGATAATGTTAATTCAAGAGGTCAAATCGATCTAAATATTCATTTATAGGAACAGAAATTAGGAAACAGAATAATTTATCAAGGGAAATGTTTGAACAATTTTCAAGTTCTTTGGTTGTGGCATCATACACAACCATTAACCCGGCTCAATGCAGATAGGGTCACCGTCCCTATCATTCACTTAAGTAATTCTTGTCTGGCACATCCACGTTGTGGGGGTGGGTATCCTCCACATCAGTAGGCCGGTGTGGAGTGCTAAGTTCAGGCAGGGACCCAGTCTCACGGGGTATAACGTGAAACCCATCCCCAGGGTTACGGGTGAAGACCTTAACAGATCTTAGGCTGAGAAGGAGACTATCAGAATTGCGAAGATAGTGGATGAGGCAACTCATCCTCTCTGGGGAAAATTAGAAGAGGAAACCACTGCCCTGTGGAGAAGAGGGATCTTTAAAGGCTAAGGGAGTAAACCCCACAAGAAAATCCTCAGATGTGTTAGGCTTAGCAGGTCAGCAGATGAGTAAATTTGTACTTGCTTTCAACCTATAATACAAGCCTCGGATGGGAGTTTAAAAATGGAAATGGAATTGACAAGTCTTTAGCTACAATTGTACAGTATGATGGTAATGCTGATGTTCGTGCAAGTGTTAGATCAGAGAACAAAACCCGATTTGGATCAATAAATATTTTAACAATGAATGGGAAGGAAAATGAATTGATTGGTCTAATGGAGAGACGAAAACTTGACATCCTGGGATTAAGTGAAGTAAAATGGAAAGGGAAAGGTATGAAGAAACTAAGAAAGGGGTACACCTTGTACTGGGTGGGGAACAGTAAAGAGAAAAGAAATGTAGTGGGATTTATAGTGAATCAGAATGTTGAATCAATAGCTGAAGTTGAGTATGTAAATGAAAGAATTATAATAATGCACATACATGTAAAAAAGAACTACTGAAGATAGTACAGGTGTATGCTCCATAGACAGGATGTAGCGTGGAAGAAAAAGATTATTTCTTCAATGAACTGGAAATACATATTTGACTTTGAATACTTCCTTGTATTCTTTAAAATAAATCTTAACCTACGGTATTGACTTTGCCTCCTTCGTGGAGTAATACGGCGTGGCAGTATGGAGCATCTCGCTCTCTTAAATGTCAATCCCATTCTAGTTCCACGTGGTCTATAATACCATACATCTTTTCACAAAAAATAACAGATAATGCAACATAGAAATTCAAAATACTACAAATGACTGTTATTGATGTATTCAGTGATACTTAATGGTATCACAGTTTTCACATTGCCTTGGCATCATTATTTGTGGGAAAAATATATATCTCAATCTGGCACTACTTCCTTCAAGATTGAGTTTAGTTGAGGTGGAACACTAACAATATCTTTGGATGAAACATTATTGATCTTATTATCCTCTGTACAAAACAATTTCTTCGATTCTCCCATGCTTTGCATTCCCAAGACTTTTACTTAATCACCTTCAACCTTTTGAACCACACACAAATTGAAACTTAGTGTTCTTATGAGACCCACCCTTAAACTTAGCAAGAACAAAGTTCCTTGATGCAATGCATTGTTTGAATAGATTGATGTAAATAGGATCAGCATCATCATAAAAAAAATCCAACTAGATAGGATTTCTTCTTCATCCTCAGATTCATTTGATGGTCCTAAGTAGTTGATACTTATTCTAAGAACCACTTTAAATTGCTTACTCCTGAGTGGGGTATTATTTTCTTTATATGCTGTTCTTTCAAACACTCAACGAATTGATGTTCGCGTCCAAAGTATTGTCGTTAGTGTAAGGAAATTTGTTTAGCGCCTTCTCATTGCCCAATGGGTACACACTTGTTGCCCAAAAGCCGGCTTGTAGGTTCCTCTTGATTGTTGACTGGGATATTTCAAATTTTTTTTTTTTTTTGATGGACACCATTAATTTTCTCAAGAGTTTCCCTTAAAAGCTGTAGAAATTGTGGCTGAAGGAAGCCCAGCCTGACCTCCATTTCTAAGCTTCCATACTGTCAGTGTTTTCCACCATGTCTGTTTCGTGGGATGAAAGAGAGCCACATCTAAAAGCTTATGCTTGTGGAATTAGGTGGTAAGCAATCAATCAAAATGTTGTTTTCATTGCACGACTGCTGAACATCTGGAGAGAAGTGGAAAGGTATGATTACTGTATCTCCCAGAAGCAATTTCTTCCCTTTGCGTGAGGCAGACATTTTCTCAGACCATTCATGGAATGTGTTGTCTTATCAAGCCAGCCGTAGCTGGTCCTGCTGTATCTTGCATTTGTTTCCAAGAATGCCAAAATTACACTTGATGTACCTTCTTGCTCTGCAGTCTGTAGTTAAACACACCTTTTGTAACATCCAAGTACTTCCTTCCATATGATCACAAAATGAATTTTGATAATCCAATCTACTACGCTGGCGTAGCAGTGGGAGAGGTGATACTCCCATGTGGTGCGTCCCAGGTGGCGGATAGGGGGGTCCTAACAGGCTTGCTGGCAGACTTAAGGGAAATAAAATACCTCTCACGGACCAAACAACAACCCCTGTGGGTGGGGGGATGCAGACGAAGAATACACCCACGGTATCCCCTGCCTGTTGTAAGAGGTGACTGAAAGGGGCGACCAAGGGATGATCAAATTAGAACCACGAGATACTTGTAATTAGTACCATCACGCAGGGAACACCAGGATCGCTTTTACTTTTACAGTACCTGTGATCATACCCCTATATGAGCGACACCATGGGATGAGCAATACTATGGTTCTGCCTTGCCTATGCTTAGTACCCACTATGTGTGGAACACCACGGGATAGTGCGGGTCCCTGTGGTTAGTCCACTTGTATGAGGAACACCATAGGTTTGTGTTGCCTGTAAATAGCGCTGCGATGTGCGAAACATCATAGGTCTGTGTTACATGTGTGCATTACATTACCTGTGAATAGTACCATAATGTGTGGAATACCGCAAGTCTACGCTACTTTTGATTAGTATCGCCATATGACGAATGGCATGGTTCTACTTTCCTAGCATAAGTACCATTATGAGGGACCGATGACCTGGATTTTGGACCCGTTTCGACTACAAGCATCATCAATTCAGTATTATGCTTTAGAAGCAGTCCCTTGGTCAGTAACTGTTGTTTAATGCTAGTTTCTAGGAATGTGGGACATTCCGGGTCAGATCCACTGATTGTTTTAACTTCATATCCATCCATTCATTCTTTGCCCTCACGTTTTCGAATTCTGGTCAGTGGAGGATTATGGATTTTTAAATTGTCATAACATTTCGTCTCATTTTGTACCATTAGGGGCTGATGATCTAGATGTTAGGCCCATTTAAACAATCATCATAATCCAAAAGTTCCTCACCAACATGAATAAATAGTTAGTGATGGTTATTTTGGGTGTAGATATATGTGGCATACCATCTTGCAGTTTAATTGATGCTTTATTATGAAATAAATTTGAATCAGAAGATTTTCTATACACTCCAACGTCTATAAATAAGAATTTGTTCATGGCATAATGGAAAAATAGTTCTTATAATTGTAATTGTACTATACGCGAACCTTTTCTTGAGCCCTGACCTCCCTAGTGCTGAATCGGTAGACCTCGGTTATCTTCGACATCCATATTGGCAACCTTTGAAACACAAACTGTGCATCGCTGTGCGACATCTGGCGTACACTTTACGAACTAGTACTGATGTTGTTTACAGCAAAGCCAAACTATATAATTCATGCTAGGAACAAGATTCGGATCGAGAAATGTTATATAATGTTAAATAATGTATGTGTGACAGAGTTGTTTAGAAAATTCGTATCAATCGATCATATTATCGATTCAATTCAGATTTCATTTCCATCCAGTTGGCAGTATAACCGGAACCGTCAGCGCTCCCTCCTTACCCCTCACCCCGTAAAAATCGGGCTCAAGAAAAAGTTTTTGTATAGTAATTATAATTGTAGTAGAGTGAACCACTGTCAGTGGATTTTATAATTCTGATGTGCTTCCCATTTACTGTTCCCATCATCGCAGTAAGTCATACACCACACACTCCACCACAATAACAATCAGTTCTGCATACACAACAGATGCTGCCCACCCTCATTGGAGGGTCTGTCTTACAAGGGCTGCTGTGGGCTAGCAGTAGTCACACAAAATTATTGTTATTATTAGTATTATTTTCAGATATTCTTCCCTGTTTTTCCTCTTTCAGCCTCTATACTTCATTTCGATGTCAGAGAGCATAGGCCTATAGTTGACCGCTGACTTTCTAGACCAGTAGATTATTTTATGGGTCTCTTTCTTTTCAGACAAAGAGTTTCCTACCAATAACCATCCAGCAATTTTGCATCTGCCTAATTTTGATTTCCACAACCCTCCGTTCCAAGCATATTTTTGTATCCTTACCTTTCTTCGCCAACATATACTGTAGGCCTACATTCCTATATCTGATCACTACCATGTTCTATTCTCCCAGCTGCTTTCTGTATTTCTTCTTCAAAGTCTTCTTTTTCTTGCAATGTGCAGCCTGCTTGTGGAGCATATAGTTGCATGTTCCTGAAGTTGTTTTCCTTTTGTGCTATTTTAACTTCTCTTACTCTGTTGCTTATTCTCATCACTTCTTCCTTTAAACCACCTCTCATCAATATTCTTGCTCCATTCTTCCTTCCTTCCTTCCTTCCTTCCTTCCTTCCATTTCCTTCCATCCTTCCTAAATTTCCAGTCCAGTATAATTTAAAATCTCTTCTCAGTTCTCTTCTACCTTGCCCTTCCCATCTTCTTGCTAATCCTAGCAAATCCAGTTTCTTATTTCCACCATATCTGTTATCTCCTCCACCTTCCCAGTCATTGTTTCTATGTTTAGTGTATTCTGATCCACAGTCCTGGCATACTTTTATGTTGTCTAATCTGGGTTTTATTTCCTCTTATCATTCCTTGGATAAACTTCGGCCTCCAAGGAGTAGCCATTTGTTCCAACGAGTGAGAAGACTTGGTCACAGTCTGTGTTTCTTCTGTTCTTTTTCAGGCTCTGTTACTTTTTGAAAGCAAACTTTTTTTTTTACATCTCTGCACAATTGAGGATTTTCTGCTCGAGATGAACTCTCTTAGCTTTTAATAGTCTACTACTTCATTTACAAGGCAGCAGATGCATCTTATATCTACTGCCAGGTGTTGATTAAGGATGCTTTCATAGAGTAGAGAAGCCTTTTGCAACCACTTCACTGAAGTACAGAAGAACTTTGTCTACTGTTAGTGTCAGCAACTCCTTTTCCACCATCCAAACTGTTGTCCATCTTCTGTAACCCTGGTAAAGGGGCCATTACAAGGTGCTGCCGGTTAGGGCAGCTAGACCAAGGTTTTTAGAGAGATGTTACTCCCCTATCACTTACCCTTTATCCTGGCTCTTGACAGACAGAGCTTAGCTACCTAAACATTGGGCCCAGGTTGGCAGGGTTACAAAGAACAAGTTAAGGTGCAAAAATACTGCATCCGTACTCATTTGCTAGTAATGTACAACATTGAAGAGTGCTCTCTATGGGACTTAAGAGAGCACATTTCAGTCACGTTTGCAGAGTGATTGAGGAATTATGACGCGATACTTGATGACTAGAGACGAGAATTATAGGCACGAATAGGTTAGAATGCAAACGTATTTAACCAAGGCGCAGGTGCATGTTACCCGCATGACGGTTCTGCGGTGAGATTTGCATATATATTATAGATCTGGACAAACAGAACCCCTAAAATTTATGCAACTCCCCGACATAACTGTAGAGCGGCTAAATTACACTTGCGCCTTCTTCAAATACGTTTGCATTCTAACCTCTTCGTGCCTATAATTCCCGTCTCTATTGATGACATAGAATATTATAGAGATACTGAATATAAAATGTGTACTAAATGATGGATGTTTCAGATAGTTGTACTGTAAATCATCCTTAAGCGAAAACATTCTCTTGTTTAATTTGTCTTCACTTGTCAAAAAGTGGAATTAGAAAATCTTGAAAAGTTTTGTGTTTCTTTTCGGAAGTTATATAATACTAAGTACTGTAATAATTTTATTTGCTTTTGAGAATGTTAGTGAATTTCATGTTCTGACTGTTTTCTCTCTCAAATATATATTCTGTCATTTCTGTGTTCCAGTAATATATGGTCTGGTGTTGTCAGCATCGTATTTGATAAGGATGTTCAATTCCGCTATTTTGTGGCAGTTGTCATCGAGCCAGAAAGTAACTTTTCATCAGAAAGAATTATTGTTAGACGTTGGGAAACTCACATCAATCCGCGATGCATCAAGAAGGATGGTAAGCGTAATAGATTGTGTCTTGTTGTTGTTGTTGTTGTTGTTGTTGTTTGACTTATCAGTCCATAGACTGGTTTGATGCAGCTCTCCATGTAACCCTATCTTGTGCTAACCTTTTCATTTCTATGTAACTGCTACATCCTACATCTGCTCTAATCTGCTTGTCATATTTATATCTCGGTCTACCCCTACCATTCTTACCACCTACACTTCCCATAAAAAAAACAACTGCACAAGTCCTGGGTGTCTTAAGATTTGTCCTATCATTCTATCTCTTCTGGTAAAATTTAGCCGAATTAATCTCCTCTTTCCAATTCAATTCAGTATCTCTTCATTCGTGATTTGATCTATCCAGCTCACCTTCAACGTTCTTCTGTAACACCAAATTTCAAAAGCCTCTTTTCTCTTTCTTTATGAGCTAGTTATCGTCCACGTTTCACTTCCTTACAATGCCATGCTCCAGGCAAAAGTCTTCAAAAATATTTTTCTAATCCCTATATCAGTGTTCGAAGTGAACAAATTTCTTTTCTTAAGAATGTTCTTCCTTGCTTGTGCTAGTCAGCATTTTATATTCCTTAATTCTTCCACCTTACTTCTTCCATCATTGATTATTTTACTACCCAAGTAACCGTATTCATCTACTTCCTTTAAGATTTCATTTCCTAATCTAATATTACCTACATCATCTGACTTCGTATGACTGCTCTCCATTACTTTTGTTTTGGACTTACTTATATTAATCTTGTACTCCTTACCCAAGACTCTGTCCATACCATTTATCATTTTTTCCAGATCTTCTGCAGTCTCATATAAAATAACAATATCATCAGCAAATCTCAGGGTTTTCATTTCCTCTCCTTGGATTGTGATTCCCTTCCCAAATTCCTCTTTGATTTCCTTTACTGCCTGTTCTATGTAAACATTGAAAAGGAGGGGAGACAAACTGCAACCTAGCCTAACTCCTTTCTGGATTGCTGCTTCTTTTTCAAAGCCCTCGATTTTTATCACTGCAGACTGATTTTTGTACAGATTGTAGATAATTATTCGTTCTCAGTATCTGATCCCGATCACCTTCAGAATCTCAAAGAGCATGGTCCAGTCAACATTATCAAATGCCTTTCCAAGATCTACAAACGCCATGTATGTGCGCTTGTCCTCCTTAATTTGATTTTCTAAGATCAGGAGTAAATTCAGGGTTGCTTCAAGTGTTCCTACATTTCTTCTGAAGCCAAATTGATCCTATTCTAACTCAGTTTCAACTTGTCTTTCCATTCTTCTATAAATAATATGTGTTAACATTTTGCAGGCGTGAGATACTAAACTAATGGTGCGGTAGTTTTCACACTTGTCAGCACTGGCTTTCGGAATAAGTATAATAACATTGTGCTGAAAATCGGATGGCAATTCTCCTGTCTCGTACATCTTACACACTAAATTAAATAACCTCTCCTTGCTGGTTTCTTCTAAGGCAGCCAGTAATTCATCAATTCCAGGTGGCTTGTTCCTATTCAGGTCTCTCAGAGCTCTGTCAAATTCTGGCCTCAAAATTGGGTCTCCTATTTCATCAACATCAACATCCTCTTGTTCCAGAACCGTATCATCTATATCTTTACCTTGATACAACTGTTCTATGTGTTCCTGCCATCTTTCTGCCTTGTGTTCATTCCCTAGAAGTGGTTTTCCATCTGAGCTCTTAATATTCATGCACCTAGTTTACCTTTCTGCAAAAGTTTCCATGTCTGCTTCTGGGAAAGTTTTGCAATCCAACACCTGGTTTCTGAATCTCCAAGTCAGTTTGATACCTTCCAGAGTCTCCAGGTCTCGTCCACGTATACAGCCATCATTCGTTATGTTTGAACGGAGTATTAAAAAGGACTAAATTGTGATCGGTATAGAATTCAACCAGCCGACTTCCTCCTTCATTCCTTGGCCTACCACTGCATTCCAGTCTCCCATCACAGTTAGATTCTAGTCACCTTTTACATCTATGTATATTTCCCCCTATTTCTCAGTCAAGCTCAGCCAGCAGATGAGAGATCGTTTGCAAGCTGTCCTAATTTTGGAGGCATTTAAAGGACTAAGGTTGACAACAATGCAAGAAAAAGAACAATTTAAACATAGGCTTGATATTTATTATGAGATATGCACAAATAGCAATAAATTTAACAAACAAAATAATTCTTGCTGATGTTATTTTTGACCTTCACAAAGTTAACATGGTTGAGTAAGTTTATAAAATAAATTCTTATACCTTGAACATTGTTGACAAATTGGCTATTCTGTAAAGAATAAAAATGAGCCTTCCATTGGCTACGCAAAACAAAATTGAGTGGATAAACCTAAACCATCCTGAATCTCAGTGATATTTTAAAGTTTGATTTCAAATGTATCACTAAACGAAACAGAAACACTAGACGTCCACTTAAACTGAGTGGTAGATAACCATGTTCTCCCTTTCAACTCTATCTGTACAATATTTACAAAAATATACTTTACTTTCTCTCTTAATTAATGATAAATTCTCAAATAACACACGTTGAGATTATTAACTCAATTATTTGATTATCGAGGCACTTAAAAAATTGTTAAATGAATTAATTGAAATTAATCATGTCGTTACATGAACTAAATAAGTACTAATTATATTTAACACTAGCTGTTACCCATAGAATAGCTCGCAAATATTTGGTAAGTTGATAAAAATTAATTGTTCCTCGGTACTGCACTAAGACATCTGAAAATCCCTAACGTATAAAAACTCACCAAAAAATTGCATTTCATTTACCCCAGAACCTCTTTGTAAACCACGTTTGTGGCAATGCCTTTTGGGGCTAAGATGACCAGGCTACTGGCAGAGCTAAATCTGGAACATGCAACATGGAACTCGACCGTGAGAAACAGTCCTCTTTTAAGTCGAAAAAAAAGTTTTCTTTATTTCTGAAGGAGATTCCAAATACCGATTTTCACATCTGTAACATCTTAGTTTTGAGATATAAGTATCCTCATAAAGAGAATTCAACTCATTCTTCACTTATTTTTTATGTCAAGCTTAAGTTGGTTTTCTGAAAACAAAAGTTCGTGTTTCTTTATTTTTAAAGGGAATTACGGATACCAATTTTCACGTTTGTAGCATTTTAATTTTATGAGATATACTGTAGATATACTCATTTTAAAAATTGCTGCTCTCCTTGACTGAGTGGTCAGCATTCAGACCTATGGTTCACAGGGTTCCAGGTTCAATTCCGGGCTGGGTCGGGAATTTTAATCACGTCTGATTAATTCATCTGGCTCAGGGACAGGTTGTTTGTGTTTGTCCCTATGCTCTCCTTTTCATATTCATTCAGCACACCACAACAGGAACACGCAAGAGTAATTACATCCCTACACACGGGTTTGGCATCATGAAGGTCATCCAGCTGTAAAACAGGGTCAAATCCACATGTGCGACAGAGTTCGCACCCGCGACCCCACAGATGTGGGAATAGCGGTAGAAGAAGAAAATACTCATTTTAAAAATTCACCTGCTTTTTTTATTGTTTTACCCCCTTAAGTGGATTTTCCAAAAAATGTGTGTTCATTTATTTTTAAAACAGATTCAAAGTACCAGTTTTAACGTCTGTAACATCTTCAGTTTGTGAGATATATGTATCCTCATATAAAGAATTCAAATCCTTCCTCAATTCTTTTTACCCCCCTTCCCCTCAACCCTTAAGTGGATTTTCTGAAGACAAAAATTAGTGGTCTTTTATTTTTAAAGGCCCGAGCTCTAGCTGCAGTCGCTTAAGTGCGTCCAGTATTCGGGAGATATTAGGTTCGAACCCCACTGTCGGCAGCCCTGAAGATGGTTTTCCGTGGTTTCCCATTTTCACACCAGGCAAATGCTGGGGCCATAAGACCTATCTGTGTCGGTGCGTCGTAAAGCAAATAGCAAAAAAAATCTACAAAGATGGACAGGCAATGTTATAAAAATGTACTTAAATTTTGTGATGAAGCTTGATTCCCGGAGTGGTCTGTAATGCTCCCATGATGGTAATATCCGTCATGATCTCCCTCCAATGTTAGTTGCACCTACATGCTTAGCACCACATGGCTGCTGTAGATTTCAAGTCCACGTCAGATAAATCGACCCTCTTGAGTATAAAGTAGACAACCAGGAATTGGTGTCATAATTATTCTGCTGGTAGTCCTCTTCTCTCTTCTGAAGTTATTGTTTAGCTGAAATGGACACAAAAATTTTAGAACAAGTTCATGCTAGGCCAAACTGAATTATTCAAATATACACGTAACTTTACTTCACTCATAGACTTCTCGACGCATAAAAAGGCGTGTTTTACGGAAAACACTGAGTTTTTATAGCCCTTTATTTGGAGGTGTAGCTTTCAGAATAATTGTTATTGGCTTATGTACGCATAATTGTACTCGTAATTGGTTCAGATTGTTCTAGAAGTTACGTGAAGACGGGCGAGCGAGCGCACAAGGCAGTGGGTTTTACCTTGAAACAGGCTAGCTTATCATATGATCCCCACATTATCACTGTGTGATCAATTCTAGTCAATACTATTGAGAAGCCCCAATTCAAGTTGTGATCAATCCAATCTGCAATTGGAGGTCTGGTCATTGTAAAAAATGTAATTCATTGTTCATAAATTGTGGCAAGGTTAATGCACTTATTGTACATACTGTACATATTGTAAACTGTGTAAATAGCATAAGACAATTGTATTTAGTATTAAGTTAGTTTACTATAAGTTCCAATGTTTATATTTTTAATTCTTGACCTTAGGATTAATATAGACTGAAGATGCCCATAACTAGGGCGAAACATGTCCCTAACTGGTGTGTTTAATTCATGTAGAATTTAACCACTAAAAATATATATTTGTATTGAAAAGGTGGACACAATAATTTTGATCTTGAAAGAGTTTACTTAAAGCACAAAATTGACGGGGACAATATAAAATAAGAGTTTTGTGTGTACATTGCTCATAATTTAAAAAGAATGGTATTTCTGTATCGGTCATGTCCATAGTAAAAAGGAAATGCACTTTTTACTTTTCCGTAATTTCTGCCTGTCGGTCTGTATGTAGGTAGGTACGTATGTACGTACGTGCATCACAAAGAAACGCCTGAAGAGAATTTAATGAAAATAGGTATGTAAAGTCGGGGAATGAGCCACTACAATCTAGGCTATAAATAAATAATTTTATTCATGTTGAGTGAAATGGTAGTTCAGGGGAAGGCCCAAAATTTAATTCTCAAATATATATGTTGTTAGTGGTCCTGTCGATAAATACTACATAATTTAAGTTGTACAGAATTAAATTTATGATCATTTATGTCATACATCTTTTTGTAGCGACTATGATAACAAAGATATTCATAAATTTGTATTTTTGTTGCTTGTTCCGTATCAATGCTGAGCCACAAGAAAATGGATAAACAGAATTTAATGAAAATCGGTGTATAGAGTTGGGGAATAAGAAACTACAGTCTAAGCTATAAACAAATCTATTCACCCTCGATGAAATGGTAGTTTAGGGGAAGGTGCTTAAAATATAATTTTTAAATGCCTACGTTATTTGTCCTATCGAAAAGTACTACATAACAAAAGTTATAGAGAATACAATTTCTGGTCCTTTATGTTTTATTCAGTTTTACCGCACCGACTATAAGAGTGGTATTCAGAGTCGGAAGAAAACTAAATGGGAAGGCCTACAATATCGATAACTCATAAAATTGATCAAAAATAGCATTACATGGACCCTTGTTTGTTGTGATATTCTTTGTCCCCTATGCTGCCACTCATCTCCGATAGATGAGATTACTGCTGTGTACCGAGAATAACAGCCTGTCTGAATATTGACGTGAAATAGCTGGGGAGTTACGTAACTTTCTTCTTTAGCATGCCATTCCTCTGGTTAATACATTTTCTGATACGGCTGGTACGTAACACTCTGGTTCATCAAGGCAAGGTCTCATGGTTCACAGAGGAGGAGATTGTGACTTACAGTCACATAATTACAAACATCATCTATACTATTGCCTCGAGAGAAAACATTCTTTTAATGTACACAATAAAGTACATCTTTTTAAGACAATCGTTTAAATCCACCCACTTTTCCTGCTACTCCCGCCGTTTACCCACGCCTGGCCACATTAAGATAGGCAGGGTTACGCTTTGAGCGATTACAGCTGTCTCGTACCGTACCGTACTCCCGCCGTTTACCCGCCCTCGGGTACCTTAAGAGAGTCCAGGCTACTCCCACTGTTTCTCATAGAACTGACATTTCTCCACTGATCATGCTTTGAAAGTCTTCTGCTTAGTAAATTTTTTTCGATATAAATGTTTAGCCATTTCTTTATTGTAGATTGATCATCAAAACGTTTGATTTTTTGGACTCCATATTTCTTAATATGCTCCCAGACACAAAAATGGGTGGACATCTGCAATGAAGAATCAGTGTCATACTTTGTTGTACTGTGGTATTGTATTTTGTATTTTGTTAGAAGATACAGTGAATCCTCATTATTGCACTCCCCATTAACACGTTTTCCTGCTTAGCAAATTTGAAATCCTGATTCTCATCATATTAAGTCTATATAAAAATACTTTTCATCTGAAAGCGCAGCAAGGGCTGTAGCATTAGTGTAGGATGGGTGCAGTATCTGCTATGTAGCAGACAAGTACAGAGGTGAGAATATCTACACCAGGAGGCCCTGTTCTGGTTGTAGGAGAAGCACTACTGAGCGCGATGATTGCTTTCACGCAATGCCAAGTTCTTCATGATCGACATGCAACAGCTGTGGAGTCCAGAAATCGTTTGCAGCAAGTATGGGGCATGAACGTCAGCAAAAGGACAGTGAAGAGGAGGTTATATGAAGCGGATTTAAAATCCAAGAGGCCCGCCACAGGACCTCTGCTTACACGCGAGTACTGTGCCTCTCGGATGCAATTCGCCAATGCCCATCGAAATTGGACTGTGGAATAGAGGAGTTCAGTGCTGTTCATGGATGAATCCAGATTCTGTTTGAGGGCACCAGATGGAAGAGTATTTACTCTGCACTTTCTCTGCAAGAGCACCGTTCAGTGGAGGCTCTGTGATGGTCTGGGCTGTGATTACCACTGATGCGCGCGCGGAGATTGTGTTTATTGACAATGGAAGTCTGACAGCCTACCGATACATCAGGGAGATTTTAGTGGATCATGTGGTACCTTCTGCACCTGTCAGTATATTAGCTGCTTATAATGAACAATAAGTCAAATTTTTCTAGAAAAGCTTGCTGCAGACTTTTGACAGATCTGTCGTAGAGCAGCTGTTGTCCTGTCAAGCTAAAAATATTCTACTTTATGGCCCAACATTAAGATTTAACTTCAGTGAATGGCTTCCAAAACTCAGCAGAGGAGAACTAGGTCAAATGGTATAATCGAGATTCAACAAAACCAGGTTTTAAAAAAAAATTATTGTAAAGAGATTCACTTTGTTCTTTTCATCCGAGTGAGAGTGAAAAGATTTGCAAAGTAGCTATTTTGTGTCCAAGAAATGAACAAGTTAATATCTTCAACCAACAGGTTATGAATAGTTTGATACGTGACCAAATAATATACATTATCATTGACTCCATAGAGTGTGATGGTGTTAATGAAGTTAATAAAGCTAGTTTGTGAAACTATCGTAATGAGATTGACTGTACTGAAGCTAGACAAAATATCGTTCATGCAGAAATGCAGACAGGCTCAGATTCAGGTAGAAAGTGTTTTATTCTAAGAATAGATTTGGCACCTGTTAGTCCCGAGATACCCTTCGTTCTTAAATGGAGGCAATATCCTCCAAATAGTCTTCTGTCACAGTCACCAGGACAAACTTTGAAGTTGTGATAAATCTCTCCACTTCAGTTTTTTCAAAAGCTGTATGTACGAGTATGCATATGCATAGACAATCAAAGCAGAACTCTAGTCGGGGCCGATGACCTAGATGTTAGGCTCCTTTAAACAACAAGCATCATCATCAGAACTCCAGTCTAAAACTGCATTCAATATGGTTTGTTGGGAAAATATTGTAATACCTGTTCTGATTTCATTCACATGCTGTATAAAACCTGGAAACAGTAACTTTTATTCTTAAGATGTATTAAAAGTCCATTTAACATTTCCAGGTTTCTCTTGGATATTTAGCCTTTCAAAGATAGGCTTATGTACTATGTACTATTGGCTCAGTTTCTGGTAGTCTCTGATTTCTTAGTATTTGCAATAATTTTTGTATATTTAATGTACTTTTATCTATATAGAATTAATTATAAACTGTATGCAGTTGCATTTATTTTTCAGCTGTTCCAAATATCAACGGTACTGCCGATGAATTTGACACATTTGGTTATCATAATCAGATAACATGTGTGGAACGAGGATGGCTAACCTCAGAGACTGTTATTCAATTAAAACTATTCAACAATCCCTTGCAGTTATGGAAAAGGCGATATGAAGGGAAAAGGGTAAGTTTATACGAAAAAGTAATTTATAATTTGATTTGCTGCTATCTTTCCATTACCAGTTCTATTGAGCCAGCAATGACTATGCAGTGATATTCACTATATTGTATTAGGAAATAATAGATGTACAGTGCTACATTACTGTAGCTATTTTCAATTTTAACCCGGTGTTAGTCGCGCGGGGTAAATTTCTGCCCCACTGGTATATTTCAATGTGGCATGCTGACAAGGTTGGTACCACTGGTTTCATGCTCTGTATACCTTCCACCGACATTGCATTGTATCACTAGATTCAAACAAGCAGTTGTAAGGAAGCGGTTTGTCACCCAGATTGTCTTAAAAGTGGTTGGGTTAAATATAAACCCCGCGTGACCAATTGTGTGAACAGTTTATTGAAAATGATTATAAAGCTTTCCATTTTATTCAGTACAATATGTGAATGTATAGTGTAAGTTTTATTAGGATGGTGTAAGGTATTCATAAACAGGAAAATAGCTGGTGCTGTGAACTGTTTCAAGAATGAAATTCTACAGGTGTTGTTAGACAGTGAAGACTCGAGTTGTGGTAGTGGAACTGACAGTGAAAACGAATGGGGAAAATGACTTTGTGGAAGATTCCGATCATAATAGTGAGTCTGAGCAAGATATTGAAGATATGGGGGTAGAACCCGAACTGCCTAGTCAAGAAAGTTCGTTCATGTATGGCAAGGACAAAACAACAAAGTGGAGTAAGTTACCTCTCCATAGTACAAGTAGAACTCGAACTTACAATATTGTACCTAAGCTTCCAGTTCTAAGAGTTATGGCCAATTCAGTACAAAACATCGTAGAATATTTCGACCTGTTTTTCAATAAAACAATAATTGTAAATATTATTGTATCATCAACAAATATTTACATAGAGCATATTCGTGGAGACTTTACGTGGGAGAGAGATGCCAGATTCACTGATGAGAAAGAAATGAGGACATTTCTTGGGCTGATCCTGGGCTGCTAATTCTTTGTGGCACATTTCGTGCTGGAAGGCTATATCTTGACAACTTCTGGGACCAGACAGAGTTTGGGGTGAAATTTTCCATGCCACCATTTCACGGCATAGATTCCGCTTTTTGCTACGATGTTTGAGATTCAACGAAATACGTGACAGGCCCCAGAGGAGACGACAAATTGGCATGTCTTATGCGGAAGGATGCGTTAAGATTTCCGGTCTTACAACACCCCTATATGCGGAACACCATGGACTTACGTTGCCTTCAATTAGTACTATTATTTAAATTTAAGAATTTCATCTTATATCCGTATTGAACTGAGAATGTAAGAGAGGTAACTTACAGGGTCCACCTTTTCAATACAAATTAATGTTATAATGGTTAAGTTACAACATATATACTTGGGGCTAGTTCCAACGTTGTTTAGCGTCGACCTTCAGCCAGAATGTGAGAACAAGCATAGGTACAGGGCACTAGGAAAGTTTTGCAATACGCAAAATCGATTGGCTGTACACCCCTGTTATGGTTAGGGATGAAAACTGGTCTAGAAGACAGCAAGGGGCGACCTTCACACCAATTGTTACCAAGCAGTGGGATTGAAAGCAAGTTAAGATGTCAGTGTGGTCTGATGGTGAATATCGCGCAATTATTCGCTTCAGTTTAATTCATGGATTAACTGTTGACCAGTGCCTGGAGGAAACGACTCCTGTGCTGGGGAAAGACTGCCCACAATGGACAACAATTTTCCGCTGGTACAGAGTTCGAGAGGGGAAATTTTGGGGTTGAAGACGATCCTCGTTCTGGGCGACCGTCTGAATCAGTGACTGAGGAAAACATTGAAGCTGTGAGGAAAATGTTGCAGCAAGAGAGGCGGTTGACATATTGGCAAGTAGAGGAGACCCTCTACATCCCCGCACCAGCTATTCCTTCAGTTCTACATGACCATCTCCGTGTTAGAAAGGTTTGTTTCCTTTGGGTGCCCCATTCACTTTCAGAGGAACAAAGGGCACATTGAGTGAAATCGTTCCAAAAAATGCTAAAACAGTTTGAAAATGGGACTTCACGTAACGTTAATAGCATCTTTACAGGTGACGAAACTTGGCTTTATTATTACGATGTCCCAACAAAATCCCAGAACAAGGTGTGGCTGTTTGAAGATGAGGGTACCGGGCGACTTGGCCGTGCAGTTAGGGACGCGCAGCTGTGAACTTGCATCCGGGAGATAGTGGGTTCGAATCGCACTGTCGGCAGCCCTGAAAATGGTTTTTCATGGTTTCCCATCATCGCCATAAGACCTATCTGTGTCGGTGTGACGTAAAAAAAAAAAAAAAATGAGGGTACTCCTGTGACTGCGAAAGTCAAGGTCAGTGAAGAAAAGGATGATTGCAGTGTTCTTCACTAAACGGGGCATCCTGACTCAGGTTGTGCTAGAAACACAAAGGACAGTTACTGCGAAGTGGTACAGTGAGACTTGTCTGCCTCAGGTCATCCAGGCTCTCAGGGTCACGGTTCAGTACTTGGCTCTTGCATCACGGCAATGCTCCAGCACATCGTGCTAATGTAACAATGGATTTTCTTGCCAGATCAGGGTTGTCTGTGCTTGATCACCCTCCATAGAGTTCTGATCTTGTCCCATGTGACTTCGCACTCTTCCCAGAAGTGAAGATGAAGCTGAAAGGGGGGCGTTTTTCATCCGACGAGGAGCTTCTGGCAGCATGGGATCAAGAGTGTGAAAATGTAACCGAAGAAAAGTGGTAGGGTTGGTTCAGTGACTGGTTTTGATGTATGGAGAAGTGTATTGAGTATGGTGGAAATTATTTTGAAAAAGTCTAAAGCGTTCACTCACATTGCAAAACTTTCCTAATACCCTTTGTACACAATACACAAAATATTATAACATTATGCTTAAATGTGAGTAAAATGGGGAATAAAATAGTGAATAGATTTTCAATCATAAGTTCAGAGTTTGACAGTCATTATCAGAACAACACATGGAAGGTGAATTAAAATGGCAATCTGATTATACAAACATGAGTTAAGAACTCAACAAACATAGTTTTTAAGAATACGTATAACACTATAAAACATTTGTTTTTGTCCAAGTTGAACTTGGTAGTCAAGGGTTCGACTTTTAAGTCACTTTTTTTCATTAAATGATGTCACTTATTGACTAGAAGTATAATGTATATAATAATAATAATAATGGATATTTTCATTGAGTAAAGATTTTGTCACGTTTTGACCAGAAGTATAACATTCAATTTTGCATTTCCTCTGAGAGCTTTGAAGTCAGTGTTACGTCACGGCTGTGTTGTTGCCTGTGGTCTAATGTTTTAATGTTGTAACATAACGTGTTAGGTGGAGACCAAGTTTTGAATCAATGTCTTTAAGATGTTCGCAATTCAGTGCGGGACCTGCAGTATAAAAAAGTGGATATTAAAAGTTGAAAACTATGAGGAAAAGGAGCTTGGCCTATAATTGAATGAGACTCACCTCGGGCGGCATCGCTGTGACGCGTGTTGAAGAGGAACTGAGCGTTATGGCCAAGCTTGGGTCAGGGAAGCAACTAGTGTTGGGGTAGGAAGGGAGAGGGAAGGAGGAGGAGCGGCAGGGGAGGTGTGAGGAACGGACGGAGGGCAAGTTAGGGAGGGTGATGCGGTGAATGCGTGTGGTGTGAAAAAGTATTGCGCATAATATGAAACACAGATCTATTATTCGGAATAGAAAATCGAACAAGATTTTAGGGGTTTTGGAGATGATCATTTAAGTTTAGGTCTGAATTAAAATATTGATCTAAATGAATATGGCAGTTTTCAGTAACATCTAGTAGAGGACATTTATTTAGAAATTCCAATACCTCAAGATCTTGAGATCTATTTCAGTAAAGTTATGTTTAAATTCTTTCATATGTTGGCCGACTGCAGAAAATCGGTTATGCTTTATAGCATTGACATGTTCTGTATATCTGATTTTGACACTTTCAACACTACCATATTTTAACATGGATCCTGGCTGTGAACTGGGTCTTTTTGCTAATTTCTAACGCGTTATTATGGTACAGCGAAACATATTACATGCTTGATTTTTGTACCATATGAAGGTGTCAACCGTCCAAAATGAAGATGTTAATCAACAAGTGAATATCTGAAGTAATTTAATTATACTAGTCTTATGAAAAACATGAAAAAATAGTACAGAAATTTTTTTTACATTGAGGTTATACCAATAAGCTTGCTCAAACAGTAAAAAATAATAATTTAATGCGACTACTTAGGCCACAAATAAACACAAATGCAATGGAATAAAATATTTACCTATTTAGGTATAGTTTGTTTTCGTATGGTAGTCCTGAAAACATTGGACTATACACAGTCCTACTTTGCACTCTTTGCACCACCATCTACTCTCTTTTCTGACGTGCTTATCACTTTCTTTCTTGCCCCTCTCCGAGCATAGCTTGCAATAACGAGTAGCTTTCACCCATATGGTAAATTGTTGCAAAAAACCAATAAATTTTGTGAAGTTTTACTGCAGACCACCGGTGCCACATGGAATTTTCCTTCAGTTTGCCCTGACGTTTCATTGCCGCAATTGTCATACCTGCATATCTGTTAGTTTCTGTTTTTATATTTTTGATCACATCGTCACTAAAAAAATTACTGAAACAATCCATTTCGTCACTCCCCGCGCAAAACTGAGTTGAACCAGATGCCGACTGGAAGACAGGTAGCTGCGGTTGGTCATCTGTTTCTGACCATTCATCATCAGGTTCAGATGATCTACAGATGTTCCCGGCACAGGTGAATCATCAGTCTGCGTCTCTTTGTCTAAACGAAAAAGATAATCCCAAATTTCTAGGCGAAGTCTTTCTGTCGTTTGTATTCGGAGTAAAATAATACAGCTAAACACTTACGTTCCAAAGTGACGTAATAAAGAAAAATCTTACCTGAACTATCACTTGATACGTTATCCGGTTCGTAAGTAGGGTCGTAATCACTTTCATCCATCTCTGAACCCGCTTCTCCCGATAAAATATCACTATTATTGAGCCGGCGTGAAGACATGTTTACACAATAACACAGCTGACAGCGTGACAGATTTGGCGCGTGCAGCGCACGGCACACTGAGTGCTTCGGTAGAGGTTACGGCTAGGAGAAAATGCCCTGTTTATCGTTTCATTTCAAAATTCCCGAAAACTGCTGCATTCTAGTGGTCGCTAGATGAACTATTACCTCCAACCAAGGGACGGAAACCATACGTGATACGTGCAGCTGGATATAAACACACGAGAAAATCACGCCCGTATGATATACGGGCGTCGTCCAGAAGCAGGAAAGCAGCGCGCCCGTATCCCGTACGGGCATAGTGTGGAAAGTGTTAAAACTACGTCCGGTTTGACCTGGGTACGAACTATTGCAGTCTTGACTAGAAAATCTGTAGACACCTGATTTTGCAAAAGGACTAATTTTACTACGTTATTTATCACTTAGACACTGTCTAAATCAGATGTTCAACCGGTCATGTTTAAACACTGCCGAGAGCACTGTTTAACCTCAAATGAGAGGAGTGAATCACAATCAGAGGTTATGTACCATGCAATATGCAATTTGTATTATCATGTTGAGACGATTCCGGGAAGAAAGGTTAGTCCGACGCCTCTGTAGGTTGCCTACTGCTAAATCGCAGCAATTCATTTGACATGAATAGGGAGGGATTCACTTAGGCTATATTTACTGCCAAGTAAACACACATTATAGGGAAAACTAAAAAGTAAGTTGTATGTAGTTTTTATATATATAATCTTGTAAGTTTCGGCAACTATCAGGTAGGAAAAGATAAGTGGTGGTGTTGGTGGTGATTATTGTTTAAAGAGAAGGGCTGGGTAAGAAGAGCCGTGGCCATAACAACAGCCCTAGTATTTGCCTGGTGTAAAAATAGGGGAACTACGGAAAACAATCTTCAGGGCTGCCGATGATGCGTTTCGAACCTACGATTTCCAGAATGCAAGCTACCTCTATATGGCCCGTACAACACACTCAGTTACATATTACTATTTCTTCATCTTCTCTTTGTTGAAGCTACCGTATTTATAAACTCACTGTAACAACGCTATAATCAAAGCTACACTTCCCTGTTCTGTAGCGTTGTGCTTTAGTTTTGATAATATTATGACATTTAATTTCCACCGAAAGCAATACTCTTATCTGTGGGCAGGTCATGCTCATGTCTAGCCATATTTGAGTAATGTGTAAGAAGACAAACAGCTGACGGCGTTCGGCACACGCACCGACGAATTTCATTGGTTGTGACAAACAAAGAGTTGCATGAAAAATACTTCTATCTCCATTTTCAAACCAATATTGAAACTTTAAATGATGTCTAATTAAACATCAGCTGAACATTGTTTATGCAATGGAAGATCGTGCTCGATTTAGTCGTTGTCTAAGGCTTAAAACTAGTCGTCATTTCTGCAGTCGGCCCTGTTTGTTCAGTTCTTAACTCTTGTTTGTACAATCAGATTGCCATTTTAATTCACCTTCCATGTGTTGTTCCAATAATGACTGTCAAATTCTGAACTTGTGATTAAAAATCTATTCACTATTTTATTCCCCATTTTACTAGCATTTAAGCATAATGTTATAATATTCTGTGTATTGTGTATGTTTGTATATATGTACGTATGCTTGTTCTCACATTTTGGCTGAAGATGACGCTAAACAGCGTTGAAACTAGTCCCAAGTAAATATGTTGTAACTTAACCATTATAACATTCATTTATATTGAAAAGGTTGACCCTCTAAGTTACCTCTCTTAGTACTATTATGTAAGAAACACCACGGGTTTGGGTGTTGCCTGTGATTAGTAGCACTATATGAGCGATGCCGTAGGTCTGCATTGCCTATGATTAGTTCTCACTATGTGAGACACCACGGGAATACTGGCGCCCAGGATTGGTACCCCTACATGAGGAACACCATGGGTTTGTATTGCCTGTGAGTGGCGCCATTATGTGAGAAACACCATAGGTATGCATTACCTATGCGATGTACAATACTTGTGAGTAGTACCATAATGTGTGTGGAACAGCGTGAGTGGACGCTACTTTTGATTATTATCACAACATGACGAATACCATAGTTCTACTTTACTAGCGATAAGTACCATTATGAGGAGCCGTTGATCGTGTATTTTGCACCCCTTTAGACGACATGCATAATCGATTTAGGATTGTGGTTTGGCAGCAGTTCCTTGGTCAGTAATACTATTGTTTCAAGATAGTTTCTGGCACGGTGGGGAGGGAGAGGGGCATTGCAGGTCAGATTTACTGACTGTTATAAATTCATATCATCCATTCATTCTTCACCATCACGTTTTGAATTATGGTCAGTGAATGATTTTGGACTTTTAAATGGTCATTACATTACAACCATCATAATCAGATTTGTTGCTGATAGAAGAAAGACAAGTAGAAAATAATTGAAATGCTGCAGAATGGTACACTATCCAGTGCTGCAGAAAAACTATAAGAGGTTATTAAGAAGAAGGCTGTACTCCCAATAATTTCCATTTGCATATGAGCAAAGCCTTGGTTCACAGCTGCATGCTTTAGAGCAAGGAAAAATGCCCTAGAAACCTTGCATTAGGTAAAAATGCAGTGGACAAAAAAACTGTTAGAATATCAACAAATGATGAATTTCATAATTTCCTTATCCGTATCGACACTATCCAATTTTCAAACATTTGAGAATTGTTGGAACATTACGCAAGGTTTCAGTGCTACGTCATCTCCTGTCTACTTTCTCGAACAAACTGTGCATACTTCCAGTACCTTCTACATACCCTATATAATCTGAGGTTTTTCCACCTATTCCTCAGTCTAGGTTTGATTGTGGTGTGTGTGGAGGGCTGTGGATCCGGTTACGCTGCATCTTTATTATTGGACTTCACAGAAAGATAAAAGAGCAAAAGATTTTGTAAATTCTCACCACTTGGATTCCTGTTGCCCAATCAGGCTCTTATTAATCGCCTCTACTCAGGGGATCATATATTGCCCCCTCACTGTGTAATGGCTGCAAGTACTGTAATTGCAAATTTTTAATGTAAATTTTGGAAATTGAAATCTAATGATGACTGACTGTTGGAATTTTCTAAGTATTATTTTCCATCAGTACTTCATATATTTTTTTCACTAAGCAGTGATAGTTATCTTTTTATTCCATGTTTTTGCTTTGCTGGATGAATCCCACCTGTGTCCTTCCTTTCCTTTTATTCTATTGGATTCTTTTCTTTTTCAGGTGTTATGACTTGTTCAGTTTTGTTAAATTGTGTTTTCGGCATTTAATTCTGGCTTGTTATCTAATTTCTTGTGGCTCTTTATGGTCAGTGTTCTTTCGCCCTTTGAAGCATTAAAATCAGTGTTTGGTTATTCACTCTTTGCAACTTATCTCCTCCTCCTTTTTTCTATTTGTATTTTGCTGGTTTAAAATATACGTGTTATCAATCTTGGTTTAAGATTCTCATTTTTATGTACCTACCTCGGATCTTCTGGGTATCCACACACTTCATCCGGCAAAGCAAAAACACGGAGTAAAAAGAGAACTTTCACCACTTTGTGACAAAATACATGAAGTCTTGACGGAAACTAATACTTACAAAATTCCAACAGTCATGATTTTTCAATTTCCAAAATTTACATTAAAAATTTGCAATTACAGTACTTGCAGCCATTACACAGTGAGGGGGCAATATATGATCCTTGTTGTATCTTTTATGCAGTTGTTCATCCTGTCTTTTCACGTGGTTCACGTTTATGGGTTCATACATTTTTCTAGGAGAATTTTATTACGAGAAGTACTCGACTTGCTGGAAAATTATTAACTTCCTGACGTAGAAAAGGTATTCATCAAACCTCCAGACAATTTACCTGGTAGCCAGCTTCGAGCGAACGCAGAATTAGTGGCCCGTGAAACTCCAACTGACTATCAGGACTTTGAAGATGTGCCTTTTGAAGTGTATCAAATTTAGTTGCTACAAGTAAGACCCAGAAAGGTACCTTGAATTCCTGCAAAATGGGCAAAGCAAAACCTTAGCACACAGTCAGGAATATTTACCAACAGCGACTTCTCCAAACTTCGAGAAAAATCGTGCATTGAACTGTTTGAGTCAATTTTTACAGATGACATTTTTGATCACTTAGTTTCTGAATCTAACAAGTATGCCAGCGTTTTTTAACTGGCCTTCCCTGAAAATTATTCGGCAAGAAATGAAAATTTTCATTGCAATTTTGATTTAATCTGGATACAATACCATTCCTTTGAAGAGATCCTATGGGTAGGATGCGTGTGATGTGCACATTCTGTGGTGGCAAGCACTATGCGGCGAAACAGGTTTTTTGAAATTTGCCATTTCCTTTACTGTGCTGATAACACAAACCCAAATTTCAACAACAAAATGTGGAAGTTGAAACCTCCGATTGACCTTCTACATGCTCGTTTCATGGAAAACTTGAACTGAGGAGCCGTTGTCATATGATGACTGTATGTTGCCATATTTTGTGAGGCATTCCTGCAAACAATTTATAAGAGGAAAACCTATTCATTTTTGTTTCAAAGTATAGTGTCTAACCACTCTTTATGGATATGTTGTAGATTTTGAAGTATACCAAGGAAAAAATCCTAATGTGAAAGATGCCCAGTATGAAGCAGTATTTGGGAAGTGCGCAGCCCCCCTTGTAACAATGCTGGATAATCTTTGACCAGATCTGAAAAATTTGCCCTTCTAATTATACTACGACAATCTCTTCATTGGAATGGGATTGCTAACACATCTTGGTGCATGGGGATACAGTGCTACAGGGACAATTTGAGCAAAGCGCTTTTATAAGTATGTAATCTGAAATCTTCTGCTACCATGAAGAAACAGACGGGGTATATATGATTACCTAAAGAGCTTGGAGGAAGGTGTTCAGATTTGCCGTTGGGGGAATAATTCAGTACTGAACATAGCATCTACATGTTATGGAGTGCACCCTGAAAAACAGGTATCTCACTACGTGAAAGAAAAATGACAGGCTAGAGGTGGAAATGTCAGAGTGTCTCAGCCATGCATGATTTCTCAGTACAATATGTGTACGGGAGGTACTGATCGTATGGGTTGTAACTTGACAGATTTGCGAGTCGGAATATTATTATTATTATTATTTATTTATTTATTTATTTATTTATTTATTTATTTATTTATTTTCCACTAATTGTAGGTATAATTTATGGATGGTGAATGGAGAAAGGGCATAGCCCCACATACACAAAAGTGCCTGCATCACCACTTAAAATTACAATATTCAAATATACAATTACATTCTACATAGTGTGCTTATAACCAATTACCGTATTTACAAGGCATATTTACATAATACTCACAAGACCTGTTCAGCATTCAAGTAATTCGACACACACACACACACAGTCTCTATCTCTAGAATCCCCACATATACGAGGAAAAAAGTGGTGGTAGGCAATATTTTCCTGGCCCGTCGATGTAGGAATGCATAATGCATGGCAGCTAAAACACATGTCTGGAAAAGGCATTTCTCACCTTAATTTTTGACGAGCAATTGTCCGGATTTATTTCACATGCTACACAGCTGCTCCCTTGTTCAGCAGATCTCATTATTTTGGACATAATGCAGTGCAGGAACTTTGGTACAATGGAATGCATCACTGGTTTTCTACAATTCCAGGAGCAAAGAGAAGATGCGCATCAGAAAATCGCCTTCCTAGGCCTAGAACCCAGTGTACCAAGTGCAATGTAGGTTTATGTGTGGACTGTTTTACTAATTATCGTACACACAAATGTAATAAGTAGTGTGTACTTGCCTTTCAGAACATCACTGTTAGTGCAGTACTCATATGAACAGGTGACTTATCTTTGTACATACCGCTGCTATAATTCCTCATACAGACTGATTGCCTCACAATGTATTAAGTGATTTGTGTAGCTTGTGATATTTTAGCATTATTATTTAAAATATAAATTCATTTCCTCCTGCAATTAACAATTCAGGTCATTTACAACCCTTATAAAATCATCCTTAGCATTAAAAATCAAATACCGGTATCTAAGTATTTTTTAATAGTTCTGAAACAGCATTATTTTTGTAATATATGAAAATATTGAAGAAAAACTAGTATACTGATGATTTACAAAAGAAAGTATTGGTTGAAAGCATATCAATAAGCCAAATGCAGAATAACATCCAAATTCCCATGTACTGTGGATGCACATTGATTTTGAATGAAACAGAATTAAAATATTCATAAAATAAAATGCTCGATCGTCGCACTATGTGGTCTCTCCTTGTACTTACCTGATAATTTACACATACAATTGTTGATGGGTGCCAGCTACAAATAAATCTAATGATAATAGAACGAGAATCTTGAATATCTTTAGGGTGTGAGGTAATAAGCTTACTTTGACAGCATAACATATAGGTTCTGGGAAAAGGACCTTGTCGTTTAGTTTCCCAACTAAAGGTTAAGGTTAATGGATCTACCATTGAAATAAAACAATTGTATTTGATACTAAACAAAATATATTCTTTAATTTAGACTTTAAAGAGCGAGATTTGCTGCGATAATTTAGATGATAATATAAAACTCTGAAATTACAACTGAAAGAAACTCTAGGCATTAAATTTGAAATCCTCTTGACCGGATATTTAAAAGTTGTACAAGAAATTTATCCCTCACTGTTTCACTTAATAGTACCTTGAACACTTTGAGTGTTTTTACGACGTATTCCTTTGCATTGGTATCAGGTGTAGGTATCTCAAACCTAATTTGGTGAAATATCCATTTAGTTTCACGAACGAGATATAGCATGGCTTGAAAATACAATCACATTTCACTATCAACTTTACAAGTAATTCACTGATAACTGTTAGTCTGCATACTGACGACTCGGTATTCGGCTGTCACCGAACTGACACGAGAACTTGACCGAACAGATACATGAAACACGCTCCGAACATATAATCCATTTGGTCACTGACGACTGCATATCCATGTCACTGTTCTATCGTCAACTGACTGACTGACCAACTTTGGCCTCACTCTCCAAATGACTATCCATCGACCAAAGCTTCATCCATCTGACTACAACACTCCATGGCAAGCCTCTCCATTCAACTGGCTGACTGCTATAGGATCCTCCTCTATATATAGACACTAGTTGTCACATGGTATAACACCCATGTCATCTCTAAAACAGCCCATCATGTCACTCCCACCCAGGTCCAGAGTATTACAAACTGTGTTGAAATAGCCTCAGGCAAAGTAGAAACTCCCTATATTATATCATACTTCTAAATGCATACAATGACAGATCGATGACTCAACAGTTACTGTAACAGTATTGCACCATATGTTGAAATGTCTTAAAGGTTTCACAAAATATGTCCATATTTGATATTAGGCGGCAATTCTCACTCTACATTATTTTAATGCTAACATACATACATACATACATATATACATACATACATACATACATAATAAATTAAATGCAATGAAGCAAACGATAATTAATCAATACATAGCAAAATCAGATTATAGAATTGAATCAAATCATAATAATAGTTACAATAATAATAATAATAATAATAATAATAATAATAATAATAATAATAATAATTTTAATACAGATACAATAATAATAATAATATAGATAAAATCTTGTAACAGGATTTGAACCGTTACACTACTGCCCAGCTTGCCATATATGGCACGGGCCTTTTCTCGCAAGTTACATGTCCAGTAAATAATAAAGCTTTTCCGGGATCTTCATATGCTCATTATCCAACGCTAAAAGTTACAAGTTGATTTTCAGAAAATAAAATCTTGGGCGGATCCGGGTTAACCAATTGAGCACCTTTTTTTAGTCAGTCATCCACGTTGCAAGAATTATACATTTTTCAGAAATACTTTAAGAAAATTAAAAACGCCCTAAACACATTTCGCACACACAACTTCTACTTTCTATGCACATTTTCCGCATACTACTTTGAGACACTTGCTGCAGGCATTGCCTTTACACAGATCCGCTTTTTAGATGGACACAGTCGTACAGCCTTCTCTCGTTGTTATTGCCCTTGTTCGTCCCACCTTGTTATTTCATTGCCAGCTGGAAGATGAAATTCTTCCACTTTATCTTCCTACCTGTTACGTGCTTGTAAATGACCCAAGCATTGACAGCTGTTAGGTCTAGGATATTGTTAAAGACATGCATTGGTCACCTCCTGCATGCAGTCTTGATGGTATATTTACGAGACATTTGCTCGACCACATCTCTTTGGTCCAGTCTGTGCTCTTGACTTCTTTCTGAGCTTTTGATTCTGTTGTGTGTCATTTCATTTGGCGAAGCATCGATTCATCAAAGAGGAGATGAAAGGCACTAATGACAGAGTCGTCAACTTGGTTGTAAGCGTGTGTGGTAGGACCTGCCTGCTCTTTCAGAACGTTCATTGCAGCCCGCCTTCCAGATGAAGACCTTGCACTCGGTTCCGTCTCGGGCAACCAACTTCGCTGATGAAACGCGTAACTAAGACAGACATTTGGGCCGAGGTCGGAGGCAGAGTGGCACTTTTGGTATCTCCTACGGATAATTCATCCTCTATCTCATTATGATCTTCGTCCTTGCTAATCTTGCTTGTCTCGGGCAAGAAATCGCCATCCGAATCGGATAGTTCACTTTCACAGTCAACATCTGAATTTTCTGGCATACGAAACACCTTATCAGTAGAAAAAAGATTGTAACTTGACATGTCTCTAAGAACACTTTCTAAATGATATGAATACAATAATCCTGCTAACTGGAACACTTATCTGACAGTAAGAGCTCAAAAATACTAATAATCCAGGCTGGGTACACACTGTTATCTGACAATGCAAACTGCTGCGTTGTAATAAGGAATTGTACAGGTGTCAAAATGACCCCTACCGCTGTCCAGGGTACGTCATATAAAAACAATCTATGAAAATATAAATATTTTGCTGGGTGCGATACATCACTGTAAACAAGACTAAAAATGATGAAAAGTCAAGATGTTTGAAGAGAAATGATAAAAGGATGCGCACATTAATACAGGAAAATTGAAGGCGAGTGTCAGTTTGACCCCTTCCGCTGTTCTAGTGTTAATGAAGTGTTTTCATGTTCCATGCAGTGACTGGAAGTGCAGGAAATATGGTGAGCTCTGTGAAAGGTACCATTTTTTGAAGTGCAAATTGAGGACAGAATCGTTAACAAATTTCTGTACGGTAGTTTGATTGATTTGTCTTGCATTTTGCACATTATGCTTAACACCTTAAGTGCCACGTATGCAGTAAAAAAAATTTCCACATCCAGGCCATTCTTTTTTTTACTATAGAGTATAAAATGGTGCACCTTATTACAGAAATGTGACTTTTAGTCACCTTGGGCCAAAATTGTAGTCATAACATTGTGTTGAAATTGTGGCGACACATTGGTCTCACGCGACCACTGACACTACCTTCCAGCTGTATAGGCCGCGTGAGACCAATGTGTCACCACGTATCCTAGCACAGTTCTCACCTTCCTGACACACTGGTATACGTCTGTCTCATTAGCTCATGAACTACTAAAGAATAAAACTCTTATCTTTGGAACACTGAAATCTAATCGGAAGTATAATCCAACCGATGTTACTAAGAGGAAGTTAGCAAGAGGAAAGACAAGAGCCCGGGAAAGTAACACTGATGTGGTTGTTCAGAAATGGCACGATAGAAGAGACGTCTTAATTTTGACAACTAAACACACTGGTGAGATGGTCACTATTCAGAGGAGGGATGGTGAAGAGCAAAAACCATTTAGTGTTATAGAGTATAACAAATACAAACCATACATTGATTTATCAGATCATAAAAAGAGCTATAGTACTTCCCTGAGACGGAGTAAAATGGTACAAAAAATAGCTATAGAGATATTGATCGGCATAAGTATAGTAAATGCCATCTATATTTCCAATCAACTTGGAAATGAGAGTATATCTGTTACCCAGTTCAAAGAGGACATTACAGTGACGTACAGGCTACGTGGTGTCACATCGGACTCGCAAATGGACAGGCCAAGAATAGATTCACGACGTACTGGCCACCTACTTTCACTTAACATACGTTTACTTGTCAAATGTGATGACAGTATGGCACCACGGGGCCTGAGGCTTTGAGAGTACGCGTGAGTCCACAGCGGACTCACGCGGCCCAAATGGCATGAAGTTCTGTGAGTCAACGTTGGTCTCACGTGGCACTCAAGGTGTTAATTAAATATTTATTAATATAATTCCATTTATGGGAAATCCTGGTGTAAGGGTGTGCGATTGATTTACTGGAACTATTTGTAATGAATGAAGTTGTAAGTTTGGTAATGATCGGAATTCATTCTTATGTTAAGAAGTGCGTTGAAAAGCTTGTACATAATTTTCCGCATACAAGGGTACAGTTTTGGAAAGAAACAAACTCTTTTGTAATTCAGCAGTTTATAGTGTTAGTTTTGTTGATCGGAATAATTCAAAAGCTGAAGATTAAATATGTAGTAGTCACAAGACATTATTTTCAAAACACTAAGAGAAGGGTATGGAAAGTGTTGTATGTCCGTCGCTCCCTTCTCGATCCGCCAGCCAGCTACACGCGTGCCAGTGTGTTATTCTTCGAGCCTCGACGCGCAGCTCTCAGTGCGCGTGCCTGGAACGTTGTGTGTGCTATAAAAAGGAGCTCCTAGTCTGTCCAGACGCCCACTGACCCCGGTGTCCAGCTCCAGAATACACCCTACGTCGAGCACGGAGGCTACTCCTCTTGAAAATGTGCTTCGGCCAGGTGGACTGAATTTTTGGCAGTAAGAGGTCTCACCTCGGGTCACCGCTCCTCTTGTCTATTCCGCTGTCCATGCCCAGTCTTACCATTATATGCCACTATCATTCCCTAGCTAATGCAAGCTCCCATTATCAACTTAGTTTTGCTAAGTAGGAACTCTTCAGTCATTGAACTTACGTTAATGAACTCAGACACTTCAACAAGGAAGGACTCTCTGAGATATTTACGTCAGTGCTTCTGATAGTTTTCGACTATCAAGAACTTTTCATGTCACAAGGACTATCTTTCCGAAATAGTAGTGAACGTGAATACTCCAACGTGTATATAGTGTACAAAGACAGATTCTTTTTCCAAATTCATAGTTCAATTTGCTTCGAGATAACTTTCAGTTTTGTTAGTATAAATATTGTAATTTTACATGTGAAGTAAATAAAGAAGTTGTGTTTTTGTAAACCCAACCTTGTTTACAACAGAAAGCGTTATCGTATAAGAAAAAAGTGCAAATAAGTTTTAAAGTAAGTTTTTAATACCCATTAAAGATTTAATGGTTGAATAACTGCCATTAATTCCTTACTTCCTACAAATACAGTACAGTTGAACCTGACTTATACGTATATCAGTGGGAAGAGAAAAACTACTTGTAACCCAGAATCACTTAGAAATTAGACTTACACAATACATCACATATTTACTGAAAAACCAATGGAATAGACCTACATGTGTAAATCCTTGCAAATAACCGAGCTCGATAGCTGCAGTCGCTTAAGTGCGGCCAGTATCCAGTATTCGGGAGATAGTGGGTTCGAACCCCACGGTCGGCAGCCCTAAAGATGGTTTTCCATGGTTTCCCATTTTCACACCAGGCAAATGCTGGGGCTGTACCTTAATTAAGGCCATGGCCGCTTCCTTCCCAGTCCTAGCCCTTTCCTGTCTCATCATCTCCGTAAGACATAAACAAAACAAACCAACAACACGCACATTTTCAACTGAGGAAAGGGCACGAAGATCGGAGCGTCTGAAGAAGTACTGGGAGGACCGCAAAGCCCGAACAATCCCTTCAAAGAGACCTGAACGACGGACTGACTAAAGTGATCCTATGTGGTCATAAAAGAAGAAGAAGAAGAAGAAGAAGAAATACATTGAGAAAGAAAATATTATTTTGAACTTGGTCCAGCCTTAAAGATATCAGATAGTTTGGCTTGTTTCACTTTTCTTGCATTAACCCTGAACCGCTTGTCACTCCGTATCACGCTACTGTGCACGCGGCGGTGTTTGGACTGCCCAACATAGTTTGTCAACTTTCTCAAACATTATGTGCATTTTATCATTTTTAGGTTAAGAAAATTTATTGAAATAATTGAAAGATGTAATGTGTTTTCTGAAAAGGCAAACATATGTATACGTTATAAAATTGAACATGTTTTAGAGAACACACAAATACAAGTCAAGGAAATTCAAACGTGGGACTGCTCTACATAGGAGTTATGAAATCAAATAGCGGTTTACTGTTTCCAGTGAAATGAAGTAAATTTAGTTTTCATCTTCAGCTTCTTGACTGCACTTTTCACAGTTAACCTTATGCTGACTATGATTGTTGCACACATTTTGACGACATAGGTCACAGGTAACATCAGTCTTTGTATTTTTGTGCGTTCCACAAATGAAGCAGATTTTCTTTTGTGATGCACACTTTATAGTCTCCTTGGCTTCATGAAACTTTAATAAGAATACCTGTAAATCACTTAGAAGAGACAGAAGCTGAGCTCTTTCACAGAGATTTACCTCCATCAGACTCGGTCCCAAATCAGTGAGATATTTCCTTCTCACACAATCCTATGATGGGTTGTTGGCCAGAAATATCTTGTACAGTTTATGCCTGCAATATCAAGTTCACGGAGAAACACTACAAAAATCCATCGTCTGGTTTTCCTTGCTGTTGTATACTGTATGTAGAACACATCTGATCAACAGTCACCCTTGGTCCCATTATAGTCAACGATGACGAATGGTTTATTAGTTGTGGGATCGATTGCACCTGTGTCATGCATAGTTGATAGAAGAAGGACAACTGTCTTCTTTTTCGTCACATAGGTTGGAAACCAAACATGCTAGAGCCAACCTGGCGAGATTTGTCCATTAGAAATTCGGGAGGTATTTCCGTTTTATTTTTGTTTAGTGTCGCAATGAATGTCAGTTCTTGCTCCAGTAGGTATTCGGCCAATGGAATGCTACTAAAGTAATTATCAGTGGTAACATTCCTAAGTGAATTCTTTATTGGGTCACTTAGTCTTTTGACGATCTCCATCGGTTTGTTGGAACAATCGTAAGGACCTTCGCCTTGTTTGCCACGGTAGAGTTCCAAATTGAACGTGTAAAATGTTCTACTGTCACACAGAGAGTAGAATTTGAGCTCATACTTAGCTGGTTTTAGAGGCATAGGGCCTATACTGGATAAATCCACAGCGGCCACGGAAAGCTACCAACATCTCATCAGTTGTTACAAACTCCCTTGAAGAGTAGGAAGCCTGACAATTAGCAACAAACTTCAGATGGAATTCTCTGATGGCTGCTAATCTGTCTGTCGCAATTTGTACATTTCTAGTACTTACGTCATCAAAACGCAAACATCTCATTAAAAACAGAAAGCACCTGGAGCTAAAATTTGCTCTCAGGATTATTATTACTGTACCGTCTCGTGACCAAAGTTCTAAGGTATCTGCAAGTTTGCCCTTTTTAGTTGCAATAACAAATAATGCCTCAAAGGTGCCATAATCTTGGTACGTGTAGTATCCTTGTAGTCCCTACTTCGCAATTCTGGATTCTTTGACACGACACTTGGCAACGTAAATGTTAGTGTATCTTATGATATCATCAATCATTTCAAGGGAAATTATTTGCAGGAAAGCATCCATCGGTGTTGGAGTGTTTCGTGCACGTGCTTTTGCCCTGGGAAACTTCTTCACCATATTTTTCGAACAGGTTCTAAAATCATTCAGAACCACAGGAGTACTTTTCCAGATCGTTTCACCATCTTTTCCAATATAAAATCTGACGTCGTCGTACCCTTGTCCTTTTCCATTGGAATATCACACATAATAGATTGTGCCTTGTCACTAGAATGATCGTCGTCTACTAACCCTTCTTCAAAATTGATGTCACTTTCTAAATCACAGTCACTGTCTGCTCCATCTTGCTCTGAGAGTTCCATAAGATACTGTCGGATGTTATCAGGTTGAATATATCTTCTTCGATCCCTGCAGTGAAAAAAATAAAAACAAATGACTATATACGTATAATACTTCATACCTGCAATTATAGAAAGAAACCTGGACTGGGACACAGTGTTGGAGGAGGAGTGGTGGAAAGACCGAAGAAAGTGGAGAGGAACCATATTTTCCCCCACCCGGCTACAGCTGGATAAAGGGAAATGATGATGATGATGATGATGATGATGACCTGCAATTATATACATAATGAAGTATCCACCTCCATTAGTCACTAAAACATTCTGGAGGGAATGTTGTTACAGCGGAAATAATGTATAACACTGCTTGGAACAGTAAACGTAAGCTCAAAAATAGACTTATTTCTGTAAGTTAGGACCGCTCCCAGCAAGCTGAACGGTGGAGGCTGTCTTCACGATTGTTCCCACGCTGAACTGCAGCGTTACGCAACATATCGGTAGTGCTGTCTGATGCTTAGCAGAGTAAGCAAAGATTAGCAGTGGACCTAATTGGGCTGAGTGCTCATTAAACGATAATACAAATCAATAATTCAAAAGTGCAGTCCAAACACCGCCTACGCGCATGGTCCTGGGTTAGGAGTATAAACTTCCTTTTGCAAACTTAGTAATGAATTCAAAGCATTTTCACTACAACTTTTCATACTGATGTAATGCCTATACACATTGACTGCACTTAAAACTTCAACCTGGTCAGGTGTTTCAAGATTCAAGTAGTTATTTCCATCTCCATCACTCTCGCTATCGCTTCTAGCTGGTCCATCACCATCGCGTTGTTGGCATACATCAGCAATAATCTCTTATCCGGTAGTTCTCCACATAGAGCCAGATTATCATCAAATTGCACATAAGTATCGAATTCTACACCCTCCAGTAGCGTTAGCTCATCGCTAGACAAAACTTCGTCCCCATAATCATCATTAGAGGCAGCCTCTTCTAGTAAGACACCAGCTTTGCGGAAACAGTTGCTGATTGTGGAGGATGACACCTGCTTCCAGGCAGCCGAAATAAAGTCCATGGCTTGTAGCAAATTAATGGAGAGAGGTTCATTTCCATTTGTATTGAAAAAGGTGGAACCTACAAGATTTTTAATTCAATTGTGATCTCAGTTCAATATGGGCAAATAGGATGAAGTTCCTTACGTTTAACAGTTGTAGAATTCATGAAATCACTGGTTGACTTAAGAAAGAATGTGTAATCTTGGACAGCATTGTTACACTGCAGTGCGGTAATTTAGTACCATTGAGCAGCAAACAACATAAGCAAAATAATTTACCAATTGGCATCATGTTAAAGCAAGTCAACAGGGATGCAGTGGAATTATCTCCCTTAGAAACATGATTATCATGCTTGTTTTAATTACTGGTCGTCATTGGTTCTCTGCTCCAGCGAGTTGGGTAAGGGTATTACTGTGCCCCATCCAATTTGTTTGATCCAAACCTGATTGCTGATGAAGTTTCTTTTGCCATCCTGCCTCTTGTTTTCTGCTAACTGTCTGTGGACCTTCCTGTTGGTCTTTTACCTGGGGCAGTTTGATCAGTGTACATTCTTTAGGTCCTGCCATAGACCATTCTCATCACTTGATCTTACCACTTCAATCCACCCAGTGCTAAGGTTTCTAACAAACTCCTTCCAGACCAGCATGTTATCAAATTTCCTCAATCTGTATTTTGTATCTCCCTGTAAAGATATATTTCTAACTTAACATTTAAAATTATAAATGATTTTATCATCTTTTGGAAGACATTTATATTATTGAAAGAATGTGCTCTGTATAGTTACATGATCTAATGTATGTTTTCTTTCTCTTTTTCTTTTACAGGTTTACCTCAAAGTTACGCCAGTGAATCTTACACAGCGTAGCACTTCAGACTCGGTATTGCCTTTTTCAGAATCTGTCGAAGAAAGTGTGGATACCCATGATCAGAACCCTTCAAATAATTCCTGGCCATTGGCTGAGATAGCTGTAAGTTGACAGACTTATTCATTCATTCATTAAAAGCTGGGTTTCTTCACCCCACTCACATTATGTCACTTGTACATTGCATTATTACTACACGGTTAATTCATACATACTGCATCATGGTGTTACCAGATGCGAATGAGCACACCAATCTGGAAGTGATCACTTTCTCTAAGTCGGTCATTTAGTGAAACCAGTGCATTTTGAAATTAACCAAAACTGAACAACACTTGTTTGTGTGCATTTATGTAAAATTAGCATCATAATATCAAAGAGAATCCATTCAAAATTTGCTGGCGATACTTGTTCCACGTGTCTCTACAATACGACAATCCATCACACAAGTATTTCTGTTGTCTATAAAACTCGTACTAAGCGGCACGTATAGTAGACATGTTATAACTCTGTCGCTGAGTAACTGGCCTTTCTAAGGGTCGCATCCTTGATATTCCAATTCAAATGACATTTCCTGCACAGCTGTGAGGCTCGGCAGTACAGTATGGTATATTAAGATCAACCTTGCAATAAGCTCAAGAGAGTAGGCCTAATGCTTTGATGCCATTCTGCAGATTTTGTAGAGGCTAGTAGAATGTCATTCTGTCTTCACTGTTTTCCGAGAACCAGTGACGTTGCACAGAGGCACTAGACAGTCGATTGTCGCGGCTAACCATGTACCGGTATAATAAAGACGCGGACGTTGAAGGTCAAGTTTTATGCACGCGCAAGGGAGTGAAGGGAAGCAGCGTAGTTACCGTGGTAGTTGCCAGTGGTGTTCATTATTGCTACATCGTGAATGCAAGATGACCTGTGACTTTTCACATGAAATTCTGAGACAAAATCATTGTCTTGGATTTACAGAAATATCGTATCGTAACGTGATGTGCTTGTGACTGTGTAGTGTATGCCAGTTAACTCAAGGCTACCTGTAAGGTTTCTACATATACAACATTGATTGTGAAGAGTTGGCAGATACACTGCAGAGCAAAATATTATCTTAAAATGTACAGTCACTGGCATCCCAACTATTCGTCTCAAGGTGATTTCAGTATCAAAATCAGTGCACATGGATGTTAACTTGATTAGCTGCAAGAAACCAAGGCCGTTTTCTGAACAAAACTGATTACTGCTTCAAGAATTTGATGGGTCATTGTTTGAAATGTGTAAAGGCTGCAGTTATTAAATGCATTCTCTGCAAAACGTAAAGAATTTCACCTTGATTTCTTGACATGGCAAAAGCCCAAAACCTTTTTATCATGTTTACAATACGGGCCATGAAAGCATCAATCTAAACAATGTGGATGTTTAGAGAAATTATACTTTACACACTTTTTTTGTGGACTGTCGCTACTGCAGTGTCTGTGTTCCTGATTAATTGTTGTTTAAGATTCCATTTGAATTCAGTTAAACAAATTCAGGAAAGACCTTTGATTACTTCTCATTAACAAAAAAGTCTTACTCTCAAGTTAATTTATCCTCTCATGTTATTGTGCTCAAGTGGCCAAACAAACCGGAAAGTTGTCATTAATGCTTTCACGGCCCGTACTTAAAGACATGATACTGTATAGGCTTTTGGGCTTATGCCGTGTCAAGAAAATAAGGTGAAATTCTTAACGTTTCGCAGGGAACTGTGCCCTGCATCCTCGGAAGAAATCTCGACTGTCCACGAGAAAGGCTTCCAAAACAATGACGCTTTAAATTTGGAATGTTATAATAGAAGTGGAAAATGGTACATTCATTCGCCACCAGGTGGCCCCCAGGACGTGGCAACGCTGGCATTTGAAGTGGAAGCTGACCGAACCATCACAATCAGTCTAAGCGGTTCACATAACATGTTTGCGTAACACATGACATTGGCAGGTGAATGGCATAGACACAAGCCTCGAATAAAACATCTGGCGACAAGGAACGTACGAATTTGGAAAACACAGAGACGAAATAACAATAGTGAAGGGACCGGGAAGGGAACTACCTACGTTAAGTCTTAATGGCTGGCAACCAGGTATTACTTAATTGATAGCCGGTGTCCCTGTTAAAATTGTTAGGATTTCTACATATTTCCACAGCTTCCCGTATAATCCTGGACCTGTAGTGTCTAGTGTGGGTAAGAACTCTAGCATCTTGGAACATGACATCATGACGCAACGATAGAGCGTGCTCAGCTATGGCTGATTTGTCTGGTTGGTTGAGACGAATATTACATTCATGGAAAGTTATATAACGAACCAATGTAAAAACTGAAACGTTAGAAGAGGTGATTGAATTATGGAGAAGGAGAATATAGTTATGATGGGATTGAGTGAGGTTAAATAGATAGGAAATGGAAAGAAGTTGAAGAAATCCACTCTGTACTGGAGTGGATATAAGGCAAAGAATGGAGGGGTATAATATCCAACAAGATCTTGTATGAGTGTGTACATTTTTTAAAATTTAAAACTTCATCTTTGGTCCGTATTGAATGGAGATTAACATACAATAGAGGAAAGCTTAATTGATCCACCTTTGATCCCTTTTTCCATTATTTCATTTTAATTATTACCTGTCTTTTTCATACTTTAGGCTCCGGATTGGATTGAGAACTTTCTGGCTATATAACTACTCTTCTGTCAGTCCCTGTTCAAGATCCACTTGTTTAAGTACCTCGTATCTTACAGTTTCATCTTATGATCTGATATTACAAGCCACTATCGAACTTACATATTTTATCTTATCAACGTTTTTGCAGAGTAACTACATTCTACATCAGTTCTTAGATGTCATTGTTCAATTTTCGCCCACTGTTTAGTAACACCACGCTCGAGACTTTTTAACCATTACAAAGTGATCAAAATTTTAAAATATTTGTTGATATTTTCACCTTCATTTTATTATTTCACCAACAAGTTCATAACTTGTAAATATTGTAAGAATGGCTTTTAAGCACCGTCACTTTTTTATTTCATCCAAATAATGTTATTTACTATTAAGGGTCTATAATATGTGTTATAATACTTGTATATCTTTGTTTATATGACCTATTTTGGCTGATGATGGTGTCCAAAGCCATCGAAACCGGTTCTGAATAAAAATGTTGTGGCTGTATTAACAACATACTTTGTATTTGAAAAAAGGTGGATCAATTACGCTTTCCTCTTGTATGTTAGATGAAGTGTAGTACATAAATGATACAATAATCAAGATACAGTTATGAACAGAGAATGGAGCAATAGATTTCATCAAAGTATATACCTCTAGACTGGATGCAAAGATGATGATACAGACAAATTTCAGGAGACACTGGAGAGAGAAATAAAGGATGTGAAAGTGACTGTCATGGGAGATGGTGGGATGCAACAGAAAAGGAATAGAAGTAGTAATTAGAACTTTTGTATATGGAAAGAGGGAGAGAAGTAGGTGGAATTTTGTGGGAGAAATGGGTTAAGTGTGGGCAATATGTGGTTCAGAAAGAAGAACAGTAGAATGATTGCAAGATATGGATGGGGAAACAAGACAAAAACCGTAATTAATTACTTCTTGGTGGTAAGAACAAAATGTAAACAGTTGTTAAACGTAATATCTTTATCAGAAGTAGTCTTTGATGGAGACCATGGAGTAGTGGTAGCAAAAGTGAAAGTTGGAAAAATAGTGAAAATTAAAGAAATAAGAAAGTAAAAGAAAAGTTTCAAAATGAATAGAAACAATACATATCCACTGAGGTGGGGAGTGTGGAATTGGAATGGGACATATTCAGGAAGATATTTGTAAGCTGTACAGAGTGTGCTTGTGGCAGAATACCTGAAAGAGTGAAAGATAAAGAGATCCCATGGTGGAATGAGAGGATAAAGTAAGCAGTAAAAAATAAGAAAAAACATGGCAAGTATGGAATAGGGATAAAACAATAAAGTATCAGAAAATGAAAAGAAGGTGCAAGAAAATAGTGAGTGAAGAAAAGCTGTGAAGGATCTGTTGTGTAAGAGTTGGAAAAAGATGTGTATAGTGGTAAAAGAATGCCAATGGACTCGTAAAAATGAAGAGAAAAGATAGTCTACACAAAGCAGGTGAAAGGGAAAGCAAGAGGGCAATACCCCTCAGTGTGGCTTACAAAACCAATCTGTGTTGATGCATTGGTGGTCGGAGGGTGGAACTTTCCTTTAATTCCCCATATTGTGGGAATCCTAGATCTTTGGAGAACGTGAAAGCATTTTTACTTCAGCTGGTGAGTACATAGGAAAGAACAGAATATGATTCTATTTTGTCAGACCAACTTTGGACTTATAACTTTGCCTCTCGCATTTCACCTGTATATGTGAATTGTGGTTTCAATCTTGCGAGTTTTGGACACTTACCAAAGTTTTATTTGCAATTCATTTTATTACTGGGAGACACAGACTTGGATAATGAGACTATCAACATTATTTTTGTTAGCAATATCTCTCTTAACATTTAACATTTTTTGTAATGTAATCTACGTATTTTTGCATCCATCTCTTGGCACAGGCCAAAGCAAAGTGTAGCTTCCACTGAAGTCCCAGTCTCATCCATGGCTGTGTCAATATGGAAGCTGCTGGGGTATGGGTGGTGCTGATTAATGACATTCAGAGCACAACCAATGTGCCTGAGTGTCATGAAAGTTGTTGCTCATAGGATTAGTTGTGCTACAATAGCACTGTCTGGCCCAGTGAGGAGAGCTATGGCAAACTACCTCACTCCTCATCTTGCCTAGTACGCATCATTTTGGTACTGCCATTGGATTTTGTGGTTTCCCTATAACTGCATAGCTTTTGGTGATGCTATTTGAGGATCCAACCAGCCTCTGGGCCGATGACCTAACAGACAGACAATCTACGTATGGGCCTAAAACCTCTTCCCGTTTGCAATTGCCATTGTGAACATCATGCCGGAGACTTTGCTTACTTATTTCATTGTACTAGATTTTTTCTTTATGGTTATTGAATCCCAGAAGAATTTGTGGGAAGATTTCGGTAATAACCTTGAAAGGCTAGGTCAAGCAGCAGGAAAACCTTTCTGGACATTAATAAAGAATCTTAGGAAGGGAGAGGAAAAAGGAAATGAATATGTTTTTGGTAAATCAGGTGAACTTACAATAGATCCCAGTGAATCACTGGAGAAGTGGAACAAATATTTTGAAAATCATCTCAACATAAAAGGAAATCTTCTGGTGTTGTCTCAAACAACCAAATTCATGGGGGACCGTTACGTTTATATTTCGCAGATCTAGAGAAGGCGTATGATAGAGTATGAAGGAAAAGATGTTCGAATATGGGATTAAGGGTAGATTATTAAAATCAAACGCATTTTATGTTGAGATTTGGGCTGATGGTAGATAGAGTTCTTGGTTCAAGGTATTTACAGGGGTTAGACAAGGCTGTAATCTTTCACTTTGTTGTTCATAGTTTACGTGGATCATCTGCTGCAAGGTATTAAGTCGTAGGGAGGGATTCAGTTAGGTGAAAATGTAGTAAGCAGTCTGGCCTAAGCTGATGACTTGGTCTTAACGACAGATTGTGCCAAAAGCCTGCAATCTAATATCTTTGAACTTGAAAATAGGTGCAATGAGTATGGTATGAAAATTAGCCTTTCTAAGACTAAATTGCTGTCAGTCATTAAGAAATCCAAGAAAACTGAATCTCAGATTGGGGATACAAAGCTGGAACAGGTTGATCATTTCAAGTATTTAGGATATGTGTTCTCCTAGGATGGTAGTATAGTAAGTGAGATTGAATCAAGGTGCAGTAAAGCTAATGCATTGAGCTCGCAGTTGCAATCAACAGTGTTCTGTAAGAAGGAAGTCAGCTCCTGGATGAAACTATCTTTTCATCGGTCTGAAAACAGACCAAGTTTGCTTTACAGAGTGAAAGCTGGGTGGACTTGGGATATCTTATTCATAAGCTAGAAGTAACAGAGATGAAAGTATCGAGAATGATTGCTGGTACAAACAGGTGAGAACAATGGCAAGAGTGTACTCTGAATGAGGAGATGAAGGCTAAGTTGGGAATTAACTTGATTGATGAAGCTGTACGCATAAACTGGCTTCGGTGTTGGGGTCATGTGAGGCAAATGGAGCAGAATAGGTTACCTAGGAGAATAATGGACTCTGTTATAGAGGGTAAGAGTAGTAAAGTAGAATCGGTTTCTATTGATTTAAAGATAAGAGATATAGAACTAAATGGGGTCACAGAACTATACTTAGAATAAATTGGGGAAAATGTTCCACACAATCAGCACATCTCTATATATTAAAATTTTATTTTACACTAAAATTAAAATTAAAATACTTAAATTTAATATTAACATTTTATTTTAGACTAACATAAAAAAATACCATAAAATATATAGAAATTTGCTGATTAGGTGGAACATATTCCCCAATTTATTCCAAGTATTGTCAATATCAGCACCAAAATAAAAATGATCAATTATGAAGCCACAAGACTCGTTACAAATAGAGGATTGTGGCAGCGATTAGTAAATGAACAGAGGCTGTAAGACTGAGCGGTGAAAGCCAGAACAGTCTGTATTTAATATGTATGTTGCTTTGTAAGGTCATAGTGGCACTACCTAGCACCACTCTTCGACTAGTGTGCAAATTTGAATAGGCATCATCTTTCAGGTGTGCAAATAAGCCTCGTGTATTTACTTTATCTAGCACAACTCCGTGGTGTTGAGATTATAGTTACCGCCAGTGTGTTTTGCATGGCTTCTTTCAAATTTAGCACAAGGTCTTTTTAAGATAGTTTCTTTGTCGATATCTACAGTACCGTTGAGGTTAGTTAACCTGATTTTTTTGTACAATCATGTTATTTAATTCATTGTATACTAGTTGTTATATGTATAGACAAGAAAAGTTTCCACCTTATCAATACAATTTTTATTATTGTAAGAATTTGTTTGTAAAACCTACCTTAAGATTAAATCTAAATTACAAATACATTAAACACATGTACTGCATATTTTAATTTATTTTACAAGCAAATTCTAGTCCTAAAGAGAGAGCTCTATACCTAAGTACCTGAATCATAATATATAACCATTTCACATTCAACATGCCCAATTTGGACACTTAGACATAATGCTTCCTTATGGCATCTCCCTTTAAGAAAGGACATATTAACTAATACTCGACTCAAATGTGAAGGTATCCGTGTACAGCTGACGATGACTATTTAAAAGTCTGAACCGGTCCTGTAAGTTAATTCTTACAATAATAAAAATTGTATTGATAAGGTGGAACCTTTTCTTGTCTGTACATACGTGAACTATCAATACAGAAATGAAACTAGTAAATCAAGATACTAGTTGTTACCTGCGGCTTTGCTTGCATGGATTTTATAATTTGATAAAAGTAATCATTCCTCACTACTGCACTAAGACATTTTCTGAAAATTCTTAATGTATAAAAACTCGCTAAAAAACTGACTTTCATTTACCCCAGTACCTCTTTGCAAACCACATTTGTGGTGTTGCCTTTTGGGACTAAGATGACCAGGCTACTGGCAGAGCTAACTTTGGATCATGCGATATAGAACTGACCATGTTGTGAGAAATAGCCCTCACTTAAGTGGAAAACACACAAAATACATGTTTCTTTTTTTAACAACACATTCTTCATTTCATTGCACCCCCACTTCTGGAGCGGATTTTCCAAAAACAAAACAATAAATGTTTCTTTATTTTTCAAGGAGATTTCAAATACAAATGTTCATGTCTGTAACATCTCAGTTTTTGAGATATAAGTATCCTTATAAAGAGAATTCAACCCCTTCTTCAGGCCTTCACACAATCTTCTTAAGTGGTTTTTCCAAAAAACAAAACATCATGTTTCTTTATGCAGTACTTAAAAGATTAAAAATACCAATTCTCACGTCTGTAACATGTTAAGTTTTTGAGATATACTGTAGATTTTCTCATTATTTTAAAAATTCACCCCTTTTTCACTTCCCCTTAAGTAGATTTTCCAGAAACAATTTATCCGTGTTTCTTTACTTTTACAGTAGATTCCAAATACCAATTTTCATGTCTGTAACATGTTACATTTTTAAGATATACTGTAGATATACTCATTTTAAAAATTTACCCCCTTTGTGACTCCTGTTCTCCCGCGCCCAAGTGGATTTTCTAAAAACAAAAAGATATGTTTCTTTATTTTTAAAGGAGATTCCAAACACCAGTTTTTACGTTCGTAAACTGGTAGGTTTTTGTGATACAGATATACTCAATTTAAACAATTCACTCTCTACTTTTCACTCCCTTAGTGATGGAATATCCAAAAATCCTCCCTTAGCGAGCACCTACACTAATATAAATGTATCCCCAAAATTTAATTTCTTTATGTCCAGTAGTTTTGGTTCGGCGATGATGAATCAGTCAGTCAGGACATGTTATTTTATACACATAGATGGTGTGCTTTTAATTTATAATGTAAATATATTTTATGTGTTTTTTTTAAACAGGTGGACTACTATCTTAAGTCACATGTACACAAGAACATCGTTTATCTGGCCGTCATTAATCCGGATCTCTGGTTTATCCGGATCGAAAATTATAAAAAATATTTTTACTGTCTTGTACAATATTTCTTTTACAGCATCGACTCTTCTTGAATGTCTTTTCTGTCAAGGATAGTTAAGGACAGGAATTGGAAGTAATTCGGCCACGGTTTATCAAAGGTATTGTCCTGGCTTTCCCCTGGAATTGAGAATGGGAAACCATGGAAAACCAATTTCTAGAATGGCCAAGGTGGGATTCGAACCCACGCTCTTCTGAATGCAATGCACTATTAATTCACTGATGGTGAATTTGAAAATGAAACCGGCGTTCCATCAGAAGAAACAATGACTCGTGGAGAGGCAACAATGCAGCCGGACAAACTGATGGCCTATTTAGAATCCTTGACTGAAATCACACCGGCAGAACTGTTGTAGTGAAACATCTTCGTGATCGTGCTGCACACGAACGCTATACAAATGTAAAACAGAAAAAACGTACAGATTATTTAGTGTATAAAACAGTTTTAAATGTACCAATAGTGTTCTTATATTTGTTTGTGCAATTGAAAAAAGGTATTACTGTACAACTTATGTTAATAGATAATATAACATGTAGGCCTACTGTATTTATTTTTTTAGTTTTTTCATATTATCCAGATTTTTGGTAATCCAGTTCAGTTCCAGTCCCACTTAATCTGGAAAAACAAGGTTCTTGTGTTGTTTTGTAAGATATATGAATGTAATCATTAAGACCTTAAATTGAAAAGCTTGTAAAAAGTGATAGTACATTTTTGAGTTGCATATAATTACTACATAACTGCATAATGTGTTATCCAACAATATTTTATTCTTTGTTGCCTTAAAAAAAATATTCCGTACCTTTTTATTTCTGATTGTTCATGATGCGATTGCCTGTTATAGGACTAAAGTAATCTAGAGTGGTTTTGCTTCTCATTTTTGTATGAAACACAATACTCCACCTTTCATATCCAATTTTCCGTTGCTGTGACTCTTAACGTGTTTAGCAAATTATGATAGATATGGGATGCTAGAAATATGAAGAGACTGTTAGTACACCATCTGATAGCATCTAGACTTGCATCAAACCTATCGTTGATTAAATATCAGTGATGATCCAGTGCCAGTATTATTAAATCCATCTAGTTTCAGATTATTTTGTATGTGATTACAACATGAAAACAGATTCTTACTTCGTCACCTTCTGTACTAGTCTTCCTTAGTGATCATCGTTATTATTTTCTTCTAAGCATTGTGCCACTGGGATGGGGTCTTCTTTTCAGGTCAATCTATGCCATTCTGTGCAGTCTATTGCATCTTGTGGATTATGATTTCTGGTTCTTACATCAGTGTCCATCATATCTGGCTACCTTAATTTTGGTTGTCCTTGTTGCCTCTTGACCTTCGACAGTGAGATGGTTGGCTGTGCTGTTGTCAGAATCAGATGTTCCTCATAAGATGTGTCCCTTCAAACAAAATTCCTCCATTTTCTCATTGTTTTCTTCGAATTCATACTATAACTAATCAATAATTTGTATTGAATATGATAAATTTCATGATGATTCTATATTGACAATTTACAATAGAATAGAAAATGGTAATATAATTGTCCACCTAGTTAATACAAATAGATTTATGTACAATTATTAATTGCAAAACCGTTACATATACAGGACATGTTTCGGCCTCCTTGGGCCATCTTCTGCTATATTAGATATTATCTAAACATTCAGAATGTTACATCATAATTATTACATTCTTAAGTAATATAAGATTCATCATCATCATTTTACAGTTCCAGTTTCTTGGGTACTGTTGGTGAGCCTCTTCCATTCTGTCTTATTGAGATTCGTTCTGTTGTTAATGACGTCCTCCAGTGTCCTTTCCTGATCTGCAATGTCCAACTTTATGATGTCCACCCAGTGGGTTCTTGGTCTTCCCACCATCCGTTTCCCTGCCACGTATCTCTCCAAGTTAACATATGCTGTCCTTGTTGGTTCCATCCTCATTACATGCCCAAACCACCTCAGCCTGGACATGCTGACAATGTCATCTCAAGCCCAGCTTCTTTCCTAACTAAATCATTCTTTAACTTGTCCAGTTTGGTTTTTTGAATTGTGGACCTAAGGAACTTAATCTCGGATGCCTGCAACCTTGATGAGCCTTCCTTAGTGAGAGTGCAGGTTTCAATACCATAGGTTAAGATTGGTATGAAGTACTGATTGAACATCACCAGCTTTGATTTTGTTGGTACTGTACTTTGGGATCCCAGAGGAGTGTTCGTACTTGCTGGTAGAAGTGAGAGCTCTTCTGCACTCTTATTTGCCACTTCCTTTGTGGCTAGTGTATCTTGAGATATTACACTGCCGAGGTAGGTAAAGCTTTCCACACCTGCTAGTGGATGGCTTCCTAGCATGATTTTTGCTGGTCGTCCCTCTCTGTTTATTGCCATCACTACTGTTTTGAGTTCGCTTATCTTGAGATGGAACTCCTGGAACTTAACCTTCCATTCATTGAGTCTCGACTGTACTTGTTCCTCAGTTTCTCCCCAGATCATACACCATCAGCAAAGGCCATTGCATTTAGTTCACCAGAGGTTTTCTTGATGTTCTCCATTATGTCATCTATGATAGTGATAAACAGTAATGGGGATAGTGCCTTGCTGGACTCCACTTTCGGTCTTGAACCAAGATGAATCTCCGTCACTCAATTGCACACAGCTGGTACAGTTCTCATACAGCATCTGAACTTTCCTCACCAGTCCCTCTGGCACATTCCTTTTTCTCAGGCATTCCCGTATCTTCTCTCTAACAATGCTGTCATATGCCTTCTCAGTGTCAAGGAAAACCATAAACAGATCTTTGCCTTTCTCCCAATACTTTCCCATTAACATACGGGCACTGAAGATTTAGGTCTGTTGTGGACCTGTTAGGCCTGAAGCCATACTGTTCCTCTTCAAACTGTGGCTCTAAGATAACTCGCAATCTGCTCTCTAAGATTTTCTCAAGAATCTCAAGCCCATGAGAAAGGAGTATTATTCCCCGGTAGTTGGAGCATTTTCAGTGATTTCCTTTCTTAAACAGGGGGATAATGACACCCTTGCTCCAATCAGTAGGTATCTTCCCATCTTTCCTAACTGCATTGAGCACTCTGTGTGGCCACTGTAAGCCCCTGGACTCCTGCTGCTTTAATCATGTCTGTGCTGACTTCATCAATTCCTGGGGATTTCCCTTGCGGCATCTTCTTAAGGTCTGCTTCTGTTTCTGCCCATGTAATGGGAGGTTCCTCTATGCAAGCTTTCAACATCTGGTTCTTTTGTTCTGTGATCTGCTTCTGTCCTGTTCAGTAGGTGATCAAAGTGATTCCTCAGAACCTCTCTGATGTCCTCTTCTTTCCTAGCCAGGTTTCTATTAAGATCCTCAATTGCTTTGATGGTTTCAACTGAATACCTTTTGTTTTTGATCACTCTGAACAATAGTTTCATATTGCCTCTCCTGCCTTCCTTCAGTTTTTGAGTAAATTTCTCCCAGCACTGTATCTTCTCCTCTTCTACTACTCTTTTAACTCTCAATTTCTTGTCTCGGTAAACTTGCTCGAGGTCGCTGATCTTCCACTCATCCTTTACCTGTTCTGACTTGGATTTCTCTCTATCTCGTTCTTTATGTGCTATGTTCCTTTCCTTTATGGAGGATATTTCTCTTTCATTCCACCAGGGTATCTCTTTTTCCCTTAATCTCGCACTTGTCTTCCCGCACACCTCAATTGCTTCTTTTATCAAGGTGTTTTTAAATCTTGTCCACTCTACCTCACCACTCTCCAAGTCTTTTGTAGGCAGTTGTCCTCTTATACGGTCCTGATAGTTCTTTTTCCAATCTTTTGTAGTTCCCACATCTTAATCTTAGGTAATTTCCTGGTTGTTATCTTTGGTACATTGCCTTTCAAATCTGCTACTAATAATCAGTGGTCGCTATTGAGGTTCTCGCTTACAATCACCTTGACATCTGTCACAAGTCTACTTCCTTCTTTATCTGTTATGACATAATCAATGACTGTCTTGCTCTTACCAAGCCAGCTATAAGAGGTAATCTTGTGACTCTTTTGTTGAGCCAACTGTTTTTTACTACCAAACGGTTTCTTATGCAGTAGTCTAGGAGAAGTTTGCCTTCTGAATTCCTTCTCCCATAGCCATGTGGTCCCATCACCTTCTCAGATATTCATGTGTTTAAAATGTTCTTTTTAAAAAAACAACATGAAAAAATGAGTCAAACTGTTGTGAAACTGATAAAATAAAATTGAATTCGTGGTCCTTAGAATGTTAGTCTGTAAAATCTTGTAGAAATATAATAAAATGTTCACCATATTTGGAGTAACATATATTTCACCTATTAAATGTTGTCAAACCTCTTCTCTAAAAGAACAGTTTGTGAAGTTCTATATTCTGGACATCAGCGTGTTAGCTCATTGTCAAAAAGCGAAAAAACGTTGAAATTTGTAATTATTGGTGACAGAAGCATGATCTTATAAAGGTGTGAAAATATCTATTAAAGAAATGCTGAATAAGTATTAAAAATGAACAAGAAAGGAGGAGGAGAAAAAGGCAAAAAGTGAAATATGAAAGTTGTTAACTCACTCTCCATCAGCTGTGTTCTGTTGATCACTGCTTGCCAGCTGAGCTGATGCTAAGCCAGCAATATGTTCCCATTCTAAGAGAGTGCTAATAGCATCATCGGAGGAAGGGGAGGGGGCATATAAAGTGCTGGAATGTGACAGTCAGTTACATAATATGATTTTTTTATCAAAGTTTATAATTTTGTTAAATAAAATAGTGGAATCAGCATAATGGAAATGGAAGAATGTATAAACATTTTGAGGTTTGTTTTTGATAACAGTTTTATCAGCATAATGGTCTTCAGATGGGTTCTCCAGCTTCCAGTATCTTAGCAGGAATTTATATTGACAATTTGCAAAAATCTTCTTTTTTTTCCTTCTATTTGCTTTACGTTGCACCATCTTACGGCGACGATGGGATGGGAAAGGCGTATGAAGTGGAAGGAAGCGGCCGTGGGCTTAATTAAGGTACAGCTCCAGCATTTGCCTGGTGTGAAAATTGGAAACCACGGAAAACCATCTTCAGGGCTGCCGACAGTGGGGCTCGAACCCACTATCTTCCGATTACTGGATACTGGCCGCACTTAAGCGACTGCAGCTTTGAGCTCGGTGTTGCAAAAATCTAAGATCATTAATAAACATAAAGGTATTTTTTTACTGGTCCAGATATGTTGACGACTTTTTTCCCGCCATAGATCACAAAGATATGGATGAAAAAGCTGTTTTAGATTTCCTCAATTCCATAGATCGTTACGTTAAATTTGCCAATGAATGCGAAGTTAACAATTCCTAAAACTACTTAGATCTCGGTATCACTCAGACTAAAAATTGCACATCTTATGGCTTTTTTAGAAAGCCCACTTAGACAGTCAACGTAATTAAACAGGATTCTTTTCATTCAAATTCACACAAGAAGGCTTTGTTCTACAGTTTGGTTCATAGAGCTTTAAATATCCCTCTTTCCAAAGAAAACTGTAAGAAAGAAATAAATACCATTTAAAAAATAGCTCTGACAAATGGTTATAACAAAATTTTTCTTAATAAAATAATTACTAAGTTGAACAAGCCCGTCACTGCTTGAAAGAAAGAAAGAAAGAAACAAACAAACAAATGACAGTAAAAAGAAGTTTGTTACATTTACATAATATAATAGCAATAACATTTTTCGAGTCACTAATATTTTCAAAAAATGTAATCTCAACATTTCCTTCAAAACCAATGACTAATACCAGGTTAATTTATAACACTCCTGTTGTTGTTGTTGTTGTTGTTATTATTATTATTATTATTAGATGTGAAAAAGACCAGAAAACTGATCACGCAAAGCTCACTTAGAAGTTGTACATTTCCTTCTTTGCTAGGCAGCCTTCAATTTTTCTCTCATCGTGGTTCTTCGTTCTTCTGTCCACTTAGCTCCTGTCTTCTTCTTGTGGTTTCTCTCTGACTCTACTTCCCACTTGTTGATTTTCGTTCTGTAGTAGGTTCGGTCAGCGAAGTCGGCCACTTTGGTTCCTGATTTTTCCAGGTCTTGGCGGATTTCCGTTGTCCACCTATTTGTTTTGATGTTTTCTGTTGCCTCAAGTAAGATTCTTGTCAGTCTGTTTTCTGGAAGGCATTTGATGTGTCAGTAATATTTCAGGCATCTTTTTCTGATGTCGGCAGCAAGGTTTGAGAGCTCCTCGGTTTTTGTACGAGATTGCAGTCTATATCCTTTGTCAGTCAGTTTTGGGCCGAGAATTTTTCTGATGATTTTACGTTCCTCTTTCAGGATGTCTTCGAGTACTGTTTTCCTGTGGAGATCCAGTGTTTCATTCGCGTATAGTATTTCAGGTTTGATCACAGTATTGTAATGTCAAATTTTGGTGAAGATTGAAAGGCATTTTGTTGAAAATGTTTTGCGTTCGGCCGCGGGTTCTCTTCATTTTCTGGATGCGGACCTCGAGGGCCTTCTGTTCTTTTCCTGTTGGTACTATAATTTCTCCAAGATATCGGAACTGTGTTACTTTTTCGATTGTGCCAAATTTTGTGTTCAAATTCTGGAGGCTGCAGTGGTTGCACATGACCTTGGTTTTTGAGAAGGAGATTTGTAGCCCGAATTTTTCTGAGCATATCTTGAGGGTCCTGATTTGGCTGATTGCCTGTTGTTCGTTTGTTGCGAGGATCGCGAGATCGTCTGCGAAAGCGAGACAGGAGGTTTTTACATGTTTTCTTGTCATACTTAATGGTTGCCAATTTCCTTGAGCTTTTAGAGCTTGTTCCCATTCTCTCATGATTTTGTCCAGGGCTATGTTAAAGAGTAGTGGGGAAAGTCCATCTCCTTGTCGGACACCGGCTTTTATCTGAAATTTTTCAGATATATTTCCCATGAATTTTACTTGGGAGGTTGTGTTGGTGTGAGTTAGTCTGGTGAATTTTTGAGTCTTGTCCAGTCCATATTCACTCAGTGTTTGGAAGAGGGATTGCCGGTCAGTGGAGTCGTATGCTTTCTGGAAGTCCACAAAGGTGCAGATTGTGGGTTGTTTTCTTGTGTGTCGTAGTTTCAAGATGGTTTTCAGGTTGAGTATCTGTTCTGCACAGGATCTGTGGGGCCTGAAGCCCGCTTGATATTCGCCTATGAGTGGTTCTAGTTGTTCCTGTGTTCTTTGGAGGAGGACTGCGGAGAGGATTTTGTATGCAACTTGCACCAGGGAAATTCCCCTGTAATTGTTCAATTATTATTATTATTATTATTATTATTATTATTATTATTATTATTATTATTATTATTATTATTATTATTATTATTATTATTATTCGAATCCAGATGTTTATAAATTGAAAAGTATACACTGTCAAGTAAGCTACAAAGGTCAAGCTGGAAGGAGCTTTGATATTCATTATCAAGAACATATTAATGCAAAAAGACACAATAGATTTTCTGCTATGAACAAACGCTGGATGACCATAATCATTCTTACACTAAAATAGAATAGGAATGGACATTCTGAACATTTTATAGAAATGTAGCTTCCTCAATATTTGGGAGGGTATTCATATTAATTTAGATCAGAGAACTAATCAAGCTTTTCCCTTAACCTTTGCTTTTGTTTTCCCGCACACCTCAATTGCTGCTTCCACAAATGTCCGTCTTAAATTTTTCCACTCTTCTTCTCCACTTCGTATTTCTGTGTTAGGCAACTTCCTTTTTACACAATCTTAGAATGCCATTCTTTTATATTTTTTCTCCGATTCCCAAATCTTGATCTTTGGTTTCTTCTTCAGTACAATTTTAGGGATTTTTACTTGTTTTAATTCCACAATTAATAATCTATGATCACCTTCCATACTTTGAATGGGGATTATCTTTGTATTCGTGACATATCTTCCCCATTCTCGGTCTGTTGTTATAAAATCGACGAGTGTTCCATACTGTCCATCCCAACTATATCGGCTGATCTTATGTCTGTTCCTCTTCATAAACCATGTGTTCTTTATTATCAGGTTATTTCTGATACAAAAGTACCTCATTTGACGGAATTGTAAACTTTGATAACAAACATAATTTTTTGCCCATATTTTGTAAGGTGTGTAAGCTCCCTTGATTGACATTTTCGGAAGTGGGTTTTATTGCCATAGAAATTCGTGTATGGTTACCTTCCAACAAGATGTTGACTAATTTTATTTTAAATGTGATCTGAAGTCACGAACTGCTCATATTTTCCGCATCTGAGAACGTGGTTCAACTCATTTGAACTTTACTTGGTATCGACTGGAACTGTGTTTCAGGCTGTATGCCTCTGTCTGATGCTGCTGTCTCCCGAAGGGAGCCTGAACTTGCTTGCATTTGCTCTAAACTACTGCACAGCCGATCGTGCATGTACCTGTCGTGTGTAACCGAGCCTATTGATGCTGAAGCGAGAGTTGAGCCTGTCTACTGCAAAGATGGAGGCTGGACAGGTTCCTTGTCCACGCCTTGCCGCGAATCCATCTGATCCCATGGAACCGGGCTGAGTCCAATGATACGCCGGGGTTAATACCCCGTGACCTTCAAATAATTTTGGTGTTCAATGTTTGAAACACCTTCATCTACTTGTTTTTTATTGATTGACTTCAGGCCTCATTGTTGTAAATTATGGCGTGTGCCTTGGAAATTCTACCTCGTTTCTGAGACTGTAAGTTTTAACTAGTCAGATTTAATTTTGGTGCATCTCAGTTATACAGCTACTTGTACTTCAAAGTTTTATCAACCACCTAAAAGGTTCTGTCCGTGTTGTGATATTTCCGAATTTCAAAACTGTGTATTATTCATTCTGGGAGCTTGCATTCGCTGACTATTATTATTGCTTTGGATGTAATGAAAATTTTGTAAATCATTTCCCATTGATAATAATGATTGACAAATTATAATTCAAAATTGGTAAAACCTCGAGCCCTGTTTTGTGGGCCAAATATGGGTGATTAGAAGGGTATTAAGTTTTCACAAGATTTATGTGTTTGAAGTTTCTTTCCCTCTTTATTTTATGCTGTTTATTAATTCTTTTGACCATTTCCTTTTTTTGGGGTGGGGGGGGGGCGCTTGCTTTTCTGATTTTCTTTGGTCCCTAATTTCACATTGTTGTGTCCCTGCTTGGGATTGGCCCAACCACTTCTCTGGATGGCATGTTTATTGTTATTGCCAGAGTGATGATTATTATTTTTTCGTGTGGTAATTGGTTTTGTGCTGATTGATGATCTTGTCTATTTGATTACCTGAAGATAATCTGAGAGAGTGTGTGTTATTCTCGTCCAGTCCCATTATTGATTTCTGATATTTTTCTAGAATCTTATGCTGTAATTCCTTTTGCATAATTTATTCTTTAATTTTACTTCATTCTATTGGGAATGTGTGGGGAATTTTCTTGTGAGAGCTCCTCGCATGGCACTCTATTTAAGATTTTAAAATTGGTTTAAAAGAATTCCTTATGGATATGAAACTTATCATTTAGCACTAAAATTTGAAGCAAATGGTATACCAAAAACTGGTGATATGATTAAATTAAATTGAAATTAAAGGCACTGAGGTTGTAAGCTATGTGTTAAGTTTTTCTAAACAAGATTAATTGGTTGTGCCCATAAATTAATAACAATTGATTCCCAATCTTATAACTCAAGATCGATTGATCATTAAGTAAAATTTATTAGTTGATTAATATTTGTCCTCTCAGTTTCTTGAAGGTGTTTTGCTTTTTTTAATTGTGCTAATAATACCTTAAATTAAAAATTGCCTATTCTTTTAAAAGGAAGCAGGGTGTTGTTTTTCTTACTAATTTCTTATTAAGCATTTACAATTCCATACAGTGACATCTTTTTTTTCTTTTTCACGGTTTGTGGTCACCTGCACAGATTAGGATAAGTACTCTGTTTTCCTTGTGTTGTGCCTGTTTTTTAAAGTGGCATTCACTTCCACTTGTTTTTTCCTGCACTTACTTCTTCTAAGGACAGTAACTTTGATGCTAGCAGTGTGGACTATTTGGGGATGTTGTCCGACTGTTGGTGTTATGTTCCTCGTATCCCTTGTTTATCTTCCCCCTCCATGCCGTTCTCCCTTTCTTTGATGACGCTACTAGCACTCCCCTAGAAAGTTTAGGTATTGCCAGCTGTGTGTCAGCTCAGCAGGCAAGCAGTAACCAACAGAACAGCTATTGGAGAGTGAGTTAACAACTTTCATATTTCACCTTTGCCCTTTTCTCCTTCTTTCTTATTCATTTTTAATACTTATTTTCTATTTCTTTTATAGAAATTTTCACACCTTTATAAGATTATGCTTCTTTCGCCGATAATTTCAAATTTCAACGTCTTTCTGTTCTTTGGCAATGAACAAACAAGCTGGTGTCTGTAATATAGATCTTCACAAACTGGGTTTTTTAGGCAAGAGATTTGACAACATTTAAGGAGTGGAGCATATATAATTCCAAATAGGTGAACTTTTTATTACATTTCTACAAGATTTTATAGATGTTTTAACATTCTAAGGATCATTAATCCAATTTTATTTTCTTATTTTCACAACATCTTGTCTCATTTTTCTCATGGTGGTTTTTAAAAAGATAACATTTTAACACATGAACCTTATATTACTTAAGAATGTAATAATTATGATGTAACATTCTGATTGTTTAGGTATTGTGTAAGTTTCGTCCCTTTATATTATCTAATATAGCTGAAGATGGCCCAAGGAGGCTGAAACATGTCCTGATTATGTAAAGGTTTTGCAATTAAAATTTTTAAATAAATGTATTTGTATTGATTAGGTGGACGATTATATTACCAGTTTTCTATTCCGCAATAATTTGTAGTTCGAAAAACGTTTATAGGTGTGTTTTCTATTTTTAGGTATTGAATGAAGAGAATCGTGAACTTCATCTCCAGGAGCAATTTGGCCATGTTTATAATGAAGAGGAATTTATTCTCTTCCACATCAATGTCCATCATCCGGAGTCTGTGGTGAGCTTCGAACTTCTTCAGTTCTTTTCATTTCCATGATTGTGGTGTTATTTTCAGTTATGTTAATTGTGTACTTGCCCCTTGTTGTGGAACTTTTCACCTTTGGATTTTATTTGCATGACTGTTTTGACATAGTACCTTTAGTCTTCTTCACTCATTTCTACAGAATTGTATAATAGAAGTTCCCATGCAGTTTTTACAAACACGAATGCTCATTGATGTCCAAAGCCCCTAAAATGAATCAACAGGACACACAACTCTCTTCCCAGTTTTCAAACTGTTTCCTACTGTTTTGTGTTTTGTTGATGTAGTGGTAGTAGTGGTGGTATGTCTTGTGGAAGTAAGGTGCCTTCTGTTGTATACAGGTTTGAGCATTGGCTTTGCAACATATTGGACAAAATCAAAGAAATGTGTTCATTAGCAACGTCTTCTGTGGAGACATCTTACTGTGCTTGACTGCTGTTGTGTTGCACACCTTTGTTGTTAAATGGAATCTTGTGCAAGGGCAAGTTTTAATTTGTAGTCAGCATGATTGTTTCAGTGCTTGTGAAGCAGCAGCCATATGTGGCTTTTCACCTCACAGGGAGGGAGATTTTTTACTTTTAACCATTTGCAGACAGTGGTAATTCATGGCAAAAAATAGAAAAAGCATGCAACATTTTGGAAAATTTACTAAAACCATGAAAATATAAATTAACCACATACCTTGTTGAAGAGTAGAAACCCAACTTTGAAGTGGTTTGAAGAAAAAATAAATATCATCTCGCCATTTTATCATTGGAAGAATGACACAAGGGACACTCCATGTTATGATCTGACAGTGGTTACCTTTAAGTACACATTAGTCCGCTGTAAATCTACCAATTAGTTCCATTTCCTAATACGCTTGTATGGCCGGATGCCCTTCCTGACACCAACCTCAGTTGAGGAGCTGAAGATGAAATGAATGATGGTGAATGAAATTGGGTAAGAAGGTGTAAAGAAATTGCTGTGGCCTATGAATAGGAACTGTCCTGGCTTTTCCCTGGAACTGAAGACAGTAATTTCTGTCACCTAACATGCTTTTAGGGACGCTAAACTGCTCACTCACTGATTGTGAAAAGGCTGACTGCATCATTTTTGGGGAGAATTTTAGTGAAGTTTGGATTCAGTGCATCATATGCAAGGATTGGGTGCATGAAAACTATGCTAATCTTGAAGGGGATGCCCTTTATTACAAATATGACATTTGTGTTAGAAAGTAATGTAATGGTACAGTGTAATAGGAAAATAATATAACAATACTGAATCTGTCCGATACCGTGTGCCGTATTTTTAAACTCAAGTGTTTATAAATACTAAAAATTCATTCCCATCATTACTTGCTGTGGATTAAAGCATTGCCCCTATTAAACATAAACAATACATGTGGTTAATTTGGTTAAATATCGCAACTGTCGAAGAGACATAACACCACAAGCTCTACTCAACCTCGCACATTTTCCTTTCGACTTTTAATACAAGAAGCTATAACCACGTCTACCAGCTAATTATAAAAATAGCTACGTTTCTGACGAGTACTTGTCCTCGCTCCTAAGTGCTTCGAGAAGTTTGTCGTATTATCTTTTCATATAAAATTAACAACTTACTACCACTAAGAGTGACTTTTATCCTAAACATTGTGCTATTATAAGCTCCTTACGCCATCTCCAGAATAAGGCACCATATTTACCAAATTTTATTTCAACGCAACAATTTACGTATTCTTTTTGAACTTTTAACTAACCACTTGTTACCACATTTAAAAAACAAGACATTCATAAAGATCTACAATAAGGATTGATTATAAGACTTTGTCATAAGAGTACTTACAACTACTATATTCTACTTGCTAGTCATTTTATACACATTTGTACCTAAAACAATATCCTCTTATTTAGGTATAAGAACAATCAGGATCCTGATCTATCCTTCTTTCAGGTATGAGATTTTTAGGCTGATGATGCCCTCATTATGGGTGAAACATGTCCCTATATCTAATATGTTAACTATTTCTTAAATTTAAATAAAAACTCTTATGTATTGAACAGGTGGAATTTATATTATAATCTAGTATTCTTACTTTACTTTACATATCACTTAGTCGAACAGCTTGTCTCCTTTCCCCCCACTCTTCCCAACCTAAACTTTGCAACATTTTTGTAATGCTATTCTTTTGTCGGAAATCACCCAGGACAAATCAAGCTGCTTTTCTTTGGATTTTTTCCAGTTCTCAAATTGAATAATCCTGGTGAGGGTGCCATGCACTGGAACTAGAGCACCTACTCTAGTTGGTGTCTTACCAGGGACTTAAATACTTTCTCCTTTATATCCTTACTACAACTCTTAAATATCCTCATAACCATGTACAGAGATTTGTACTCTTTATTTACAATCCCATTTATGTGATTATCCCAATGAAGATCTTTCCTTATATTAACACCTAGGTACTTACAGTGATCCCCATAAGGAACTTTCACCCCGTCAATGCAGTAATTAAAACTGAGAGGACTTTGCCTATTAGTGAAACTCAAAACCTGACTTCTAACCCTGTTTATCATCTTACCATTGCCTGCTGTCCATTTCACAACATTGTTGAGGTCTTTTTGCAGTTGTTCACAATCTTGTAACTTATTTATTACTCTCTACAGTATAACATGATCTGCAAAAGGCCTTATCTCTGATTTCAGTTCTTTACTCATATCATTTATATATATAAGAAAACATGAAGGTCCCATAATACTGCGTTGAGGAATTCCCCTCTTAATGATAATGCTGTGTAATGTTTGAGAGGCTGATAATATTGGTTTGTATCTTGTCGCAAGTGTTTGATATCTCTTGTCTGACTTTAAGGGATTTTAAAATGTGTATAATGGAAGCATACTTTGCATTTCAAAGACTGTGCCAGATCCATTACTCCACAGTCTGCGACAAGTTTGTTTCGTTACAACCCTATTCATCACATCCGAATGTGTTTTCAGGTGGTAACTTTTTCATGTTGATCAGGCACAAAGATTTCCTGGGATTGTGCACTTCAGAATCAGTGGCTAGTATCTTTAAGCATTCCAACAGTAATGTTGTTCTATCCATCTCTGCCACTTCCTCATCTCATTTGCTCACTTTAGAACTTCCACTAGAGATATGTTTCATTACATTTTCCCTTTGTCATATTTTATCATACTTTCTGCCATTGATTTCTAGTTCATTGGTCATTCTACTGAATACTAAATCTAGTCCCCATTCATTCTCAATAATATTGGGTTTTCAAGACCTAATGAGTCATTCATTTTCACATCTTTACTGGTCCTTCTCTTCCTTTTAATTATTTAAAAAATCTGAACTCTTCCATTTTTATTAACCTCTGATTAGTGTTGAGAGTGAATGGTTATGAAGTTGTACTTCCCCTGAAAACAATAAGCACCAGGCGAGTTGGCCATGCGGTTAGGAGTGCACAGCTGTGAGCTTGCATCCAGGAGATAGCGAGTTTGAACCCTACTGTCAGCAGCCCTGAAGATGGTTTTCCATGGTTTCCTATTTTCACACCAGACAAATGCTGGGGCTGTACCTTAATTAAGGCCACGGCCGCTTCCTTCCCATTCCTTGGCCTTTCTTATCACATCATCGCCTTAAGACCTATCTGTGTCGATGCAACATAAAGCAAAAAAAAACATCAATAAGCATTGAGCGAGTTGGCTGTATGGTACGAGCTGTATAGCTGTTAGCTTGCATTTAGGAAATGGTGGGTTTGAACCCCACTGTTGGCAGCCCTGAAGATGATGCTAGAGCTGTACCTTAATTAAGGCCTCAGTCACTTCCTTCTCAGTCCTAGTCCTGTATTATCCCATTGTCCCCATTAGACCTCTCTGAGTCATTGTGACATAAAACAATGAAACCCTATACTTGCAATGCTGAATTGCTCACAAAAATGTTAAAAATCAGAACAATGCCTCTGTGTTGGTGCATCATGTTTTGTCAGTGTTCTGCTGAGAGGCATTATACAGTACTTATGACACCTCAAGACCTGTGGACATTTATCAGTGGGTAGCTCAGATAGGAAATGGAATACCAAGGGGCTTCAGAATATCAGTTGAATGGGAGATTTAGCCCCTGTATATGGCTGTAGATAATATCAAAACTATAATAAGTAATAACAAAATGATTTGAACAGTTGTGTAGAGCAATCACCATTTTTTTTCCAAGTAAGGGTACTTGGATCTCTGTATAATGCAGAACTCTTATATGTTGGGTCAATACATTCCAATACAAGTGTGACATAAAATTTTATTTAACATGTTTGGAGATACTGTGGATGCGAGCACTGAGTTGAAATTTGCAGCTGGTCATAATTCTGTTATTCATAGCAAAGTGAAATGGATAAGTGAAATTATATTTAAGTTTACTCTGCCTTTAAAATGTTTGTTGTTTATGTATTGAATAATACTAATTTCTGTGTTTTAAAGTAGTCTTAGTTTTTCAGTCCTGCTACTAAGTACATCTTCAATTTGGTAAAATCTTAACATTCATTTGATTAAAGATGTATCCTGTTATCAGTTTATTAAGCTGATATTGCACCATCTTTAGTTAAGAAGAGCCATTCATTAATAGGATTTTGTGTGCTGGTGCACTGGTGATAATTTTGTATTACATTATGAATAGAATGGACTCGGAACCATTTTTATTTCACATTGTTGAGTTGAAATGATAATGCAAAACCAGCTTAATAATTTGCCTATGGGAAACCTCAAAAGTCAAAAGGTATGGAACAAAAAGATCTAATTTTAAGCTTCAATTTGTAATTTTCAGACACAGTTGAAATGGTAAGTGAGCTGCATTATCTGTTGATGGCTGGTGATGTGGGCGACAGAAGATATGATGCTTTTAACCGACACATCCACATATTCCCAGGTTCTTTCTGATGCTCAGCTGAAAGATGTGATCAGGAGTTGTGAATAATTGTGGACGAGGACCAGTAGTAATTTGTCTTTAATCCCTGAAAGCATTTTCATTTACATGACAGATTTGAAATAGTATTCAGCTGTAAGAACCATCAAGACAACTTGCTGTGCAGGGTATTGGAATGAGTTTGTTACAAACTTCCGGGGATGGTGAGGGATATTACGAAGAACAACTGAGCTAAGTTGTAGAAAATAAATTATCCTTTCTATAGGAGAAAACAGTTTGTTATTATAAAGGGGATATGTTAACGAGTTAGTTGAGATTCTATGAAGAGGCAGTTGAAGCATGTAACCAGATGATAAAGAGGTAATTATTGTCAGTTATAGCTTTGTAATAATGCATGAATGAAAAGCAATTTTCTTGATACATTGTGTAGATGAGAAGCATAAAGATTGCATGTTAAAGTGCCTGCGTAAGAGAGAGGTGCATTAACCCAGAATTACATGTGGACAAATACACAGTTCAAAAAAATTAGGAGAACATATTTTGTAACGCCTGGTATTTTAACATTAATTTGGTAGGTGGGGTTCCAATGGTCATACAGCATACCTTGAGACCTTAGCTACTCAGGGTATGTCAAATCGAAGTTATACTCCATCTGTAGGCATAGCCATGCACTAAACTGTCAGGTAGACCCCCTGAAAACAACGTGAATAGCGGTGCGTCCATGTGTCGTCGTGAGGTACACAGACTACTGTGTTAATTTGAGCATGTTGTACATAAACCAGCACATCACATGAGACATCTTAACGCGGTACAAGTCGCAAGGATCGTCAATTGATCCAGGAAGGATGAACTTTTTGTCATGTTGCTGTGGATCTCATTGTCTATCCGTCAGTTATTCAACGCTTGTGGAATCGCTACATTGAGACAGGCCAGTTCACAAGGAGGGTTGGACAAGGTCGTGGACGCATGACAACCCAGCAGGATGACCGATATCTGACCATCTGTGCGTTGCGACATCGTTCAGCAACTGCCAGAGAACTGCAACAATACCTCAGGAGGGTCACTGGAGTCATGCTGTCTTACCAGACAGTAAGGAACAGGTTAAGAGAAGTGTCCTTACGACCCAGACATCCTGTTCAAGTACCCGTTTAACACAGCAACATCGCACAGCTCGCCTTCTGTTTGCCTGTACCCACATCGACTGGCAACTTTGTCAATGGAGACATGTGTTGTTCAGACGAGTCCAGATTTCCCCTGACACAGAGTGATGGACATCAACGTGTATGGAGTCACCGTGGTGAGCAGTACATGCCAAATGTTGTCCAGGAAGGTAACTGATTCAGACAAGGTTCTGTAATGGTGTGGGATGCCATCCATTTTGATGGGCTTACGGATCTTGTTGTCGTCCATGGTAATCTTACCGCTGTGGGGTACAGAGAGCAGATACGGCTACAGCATGTGTTGGTGGCTGCATACGGTGTTGGCCCTGAATTCGTACTCGTGCACGACAATGCCAGGGCTCATGTAGCGTATATTACCAGAACTGTTGTGCAAGAACTAGACATTTCAGAGATGGAATGGCCAGCAGTGAGTTCCGACCTTAATCTCATCAAGCATGTGTGGGATAGGCTTGACAGAAGTGTTCGTGGGCGTCCTGTTCCACCACCGACTCTCCAAGACCTCGAACAGGCTCTCATAGAAGAATGAGACCGGATACTGCAACGTAACCTCCGTCGACATGCAGGTGCCAAGCTGTGATAAATGCTCTCCATCTGTGATAAAAATCCATCCTGGAGGACTGTTATCACTTTGTTTTCGCCCCTATTTGAACATTTACGTTTGTGTTCTGAAAATGAACGCGAATCCATCACTGTTCTTTTGTATACTTCAACGGTAAAGAATAAAGGTTTAGTTGGTAATATACCTGGGTGTTATTGTTTTGTGGAGCATGGCGTACGATCAAAAACATTTTCCCTTAATTTTTTTGAACTGTGTACTTCATGAATTACCTTATAGACTGGTAAAACATAGGTTATTGCTACAATGCTTTAGTACCTTTAACTTGTAGAATAATTTTCAGAAGAGAGTGTGAGCTTTGTTGATGGAGAAGTAAGCTCGGAACCCTCTTATTCTGTAGCACGTAAGGCCATATGCAGGTTAATGGGGTCATTTTTCGAGATAATGTATTAAAGTTTTGATGACAATATTTTAACTTTTCTGACATAAAAAAACTACTTTACCAATATCATTATTGTCGTCTACTTTGTAGCTACATGATGTGGGCAGTAGCTGTAAAAATATCATGCATGTCACATGATTAGTTTCTGAGTTTATCCTTCCAACAATTTGAAGTGAATTTGCAGTCATGAGAAACATCACAAGAAATAAACAGTCATAAAAAATTAACCATGAAATGTAACCAGTAACTAATAAGCTAATAACAATCTACAGTGTTCTTTCATTGCACATATTTTTTGTCCACCTGGAATAAGTACTTCTACGCAAATATAGTGATTTTTGTCACTTTACTGTGGTCTTTACAGACGTGTGCTCTTTAAATCCATGACGTAGGAAGCTATTTTCGATCCCCAACACAAGGAGCCTTATTCAGTCCGTAATAACTGGAAGTGTTTTTCTATGTCAGGGCATCTCAAACACCCAAAATCTCATGCGTGCAAACAGTGGTGCAGAGGTTCTGTGCACCGTGCATCGGCCCGACGTGGCTCAGTTCGAATCAGCATTTTGACTCGGCTAACTTCGGCTCGATGGTGAAGCGCTGTAGAGCAAGTGAGGAAGGGGGAGACAGGCGTAGGGAATGAGAGAGACAGCGCTATTGCTTACAATCCGGGAGTATGCGGGGTCTGCACTCTGGTCAATCTAGCAGTCATCTTTTGCACCTTGCGCCGCACAATGCACTGGTGCATGCACCCTGAGAGGCCCTGGTCTCTGTGTATGTGTGAGATACCCAGCCAGATCTACAGCACCCAAAGATTCAAAAATTTTAAAATTTTTAACACAGCATTTCACCAATTATGCATCACTGTCAGAGAGCAATTCTTGCTCCAAGAAATGAAGCTGTCACCATCATCAACAAATAACTTTAACAAGTGTTACCTGGCATTCTACAAATTTACATGTCTATCGACATGGCATGTAATACAGTTGAGGCTGTCAACTACATGACATAATTTTTGAACAACTTGGAGTCACCTTGAATACCCTCGAATATCTTGGAGTGGATGATTGTGGCCTGATTATCCTTCTCTGGAACATGAATCCTCCTTCCCTCTGCAAACGAACTTGTTTCTCGGTCAAGAAACTGATGCCAAATATTATTGAAGCCACCATTAAGAATGGACATTTGCGAGCAAAGTAGTATTTGTTCCTCAGATTCAAATCATCACTTTGGATATACACTTTAAAATCTCATGTCTGCAGTTCCCTGTTTGTTTGATTTTCACTATGTGCATCAACAAGGCACAAGGACAATTGCTTAAAGTTGCAAGACTCGGTCTGTGGGTGTACAAGAAGCCTGGATTCAAATACAAACCTCTCCTCAGTGTTCATATGGGGTGAGGGTATATTAAGTTGTTGATGGTGGTTCATCCGTTGGATGAAAACTTAAAGCTTTGAGAAGACCCCTTGGTGTAATTAGACAGGAGTAGGCTATGTGCCAACACCAGGTTTCAGACTCTTTCTACCTCATTATCATCATCATGATCCCCACATCCAGGCGTGCAGGTGGGCGTCAAATAGAAAGACCTGCAGCAGTGAGCCGAACGTGTCCTCGGACTCTCCCGGCACTGAAGGCCATACGAAAAATATAATAAGTAAACCTACCCAGTATCTTAAACATTGAAAATAACAATATAATAAAAAATAAGATAATGTATTTCATTCAATTTCTGTAAAAATGATAATGTGTTAATAAATATTTTTAAATTTTGCTTTTATGTAAATGGTTTTAAAACATGTAAAAGCCACGGGTACATGCTAGTGTACCTATATAATTCATCTACATATATCTATGGTGGTAAGCCATCATAACAGTTTCTAGGTTGCTTGGTGTTTTACCTCTTGGGGTACTCTGAGATTCTGATCCACTCTGAGGATTCATCGTTAAAGCCAACCAAAGGAACTGCTAAGGTCCAAACAAAGATCTTAACAGGATGCTTTCTAGCAAGGTTACTAATTTTTTTGTACTCTGTTCTCTGTACAGGGTAGAGGTTAGTCTTATACGGGACCTCAAATATTAAACCTTTGCCAGAGGTTGCCATGAGTGTAAGTGTAGATACAATTGTGTTGTTGTCATTAGCTTGTGTGGCTTGTGACTTCATACCAGGAACATGGAACTTAGACCAGTGCAGAAGGTAGGGTAATTTCCTTATTTCTGGATTAGCCTGAGATTGGGAATAGGTTTCATCGTTGTTAAAGAAAGCAAGGGTTATGTTACTTTTCATAAGTTTTGCACTTGAAATATTCACTGTGAAAGGAACCATAAGGAGGATTTATATGAAGGTAATCTCAAAAATAAGGTATCGTATTTAAAAAATATATATATATAGACCTGTTTATTTCTACAATGGTTTACATAATTTTACAGCTTGAACATTCAGCTGTTTTTCTACATAATCACCATTTCGGTCGATGCATTTTTGTGGACACTGTGACAGTTTTTGCATGCCCATGTCATACCAGCTCGCCGCCATGCTGTTCAGGAAGTTGTGAACCTCATCTTTCACCTCGTCATTGGTGCTGAATCTCTTTCCAGCCAAATGTTCTTTCAAATTAGGGAACAAGTGATAGTCACGGGGCGCCAAGTTTGACTGAAACTGTTTAGGGAGAGTAACGGTTTGCCGGGCGACGTGCAGGCGAGCGTTGTCATAGAGAATGTTTACGCCCTTGCTCAACATTCCTCTTCTCCGGTTCTGAATTGTCTGGTCTGAGTTTTTTCAGGGTCTCACTGTACCTGTCAGCGTTTGTTGCGGTCCCAGCGGGCATGAAGTCGACCAACAATACCAAAAAGTTGTCCTGTTCGGCTGCAAAGCATTGAAGAAATGCGTGGGAAGAATTAACTCATTGCCGCATGTAGTCTTCAGTCAGCATACGTGGCACCCATCTTGCGCACACCTTCCGGCATTTCAACTTTTCCCTTAAAATTTTATGAGCGGCGCTTCAGGAAACCTCAGGAACCAAAGTGCAGAGATCATCCAGGTGGATCTGCTGATCTTCATGCATGACTTGCTCAACTTTCACGACTATGGAAATTGACGGTCTCCCGCTCCTTTGTTCGTTCGTCGTGAATTTCAGTCCGACCGGCTGCAAACTTTCTACACCACTCACAAACATTTTTGACATCCATGCACAACTCACCACACACTTCTGTCAGTTGGCGATGGATTTCAATCAGTTCAGTACCTTTTGCGTTCAAAAACCTAATAACTGCGCGCACTTCGCAATTGGCGGTAACGTCCAACAGGAGCTCCATTCTCATTGGCTGCCAAGCCAAGACTGAGTGCCTCAGTGCGGCGTGCGCATGTTTATATGCGAGCGCGAGAAATACTCCTCACAATATTGTGACCAACAGCCACACGAACAGTGTTCTGTATTTATAAAAACAATAGGAGACCTTATATTTGGGATTATCCGCGTAATTTTGAAATAAGATTTTTTATATTTAATACATATGCGTTAATCACTCCAAAAAGAAAAAAAGAAGGACTGAGCACATGGTATTGTATGTTTCTCACGTTTAATATTTTATCAGATTGAATTTCAGTTTCTGAAGATTTTCTGTAGAAAGTTTATTGCAAAGTCAGTGTATGTTTTAGCTGAGTACAACTGTCAGTTCAGGTTTGTTTGAACTTATTTCTCCTGCTTATGTGTTGTATATAATATCAGTCAACAAACAGTATACCAAAATTTAAGATTGTGTTGTAACTTTTTCAATTACGATGGTAATCCCAAAAATTAGGCCTCCTATTTTTTTTACAGATACATAAACCTGTTTATATCTACAATGGTTTACATCATTATACAGCTTGAAAATTTAGCTGTTTTCTACATAATCACCATTTCGGTCGATGCATTTTTGTAGATGCTCTGACAGTTTTTGTAAGCCCATGTCATACCAGCTCGCCGCCATGCTTTTCAGGAAATTGTGAGCAGCACTTCAGGAACCAAAGTGCAGAGATTATCCAGGGCGATTCTCCGATCTTCACGACTGTCTTGACGGAAATTGACGATCATTCGCTCCTTCGTTCGTTCGTCGTTAATTTCAGTCCGACCGGCTGCAATCTCTCTGCACCACTTACGATATAACTTTTGATGTCCATGCACGACTCACCTTACACTTCCGTCAATTGGTGATGGATTTCAATCGGTTCAGTACCTTTTGCATTAAAAAAACAAATAATTCACGGACTTCGCACTTGGTGGTAACATCCAACGGGATCTCCATTCTCAACGGCTACCAAGCCAAGACTGAGTGCCTCAGTACGGTGTGTGTATGTTTATACGCGAGCGTGGGAAACACTCTTCACAATATTGTGACCAACAGCCACATGGACAGAGTTATTTATTTATAAAAAGATAGGAGACCTTATTTTTGGGATTACCCTCGTACATTATCTTCGATAAGATATTTTGATAGGTTCCAATATTTTTTCCTAATTTACGTGCCAGCTGGTTTAGTATCAGCTTCAGGTTAACTATATAGAAATCGCAAATTTGAATTCTGATTTTGTTGTTTAAAAAACTTTATCACAACTTTGATCCATTTCTAATTACAGTATAACACTTCATTTCTTATTTATGTTTTCTTTTATTTCATTCTTCGTCAGTTAGCTTAGCATGTAACAATAGATGATTAGTGCAAGATTCATGTTGGAACATCTCTTAAAACTAAAGCTGAATGGTAAATTTTTTGTTGTAAATACTCCTTTATTTTTGTACTCTTTAAAATATAATTTGATTTCTTATCGTTGTTGTTATCAATCGTGGGAACCTCCAATTTTGGGGAATATTTATTCAAAATAAAAACATCATTTTTTTAAAATTGCATTTTTTAAATGAAATGAAATATCAGATTTTTTATTATACATGTTACTTGTAGTGCCTAGTTACCTTAAATTAGCCATTTTAGTCCATTAAGATGATGGTAGAATAAGATAAATAATGGAAATATCAGAGTAACGTTAGTTCATGTGCAATAATCTGCTTAATACCAGTTTTAGTTCTCAAAATGGATTTTGTAACTTTATAGTAGCTGGACAATAGCTTGATGGTTCTTAGTTTTTATTTACTGTTAGATTGCATTCAGGACTTATTTTTGCTGCGGAGAAGGACTACTGCTTTATGTGATGTTCGGTTTTAAAGCAAATGGACTTACTCACTCTTTTGGAAGTCGGTGATGTGCAAGAAGAGGGAAGTATTTGAGATGGAAAGACTTTTGTTACAAGGTACCATTATCTGAAGCTATTGAATGAGAGAGAACATCCACAGACATTTAAGAATTAAAAAATAACTGTAACTATAAAGATGGAAGATCATTTGGAATAGCAAACCTATTTTGGTCGTAAGTTTTACCTGAGTTTTTTTTTTTAAAAATAACATCTGTATAAATCTTAAATCATATGTTTTATCTGTTAGATAATTCATGTATCTCATGGTCTGGAACATCTGTGTTGCAGTATGTTGTGTGTTCCCTCCATGTTGATTATATTTCCTCTTTTAACTCCCATATTTTGGTTTTTTGCTTGTGGTTGTAAGCTGGTGAAGACTTACTGTTCACTGGGATTGTTATGTATTAACAAGTGATTTCTACAGTCTGTTATAGTTTAATTGGTGATTTGATTCTATATGTTTCTGTGGCATGGAACAAATTTAGAATATTTAGTTGGTAAGGCTTCTTTTCGCTACTGTAATATGGTGGTGAGATGTTTTGTTACTTACTCATTCTTTTCTAATTGTAAAATAGTATTACTTCATTGCTAATAAGCTGAGGGTGAGTCAAAATAAGTTTCTATGCCATTTTTAAAAAATTGTGGATAAGGAGCCAATTTTTAATACTTGAGGGATGGCAATTTCCTCTACGAAGTTAATCATGATTTCTGTGACTGAGAATATATGTAGATTGCTAATTTTCCATAGCCTTGCTATTCTTGTAGCCTATATATCCTGGCCAATTAAAGCACGTGGAATTAAAATTAAGAGCCAGTACCTCTGGTTAGGACTTTTGGATTCCTCATAAAACTGAAGATCTTGTGCCTGTGGTCACAAAATCAGCAGTCACCTAAAACTACAAGCTTACTTTATTCTTTTAGTTTTTGGTACACTAGTTTTTATGTATACTACATTAATTTCTTTTCTTTTTAGGAATACACATTCAGAAGTTGTAAATTTTGTTGTAGTTAGTTTAGCATGTATGAATTAATGTGAAGGTGTTCAAATTCATGTAACTCCCCTTATGTCAGTAGGAAGCAGGTATATTGTGAAAGGAAGACCTATTAATTGGAGCATTTCTGAGCTGTTTGTAATTTCATTAAATACTTTGGAATCGGAAAAAGAGTGGGACATTTCAGAACTAATTTGAAATCCTAATTGTAAATTTTAAAAAGGTTTATGGTGTATACTGTATTACCTTTGTACAGAAATATAAATCAAAGATTGTTGAAGTACTTTTGTGAAAGTTTGAACTATTAGAAAATCATTAGCATCATAATGGTAAAAAAAAAATATTATCAAAAAGTTTCAAAAAGGGGTATTGTCCAAAATTTAACAGTATATTTTGGTCATATTTATAAGGTACTAATAATTTGTCCAAAATTTTTAAAATTTCAAATGAGAATTTTCTGTGAAAAGTGAGTGAAGAAATGTATATGTAAAGTTTCAAATGAATAACAGTTGCACTTCCTGTTTTATGTCCTGTATTGAAATAGACTTTCATAAACTGCTCAAACAAATTTATATTTTGGTTAGCATGTTATCAAGTAATTGTTCTTATAGTTAGTCTGTTTAGCAATTTCAATATAACAACTTTAATGCAGTTGGTAGTGTGTTATGGGAGTCTTTTAACATTTTCCTTGCCATTAACTAGAAAATCAATTTACTAGCTAGTCATATTATGTCTATGAACTACTTTTTGGCAATATATACCATGTGCTCAAACACAGTGCAAAGAAATAACCCTATTCTATTAATGATAAAGATATACACTAATTCATTATTTCTGTTAAATTAATCCAGTTTGTAAAACTACATATCATAAAACTAAAATGAGTGCATTATTTTAATTTGTTAAGTTATGAATGGCTCATGGCTCCAGCGAATTGTCTTCAGGCCGGACAAAGTAAATCACCTGTGTAAATCACAGCACATTCAGAGTTAAAATATGTTTACTAGTGAAATTTTAGACTGTTATCCCAGAGTTTATCATTAAAAATACACTGACAAGCAATTTAGTTATATATAAAGAGATAGGAACAACGAGCAATTGAATTTGAGATAGCTGCAGTTTCAGCAAAATGGCTTGTGATTGGCCCAGCAAATCTAATAGTTCGGTGTGGTGCACAACTGTGATGTTGGCAGACTTCGTACTGGCTGTGTGAATAACAGATTAACACAGGATGGATAAGACACAAGATCTCTGCATCTCTGATTGCAGCCAGATTTTCAGCACCATACGTGCAGGCTATTCCATCTCTGATGTCATGCAGGCAGTGGGCCTTTCATGGGCCACCGTGTCCAGAGTGTACCATGAGTGCATGGATATGAGCAAAACCACCATCACCAGGGTCAGTTAGCATGGAACAATGTGTTGTTGACTGGAGTTGCTGTCAACTGAGTTGCGTGGTAAGAGCAGATAGACGGGGTCACAGTACAACAGATTACACAACAATTCTATGCTTCATAACAATGAAGTGTGAGCAGCCATACCACCTATGACTATCACCTCACAATGAGGTACAGGAGCTACTGTTCCAGTTGGGTTCCACTGCTTACTGCATGTCACAAGGCACAAAGAATGACATCGAGTGTTGGTGGTGGTGGTGGTGATTGTTGTTTTGTTGTTTTAAAAGGAATTACAACTAGGTAACCATCTTCTCTGAACAAATTAAGTGGAAGAAAAAACAAATTTATTAAACAAAGTAATTTGAAAATGAACGATAAAACAAAAATATATTATTAAGCTGAAAAGGATACTGGAAATTTGAAATTTAGAAGCAGTGGATTAATCCACTCTCTTGCTCTAGAGAATGAAGTATTTCCTTCATCAGCTAGTGTCAGTTGAAGCGTTTCCTGCAGACCGAGGTTCTATCTTAGGTCAGAGAGATTAGCGCACTCTGTGAGGATGTGGCCCATGGTGAATTTGGCGCCACAAGAACACACCAGGGTGTCTTCCCTCTTTAGGAATTAAGAGTGCATAGATCTACCGTGACCTATTGCCAGCCTGCACGAAACTACAGCCCCTCTCCGTGAAGGTCAGAAAGAGGCAGTTGTCTTCCTAATTGCTCTCGGCTTGTTGGAAATTCGGATAGCTTGCCACTCCAATTCCCAGGACGCCAAGATGCTTTGACATAGTTGAGAACAAATATCCGTAGCAGGTGCGTACATAGGTGTAGGTGGTAAGAGTGCTGCTTCTGCTAGTTGCTTTACGTCGCACCGACACAGATAGGTCTTATGGCGACGATGGGACAGGGAAGGGCTCGGAGTGGAAAGGAATCGGCCGTGGCCTTAATTAAGGTACAGTCCCAGCATTTGCCTGGTGTGAAAATGGGAAACCACGGAATACCATCTTCAGGGCTGCCGACAGTGGGGTTCGAACCTACTGTCTCCCGAATACTGGATACTGGCCGCACTTAAGCGACTGCAGCTGTCGAGCTCGGCGAGTGCTGCTTCTTTTGCAGCTTCATCCGCAGGATCATTTTTCCGCAATCCCAACCTGGATTGCATGGATTGGGAGCCACGTGGAAGTGATTCTGGTGCCAATATCACACAACTTGGTTATAAGCTCATGAATCTGCCGCACCAGTGGATGTTGTGGGAAACAGATGTCATAGACTGCAGAGAACTTAGCGAGTTGGTACATATGAGAAAGTAGTCTCTTTCATCACCCAGTGCAAACTGCAGAACTTCTGAGATGGTGAAAATCACAACAGTATACACTCTGCAGACATTAGGAAGCGAGATCTCCATGCTAATATTATCGGAGACGAAAGAGCACCCCTCATTTTCCCTGATCTTAGAACCATCCATAAAGGCATGTTGTACGGCCGAATACTGGTGAAGGAAGTCCTGGAAATCCTTTGGTGAACAGAGGCGCCTGTGTTCACCTTGGATCCATGAAGTAGATCAAGCCGCATATCCAGCCGCAGAGCTAGCCACGTAGATACTTCGCTATACGTCCCCGCAGGACAACTGCCAATAGCCACGCAAGCTATCAATTTGAATCCCAACTGGCTGTATGGCATTCAGCTTGTTTTGGTACCTCTGGTGTATCTGGTACTAAAGATGCATTGATAATCTGGTTGTTGCGGCATTTCAAAAATTTTGGCAGTGTACATGAAGAATATCTGCTGTCGTCGTATTCATAAAGGTGGAACTCCCAATTCGGTGAGTAGGCTGGAAATGGGGCTAGTATAGAAAGCTCCGGTAGCCAGCCTGACTCCTTGATGATGAATACTATCTAAAGGGCTTGGCATAAATCTTGATGCTGAGCACATTACTATCCAACTCATTGTAATTGTATCAATACAGACTGAACATGAAGATAATTTCATGTGATGCACTACCGTAGCCAATACAGGAAAGGACCAAAGCCGTATAAAAACATAGCAGCAAAGCACGATCAAACCCCCTGAAGTGCCACTGAGAAACTTGAGCATGTTAAGGCTCTTCATACAGACTACCTTTAACTGACAGATGTTTGTGCTGTCATGTCAGTCGCTTCTCAAAATAGAGACCCAGGAACCTGCATGTGTCTACCACTGGTAGGACAGTGATTCACAAGTGTAGCTCTGGTTCAGGATGCACAATCAGACGTCGATGAAAGTGTACAACGGAGGTTTTCTCTGTTGAGAATTGAAAACAGTGTTGTAGAGCCCACCTGTCAACTCGGTTAATAGCTTGCTGTAGCTGTCTCTTAGTTAAAGCCATCCTTCCGGAGCTCTAATGTAGAGCCAAATCTTCTACATACAGCAATGGAACAACTGGAGGCCCTGCAGTGCGCAACTATGCCATTAATGGTGATTGGTACAGTGTGACACTCAACATAGATCCTTGTGGTACTCCATTTTCTTGAACGTAATATTGAGGAAAATGTATTCCCTACTCGGACTCGAAGACCAGAGGGACATGAAGTTCTCAATAAACGTAGGTAAATTACTCCAAAATTCCCACTGTTATAGTGTGGAGATTATCCCATACTGCCAGATAGTGTCGTAAGCTTTCTCCAATCTGAAAACACAGCGTCTAGGTGTTCTTCTGGAGGAAGGCCTCTTGAATGGTGCTCTCCATTCTGACTTGATCGTTTGCAGAATGATGACTTTGGAATTGGTATTACTATCTATTCCCTCATGTCACCGAGGTGGAAACACTTCCTCACTCCATATTCAGTTGAATAGGGTGAGGATACCCTAGAAATATTGGTCTATCAAATGTTCGAGCATTGATTGTTTATTTTGTCCAGTCCAGAAGCCGTGTCCTGCATAGCATAGTGCACTCTACAATTCCTACTCCATGAAAGGGACATTATAGTTATGCGAGGCACTAGAGGCAAATGACAAGTGATAGGACTCTGCTGCGCACTTTATAGACAGAAATGCAGAGTCATATCTCCCAGAACCTGGCGTAGTGGCGAAATATGAAGCGATGTGATCTGCAATGACTGAAGGAATCGTAACTATATATCCATTAGTGGAGATTCCAGGGACTGTGGGAGTGTTCTATACATCGACAGTATGGCAGGGTTTGATCCACACTTGTGATGACAGAGTATATGCTGTCATGGACAACACATAATTTTCCCAAGTAGCTTTCTTATGCTCTCAAATCAATAAATGGGCTTTAGCGCAAAGGCACTTGAACACAGTATGTTTGGCCATCGTAGGATTTCGATGATAATACTTAAAAGCCCGTCAGCGATCACAAGTGACTGCTGCAATTTCATCAGTCCACCATGGGTCTTTTTTCCAATGAGAAATGCTGGACGAGGAAGGTACTCCTCCACACATGCACACATTCAGAAAATTAACATTCTACCTGAGGCATAGAGGCTGGCTTGACAGTCAGAGAAGTGGATTTTAAGGAGGTTAGAATAGGAAAGAAAGCGATAGAAATGAAGAAGAAAAGGGCACAGACACCTCTCAGGTGACTCGAACACCTTGTTAGTCTGGCCCTACTCCGAGGCCAATCCAGCACGAGTAACCGTAAGCTGGCATAGCCCTCTGGATCAATGAGCACGCAAGTCCCCACACCAACGTTAAAGTCTTGGTGTCCCTAGAGGGGGGGGGGAATGACATTGACACGGAAACACCACCATTGAACTCTAAAAGCATACAGGAAGATCTCCTAGACAAATGAGTCATGGTACCAGGTTGTACACACCAATGACAGGATGCAAGTGCATTACCACGCACTTTAGGCAGTGGATTTTCTTGTCAGCAGGGGACAGTTCAGGTCAGAGGTGGTTGTATCATTGCTTGGGGACTGTTCATGTGGGATGAAAACCCCTGGTACATCTGATGAATGATGCAGGAACTTGCTGTCAGATCATGTCCACGTATTTGTTCACCTCCTGCACACTGCGGGAGACTTAACGTACAATAAGTCAGTCCACCACCCAGTCTCCACCGAATGGTGGTTGATTAATTCGATGAATATTCCATGGACATGAGGATGCTTGCCTGGTCCTTGTGGTCACTAGACTTCAGTCCTATGGAGCATATTTAGGATGATGTTGAGAAAGACGCGTGTCCTGTTGACCCTGCTCTAAACGAAATCTGTACAGGGGCTCTTGAGGCTGGGGTGTAGGATTGTGTGGGATTCTTTATCATTTAATCCATCCTTGTGATGCTTCTCCATTTATTGTAAGTTTTTAATCTTGTACAAACCCTGAACAATATCTGTGTGCATTGTGGGAGATTGTGCAATAGTCGTGGAACAGTATGACTTCCCATGCTTCTGATATCTTGTGGAGTCCCTGTTGCGCCATATTGCCATTGTCATCAGGGAGAAAGGTGGTGCTACATGCAACTAGCCGGATATCTCTAATTCAGTTGTTCATCAGTCTATAGCCATCTTACTTGTGAACTAAAAAAGTAGAAAAAAAAAAAAGGCACGGAATGGTGGACATCAATTTCTAGGAATATTATCAAATATATTCCTTACAGGTGTTTCTGAATCAGGATAGATGTAATTTCAAATCCAGTTTCTTTATCAAGAATTTATAAATCATTAAGAGGAACACTCCATTAGCTAGATAAATTTGGTTCCTTTTGAGGCTGGGGAGTAGGATTGTGTGGGGATTCTTTGCCGTGTAATCCATCCTTGTGATGCTTCTCCATTTATAAGTTTTTAATCTTATACAAACCCTAAACATACTAAATTGCCTTTGGAATTCATGTTAAGAATGTGTACAGTGATCATTAGTGGAGACCTTCTAAAGGATATTCTCCTGCACTTTTATGGAAAGGTGTAGAGCCATTAAGTAGATCAAACTCTTAGAAAACTAAACAATTAATTCACAATGAAAAATTATAGTGCTTTTATTTTACAAGGAAACTTCGTATCGTTCTGCCGCTGGCCAACTTCCAGCTCTCTCAACTGCAGCGTGAGAAGCCAAGTGACAGACCCAGCAGTTGGTTGCTTTGAGAATTATAGGGAATTGTGTGGTCTACTGTTGTTTGTGTATTATTCTGTATATTGCTTGTGCATTGGGCCTAAGTAATTGATTGGAAAATGAAGTATTTGGTTGAACAGCAAATTTACTTGGAATGTTATATATATATTTAAAAAAAGATAGCTATAGAAGATGGGTTATGAGATATACTCATAAGTATACGGACTCTAGCACTCCTACAAAATCTTGTGTTTTGAAGGTGATGAACAAGTGGCATATAACAGGTTCAGTTTGTGATGTACAGAGGAGGTGTAAAAGACAAGTTTTAACTGAAGCTAAACTTGGGGATATTCAGTCACTGTTGAAAGCATGTCCTAAAAAATCACCTAATCATCTAGCGCAGGAAATAAACATACCCGTGGGATCTCTTTGCAAAGCAATTAGACTGCAGAAATCTTGACCATATAAAATAATCAATTGAATTGAGAAAAGTCCATCTTTCACGAATTACACTTATTGGTTTTAGTTATAAGTACATTTTTGTCTCTCTTTGTGAAACATCTCCACCTTAAAGATGACTTAAAAAATCAAATGTAGGTTGACAGCTTATAGAAGGAAAATTTTAATTTTATCCATTCAACCATTGATATCAAGCATAATATTCGCATAACTGAATAACTACTATTATAAGGACACAGCTTTCAAAAAAAAAACTGTCAAGCAAGAAAGAAGACAACAGAATTGTTAACTATACACAATGTTCTAAAAACTTGTAAATTATTTATTTATTTTTTCAGCATTCAGTGTGTTTATTGCCAATTTTTATGTATTTTAAAATCTTCTTTAAGCTGAAGATGTCTCACAAAAAGAGATGAAACATGTACTTATAACTAAAACCAAATAAGTATTTGAGAGATGGCAATATTTATTGAAAGGTGGACTTTTCTCAATTGAATGTTCAGTGATGAAGTTCATTACATGCATTTAAAATAAGGTTTGTGCTGGAACTTCATCAGACAGATAGTGCTGCAAGAATAAGGTTCTGTAGTGGTTTCCCAAAAGTGTTTACAATAGAAATTAAGATTCATAGCTAATGTTTATGACGATGCATGGTTCCATCTTTCTGGACATGTAAATTCTCAAAATGTGCGATTGTGCAGTACCGAGAATCTGTACATTGTACAGGAAGTGTGATTGTACCCCCCTTAAATTAAATATGGTGTGTGTGGTAAGCGCTCAGTGGATAACTGGGTCTATATTTTACAATGACCACGTGTGTGAATTCAGATGTACGTGGGAACAATTTTGCGTCCATTTTTTAATGAACTGACACAGGAAGAAACAGATTATGGATATTTTCAACAGGATGGTCCCACAGTCCATACCGCTCTTAATTCTGTGGACACTTCACGTGCAGGTTTTAATGACCAGATAGTTCGTACATGTTTATATTATATGGAAGAGGTGGTGAGAACCTGAAAAAATGGTGATGCAAGGAAAAGTCGAGGGTGAAAGGCCACGCAGAAGGACAGCCAGCAGATGATTTGATCAAATAAAAAGGATTACCGGTCTGCCTTTTCAGTGGCTTCTTAGGGAAGCAGAAAACCGTTGAGGGTGGCAGAAAATAACAAATCATGCAACATGATAGGGTCACGACACTCAGGAATGAGTGAAGCGACTGCTGATAATTATGATGATGATGATGTGGCCCCTGGATCAGCCGACCTAACTTACTGTAATTATTATCTTTAGGGATCCCCAAAGGGCAAAGTTTTCCAAAATAATCCCCATACTGTAGAAAAACTGAAGGCCAAAATAGCACGTGCGATATAGTTTATTACTGAAGCGGAGTTACAAAAAGTAGCATACAACTTTTTCAAATGATGAGAGGCATGTTTGTGACAGAGGTCATTTTCAACAGTATCTGAAATAAATGTTGAGTAATAAACCTGTATACATGTACAGTATTTTCAATAACGATATTTAGATTTGTGCGGTTATTTTATTCTGTAGTTACTAAATGTCTTGATTTGCCGCTGGTAATGGAACATGCTTCCCACAGGAATGTACGAGTTGTGTTCCATTGTAATATAGTTTCCTCATTTTGCCACTTTTCACCTGGTTTCCCACGCTGCAGCTGAGAGAGCTGAAATTTAGCCAGTGGCAGAATAATGGAAAGATTCCTTGTAAAATGGGAGCACTGTATCATGGATGAACAAAGAAATTTATAAATTGGTTGACCACCCTAATAATGATGTTTTTCAAGTAATAAAAATTGAAAATATTGTTTTTGTGCATTTTCCATTTTGTATTGCTCTGTTCGTATTACATACTTGTTCTCGTTTTGCATGTCAGCTTAGCACCGATGATAGTTTTATTAGAATTATGACTACTAATTTAGTTTTATAGTTTGAAGGGTTTATTCATTAGTTGTATGCCACCTCAACTGCTTGGAACAGGAGAAATTCAGTATGTTAATATGTCCAACTCTCATCTTATTCAACAGTGGTTCTCTGCTAAATATTTTCAATCAGCTCAGACATTATTCAAAATTCGAAAAAATAATACAAATACATTTGTTTTCTATCAGCTTTATTTCAAACTTTTCATAGACCCTACATTGACAAGTGTTTGCTGATGGCATGATGCTACCAAATTGCAATATCCTTTTCTCACCTCTCAAATTGCCATCCCTAATTTGTTTTAAATTAGTTTTTTGTATAATTACAGCTGCTTTCTGTAATGCTGCATTTATCTGGCTCTTGTTTTAGGCGTATCTGGTGGATTTCTACATTTGCAATCCCATTGACCCACCAGAAGAGCCTCCAAACCATATAGGCTTCAGTTATATCTTGCCTAGTATTTTGAAAAGCAGTGAGGGGCAGGCCATTGTTCCTATTACAAGCAACAAGCATCGTCCTATTGGTCAACTTACAGGTATTAACCTTGTTCATGTTATGACTCCACAGATTTAGACTGAATTATAAGGGGTTTCCTATAATTTTAATCATCTTGTTTACATATTATTGTGGTAATTATCTGACTAGAGTATTGTTTTTATGGTTTTTGGAGTGCTTTCACTTGGTTGGTCATTTAGGGCATACAATTTCAATTGTCTCTTCATTGGGAATGTTGTTGCTTTGAGAATGAGGGAAAGAATTTCAGTTTATTTTTTCATATTGTTTTGAGTGTGTTAAAACTTTTTAGGGCTGATGTAAAGAATTTCAATGCTTGTGTTGATGCCTGTGTATTTCTTTCCTGGGCATATTCTGTGTTTTGAGTACTCCAATGTGTTCTGTGTACCTTGTTTTGAAATTATGATCAGTTTTTCCTTTGTAGAATGTGGGACATTTGTTGCATTTGAATAATTATGGAAACACCAGAGAGAGAGAGAGAGAGAGAGAGAGAGAGTGAGTGAGTGTAGTCTCCTGTGGGAATCATTAAACACTAAAAAAAAAGGTGTGAAATGTTGTCGTACTCGTGATTTGCATTGTAGTGGGTGAGAAGGTGGAAGGCAATAACTTTGGTCAGCTGGGAGGGGAGAGGAGGTGTTATGTGCTTATTATATTTATTTGGATGTGAATGCATGATAGGTGAAATAAAACTTGTAAAATGTAGTAATGACTTGTAATGGGCAAACATGGTATTGGTAATTGCAATGTCATTGGTCTGCTACTTCTTGGCCTGTGTGCAGAACATGAGCTGTTCATCACTAACACTCGGTTTCACCTACCTAACCGTTAAAAGACCACATAGATGCACCCACAGTCTAAGCACTGGCACATCCTAGACTACGTCATCACCCGACAGTGTGACAAGAAAGTTGTTCTCATCACTAAGACTGCGAGGCGTATTGATGATTGTTGGACAGATCACAAACTTCTGATCTGTCGACTCACAATATCCTTCCATTGGAAACAACTGTGCATCACCCAAGAAAGCCCCGACGCAAGTTTACCACTTTCAAACTCTCAGATAAATCCACATCGTCAGACTTCCAAAATGCGATCGTGAACCGATTGGCAAGCAATCTAATAAGTACAAATATCGTGGACAAGAATGATGAACACTCCAAAGGGCTGTCATTGAGTCATCTGAGGAAATCATCAGCTATGAGAAAAGAAAGAGGCAAGACTGGTTTGAGGACAACAATGAGCCTTATCAGTGCCAAACAGGAAGCCCACCTATCCCTTCTTCAAGATCCATCATCCAGTATGAAGAAAGCTGTGTTCCAAGATCTGAAACAGAAGTGTCAGGCTCAAATAAGAGAAATGAAGAACAACTGGTGGCAGGAGATGGTTCTAGAACTCCAAAGACTATTTGATGCCAGAGACCTGCAGAACTTCTACGCGGTAATAAGAGATCTACGGTCCATCTCGCTCTTCACTTGGAACTCTGAAAACAGTTGATGTTGCTAACACCCTGACCGATGGTAGAGACATCCTGGAGCGTTGGACGGAACAGTTCTCCACGCTTTTAAACCAAAGCTCCGCTGCTGCCGATGACTTTCTACGGGATGTGCCACAACTTCCCCCTCAACCATGGATGGCGATGCCATCAACTTATCAGGAATTCTGTATGGCACTTAATAGGCTGAAACCTAGGAAAGCACTTGGACCAGACAACATCCCTCTGGAACTAATTCAAGGTGGAGGCTTACCCCTAAAAATGAGGCTCTTTACCCTCATCCTCTCAATTTTGGAAACCCAAAACGTGCCCAGCGATCTCAAAAATGCCAATATAATCACCGTTTTCAAGAAAGGTGACCGTAGTATATTTGACAACTATCGTGACATTTCTCTGTTGTCCATTGTAGGTAAACTTCTCTCAAGGATCCTGCTTAGCCACCTGCAAGTCACCTCCAAGAGGACTCTACCAGCCTCTTCAACTTGGCCAGACTTCACTCACGAAGACATACCAGTGTTACTTGAGTCACTGGAATGAAGTATGCTGATGATACCGCATCACTGGCTCTTACACCTGAGAACTGCAACAGTCAGTCAACAGTTTCAAGGATGCATATGACCTTTTTGGCCTCACCATCAGCGCCCAAAAGCCAAGGTACTTCCTCAGCCTGCACCAGGAACTAACATCCCAGAATTTAACATTACCTTCTCAAACACCAAACTAGAACGAGCAGACCACTTCACTTACCTTGGGAGTATCTTGTTAAAGAGCTTACTTCAGAACAGGATGTGGAAAACAGGCTCGTGCTACCCATGTGGCCTTTGGCCGACTATCACACAGTCTTCAGGAATAAAAACCTTACAATTCGTACATAACTAATGGTGTACCAGGCTGTAGTCATCTCTATATTTCTCTTTGGCTGTGAAATGTGGACCTTATACCGCCGTGATATCAAAAAGCTGGATCGGTTTCACCAGAAAAGAAACTACGCTCCATCATGAACATCAAGAGGGAAAACTACGTCTCTAATGTTCAAGTTCTCGAGAAAGCCTGTGTTAAGAGTGTAGAAGCATTGGTCATTGGCCATCACCTCAGAGGGGTAGGACATGTGCACCGTATGAATGACACCAAACTACTGCGCCAGATCCTCTATGGTGAACTTGGCTCCGGTTCAAGACCACAGGATGCCCCCTGAGACATTTCAAAGACCAACTGAAATAAACCTTATAGATGGCAGAAATAAACCCACAAACCTGGGAAACACTTGCCAAGGACCGTTTACTTTGGCGGCAAGTGTATGTGCCTCATTTCAACACTTCGAACAAGAACGCCGCAGACATGAAGATACTAAGATACAGGAACGCAAACTTCGCCAAACCCAGCCAAGATCTCCCCCGTCCCTCAGCTGCGCGATGTGTGGATGTATGTTCTACGCAAGAATCGGCCTGTACAGCCAGTGGAAATTTAAACACAAACTGCTGTGAATTGAAGTGAGCTATTAGCCAGGAAATCTGTAAACTCGGAAACGAGTAACTGCCGCCGACGACGACTTAGGCAGTGTTCCCGCTACTTGTGACATTTTAGTAAGGTGATTGTTTATCACTAGACGTCACATTTGTATGCAAATGCATATTGTATTTGCCGATATATAGACCTTGAAAACTGAGAAGGAAGTGTGTTTTAAGGTGAAATTGGATGAATTATTAAGTTTAATAGTGCATATATATGCAGATATTTCTAATTTTGTATTTATTGTGCATGTTTTCAACTTGTATTATGCATATTTAAAACTTGTTTTACAAGTAGTCTTCAACAAAATGTAAAGAAATTAATGGCGTGAACTCTTTGGGCCAAAGAAACAGTTCAAAAGGTACTGGCACCTATCGAGACACATTTCCAAATCATACCAGAATCGATTGAGAAGCTAGAAATGCGTGGATTTGGATTGCATCTTGGTGATTTGCTGGACATCACGGAGAACGTGAAGTGTGAAATGGAAGGTATCCCAGGGAACCTCGGACTCCATCTGCAAACAAAATATTGTGATGTCCTTAAACAAAATCCGGGCTACGACATCATGATAGCTATGAACAAATATTTGGCTGGTACCAAAGAGAATGTGCTGGTACTGATAATGTGGATCTACCAGAATAACACCTACACTCGCTCCCGAATTCAAGTACTGTCCTGTTACATCTGTAGATGTAGAGGGATCATTCTCTGCATTGAGGCTAGTTTTAACTGACAGACACCACAGATTTAAACTAGAAATCTTGGAGAATACTGTTGTAGTGTACTGCAAAGCACATTAGGGACAAGAGAAGTAGGGTGTGCAGTGTAAAATAAAAGAGGGGTGTGTATTTAAGCGCGTTTCTTCCTGTTTGTGTTTATTACACAGTTTTCTTAAAACCTTACTAATTGATTTATCATGTGGATTAACACATTGTGTCTTATCTAGAAGAAGTGTGCATATTGTTTTATCAGTGAACACTGATAGATTGATATGTCTCAAACTATGCACGGATTGTTTATACTAGTGGAACATCTGCAGCTGTAAGTAGTGTGATTTTTTGTTTTTCATTCAGTTGTTGATTCATGATCATGTTTTTATGTATTGGTGTAGGTGAATCACATGTGTCTAGTAAAGGAAGGTTATGTTTGCATTTCATACAAGTGTTTAATAGCATGAAAATAAGTGCATACTTACACATATTTCACCCCTTTTTGTAGCATAATTACATGCTTATATTGGTAATTTTTACAGCATATAAATCTGATGTCCATTTATCACTAAATATAATTTCCGCATTTTAATTCAGAATCATTATTGTGCATTTTCTTGCTAATGCACATCAAGACACACAAAATATAACCAAATAGCACTCCTCCCCTCTCTTTTGAACAAATGTATTGCCTACCACCTTCCCCTCACCCAGCTCACCCCCCTCCCTCCCTCCCTCTTCCCCACTCACACAGCAGACCTTGACCCAAGCAAAGAAACTAGCTTCAGTCCAAACATAGTCACTGGAGGTAACGGACGAGGTTGTCTCTGATCTCTGGTGACCAATTACACATGGGTCTTACCATAGGAAAAGTATGCCTCCTTCATCGAAGATGCTTTGTTCGATACCCCTGCATACAAGCTGTAACTCTCCAGATCACTTTTCACCGAAGAAGACTTCTATGAAGTATTGCCATGTCCATCTGTTCCCACCCGTCCGTAGAGGCTTACCATAAGTCTTCCACAGTACGAAGATACCTGTTTTCCAGTGCCCTTTTCAGAAGTCCCAATGCACGAAAGTCCACGAGAGAAGCATCAGGTGATTTCACTGTAAGGGCACTGAAGGGTATAGCAAGTATTCCTGTTTCTTGTTCCATTCTCTCTAAGAATACGAGGGTCGAACAGGACGTATGACTTGATGCCTTACACTTTGTCTGTGTAAATTTGTGTAGAAATAAGAAATAAATTGTCATCAGTAAAATTTCAAGCCCATACTAACCAAAATCTAACCTAACAGTACTACAGCCTTGGTGAGCCTTGGCCTACCAAGCGACTGTTGTTTAGCACAAAGGCTTGTAGATTACAAGGTGCTATATGGTCAAAACGACTAACCTCTCAGTTGTTATTCTCAGGTTCCTAGACTGGGTGCACAATCTCACTGGCAGATTGCTCCTCATAGGCTGAGTGGACCTCAAACCAGTCCTCAGATCCTGGTAAAAATCCCTGACCTGACTGGGAATCGAACCCGGAGTCTCCAGGTAAGAGGTAGACTCACTACCACTAAACAGGAGACCAGCAACCCTTGCTAACTCGATACCTTACTTTCCACATGGTATGTATAGTACGTCTAAACTTGCGGCCATGATGTGGACACAGACTCGTTCAAATTTATTTTGCCTTCAAATCACATCCGCCAGACTTGGGGGTTGAGAAGTTCATTATATTCGTTAAATAGGTTACTTTAAAAAACAGTATCTTGTTTTCATGTTTTTTTTATCATAAAGATTATGTTTTTCGTCAAAATAAAGCCATATACTGTTTTTTTTTTTTTGCTTGGCAAAAGTGATGCTCAGCACAAAGAACTAATTCTGTTTTTCCTTTTGATGTCCTCACCATTTCTAGCAATATGGTCCCCTTGATTTTCTTTCTTGTTTCATTTCTATAAGTTGTAACTTATGCATTATCCTTCTTAAAGTGTACATTGAACAGAGTCTTAAGGCCGGTCTCCACTGATTAACATTTAACGACAACATGTTAAATGTTAAAAGTGTTAAATGTTAACTGGTGACACCATCAACATGTTAATGTTAAATGTTGAATACTGTTTCATTTAACATTGTGTCCACACTTAATAAACATGTTAAACTTCACTTTCTTTGTTTATATATAGGTGGTTCATCATATCAATTTGCGGTAATACATTTAGGTGGTGTCTAGTATTTTCAAACAAGGATAATGGACTCATATGAAGAGGACTCGGCCTTTGTTATTGCCACTGTTGCTTCTTGTTATGATTTAGAAATGCAGTTTTATTAGACACATTTCCTCCCCTCATCCTGCTCATTGCTTCAAAAGCAAACCTCTTTGAAGGACCGGTATAAACTTTGTCCGCTCCCACACCCCGACTTCCGACTTTTCTGATTTTTTTGCAATACTCGACTGTAGTGGAAGCAGAGGGACGCAATTTTTTTTTATGCACTCGCGGGAATAATTATAGATAATTTAGAGTTCCTGGAAACTGTCGGCTTTCTTCGCTTTATCTCTTTGACCAGACATCCCAAAAACAAGGCCTTTTTGTTATGTCATTAATTAAGTCCAAAGTAATCTTGCTCCACTCCATTTCTGACTATAAATTTTAGTATACCGTAGTGCAGAGAGAACGACACGCGTGCGCGTACCGGTACTGTATTTGTAGCTTATAACAAAGAGAATGACTGTTGTGGAGTGTTGTAACTATAATCCTACTTCATGAGAAGCACATCGTTTGCGTCGTTTGGCTATCTGTTGGCATGGAAACGGCAAGGAAGTTGCCGAAGCTGTGCCAGCATCTCACGAACAACTAATTGACTTGACATGTTTTGCACTTGGAGCGGAAAACACGCCAACATGTTAAAAGTGTTAACCTCAACATTCTGAGTTAACATGCAAAGTCAATTGGAAGACACGATCACAATATACGTCAATTGTAACATGTTAAATTTAACATGTTGGTGTTAAATGTTAATCAGTGGAGACCAGCCTTTAGACTGATAAGTAGTGTTCTTAGAACATACGAGGGTCGAGTCATAAGTTATGGCAACTATTTTTTTTCTTGCAAACAGGAGACGACACGAAAAATCTGATATAAGCATTTGGAAATATAGGGCATGTACTTATGCATAGAGCCTGAAGATAAATTCTGACTTCAGGAGATTCTCATAGGAAAGTGACAGAACACAGGCCATTGGTGAACATTGTTTTATTATGGTATAGACAGCAAATACACAAGACTACCTTCAAAGGACAGGTATCCACTGGTTACAGACCTTCAAAATAATCACCCTCATCTTTGTCCATGGACTATGACTGTTCTATAGGGCATGGCGTGCACACGTAATGCTTCCTGCAGCTCTGCCTGGCATTGGCATGCATTTCTGGCACGGAGAACTGCTATTTTAATATACGATTGTTGTTCCTGCTTGTTGACTTTCATTTTGTGACGCTCTCACTCACACACTGAACGGGGGGGGGGGGCATGCTTAGACCCACACTGTTGTTTACATACACCATCTGGTGGCATCATAAGCAAGTACATACCGTAAGTTTCCAAATGCATACCTTAGATTTTCCGTGTTTTCTCCGGTTTGCGAGAAAAAAAATAGTTCCATGACTTGTGACTCGACCCAAATATTTACACACACTTACTTTTTTATTGTTTACATGAAGAAAATCAGAGAAAAAGTTATTTAACCTTGAAACATTAACCTAGCATTTTCTTACTAAAGTACTCACAGAATATAGCAGTTTGTAGTGATTTTTGCTATTATCATAAACGGCTGAGACTTTGCATAACTTAATTGAAGATATTTATGTATACACAAAATTTAGTTAATAGATCATCCACTAGAAAATACGCATTGCATTAATTTTCCTGAGTCGGTGAAGTTACTAGTACTGTACTGTTATATAGTTCTCTTCTTCCACATTCTGTTTCGTTTTGCATTTCAGTGGAATATTTGGTTGTTCAACCTATTAAGGATTACAACTGTAACATGAGCGTATCATATGCAAGAATGTGGAAGCAGTCATGGCAAGGTTTGGATGTTGGCCATAGAGGACTTGGAGATTCCTTCAAACAAGTTCAGTCGTGAGTATTCTGTATTATTTGAACTTTCGGGGGATTCATAAAAGTAATATTACCTTGCTTCTGACAAAATAACAAAAGTGTAAATAGTCAGTGAATCAGGAGAACTAACACAAGTTGTGATTTCTCATGCAAACTACATTTTTTGTATTTTTATGGTTTGTTTTATGTGTTAACAATATAGAACTAGCTGCAGATGTGAGACTTTGCTACAGGGTAGATCTCATATACACTGGCCCAACTCCAAGGAGGAGTTGCGCTAGATAAACAAAATTCGGTATGCATGTTTGCACATCTGAAAGATTGTGTCTATTCAAATTTGCGCTGCCAATGACCTTAGGTGTTAGGCCCCTTTAAACAACAAGCATCAAATTTGCATGCTAGTCAATAAAGAATTGTGCTAGTAGCGCTACTATGACCTTGCAAAGCAAATTTGTTTTAAATGTGCACTGTACAATTCGTAAGCGTGTCATCATCCAGTGTTGATGTTGTGAGTCAAACATGCCTTTAAGGAGACGAAGATGGTAGTATCAGCAGCTTACTGACTTTCAACGAGGCAGTGTAATAGGGTTATGGGAAGGTGGATGTTCTTTCTGCAATATAGCAGAAAGACGTTGCAGGTATGCATCCACAGTTCATCGTTGTTGGCAACAATGGTTACGGGAAGGCATTCTCTCAAGAAGACAGGGGTCCGACCGCACGTGGACCACTACAGAGAGGGAATACCTCCGTATTTGCTGCATGACTGTGGTGGATCATACTGCGTTTTTAACAGCATTAGAGCTTCAGTTGGGACGAGAGCGACACAGTGAACTGTATCATAGGATATACAGTGGAACCTCGATTCTCCTTTTTTGGAGGGACCACCGTAAAAAAACGTACAACACGGGAAAACGGAAAATCCGGGAATGAATGAACCATGAACAATTTGGCTAAACATCACAAAAAAGAAATATGTATACTTAAAATCTTACAAACACCCCTAAACCAAACCAAACTACAGCCCCAACGGGCCTTCCGCCTACCAAGCGACCGCTGCTTGGTCCGAACGACTACAGATTACGAGGTGACGCATGGTCAGTGTGACGAATCCTCTCGGCCGTTATTCCTAGCTGTCTAGACCGGGGTCGCCATCTCACCATTAAATAATGCCTCAATGAAAGGTAATCGTAGAATAAGTGAACCTGGAACCAGCCCTCATATCCAGGTAAAAATGTCTGACCTGGCCGGGAATCGAACCTGGGTTCTCCAGGTGAGAGGCAGGCAAGTTCGATCGCGGGACCGGCTTCAAACATTAGTTACTGGTACGCGGCTTAAAAGTCTCGCAACTTTACATTCAGTTTTACCGGGGAAACTTCGTCGGTTTCCTCTGAAAACTTCTTTCAGATCAGCAACTTTGATCGGTCAAACTGTTCGAAAAACCTAATAACATCAAGCCAAACAATCGACCACAAGTATTTTTTAATTCTCGAATCTAATAAAATAAAGCACATTGGATACAAAAGCGCCCAACATGATGGCGAAATCTCTTTTTCTTTAAATCTTCCATTGTAATTTGGTCACCGGTACCTAGGTACTGTTCGTAGTCAGTTTGTGGAAATCTTGTACCGCGCAAATTAGGCCTACGGCCTATATCAACTTTTAAAGGTTATGTTGAACTCGAGAATATTGTTTCGAATGTAAGTATCGATTCTCAAATTTTCGAATGCATTATATTCAATTATGTCCGTCACTAATCACGATTACATTGGAAAGAGAAAAAAATCATCAAAACTTCTGAATTTACGGTTATTCGCGACCTTGAGCTCAGCTGGAAAACGTGCTCGCTGTCCAAGTCGGCACGAGTGCGAAATGATGCAAAGGTTTTTGCATGTAACGTGAGCAAAAATAAAACGACTGCGGTTTTAACATTTTAACACAATAATGTGAAATTCCTAGTCTTACATTAGGACCAAAACAGTAAAAGGCAATCCCAAAACCTCCCATGGCTTTATGTATGTAAGCTGCAACATCTGTTCAAGTCTCGATAACGTAATCGTATATATTAATATTAAGATACTCAATTTGTGTTACTGTACTTAAGAAGGAGCAGTTTAGATTCCTACCTGAATGCTCAGTGACTATACAGTGCCCTGAGGGAAGTGCCAAAAACCTGTTCGGCGATACACTCGGGGGGGGGGGGGAAAGTAGACATCTAACCCTGGACATAATGTACACGCTTTGCAAGTACGAACATTTGATGAAACTCGTTCTGTCTTCAAGCAGAGCTGTCGAAATGCGTTATGTCTCCTTCCAGTTGTTGTGGACACACTCTGCTTTATGATTTCGATTCTCTAAACAATACCACCCGAATGCAATGCTAAGATGGTCCCTTATGCAAGTTCACCACCGATCACTTTTCCTCTTCCTCCAATTACCGCAATGACTGGACGTTAACACCAAGATCCGCAAGTATGCCGTAGCCGTTCTTTCGCGAGATACAGTTTCTTGAAAAACGCGTGATCGAGGATTTAGCGTTGATGGGACTGAAATTCGTGAATGGTTGATGCGGGAAATCGTTTCTTCGAGGAACGGATGATGGGGGATTTTTACAACGTGGTTTAATTAGGATACTCGCGGGACCACGTAATTTAAACGGATAATACGAGAAAACGTAGTTTCGGGGAACGTATAATCTCGGTTCTACTGTAACAATTATTAAATTAATGCCGTATGGTCCACCTCTTTCAATACTATATTATGCAATATTATTACATTACTAAACTACGGACTAGTTTTGGCCTTGGCTGGCCATCTTCAGCCTTAATATAATACATCTAATAACTAAACAAATGTAAAAACACACAATTAACTTTAAAATCTGGGATGAACTAAGTGTAAAATCTGAAAAATAAAATAGGCTCTAAATTCTTAGCATCTGGAGTATGCTTATCATCCAGACTCTTTCTTGTATTAATATTAATAGAATTGTTAAATCCATCACTGAAATCATTAGAAACTGAGTCTAACCATCGTCATCTTGGTCTACCTCTACTTCTCTTACCCGCCATAACAGAGTCCATTATTCTCCTAGGTAAAATATCCTCCTCCATTCGCCTCGCATGACCCCAACACCGAAGCTGGTTTATGCGTACAGCTTAATTAGAGTTCATTCGTAAATTACCCTTTATATCCTCATTCCGAGTACCCTCCTGCCATTGTTCACACCTGTTTGTACCAGCAATCATTCTTGCTACTTTCATGTCTGTTACTTCTAACTTATGAATAAGATATCCCGAGTCCACCCAGCTTTCGCTCCTGTAAAGCAGAGTTGGTCTGAAAACAGACCGATGTAAACATAGTTTCGTCCGGAGCGGACTTCGTTCTTACAGAATACTGTTGATCGCAACTTCGAGCTCTCTGCATTAGCTTTAAGACACCTTGATTCAATCTCACTATATTACCATCCTGGGAGAACACAACACCTAAATACTTGAAATTATCGACCTGTTCTAGCTTTGTATCACCAATCTGATATTCAATTCTGTTGAATTTCTTACCTACTGACATCAGTTTAGTCTTCGAGAGACTAATTTTCACACCAAACTCCTTGCACCTATTTTCTAGTTCCAAGATATTAGACTGCAGGCTTTCGGCACAATCTGCCATTAAGACCAAGTCGTCAGCATAGGCCAGACTGCTTACTACATTTCCACCTAACAGAATCCCTCCCTGCCATTTTATACCTTTCAGCAGATGATCCATATAAACTACGAAAAGCAAAGGCGAAAGATTACAGCCTTGTCTAATCCCTGTAAAGTACCCTGAACCAAGAACTCATTCTACCATCAATTCTCACTGAAGCCCAATTGTCAACATAAATGCCTTTGATTGATTTTAATAATCTACATTTAATTCCATAGTCCCCCAGTACGCCGAACATCGTTTCCCATGCTACCCTGTCATATGCTTTCTCTAGATCTACGAAACATAAACACAACTACTTATTCCACTTGTAGCATTTTTCAATTACCTGGCGCATACTGAAAATCTGATCCTGACAGCCTCTCTATGGTCTGAAACCACACTGGTTTTCATCAAACTTCCTCTCAACCACTGATCGCACCCTCCCTTTCAAGATGCCAGTGAATACTTTGCCTGGTATACTAATCGATTGAGGTACCTTGATAGTTGTTGCAAATCCTTCCTGTTCCCTTGCTAATAGATAGGTACAATCACTGCTTTTGTCCAGTCTGAAGGTACATTACCAACACCATATGCTAATCTTACTACTCTATGAAGCCATTTCATCCCTGCCTTCCCACTATACTTCACCATTTCAGGTAAAATTTCATCTATACCTGCTGCTTTATGACAATGGAGTTTATTTACCATCCTTTCCACTTCCTCAAGCGTAATTTCACCAACATAATTTTCCTCCTTCCCATAATAATAATAATAATAATAATAATAATAATAATAATAATAATAATAATTTCGTGTGGCTATTTTTAGCCGAGTGCAGCCCTTGTAAGGCAGACCCTCCGATGAGGGTGGGCGGCATCTGCCATGTGTAGGTAACTGCATGTTATTGTGGTAGAGGATAGTGTTATGTGTGGTGTGTGAGTTGCAGGGATGTTGGGGACAGCACAAACACCCAGCCCCCGGGCCAGTGGAATTAACCAATTAAGGTTAAAATCCCCGACCCGGCCGGGAATCGAACCCGGGACCCTCTGAACCGAAGGCCAGTACGCTGACCATTCGGCCAACGAGTCTCCTCCCCATGAACTTTGCTGTTTGCACCACCACCAGGATGATTTCCTTTTACATTGAGAAGATGTTCAAAATATTCCCTCCACCTCTCCAGTGATTCCCTGGGATCTATTATGAGTTCTCCTGAATTTCTCACAACACTGTTCATTTCCTTTTTCCCTCTCTTCCTAAGATTCTTTATTACTGTCCAGAAAGGTTTCCCTGCTGCTTGACCTAGCCTTTCCAGGTTATTACCAAAATCTTCCCACGACTTCTTTTTGGATTCAACAACTATTTGTTTCGCTTTGTTTCTTTCATCTACGTACAAATCCCTGTCTGCCTCGGCCCTTGTTTGGAGCCATTTCTGATGAGCCTCCTCAAGCTGCTCTCACTTCATCATTCCACCAAGATGTTTGCCTTTTCCCATCTTTACACACAGTCGTTCGTAGGCATTCCCTTGCTGTTTCTACTACAGCATCCCTGTATGCCACCCATTCTCTTTCTATATCATGAGCCTGCTTACTGTTCACTGTTCGAAATTTCTCACTAATCATATCCATGTATTTCTGTCTAATTTCCTCTTCCTGGAGATTTTCTACCCTTATTCGTTTGCAGACAGATTTCACTTTCTCTATTCTAGGCCTAGAGATACTTAGTTCACTACAGATCAGATAGTGGTCTGTATCATCGAAAAATCCCCAGAAAATTCGTACATTCCTAACAGATTTCCTGAATTCGAAGTCAGTTAAGATATGGTCTGTTATAGATCTGGTACCCCTAGCCTCCCATGTGTAGCGGTGAATAGTCTTATGCTTGAAGAATGTATTCGTAACTGCTAAACCCATACTACCGAGCTCGATAGCTGCAGTCGCTTAAGTGCGGCCAGTATCCAGTATTCGGGAGATAGTAGGTTCGAACCCCACTGTCGGCAGCTCTGAAAATGGTTGTCTCCGTGGTTTCCCATTTTCACACCAGGCAAATGCTGGGGCTGTGCCTTAATTAAGGCCACGGCTGCTTCCTTCCCACTCCTAGTCCTTCCTGTCCCACCGTCGCCATAAGACCTATCTGTGTCGGTGCGACGTAAAGCAACTAGCAAAAAAAAAAAAAAAAAAAAAAGAAAAAAAAAAATACTATCACAGAAGTCCAGCAAACACATCCCATTCCCATTAGCTTCCATATCTTCCCCACATTTACCAATCACCCGTTTGTATCCTTCAGTTCTATTCCCAACTCTCGCATTGAAATCATCCGTTAGCACTATCCTATCCTTGCTGTTGACCCTGACCACCATGTCACTCAATGCTTCATAAAACTTGTCAACTTCATCCTCATCTGCACCCTCACATGGTGAATACACGGAGACAATTCTAGGCCTAATTCCTCCAACTGACAAATCTACCCACGTCATTCGCTCATTTACGTGCCTAACAGAAACTATGTTGTGTGCAGTGGTATTCCTGATGAAGAGCCCTACCCCAGACCCTGCCCTTCCCTTTCTAACACCTGTCAAGTACACTTTATAAACTCTTTATCTCTTCCTCGTTATCTCCTCTTACTCAAATATCACTTACACCTAGCATATCCAGATGCATCCTCTTTGCTGACTCAGCCAGTTCTGCTTTCTTTCTTCCATAAGCCCCATTAATATTGATAGCTCCCCATCGAATTCCATTTCGTTCGCCAAGTTGTTTCCAAGGAGTCCCTCGCCTGTCAAATGGGAGTGGGACTCCGTTACTCCTTTAAATGTTCTGAGGTCAGTAAATTCATGAAGCAGGATGCTACCCTACTTGCACATAGTGCAAGTGAGGATCTCTCCTCTAACGGGTTATGGACCACCGGTGAATTGTATAGTCCTAGCCGCCTGAGCACAAGGAAAAATATGTCCGAGATGCCCACTCCCATTCCATAGCAACTGGTATCCCGACTCTCAGGACCACTTACTAGGCCACTCAGCTGTTGCCCTTGGTTCATGAACTAGGACGTGACTACAGTAACCCACGCCATACATCGACCAACATAAATAAAATGAAATGTTCCCGTAGTGCTTGTTAAGAACATGCTGAAATGCTGTTGGACATTGGCAGGATGGCACATGAAGATATGTTTAAAACTAACACATTCTTAATTTGTGCCTGGTATACATTTGCAATTCATTGCAGTGTCCATGAAGTTAACCTGAATAAATGATAGATAAAATTAGATAAATGATAAAATTAGATAAAATTAATGAATAGAAGGAGAGAGTGTTAGTGAAATGGCATAGGTTATATGAGACTTACCTTTCATTGCAGCATGTGGTGCGTGGTGTATTGTTGTGTGCCTCATACTAACAGTTGTGAGATTCAAAGGAAAAGGAAGGACTGGAGTAAGGAGAAAGAGGTGGGGCAAGGGGAGAAGTCAGAGAAAAGAGAGGGTGATGGAGGGGAAGCAGGGGGATTAAGGTGGGGCTGAAGGATGTGGGAAAAGAGATGGCTGGCTGCTGAGGAAAGGTGCTGTAAATATTATAAAAAACTAAATTATGATTTGTTGGTTTGATGTTTCTAAAAATGGGTATTAGGTCAAATAGGATATTTGGCTTTTCTAAAATGTCATTGAGATTTTGATTCGGGTTAAAATATTGATATATATTGTGACCGTTCATGGATGTGGGTGGTTCGAAATGACATGATTTTCTTCAATTGAACCTCGGCTAGGATCAACGGTTCGCAAGAAATTCCCCTCACGGGCATGGCCATTCGTCGAGTACCGGTCAGATCTCTTCCAGCATCAGCTCAAACACAGAGTAATTTCCACGCCCTACCTAACTGTGTAAAGGCTCTTCAATTGTAATTTTAAAATGAAAAGATCGCAATAAAATTTTGGAAGGATCATCATCATCATCATCGGTTTTCCCTTCCAGCGAGCCGGGTAGGGTGTTTGAAAACGAGCGTCTTCCAAAGTTGCCTTTTCAAAAACATTTCGTTGTCCAAGACAGATTCCCAATTCCATCCTCTTCTCTCTACGTCTTCCCTCAGTTGTTCCATTCATCTTCTTCTTGGTCTTCCAGCTGGTCTTCTACCGGTTATTATCTTTTCCAAATAAGCACATGGTAACCTTGTGCTATTCATTCGTTTAACATGCCCAAACCATTTAAGTCTAGATGACCTAAGTCTTTCCTCCATCGATTCATTTAGACCTACGTTAGATTGGATCTCATCATTTTTCACGTGATCAAGTCGGGTCTTTTGGAGGGCAGTTCTAAGAAATTTCATTTCACAGGCTTGAATCCTACTACAATCCTTTGATATTAGTGTGCAGTTTTCCAGAGAATATGTAAGGATGGGAATAAAATATGACTTGTACAGGGTCATTTTTGTTTTTTTGTGGGACTTTCTCATCCCATAGTAGGTGTCTAACGATACTGTAAAAGTTAGAGCTTTTGGTTACTCTGTTTGTTATTTCTATCTCAGCTCTGTTATTACTAGCCATTACGCTTCCTAAATAACTGAACTGGTGTACTACTTCAACTTGGTGGTCCTCTATTTTTATGTTGCATTCTATATTATGCCTGCTGATTTTCAATGCTACTGTTTTTGATGGGTTCAATTTCATTCCATTATCATCAAACTTCTTACATCATGCATTCAGATTATTTTGCACTCCCTTCTCTGTTTTATCCCATATTGCCACATCGTCTGCAAACACCAGAGCCTGAAGATCTTTATTACCTTTTCCTTTAAGTTCCTTTGAAATGGTATCCATAACTGCTATGAATAGAAGAGGTGGTACGGCACTTCCCTGTTGTACTCCTTTGGTTGTATTGAACCATTCAGAGCGACCATCTCCAATTCTGACACAGCTTTTACAATTAGTATATAGCATTTGGAGATTCCTAATAAGGTACTCCGGTACACCAAGTTTTCTAAGACTTTTCCAAATAGTTGACTTAGGAACATTATCATATGCCTTTTCAAGGTCCATAAACACAATAATTAGGTCTTTTCCTCTTTCCCAGTGTTTCTCTGCCAACATCCTCAAAGCAAATATCAGATCGGTTGTGCTTCTTCCAGTCCTAAAGACATGTTGTTCCTCTTCTAAGATAGGCTCTAGTATATCCCTTACTCTGGCTTCAATGATCTTCTCCATAATTTTAAAGCCGTGTGATAAGAGGGTAATGCCTCTGTAATTTTCACATTTCCTTCTACTCCCTTTCTTAAAGATAGGAACTATAACCCCTTTTTTCTGATCGTATCCTTCCATATTATTCAGAGAACTCTATGCAGCCACTGTATTCCTGGCAGACCAGCAGCTTTAATCATGTCAGCTGTAATTTCATTAGCTCCTGCTGACTTGCCACTTCTCATGCTATGGAGAGCTTGCTCTACTTCTGTCCATGTAATTGAGATATCTTCCTCTATTATTGTCTGTCCTACATCCTCAACAGAGATCTCTTTAGGGCCATTTAGGAGCTTGTCAAAATATTGCCCCATTGAATCCATGATATTTTTCATATTGCGAACTATATTCCCATCTTTATCTGATCTTTTACTTTTTATTATTCCATATATCATTTTCATATTCCCTTTACTGTCTTCTTCCAGTTTAGTTGTAAATTCTTCCCAACTTTTCTCTTTTTCTTCCCGTACAATTCTCTTGACTTCCAACTTTCTGCATCTATATTCCTTTACCATCTCTTCCAATTTATTGTTGTCTATTTGGTCGCTGTTGATTCTTCTGTCAGACTTAGCCACATCAAGAACTTTTTTGGCTTTATTCCTTTTCATTATGGCTTCTTTCACTTTATCATTCCACCAAGATGTTCTTTTCTCTCTCACTCTTTTGCTTGTTCTTCCACATATTTTATCTGCACTACCAGCCAGACTTGCCTTAAAATCATTCCAATCTTCATTACCTTTCTTTGTGTCTGTTATTGGTATTTTAGCTCTGATTTCCTCTTGAAACTGCTGTTTGACTTCCACATCTTTCAATTTCCAGTCTTTAATTCGTGGTTTTTTTCTTCTTGTGTACTTTAATGATAGGTTTGGTGACTTTTAGGTCTGCAGTGAGGAGTCTATGGTCAGTATCAAGGATCTCACTAGGTATCACTTTTATATCATGCACCTTTTCTCCACTTGACCTATCTGTGATGATAAGGTCTGTCACTGATCTATACTGACCATCCCAGCTGTATCTCGTTATCTCGTGGCTATCCCGTTTCTGAAACCACGAGTTCTTCACCAGAAGTTGGTTTCGTGTACATAGATCAAGCAGAAGTTCACCCTCCTCATTTCTATTACCAAATCCGTATGGACCAATAATGCCTTCATAACCTGACTTATCAGTTCCTGCCTGGGCATTAAAATCCCCAATTATCATTATGTTCTTTTCATCAATGATGTCTTCTAGTTTTTCTAGGAAGCTTGCTTTTTGGTCATCGCTACAACCCTGCTGGGGAGCATAAACTTGGATTACAGTTTGAGTTTCTCCATTTAGGCATATCTTTGATTAATCTCTCATTGATGGAGACATCTGTTACACTGTCAATGTCTTTATGGAATATAAAACCAACTCCATTCCTCGCCACTGCAGGATTACCACTCCAGTATAATTTATATTCGTCCTCTAACATTCTTGTGTTCCATCCTTTCCATTTGGTTTCACTTAATCCTAGGATGTGAATATGTCTACAGTTCATTAAATCCATGGTTTTGTTGCATTTTCCTGTTAGTCATAACGTTTAAGGTTCCAATCCAAAGCTTGTTTCTATGATCGGTTCTTCTCGTGCATCTTGAATGAACATCGGACATGATGTTGTCATTAGTTCCAAGAGTACTTGGAGTATTGTCGACATTCAGAATATGTTTCTTTCCGAAACTCGTTTTCGTTTTGAAAGCAACTTCATTGTACTCCTGTACTGACTTGCTAGGCTTAACGTACTAGAGGATTTTCTTTCAGGGTGGTCTCCCTTAGCCTTCGGCAGTCCCCTGACTCACTGCAAGGCCGCAGCTGATGAATTTGTGTTATTTCCCACACAAAGGTCTCATCTTATCCAACCTTCTAAGGGAAAACTCCTCTGCTCGCAGCTGTTGGTTTTCCCTTAGTTTGCCTGGTTTGGTATCGGCCACCAGACCCTTGGCCAGACAGTTGCAGGTAGTACCGTCTACTGTTGCATACGATAGCAGAATATATTCTGACCTGAAGGATACTCCATTTAATTAATTACTCACAAAAGAAAATATAATAATAGTAAAAATCATTTGACTAGACAACATGACGGAGAATTACAAGTAACACATTAATCAATCTTTGTTTGTTCCACAAACACACTATAAACATTATCTGACGTTAACTTCCTAAAATTATTAAATAATTCATCACAATATCTGAAATATTTTCCACAAATAATGAAATTATTAACAGTTATTCGAAAAATCTGCCAATCATAAAATATCATTCACCTTGTTCATCTGAGTCAATATCTGCCCATAATCTGCCTTCCCATGTTCTGTCTGTCTGATCATTTAACTGTCTAACTATCTAACATACAACTTGAATATCCCAACGGTTAGTCTCCCTAACGTTTCATGAGAAAATATACTCATCTGTCAATCATCCAAAGGGACCCAAATAAATTCAATAAATAAACAGTCATGGTGATGTCAACATCATCTGGAACATTCAGCTTCGCCGTACCTAAAATCAACAACATCTAACTACTGGCATGTTCAATGAAACAGTAATATTGGAATGTCCGTAATGCATCTGCTCTCCTCCAAAATTTCCAGAAAATAACACTACTGCCCAAAATTAACTACAACAAGCAATTACTTTGAACGCTAACGCACTTCAACAGGTGACATTAGCCTCTTAAAACAACTTATTTTACTGTTTAGATATGTCATTTACCGAAGATCCTATCAATTCATCCGCTAATACATTCGTTTTACCTTCATGCCATGCTGTAAATTCGTATTTTGATGATTTTCACACGCTTAACATTTAATCTCTCCGGGATATCTTTGAAAATACTAACATCACATTATTTCGCTTGCCTATCCAAAATCTTTAAAATCACATGATGAACATCTCACTTAAACATTACTACCCTAGGTTCATTGACATTCTCGAAGATTTCACTACATTACCGTAGTATCGATCTCAACAAACCACATTATTATAATAATCACATATTATATAATAATCGCCCTAATATTTACCATATCTCATCTCAAAAATGTGCACCATGTCTACATCATCATTCAAATATACAAGCGCAGGTATCAAAGAACCTAAACTATACGCATATAAAATCATCATATCACTTACAGCATACTCGCACTTCATTAAATTATTCTGCGGCACAAGTTATTCTAAAGAAGATCTCGACACTAACATTAATTACGTATAATCACTCGTTGAACTTACATACGCAGCACTCAGTATTATCTCATTGCAAATAGATTCTCACAATTATTCAGACAGTATCAGGAAATTAGATGAAATATGATCGCGCCTGTATACCTTCACTACTTGACATTGACGATAGACCGATTTTCACTCTTACCAATGATCAGATCAGCATCACTCAGAGATACATAATGACAGATACGTTAGGTTACTCAAGCCATATTCCTTAAGTCACCTGCATTACATGATGACAAATTTAACACTACTATAAGCTTTCTACAGATAGAATAAATGAAGACAATGCTTGGGTACTTATCATCCGACGACTCTGTTGTTCATCCCATCCTTTAGTTTGTGGTAGCTATGGACATCTATTTTCATGTCATTGTGGTTCTTCCATCAGAACTCGGACCCATCAAGATACTAGTTTTGACTTAGGCCCACATCTCTGTCTTAGTTGAATCTTTCATCATAATAACCAGTTTCATTGTTCTTCCACCCTGAAACTCGTACAAATCAGATTAGTATAGTGCCAAATAGATTTTAAATTCTCAATTTCGTTTACTACACTCGCCTTCGTATATTGAGGTTGTTTAATTGGTTATTGAGTTCTTTAAAAACCTTGTGATATCTTAAAACTCTTATAATCTCATCAATTCCTTTCAATATGCATCAGAGCTATTCTCAAATCAACCTTCTACGATGTTTTTTTCCCCATACATTGTCATAAAACAAAATCCCATTTTAATAACATCACAATAATACTTTGATTCGCTTTTGATGATTCATACTAAAATTACTATGCCGTAATCTCCGTTACATCTGATTTTGACATTTGAGGAACATTTTGCCTAACACAGTCACACTCTTCATTCACAGAAATGCACAAAGGAACACATTCTGCCATTCATTTATCTTCTCAATGCATACAATCCGTCGCTCCGCATAGGCCTTCTTGATGATTAAACTTGCATTACTCCAAACTGTTCCATGGGCTCCGCCGCGTGACGTTTCTGGATCTGAATGTTACATATGAGATTTCTCCTTCACAGCTGTTGATGCGATCTTTTATCTGCTGGTCTCTATTTGTATCCCAACTCATGTTCTTAATTCAGTCATCCGAATACCATGGGTTTCTGAGCTTGTGAATTTCCTGATTTCACTCCATTAAATTTCCTTTTAATGAGCGAGTTGTTTCGATTTACTTACGTAGTTGGACGTATAGATTGGACGTATTCCGGCTGGATGTGTACTTATGCACCGCTTCTGTTGATATTTTATTTATAACTTTCAATGGCTCCTTTGTACATGACCTTGAGACCATTGAAAGGTTATAATATGTATGAAGCAGCTTTCAGTAATGTTAAGGAGGGGTCCTTTGTTGATGATTTTGAGAATTTCCATATCTTGTTTTATGTCTGTGAATTTGTGATTATAGTCATGTCCTACAGCTGAAAATTTATTGTACTTCAGGGCATTGACGTGTTCCGAGTACCTCATATTAAAATTCCTCCCGGTCTGTCGGACATAAGAATTACAACTGTTGCAAATAATCCTGTATACTCCTGATTTTCAAACACTATTGAACTTCTTTATGGATGTAGCATTATATAAGACTTGTGCATTCCTGTTGGTTTTAAAAACTACTTTTACATCGTGCTTTTTAAAGATGTTGGTGACTTTGTAAATTTGTTCATTGAACGTAAAGATAGAAAGGGAGGAGTTTTTTCGTTTATCTTTTTTCAAAGTGGTAGAGAGGTGATATTTATGTTTATTGATTATTTTTTCAATAAAGAAACTGTTGTATCCATTAGATTTAGCTATATTACAAATGGTGTTCAACTCATTTTTGAGGTATCTTTTAGACATTGGAACATCGAAGGCTCGGTCAGTACCTACTAATACAACAGGCCTCACAGCACGGCTGATGACGTCACAAGGATAGGCAGTCACTCCTGAAGCGCGCAATGGCACTTCAGTGGTTGTTGAACGAATTACTTTGATGATGAGAACTTGTGAGCTTTACAAAACGTTTTCAAAAGATGCTCTTTCAGGGTATTAAAGCACATTCAGTTGTACCGAGACCAATTAAAGCAGAAGAAAGGCGGAGAGATGGCACACTCCGTTTTCTGGAAATTTCGTAAAAGTTCAGATTGATAGTAAATAACAATAAGGGGTTTTAATTTGATTGTTACCATTTTTTAGTTAATAATAATTTTATGACCGTTGGTGATTAGTAATTAACCTACGTTTTACTCATGAAGTATCAGTTAACATTTTACTGGAAAATAAAATAATTATATTAATTAATAATCAAGGTCTTTCGTATATACTACTAATTATAAGCCAAAGTAAACTGGAATTTCGTCCCATTTAAGACTCTTTAACGTGCCGGAAACCTCCCTTTATTTCTTATTTAGAACATTTTATTTTTACTATTTAGGTAAATATTTCTGTCTTAGTGCTGACTTAGAAACAAATCGGATATTATACATAATGGAAATAATTAGTTACAAATGAAAAATGGAATACAAAGGAGGGAATGATTCACAGAGGACGAAGAAATTATGCTGGAATTCATAACAGGAAATACAACAATTTAACAATAATAACATAGTTTTAGTTAAATAACTTAATTCTTCTGTACAAACATTACATCAATACACATTTCTGAACTGTTAATTCTTAATCAAGGGAATTTTCTCACAGAAACTTGTTTAAACTCATTTGTTTATTTAGATGAAATTAAATCCTGTAAATTTTCAATGTTTAATAATAAGAATAATAATATAATAATTCCACAAACATTACTGAAAATCCACTGAAATTTTCCTTAAGTCTTCCAGTGAAATAATCTGACATTTGTCCTAGATGTTCCGTATTTCTTTTCTCCATTAGTGGCAAGATGCAGTAATTAACTTAATTTTTTACTTTTCAAGTAATACCCTGTCAATCACATTCCGTTAATGTAAAAGCTCTCTTTCTCTCCAACACACTGGTTTAAAAATATTTTGCTCAAATTGCAAGAAAAGTGTTAAATATGTTTTTATGGAAGACAATTTAACTTAGAAACTGGCATAACATAGGAAAAATTCTAAGCAAAAGAAATCTAAAAATTCCAACAAGTGCATATTTTGCACAAATTGCAAGAAAGATGTTAAATCTATTTTTATTTTTTTTTGTGGAAGACAAATTAGGCTGGCTAACTAAGAAAATAGCATAATATGGAAAAAAATTCTTAGCATAAGAAATTAAAAATTTTGCTCAGATTACAAGAAAATTTTTTAATATGTTTTGTTGAAGACAAATTAACTTAGAGACTAGCATACAATTAGGATGGAGGAAGTAAAGCCTTTTATGGCAATAGACTAACCTTGAAACAGTGAATCAACAACAATACACTCAGAATATGAGTACATGGGCTTAATAATATCACAAAATTAGAGCCCAGAAATACCTGATTAAATTCAGATTACATGGAAGTACTGATACTAAATTATGTACTCTCAAACTCAACATGTCAAAAATTAAAAGTATCTATTTGAAAATATTTTAACTTGGCTATAAAGTACCACTGGCCATTTAGATAATGTTTGAAAAATATTTTTTCATTGTCAATAGAAATATGCAAAGGTTTGTAGTATATTTTTTTAAGAAATAATTTACAGCATACATGGTAATATAATCATGCATCCAAACCATAGTCACTGCAAGATATTAATTCTTAAAATTACAAGACACATTTAAAAGGGTATGCAAGCACCTAAGATTTTTCAAGGAAACTCATTAATGAAACTGTGCAAAGATTTAGGTTCATTAAAAACATGATGTGATTTAATTTCAATTTCAACCTTGGCATAGAGCTCGAAAGTGAACTACTAAGTTTTTCACTAAGGCAGTACTTTAAAATTTAAAGATTTTTTTCTCCTTTGCAGGAACACATACATCTTCTGGTTCTGTTGCCATTCTGATAGGAATGAACACTTTATATTAATTGAAGAACACTTTGAAAATATGACACTTTTTGAATTACACTACACTGCATTTATGAAAATATCTGAACCAGTTTATCACTGACTAAAGAGTGGAATATGACAACATAATAGCCAAGTTTACAGGGTATGCCTACATTATAACATTTCATCCTCTTACTGTAGAACCACTCTATTACAAGATAATTTAGTACCCTTAACCTATGAGACTGTTAAGCTTCCTCTTTGTATGTATGCGACTCTGGACATTATTAAGTTTCTTAACATAATTATTAAGGAATATGTTACATCCTGTTTTTACAATGTAAGAGAGAATTTTTTCATGAGTATGGTCATCTTGAGTACAAGGCAACTCCACAAGAAGTACACCTTCTTTTCTAATCACAGACATTGCCAATGTTAAACTAAATTTTGCTGTGATGGGTGCTTCATAAACAAGTATTCATACTCCTCAGATACCAAGGTTTTGACAGTCAAGTAAGTGAAAATAATGGCATTAACAACTTCTGGGTTGGGACAATGCAGCCCCCCCCCCCTGTCAACACTTTTTATAAGCTCATAATTACCTTCATCATCTGTTAATGATAACGTTCTATCCAAAACGAGTGATGTTTTACAAATTTCACACTTCAACCTTCGAAGAACTGCTCTTACACAATATCCTGACAAATATGTGATAACAGGCAAATATTCCTGAATGGATAAAAGCTGGTCTTCACTGACATCTACACAGTAAAGGTCAACATCTGGGGGACTAGCCTCAAAGTCATCCAGTTTGAGATCACATTCAAATGAATCCAGGTCCAGATCAATTTCACCAAAAGCATTAGATGCAATTTTCAATGACAATAGAGTTTGAATTCTTATCTTTGATTCAATTTCAAATACTTGTCGCAGAGATATTAGGTACTGAGATCCAGCCATTGTTCTGTACTTACCAAATCGTGCTTCAAGTGCATCTGTTTGAATTTTACCTGGCAAAAGGTATTTGAAATTCAGCTCTTGAGTACAGTATTTAGTGATTTCTAAAAGGGCATGAGTAGTATGTGATATGGCTAGATGTGTTTCATTTGACAGAGCACTTGCACGGTTTGGTAAATTTTTCCAGAAATCTAACCAACACAAGAAACGTTCCAGAAATATGAAATTTTCATCACTTGGATTTGACAATGGTTTTTGACAGATATCCATAAAACGAATATCTCTACCAGGTGATCCTACATTTACAATTCTCCACCATGTACAAATTAATTTAATGAAAGTGGCAGTTGCCTTAAAATTTACAATTCTGTTGCTTTCTCCAAGAGCTTCCAGCCCCTGAATAGTCATTTCATTGAAAACATTCAGTACAAGTTTTACATTTTGACGTTCAAGATTGGTAGGAAATAATGACTTCAAGTTCAGCCTGTTGACATATTTTACAATCTGAGTACTCTCAATGTCATGAAGTGTCTTAATGGCTGAGAATTTGGCCACTGATAACTCAGTGTCTTGTGGAAATGTCTCAAATGAGGGATACATTATCGACTACTGATCAACATCTTTTTGGTTAAGCCAATTGTTTCTAATACATTTGAGAATGTGAACAGAATCTAACACATAGAAAAGAGGCTTGTTGTCATCACATGGGTGCCTATAAACAATTGATAATTTTGGTGGTGAGGCAAAAAAGACATAGCCCTTCTATTGAGTGCATTATTGTCAGTTACAATGCATATGACCTTAAAACCTATTGCATGTAATCCACAAACCACTTTCTTAATAAATTGAAACAGACCCTCACCATTGAGCTTCTTGACTGGAAGTATGTGTACTACATCTTTGAATGATGACAATAAACTTTGAATCATAAAAACTTGAGCACTAGCAGCAGCATTTGAGGAATTATATGCAGCACCTAGTATGTTACCACCAATATAATCTAGGTAAGGTTTCAGATGGATTTCATCAACCATTAGTGAAACAATATTATCTGATACACTAAGAAATTTATATTTCTGCCTTATATAAAGGAGAAAATTCTTGTCAATTTGCTCCATAGCTGGGTTGGTATTATATGCTGAGCAAATTTTATGCAGTGTGTTGGGATGGGGCAGTATCAAATAGCCTGAACTTCTCATAAATCTATATGCATGAGGTGAAATAGAAAATAAAATGCTGCAAAAAATGAGGAAATCTGATGAATAAGAATAATGATTCTTGGGCAAATTAAATAACAGTAACTGTTCACATATAAAGTTGATCAAACTAGATTCTTCTCCTTTAAGTAGCTCTGATAACTTCATTAAACTGTCCTTAATAAACTGAAAATGATCTTTTATAAAATCCTGATTTTCTAATCGTCCAATCTTATTAAGTTTGAACATACTGTCTGCTACATCATTGATATTACTAACTATTATAGGAAACTTTCTTGTATCTAGGTTATTAAGTTCCATTTTCCCCACATGTAAGGACATACTCAGGTCACTTTTTACCACAATGGAAGCTAGGAGTGTGGGAATATTGCATGTCTCGAGTAGGACAAATGAAACATTAGATTCTGATTTAACACAGATCCAGTCATCTAAAATTTGGATATTAGGGAGACATTGAAGAAAACCTTGAAAGTCTGTGAAATTCCTTTTGTCTTGGTACTGAGCATGGGTTTTCAAACTTTCTGCTAATGCTGTTTCAAGATCCCTGTTTTCCAACCTTTCTCTTCTTTGATCACCACTCTCTCTACACGAAGAAGTGGAAGAGAGATAAGAGGGGCAGTTGGGCATAATTGTTGGGACTGCTCCCTGTTTCAGACGATGTTTCTGAAGAGGTATACAATACTTATTTCCAGTCTTACTGTCATAGCAGTCACTATGCCTCAGGATTTGGTCCTCACTGAAATGCAGTTCACAGACCTTAAAAAGAAAAAGAAAAGTCTAATTTGTTATGCCAATACCTTAGAAAACAGTGAGGTAATTAATTAACTACGGATAATCATCTCAAGGTGGGAAGTTAAAATGTGGAACAGGACAGCAACTTGATGTGTGTGGTTCAAATTAGGGTGGTCTTAGACTCAAATATTATAAATCTTAAATGTTCACATTTATCACCTGGTTCAGTTTGAGAGATAATGAATACGGTATAACAAGCTTCCTAGACCTTTAAGTGAAAAATAAGAGCTCAGAACCTAAAACGAACAGAATTTTCAACATATAAGTACTGAGCTTACCTTTGAATTCTGCGTGACCTGGAAATTGTCTCGGCGTATTGCGTTAACCCATATCTTGCGAAGTCCTTCATCGCTTGGGAAGGAAAACACAGCTACACGGGATCCTTTATCATAATTTCCCCTGCAGCGGGGAACGGAACATTTAAACACCATTCTTCTACGAACTGTAATACCGGTACACTACACTAATTATTTCGACCATACGCCAGTATTAAACAGATTCAGCACAGCATTATTTAGTCGCACGTTCCTCACGCACAACTCAACATAGCAGCCATGTTTGATGATACTCATTACAGTAGGGGTGCCAACATGGAAACTTCAATTTTTCTCCAGGTGAAGAGGCAGGGAAGGGAAAATAAATTGGTTCGAAATACATTTAACCATTTTTATTCATTAATGAACTTCGCTGTTCTTTGTAGTTCATTATAATCACATTTATTTACGATGTTGAGCGTGGAATTAATATTCCATACGTGGGGTGAAATAATAGACGTTGGCACCTCTACTATGCTTAGTTCCTCCTTTCACCGCCAAGGAATCTCTCTCTTTGCTGTGATCTAAACGCTGGGTCGTCGACTGGCCACGTCTGCCTATCCCCGTGACGTCACATACCTCACGACACATCTGTTGTAAGGCCTGTAGTATTAGTAGGTACTGGCTCGGTACACCATGCTGTTGTGCGCTGCTCGTTTGTGAATGTGGGGGTGTGAAGAACCTTGATTGGATTGTAGTGACTGTTTGGGTGGATTTTCTGAAAATCTTATATGTTAAGTAGCTTGGGTGCCTGATAATAGTTTAGTCTAAAAAATTAATTTTCCCTTCAATTTCGGATTCAAATGTGAACAACTGCAACAAATCAATTACTTGAGGGACAGCTCCAAGCCAGACGTCCTGTAGCGCTCATGCCACTAACTCTGAATCACTGCCCTCTGCGACTTCAGTGGTGTCAAACTAGATCTCATCGGAGGGCGGAGTAGAGATCTCTTGTGTTCTCAGATAAGAGCTGTTTCTGTGTTGCCAGTGATGGCCATAGGTAGATAAGGAAGAGGCCAGGTGAGTGCTTGGAACCAAGCTGTCTGCGGTGTGGACACACTGGACCTACACCATGAGTTATGGTCTGGGGAGCGATTTCCTTTGACAGCAGGAGCACACTCATCTTTATCCCAAGAACTTTGACATCAGATTTGTATGTCAGATTGGTTATGCTGCCATTCGTTTGCGGTATTCAAGGGGGTATTTTCGAACAGGATAACACTCGTCCTCATACTGTTGCTGTCACCCAACTTGCTCTACAGAGTATTAACCAATTTCCTTGGCCTGCGAGATCACCAGATGTTTTGCCCATTGAGGACATATGGGACATTATGGGATGACAAATCCAGTGTCATCCAATAACAGCATTAACCGTTGCTGTTTTGTCTGGCCAAGTGCAACAGGCATGGAACTACATTTCACAAAATGACATATGGCACTTATACGGCCTACAGTTTTTACTGTAATAAGAGGGTCTATTGATTCATCAAGTAGATAGAGAAGTCGAAGAGATGGAAGGGCAATGAAAATAAGTGTAATTGCAGGGCCAATGCAATTACTCCACCCAACTTATTAGGGATAGATCGTAAAATTGCGTATGCAAAAAGGAAATATCATTCAGGTTGAATATGAACAGGTGTAACTAAAGGGTTAGCAGGAGTAAAGTTATCAGGATCTCCTAATATGTAAGGTTCAAGAATGCATGCACGTTTGTATACTTGCATTCAAAATAGTGCCAACTGCAGCTATTATTAATGTACTGTCATTGTTTAGCCAAAATTGTATTCCTCTAAACTACTGTCTTCTTGGTATTGGGATTTCATTTTCTGCCAGTGTAAATAATAAAATCTAGACCTCAACTTAAAAAACTGCAATAATCAAGTCCATCCTTTCATTGGAATTTCCCAATCCATATTTTCTTTTAGTTTACAGCATGGGAGATTCCACTTATATAGGAATGAAATATAGGAATGAACCTATGATTGAGTTTTAGTGGGCCTGATTTACTGATGATCATAAATTGACTCTCCAGGGACCGTATAACACTTTTTTTGTAAACTTTTCTTTTTTTTTCCCCTCCACACAATTTAAGCATAGAGCGTTTTTTCTGTGTGTACTATTTTAGAAAGCTTAGAGTCACTTGATATGAATGCTGAGGTTACACTTTCTTTATAAAGATGCTATTCTGTAAGATTCCTTTCTGAATGATTCTTCAGAACTCCTTGTTCATGTTGTCTTTGCTGTCATGTTCAGCCTATCGTAAGAAGTGATTCTATTAGTAGAGATCTGTGGATTGAGCAGTGTTTTGTCTTTCATTGGTTATCTCATTTATAGTATAATGAGATGCTGGCTTATCATAAGCATTCAGTGATGCATGTAATTGCCTACATACCTGTGCAACATTTTCTTAATGAAGAAGGAATCAAGAAACTGCCAGTGCGATGGAAAATATGTGTAAACATTAAAGAAGGTCCTCCTTGTGACCATGATCATGGTGATTATCTTTATGGTCTGACCCCATGGCTAGCCGGTTTGAGTCCCGTTGGTGGAAAAAGAAAAAGTTAGATGGCTGGGTAGGAGAAGTGGTGGTATACAGTTCCTAATTCAAAGCATGGGTTCAGTCCCATACCTCTTCACAGCATTCAAATGGATTGAGGGCATATGACAATGTTGATAGTGATTCGTCTATTGGGTGGGGATGTTAAGCTTTGAGCAGACCCCTTGATGTTAGTAGGCTTTGTGCAGACACTGGATGTCACCCTCTCCCTACCTCATTATCATCACCACCTCTGTCACATACTAACATAACGTGCAGTCGTCATATTGGACATAGCAACATGTACACCTGCATAATGATCTCCACCTCTGAGGCAAGGAGTAACTCAGAGATGGATCCAGGGAGGGGCTAAAGAGGGCTTTAGCCCTTCCCCCCCTAGTTACATTTAAAAGTTAAAAGTTTGATTAAATTTTCAAGATTTTTCGAGCTCAGAGGTTTGATATCGGATCAAATATGTCCGAAAAAATTATTGGAGCCCAAGCACTGATTTTAAATGAGCAACCTCTGGCATTTTACGTACACTGCTTCAGCCATCAACTGAACTTCTGCATTACAAAAAGCTGTAATGTTAGGCGAATTAATAATGTTAGGGATTATCTCATCAGTGACATTTGTCTTTGCTTCTGTGAAAATATCTGTTCTTTGGTGTGTACTTATGGCAGTCATCTTCCTATGGTACACATCCTAACGGAGTGCGTGGATGTGGCTAATCTGCACTGCAGTGTAAAACTTCAGAGTACCATCTCCCGCATCCTATGAGATGACGAGCAGTCAGCAGACCTCGTCACCTGTTTCATCATGTATAAAATGATAGGTTTTAATTTTAATTTTTTTTAAAGTACATTTTAGAGTATTGACTGTTTTAGTTGGTCTTTGTGTTTTTTTTTTAAACTTTTAATTTAAATGATGTATATGATTTCACTTCAAGTTCAATGCCCTATTATATTGTCATCTATTTTAAAATCAATTTTATAAGAAAATAAGGCATTGTGAAGTAGATCCACTGATTATTCTAAATTCATTTTTCATAATTTTTAAATTCTAGTCAGTAGATAAATTTTAAAATTTTAATTATCATTACATTTTGTTTCATCTCATATCGTTAGGGACCGATGACCTGGATGTTAAGCTCCTTTAAACAACAAACAACATCATCATCATCATCATCATCCAGGTGCCCAGGTGTAGTGTACGAGCTCCCTCCATGAACCACTGTTCTGTTGTAATCTTCTCCCAATCTTGGCCCCTCTCGTCAATATCTTTCTTCACCAGATTGGTCCATTTTTCTCTGGTCTGCCCGCTGATATTTTTCCTTTTACTTCTCTTTCATATACCCTTTTTGCATTTCTGCTTGCACTCATCCTTTTTACATGACCAAAGTACTTCAGTCTTGCTTTCTGGATCCTTTGTGGTGAGGAGTCTCCTGTACCCACCTCCTCTCAGACTTTTTCGTTCCTGATCTTGTCCTTCCTGCTCTTCTGTATCATGGTGCGTAGGAAATCAATTTACGCAGCTTGGAGTTTTGAGTTGTCTTGTCTCGTTATGTCGTAGTTTCCAGGCTATAATTGAGGATGGGATTATAATAATATTTATATAATGTCATTTAGTATTCAATGATACTTGTTTATCCCACAGCAGTTGTCTTACTTGGTGGTAAAATTGAGTTGACTTGGTAATTTAACTGTCTACCTCATATTTTGTAAGGTGGTTTTTTGATACTACACTACCCAAGTACTTAAACTTTGAAATACTTCCCAGTTTGGTGTCATTTATGTCTGAATTGTGGTTTTTCATCTCGCCTCTGTAACTTTATCACTGCTATCTTAGCCTTGCTGATAATTAAATCATGTCTCTTAAACTCTCAGCTCCATTTCTGCAGCTTCTCCTCCACATCATTTTTGGTTTCACCCCAGATCCCCACATTGTCTGCAAAGATGAAAGCTTGCAAGTCCTGGTGCTCCTTCCTTTTTAGTGCCTTTATTATGGCATCCATCATTGTGATAAATAAGTCATCATACTGCTAGACTTTGTTGGCAGAACTATCAAAATTTGTTGACACCGCCAGTGCTGTTTGTCATTACAAAAGTAGTTGTATATATCAGTTTATTTATACCTGCATCTGCATAGAGAACACTCAATAGCCCATCATTTACAGCACACATTTAAATAACAATAACCTGTAAATGACAACAATAGCCCACGAACCTACTACACTGGCGTAGCAGGGGGAGAGGTGATACTCCCTCGTGGCGTGTCCCAGGTGGCGGATAGGGGGGTCCTAACCGGCTTGCCGGCGGACTTGAGGGAAATAAAATAGCTCTCGCAGACCAAACACACTACCCCCTGCAGGTGGGGGACGCACATGTAGAATTCACCCACGGTATCCCCTGCCTGTTGTGAGAGGTGACTGAAAGGGGCGACCAAGGGATGATCAAATTAGAACCATGAGACTACTTGTAATTAGTATCATCACGCAGGGAGCACCATGGGTCGCATTTACTTACGCGTAGTACCACTATGTTAGGTACGCACTAAGTTTGTGATTAGTGAATCAGGATGAGGGTCTTGCAGTACCTGTGATTCGTACCCCTATATGAGCGACACCAGGGTTCTGCCCTTGCCTATGCTTAGTTCCCACTGTGTGAGGAATATAATGGGATAGTTCAGGTCCCTTATGTGAGGAACTCCATAGGTTTGCGTTGCCTGCAAATAGCGCCGCAATGTGCGCAACACCATAGGTCTGCGTTACATGTGTGCATTACACTACCTGTGAATAGTACCATACTGTGTGGAATACCGCGAGTCTACGCTGCTTTTGATTAGTATCGCCAAATGACGAACAGCATGGTTCTACTTTCCTAGTGATAAGTACCATTATGAGGGCTGCTGACCTGGATTTTGGACCCGTTTCGACTACAAATGTAATCGATTCAACATCGTGCTATAGACAGTCCCTTGGTCAGTAATACTATTGTTTTGTGCCAGCTTCTGTGCAGATGAGGCACTGTGGGTCAGTTCCACATTGATTGGATGGATATGAATTTAAAACATTCTTCATCCTCACGCTTTGAATTCTGGTCAGTGGAGGATTTTGGACTTTTAATTTGTCATAACATTTCATCTCATTTCGTACCATTAGGGGCCGTTGACCTTGATGTTAGGCCCCTCTAAACAACAAGCATAAGCATCATCATCATCATCATCATCATCATCAACAACAACAACAATAGCCATATAGCACACTCAGATCTCCAACCAGGAGAGTCATAAATTAAAGAAGGGTAATGTTGGTTATTGTACATCGAGGAAGACAGTTGTCAACTAATCAATCCTGTAGAAAAGTTTGCAATTGATAAGTTAAAAGATGAGTAGAACTTCTGACAAGGAGTAGGTAATATAGTTGCTAGCCCACAAATTAGGTGATGTTTGCGCTGAGTTGATTGAAATTCTTAGTTTGTTTTGTAATTTGATGATATATGATAGGAAATGATAGAGCTCTGTTCATTTTTCTGTATTTGTTAGATGTTGTTTCTTTGCACTTCATAAAGCAGCTGCACCCACCTAATGAGGTAGACTTAGGACATTGTATTGTTGCATTATTAATGAAATATTAAATCAGATAACTTGTTCCAAGGGAAAATGTATATTGATCAGGTGATGTTTTCATCGAGTCTAAAGAAAACAAACGAAGGGCCAGCGGGGAAAAAACGCTTTCAGTCCGTTCAGCACAGTTTTTCAGGAGACTAAAAACGAAGTTTGTCTTCAAAAATAATGTTTCATTACTTTGTTATTAACTTTATTTTAATTTTATATCAGGGTACATGTTACATAAAACTGAAAACAAACCATTTGTGTCAGGAATGTTAAAATGGGCTTTGGAAAAAAAAAAAAAAAAAAAAAGTTTCTCTTCACCTCTAACTGCACTCCCTTGTTATTGGGGCAGGATTCTGAAACAAAACCCAATTCTAGTGTGAGTATCAGTGTATAAAGTGTGTAAGGTATATAAAAATAATGTTGATATTTGTGCATAGTAATGTGAAATTGCAAAAATACAGGTAAATCACATAAAAACAGGTAACATAGGTTGTAGTGCAGAAAAATTTACCTTTACTCATCATGGTCGTTGATGAAGTCCAGATATACATCATCATGCTGCTTGTTGCTCTCTCGTCCATCCCACATCAAATTGTTGCAGAAGGTCTTGGCTTCAGTACTGATGAGAAACCTGGTTAATGACTGCAGGTCATTGTACTTTACTCGAGAGATTGGGATTGGAGCCTCGTACAAAAATTCCAATTCTTGGATTGGTAAGCCATTCACCTGCTGATGGTCCTTATTTCCTTTTTTCTTGTTTTCTTTAACGCTAACCTCATGGCTGTAGTAACTGCCAGAGAAATTTGAACGGTGATGAACTAACCTTGGTCTCGAAATGTCTGCATAAAGGCGTCTGATTGGCCTTGTCGGTAGAGGGCACTTGGTTTGGTACATAGGTTTTAAAAACTTAGTCCATGTTTTGAACATTTCTTGTTTACAATCAGCCACGATAACTGGTGATGGTTTTGCACGACTATTTCTGATAACCTCCCTCCATTCCTCTGGAACCTCAACATAGGACTTATGATTGACGAGTCTCATGTCATGGTTACACTCTTAAGTAATTGTGACCTCGGATGGGAAAGATTACTGCTACATTGTTGAAACACTTCTGTTTTGTCACTAAATAATGAAGATAACGTATCGCTGTATAGTTTTCGTTTTGTCCAGCACAACTATCGCAAAAAATTGCTAGTTTACAAACAGTCTTAGGCAAAATGGAAGTCGCAAAATGGTCAATCATTGAGCACACTTCATTCGCACCTTTTTCAACGACACTTTTATCATAGGTGTAAAACACAGATGTTTGATCAGAGAGAATATGAGTATTAAATGATACAACATTTAATTGTTGCTTATAATAAACATCAGTTGTAGTGATGTTTGGAGTATGTAAATTTTTCTGGAAATCCATAGCAATGGCCTCCCATGTCATGAGCCTTCCTAGCTTTCCTTTTGTACATTGTCTTTAACTTGTAGAATGCAGCACTTTGACGTAAATGAAGGTTTACCTCTGTTAACATCTTATTCAAGTCTCTTTCCAACTTAACCTTTCCCTCCACCGTCGTGGTAGAAATAGATTGTTCCAAGGCAGCCTTTTGTGACTTGTTAGCATCACATGTACTACATGTGTCTTTCCGGGGGTAGACAAATGAAAAATTATAATCTTGATTAAATATCCTTCTGAATGCATCATAGGAAATTTTGTTGTTGGGATTTAAACCTTGGTACATTGACCACACTTTGCATATATTGAGATCCTCTGCTAAATAAATGTTATCACTATCTTAGGGATTGAAGAAATGAATTGACACAAAGCTTAGTTTCGTCACTTAATTGGTGGGGCCTCTTATTGTGGTAACCCCTTCCATCTGGTTTTACAGAGCCACTAGAAGCCAGTGATTCTCTGACTGTTTGAATTCTGGGCGAAGTAACCCCATGAATACGAAAAAAAGGCCTTTATACAGACAGTTACATCGCGAAAAGTGTTATTACTTTGTACTGTAACTCTGTATGCAAATGAACTCTGGTTAAACCTTGCTTCTTCGTGTGGTTTCCTGTTCCTATGCCTTTGCACAGGCAAAGCTGTAATAAGGCCTCCCAAGTATGCATTTTGTTTGTCATATGACTCTAGTTCATTAAACTCTTGTATTATTCTTCGTCTGTCATCTAATGAAACATTTTCAAAGCATTTTAACCTTTGGCACTTGCAATCTTTGCCTGTAGTATGACTACTTAACCTAATCTTTTTCATCACATCTTTGACACGACCGTACCTTTTTCTCTTCTTTGATGTTCTTGAAACAAGCTTTTCACCTTCTTCGGTTGAACTTCCCTCACTTTCAAACACACTCTCCATCACAACACAACTGTAAATTTAACGTAATAATAACTTTTTACATGAATACACACACAAAGAATGAACTGCATCTGAACAAGGTCAGCCACGCTACTGCTTGTCTGTTGCTAAGCTGCGCCTCCCCACCACATTCTTAGGACCCTGATCGTTCTTCCATCTGCGCTGTGACTCAAACCATTCTCCCCGCTCATGCCATATCTTTCTCTCTCTATTACAGCGGACCGAGAGCGTTTTTGCTAATGGTGAGTCTTGTGGTTCAAAGGGACGGTACTGAGCTTTGTACAAGCGTCAAAAACTCAAAACAGTAAGTTGTGGACTGAAAGCGTTTTTCCCGCTGACCCTTCAAACTTAAAATGACATAAGCAAGAAATGCTATGGAATTCTATTGTATACTTGTAGAAACAGTGAATAACTCCCTGTGATTTCATTCTTTCTTTTGTTCTAGATGCTCAGATGTAAGAGAGAATACGATTGCCTCATTAAAAACAGCTGCCATGCATGGTGCAGATTTAGTGGAATTTGATGTTCAGTTAACAAAGGATCTCGTACCTGTTTTATACCATGACTTTTATGTATGCATTGCCATGAAACGGAAGAAGCAGCTTGAGGAGCATGACATGCTGGAGCTGCCAGTGAAGGACTTGACGCTGGAGCAGTTACAGCTTCTCAAGGTCAGTTGCAGTAAAAATACTTTCCTTCACTGAGGATGGAGGAGACAATGCATAAACTTTATATGTTTTATTTACTCTGTTAGCTGCAGTTTATTAAATTTCTTTTCATGGTGATATTTGAGGAGCATCGTTTCAAAATGTAATAAATGCACCTGAGATTAAAGTACAGTTTGATGTGCTTTCCCCCAATTACTGTATGTTGTGCTCTTGAATGCTGTTGAATGAGATAAGATTGTTTCATATGAGGTCCCATAACAATTTAATGCTGAAAAACATTATTCATACCAAATTGTAACAGTTCAAAACATATTATGTTCAACGTATATTTTCCAGCTTATATTTATCCCACTCATTTGTTGTGTTTCTCTCACAACTTAGTGTGTGGGTTGATTGCATGACTGTACACATCCGATCACCACAGAGTGCTGATTACCCTGGAAGAGTGATCGAAACGAAATAGAAAGCAAATGTTGTGAAAACTTAAAAGCAAAAAATTGAACAGGGCAGTTGGTTTATAAACATTCCAAATGTATTTTTGGTGTAAATCGAATAGATGCACGCAAAAATAGGCTAACCATCATTTTTTTAAATTCTAATATTGGTTCTGGAACAAGAAGAGGCTGTTGATCCTGATGAAATGGGAGACCCAATTTTGAGGTCAGAGTTTGACAGAGCTGTGAGCGACCTAAATAGGAACAAGGCACCTGGAATTGATGACATTCCCTCTGAATTACTGACTGTCTTAGGAGAAACCAGCATGGTAAGGTTATTCCATTTAGTGTGTAAGATGTATGAGACAGGAGAAGTCCCATCCGATTTTCGGCAGAATGTTGTTATACCTATTCCCAAGAAATCCGGTGCTGACAGGTGTGATAACTATTGCACCATTAGTTTAGTATCTCATGCCTGCAAAATTTTAACTCATATTATTTACAGAAGAATGGAAAAACAAGTTGAAGCTGAGTTGGGAGATCAATTTGGCTTCATAAGAAATGTAGGAACACGTGAAGCAATCCTGACTTTACGTCTGATCTTAGAGGGTCGAATCAAGAAGGACAAGCCCATGTACATGGCATTCGTAGATCTAGAAAAGGCATTCGATAATGTTGATTGGACCATGCTATTTAAGATTCTGAAGATGATTGGGATCAGATACCAAGAATGAAGAATTATCTACAATCTGTATAAAAATCAGTCTGCAGTGATAAGAATCGAGGGCTTTTGAAAAAAAGAAAAAAGAAAAAAAAAAGAGAGAGAGCAGGAATCCAGAAAGGAGCGAGGCAGGGCTGCAGTTTGTCCCCCCCCCCCCTCCTTTTCAATGTTTACATAGAACAGGCAGTAAAGAAAATCAAAGAGGAATTTAGAAAGGGAATCACAATCCAAGGAGAGGAAATCAAAACCTTGAGATTTGCTGATGATATTGTTATTTTATCCAAGACTGCAGATGATCTCGAAGCTGCCGAATGGTATGGACGAAGTCTTGAGTAAGGAGTACAAGATGAAAATAAATATGTCCAAAACAAAAGTAATGGAGTGCAGTCGAACGAAGACAGATGATGCAGGAAATATTAAATTAGGAAATGAAGTCTTAAAGGAAGTAAATGAATATTGTTACTTGGGTAGTAAAATAACTAACGATGGCAGAAGTAAGGAGGACATAAAATGCAGATTAGCACAAGCAAGGAAGAGCTTTCTTAAGAAAAGAAATTTGCTCACTTCAAACATTGATATAGGAATTAGAAAGATGTTTTTGAAGACTTTCGTGTGGAGCCTGGCATTGTATGGAAGTGAAACATGGGCGAGAACTAACTCAGAAAGGGAATAGAAGCTTTTGAAATGTGGTGTTACAGAAGAATGCTGAAGGTGAGATGGATAGATCAAATCACAAATGAAGAGATACTGAATCGAATTGGCGAGAGGAGATTGATTTGGCTAAATTTGACGAGAAGAAGAGATAGAATGATAGGACACATCTTAAGACACCCAGGACTTGTTCAGTTGGTTTTTGAAGGAAGTGTAGGTGGTAACAATAGTAGGGGTAGACCAAGGTATGAATATGACAAGCAGATTAGAGGAGATGTTGGATGCAGTAGTTATGTAGAAATGAAAAGGTTAGCACAGGATAGGTTGGCATGGAGAGCTGCATCAAACCAGTCTATGGACTGATGACTCCTACAACACAACAGAATAAGATACTTTCTCACTGGTGGAAAAAATACATTTTTGGAGGATAAAATTAAGATATTTTTTGTTTTCATCTGAAAGAAGTGGTTTTATTTTTAACACTGCCAAACAACTTCAGTTTTTATTGCTAATCACAACAGGGGTGAGACAAATTATGTTCAGATGCAGCCACTTAATTATAATGCAGACTATTGAAGAAAGGTTTCTCATATGATAACTGGTTGTTGTCATGGGTCGGTGGACTTGAAATAAGGTACTATGCTGGCATTTGTCTGGAAGGAATGCAGAAAAACACTGAGTAAAAACACACTCAGGGTAGCCGCTGTCGGTACCGGGATTCGAAGCTCGGTCCTTTTGTGGAGCACGAGTAAACACACTCAGCCACGGAGGTGAATGGAACACGAAATACTGGACCAGAACTTGAAAACACAAAATGCTTTTACAATTTTTTCTGTCATTATATTAACTTTCACACACATTTACAGTCTCCATCTCCACCCAAGCTCTTCTTTTCACTCAGTTCAACTCTGTATTAAATGTAATAATCACCACTAACCCTTTTCCCTTTCCCATTTTCTGACATTCCTTTTGAGTTTTCTGTAACTTTCACTGGAAGAACTCTGATTGCATTCGCATAAATTACCATAATCTTGAAAAGCAGAAGCCATTTCTACTTGGCTCGCTAATACAGTAGAAGTCCGCTATAGCGAGTACGGCATATAATGAGAACTCCGTTATAGCGACAGCTTTTTTCTGTCCCTTCAAAATTCCTATATTAACCTGTGTATTGTCCTTCGGTTACAGCGAGAACCGTATCACTGGCGCATCCGTTATTACGAGCGATTAAGCACGCGCGAATTTTTCCGTTACCGATATTTATGCACCCCAGCGATGATATTGCATGCGATCGATTACCTTCGGCATCGTTACCTCGCTATGTGCACTAGCGATTTCTCTCATCGACATTCGAAGGCGATGTCGGAGTCGATTAGTAATATCTGTCGACAGCTGTTCCGTAAAGAAACTTCGAAATGAAAGAGAACATATTTTCGTAATAAATGCATATATAACGTGTCCGATAACGGTTAACTCGTTAAAAAATTAAGGCTGACTAAACGACCGCTTAATTTTGAAGCTAAATACCGCAATTAAGTAAGAATGGGATACACCTCGAGATATGGCAGAGTGCTTAATTGATTTCATATGTTAGTTTGTATTTTGTCGCGTCTGGTTAAATTACGGAAAGGCTGTTATGAAAATTTATAGCGAGAAAGGTATAATTTCTCTACCTGCGCTTGAAGTGTGTTTTCATCATACGTATAGTACGGTTAAGTTAGGATACGTGACACTGTTTTAATAAGAAAACTGAAACGTTTGCAACAAAATGCGATCGATCATCTTCGGTACGGTATAGTTTTCTCACTTTGTGCATTTGCGAGCGCTCTCGTTGTCATTCAAAGGCGATGTTGGAATTGATTAGTAATACCCATCGACTGCTGTTCTCTAAAGAAAATTCAAAATGAAAGTGGATAACACGTTTCCGTAATAAATACGTAAATAACGTGGCCGATAGCAGTTGTTAACTCATAAAAATAAACACTGAATAAACGATATCTTCATTTTAATGTTATATACGGAAATTACGTAAGAATGTCATACACCTCAAGACATGGCAGAGTGCATCACTGATTTCAGAGAATATTTCATATCTTCTCGCGTCTAGTTACGGCTATTTACATGTAAATTTTTCACGAGGAGGTTATGTCTCTACATGCGTTTCAAATATGTTTTCATGATAGGCCAAGACTGCAAAAGTTCTTACCTAGGGCAAACAGGACGCAGTTTTAAAATCAGATTTGCAGAACATGTCAATGCCATAAAACACAACCGTTTTTCTGTGGTCGGCCTACATATAAAAGAATTCAAGCACAACTTTACTGAAATAAATCAAGATCTTGAGGTATTAGAAATTCTAAACAAAGGTTCTTTCCTAGACGTCACTGAAAACCTCTATATTCATTTAGACCAATATTTCAATCCAAACCTAAACTTAAATGATATCTCAGAGAAACCAAAGATCCTATTCGACTTTCTCATTGAATTTTTCAAAAACATTAATATCCCGAAAAATAGATCTGTCTTTCTCATTATGCATAATACTTTGTCACGCCACACACTTTCACCACATCACCCCCCATATTTCCCCTCCTTCCACTCCTCCTCCCCTACCGCTCCTTCCCTCTCCCCTCCTAATCCAACAATGGCCGCTCCCCAGACCTAAACTATCCAATACGCTCTATTCCTCTTCATTTCACGCCATAGCTTTACCGCCTTAGGTCCCGCAACAAACATCATAGAAACCTGCCCCCACCCTACACGTAACGCTGCAACAATACACCACAAATACTGGCACAGTCAACCTCTTAGCTCTCAGAGGAATGTCTTCCTTAATTCCAATTTTATATTTCTTGTCGAGCTGAATATGTTTACTACACCCTCAGCAAAGCGATTCTTTATCTACCATGTTCATCTCACACTTGGATTCAAATATGCATTTGTACCAGTTTGCATATGTTGAGCCCTGTCTCATACTTACGCTGCGCTTGACTTATATGGCACCTTTAATGGTTATGAATTTCATGTTTTTGGTCCGTATTGAACTGAGAATAATATATAAGTAATAATAATAACAACGTAAATGTTTCCACCTGAATTGATGCTTATTGAATAAGTGATTTCAATCCCTAACTGCCAAATTTCACCTCAACCCAAATATTTCATAATGTTATATGCATTTTTGAGAAGATTGTGTTTATTGAAATATAGCCTATGTTTTGTACTACACTCGCGGCAGGCAACATTCAATGGAAGGGTATCTGTAATAATTTGAATCTCCAATGCCAATCATCTCGTACTTCTGCATGGTTTTGTTACAGTTTATATGTTTATATGTTTTATTGTTCAAGTGATTATGTTATGTCATGTTTATACAATTTTGACTCACCCTTCATGACCACTTTGAAACTGACATTGTATTTTGCGTCTTCATGTTCTCTCATTTAATCACACTAATGTAACACCTTGTAATATAAATGTCTACATGCTAGCCTATTTCCCACATTTTGGCTGAAGATGACGCCAAAACAGCGTCGAAACTAGTTCCAAGTGTAAATATATGTTGTAAATAAACTATAACATTTATTTGTATTGAAAAGGTGAACCCTTTTAAGTTTCCTATCTTCCATTCTCAGTTCAATACGGACAAAAATGAAATTCTTAGATTTAAATTATAGGCTACATATACGGTTAGGTTAGGTGACGCTGTTTGAAGAAGAAAGCTAAGGTGTTTGCCACAGAAATCTCTGGAGTGATACCGTATTTCTCCGAATCCAAGACATTTTTTTTCTCAGAATATCTTGCGAAAACTCAAGGGTTGTTGCATTTGCGGCGTAACAGTAAGTTAATGGATACCTCTGGCAACTACCGCGGTAACCACGCTGCTTCTTTTCACACACGCACAGAACTCATTGACGATCGCTTCTTTACTACACATCGCTACCGGTTGTACAGCGTACGGTTGTGTGTTTTCTCAAATCTGCAGAATGGCATCAAAACGTGACCCTTCGAATTCCTAGAAAATCCATGGCTACTCAGTGGCAGAGTCATAATGCGTCTATTGTACTTGACGCTTAGTAAAATTAAGGTTTATAGACGGCAGGAATATTTTCGTGATGGATAGTCGTATTGTAAAAATACGTGGAAAAGGTATTGCCGGCAAATTTTCAACGGGTTCTAGTCGATATTATAATGCCAATTTTAAGTTAATGTTTATTAAACACTCGGAAATGTAGAATAATTGTGCAGCCGCAAGTAAATACGGCATAGGCCTAACTAAAGCCAATATTTGGCGTTAGCGTGAAGACAAAGAGCTGAAAAATGCGTACTGTAAGAAAAATGCATTCAGTGGTCCACAACAAGGACGCTTTAAAGAAGTCGATGATGAAATTGGGAGGTATGTGCACGAAAAACGCAAGGGTGGTTCGCCATACCATGGCGCAATAAACTCGTTCGTTGACTTTCAACGTTCGCGCTTAGGCCTATACATCGCTAGCCGTTGAATTTGGTCGCACCCAACAAGCAAGACATGCGTGTAGCGGTAGCTGGTTATATCTGACGCTGCGTAAAAGTAACAGGTTTATAGACAGCAAGAATAATTTCCTGATGGATCGTTGTGTTGTAGAGAGGTATGGAATAGGTATTGCCGGAAACGAGTTCTCTTCGGTATTATGATGCCATTGTTAAGTTAATGGTCCTTAAACCCGCAGAAATAAATTGTGCAGCCGCAAAAAAAAAGAAATACGGCGTGACGAAAGACAGTGTTCGGTGTCTAAAAATAGTCTAAAAATGCATAGGCCTGTACGATTTTACATACTTCTTTTTGAGCCTGATTTAAATGTTTTGAAGGAAAAAGTGGGGTTCATCTTGGATTCGGAGAAATACGGAACTATATTTTTTTCAGAATGAAATTAAACATACACTTTCATGTAGTATCAGATTACGAAAAATAACAAACAATTAAGCCGTAGTGTGGATATCATCTGCGGAAACGCAAGTTTTGAACAAACTGATTGCCGTTTCATACCGATTTTAAAGTGCATGAAGGGTTTTCCGACTTTTATACAAAAATTGGATATAATGACAATCCGTTATAGCGAGTAAATTTTTCGCTGTTATGAATTCTCGCTATAACAGACTTCTACTGTATAACAATTTATTGCTCAAGTTATTTTCCTCTTTAATACATCGAGTGTTCTACACTTAAAATTTACTTCTATACTCATTTCAACCCTTCTTCATCTTCAGTAGGAATTAATTATACATAATAATGATTTAAAACACTTAAAATTAAAGAATGTATGTGTGTTCTACATCTAATGTATAGCTCAATACCTAAAAAGAACTATGTTTCTTTCACGTTCAACAACAACAACAACAACATTTACTAGATTACTAACATCTTCAAAACACAAAATATAAAAATAGCATATTAAACCCTCTCTAATAATAATAATAATAATAATAATAATAATAATATCTTAATTCAGGAGTATGCAGAATCAAATGTCAATCCTGTAAATCTTCCTGTATTTTTCAGACTGGCAGAAACTTTACAATAAGATATTGAGAGCATTTAAATGCCACTAAATACAACCGTTCTTCAGCCATGAGCATACACATGAAAGATTTTTACCATAAATATCCATTAATTAATTAATCAATAACAATATAATGAGTTTGTTATTGGACATAATAATTAATTAATCAAGATTTAAAGATCCTTTGTTTTGTGCAAAAATGCCTCTTGGTTAACATATTAGAAAACATACTGTAACGGGAAATGCCCGTACTTTGGGCTTGAAGAGCACAAGACTTCATGTAGGGCATGTACGGTACATTAATGGAGTGACATAGAGAGAGAGAGAGAAAGGTTTGTTCAAATAAAGTGCGTAGAATTTTTTTAAAACTGTCAGAATTTATTGATGAGAGATCAAGTTTTATATCACCTCTGTACAGAAGATAAGTGGGATATGACCTTTCCCCAGCCTGTGGCTGGCGATGCTCCTCGGCTGCTCCCCTCGTTCCACCACTACGACTCCTCCAGTGATGGAAGCTCTAAACGTTCTGGAAGGTCTGGACGGTCTGGAAGATCTAGCAGTTCGGGTACTGAGATTGGTCACTTGAAATATAGACATGAACACACGTATTTAAACTTGTGGATGTGCTAATTTAGAAAGCGGCTTCTGCATAGGTGAAAACGAAATAAGTTCAAAAATGATTCATAACACCAATGAACACTAAAGAATAGACTAGTAACTTCACACGGTAGAATGTCAATGAAATCTAGTCCGTGGTTTCTTCTTCTTCTTCCTTTATTCATGGGGTCTCTTTAAAAAGTTCCTTTTAGCATCGACCTCGAAGATCTTTTGCTACCATGTGTTTTCCTTCATCCCCACACAGTCATACTCGCTCCCTTCATAAAGTTGCTGGTCCTCCTTATTGGGTCTTCTTAGATATTTCTTCTCTCTTCACCAGGTAATCCCAGTGTGGAGATTCTGATTCTTCCCAGTGCCTCACATTCAAAGAGTATGTGTTCAGCTGATTCTTCCACATCGTTACAATTCCTACATACCTTGTCTCTTATTACTCCAATTCTATGTAGGTGCTTTTTAAGATGGCAGTGTCAACTCAGCAGTCCTGCTACCCATCGTATATTTTCTCTGCTGAGTTCCAGCAGTTCCTTAGTATGCTTCTTGTTTGGGCTCTTTATTAGTTCTTTCGCAAGCCTGCATCCTGGAGCATTTTTCCAGTTTTCCATTTGTTTCTTTCGTACCCATTTACCTATGTAAAGCCGGGCTTGTCTATAAGAGATCTCACATACTGGTTCTGAGCCCACAAAAGTTATTTCTAACCTTTTTCTTGCCAGTTTATCTGCTATTTCATTACCTTCTATGCCTGCGTGGCCAGGTACCCATATTATTTTGACAACATTGTACTCTGAGAGCTTCAGGAGAAGTGTATGACAATACCAAACAATTTTGGCTTTAATCTGGACAGCTTCAAGTGCCTTAATGGCTTCTTGGCTATTTGTAAATATGAAAAATTTCTTATCTCTGTATTTCATTTTTAGGTTTTCCTCAAGGCATGTAATGATGGCTATCACTCCAGCTTGGAAAACTGTAGTGTGTCTGCCCTTGACTCATTTAGATTGATCTCTCAGGTCTTTCCCTGTTGAACCCTCCTCCTGTTCCCATCTCAGTCCTTGAGCTATCTGTCCACCACACAATATCTTCCCTACCAGTTTTCTATCTGTTAATGTCCCAGTCTTCCTTTTTTGTTATCTGGGTCTCAAATGGTTTCTCAAAGATATACTTTGGAATCATATGATCAGTTGGCATGTGTAAAACTTCCCCTGTTATTACTCTGTTAATTTTAGTCTCCAAGATTGGGCCTTTGAGCCTTCCAGCATCCATTTTGCTCCAATCTATATGAGCTCATTCTAGCCTGTCCCTCTATAAAGTTACTTAATGGAGGGAGATCTAGTAGGGTGTTCAAGGCTTCTGTCGGTGTAGTTTTCATTGCCCCAGTTATGGCTATACATGCCATTCTCTGAAAGCAATTTAGTTTGCTACTGACATTTCCTTGACTTATTTTCACCAATCCGTGGTTTAAGATTGATAATTTGAAAATAAATTTTTACGCGGTCGAATGTTCACTGGAATCGAACATGCGACCCAATTATATCACTTGTAAGTAAAGAAATAGAGTCAAATGTTAATGAAATCAAACTCACAAAATAAATAAATTTGCCACTTAGAAAATTACTGTAGTACCCTTTCGTATTCGTACAGTCGAATGTCAATGGAATCAACAAGTTCAAATTACGTGACACTTGGCATAAAATAGACTTCTACATCTTGGAGAGAAATATTTACACAGTTCATTAATTATTTTGATTTGTCAGAAAAGAAAATACTTTGCTTTGTGAAATTAATCTCGTTCACACCTATAATGTGGTAAATAATGATGTTAGACAAATAAATGGAAATTGATTCTGTTCACTAACAGTTTCTTTCTCAATCACACGTAAAGTTAAATTCTACTTGAATAAACACAAGTCTTAACACACAGTTCTTAGCCTGTTAACTACAGAAATGTTTTAAATACTTGAAAAACGATCTCCACTCGAGAAAAATTGTAAGTTCAGTAACACTGTCACAAAGTCTAAGTTTATTTGTCAGAGAAATATTTCAATCACTTGGAAATGTTCGTCACTTAAAAAAAGACGAGTCTTACTAAACAGTTCTTCATATGTTAACTGTCGAAATATTTTTAGTCACTTGACCAGAATAAAAGTTCTATCACCTTGTTCAAACTTTGTTAATCAAAAATATTCCTATCACCTTGAAACGTGAGTACTTGGAAAAATTGCAAATTCTGACACACTTGTTTCAGATTGAAGAAATAGTTAATCACCTTGAAATGTTACTGTCGGAAAAAATACAAGTTCTGTCACACCATTCAGAATTTTTCACCACAGAAATAATTCAATCACTCACAAATAGATAAACACTGAAGAAAATTACAAGTTCATTTCTGTCACTGCAGAGTTTATATTCCTACACCGCAGAAATAAATCAATCATTTGACACTTTGCGAAAATCGTAGGCTACTACATCGCAGCACGTACCTCCACACGTCGACCATTGGGTCTCGACTGTGGGGCTTCACTGATCTCGCATGAGAATCCACTCTCCTTATATACGAAAATCGTGGGAATTGAAGTTATATATTACGTTGAATATCTTCTTTAATCCTTGGCGGATTTTCATCAAACTTGGTAGAAATGAAGATGTTAAAGGGGCCAGTACGATGTCATTGTTGTATTTTAATCATAATCCCAAGAAAGGTTATTAACAATAGAACATTTAGAATGTTCTATGGCTGATGCTATCTCGCCGTGACAATTTGAGGTAGGATCTGACATCAGCTCCACGTCGCACACAGCCTACATGCTGCAGCCAGCTGTTGAATTAGCGTGCGGCACGTATTTCAAGTTTGAAGTGCAGAGGCTTTATACTGGACCAGCGTTCCTGGTACAATACATATTCACACTGACCAACATATCTGTTCCTGAGACCTTGCAAGTTGGACGTGCGGTTAGGGGCACGTAGCTGTGAGCTTGCATCTGGAAGATAGTGGGTTCGAACCCCACTCTCGACAGCCCTGAAGATGGTTTTCCGTGATTTCCCATTTTCGCACCAGGCAAATGCTGGGGCTGTACCTTAATTAAGGCCATGCCCGCTTCCTTCCCACTCCTAGGCCTTTCCTGTCCCTTCGTCGCCGTAAGACCTATCTGTTGGTGCGACGTAAAGAAACTAGCAAAAAAAAAATAATAATCTGTTCCTGAGAGCTAGAATAACTAGTCCAATGTTTGCCATCTGAGAAAGCTATGAAAACAAGGTTCCTATGGCCTCTTGCATTAGAACTAAGTTTTAAATTAAGTACAAAAGTTAATATAAAAAGGCAATAGGCAAGTTTAAAATGTTGCAAGTCCTAATGCATCTTAAATAAACGTAAGTTACGTTAGTATAAAATCGTTATAAATATTTTAGGGATCTATCAAGTCCAAATGCGTTATTTTAGCTGTAAGCAAACAATCAAATAATTGGTTCAAGTCCTTGCTGTGGAACACAGTGTGCATATCTCACTCTTGACAAAGGCATTGTTAATGGTTCTTTTACAGACTGAGGCTGTGAAGTGCACTATTTATAAACCATGAATGTAAATAGAAGGAAAAAGGTTTGTGGCTGTACCTCTAAAAGGAAATGAGCCTACTCAAAAGGACGAAGTAACTGGCAGCAGGAAATCTAGCCTTGCCGTGCTTCTTCTCTGACAGAACTAAAGGTACATGTTTAAATTTTATGTGGGTTACTGTAGTCATGTCCTAGTTTGTGAACCATGGACAACGGCTGAGTGGCCTTGTAAGTGGTCCTGAGAGTCGGGATACCAGTTGCTATGGAATGGGAGTGGGCATCTCGGACATATTCTAAGTCGTGGCCCTCCTTGTGCTCAGGCGGCCAGTACTATACACCCACCGGTGGTCCCTAAACCGTTAGAGGAGAGATCCTTACTTGGACTATGTGTAAGAGGGTAGCATCCTGCTTCATGAATTTACCGACCTCAGAACATTTTGAGCAAGCCTCGGACCTATGGGAGTAACGGAGTCCCACTCTCATTTCACAGGCGAGGGACTCCTTGGAAACAACTTGCCGAATGAAATGCAATTTGATGGGGAGCTATCAATATTAATGGGGCTTATGGAAGAAAGAAAGTAGAACTGGCTGATTCAGCAAAGAGGATGCAACTGGATGTACTAGGAGTAAGTGATATTCAGGTAAGGGCAGGTAACTAGGAAGAGAGGAGATTATAAAGTGTACTCGATGGGTGTTAAAAAGGGAAGGGCAGAGTCTGGGGTAGGGCTGTTTATCAGGAATACTATTGCACACAACATAGTTTCTGTTAGGCACGTAAATGAGCGAATGATGTGGGTAGGTTTGGCAGTTGGAGGAATTAGGACTGAGAATTGTCTCCGTGTATTCACCATGTAAGGGTGCAGATGAGGATGAAGTTGATAAGTTTTGTGAAGCATTGAGTGACATCGTAGTCAGAGTCAACAGCGAGGATAGGATAGTGCTAATGGGTGATTTCAATGCGAGAGTTGGAAATAGAACTGAAGGATATGAAAGGTTGATTGGTAAATGTGGGGAAGATATGGAAGCTAATGGGAATGGGAAGCGTTTGCTGGACTTCTGTGCTAGTATGGGTTTAGCAGTTGCGAATACATTCTTTAAGCATAAGGCTACGACTAGGGGTAGCAGGTCCATAATAGATTATATCTTAACTGACTTCAAATTCAGGAAGTCTGTTAGGAATGTACGAGTTTTTTGGGGATTTTTCGATGATACAGACCACTATCTGATCTGTAGTGAACTAAGTATCTCTAGGCCTAGGGTAGAGAAAGTGAAATCTGTCTGGAAACGAATAAGGGTAGAAAATCTCCAGGATGAGGAAATTAGACTGAAGTACATGGATATGATTAGTGAGAAGTTTCGAACAGTGGACAGTAAGCAGGTTCAGGATATAGAAAGAGAATGGGTGGCATACAGGGCTGCTGTAGTAGGAACAGCAAGGGAATGCATAAGAATGACTCTGTGTAAAGACAGGAAAAAGTGAACTTCCTGGTGGCATGATGAAGTGAGACCAGCATGTAAACTTAAAAAGAAGGCTTATCAGAAATGGCTCCAAACAAGGGCCGATGCAGACAGGCAATTGTACGTAGTTGAAAGAAACAGAGCATAACAAATAGTTTTTGAATCCAAAAAGAAGTCGTGGGAAGATTTTGGTAATAACCTGGAAAGGCTAGGTCAGACAGCGGGGAAACCTTTCTGGACATTAATAAAGAATCTTAAAAAGGGAGGAATAAAAGAAATGACCAGTGTTTTGGGTAATTCAGGTGAACTCATAATAGATCCCAGGGAATCACTGGACAGGTGGAGGGAATCTTTTGGAAATCTTTTCAACGTAAAAGGAAATATTCCTATGGTGCCGTGAATAAGCAAGCTTATGGGGAGGAAGAAAATGTTGGTGAAATTACGCTTGAAGAAGTGGAAAGGATGGTAAATAAAATTCCATTGTCATAAAGCAGCAAAATAGATTAAATTAGACCTGAAATGGTGAAGTATAGTGGGAAGGCAGGGATGAAGTGGCTTCATAGAGTAGTAAGATTAGCATGGTGTGTTGGTAATGTACCTTCAGATTGGACAAAAGCAGTGATTGTACCTATCTATAAGCAAGGGAACAGGAAGGATTGCAACAACTATCGAGGTATCTCAGTTGATTAGTATACCAGGCAAAGCATTCACTGGCATCTTGAAAGGGAGGTTGCAATCAGTGGTTGAGAGGAAGTTGGATGTAAACCAGTGTGGTTTCAGAGCACGGAGGGGCTATCAGGATCAGATCTTCAGTATGCGCCAGGTAATTGAAAACTGTTACGAGGGGAATAGACAGTTGTGTTTATGTGTTGTAAATCTAGAGAAAGCATATGACAGGGTACCGAGGGAAAAGATGTTCACCATACTGGTGTGGGACTATGGAATTAAGGGTAGATTATTGAAAATCAATCAAAGGCATTTATGTTGACAATTGGGCTGCAGTGAGAATTGATGGTAGAATGAGTTCTTGGTTCAGGGTACTTACAGGGGTTAGACAAGGCTGTAATCTTTCATCTTTGCCGTTCGTAGTTCACATGGATCATCTGCTGAAAGGTATAAAGTGGCAGGGAGGGATTCAGTTAGGTGGAAATGTAGTAAACAGTCTGGCCTATGCTGACGACTTGGTCTTAATGGCAGATTGTGCCAAAAATCTGTAGTCTAATATCTTGGAACTTGAAAATAGGTGCAATGAGTATGGTATGAAAATTAGCCTCTCAAAGACTAAATTGATGTCAGTAGGTAAGAAATTCAATCGAATTGAATATCAGATTGGTGATACAAAGCTGGAAGAAGTAGATAATTTTAAGTATTTAGGTTGTGTGTTCTCCCAGGATGGTAATATAGTGAGATTGAATCAAGGTGTAATAAAGCTAATGCAGTGAACTCACAGTTGTGATCAACAATGTTCTGTAAGAAGGAAGTCGGCTTCCAGACAAAACTATCTTTACATCGGTCTGTTTTCAGACCAACTTTGCTTTACGGGAGCGAAAGCTGGGTGGACTCAGGATATCTTATAAGTTAGGAGTGACAGACATGAAAGTAACGAGAATGATTGCTGGTACAAACAGGTGGGAACAATGGCACGAGGGTATTCAGAATGAGGAATTAACTCAATGGATGAAGCTGTACGCATAAACCAGCTTCGGTGGTGGGGTCATGTAAGATGAATGGGGGAGGATAGGTTACCTAGGAGAATAATGGCTCTGTTATGGAGGGCAAGAGGAATAGAGGGAGACCAAGGCGATGATGGTTAGACTCGGTTTCTAATGATTTAAGGATATAGAGCAAAATGAGGCCACAGCACTATTTGCAAACAGAGGATTGTGGCGATGTTTAGTGAATTCACAGTGGCTTGCAGACTGAATACTGAAAGGCATAACGGTCTATAATGATTATGGACGGACGGATGGATCAGTCATTTTTATTCTAAAATATACTGCAAAACTGCTGGAAAAGTTTCGGAACAAATAAGGAAGCACATCATGAAGTATCCTTCATATGAAAGGCACTATTGTCAAGAAAGGACAGGTAAAAATTATGTGGGAACTTATCTCAACATTTCAAAAATGTATTCATTGTATGTTGAATGCAAGGCAGCAGGTACGAAGAAAGCGAAAGAGTGGCTTATCAAGTGGGTATTTAATGAAGAATTCAATTTATCTTTCTACCCTCCAGAAATCAATACTTGTGATCTGTGTAATCTTTTAAATGCCAGGTAGAGAATGAGTCAAGAGAAGAGAGAGCTAAGGCCATTAAGGAAAAACAAGACAAACACATGGAAGAAGGAACTTTGAGATACCGTCTAAAAAGTGAGCATAAAGAAAAGACAGAGCTCAATACAAAGTAAATAAACCATAATGACCAACCTCCAAAATTGTTTGCCAACACCGTACTTGACTAATCCGCAGAGTTCTTACTTGAGGGAGCTCTGGACACTGAACTATACGATACGTGATTCTACTTCTCGAGTGTCTTCATGCATGCTTTGGGATGAGAAGATAGCAGGGCCTCCTCTCTGTTCAGTTGACCGAAATAGAATATTATGAAATGTAGAATGGAAGTTCAGACCATACGGACAGATAATTTTGGAGGACTAAACTGCAGTCTTATGATGTGCTTAAATTTACTTGTGGCTTCTTAACTGCAGTCCCAGTCTCAAAAACATAACCATAAGTTTCTTCTCAGAGGTCACACTCGTATGGAGGTAGATGGGGACCACAGAATTATAAAGAGAGCCAAGAATCATCTGCCACCTAGCACAATCTTCACCCTCAATGACTGGGTGAATTTACTTTCAAAATTTAACAGTAAGACACTTTTCAGGGTGAAGACTTCAGAAATGTCAGCTCTTCGATGGCAGCCTTGTCTTTCCATTCATATCGCTAAAAAAAAAGAACAACACTGAAGATGGTACCTTTCAGAATAACTTCAGTGGTATGGTTGCAAGAATGAAAGGATGCATTTGGGATCCTATTTTACAAAACAGACGTCACGGAGGAATTTCCATCTGTTGATATGCAGCGAAATATTCGGAACATTGTATACAGTAGAACCTTGATAATTCAAAATCCGTTAATTCAAAATCATGCCTAATTAGAAGAGGGGCGGTTTTGCACGTTATTTAAATTGTTTAATTCGAAATACAGATAATTCGTAATTCGAAGAACGTCAGTCCCATTACCGAAATTCAGACTTTTAATTCAAAACTGCCTTTAAGTTTTTAAAAAGTAGTATTTTACAGAGTACAGTAATTTAAATTCAACATTTATCAGTGTCGTGATAGAGCGCGTCTTCCGAAACATACAGGGGTAGCTGACCGTACTTTCACTCACTTTTGTGTGTCTACAGTGTGCTTCATATTTGTTAAGTTCAAGTGAAATCGTAAGTTTTTTGTATTCAGCGTATTGGGGAACGCCATAATATCACGTAACAGATAGTGTGCGGAGAAGCAGAAGCCGCGAACACTGGCGATGCCGACAGTTGGCGAAAAAGAGTGGCTCATATAATCAATTCGTACGCACCAAACAATATTGTCAATGCGATGAAACTGTGTTTTTTTGAATGCCAATCCCAAATGGACGTAAGGTTTTAAGCGAGAGAAGCACCAGCCAGGAAATCGTACAAGTGTGGGGGGGTCATTGTACTGTGTTGAAACTTGCAATGCATATGGAAGCGAGACATCCTTCCCTTGTCATAGGAAAGTTTTATAACCCACAATTTTTTAAGGGCGTCAGGCACTTTCTGTACAAGTACAATGCATCTAAAAAAGCAAACGGTAAAGTAATTTTTAAAAAAAGAATTTGCACAGGGGAGCCAGCATTATTTGTCTTAGTCTTTGAATCGTGTGGCTTTTTTTTTCGTTGCATGAGGTTATGTTTGCCGGTGATTTATCCAAGTGTATTATTTGAATAGGACTAATGTCAGTGCACTTTGTTGGATACATTTCCGAAATAGTTTTCTTCATGGCAGTTGAAAGGTTTAAACTGTGAATCAAAGCGATTGCATGCATTAATGGGTCCTAGAATACTTGTGACACGGCAAGGGCTGGCATTTCTGAATTTCGAGAGAGGTGCCGTGGCGGGAAGTCGAAGAACGTTGTAATGCAGATGGAAGCTTTCTCCCCTCGTCACAGGAAAGTTCGATAAGCCACAATGTTTTAAGGGCATCGGGTACTTTCCGTGCAACTACACGGCATCTAAAATGCATGCTGTAGAGTAGTCCAATGAATACAGTACGTGCACAGGGGAGCCAGCCCAGATATCCTCATGTTTGAATCATGCTTTCTTTATTTCTTTCTTTCATTGCGCGAGGTTATATTTGTCGGTAAGTTATCTGAGGCATTATTTGAATACTGTAAATGCACCTTGTTGGATACATTTTGGAAATAGAATTTTGCCATGGCATTTGAAAGGTTTAAACTATGAATGAAGGTTAATTGCATTCAGTGCTGGGTCATAGAGTATTTTGTGATGCGGCAAGTGTTGGCATTTCTGAATTAGAGGTTGGCGGTTAATTCGAATTCTGATTTTTGCATCCCAGCGACTTTGAATTAACAAATTTTTACTGTATTTGCCATTGGATATTCAACTGAGACAAAGTATGAAAAAATCAGCTGGTTGAAATATAAAGATTTAATGACACTTCTGCAATGGTTTCCGGTTAATTAACATTCCTATTGCAGACATCTGTTTCATGGGGATGAAGTTGAAGACGATGTTTGAGGAGTCCCGTTCATCACAATGAAAATCCACAGCATGTTTCCAGTTTCAACTGGGTCAGGAATGAAATTAATGAAGTCCCCCATCTAGTGGTGAGGATAAGAACCGTGGCAGCTGCTGAAGCCTGTCACACTTGTCTGGGACAATGATTAATGACAGATAAAATGAAGTTATATTGGAGAGTGTAGCTGGAGTGAAAGATGATGGGGAAAATCGGAGTACCCAGCGAAAAAGCTGTCCCACCTCCGCCTTGTCGAGCACAAATCTCACATGGAGTAACTGGGATCTGAACCACAGAACCTAGCGCTAAGAGGCCGGTACACTGCCGCCTGAGACACAGAGGCACCTGTTCATTACAAGGCTAAACATTATTAAGTATTAATGCTTGGATGTGGTTATTCCAGATTGTATTGATTTAATGTTTTCATGATACTTAACGCTGTTAAGTCCGGAGTATTGAAATAAACTTAGATCCATATAAACGTAAGTCCACTGTCATTTTATTTTTATGGCAATAAAATAATAACCATTTAAAGTGTAAATTAGATTATTCTGTTTGGTTCGTTACGACCCCTGAGGGTCACAAGTGACTTGTTCGGCACGTCTTCTTTCTTCCCAATACCTCTTCTTTCTCTCACTCCTTCTCTTTCTCTCTGCTTCCATGACCTGAATCTGGATCCTGGTATCCGTCCATCTGTGACTTTCACGAGCTTTCTGTATTTGGACCTATCCTGTACTGTCATCAGTGGATATTTTTCTTTTATGCAAGTAGTCTCCCAATCTTCTCTGACTTCCTTCATCCACTTATTTCCAGTTAAGCAGGTTGCATTCCATATCTTCTTCGTCAGCCTACTGTCATCCATTCATCCTCATGAGATGTCCAACAAATCCTAACCTTCTCTTTCTTATCACACTCGAGATTGGTTCTATACTCTCATAGTTCCTGCCTTGATCTGTGTACCCAGATTTTACCTTGCTTTTTGGTGTCCCATATATGTCTCAAGATTCTTCTTTCCTCCTCCAATTGTATGTATGCTCTCTTGCCCAATGTCAGCGTTTCAGTTACATATAATACAGGATTCCTGATGGTTATTATGCAGTGTCGCAGTTTGGCATTCCTCAAGGGGAGGTTCTTCTTTCCATATGTCGTCATGGTTGCATATCGTAGTTTCAGCAGCAGTTGAGCTCGGTCTGTGGTACTTTTGTTGCTTTGTACTTTACCCGTGATGTTCTCACCTAGGTACTGGAAGTTGTCTACTCTCTCTACCACTTGGCCTTTTACATTCCAATCGGTCTTCGTATTCAGTAACTTCGTCTTGTAGGTTATTTTTAGACCAACCCTTGCTGCAATCTCGGCTAGATTTGCTAGTGCCAACTTTGTGTCTTCTTCCTTCTCATGTAACAATACCATATCATCTGCGAAGGCAAGGCAATCCACTATGACATTGTGTTTGATCTTATATCCAATCTGTACACCTTCAGTTCCCGTGGTTCTATTCAACTGTGTTAAGAGGAAAGAACTGTGATGAGTAAGGGAACTGTTGAACTGTTGGCAAGTTCGGGTTGTACAGGTGTATTGAAATTGGTAATGTAAAGAAATGTGCAGTTAATTAGCTTTTTTATTATTATTTTTTTTTAAATTAAAGACTGAGAGACATAAATAAGATGAAAGATCGGTGAGGAATAAGGAAACTGTAGAACTGTTGACAAGTTCAGTGTTGTTAAATGGTGTATAAAATATTAACTCTAGGACATAGTGTTGAAATAAGCAAGCAGTGTGTAAACTATAGTGGATAAGTTACTATAAGGTAGATGAACAGGTGTAAGTGAGGATGAGAGATGGAAAGATTTGGAAAAGGGGGGGGGGGGGGGTTAAAAGGTGGAAGGATGGGGTGTGAAAGACCCATCCCAAGGTGAAAAGAACAAGCATGTCCGCACATAGAGATACTGGAGAATCAAAGATGGGAGCAGGCAATGTGTACGTAAGACGACTCGGATTAGTAGGCAGGACAGTAGATAAGAGCGTGATGGGTCGCAGACGGTCTGGTATCCGCCTCTGCGATTCACCACGCAAAGAATGGGAGGGAAGCACATTGCCAACGAGGTTTAGGTAGGGATGACATCTGACCCACGGGTGTGGATGGGGCTCCCTCCATACCAGGGGATACAGCGAACAGCCAGTTGTCTCTTTTTAGTGAAGGGTGGCACAGCTCATGGTCTGGTGTTCCGCCTGTGCGGCGCCACCAAATTAGTTAGAGTATGTAGTTTTTTTTGTTTTTTTTTGCTAGGGGCTTTACGTCGCGCCGACACAGATAGGTCTTATGGCGACGATAGAGTATGTAGTGAAGTAGTTTTAAAAGATATATAGTAGATGTTGTTTGTTTAAATTTTTTTGCTTCTGTGTGTTTCGCTGTTTTTATTGCCTGTAAGCCGATGGTGTATACTAGGGTGGGCAATAAAGAGATGTTCTGTTCTATTCTATTCTATTCAACTTGTGTCCACTGCTTCACCACTTCATCCAAAACTAGGTTAAATAATATTGGCGACAGACCATCCCCTTAAGTAATTAGAATAATAACAGTAAGTTATTTATTAAATTGACCACCTAATCAGTACAATAAGTCATTGTCATGGATGATTTACATTGATCTATTAACTAAAAATGGTACATGTTTCGCCTAGTATGAAGGCATCATCAGCCATTGTCTTAACCTCGGAATAGAAATAAGCACTTGATTAACATATAATAAGATGAAATTTAAAAAATTTTGAAGAGACTTAAACTAAAATTGACATTAAAAATAACAATGTTGGTTTTAAGAAATTTTGTACAATGTGAAGAATTACAAAGGTGAAAGTATTAAAAATATTAACATTAAAAGGCTGCTATTACAAGTAAAATGGACAAAGAAACAGACTGTGATGAACAAGATTGCTATAAAATTAAGTTGAGCGATTGGCGGTTACAATTAGACTCTGACGAGAATGACGATCATTCATATTTATTGAGAAAATAATGTTGAAGGTTAGTCAAGAGATCACTATATTCCTTTCTAGGAGACAAAAGACGAAAGTCATAGGCATATGGTAGAAATGTAGAACACATTGATGAGAAGATAAAACGTAGATTAAAGGTTGAAGAACAGTGTTAAATTTGGACCTCTGTGGACCATCTCAATTTGAAGCGATGTTAAAATATTGTCTAGAATATGAGTTTATTGACAGTTGAATCTGTAAAAGGAAACCAGGAACAAGGTATTAATTGTGTGAAAAGATTTTTTAAAAGTTTAGCGGAGATCGTGTAAAGGTTGAAGAACAGTGTTAAATTTGGACCTCTGTGGACCATCTCAATTTGAAGCGATGTTAAAATATTGTCTAGAATATGAGTTTATTGACAGTTGAATCTGTAAAAGGAAACCAGGAACAAGGTATTAATTGTGTGAAAAGATTTTTTAAAAGTTTAGCGGAGATCGTGTATACTTACCATTTGACGAGGTGAAGATAACTTGTTCGTTATGAATTAAGTGTATTGACAACTGTAAACTTCTTACTACGAGTATTGTAGCCGTAGGTTTGTGTTGGAGGGGGAACTGTTTGCGGAGGCGTGATTATTGGCTTGTTCGTAGTGCTTGGAGGGGAGCTGCTATTGGTGGGAGAGAAAGGAGGAGAGTGTATTACTGCGCGTGTTGTATCGGTGAGAAGCCATTGGAGGGAGCGATATTAGAGTGGGTGTGGCTATGGGTTTATTGGTTGCATTTGAATTAGAGGTACTAGTTGTGAGGGGAAGGGAGGGGAGTGTGTTAACTGTAGAGGAGGTGGGAATGCTTATTAATTTGGGGTTGAAAGTTTTTAAGAATATATTGGTGAGGGGAATTGAATTTTGTAATAGAATTAAAATCTGTTCATATAAGGGGCTTTTTTTTAATCAATAATGTCATTTAGTTTCTTATCTTTATTGAAATGTTGGTCGAGGAAAATGAATAAATTTTCGTATTCTGTCATAAGTTTACTTTTATCGACTCTGTTGAGAATATGAAGGTCTTGTTCTATTGTAGTGAATTTATGTCCTGTGTCCCTTGTGGTTGGCCATTGTGGAGAATTTATTGTGTCTTTGAGCATTGTAATGTTCAGCGTATCTGGTGGAGAAGCTGCGGCCAGTTTGGCCAACATAAGAAAAATTACATGTAGAGCATTTCAATCTATATATTCCTGATCCAGAGTAACTATTGTCTGTGATTGAATATTGAATTTTCACGACCAAATTGTAATTGAAACAGACTTTCAACGTATTAGGTCGTGTTACGTACATGTAGTACGTGTTGAATTCATTGACATGCCCCACAACGGGCGACTTAAACGCACTCTACAGTGTGCTAGCAGCAGTGCCAGACCTGTAGCTCAGATCCTTTCAAACAGAACAAAGATGGCCTAGGCCACCATAGCTCAATTGGTAGAGCAACCGACGCGAAATCGGGAGGTTGTGGGTTCGGATCCCACTGGTGTCCGGCTGGCCATTTTTGTTCTGTACTTAACATCTCTTCAACACGTACTACATGTACGTAACACGACCTAATACGTTGAAAGTCTGTTTCGGTATTGTCTGTGATGTTAATGGAGTTACGATTAAAGAAAAAATTGCGATTAGTGTTTTTTGTTGTGTAGGCTATTTTTACATCGTGCTTCATTAATGGATTGGTTATCGGATAAATCTTATGGTTAGTGAACGTGAATTTAGCGTATTTTGGTTTGACGGGTTTCAATGGAGTTAAGTTTGTAGCTAGTTTTAATTTGGTTTTGTTGATGATTTTGTCAATTAAGTATATCTGTGTTAAATCCGTTGAATTTAGCTATTTCCTTAATGACCAGTAATTCTTTCTTCAAATTAGTAGAGGACATCAGAATTTTTAATGCTCTATATATTAGACTGTGATAAGTGGCTTTTTTATGTGAGTTGGGATGTAATGAATCATTTTTTATGGTTATTGGAGAGAAGGTGGTTTTTCTGTATATTTGGAAGTTGAACTTATTTGATACTCATGTGATTTTGATGTCTAGGAAATTCAAAGAGCTATTGATCTCATCTTCTTTAGTGAATTTAATGTTATTATCCAAATTGTTAAGAAATGATAGTATGTTATCGCTGTTGTTGATCTGTTTATCTATGATTGTTATGTTATCGACATAGCGATGCCAAAGACATAGTCCATTGATGTTATTAATGATCTTACTGTGTTCGAGATTATCTAAGTATATATTGGCTAATATATCAGATCAATGTAAATCATCCATGACAATGACTTATTGTATTGATTAGGTGGTCAATTTAATAAATAACTTACTGTTATTATTGTAATCAAATATCGGACCAAAAATGATATTTATTACATGTAAGACCATCCCCTTTTCGGACTCCTGTCTTTTAATTTTGAAGCTGTCTGACAACATACTCCGGTATCTTACTCTAGCAGCTGTAACCTCCAGTGTTTCCCCCACCAATGGATGTGTCTTAGAATACAATCCTCTGTTGGGTAGGATGTTCAAGTAGTGTGTTCCTGTCTATTGAGTCGTAGGCTTTTGCGAAGTCTACAAATGTCACTATTGTGTCCTTTCCTTTCCTGTGCCTGTGTTCTCTGATTCTCTTAAGTCTGATGATCTTTTCTATGCAGTTTCTCCCTTTCTGGAAACCACCCTGGTATTCTCCTATGGTCGATTCAAGCTGTGCCTCCACTCTATTCAGCAATAATCTCAAGAGTATCTTGTACCTAATGTTTAGCAGTGAGATACCTCTGTAGTTATCCAGTATTCTTTTGTCTCCTTTCTTATGTACTGGTATAATTATGGCTTCTTTCCAGTTGCTAGGTATCTTCTTATTTGTCCAGATGTCCATTATTATTCTGTAGATGCTTTCTTCCATTGCAGGACCACCCCATTTGATCTCCACGGCGCATATACCATCATTGCCTACCGCTTTGTTGTTCTTGAGATCCTTGATTGCCTTCACAACGTCTGTTCTGGTGGGTGCTTGTCCTTGGTTGATGTCTGCTGTACTGTAGTGTCATACTTCCTGTGGGTGCTTCTGTGTTCAGTAGATCTTTGAAATATCTTGCCATTTCCTCGCATACGTGTTTTTCACCTATTTTCAACTCGCCTTCTTGTCCTTTCACAAAAGGTTCTTTCGCCTCATAACCCTTTATCCTGCTCTTCATCTCCTTAAAGAAGGATCGTGATTTGTTTTTTCTTAAACGCATGATCAGCTTCTTCCAGTCTCTCATTCCACCTTTTTCTTCTGGCATTCCTGATCGTCTTGGCAGCCATCCTTCTTGCTGTCTTAAATCTTGACAGGTCCTCTTCCTTCTTTGGTAGTCTACCACCTTACCCACATCTTCCTCCTTTACTCTACCACCTCTTCACATTCTTCTGTCCACCACTCATGCTTCCTTCTCTTGTTATTAGTGGCCAATTGTTTGGATTCTTCTCTAACGTTGTCCTTTATGTTTTCCCATGTACTCTCCACTGTCAGGTTCTTCATGTATTGATCTCTGTTTTTGTTCAGTAGTTCTCTGTCGATCTGGTGTGAGTTTGTGTTCGTGTTTCTCCTAGTTCTGTTTGGTATCTATCTACATTTGATTTCAATGAGACAGTGGTCAGACTCCATTCTGCTGTTTTTCCTGACTTTGGTGTTCATGATCTCCACATGGTTTTTGTCTTGTATCGGTACGTGGTCTATCTGTCTTTCACCAATTCTATTGCCCGGACTTACCCAGGTTGTCTTTTTACTCGCCTTGCTTTATAGTGTGTGGTCATGATTCTCATCTTGTGTCTTTTGCACAAGTTCGCAAGCCTTTCTCCATTCTTATTTGTTCTCTTGTGCTCAGGGTAATCCCCTATATGACTTTTGAATCTCCTTTCAGTGCCTAGCTGTGCATTGAAATCCCCCAGCAAGATTGTGACACCTCTCTTGTTTGCTTTTGTTACTACCTTATCCAGTGCATTCCAGAAGTTCTCTGTCCCTGCCTTGTCTTTTTTGTTCTTATCATTTGTTGGGGCATGGTAAATTAGATTAATGAATGAGTTCAGTGATCAAAATTACACAAAATATATCGGGAACAATGATGTTCATTGCCTACGTCACAATGCAGCAAAAATGCTCTACAACTGACGTTTTCCCTCTCTCCTGTAAAATTACTAAAATGTGACTTACGTTGGTTTAGCTCTCAGGTACATATATTAATCAGAACATAATTTAAATGAAATAATGAAAAGTTAAACTTCCTGCATGAAATTTTTATTCCATTTCTATGCAAACGCAAATACGACATATGGTCCTGCTCCCAATAAACAAAGGCTCCACCTTCCCCACTTCCAATCCCTTTACTTACCCCCCTCCCCCCAACTCTTCCACTCTTGCCTCTCCACTCCCCTGAAGAGCTTCAGTCCTCTGCACCAAACAAGCATCTCAGTTCGCACCAGACCACACACAAGAGCATGGCCATTCGATTGGGCAATGGGAGGCCAGTTTGTTATTCATTATTTAACAACACTTAGTCACCACTTCTATAATTTCTTCTCTTTTCCAATAAATTCATTTTCCCCCTTTTCGTTTACAGGTAGTCCTAAAACTACAATATTTGTTGCCATCTGAACTTCCCTATTGGTGGCTAACTTTTATACAAGTCATTTATTAGAGATTGTCTTTCCTGTTAGCCAACATTCAGTTATTCAAAACATCAAGAAATATTACTGAAGACAAGTAGATCACTAGTACAAACATAAAATCATAACCTTTTAAGACCATGAACTCATCCAAGACAAGGACTATACGTTAGATGTAGACCACACTACATTCCTTAATTTTAAATTATTGTAATCATTATGATTTCTACTGAAGATGACACAAAAGGATTGAAACATGTATAGAAGTAAATTTTAAGTGTAGAACATTTGATGTATTGAACAGGAGCAATAAAATGTTACATAAGCGAACTTAGCTGTCGTGAGATTTATATCTTGTGGCATCTTTACTTGGTCTGTAAACAGATAATATGGCCAATTAGAAACAATAATAATGTCTGTATAACACTTCATATTTTACATTAATTTATTGCATTGAATACTCTGAGGCAATGCATTGTTAAAATGAAAATAATACCTTCATTTTTGACTCCATTTTGAATTAACATCATACCAAAACAGACATGTATCATGGACTACCAAATTCCGTAGTGTTCGCAACCCTGCCGATACTGTGATGCCATCACACACGAGCTTTTAGAAACAATCAGTTAGCCCGATTTTGCAATTTTGTCAAGATGATTTAGATATTCCAAGAATTTCGAAACCTTGTATTTCTCTGTAGGTAATTCTCCGATGGTAGCCCACTTCAGTAAATGTAGTTTATATCATTAACAGTAGGTGGCAGCTTCTAATTTTCACTAATTTGACGGTTAGCCCATTTTTGCTTGCATCCATTCAATTGTAATATTGGGGTGTTTGCTGTTCAGCAGATTGGTTCAAAATAATATTTAAATTCAAATGGTACCTTAATTTATATGCCTTAATTAGTCACGCATTGTCTTTCAGACCAGGTACGAAATACACACTTCTCAAAAATCAAAAACAAAGTACTACTACTTTACCAAACATAAAAAATTGGCGTACATGATGAATACAATCTATAGAAATGAATAAATATTCTTTGATTCTGTGTTCATGTGCATTTGTGCATGCTCGTACACATGTGCACACCTTTTCTTATATTGACTTATAAATTATTTTGTCCACATACATAGTTCCCATGGTTGGACCTTATGTTCACGTAGGTATCGTATTCTTTCATCAGGCCCCATGTTGTAAGGGTAGCATACGTGCCTGTCACCCGGAAACCCCGGGTTTGATTCCTGGTCAGATCAGGGATTTTTACTTGGATCTGAGGACTGGTTTGAGGTCCATTCACCCTACGCAATTACAGTTGAGGAGCTATCTGATGGTGAGATAGCGGCCCTGATCTAGAAAGCCAAGAATAATGTCCAATAGGATTTGTCACGCTAACCACACATCACTTTGTAATCTGGAGGCCTTCGGCCTGAGTAGCGGTTGCTTTGTAGATGAGGCTGATCAGGGTTTTTCAATTATATTCCGCCTTAGTATTGAAATAAAAACAGATCCAATCCACTGAACATAGATTTCTTCTAATTCTTCACTGATTGTCGTACTCATCTGTCAGAAGTTTGCAAGTTATTTCAAAAGTTTTAAAATATGTGTTTGCAAATCCACATTATCTGTATAAAATGTAAAATTTGAGTAAAAATGTGCTTTATTGCAAATGCGAAAAAAAGTAGGCCCCTAATAATTAAGAAAATATATTTGAGATTTTTTCTAGGCAGCTGTACCAAAAGTTTGTCACTTTTTCAAGGATATAAAAGAAATAAGATGGGGTAAAAATAATCCTATATGGTCAGCATTGAGGTCTTGGATATAGAGGGTCTCGGTTTCGATTTACGGTCAGGTCAAGGATTTTAATTGTATTTGATTAGTTCATCTGGCTCAGGAACTGGATATGAGTTTTCATCCTAATACAGTCCTCTTCATATTTACTGAACACACCAGACTGCCAACCACCACAGAAACATGCGATAGTGAATGCATCCCTCCATATAGCATTGGTGTCAGAAAGGGTGTCGGGCCATAAAATAGGGCCAAATCTTCATGTGCTACACTGTCTTGACCCGGAGCTTCACCAAGGTGTTGGAGGAACGGTAGTAGTAGTAGTAGTAGTAGTAGTAGTAGTATATTTATGTACAGTATATTCAAATGACATCTATATGATTACTGTAGGTGCTTATCATGGAAATCAGTCACTATGGTGTGAATAGAATACATTGCTGACTTCTAACACACTATTTATACTGAGGTTTAGAAATTCAAGTTTCAAGGTAGAATATTTAATATTTTATGCTTATTACTAGAGCTCGGATTTTTATGAAAAGTCATATTTTTTCTTTGGCTCTATTTTCTTGCCTGATTTGATTTTCATGCAAATTAGGTGATTATAGTCACAATTAAGTGATTTATATTTGTCCTATAAATGCATATTTTGGCAATTTTTTGTCATAAGGTCATATTTTGAGTTATTTTCTTAGAAACGTCATATTTCGGCAGATTGGCGACAGCTGTAGCTGTGCAAAATCGTCGTCAACTTTCCGAATGAGAGCTAGTATTTACAAAACTGCTTTTCCGTATCACATCTGTAGTTAATACAAATGGAATACTCTGCCTCTTCTATCAAGATTGTGCAGGAATTGTTTTCCTACAGTTTGTCAGAAAGTCTGATATATATTAAGTTGAACTTTGGAATTATATCGAGTGCAATTACTCGTTTAGAAGTTGCTAGCTTAGAAATTCATGCAAGTATTGAAATTGTGAGAAGTGTTGAATTTTCAGTATAACAATCACATGGAATAGTTGGCGTCAGTGTAAAATGGAAACTTATAATGTGCTTAATTGAAGTGACGGTTTTTGCTGTGTGTGCAAGATAAATGATGTTTTTAGAGGAGAAGGTACTAGTACATTTCAAGATGAGTGCATACTCGACAGCAGTGATTTAATATTATTTAAAAATGCACCAATAACATCTTGTGACATAGAAAGGAGCTTCCCTTCTTACAAGAATGTGTTACGTGATAATCGGAGGTCTTTTGCGCCTGATGCTTTGAAGATGAATCTTGTCATACACTTCAGTACGACCCACGGTGAAGAATGAAAAAGTTATGCGAATTTACACTGTATGCCAAGCCGCCCTACCATAATGTAAGAGAGGTAACATAATGGGTCCACCTTTTCAATACATATAAATGTTATAATGGTTAAGTTACAACATATTTACTTGGAACTAGTTTCAATGCTATTTAGTGTCATCTTCTGCCAAAATGTGAGAAATAGCCATAGGTGAATACATGCAAACATATGTATTATACAAAATGTTACAGCATTATGAATAAATAAGAGTAAAAAGAGACATAAAATAGTGAATTACAAGTTCAAACTTGTCATCAAAACAGTCCATGAAGGTGAATCAAAACTGTGCGAACACTAGTTAGGACTCAACAAACACAATCCCTTAAAAAACATACAACACACCAAAACCCCGTGGAAGTTCGAGATGAACTTGGCAGTTAAAGATACAAATTTTTTCAGACACTCTTCTATTAAATGTCGCCTGTCACAAGTGTAGTGCAAACATAAGTTAGGATTCAACAAACACAATCTTTTTAAAAATGCACATAACATTTTTAAAAACTTAGGATTGAGATAAACTTGGCAGTTAAGGATTCAAATTTGTAGACACTTTTCACTAAGTGTCACTTCAAAACAAGCTGTAAAGAGTGAAGTAGAATTGTACAAACACGAGTTAGGACTCAACAAACACAATCTTTCAACACATTCAAACTTTGTGTAAGTTCGAGAAGAACTTGGCAGCTGAAGATTCAAATTTGTAGTTATCTATTCATTAAATGTCACCAGTACAAGTGTAGTACACACATGAGTTGTGACACAACAAGCACAATCCTCTCAAAAAAAGGCATCTGACATTTTAAAACTTAGGTTCAAGATGAACTTGGCAATTAAAGATTCAAATTGTAGTTACTTTTCATTAAATGACACTTCAAAACAGTCTATAGAGGGTGAAATAAAATTGTACAAACATGAGTTAGGACTCAATAAAAACTATCCTTTAAAATACATATAACACATTCAAACTTTGCATAAGTTTGAGATGAATTTGGCAGTTAAGGATTCAAATATGTGGTCACTTTTTCCTTAAATGTTACATGGGACGAGTGTAGTACAAACATAAGTTAGGGCTCAACAAACACAATCTTTTAAAAATGTATATAACATTTCAAACCCCAAGTAAGAGATGAACTTGGGAAGTTAAAGATTCATATTTGTAGTAATTTTTCATTAAATGTCACTTGTTAAGGGTGTAGTAAACATTTTCTTTGAGCTTTAGACAAAAATACAATCTTCAATTTGCGTGAAATGTTCTTCTGAGAGCTTTGAAGTTGACTGTGCTATTGTGTGTGGTCTATTGTTATGTTGCAACGTAACGTGTAAGGTGGAGACCAAGTTTCTGAGCCAAGGTTTCTATGAATTTCGCAGTTCAATGCGGGACCTGCGGTGTTGTAAATTAACCATTATAACATTTATTTGTATTGAAAAGGTGGACCCTTTATGTTACCTCTCTTACGTTCTCAGTTCAATGTGGACAAAAAATGAAATTCTTAGATTTAAACTACCATAATGTATTGAATGACATCTACTTAATTCGTTTCGTGGTGCTCAGTTTAAACTTTAACGCATTTGAGCAATATTAATGTAATCTGGGCTTAAACGTTCCAATTATTTTTAAATAATAGGTTGCTTTCAAACCACCAATGAAGGGTACAAACATGTTTTGGCTTTTAAAATGTTGTGTGATCTATAATCTTAATGAACTTGGTACTTTATAGGTATGTATTCACAAATGTTTGATAAGTGAATCGAGAACAATAGACTTTGAACAACTGCTAAACACGTATATTCAGAAAATTAATATGAAAATGAGAATAAAGAATTTAGTTAACAAATATGTATCAAAGAATTGCCGTTTCGATTTATAACTTATTTTAAAATGGCCATATTTAATCATTTGCAGGTCATATTTTGTAATTTTTACATCATATTTTGTCACTTTTGAGGTCATATTTGCTTGCTTATTTGGGTTATTTTTAGGTCTTAAACATTCAAGCCCTACTTATTACACATAAATTAGTTCTCTTCTTTTTTTTGCTATTGGCTTTACGTCGCACCGACACAGATGGGTCTTATGGCGACGATGGGACAGGAAAGGGCTAGTTCTCTTCTACCGTACCCATCAGTTGTATATTTTACTTCTAGTCTATAGCTATTCTGCATTTTGCTCAGATCGTGCCTGCCTTTAATTTTTGCTGTGAAAAAAATTGCTTTATAAGATCGGAGTATTCTCATCTGCTTCTCAAGATGGTATTGGGAATTTTCCCAGTTTTCTCCTCTTCTTCTTCCTTATAACCTAGTACTTCCACATTTTCCAAAGGATAAGTGATGGAAAGGAACAAAGAAATGCAAATCAACTCTATATAGAAAGATAAGAATCATGAAAGGAACACCCAACAGGAAAACCACAATGATAGGTCAGTGTAGAAGAGGGAGAAATAGAAAGAAAGAGAACAAAAAGGACAAGGAAAATCTCCATATTTTCATACACTGCCATCTTCAAATAGGCTGTCTCCTCTTCAGTCCCAGTGTCTTCTAAATCTATTTCTTCTCAGCCCTTGACAAGCTCGTTTCTGCCTCCCAGCGTCATGAGGAGGCCTCGTCCTCATTGAGGGGCCATCTTGACAAGATCTTCGGTCTTGATGTAGGAAGTGTAGGATAAGAAGGAAGTTGGATAAAGAAAGGAAAAAGGAAGAGAGAAAAAGATGAAGCGGATTCTAGGAACACAGGAGTAACAGAACCCAGTGGGTCAATATAACTATGACCAAGCTCGATAGCTGCAGTCGCTTAAGTGCGGCCAGTATCCAGTAATCAGGAGATCGTGGGTTCGAGCCCCACTGTCGGCAGCCTTGAAGATGGTTTTCCGTGGTTTCCCATTTTCACACCAGGCAAATGCCGGGGCTGTACCTTAATTAAGGCCACAGCCGCTTCCTCCCACTTCCTAGGCCTTTCCCATCCCATCGTCGCCATAAGACATATCTGTGTCGGTGCGACGTAAAGCAAAAAAAAGAAAAAAAACATAACTATGGAAAGGAACAAATGAGTGTGAAGCAAGTCCTATATAGAAAGATAGGAATGATAAAAGGAACACACAACAGGGAAAACACACTGGCAGGTCTATGTAGGTAGAGGGAGAAATAGAAAAAACAAAAGGGTAAGGACAATCTTCATACACTGCTATCTTTAGGTAAATAGGCTCTCTCCTTTTGTGTTTGTCCTGTGTTCCTAGTCTTTTACCATCTGTATTCATCATCTTTTTGTCTTTTTGTCTTATCCTTTTTCCTTTGTTTATCCGGCTTTCTGCTTATCCTCCACCTCCCACATCAAGACTAATTATCTGTCAAGATGTCTAAAGATGGCAGTGTATGAAGATGTGGAGATTGTCCTTGTCCTTTTGTATTTTCTTTCTATTACTCCCTCTACATACACTGACCTGTCATTGTGTTTTACCTGTTTCCTTCCTCTCTTTGATTTTCCAAAGTCTATTTAAGATATTTGGATGAGGGTTTCTACTGATGTTATTGCATTTCTCATATGTAGCCTGTTGCAATATAATGAACGTCATATGCTTGTCGTAGAGCCTCCGTGGCTCAGACGGCAGCGCGCCTGCCTCTCACCGCTGGGTTCCGTGGTTCAGATCCCAGTCACTCCATGTGAGATTTGTGCTGGACAAAGTGGAGGCAGACAGGTTTTTCTCTGGGTACTCCAGTTTTCCCTGTAATATATCATTCCAGCAACACTCTCCAATATCATTTCATCTGTCATTCATTAATCATTGCCCCAGAGGAGTGCAACAGGCTTCGGGAGCCGGCACAATTCCTATCCTCGCCGCTAGATGGGGGCTTCATTCATTCCATTCCTGACCCGGTCTATTGACTGGAAACAGGCTGTGGATTTCATTCATATGCTTGTCATACACTTGTCTGTTCCTTTCCAATACCTGTAGCAATATTATGATACATCAATGTAGTTTATGAATGCTAGTTGGCACATACTTGTTACTTCATGATTGTAATCGGACTCTGTCTGAGACGTTCTTATTCCTTATCTTTTCTTTATAAAAGAAAAAGAGAACAAAATCTGGTGCTGATTTAAGTTGGTCAAGAAAATCTTTCCATTAGAACTAATACTAGTCATGGAAAAGTGAATTAACCGATTTTAATAGTCCCACAGACCTAAATAAGTATGACTGAACAGAAGACCTGGAGTTTTTACTGCTATGATAAGGAAACAGTCTTTTAATAAAACAAGGATCTGGACTGGCATAGACATTTTTTTCTGAATGAACAATACTAGGAAATGATATTTTAAGGATAGATCTGAGTGAATTTTATTCAAATAAATACTGATATTATGTATTTATGGGTCGGCCAAGTATCTACATTGAGGATAGGAAAATAATCATGTTGGGACTTTTCTGGCATGTGACCTGCAGAAAGGTCTGGTGCAGGTTTTATGAGTTGACACCATATAGTTGATCTGTGCATTTGTGAGGATGGGGCCCTTCCTAAAATGAATTTTAATGTTGAAGATGGCACAAACACCCACTCCCCCAAGCTAAAGGAATTAACTAATGAAAGATAAAATCCCTGACCAGGCTGGGAATCAAACCTGGAATTCCTTGGACCTAAGCCTAGCATGCTATTTAACCATGGAGCAGGATATTTTAGTAACGATACGTTGAAGATCTGCTGTACCTTGTGTGTAATCAAGCACATAATTATTATTATTATTATTATTATTATTATTATTATTATTATTAGTATTAGTATTATTATTGTTGTTATTACATCTAATTGGTTAAGTATTGTGTGCGTGCGTGTCACAGCAATCATGTGAACAATCCATGATCTGTGCAGGAATTTTCTTGCTCTAAATTACTAGACTTTCCAAGATCCTGCTGCTGTTGTGGAGTGTTTTATCCTGCTCATAGTATAACTTCTTATGTCTTTCCTAAAATTTGCCAGAAGAACTTCTCATTCCCTTGATTGGTTTAAAATTTTGGATGTATTTATTTCCTTTGTTTAATGATACTTTAGTTCAATTTGTTGTTCAGTTACAGCCATTCATTGATTTCTACAGGCTATTTCTTCCAGCAGTAAAGTTCTCCATTATTGCGAGTATACTAATGACAACTGTGAACTGGTTTCATGTATGGTAAGCACTAGTGTTTCTGGACTGGTTGGCTTATATTTGATAGCATGGGGTGACACCCGTCCAGTCTTTTGAGGCTTTACTTTTTCCAGTTAATGTCACGCTGCCGCTAGGACCAAACAGCCTGCTGCCCTTCACCTTTTATGCCTATTTTGTAGTGTCTTTCACTGCAGACTGCCTACATTACAATACAACTCTACATGATATTGGAAATAAGCACATAAGCATACATATTATGAATTGTCTAGCATTTTGTTTGAGTTTGCTTCTGGTATAATTTTCATGCTATCACTTCTCTAGCCATATTTTCTGTCTTGTATGCATCAAATTCTGCTAGAGATGGAATGTATGACCCTTCATAAAAATGTTATTGCTCAAATTGTTCTTTTTGTATAGGAGTTATTTTTAGTGACTTCACCTTTCATTTGACAGATTTGTCGGTTATTGGAATTCTGTTCATTCTGTGGCCTATCAATAGGAATTGCCCCGGCATTTGCCTGGAAGTGAAAATAGGAAACTATAGTAAATCATTCTCAAGACAGCCGATGGTGGTTTCGAACGTACTTGTCTCCCGAATTCAGGGCTTGGCTTCATAGGCATAGGACACTAACACATGTGGCCTCTCTGCTCGGTTTCTTTTAAAATGTTTTTCCATTGTTAATTTAGGAGGTAATGCAACATAATCCTTGGTCTTATATTTTTGCATACTGCTATGTTAATGTTCTTGCTCTGTCCAGATTGGATAATGATCACTTTTAGATCATGTCTGTGAATGTTCATTCATTCCTTTATTCACCACTGACCTGCATTTAGGGTTGTTGCCCAAGTGGGAGATTCCCTATCAATTGTTTATGTAGTTTTTAAAAACTGATCTTAAAGAAGTTAAAGATGTATCTAACTTTTTCCTTGATAAATTATACCAATCCCTAATTCCTTATCCTATAACTTATTTGCCCTATTGAATCCAAATGTTATCTTTAAACTGTACCTGTTTATTTGCTTTTAATTTTCTTATACCTGTCTTTTCATTTCAAAGCACCTCTGTCCAATTTCTGTTGCCTTGATTAAATCTAGCTGTGGTGCTAGATCATGTGTAGCAGAATACATACTTTCAGCTAATGGGATTATGTAAATTGTTTCATTTTACTGCTTTGTCTTCCTATCATTGCTCATTCTTTTTACCAGATGCATGTCAAAATATTTGACTCAGCATTTTTAAGAGACTGTTCCAATATTTCCTCTTTGCACATTTTGTAAGCATATACACAATACACAAATCATTTTTTCATTTTCGTGCCCATCTAGGGCTTTCCCTTCTCTACATTCCTCTTCCAGGATACAGAGAGATTCTAGGGTTATATGGATCTAAGAGATCATCTAGTAACCTAGATATTCTCTTCATATGATGAACTGTATGGAATCTTCAAATCCCCTCTTTCCTACTTGTTGCTCATTAGCTCCAAACCTTATTTCTCTCCTCCTGTCATAGTAAGTGCAACAAAGGGCAACCTTGACTTTTTCCTTTCTTCTGTAGAAACCAAGCTAGTGACATGCAGGTTGCTGGTTGAGGCCAGATACATCAGACTCCATACAGCACTTTTACTTATAGGCTGTTTCATATTTTGTTTCTCCAAATTCCTATCATTCAGATTGCTGTTGCACTGTTGCCATTTGCATAAGGATAATTTTAGAAGTAGTTTCAGCTTTATTCTGCAAGTTGCACATTGTAGTTGACCATTGTGGTATCTCTGCTTCTCATTTTCAAGATTGTTCTGATACCAGATATCAAAGGCTTCTATCCTCTTTCTTTGTATACTAGTTATAATTCTCATTTTAATTGTATACAATGCCAAGTTTCAGACATACATTCAAGAGTAGCTTCATAATGCATAAATTCTGTACCTGAGGTAGTAAATATCTCTTAAAACAGTTTTACTTATTTAGTTCTCTGTAAATATTCCATCTGTGTTTCTTCCATCACAAATCATTTCACTAACCAGGTTGGAAAATTGATCCAGTTTTCTAAATCTGATGATACTTGCCAAGTCTGGCTTTATGTACACTTGTTTTTCATATTTTTGTTTGTTCTCTGATTATCAAGGACTTACTGGAGTGTTTTGTCTGTATTGATATGTAAGTACAGTTTAGGAAGTAGCTGGTGTGAAATGTATTATGTTTGGTTGGTGTATTGTCTCGGTTAAATACAGTGACGAAAGACTGAATTGGCAGAATAGCAATATGATCAGAACTACATGCATTTATTGCTACCAAAAGATCTGCAAATATAATTTACTCATAATAAATACATGAGACAACCACAGTGACGATAGCCTCAAAGTATAACACCTTGCAAATGCTGAAAATTTCACGATATTAGTGTTATTCTAATTAACATATCGTATTTGAATATTTGTAGTTTTGTTGAGTCCAAATACTGTATGTTTCATGTTGATTTGTGCATTGCATTAGTCAGATCTTTTCTTTATCTAAACGTAGAGGAATAAATTCCGTGAACATTCCAATAAGCCAAATTTAGATAGAGTTGAAGTAGGATTACAATTATTAATTTTATTCACCATTGTCAAACTGGACCTAAACAGGATCTTCATTAAACTTAGCAGTGATTACCCAAGCTTTTATATTTTCTTTAACTGTCTGACAAATATTAATTTTAATGGGCTTTCCTTTTATCATCTTTATTTTGAGTAAGTATAGAGCCAAAAGTTGATTAGCATTGTATACACTTAAGTGTTAAGTCTGCTCTTTGTCATTGTTCTTAGATACCCCTTCATAATCTAATGTATATAACATATTCTCTTTGAACCAAGATGTGCTTCAGTGTCTTTCTCTTTTTTCTAACCCTATTCTTTTCCCTCCCAGTATTCACTTAGTGTTGAAGTTCATAATCTCTTGGAGCTGAGGACAAAATCTCTCAAACATTACCTTAATATTGTTTCGATTGTACATTACTTGAATTATTCTGAAATTGTTAAATGTGAAACCAGTCCAGTTTTATTTATCTGTACAGGTAGGATATGTTTGTATGTTTTTATTTTATTTTTTTAAAATATTAATTTTGTGTCTAAATAAGTTCGCATTCATTTTAAAATGGGGAATTATTTCAAGGTTTACATCTTGAAGCCAACATAAAAAGATTAGTGTTTATTCAATGGTAAATTAAATGAATTCACTAGATGAAGCTTGCAATATTTAAAATTAACTATTTCCAGTAAACAAATTGATTACCTATATACAGCCCTGTCTTGTGTTCAGAGGATCTTTAAACTGCTCATTACTTCTAAAATGTAATAATCTAAGGAGGTGAAGTTGCTTTGCATCATTTCCATAAACTTTGTTTAAATACTTTACTTTTAAATTAGTTCAGTTTTGTTTGTTTGTTTGTTTGCTTTGTTATACGCATCAAATTTTGTCACTGAAAGTAGAAGCAAATGAAACTAGCACGTTGTTTCTTTACTTAGAATAGAATGTGCATTACTTCTTTTTTGTTTCCTATTACTATACAGCATATTACTTCATTTTGTATTGTTTGGCTTGTGTTTAGTCACCAAAAAATAATTGTTGTATATTCTACGTTTCATGAGGTGTTATTTGTTTGTGTTAATAAATTTTATAGTTATTAATAATGCATCTCTACTGTTTCTGAATAGGTAATGTTGCATGCTCTCTCATAGGCTACTATAGAAATTATCTCTTTAGTTGTGTACTCTGATTTGTATTCTTTTGTTCATTTGTAATATATGAATACAAATAGGGATAAAGAGTGTAATTTCTTAGCTCTTTTTTTTTTTGGTAGGTATTTTCAATGAGCTTGAGACATACCAAGAACACCTGGAAGAGTTAGGGAATAATTGAATAGATGCATGCAAAAACTGGCTAACCGTCAAATTTGTGAAAATTTAGATGCTACCACCTACTGTTAATGATTTAAACTACATTTACTGAAGTGGGCTACCATCAGGGAATTACCTATAAAAAAATACAAGGCTTCAAAGTTCTTCAGAAATCTAAATCATCTTGACAGAATATTGTAAATGATATAGATGTTGAATCCTATAGGGAATCTGAAATATTTGTCCCGAATATTGTAAAATCGAGCTGATTGTTTCTAAAAGTTTGCACATGTTGGCACCATGGTATCTGCAGGGTTTCAAACACTATGGAATTTGGGAGTCCATAATACATGTCTGTTTTGGTACGATGTTAATTCAGAATGGAATCAGAAATGCAGATATTATTTTCATTTCAATAATGCATTGCCTTAGAAGAGTATTCAGTGCAATAAATTAATGTAAATTATGAAGTGTTATACAGACATTTATTGTTTCTTATTGGCCATATTGTCTGTTTAAAAGCCAAGCAAAGATAGCTTCTGCTTTTCAAGGTGATGATAATTGAGGAGCTGGATGCAATAACAGCGTAAGTCCATGAATACCGTTTTCGAATTTCCTGGTCTCTTCACTACAACCCAGTCCCAGGTCTTAATTCGCTAGGGTGCCACTAGAGGTCAGGAGCTCACTAAAACCGGTACCATGCACTACACTGTTATTGCATGAGGCCTGCTTCACGAGCGGCATGTTCAGTTGCCGCCAATTCTTTGGCTGGAGAAAGATGTCAGCGAGTGGAAGAGAAGGTTTTGTGGTTGGTGCCGATATTTCTATTGACAAAAGGGTTGATGTTCTTTCACTAATGAAATACTTAAAACCTGAAAATGTTGAGTGGTATGCGAAAGTCATGCCGGTGAGTAATGATTCCCTAGAGTCTGCTAATGCAGCATGTGAAGATGAATCATCCTGATTTTGATCATTGATGCAGTATTTGAGTATATCAAACCAGTAAGACACACTATGTCTAAATCCCAATTATATTTTGTGATCTGTTGTCTTGTTTCTTTTCTTTTCTTTTAGGTTTAGAGAATCACTTTGTAAATGAAAATAGGAAAGTTTCTAATTTTATAACATTTCAAATATTTTTGGGGGAGGGGGACAATTACCGTAGGCTAATACCATAGTTGGGGAGAGCACTGTAACAAACCTTTCTCGGTCCTTTACGCAATTAACAACAAAAGTTGAATGTTAAATAAAGAATAAATTTAATTTTTTACCTTTCTTAGCTGACAAATTTGTGTTTTTTTTTAAGGAATTTGTTCTTAATTTTAGTAAGTTTAGACATTTTGGCGAAATGAGGTGGGATAAACTGCCACTTTTGTTCCTCTATAGTGGGTGATCATGCTTTCCTAACTCCCTGATCAATACTGGTGTATGGCAAAATATAATATTTGTGCTCTTCGTGCAATAACGGTGTATAAAAGGAAATTTTAAATAACTCTGTTGTTCTTATTAGCTAACAGATCAATAAAATTCTTTGGGAAATACATTTCCTGGTTCTTTTAAATGTCTTAAAATGAAATTCAGGTTGATTCCTAATATTACTTTTAACTCAGAACATTTATAAACTTCAAGCTTCTGTTTCTCAAAGTAACGTAAATCTTCTTACGCTGTAATTTCATCCAACTCCTCAATTTATGTAAACGTAATCAAAGTTCTACCAGTGGTAGTTACAGAAAACACAAAAAGAATGCCAGAAACCAGAAAAGAATTGTTCTTTCATTTTCGTGCACACTACGCTGTAATAACAACACTAAGTCACTCACTACATCGCTGTAGTCTTCATAATCTGTAAAGCGGTCTTTTTCTGCTTCACTGTCGCAACCACGGCCTTATATGACCTCACTACCCCAGTATTCATCTTGCGAGACTGGGCGAAACCGTGGGAAAACCCCATCCAAGGCACTTGGTCGTCTTTGTCGGATACCAATTATGTGCTCCACATAGATGTCGCACGTGAAGCTAATTGTGTCAGACACACATAATTTCTTGAATAGGTTAAGATATTTCTTGCTACAGATGGAACGTAGCACTTTATCATTTGCTGGGTCCCGAGATCCCAATGACCCACTTAAGATGGCATCCACCTCCACCGATGTAAACCGTGCACAAAGAGCAGTCGCCAAGGTAGCGTATTTCTCTTTATTGTCCTGTCTGACATCTTCAGAGGCAGATTTTCTGTTGTCAAATGGTGTAGGTATGTGTAACACTAAGGCTCTACCATCCGTTACAATAACCAGGTCTGGGCACAACCAAGTTATCACTGAAGATACTCTATTTTGTAGCAGCTGCCCTTCTAACTCTGGAGACTACAGCGTTGTGTCTCTGCAGGTACAATGCAGACTATCTCGTGGAATGATTAGCTACATGAGGCACGGTCTCGTTCTCATAGATGCATCTCCTACACTTCTTGTTGCCATCAGATGTTGATTGGCGACTCCCATTGAGCGGTAGTAAATTCAGCCTTGCTCGGTGGATAAATCTCCAGTCTGCAAATCTAGTAAACAGACTGGTCCTCAAGAAGTGGAAGCTAGCTGTGTCTGCAGCTACGCATTCCATTACTTTTCCTTGATTGGGCAGGTTGATCAATCTATTAAGGTGCTTAGACTGGAGGTTTGTTCTAAGACATGTCTTTAGCACCTTATGTCGACCGTTGTTGAACAAGGTTTTATCACTGGTGTTAACAGATGGTATAAAGTCCTCCATGTTCAATGTTATCTGATTTCTTCTCGATGCCTTACGAGCTTGAGTCCAGACAGATTGCAGTAGATTAGAGTTCCATCTGAACTCTCTCACGTTGTGGCCGTTTAAGTACACAGACACATCATCATAAGGAACAGGTCTTTTGGATAAGGTCTTAAGGTCCTCTGTGCAAGCTCAGCTATGCATAAATCGGTTGATGTAAGGAGCTTGAATGCATTGTCGATTAGATAATAGTCATTCTCTGCAACCAGTAAACCAATACATCCAGACTTCATGGGGCCATAAAAGTAGTCGTTGCTGGCCTCTTGCAAAAGGTCAAGGGTCTTCTTAACCTCGGCCTTAATAATATTGTCAAGTTTCGACCATTCGCCCTTTTGGTGTTGGGCATTCCTCATTAGGAATTGAAGTGGCGGATAGAAGAAGGCCTTTTAGGCATCGATCCTTTGCCAAGGAGCCAGCTTAGAATGTAAGATCTTCTGTGTTGTACAGATGAGATCAACTAGTTCTTTGGTATTGGACAAGATGTGAAATCCAACAGGTTTCCCAAGGAACTTCTCAAACTCACTATCTTTCAAAGCCTTTAGTTCTTCATTATCAGTTTTGAAAATGGAGTTTCTCATTCCTATAGCGGAAGGACTTTGAAGTCTTATGTTGATTTTCTTCGACAAAGTGTTGATGGCATTGATGTTGTTTTGTAACTTTGGATCGTCAGATAAAAGTATGATGTCATCAGCATAGGCGAGAATCTGATGGTCTGTATTCTCACTTTCAGTAGCTCTAATTATGGGTTCAATTACAAGGTTAGAGAAGTCCACTCATAGGAAAACGTTTTCTTACTCCGCATTCGATGTAAATGTTGTCTGTGACCCCATTTTCAGTCTGTATATGGGTGGAAGAACCCATATACGTATCTTTGATAATCATCTTGAGTTTTATGCCAGCTCAAGGGCCGCAAAGATCGCATCATGCGGCACAGAGCCAAAAGCATTTGAGAATCCAGCCAAGCCCCTAGGAACTGACCTTTCTCACATCTTGTCTTATCAACTTTAATTTTGAGCATGAAGTTATGCTCAAAAACTCGGTCATGTGCGCTGGCACTAAAACTTTGTTATCCATCATTCAGGTGGTTATTCTACTAGGTAACACACCTGAGTATAGCTTATAAATGGTCCGCACGATGGTAATAGGCCGCCAGTTGGTGATGTCGTGCGGATTACCTTTCTTGAATTTTAAGATTGTGACGGACTGCTTCCAGTCACTAGAGATCTCCTCATATATTAGGCCAGATGTTAAATATTCTGGCCAGCAGTGTACAGGTAGGATCAACCGTTTTCCCGTGCTTGTAAGTAAGATGATCATCCCCTGGAGCTTTGTTTTCACATTTTTTTAGGCGACTTTGTACTTCATGCAGCATGATTCTGGTGGTACTCGCGCATGAAATATTCTCTGGTGGTCGAGATTTTTTTTTTTTTCTAGTGGCTTTACGTCGCAGCGACACAGATTGGTCTTATGGCAGTGATGGACTAGGAAAGGGCTAAGAGTTGGAAAGAAGCGGCCATGGCATTTATTGAGGTACAGTCCCAACATTTGCCTCGTGTGAAAGTGGGAAACCACGAAAAACCATCTTCAGGGCTGCTGACAGTGGAATTCAAACCCACTATCTCCCGGATGCAAGCTCACAGCTGCGCTCCCCTAACTGCATGCCCAACTCGCCCAGTAGGTTCAGAAAATCAGATAAGCTGCTTGCCTTTCCCTTAGCAGTCTCTTGAAAATGTTGCGTCACAGTCTCATTATCTATGTTATACCTTCTTCGTCTCCCAGGATAAGCCGCATAGCTTTCCTTCTATTGTTCCTATATAAAAATTGAATGTACTTCAGATCTTCAGGGTCTTTTTTCTTCTGTGATGAGTTACCTTAGTGGACTGGGATTTTAACACTGTTCTGAGCCTCCTCGGTGACTTTTTGAAGAATCCCTTCAAATCTCTGCCAGTTGGTGTCAGAGGTTCCTTCCCAAAGTATAGCATCTAAAGCAGGAACGTGGACGTGGAGAGGTGACTTGTCATCCACGTCAATAGCAATGAGATCTTCTTGGCCAGGCTGACTGTCACCATTATGAACTTTATTCTCGTCGTCATCAGCTATCGGGTTCAAACCCTCTCGAGGTAAGGCATTCTCCTTGCATGCGCAAGATGGTGGGAGAGTCAGATACTCGGGAGGTGTACCATGCAACTCCGTCAAGGTCAAGTCATTTTCAGAAATGGTGTAAGTTTTTGAACGATTGAGTAAAAAGTCAATGTCAGGAGTTTGATTGAGAATTAAGTCATCGTCATGACCAGTATTGATGTCAACAGAGTTGTTAGAGGGAGCCGTGGCTGGTCCAGACGTTGTTGGCACCAGGTGGCTGTCACTATCACAGCCCTTCTGTGTTTGATGGTACACAGGAACGTCGCCTGATCCGATTTCCACAAGATTGCATGGGCTCAGGATTGGTGCGGGCATAGCTAAGAACTCGGCCCATTCCGTTGCAGGCACAGCACTCGCTTCAGCCTGTTCCGGTGCTGGCACAGCTGGATCGTCAACCCGTTCACTTCTTTCCTGTGCGGGCACTGCTAATACCTCAGCCCATTCTGCTGCGGGCACAGCTAGGACTTCAGCCCGATCTGAATTTTGAAGTCCACCACCCCTCGTTTTGCGACTCTTCCTCGTAGCCACCTTCGGGAGGACCACATCATTCTTGCTGCGTGCTTGCTGGTCATGGTTCCACTGCACATGGTTCCTCAGCCCCCCCCCCCCCCCGAAGTCGGGAACGTCTGCTCACACTGCGTTCAGGCATATGCAAACATGGTAGTGCTCTCATGAGCTCACCGTAAAGTTCTGTGGAGTAGAGGATCCACATGAGTGATTAGAAGGACGGAGGCTTAACTCACATCAACATTTACAGCAAAAATTGTAGAAGTGATACGTAGGCTTCCTCTCCAAATGTATTTCTGAGGACCTCCTCGTAGTCTTCCTTGAAGGTTGACCGCAGTTCAGCTCAGTGCAGTCAAAATACTCTGCTACGGGATGTTGGACAAGCAAAGTATTTCCTCGGCACTGTATAGGAAGGAGATGTTCATTCTCTATATCATGATTAACCTGTAACTTACACATACACTAAGAAAATAGTAAAATGTAAATTACAAATTGGATACTTATCCGGTTAATGAAGCTCATAATCCTTGTGTAAGTGTTGTCTCACTGCCGGTTGCTAGGCAACCCTGCGTTGGTGTAGTGCACTTGCTCATCCAGTCAAATAGCTGACTCAGTAAGGCAGCTTCAGGTTCCTAGGCAACTGAGTTAGTGCATCTATTTCATTGTTTCCATGGTATCTAGATATAAAACAAAATGGGGGTTAGTTAGGGCAATAATAAATGACCAAAATTCAGTGAGTTACACGCTTCTGCGAGTTATCTATGGATCAGATATGTAAATAGACAAAATGGAGGAACTTAGGGCACAAAAATATATCAAAAAACACAGTTAAATACTAATAAAACGGCCACAAATACATGAGATAACATTGGTATATACTTAATACCCTTAAAATAACACAAATGCTCCCTGGAAACTGTGAATTAAAGCGTACAACTCATAGATTAGCACATAAAGTCACACAGGCAAACGACACATGATCTTCCACAGAGACTACACTTTGATCTTGGCCTAAAAAGCCTTTTTTGTGTTCCATTCACCTCTGTCGCTGAGTATGTTTACTCACGCTCCACGAGAGGAGTGCGGAACTGCGACATTCGTGTATCCGAGGTTCGAATCCCAGTGCTGAGAGCAGTTATCCTGAGCGTGGTTTTATCGTGGGTTTTTCCATATTCTCTCCAGACAAATACTGGGATAGTACCTTATTTCAAGTCCTCCAGCACCTGCCCAATGACGACAACCGGCTATCATTTGAAGAATCTTTCTTGAATGGTCTGGATTATGATTAAGTGGCATCTGAACATAATTTGTCCCACCTCCTGTTGCGGTTATGAATAAAATGGTTAAAGTTGTTTGCCAATGATAAAGTAAAGCTACTTCTTTCACATGAAAACCAAAGATATGTTCCTTCTAATTTTTTTTTTTTTTCCATCAGTGTGAAAGTCTCTTTTTCTCCAACTTAAGAAAAAGATGGTTAGCCCATTTTTTTGCATGCATCCATTCAATTGGAGTTGAATGTTTGCAATCAGCATAATTTTATCACTTGTATTTATCATATAATATCAATCAAGCACATTTTTTAAAATCTTGCACATCGGGGCGATACCCACCATTCCCGCTCAGTGAGATTGTCCCCGGAGTGCTCATTCACTGTGTCTCCCTCTTCTGGGGAGACCATGCAGATTGAACCACTCATCATCATGGACGGTGATGACAATACTGACGACAGCAAAAACTGGCAGGTAGTGGACAGAAAGAAAGACAAGAAATTGTCCTAATTTTGTTGCACTGCTACTCCACACCATGACACTATTCCATAGTCTGCCTACAGGAATACCATGTGACACCTAGATATGACACGTCTTTTTTGAGAGGTTATTGTCTTGTTGATGGCGGGCCGACTGCGGGTGTTTGTGCCCTAGTCCACTCCAACATCTTCAATGACAAAGTACCTATGTGATCATCGACAGGCAAGATGGCCAATCTTATTACATTTAAGCATCTGCGCGCTAAGGCCCACCTTTTAATTAGAGAAAGTAAGAAAGTTACGTGATAAAAGTATGTATTCCATTATGGTACATACTCCGTCATCACAAGTGTGGATAAGATAAGGTAGCACAGCTGATTGAACTAACTGACCCTGATATTATTGATTTTGTGAATGCTAACAAGAATGAAGATGATGAACAACGAGGCATTGCAGAACCAAAGGAGAAAAGGATGACTCACAGTGAAAGATTAAGCACATTGGAAATGGCATTAACCTACGTTGAGCGACAGCTGGGAGCAAGCACAACGGAGGTGTTGATTTTTCGTGCTGCCTCTGTGGATCCGTGGTAGAGTGTCGGCCTTTGGATCCCAAGACAGTGGGTTCAAACCCGGCAGAGGTAGTCTGATTTTTGAAGGGCGGAAAATAGTCAATTCGACGCTCCATGTCGTATGATGTTGGCATGTAAAAGATCTCTGGTGACACATTTGGTCTTTACGCGACAAAATTAATTAAATCTCAGCCATTCGGTCTGCTATCTAGTAGGCCTAGGATAAAACAGAACATTGAAATTGACAAGCAGACAGCCAGATGGCGTCAAATTGGAATTCCTGCACATGGTAGCTGAGACCATACGATTATTATTATTATTATTATTATTATTATTATTATTATTATTATTATTATTATTATTATTATTATTATTATGTTATTATTTTAATTTTTGTCGATGGTGGGATCTCGCAGTAACAAAACGTGAATCAGCAGGCAAGCAGACATATTGATATTTAAATAAATAGAGTACTGTAAAACATGTCATTATTTTAATAATATATTTTAGCCTTCCTGTTTGTTTTGGTGCATTTTCAAAGCTATTCTGTATCATCCGACATTTTCGGTGATCCCACATACTCCAGGTCCTGTTTAAGTCGGATAATCAAGACTCTACTGTACCTTAAAATGCAGGATGGTTGGTCATTCTAGGCACAATCAGTGTGGTCTTCACTGCCATTCAAATGCAAGAACATTTTAAGGAACCAACATCTATAAATGATGTTTACAGATCTTGTGTAAGTTTTGTACTCTGTAAAAATAAGCAGCTCTTTTGAGGTCATCTGCCAAAATACATAAAATACTTTGATACACTACAACATGAGTGCTTCGAGTGAAAGCAGAAAGTCTTTATATCTACAGTTGGAAATTATTTGGAAAGAAGATTTATTTACACTAAAGCAAGTACATGATGAAACCACAAATTCAATCAAAAATAAACAGAGAGCTGAATATGTGTGGAATTTAAACAAATATATTCAAGAGGGTGAACAAATTGTTTGGATCGATCAGACTAATTTCAGTTTGTTTTTTCGCCAAAGTAGAGTCTGCACCCTTGCTGCTTTGAGAGCTGTCCAGCAAATGCCACCAGCAAGAGGACCAAATGTTCACCTCATTACAGCAATTTCAATGGTAGGCATTGTGATGATGGAGACAAGGAGGAGCTCATTCATAGCTGTGTCAGCAAATAATTGGGAAGAGATGGGCAACCAACTCAACAAGTTAGTGATAGTGTGTGATAACGCACCATGCCACACAAGATTGGAAACCATGTTTTATGGCACTGGAGCAACACTGTTGCAGTTGGCACCATATTCACCCCTACTCGATCCCAATGAGGCAATATGGGCCAAAGTAAAATCCTACATCAAGACCCATTTCATAGTATCTCTTGTTGCAGCTCCTGGAGCTCAAGTGCAAAGACTTGTCTACTTAGAGAAAGTTATTGACCAAGCGAAAAATACCATTACGAAGTGGAGGGGGGAGGTTGTGGTTGTGCAGCACATATACTACTGTTCATCACTGTGCAGCTTTGGTAATGGAAGACATGCCAGTAGGTTGTTAAAAGCTTTGAATAACTATCTTTAATGAGTGGATATATATCAGCTATCATGTCTTAGAAAAATCTTAATTGGCAGCAATGATGATGTGGTAAAAGTGGTCTCGGAAGTGGTAGGAAATGACAAGTGTAAACAAACTTTGGATTACAAAGAAGAAAAGACCAAATCCAAAGAAGAATACGTATGACGTAAGTAGTACTGGGATTTTGAATTTGGTATTAAGTCTTCCTTTTCAGAACTGCCTAACTAGGAATTGTTTGCAAGAGAAAGCATATGTTAAACATTATTTGTTCTTTAAGGTAATTTGAATATCATTGTTTTAATACATACTAAGCCATAGCTTTCCTGTATTAAAACTACAGTAGTGAGTGATTACCTACATGGCATGCCGAAAATAGTTTATAATTCAGTGTGCAAAACTTCAGTTATGAGTCGGCTGCCCTGAAGGTAGTTTTCCATGGTTTCCCATTTTCATACTAGGTAAATGCTGCATCTGTACCTTAATTAAGGCCATGGTCGCTTCCTTCGCACTCCTATCCCTTTCCTATCCCATCATCTCCGTAAGACCTATCTGTGCCTGTGCAACGTAAGGCAACTTGTAAAAAAAGAAAAATCAGTTTTGAGTTACTTGAATAATGATTCTTGGTAGTACTAATGGTCTGTTACTGATGTTTTCTAAAATACATGTGACACTTTCTGAATTACAGTTGATTAATCTGAATTACAGCTGATCAATCTGAATTTTCTGAATTACATTTGGTTAATCTGAATTACAGTTGACATGTTCTGAATATCTGTTTGTTTTCTGATTTACAACTGGAAAAGTTGTAGTTATATGTGGTGGATAATTGAGTACACATAAGTGTAATGTTCTGTGTAACTTTGAGTTGAAGAAAAATATTTTACATCTAGCCTTGAAATATCCTTAGACATATCAAATGATTGAAGTAAAAGAAATTCAAGTTATAGAAAACACATTAAAAAAAATAAAAAAAAGATTCTATCAGGAAACAAAGATGCCTTCGAGACCAAACATTCAAATTACAGAAGTTTGACTGTATTTGACATTTTTACAATACTATTATTCTTAGCTGAAAGAAGATTTTATTCAAATACAGTATCATCATAGCAGTTTTGTAGGTATTGTAACCACTGGATGCTTCATTTACTTAAATATTTTGGATAGATTAAGTGCTGTTTTTGTTGTTCCACTTTGATTAAAAGTATTGCATTTTAAACTGGTTATCCTTCATACTCTTCTGTTGCTTAGAAATCTGTGAGTGTGGTATAAAATCTTTGTATTCCTTTGCAGGTTTACCACGTACAAGAAGGAAAGAACAAGAATCCTCGGTTTTTTGACGAGGAGCTTGAGGAACACCAGCCTTTTCCCACATTAAAACAAGCTTTGGATGGCTTGGATCCTCATGTTGGCTTCAATGTGGAAATCAAATGGACCATGCAGTTGAAGGTTATTATCTTGTCGTATGACATATCCGTTTAATTTGTATAATGCTTATTGTGACAGTGTGTGTACTCATTGTTTTTATTATCTTTCAGGATGGCTCTTTTGAACTCTATCATCCATTTGACTTAAATCTGTATCTGGATATTGTCCTAAAAGTAGTTCTACAACATGCAGGCAATCGAAAAATAATATTCTCTTGTTTTCATCCAGATATATGTACTATGTAAGTTCTAACATTTTGTTATTATGCATGCATAAAATTCCTGATATTTTAAAAATTAAGATTCATAAATGGCTGGTGATTAGAGAAAGTTGTATCTTGCACAGTGCTGTCAGATGAATAATTTTACTTCTTTACAATTTCTGTGGTTAGGATATGTCAATAGACATGTTTCATCCATAATGTAATTTACTGTAATGGGTTTATTTGGATATATACTTGATCAAATGACGTGGACTTTCAGAGTCTTTTGTTCAAGCATTCTGTATTATGTTGAAAAACTTAATTTCCTTTTACCCCTCAGTTTAGATTATTCCACCAATTAACTAACAATTTTATCTGAAGATTCAGTTTGATTATTATTCTGTGTTGTCAAGCATATGTGTAAAGTGCTCTCTGAGTCTCATGCTATCAGTCTGACAAGGAAAGGCACAATCTGTCCTGAGTATTACACAACCAGAGTAGGTGGAAATGATAGAGCATAGGCTAGCCACATATTATGTGCAATGGACGAATGGGGAACAGAGAAAAAAGAGTGGAAACTGTGATAGCAATTCAAATTGGGCGTGATTTATTCCTACAAAGAACACTTGGTGCAATGCATAAGCACTGTCAGTATGGTCTCAGCAGTCCCGTTCACTTTAATGTACAGTATAATGAAAACGAACAAGAATATGATAGATTTGTAAAATGTAATATGAAATGAGCTGACCGCGTATGAGAAATTAAATAATGAAGGTTTAGAGGCTCTATGAAATGAAGTTAAAGAAGAGATGTGTTTATTCAAAGATTAATTATAAATACTATACGCCATATTATGAGACACATGAATACTACCCATTACGTGCATGACTATTTGACAGTTTGTGGGCCTGATGCTCGCTGCTGCAAAAAATGTGCGAGCCAGAGAGTAGGCTGTGCTGTACGTGTAGTGATTTCTCGCAGTGTGAACATCTAATAAACACTGGGAGCTCAATGCATCGACTGTGCAATCATCAGTGAACCACCTTGAAAGCAATATTGTAATGGCTGTAGGTGGCCACACTTGCAAAAGGCATATTAATCAAGTTCTTGAATGTGGTACTGTAAATTGGTAATGAAAAAAATGAAAGAAGAACTGATCAGCTCCTCAAAACTGAAAGAAGAATTATCAGAACTTGCATAAATAAAAAGTACCATGTTGAAGGAGTCTGGAGAATCCTCCGTAATGAAACTGTCTATCAAGAGATTGACCCAGTTACCAGCATGATGAAGAAGAAAAAAATCTCTTATTTCTTCACATCTTATGATTACCAGAAAACAGGATTTTGTGACAACTAGTGATGAGAAATTTGGGAAATAAGACAGGAGGGCATTGAATCAAAGAAATTAAAGAGGATCTCAAAACAGTTGGACTCAAAATTACAGGTGCAGAGAACAAGAATAAAATTACTACCCTTCTTAAGTATCACAAATTTTCAACTGAAATGATGCACAGAAGGCTTGTGGAGATTTCAGACGAATTAAGAACACTGTAATCAGAACGAATGAAGAAGTACTGGGCAAATAAGAAGAATCAAACAGTACAACTTTTAAAGAAAACGTGTACATGGAAGACTCAAGTGGTCCAATGTGGCCAATAAAGTTAATGAATGGTAATGAATGAAGGCCTGTTTCAAAACTTTGTCTGTATGCCAAAAACTAATGTCATGTGAAAGGAAAACAGTATCTGTTATAAACGTGACAATTTTTTGTACGGTCAGAAGAACACATCTGCTGGTTGAATTTGTCCTGAGCATATTATGGCTAGAACTTTGTGAAAAGTAATGTGTATGGTAGTATAAGTGTTATAAAGTGTATAGTCCTCGTTGCAGGTCCACGAGTTTACCAAAAGGAGAACATTCCCCTCATCTTGCATATTTGGCGGGAACACTTCAGGTGATGGTGGTGGTGATTTGTTTTAAGAGCAAATAAAACTGGGCAGGTATCCTCTATTAACACTAATCAGAGGGAAAAATTGAAAGTGTCTGACACTTCAAACAATGATGGTATTGGCCAAAGAAAGACAAGGGCTACGAAGGGCATGAAAAAGAAAGACATCCTAGGTGTCAAATGCTCTCTTACCGCCGGGGTTGGAAAAGAACAATTGTTGACCAAAGAAAGTCGAATAGGATAGATGAACGTGAGGAGCCTGGCACAAGTAAGTGGAAACAATGCCAGGACTCCGCTAAGGGCCCCGTAGTTGCCAACCCATGCTGCCAAGTTAAGAGCCCCTGAGGTCCCTTTTTGTCACCTCTTAAGACAGGCAGGGGATACCATGGGTGTTATTCTACAGTTCGTACCCACAGGGGGTCGATCAATGTACAGGATATGGTGGGTAGGCAAGAGGGAGTTGAAGAAAGGGGAGAAGTTGTGGAAGACAGGTGGGCTAATGTTTCAAGGGTAAGGAAGTGAGGGCTAGGAGTTCCCATTAGGGAGTGAGTTCAGGAGAGGTGTTGGTGGGGAATTGGTATGAGTCATTGCATGTAGAACAGCTGAGAACAGGGGGAATTGGGAAGATGGTGGGGAGAGGCAAGATGAAAGGGAACAATAGGAAAGGGGAAGCGTAGAGTAGAGGATAGTAAGGGATGGGGAACAGGATCTTGAGAGGGAGAGAGGGGAGGAGGAAGTAGGTATTGCAGCCATCAGGGGAGTGACAGAGAAAAGGATAAGGGCACCCATTGAGGTGGGTGGGTGTTTAGAAGACTTATAGGGAGGTACATTCAGAGAAATATATGTCTTTTATATATATATTGGCAGGTATTGTAAAAGGATGCTGGACCTGTTGGACTACAATGGGTGTACAGATTGTTAAAGTGCATATAGAGACAAAAACATGTGCTAGAAGATTGGAGAAAGGGAGTAATAATACCAGTCTTTGACAAAAATGTGTGTAATAACAAGGGCCCAGATTTTGATGACCTAAAAATGTTTAACCTTTTGCCCTCGAATTTTTTCCTACCCATAATGTCTCCCAACTTGTAATTATTTCAGTCAGTTTTTGCCATACTGGGGGATGTATTATGATACAGTTATTTAAGTATTTACAACAACTTTGTACAGGTTCAAAATGCAAAAATATTGTACACAAAGACATAAGAGACAGGTAGTTGTTTCCCACATTTTCATTGGAGTTTCTGGAGAGTGTGATACTTTTCGAAGCACAATCCTGGGTGAAGTCCTGGTTGCTTCTCACAGGTTTTGCAGAAGTGAACAGTTTCTCGCCTCCTCCCAGCAACTTTCCTATTGCTGCAAACCTTGCAGTCCTTCGTTTTTCCTTTGGGATGGGGATAAAGCAGATGCAGCTTGTCATTTAGTCGCACTTAATCATCTGTAGTGGATGGCCTTCCCCTTTTCCGGTTCTGTGTGTTCCAGATGTTCCCAACAAGTTGGGTTACTAGGTTCTTCCTGAACTTTAGATGCAACATTTTAGGGTTGGATTGCTTAAAGTAAATGTAGGCATTCGTGATGGATACCTCCAAAAGCCAGAAAAACATTTTCCGCCACTACAACCAGTTTACGTGTAAAGGGGTACGAGCTCACATAGTGGTCAGAAACATCAACTCCCCCTATGTACTTATTACAACCACATACAATAACTGGTTTATGGACAACTTCCTCAACTCATCTCCTCATATTCCTTTTCACCACCTGAGTTGAATTGTCATACAATGTTGACAGCATGGCAATAATTCTCTTGTCCCTCCAAACTACACACGAAATGTCGTCTTTTTTCATTGCTACTATGTCATGCTGCTTCATTTTCTTCGCTGCTTCTTTTTTTCACCTGGGAGGTAGGCCTTTCCTGCAGACCATTACAGTGCCTGTAATGTGGACTTTCAGTTTCAACAGTTCAGCTGCTAACTCGTAACCAGTATAAAACTGGTCCGTGAAGACGTGAAAACCAGTTTCATTGGTAGCCTGCAAAATTGTTGTCACCAAGTGGATGGCAATCCTAGGGGTAAAAGCCAAATCAGGCCTAATAAGTGCTTCTGTTGTCACTGCACCCTAGTAAGGTTCCATTGCACACACATACCCATTAACAGAGTCAGAAAGTATATAAATATGAAGTCCCCACTTGGTTGGCTTTTGCTTGTTGTAGCACTTGAAAACAATACAGCCCTTGAAACCTACACTACTTTTGTCAACACAAGTTTTGCCCTGGGATGAAAAATTCCCTGAATTTCGTATCCAAGTATGACACTTTGTTTTTCACTTTAGAGCCCATTGATTGTCTGAGGGGAGGAGAGTGAAGATTCCAGAATATTGATAGAAATTGATCCCTAGAAAACACTTCTTTGTAAAATAACTGCTTATTTAACCAGTCCTCACTAAAATAGTCCTGCATTTCTGCCTTACTATTCATTCCCATATTTATCACTACACCGATAAAGGCCTTCATTTCTTCTTCTGTGACTTCCTTTCATGAACACCATATAGACTGCTTCTGAAGCGGAGTATTTCTCTGAACTTTTAGTGCCGCATATTCGTTAGTCTCATTCATAATGGAGGTTAGTAGCTTGTCCGCAAAATATAATTGCCAGTACTGTAATTCTGTAACAGGCCTACTGCCATGGCTTACAGATCCACTTACTGACCTAAAAGGGAATTTGGGCAGGCCTACATCACCTGTAGTCTACAATCCCCAAGCAATGTTGGAATGTTCATGCCGGTGAGGTCCAGTTCGCGATAACACATTATCACCTGCCCCAACATAACATGAATCACTGTCATAATTATTATCACTCAGATCACTTGCTGAAACATCACTTTAGTTGTGAATCTGTTAAAGTGTGATATGGACCATGAAGTTTATTTTATGTAAAGCAAAACCGTGTGTCAACAGGAGCTCTACAAGAGTGTTTTCACTGAACGGCACCTGTCGGCCTGTTGTCGACACGCAAGGGGAAGAGTTAAGAAATGGCCCATAAAATGACCCGAAAACTTAAAAAGTGACCTAAAAATTTGAATGAAACAATGTAATTTCATCACACAAAAACTGCAAACAGACTGCATCATTTTACGTTGAAATTAATTTAACTTTATTAGGTACGTATTAAAATATTATTTGACATATACAAATCACATGCAAATACTAGTTATTATTTCAGTCTGTTGTTCAGCACTCCAAGTTCTGTGTTCTTTTCTTCAAGGATAACACTTCATGGTATGTGGAACTTTAAGGCTGCAACATCTGAAGAACAAAAAAGAGAGAATATCGCCATTAGGTACTCAGATTCGTTATCGGATTAGAGGTAATAAGAAAAATGTGCACTTAAAATACACGAAAGGATATACAGGCTTACCTCACACCGCGTTACAGTAGATGACTGTGACCATTCGTAGATTCTCTCAGGAAAAAGAATGATGATTGTCAACCAGCGCGTTTTTCTACTTTGAAAAGCTCCTTTCAACATCTAGGGATGCTATTGGAGCATACTGAATCACTGGATGTAAGTTGTTCTTCAATGCCAATAATACTGAATCTTCACCCGCCACAATCTGAGAGATGGAGCACAAAACATTAAAACCAGAGTTACCGAGCTCGATAGCTGCAGTCGCTTAAGTGCGGCCAGTATCCAGTATTCGGGAGATAGTAGGTTCGAACCCCACTGTTGGCAGCCCTGAAAATGGTTTTCCGTGGTTTCCCATTTTCACATCAGGCCGTACCTTAATTAAGGCCATGTCCGCTTCCTTCCCACTCCTAGCCCTTCCCTGTCCGTCATCACCATAAGACCTATCTGTGTCGGTGCCACGTAAAGCAAATAATGATTAGATGTTCCAATAACGGACCATTATATTGGTATTGTAAAGCAACGAGAAAAAAAAAAGAGTTCTTGTCAAGAACCCTTTTCAGTTTGTCTGGCACTGTCACACCAGAATCTGTATTTTAATTCATCTGTGGCTGTTCTGACTAAATTGATCATTTTTTCTAGAGCCATGACTCTCTCCTGAAGACGTGTAATAATTGACGAGGAACTGAAATCTGCTTTGATGCATGCTACTTTTCCCTCCATTTGCGTATCTGAAAACAATTCTTGAGTCATCTGAATGGCCTTGGCATCTTGTACGTCGAAAGAATCTATTACACGCTTCACTGTCTGAAAGTGGTCACAATAGTAAATACAGGCGTCGATCCACGTACCCCATCGTGTGATGCAGGACTGCGGTGGTAATGGAATGTTGGGTGCTTAGGATCTGTAAAAGTTCCCTGCGTGATGGAGCCGTAGTAAATACCTTCTTAGAGACACAAGCTTATCACCTTCATGGAAATTTGATCTTCTTCGGCGACTCTGAAAAGTATGAGCTAGGCAGGTTTCGTGTACCATTTTTTAGTAAAATGCTTTGATTGCAATGGCAGCTTTAACTATGTTAGGCACTGCATCAGTCACAAAGAGCAGAACATCATCATACCTTACATCTTCAGGCCATACTAGTCTCATCGATTTATTGAAGAGATGACATATTGTAGAATGGTTCACAGATTGCAAAACTTTGGTTGTGAGCAAAAATATTTCCAGGCCTATCTACTTCTAATGTACCCACGATAACATTGGCAATGTAACGGCCCTCTACATCACTGGTTTCATTGATTGATTGATTGAGACTTCTGATGTTCCTTATTGTGTCATAGCATTGGAATATATAGTTCTTTCTCAGAGTAAACTCATCTGGAATTACACGGCCCATATACCTTTCTAAGAAATCTCTCAGTTTAATATTGTTCAATTTCCAGAGTGGAATGTTCAAAGAAACCAAAATTTCACACAAGTCTTTACAAAACACAGAGGAAGTACCGCCATCGGAGGATGACTGTGAGGGTAACAGTTGAGAAACTTTTCGTTTGCTACTGTTTTGGACTCCACGTATGTGCTTCTCTCGACCGATATGTTGCTGAACGGTAAATCTCCTATATTCTGCCATTTTCACTTCACATATTTTGCAGAAAAGAATTTCACCATCAGTGGTATAAATATCCTCGCCGAATTCCGAAATTATTTATTCGAAATTAATCGCCCTAGATGGCTTTAACTTCTGCATTTTAAATACACTCGAAAAACAATTGCAGCCGATAACACAAATCCACTTAGCATTCATATGATTGCACTGAGGTACTTAACCAGACTGGCATTACTGGGTCTACTGTTGTCTGTCTTCCTACCTCCTAAATTTCAGTATCACTTCTGGATTAGCTGCAAGCACAGGTGTGTCTCCTGAAATGTGGATATTCCAAGAAATAAGGGTTGAACAAAGTTGTGAAGATTCTCGTGTCTTCGTATTCATCCTCACTTTCAGTTCTATTAATATCCAGTACCATATGCAAAAAATGCATCATAAACCATTAAGAATGTGAAAAAATGACTGAAAACATATAATAAATTCCACAAAATGACATAATAATGACGCTAGAAAATTACCTAAAAATAAATAACTTAGAAAAATTACAAAAAAAACTTACTTAATCATTTCTGTGACATGGGGGCCATGAACAGGATTTGTATATAAGTTAGCAATGTCTGTGGTGAACCATTTAAAAGATGGCAGGCATGCCATCAGAATCTGGGCCCTGGTGATAACTATAGAGGAATCTCACTCTTATCACAAGTGGCAAAAATACTGGAAAGAATATTGGAGAGGAAATGAGTAGAGAGGTAGAAGGGGAGTTGCAAGAAGTACAGTATGGCTTTAGAAGTGGAAGATCTACATTTGACCCAATCTTCAGCATGAGGCAATGAGTGGAAGAGAGTTGGGAATATATAAAAATCTGGTCATGACATTCATAAATCTGACAAAGGCATACGATAAGTGTTCCCAGGGATGTGTGGGAAACCATGGTCAAAAAGAGACTGGGTGCATAAACTATAGAAGTAGTGCAAGCAATGTATAAAAACTGTTTTTACTATTTACAGACAATATTGTGGTTTGGGGAACAAACAGCAAAAATGTACAAGAAGAACTTGATGCACTGAACAAGAAAATTGAAAAGTATGGTATGAACATCAGTGCAGAGAAAAGCAAGACCCGCCCCCTGTGGGTGGGGGACGCAGACGAAGAATACACCCACGGTATCCCCTGCCTGTCGTAAGAAGCGACTAAAAGGGGCGACCAAGGGAGGATTGTATTAGAACCTTAAAACTACTCGTGATTAGTACCACCATGCGGGGAACACCATGGGTCACTTTTACTTGCGCCTAGTAACACTATGTTAGGTACAAAATAGGTTTGTGATTAGTAACGACAAAGTGTGTTGCCGGCTTTTACTGTACCTGTGATTAGTACCACTTTAGGAGCAACACCATGGGTGAGCGACACCATGGTTCTGGCTTGCCTGTGATTAGTACCCACTATATGAGGAACACCACGGGATAGTACGAGTCCCTGTGGTTAGTACACTTATGTGATGAACGCCATAGGTTTACGTTGCCTGTAAATGTTACTGCAATGTGCGAAACACCATAGGTCTGGATTACATGTGCAAATTTCATTACCTGTGAGTAGTGCCATAATGTGTGGAATACCCCAAGTCTACGCTACTTTTGATTCGTACCGCAACATGACAAATACCATGGTTCCACTTTCCTAGCAATAAGTACCATTATGAGGGGTCGATGACTTGGATTTTGGACTCCTTTAGACTACAAGCATCATCGATTCAGTATTATGCTATACAGTAGAAGCAGTCCCTTGGTCAGTAATACTATTGTTTTACGTCAGTTTCTGTGCCTGTGAGGCATTGCGGGACGGATCCACTGATTGTTTTAAATTCATATCCATCCATCCATTCTTTCTTCGTTCTCATGTTTTGAATTCTGGTCAGTGGAGGATTTTGAACTTTTAATTTGTCATTACATTTCGTCTCATTTCGTACCATTAGGGGTCGATGACCTAGATGTTAGGCCCCTTTAAATAACAAGCATCATCATTATCATCATCAAAAGCAAGACTGGTGATATCAAGAGGAGAAAGACAAGGCAAAGGCATTGTGAAAATTGGTGATCAAAGCCTTGAAATTGTTGACAGTTTCAAATACCTAGGGAGTGAATTAATGCAGAATACAAGGTTGGACATGGAGATTAGCATGAGGGATGCAACAGGGCAGTGCTTTCTATCAAGAGTATAAGAAACCTCGTCTGGAAGAATGAAGTACCAAGAAAGTGTAGAGAGATAATGCACAAAATGTATTACGCACCCATATTGACCTATGCGGCTGAGACGTGAATAATAACAAATTGGGAGGAGAGTACAATTCAAGCCAGTGAAATGAAATACCTAAAAAGTATGATAGGAAAAACCTAGAAAGACGGATTGAGAAATGAAGATGTGAGAAGGGAGGTTGGAATGGAAAGCTTAAATGAGTGAATTGATAGGAGTAAACTAAGATGGTCTGGACATGTAAAGACGATGGAGGAGGAAAGAATACCAAAACAAATGATGGAGATGAAGTTTGAGGGATAGAGAGAACGATAGGGAGACCTAGAACAAGGTGTATTGATTCAATAAAGAGGAGTTCAAAAAGAAGAAACCTGGACTGGAGGGAGGAAGGTGGAGAAGTACCATAAATGCCCCGATCCGATAGGAGCTCAACAAGGAGGAGGAGGAGGAAGATGTAATAGGAGTTAAATCATGGATTGCTGTATGTGTAAGAATGAATTAATCAAGGGGATATAAATTTCAAGTGTTACCCAGCGAACAAATGTGCCACGTTACATATTTTTTGTTTTATATCTTAAAATGAATTACCAATGAGGTACTTCAGAAAATGGATGAAAGGAGGAAAAGTACAAGAATGGTCCTTCAGAGGAAGGCAGAAAGAAATATGGAATGCTCAAAAATGATATTGACATATTGTGTAGAACACTGAAAGTGATGGAACTTGAAGTGCCAATAATTGAACATCTGGAACAAAAAGGCAAATCAAAATTAGCTTACAAACAAATTAAGAAAACGTCATGAAACAAAAATGATTTTGCACAAGGTTGATGAAGGATAAAAATGGTGTAGTATTACTGTACAGCAATGAAAATAAAGAGTTATGGAGAATGTTTGCAAAGGATTTGTACAATGCAAATATTCAATTTTCTTGGACTCCAGTAGCACTTGATAAGAGGACACTCACTGGAAGAGGATGTTATAACTAGGCAAGAATTAGAAGTTGCCCTTAAATATCTACACGATGGAATGTGTCCAGGGATTGATAATATTCCTGCAGAGGTTATGAAGAATAGTGGCAAAATAACAAAGGAATTGCTTTTTTAATTAACTGCAGAAATTTACGAACAAGGCAAATGGCTAGAGAACTTTTACTCTTCAATCATCATACCTATTCAAAAGAAAACAACTCCTCTTGGTTGTAATGATTTTAGGATGATTAATCACTTGCACATGTAAGATACTCCTCCTCATCATACAATACAGAATGGAGAATTACATTAAGCTGAACCTTGGTGACACTCAGTTTGGTTCTGTAGAAATTTGTCTATGCATGATGCTATTGTTACACTACACTGTATGGGAGAAAGACTGTTGGGCTGCAGAAGAAATTTGTATATATGCTTCATCGATTAAGAGAAAGCATTTGATAAAGTGCCATGGAACAAACTGTTTCCACTTCTTGTTGATAGGTTGCCCAGATTGCATGATATAGCTGTTACACAATTTATATAAACATCAAAATACAGTTGTCAGGTTTGGCAACGAACTAACAGCCCCTGTACATATACTGAAAGGAGAGTCGGCTGTCATCATCATCATCGTATGCAGTTTCTAGCTATTGGTCAGGTCTGCTTGGAACAGCTTCTCCATCTCATTTTGTCTTCCCACCACTTCTCTCTCGTCATTTTTGCCCAGTTATCTCCTCTTATCTGTACACACTCCTCCATTCCTTTTATCCGCCTGTCCCTTGGTCTTCCTCTCGGTCGTTTTCCTGTTATCTCTATGCATCCTCCTCAGTATCCTTCGTCTGTCATTCTCTTCATGTGTCCATATTTTCTAAATCTAGATGCCTCTATCCTGTCCTGTAGTGGCTCTTCTTTTACTATATCTCTAACTTTCTTGTTTCTCATCTTATCCATTCTTGTCACTCCTATCCTGCTTCTCAGAAATCTCCTAGTTACAGTGCCTGACAGAAGTCAAAAGAAGAATTGCTATGGCAAAACAAGTGTTTCAAAGCAGGTAAAATCTATTGTTAGAGGCACCTGTTTGTGTTGAAATTTTTTGCCTATACTCCGCACAGCCTTACTTCTAAATTGAAGTTTCGCAAAACAAATGAGCATTGCTTTTCCTCTGTTGCCAGTGCGCTACGCCCGCGAGAACAGCTGATGCTATACAAACGCGGCAAATAGCCCTTGTAAAATGTAATAGCGTACTCGGAAAAACTAATGAATATGGATTGAAAACAAATTCACAAAAACTACACTTACTAACAACATCTGACACTAATAAGAGAATATATTATTAAGAATAAAAGAGAATGAGGAAATGAAACATCACTCACCGCTAATGGCTGGCACAGGAGGGAGGTTATGGCCTACAAATTTTCCAGCTAACTCATTCCTTGTTGCCAGCGGTTCGCTCCCGTGTGCTAAGTTGGGCTCATCAGTTGGTACTTAGCATATTCACCAAGACGCATGTCTAGTGCATAGCGTGGAGGCCACTGCGTAGGTTACTTAAAGTCACCAGCGTGTCGAGTTGCCCTTGTTTTTCCTCTCTGTGTGCTCCCATCTACAAACAGCATTACCTTCAACTCTCTGTTCCCATATTGTACCACCATCATCATCATCATCATCATCATCATCATCTTCATCTTCTTCTTCTTCTTCTTCTTCATCATCATAATTTCGTCCATAATTATTATGAAAAACCGTGGTGACAGCACACTTCCATGTTGTAATCCAGTTTCATTTCAAAACTAGTCTTCCCCACATGTGTCTGGACACTGCTGCACAAATTTTTGTACATTGCTTACACACATTATATAATTTGTTTTCCAAGTTCTTTCTGTTGCATTTCTTTCCATACCTTTGCCCTGGATACACTATTTAACAAAGGGAACACTCCACTGATCTCAGTCACTAGAACCCTCCAACAATATGAAAAACACACTAATTACTGAAGGAAAATGCGAAAGATCGCGAAGCGTACCAAATACCATACACGCTGAGCGAAATAGGTTAACCACATGGCGAATGTAAATATTAGAGTTGGCTACTGGGTTTCGAGATCATGCTCTGCCGATATAAATCGATATGAATGGCAGATTGGGATTGTTATTTGTTATTTGCTTTACGTTGCACCGAAACAGATAGGTCTTATGGCGATGATGGGATAGGGAAGGCCTAGGAGTTGGAAGAAAGCGGCCGTGGCTTTAATTAAGGTACAGCCCCAGCATTTGCCTGGTGTGAAAATGGGAAACCACGGAAAACCATATTCAGGGCTGCCGACAGTGGGGTTCGAACCCACGATCTCCCGAATACTGGATACTGGCCACAATTAAGCGACTGCAGCTTTTGATTTATAAGCACGACGAATCCTCTCGGCCGTTATTCTTGGCTTTATAGACCGGGGCTGCTATCTCACCGTCAGACAGCTCCTCAATTCTAATCACGTAGGCTGAGTGGACCTCGAACCAGCCCTCAGGTCCAGGTAAAAATCCCTGACCTGGCCGGGAATCAAACCCGGGGCCTCCGGGTAAGAGGCAGGCATGCTACCCCTACACCACGGGGCCGGCACGGGGGAGTCTGAAATGATTAAAATCAAGATAATGAAACCAGGAAGAAATTTGTTAAAACCTTTGTTTGAAGTGTGCTAACTTACGATTGTGAGACCTGGACTTTGGGAAAACAAGCACAATCAACACTAGAAGCTGCAGAAACGTGGTTCTGGAGAAGACTGACACGGACAAGTTGGAGAGAAAAGAAGACTAATATCCAAATCTTGAACTATCATAAGCCTATTCTAAATCAAGGAATGTCATCACCATATGTTTTCCATATTCCCAATGTTTTTCCATTAACTGCCTCATCTTGAAGATGTAATCTAGTGTTGACCTTCAATTTTGAAAACCATATTGCTCTTCCTGTAATTGTCCTTCCACTTTTCTCATTCTCTTCTCTACTACCCTTTCAAATATTTTTGCTACCTGAGATGATTAGTTTGATTCCTCGATAATTATCTCAAATCTTATTTGCCCCCTTCTTAAATGTAGGTATTATTACTTCTTTACTCCAGTCACTTGATACCGATTTTTCTTTCCTAATCTAAATAGCCTATACCAACATTGTAGACCAATGGGCCCTGTTGCTGTTGTCATTTCCACACACAATTCATCCAGTCCTGCTGCTTTTCTCACTGGCATTTGTTTGAAAATAGTTTCCACCTCTTCCATTGTGATTCACCATATTATATGCAATACTGTTTTGTATGTTAAAGGATTCGTCTCAAGCAGAACAAATATCCGGTTATGTTCCTCACTCAAGGTATAACCAGCAAGTATCCTGCCTACCATGACCCTCGTACACAGACTATCCCAATGGGTGTGCATTTTGCAGTGTGTTCAGGAATATTGGTATGTATCATGTATTTATAAAATCAAATGCTTCATGTGATTGTTTATCAGGAATATTTTACAATAGCTTTTCTGGAATTTATAGAACATTTGAAAGCAGTATTCCAGTACACGAGTATTTCGCTCTTGAGCATCATTAAATACAGTCTGTTATTTCTATTATTATTATTATTATTATTATTATTATTATTAAAACAGAACTACAATTTGTTGACGGAACCATTTATTATAAATATTCCAGATGATGATATTGTGTTCACGAATTGAATTTTTGGTTTTCATTACTGCAAGTCGGTACCATGCTTACATGTTTAGGCTTCATAATTTGGTAATGCAGCTGGAAATACAAAGTTGCTCACTTTCCAGTTATTTCCAATGTCATACTATCAGCTCTGTGTCTGCTTTGCAACTTTCAGGTGTTCATGTGAATTTTGAATAAATCTACTGTAAGTTAAACCAATGCAATCATTGTTCAAAATGAGTAAAATAATTAGTTACTTTATGTCAGTGAGCAAAATAAGTAAGGCTGAGGAAGTAGAAATTGTCAAAGCTACTTGTGGTCATATAGGCTTAAAACACAAAACTAGCACCGAAAATATTCACAGGGTCAAGAGGAAACAGATCATGATAATGACTGCAAGTTGCTGTAATAGCACCTACATGGTTAGTACCAGCACCTTTTCTTCCAGAAAAAGAGCACTGATTATTAATATTTTTCTTCTTTCTTCCTTTCTTTCTTTCTTTCTTTCTTTCTTTCTTTCTTTCTTTCTTTCTTTCTTTCTTTCTTTCTTTCTTTGTTATGCCTAACTAAGGAGCACGGTTGAACTTATTTAGCTGATGTCGTTGCCTTTTTTTTTCTCCCGAAATCTCTTCATCTTCTCGCTGTGGCTTTTCTTGCGATCTTCTGACCCAGTTTTCTTGTTGGTAGTGCTTGGACGATGTTTAAAGCTGTGATTGTCAACTAATTTCCTGAACTTAGATCTGTCTGACACGTATTTCCTGAAGATCAAAATCTAATCAAATCAAAATCTCTTTATTTGCAAATGAGGTGTCTACATAACTATTTATAATAGTTTATTTAAATCCGCCTTGATCAATACACTCATTAAATGATTTAAATAAACTATTATAAATAGTTATATTATACATTCAGACCAGTCAATACGGACCAAACACAATATTAACCTATCATGGTTAAGTTTATTAACAGTGAGGTGTCTACCTCGGTGGCAAATGGTACACTAAAATACATTATTGTCAAGCACTAAATATTAAATTAACAAGAGAAGAAAATTTTCCTATAATACAATATTATACCATTTACACTAACAATTTTTTCTATTAAACACACAGCTCATCCTTAATAAATTTATATGATTTACAAAATTCTACTTATAATATCTCCTGTACTACTTACAAATATAGTCAACTGATGTACAGTATGTGGAATTACTTCAAATGATACTGTACAACTGGTATAAGATTAAAATTTACATTGCATTTATTTACTTTTTTTTCTCTTTACCCATTCTGGAACCTAAGTAGCATAACGACTTGCTGCGTCTTAACCAGAGCCCCTTTTGCCACCACTTTTCAGAGTTCCTGAAGGGCCTTCACAACCACCGTAGCAGTCCCAGGGCCCTCAAAGTCCCCACTGTACTTCACCCCTACAGGCAGTCCCCTACTTTGGCTGTCCAACTCCTTAGACCAGGGGATGGAATTAATTTATTCACACACATTTTTTTATTTATATTAACCTGCACTGGTCGAATGCCCTCTAACATTTCATTTATTTTCTCTGTTGCTGTTTATTCTCTTCTTGAATATCTGTACAGATTTTGGAAAAGGATCAAACGCTACCCCTGGTAAACTGTTCCACTCGTTCACACCCCAAGAAATGAAAATTTACCCCAGTCGCTTCTGCTAAAATTCCTTCTAATTTTATATTTGTGGTCTGTCCTGCCGATATAATTATTTTCCAACTGAAGCCTCTCACGGATATCTCCCCATGCTTCTTCTCTTGTATAGGCTCTATATAATCTTATAAGTCTAGTTTTCTCCCTTCTCTTACTTAAAGTTTCCCACCCTAGTTCCTTTAACATTTCTGATACACTACTCTTTCTCCTGAAATCCCCTGTTACAAATCTTGCTGCTTTCCTCTGCACACTATCTATTTCTTTTATTAGGTATTCTTGGTGAGGATCCCAAACACTGTTTGCATATTCCAATAATGGACGAACCATACTTAGGTAACTTTTCTCTTTTAATTCTTTGTTGCATCCTTTAAGTACCCTCATCATGACATGTAACGATCTGTATGCTTTCCCAACAATGTCATCCACATGACCCTTCCAGTGCAAATTACTTTCAAATCTTACACCTAAGTATTTGCACTTGCCATCTTTTGGGATAACTACCCCATCCAAAGTATATTCAAATTCAGTTTTAAAACTCCTGTTTGTAAATGTTGTAACAGTTGATTTACCTCCATTAACCTTCATATTATTCTCTTCAACCCATTGTTGGATACTCTCAAGGTCCCTTTGTAATTCTGAACAATCCTCAGTGGTATTTATTTCCCTATAAACAATTATGTCATCTGCATACAATCTTATTTTTGATGTTATATTATTCCCTAAATCATTTACGTATATTAAGAAAAGTAACTGACCGATTATACTACCCTGTGCAATTCCCTTCCAAACTTTCTTTTCCTGCGATACGTGATTTCCTACTTTGACTTTCTGAACCCTTGAATTTAGAAATGTTTTTACCCAACGTGTAACCCTTATGTCCAATCCTATTCCCTCGAATTTCTTTAATAATATTCCATGTTCCACTCTATCAAAGGCTTTGGAAAGATCTATGGCTATGCAATCTAACTGGCCTCCTGAATCCAATTGGTCTGATATGTCCTGCTGAAATCCCACCAGTTGTGCCTCACAAGAAAATTTCTTTCTGAATCCATACTGGCTCCTCATGAACCAATTTTTATCATCACATATCCCTCTGATGTACTTTGATATTAAACTCTCCAGTATTTTACAGACTACACTGGTCAGGCTGATTGGTCTGTAGTTCTCTGGTTTCCTTTTATCACCCTTTCCTTTATAAATTGGTATTATTATAGAATCCTTCCATTCCTTTGGTATTACACTATTATTTATGACATAGTCAAAGAGAAATTTTAAATAAGGCACTATGTACCACCCCATTGTCTTTAACACCTCCCCAGTAATTTGATCACTTTCTGCTGCTTTTCCTTGCTGGAGCAGTTGGATTTCTCTGAAAATATCTTCATTTGTGAATGAGAAGCTTCTTGTTTCCCTCTGTGTCTCTCCCTCTCTATCTTCTGTTTCGGTTTCCAACTCCTGACAATCATCTACTGAATCTCTGAATTCACTACTAAAGAGGTTTGCTTTCTCAGTGTCTGTTAAATAGTGTTCACCCCCTTCTCCCACCATTGTAGGAATTTGGATTCCTTTTCCTTTTTGATTCCTGATATATGAATACAGCTTTTTCCATTTCCCTTTGTGGTCATTATACTCTTGAAGAATGCCATTCATATAATTGGTTCCTTTTTCACTCTCTTCAGTTCCCTCATTAGCTGTTTTCTACTTTCTCTACTCTCCCTACCTTCTTTGATTTTCCTGTTTACTATTCTACATTTTCTTTTTAATTTTCTTATTTCCCTTGTATAATAAACAGGGTCTGAGGTCATTTTACCCTTCTTAACAGGTACAAATCTCTTCTCTCCTTCCCAAATGATTCCTTTGAATTTAGCCCAAAGTGTATCCACATTACTCTCTTCACTTATCCAACAACTGAATTGTGATTTAAGGTAAGTCCCAAATTCATCAACTTTAGTTTTTCTGTACAATTTCTTGTCTTGTGTGACCCTCTTATTAAGCCTTTTTGGTACCAGTCCCACATACATTGTTACAGCCTTATGGTTACCTATTCCTTTAATTACCTCAGTTTTATCAACAATTTTCCATGGTTTAACCAAGAATACATCTAGTAAGTTATTGAGACAAGTCAGTTCTTGTACTACTTGTGTAAATCCTCCCTCCCAAATTAACTTATTTGCCAGTTTCTGTTCATGGGCTTCACTTGCAGCTCCATTCCATTCAACTTCCGGCAAGTTTAGATCTCCCCCAATTATTACCACATCATTATTATTGTTTTTATGAGTATAATCTATTATTTTCTCAAATATTTCCATGTCTCATTCCTCTCTTCCAGGCCTGTATGTTCATATAATTCCCACCTCCTTCATATTATCACAAATTAATTTTATCCCTAATATTTCATCCCTTTCATCGGTAAACCACTCATGTGAACAATAAGTTTCCTTCACCAGAATAAACACCCCTCCCCCTCCCTTTTTATCTTCTCAGTCTCTACGATAGACTGTGTACCCTTCTGGAAATACTTCTCTATTACCCACCCCTTCTCTTAACCACGATTCCACTCCTATCACCACATCAGTCTCATAAGATTCCATCAATGTACCGAATTTTAATTGTTTATTTACTACACTCTGACAGTTTAGCAAGAGCAATCTCAGACCCCCTTCCTCCCTTAAACTTCACTGTTGCAATTGGGTAACTTGAAATTCCTTACTTTCCTGAGTTTCATTTTCTAGTTGGCTGAGCCAGCTTGAAGTACAGCTGGCTCTTTCTGCTAGTTTTCCTCGTCAGTATTATAACTCAAGGGAGTTGCCTTTTTTACAGTACATATCTTAAGATTAATAAAATCTAGAACAATATTTTCTATCTTTCGTTTACCTGAATTGTTTAGATGAAGGCCATGCTTTGTGTAACAGTGTCTCTCGAAACTGCTGCTATCAATTACCTGTGTTTTACGAAAATGTTTACAAATTTTAACCATATCTATATTAACTTTGTCCACTTCATTGTTCACACACGAGTCTCTAATCAAATCATGCCTGTGGGGCACGTTCACTACAAAGATGTTAGTGTGAGTCAGCTTACCTAGTGTACATTTAAGTTCAGAAATGACATTCTTAGCGTCATTGTGAGCTACGTCGTTCGTCCCGCCGATGATCACTACTGCATCACGACTTACGAGATTTCTTGCCGCCTGCTCCGTGTTTTCTAATACCTTCTTCATTGGGGCCCCAGGATAGATGACAGCTGATGCTGCAATATCTTTATTGTTCATTTTCTCCACAATTCCCCTCGCCTGGCTATCACCAAATATAAAAATGTTCGACACTTTTGCCGGTGCACTGTGTGGGATTTTAGACCTAACTTTGCCGCTTCTCGTAACGGATTTTGCGCTATACGTTTGACTGCTTCCCGTACGGATACCTTGCGTATTGCTTACTTCCCTCAGGGTTGAAAATCTATTTTTGGTGTCAGTTACAAAATTGTCCTTATTTAAGTGTACACTTTTCCTCCTAGAATCTGAAGCAACTTGACACCACGAGCTAGAATTCACAGAGCCACCTGTGTTCTGAGTGTTTACTGGTACCGGTACTTTCGATTCCAGTAAACGTACCTTCTTCTTTTAAATCTCATTCTCCACTTTTAATGCTTGTAAATCCTGTTGCAATAAAGAGAGAATTACAAGTACATTATCATTACCTCCATCTTTTCCAACTTGAGCAGCCAGTTGTTTTTTTACTTTCATTGATAGAGCAAGGTTCAAAATTATTTTGGTCAATCTCTGATTACTCATTCTGAGAATATGTCCATAAAATTTCAAATGTCTTTTCCTAAATGTGTCTGAGATTTTCTCTGAGTGTTGGTACAGGTCATGAGATTTCCTTCTCCAAATTCCTGCTGTACAGACTGGTCCAAAAATGTCCTTAAGATTTTTCTTTCATTTTCTACATCTTTAATCAATGATTGTCCCCAGTGATTAGTGTTTCAGGTGCATGTAGTGCTTCAGGCTTGATTACAGTGTTATGTCTTAATTTTGCATATCGGGATATAGATTTCTTTATTATATATGCTCCAGGTGAGTTTGTATGCTCTTTGTAGTTTAGAGACCCTTTCTTTGTTTGCTTCACGATTGAGTCCTGAAGTTTGGATGACTTCTTTTAGGTATTTGAATTTAGACACTTGGAGTTTTCTGATATGAGATCTGGAGTCCTCTCTGGATGCAATTTATGGAGGTTTTCATTGGATGCAATCGCTTCCTGTCTGTTATTGGACAATACTGCTAAGTCATCAGCGAAGGCCAAACACTGTAAATTAATTTTGTTTTCACGTAATCTGCCTTTGATGTCTCTCTCCCAAGTCCTAATAACTTTTTCCAAAACAAGATTAAACAATAAAGGGGACAACCCATCTCCTTGTCAGACTCCTGTTTCACTATCAAATGGTTCAGACAATTCTCCTAAGAATTTAACCATTGAAGTGGTGCCTGTTAATGTTTGCATGATTAGGTCTCTTGTTTTCCTGTCTACCTTGAATTCTTCCAGTACACGGAAAAGTGTCTATCTATCTGTAGAGTCATATGCCTTTTTGAAGTCCACAAAAGTAATCACCTTGTGCATGCTTTTATGAATTTGTAGGATGGTCTTGAGGTTAAGAATCTTTCTGCGCACGACCTGCCTTTCCTGAACTCTGCCAGATATTCTCCAATCAAATGATCTGTTTGCATTTCAAGTCTCTTGAGTATGAGTTTTGAAAGAATTTTGTAGATGACTGCTAGTAGGGAAACACCTCAGCAGTTATTTATTGTCTGTTTTATCCCCTTTCTTATGTAATGGGTGCATTATTGCATACTTCCAGTCTTCAGGAATTGTTTCACTGATCCAGATATGTGTAAGAATTTTGTAAGATTTTCTGACCAAGATTTCTACCACCTAGTTTGTACATTTTGACAGTTATATGGAATTTTGTTGCTTTTTAACTCGTGTATTATTTGTTCAACTTCTTTTATTGTTGGAGGCTCTGAATCTTGTATTATTTGTTCAATTTCTTCTATTGTTGGAGGCTCTGAATCTGGTTCTGATGTTCTGGATGCAATTTATGGAGTTTTTCAATGGATGCAATTGCTTCCTGTCTGTTATTGGACACCACTACTAAGTCATCAGCGAAGGCCAAACACTGCAAATTAATTTTGTTTTCACATAATCTGCCTTTAACTTCTTTCTCCCAAGTCCTAATCACTAAGAATTTAACCTTGTTTTCCTGTCTACTTTGAATTCTTCCAGTACACGGAAAAGTGTCGGTCTGTCTATAGAGTCATATGCCTTTTTGAAGGAGATTTGCAGTTTATAGAAGGTCTTTGAAATGATCTGCCAAAAGTTTACAGTTTTCTTCAGTCTTTATTTCTAAAGTCCCATCCGGCCATTTAAAACATAAAGTGGGTGCCAGGTAACTCATCAGTTCTTCTTTAAAGGTTCTGCAAAAGTTCCTAGAGTTGTTTTTCTTGAACTCTTGTTCGATTTCTACTAGTCTGATCTGACCTTACTGACGTTTTTGGAATCTTATAATCTTTAATGTGTCCTTCTGGATTTTAATGGAGGCATGCTACTTCTCTGTGGTTTTCTGCGAATTCCAGTCTTGCCATGGTTTCATGTGGAGTTCTAACACCTTATCACAGGTATCATTGCACCTCTTATGTTTTAAGTTTCCTCGGTGGCATGTTAGGGCACTTGGCTGCTTTTACCAGTTTGTCTTTAAGTTCTAACCAACTAGTAGCATTTTGCTCGGAGATATTGGCCAGGAAAGAGCTTGAGTTTTGTTTCATAATCTCTGGGTCAATTCGTGGGTTTCACCGTCATCCGCATGTGGGTCTGTTAGGTTGAAACTTCACTTTGATTAAAGATAGATGGTGATCAGAGTCATGATACCCTTCTTGACTTTTACATTCATGATCTCCTTTTGTTTTCTCTTTGTAATAGCCACAGGGTTTATCTGAAATTCTCCTAAATGGATGTTCGGGAACCTCCAGGTTGTTTTCTTCTGCAGGAATGCTAGAAAATGAGTTGACATTAGTTTCAGATGAAAAGTCTCACACCAGGCAAGTTGGCCATGCAGTTAGGGGCGCGCAACTGTGAGCTTGCATCCGGGAGATAGTGGGTTCGAACCCCACTGTGGGCAGCCCTGAAGATGGTTTTCCATGGTTTCCCATTTTCACACCAGGCAAATGCTGGGACTGTATCCCTTAATTAAGGCCATGGTTGCTCCTTTCTCATTCCTAGGCCTTTCCTATCCCATCATCGCCATAAGACCTATCTGTGTCGGTGCGCGTAAAGCAAATAGCAAAAAATGTCTCGCAGAAGTTGATTAATCTTAATTTTTTATTGGTTCTTTTATGGTCAGGGTAAAGTCCTATGGTGGCTTTGTACTTCTTTTCTTTGCCTATTTGTGCATTGAAATCTCCCATCAAAATTTTGACATGATTAGGAATTTGGGCTACTGTTTCTTCTAGAAGTTCGGAGAATTCTTCCACGTTTTCTAGGTCTTTTTGGTTGTAATTATTTGTAGATGCATGAGCATTAATTAGTGAATAGGCTTTGTTTCCTGATTTGATTGCCAGCACTGACAATTTTTCAGAGGGAGATGTCAAACTCATACCTGATCTTTCTTACTGCAAACCGGTGCCAAATTGCAGTGGTGTGTTAAGGACTGGAATTGCTGGTTTACCTTTGTATATTCTGTAGTTGCCTGACTCGAAGTGATTTTCGTCTGTATATCTGGTTTCTTGAAGAGCTAAAATTTGGATATTTAGTTTGTCCAACATGTCCGTTAATTGCTTCAGTTTGCTAGTTTTGAGAGGTGTATTGATTTTGAAGGGGCCAAGAAAATACTTGCACTTGGGACAAAGAAATTTGGGAAGCTCCGATACATTCCTGTATGATGTTCTCAGTCCTCCGGAATCCAATGACCAAGAAAACCTAGTGCAATCACTAGGGCCTGAGGTAGTTTCTATGTCAGCTGACATTTCCATCATGCTAAAAGGTTGAAGGTAATGAGAAGACCGCCAGTTGTCAGTCTTGATGTTGCAACTAAGGTAATGAGCCTTAGAGGTTGCCTCAAGATGGTTTCTAACTGTTCTGCTTTTCAACTGCCTCTAATATTTGTTTGATCCGCGAGAGCTATTTTATTTCGCTGAAGTCCGCCGGCACATCGCTCAGGACCCCCCTTATCCACCACCTGGGACACGTCGCATGGGAGTATCACCTCTCCCCCTGCTACGACAGCTTAGTAGGTTCGTGGGATTATTATTACTACTACTACTACTACTACTACTACTACTACTACTACTACTACTACTACTACTACTACTACTACTACTTTCACCAAGCTCAATAGCTGCAGTCACTTGAATGTGGCCAGTATCCAGTAATCGAGCCCCACTGTCGGCAGCCCTGAAGATGGTTTTCCGTAGTTTGGCCATATTCACACCAGACAAATGCCGGGGATCTATGTTAATTAAGGCAACGGCCGCTTCCTTCCACTTCCTAGGCCTTTCCTATCCCATCGTCGCCATAGGACATATCTGTGTCAGTGCAACGTAAAGCAAATAGCTAGACTACTACTTTCTTTAACGGTGAGTTAACTTTTAATATTGTACTAACCGCTCTTCAGTAACCCCTCAAGCATGACACTGCAATACCCCCGGGCTGCGCCCACAGCGTGCTTTATTTCTAGCTACTCCCAATGCTGAGTGTGGTATCATATGAATTTTGCTATAATTTCCAAACTAATAGATGTAAAATTATCAAAAATCTTGTAATAACAATAACACAATACATAATATTATAAAACATTATAAACATATGATGAACTCATTATCCCTGGACAGTTGCATGTCAATACTGGGATTTTGTGTTATATATCATTCCCCCCACCCCCAATGCATTCACTTTTCTTGGAGTTTTTTTCACTAAATACATCGTCCTGTCACTATCTTCACTGGAAGTTATAGTGAACTTAACCTCTAGGTCACTGTCACACCCTGAATTATTTTCCCTGCCACTATAGAATTATTTCTGTGTCACTAATAAGTCTGCCTAAACCTGCCGTGTTTACAAACAAACATGAAACATGTGCAGAGTTCTAAAATATAAATGATTGTGAAGATATGCGGCATCTCTTGGCATAAATATTAGCTGTTAATGTAGCTGAAAGCTGCCTCTTTCTGCTGTCTTTCGACAAAGCAAATAACTTTGCATGAACTAAATTTCATGGTTAAAAGACCATAAAGGAGACCGGCATAGAGACTCCTTCTTCTGCACCCAATAAATAATCTACATCACACCTATTTTATGAGCACACTCTGCATTCTTCTTGTTTACTGGTGCATCTCTAGAACTTTCTTCTCTGAGAAAATTTTTGGAGAGGAGGTTCCCTCCTGGTTTTACCAGCTTCTTAAATATGCAGAATATTTTGATGTAATTTAAAATTGATCACATAATCAGATGTTTTTAAGAACTATTCTTCAAACATCAAGACTATATCTTTTTATTGTGAGAGATTCTACAGTTGTATAAAATAGCCACATAAAATGTAACGTATCCGCAACATGAGAACATCTGCTATATAAAAACGCATAGCTATGTCTCTTTAAGGGCATAAGTTTTTAATAAATTTTTTCATTGTATATCTTTTATGTATTTATTGGAATTTGTTCTTATTCAGTAAGTAGCAGAGGATGTCCCGGAAGAAAGGAAGAAACATCTCTCACATGATTTTAATTGTATTTTAATAAGTAATTCATTCCAGTAACACTGTCCATTCCCATTTCATAGCATCTATCATTCATAAATCACCTTGGGAGTGGCGACCCCATCGTACTAATAGCCTGTATCTGATTCATTCATTACATCCCTGACCTGGTCAGTGACTGGAAAACAGGTTGTAGGTTTTCATTTTCATTTAATAAGTAAATACATTGTTTTTTAGTATTGATAAAGTGGATTTTTAAAATTTAATTAAAGTAAATAACTATTATGAAATCTGTGTAGTGGTCATTTCAAGTCCCACAGTGTACCATTGCTCTGTACATACTGTAACTGTAATAGACAAGGGGGCGCACCATTGCGCCACTCACACTTGTTATTGTATTCAAGTACCTTAATTATGTATTGATGGTTGTGAGATGGCCATTGCAGCTGCAGTTTTTTGGAAATGCTAACTGGACACGGAAATGAATGTTGAATGAGTTGTAAGATCATTAAATTGTTTCTCTAGCTGACCATGTAACTTCACTCATTGAAAAACCAACCCAACAACTAGACTCTCTTAGCAAGATGTTGACCAAGTGGCAAATTTTTCTCTTCCAAAAATACCAGCTGTACGTCCATTAAGTTGCACCTGGAATTCAAGGAAATGTGAGCTCTGAATCGCCTTCTACCAATGTTAGCAGAGAATGTCTATGAAAATGTGCAATCCATGCTCATGGAAAGTGAAGAAAGTATGAGCTGGAGAAATTCTCTCTTTTGGAGTTGAGATAAAGACAGCCACCTTCCAGTCGTGTTGGGGTTGTTAGTGTGTGGGGTGGCTTCCTTGAGGAGAGAGTAATCATTTAGGGAAGCTAAATTAATTGGACACCAGTGTATGAAGACATAGAGATTGTTGTTAGACATAAGGATTGTTTATAAATACAGCATTTCTGAAACGAGTATAATTTGTATATTTGCAAAAGAAAAAAAATAAGTGCCGACATGGATTCTGGATTACTCCATTTTATTTTATGTAGATATGTACTATAATTATAAAATCAGTGAAACCGAAGTTAGTGAAGTAGTGCTGTGCAAAATTAAAGTATTTTATTTGTTTGTCTTATTTTGTAGATATGCTTAAGATGTGAAAAAAATTTAGTCTAAAAATGTACACTCATACATAAAAATTTGCAAGTCTTGTAAGAATGTGATTGCATTTGGGTTTAAACATTGACATTGTAACATATCAGATACTTGACAAAATACAGTGCAGAAATCAAGTGAACAAGTGTCTGCAGTGAAGGTGTAGTACATTGTTGGATTGCTGCACAAAAAATATGGGGGATTTGAGTTCTGTAGTGTCAGATACTGGAACATGTAGCTTTGATAGGGTCAAAGTTAGCTGAATTTATAAGACAAATAAGACAATTCTTGGCATTGTTTAGCTCTTGTTTGGCCTGGTAGCTTCAGTGTTTGTGATGTGGCATTTCATGCTTTAGTGTCCAGATTTGAATAAGAGTGTGGCATTTGATAGGGGACTGCTAAGGGACTACAAGCTTTGAGAGAAAGAAGCTAGAGCAGTTGAGAGAGAGAGAGAGAATTATTTTCTGTTTGATGCTAAACCTTGTTCATTCTACTTTCTTTGCAGGGTATCAATGTCCACACAGAAGATTTACTGAGAGACCCAAGTCAGGTTAAGCTTGTAAGAGATGCTGGACTTGTAATATTTTGTTGGGGTGAGGACAACAACAACAGCAGCACCATCAAACACTTGAAGAAGTTGGGTCTTCATGCCATTATTTATGACTCGTAAGTTGAATTCTGGAATTGATGGTATAATATTCAAGAATTAATAATAAAGTTGCAAATATAAATGTAGAAAGATGTAATATTGCTCTGCATTATTGCATCCAAGTTCTCTTCTCTACCTCTCTGTTGTGTAGTTTTAGCCTGGAGCCATTGTTTTTAGTAGTCTTTTTTTGAGATAAACTTCTTGAACCATATTCTTAAAGCCAGTAAAGTACAGTATACATTATCATGAATGTGTGCAAAGATCCTCGTATTCTTATAAGTGATATTTTTCTTTGAACTTCAGGGAGCTTAGTAGTAGTAGTAGTAGTAGTAGCTTACTTGCCTTCTATATGCCAGGAAGGAGTGGAGGGAGAGAGAGAGAGAGAGGAGGTTATTGTAAACTCAAAAGGAGCAGTCCGGTCTAAAAATAAAATTCTCTTTGATTGCCTAGAAGATGAAACTAAAACAGATGATTTTGTCCAAGCTTAATACACCTATATTTACTGGAAGTGTCGGGTGGTGGTGGTAAATACAACTAGGCAACCATCCTCTATGGATGAGTGCCTGGCCAGATAAATCTGCTATGGTAATGTTGTAGACCATACTAGCCAGCATCTCTGTGCGAAGTATTGGGCAGTGTTAAATAACCTGACTCACTATAAGGACCATTGGCTACGGGCAGAGGAGTTCTTGTAGAAGGGAAATGGGCCCATACAAGAAATTGCTTCTGAAACCCCATATCAGCAATAGCATCTGTACTCCAAAGGAGCGTCTACGAAAGGTGTCTGTTCTCTATGTTAGGAACAGCCTACAAGTTTCAGCTGGCAGTAGATCTAAAGTGCCTTTGGCAGGGACGAACTCATTGTAATATAAGCCTATATGGTAAGTGTAGTAAATCCTCAAACTACGGCATGCGATTCTTATGATGGGAGAACTGTGAGAAATGGGCAACCAGCAACCAAATACATCAAGATAGGGACTATCACTGTAGTTACACTAAATGGAAAATGGAAGAAATAATAGATTTTATGATTGACAAAGATATTGCATTGCTAAGAATCGACGAGACCAAATGGAAAGAAAGGTGAAAAGAAACTGAAGAACGGGTACACCTTATTCTATAGTGGAGGAAGAGAAGCCAAAAATGGTGTAGACCTCGTAATTAGAAAATACCTAAAGGAATACCTAGTGTTGGTGGAAAGTATAAATGACAGTGTGATTAAAGTCAGATTCATGCTTGAAACTTATGTCACAGATATAATTCAAGGGTATGCTTCACAAACAGGAAATGCAGATACAGATGATTTTGTCCAAGGTTGATACACCTACAGTATACAGTATTTACTGGAAAAGCATGTGGTGGTGGTGGTGGTGGTGGTGGTGGTGGTGGTGGTGGTGGTGGTGGTGGTGGTGGTTTTAAGAGGAAGTACAACTAGGCAACTATCCTCTATGGAAGAAAATCTGGCCAGGTAAATCTGCTATGCTAATGGTGTAGACCAGGACCTCTCGGGGTGCATGCGCCTGGTGCATGCACTGTGCACGGTGCAAAAGTTGACTTCGCTTGGTTGCCCAGAGTGCAGACCCCCACTCCTCGATTCGGAGCAATAGCGCTGTCTCTCTCTTGCCCCATGCCTGGCTCGCTCGCTCCCCCTGTCTCCCTGTTCCTCACTTGCTCCGTAGCGCTCCAAATCCAAGCCGAGCTTAGCCAAGTAGCCCTGAGACGAAGCGTTGGTCCAAGCCGAGTGGAACCGATGCACAGTGCACGGAGCTCTTGCGCCTCGATTTGCACGCGTGAGATTTTGGGCGTTTGAGAGGCCCTGGTGTAGACCATACCAGCCAGCATCTCCATGCCATTATTGGGCAGCATTAAATAACCTTACTCATTATAAGGACCATTGGCTACGGGAAAGCCATATTCAAGACAAACAGTTTGTAGGAGAAATGACTGCCCAAGTAGGTCAAGAAAAAAGAGACGAAGAGATTATAGGACCGTTTGTTGGGATGTAGGAGGAGAAACAAAGTAGGAGGCATTCTGACAGACTTCTGTAGAAGAAATGAATTGATTATCTGTAATCCATGGTTTTGAAAGATGAACAGTCGGAAGGTAACAAGAGTGAAGACAGGAAAAGAGACAATACAAAATGAGAAAATAAGGAGTTTGGGAGTTTGTAAACTTCAAGAAGAGTGACATAGCAAAGCTGAAATGGTTTGGGCACATGGTGAGAAAGCAAAGGGGAGAGAATTCTAAAGAGATCATTCATTGATACAGTGACTGCGAAGAGACCTGCAGGATGGCCTAGAACAGCGGTGGCCAGAAATGTTGCATGTGCTATGAGCTGGCCTCATGCTTGCACATTAAGGTTACCACCCCTCCGGAAATGCGCCTCCCAGCGTGACAGACACGACTAGCCATTTGGGAGGCGAATACTGCTCTCCCTCCTCACCAATTAACAACAGTACGATACTCGAGCCATCTTGCCATAGCAGTAATTCTTTCAGAGTCCAAAAATTTCACACTGCACATTATTTTTATTATATTATTATTCTTCGAATAACCCTCTTGAAGGTACGATAAATCAACTTTGGTTACTTTTCTTTGCATTTAACTTTCTTCATTTTCTGAGAATGTTGTTCCTTTTCCTCTTGAATCCATTTTCTTCCGGTAGGTAATTTCTTTCTCTCCTGAAATCCTGCCTTTCGTGTTACTTCTCTGAAACGTGTTCTGTTTTCAATCGTATCTATTTTAATTCCAGCGTTTTTTGTATCCTTTTCAATTTCAATGAACCATGTTGGCTTGGATTTGAAACTGTTTAATAAGTTGGTTTTACTTAGTCTAGCATCCGGGAGATAGTAGGTTCGAATCCCACTATCGGCAGCCCTGAAAATGGTTTTCCGTGGTTTCCCATTTTCACACCAGGCAAATGCTGGGGCTGTACCTTAATTAAGGCCACGGCCGCTTCCTTCCAACTCCTAGGCCTTTCCTGTCCCATCGTCGCCATAAGACCTATCTGTGTCGGTGCGACGTAAAGCCCCTAGCAAAAAAAAAATTACTTAGTCTATCGTTATTCATTCTTTAAACTAATCCCCTGTCACTTCAGCCCTGAAGGGCCTTGGCCTACCAAGCGACCGCTGCTCAGCCCGGAGGCCTGCAGATTACGAGGTGTCGTGTGGTCAGCATGATGAATCCTCTCGGCTATTATTCTTGGCTTTCTAGACCGGAGCCGCTACCTCACCGTCAGATAGCTCCTCAATTCTAATCACGTAGGCTGAGTGGATCTCGAACCAGCCTTCAAATTCAGGTAAAAATCCTTGACCTGGCCAGGAATCGAACCCGGGGCCTCCGGGTAAGAGGAAGGGATGCTACTCCTACACCACGGGACTGGCATTCATTCTATAAATGTATCCAAAAAAACTGGAGTCGTCTTTTCCTCATTACAGTTGTCAGTTTTTCAACTTTTTAATATAGCTCTCTGTTTGATCGTAGTCTAAATTCGGCATTGTTATTTCATATAGGTAGTCCCAGTATTTTTCTCAAAATTCTTCTTTCAACTTTTTCTAATTTTTCAAGATCCCCAGTTCTTGTAAGTTTAAGAGTTTCTGCTGCATATAAAATTTCTGGCCAGGCCACTGTTTGATAATGTTTTAAATTCAAGTTCCAGGATGGAGATTTCTTATTGTATACTAGCTGATGTACCCGTCCTTCGCTACGGAGTTCTACCTTGTATACAGAATTCTAGGTTAGGTAGTGTACACATTGTGAGCAAGACTGTATTAAATTGCATAGTTCTTAACATTACCCTAGAAACGCGACGGGGAATTCACCAAACATCTTTTCTCATATGAAAACTGGGTTAGGGCATTTTCATTGTGAAGGTAGGCCCGCTTGCCTACCATCAGTTACAATCAGATCGGGAAGTTTTCATTATAATGTCAGATACTTACACTCCACCTGCCTTTTTACATCCTCAGAAAGACTGTGTTAGTGGTTTTCCCAACTGAAATGAACATAGGTTATTACAATGACGTTAGTAGGAATGGTGCGATTAAAAGCAATGCTTTGATATGAAATAGTTTATCAAATGAAAAACTACACATTTTCTCACTTTTAACTAATGCTGCCAGTCTGACAGTCCAAAGTTCCAGAGCTGGAATGACCAAGCCACAGACAGCCTTGATCCGTGAACACTTTTCGTCTTTTTTCGGTGGGGGAAGTCGAATAGTGGAAAGTCCCAGGGCAAAAACTGTCTTTTTACTAATCTGTTTCCTATGAGTACCCGATGAGTCGGAAAATCTCAATTTAATATACTGGCGGCAGAAAAATCTATCTGACTTGGAGGCAAATTTTTCCTCCAAGCCTGAGCAGGCCTCCTTCTTCACTGCTAATTTGGAATAAAATGAATGTAGAATTTAATAAAAGTGAAGAGGAAGAAGCTTTTCTTAAGAAATGGCTCTTTTCCGGGTTGAATATTTAGTTATTTAGTGAATTGTGGCACTATAATTTAGAATAGGCCTAAATTGTAATTGTAGACCAGGTCCTACTACTACTACTACTACTACTACTACTACTACTACTACTACTAAGTGAGCTTCTGGCTTAAGTGGGCACACTGCTCATTCAAAACAGCACGTCATAGTAGGGATCGTATAGCTGGAATACTATGATGAACCAGTATGTTAGGTACCAGCAGTATCAGAAAATGTATGAACCACAGGAATGGCATCCTAAAGAAGAAAGTTTTGTAACTCCCCGGCCATTTCCTGCCATTATTCAGTCAGACTGTTATACTTGGTACACAGCAGTAGTTCCATCTATCAGAGTTGAGTGGAATACAGACAAAGAACATCACAACAAACAATGGTCAATGTAATGTTATTGTTGCTGAATATTATGTGCTTTTGATATTGTAGACCTTCATATTTAGTTTTCTTCCAACTCTGAAATACCACTCTTATCATAAGAAGATGTACAATATTAGAAGGATCCACCTTTCAATACTTCGTTGTAAGTTGAACTAAAAAGAAGTCACAACTTGTTTATTGGGACCGGTTTCGACACATTACTGTAATGTATAATGATTTTATTTGGATTTCTTCCTAGTCGATCACAGGGGCGGTGCGTGGTATTGTTGCAGGGTTGCACAACTCCCAATAATTTTGCACTTCATTTGTCGTCTTTTCTTCTAATGTTTTAGTTTAATAAACCTAACATGTATTACTGTAATGTGTCGAAACCGGTCCCAATAAACAAGTTGTGACTTCTTTTTAGTTCAACTTACAACGAAGTATTGAAAGGTGGATCCTTCTAATATTGTACATCTTCTTATTTCTCTATTCAATACAGAACGATCATGAAGTTTTTAACTTTAAACTCTTATCATAGTCGACACGGTAAGACTGAAGAACTTTTGTTGATGCTTCCTTGTGATGATGCAGTAATTTTCGATAGGACCAATAACATAGGTAATTAAAAATTAAATTTTAGGCAACTTCCCCTAAACTACAATTTCATCCAGGGTGAATAAAATTGTTTCTAGCCTAGACTATAGTTTCTTATTCCCCGACTCTGTAGGCCTATACCGATTTTCATGAAATTCTGTTAACCCATTTTCTCATGGCTCGGCGTTGATATGGACTTAGCAACAATAATACAAATCCATGAATATCTGTGTTATCATAGCTGGTACGGTAAACATGTATAAGACATAAATGATCGGAAATTTAATTCTATGTAACTTTAGTTATGCATTATTTATCGATAGGACCCCTAATAATATAAATATTTGAGAATTAAATTTTAGGCCTTCCCCTAAACTACCATTTCACTCGGCGGTAATAAAATGATTTATAGCCTAGATTGTAGTGGTTAATACCCCGACTTTACATACCGATTTTCATTAAATTCTCTTCAGTCGTTTTCTCATGATCCATGTACATACATACAGACAGACAGACAGACAGACAGAAATTACGGAAAAGTAAAAAGTGCATTTCCTTGTTACAGTGGACATGACCGATACAGAAATGCCATTCTTTTCAAATTCTGAGCAATGTACAGACAAAACTCTTATTTTATATATATATATATATATTGTCATATGAAACATCCTTTCCAATTTATTTACTATTATATCTATAGCTACCTTTTCTTTTGTATTGTTTGTTATCCATTCTCCCAGGTATTTAAAACAATCTGTCCGAGATATTGTGTTATTGTTAATTGTGATATTTTGAGGGGCATTAATGATGTTTTTGTCATGAAATTTGTTTTGTCAAACGATATTTGCAGTCCTATTTTGGCTGCTTGTTTCTGTAATTCTCGTATTTGTTCTTGAGCATTATCTAATGAGTCTGTAAGTAATGCCATGTCCTCTGCGAAAGCTAAACAATGTATAATGATTTTATTTGGATTTCTTCCTAGTCGATCACAGGGGCGGTGCGTGGTATTGTTACAGGGTTGCACAACTCCCAATAATTTTGCACTTCATTTGTTGTCTTTTCTTCTAATGTTTTAGTTTAATAAACCTAACATGTATTCAAAAACATGTTACAATCAACCATCTTCGGTCGTTCGCTATAATAATGCTTCGTAAGGGACCAACAAATGCTGCTGGCATCTAATCAAGCTCAGGGAGTTTGCTTTTCTACGGCAACTCCCTAGCGGACAGCGCGGCGCAAGGTACCTCAGCAGGGACGAACCTATGCCTGCATAGCATCAGGTAGAATGCTCCCCAGTATCAGTCTCATGGAGTTGCTGGAGACCAGCAAGTCCCCTACCGAGAAACAGCTCCAAATGTTCCCGTTAGATTGCGCCACTCCGCGAAGATTACTTCATTCCTACTTTCTCTCCTCTCGCAAAGGTAATTCATTTCCAGTCCGGCTCCATGGCTAAATGGTTAGCATGCTGGCCTTTGGTCACAGGGGTCCCGGGTTCGATTCCTGGCAGGGTCAGGAATTTTAACCACCCTTGGTTAACTTCGCGGGCACGGGGGCTGGGTGTATGTGTTGTCTTCATCACCATTTCATCCTCATCACGACGCACAGGTCACCTACGGGAGTCAAATCCAAAGACCTGCACCTGCCGAGCCAAACATGTCTTCGGACACTCCCGGCACTAAAAGCCATACGCCACTTTATTTCAATTCATTTTCATTTTTTAGTGCAGATAGGTCTTACGGCGACGATGGCATAGGAAAGGGCTAGGAGACCTTAGCTTTAATGAAGGCACAGTCACATAATTTTCCTGGTGTAAAAATGGGAAACCGCGGAAAACCCGAATGCAAGCTCACAGCTACGCAACCCTAACCGCACGGCCAACTTGCTGGGTAATTTCTTTTCCACGCCATACCAGACCACCCACAATATTACCAATATCTTGCTTCAATGAAAAACAGGATGGTAAATTTTCAATTCAAGTGAGGCAAAAGTAACTGTGCCAGGCTGAGGTGCTGGCCTTCTGACCCCAACGTGCCAGGTTCGATCCTGGCTCAGTCCGGTGGTATTTGAAGGTGCTCAAATAAGTCAGCCTTTTGTCAGTAGATTTACTGGCATGTAAAAGAACTGGGAACCTCGGAGTCTCCATAAACCGTAAAAAGTCGTTAGTGGGACGTAAAGCCAATAACATTATTATGAAGAGTAACTGTAGTTAGAGTGTATAATTAGCCTCTTATTTCTTGGGTTGCAATTGCCAGATATATTACAGGGTTATAGTTCATTACTTAACGGTAATATAGTTTCTTATTATTTCTGTAAGCTATAAAAATGTGACACTGAAAATGTTGGTGCAACATCCAGCTTCAGATACCACCAGCCGCCACTGGTCGAACACGTTAAGTATCATTAGCTTTCCTCCATTCTTAAACTACCTTCTCTAATGCACAGTTGAAGAGTAGAGGTGACAAACCATCTCCCTGTCGTACACCTGATATTAATTCAAATGGTTTTGAGAGTTCTCCCTAAAAATTTACTTCGGATGTTGTGTTTGTTAATGTTGCTTTAATTATTTCAGTTGTTTTATTATCAAGTCCAAATTCCTTTAAAATATCAAATAAAGTATTTCTGTCAATTGAATCCTAGGTCTTTCTAAAGTCTACAAAAGTGATTACAAATTTAGAGTTTCTGATCTTCCTCATAGCTATTATGTTCTTTAGATTTAAAATTTGTTCTGAACAAGACCTCCCCTTTCTAAATCCTGCTTGATACTCTCCTAATTGTGGGTCTAGTATTTCTTCAGCCCTTCTTAAGAGTGCCTTGGACAATATGTAATTAACAAAAGGGAAATTCCCCTTTAGTTGTTAGTGTAGCGGATGTATTAAATTTGATGTCCATCCTGCGGGTAAAGTGCCTGTTGTCCAGATTTCTTCGATGATTTCTGTTAAATTTTGTATCATATTGTCACTAGAGTATTTCCACAATTCAACAACAATATTATCTTCCCCAGTTGCTTTATTATGATTTCCTCTTTTGTTGGTGGTTTTGAGTCTGGTTGTATTGTTGTATTATCAAAATTAAATTTCTCTTCTGGTGGATCGCTGTTATATAGTTCTTCGAAGTATTCTGCAAGTATCATACAATGTTCTGTGTTATAACCAATTTTCTGTGTTTTTGGATCTCTGAAATGTAAACTCAGCGGTGTGTATTTCCTTACATTGTTTGTAAGTGCTTTGTAAAAGTCTCTTGAGTTCTGTTTGCAGTCCAATTTCATTGCTGTTAGTTTGTCTTTCATATGTTGTATTTTGATCTTTTTGAGGCCTTTTGATGCAAGCTTCCTGGCTTCCATGAAGTTGCTTCTATTTTTATCACTTTTGTTTGCATTCCACATGTTCCAAGCTCTTTGGCTAATTTTTGTACGTCATACATTTTAGGTTGATACTGATTCTTTTTTCTACTTATTGGTTTAATTTTGAATTTAATGACTGACAGATAGTGGTCTGAATCCAAACTGACACTCTTAGCAACCTTTACTTGGAGACTGTCTACTTATGGCAACATGGTCAATTTATCTCTCACCACAGATTGGATTTGGGGAGACTCATGTAGTTTGTTTTCTAGGAATTTTTTAAAGAATGTAGATTTTAGGACTAAATTATGTTCTCTGCATAGACTGATGAGTCTTTCTCGATTAGCGTTTGCCGATTTGAGCATTAAGATCTCCAAGCAATATTATTGTGTTTTTGGATGGAATTTGTTCTACGGTTTTGAAACTTCTTGCCAAAATGTTTCTGTTTGTTCTTTCTGGGTTTTATTTTCTTTATTTGTAGGTGCATGTACATTCACAATAGTGTAGACTTTTTTCATTGATTTAAAGGTTAGCATGGAATATCTTCACTAGGAGATTTTTTTTAATTTTATTTTTTGCTAGTTGCTTTTACGTCGCACCGACACAGATAGGTCTTATGGCGACAATGGGACAGGAAAGGGCTAGGAGTGGGAAGGAAGCGGCCGTGGCCTTAATTAAGGTACAGCCCCAGCATTTGCCTGGTGTGAAAATGGGAAACCACGGAAAACCATTTTCAGGGCTGCCGACAGTGGGATTCGAACCTACTATCTCCCGAATACTGGATACTGGCCGCACTTACGCGACTGCAGCTATCGAGCTCGGTGCTAAGAGATTTAAACTCTATTATAGAATCTAGTATATTCTTGTTTACAATAAAACCTGTTCCAAATTGAGGTACTGTACATTCTTCATAACTCTTTTTCCTGGCTTTGCCTTAAATATCCTGAATCTCTCTCAGTCAAGGTGTCTCAGTCAAGGTGATTTTCATCAGGATATCTTGTTTCTTGAAGTGCCGTTATCAAAATCTTTTTAACTCTTAGAAAATCTATCAGTATTTTTCCTGTCTTTGAAAGTAAGTTCACATTAAAAGTAACCAAATAATTTATGTTTCTATGTCTAATTTTGTATGATTGTTGCTTAAGGAAGGTTTCAGGATGCTCTGGCTCATCCTTTGCACATTGTTGTGGGCCGCCAGAATCTCAATGCCCACTTTTCATTTCCGTGAAAATGAGAGATTGTAAGAGCCTTTACCCCAGAGAGTAACCAAAGTACATATACATAGTTGATTGTTTAATGGGTCAGGGGAACAAAGACTTTAAAACTTCTACTCGAGGTTGTTAGCTCCGAGGAAAGATTTTCAGCTGCAGGTCTGGTGAACAGACACTGACCATTTAGTCGCTTGTTAAAAGTCAGACGCGAAATGGATTTTGGTTTTTTAGCTGTCTCTTCCGCTAGTTCCGCCGTGTCCTGTTCCTTCCGCCTTCACTACCGTTGAGCCCTCTATATTTATAACCCCTGGAGGGAGGGTGTCTCAGTATTTTAAAGCCCCCAGAAATTGGGCTACCTGTTGGTCCACGGGTCCTAAGACCATCCCAGCTGAAGTGCTAGGAACCCCCTATCCGCCACGTGGGGACGCGCTCTGAAGAGGTCAGGTTCTCCTGTGACTTATTGGAAGTTAACCCCCCCCCCCATAGAAGCTGGAGTTATTTGCAGAGATTATTTTATATTATATTATTGTGTTCTATACATCATATACAGCGAACAAATACAAATCATGCCGGGCTGAGTGGCTCAGTCGGTTAAGGCGCTGGCCTTCTGACCCCAACTTGGCAGGTTCGATCCTGGCTCAGTCCAGTGGTATTTCAACGTGCTCAAATATGTCAGTCTTGTGTCGGTAGATTTACGGGCACGTTAAAGAACTCCTGAGGGACTAAATTCCGGCACCTTGGCGTCTCCGAAAGCCGTAAAAAGTAGTTAGTGGGACATAAAACCAATAACATTATTAATACAGATCCATACAATATGTCCTTGTTTGAGTAAACCTTTGACAATACATTCCATTTAACAACATATCACATACAAAATGCTGTTGTCGAAGTAATGATGAAACCTATGTTTGGCACAAATGTACGGCACACAGACAAGCACAAGCTGTTTTGCAAGCTTTTGTCAGATAATCTTGCACGCAACTGTGGCTTGTGAAGTTTCATTACAGAGAAAAACCTCTCGCAAACATATGTTGAACCAAGTATTGAGAGAGCATTAGCAGCCACGTATTGGAGGCATGGAAAGTCTACTTGTGGGAAATGTTTGTAAAATTCTTTCATGCTTTTGACGAGAAAGAACTTGTCTTGAAGACGTGCGGTAGACTGGAGATCGATGTCCTATCTGCAAGTCAACAGGAGCATCATTGACTGAAACAGTGAATGGGCTCGCAAATGTTTGTAGAAGAGGAGATAGAATATTAATATCTTGGAATCGTTCTGCAAATTGTTTCTTGATGTCTATGATTACTGAAACATACTCTTCAAATGCAGCACATTCGTGAACAGAGTCCAACATTGGAAAACGTGCTGCATTCCCATACTTGAACTGGCTTTCCCAAAGTACAAATTTTCTATTGAACACTTCCACTTTCTTGACCACATCAGATATTTTATTGTTTTCACTTCGCATAGCAATGTTGAGAGCATTCATATGATTGGTAATATCAGTTAGGAATGCAAGATGTGCCATCCCCTGAGGATCTTCTAATTTTGACTCATGTTTGTTTTTCTCATTTAAGAAGTTAATTATCATTAGTCTCAACTCAAAAACCTGCTTAAAAACTTACCATGCCTAAGCAAACGGGCGTCACTGTGGAACATAATGTCATCATACTCTTCGTCTCCACTCAGAAATTTCCTGAATTCTCAGTGCGGCAAGCTGTAGGACCTTAGGTTGTTAACAGTGCATGCAACAACATCCATGACATCGCCTAACTCGGCTGACTTCACACAAAACGCTTATTGGTGCAAAATGCAGTGAACGCCGGGCAACGTGGTCTCATTGCGCTGAAATTTATTTTGTAATCAGGCAATGAATCCCTTTTTTGTTGCCTCGCATTCCGTGCACCATCCGTCATAACCAAATAGACTGCATCGATGACATCTTCTATGGCTCTAAGGGGGTCTGTACCTGTGGTGGTGGTGGTGGTGGTGGTGGTGGGGGAGGACACCATATCTAAAAGGTCCTCTGTAACGCAGAGGTTACTGTCCACTCCTTGGAAAAAAAAATAACTGTGCAGTATCCAGTATATCTGTGGATCATCCAGGGCAATTGAAAAGGTGACTAAATCCTTCACCGCATTAATTAATTGTTGACGTACATCACAAGCCATGGCACAGATTCGATGTGTCACTGTTTGGCGGAAAAAACGGCCGTTTTCAAAGCTTGCTGGCTTCTGTGGGGCAGAGAAGTTTTGCTGTGTTAACCAAGCACTCTTTCACCATTTCCCCATCTGCAAATGGCTTTCCCGATCTTGCTTTCAGTGCTATGTTGTAACTAGCTCGTAATGGTGGCGTATCGAGACCATCTTCCTGAAAGTAGGAGAGGACGACACTATTGAACATTACTGCAGTTGAGCCACAGAAGATTGTATTTTAAAATATGTTTTCAAATGCTTAACTTGTGTTGGAATCTGCCTGCTGACTGTAATCATATGTTTTCGGATCCCTAAGCTTTGCTTCACATTTTTCGTGCACCAACATGTCATATTCTTCTTTGTGGACAGCATTATAGTGACGCTCGACAGTAAAATTCTGGTGTCTGCCGATAGTCCAATGGCATAATAAACATTTTGAATTATTTCAGTCGGGCGTTAAAAAATGCAGTTCCCAGGCTGTTTTAAAGGATTGCAAATTGTATTGTATTATGAGCATATTTCCAATATAGTTACATGTTAGTGATCACAGCCGCATAAACTAAACACATTTCTCACAACCAGATGGAATCATCATCATCATCATCATCATCATCCTCCTCCTCCTCCTCCTCCTCCTCCTTTTTCCAAATTTTCTCTCGGTAGGGTAGTGTACTGCACTCCTCTTCTAGCACTATATTGCTATTAACTTCACTAGTTTCAATACCGTTCATTCAAGACCGCCTCCAACTCATTCCAGGCCAGTGGTGCCCAAACACTGTACAGTTCACAGTGTGTACAGTTACTGCACACTGACTTCACACGTGTGAAGAGCACATTCTTCAAGAACCTTTCTTATTATTATGTCATTCTTTTAATGCAGTAGTCCTGTTCAAAATTCTTTGTAGGCTGTATTTTTCATATTGTTCATTGAGTTTGGGAATTGACTTCTTATCTTTAACTTTTCAACTGCATCACACCACACATGGACTTTGTCCTGTTTTATAGCCAGATGCTCTTTCTGACACCAACCCTATATGGAGGTGTGTATTTGCTATTGCATGTTTTTTGTGATGGTTGAAAAAAGACCCCAAGTTAGAGGCATTAGCGAGATGCGATTAAAATCTCCAACCCGGGACCCTCTGAACCGAAGGCCTCAATGCTGACCATTCATCAAAGGATCCAGGCAGATATTGGGCACCTGTGTCAAGAATTATGCATTGAATAAAGAAATAAGAATTACACCATTTTTACGCCCTTTGATTTTTAAATTTTTAAAGCTTCAAAATCCATACTATTAGCAATATTAGTTGTTACTCCAAAACTTCATAGTTTAAGCAATCACTGAATTCCAGGATTTGAGTGTACTGAATGAAAAATATCAACCCTCAGATTCCTATGGAACCTCATGTTGCAATTAATAATTATTTTTGTGCTAATGGCAAAAAAATAGAACCACATATATTGCAATGCACATATTTCTGTTAATACAAAACTTTGTAGATTCATGAGTTGGATATACAAGGTTTTGATGTTTTAATGCATTAACACGAAACTTTATGAACACACGATTTTGGACATGAAGCTCGTCATTTCTCCAAAATTATGAATTGATACAGATACCTCAAACATCTATTTTCTGTCAGTCTATAACATTTTCAGTTTTTAATTATTTGGTTTGCAATAGAGTTTTCTGTATGCATTAACCTGATTCATTTCATTTTTCTATTTCATGTTGCAAATTTTCTTTATTCTACAGTATATTCAGTATTTTCTTTTTTCTAAAGAAAACATTTCTGGAAACAGGAAGTTTGTAGATTAACAGCAGACATATTGCATCTGCCAGAGTTTTCAGATCATCCATCATCACATAAATTTTATTTCTTTTCAGTGTCACCTGTCCTTGTTTGTGTAAGTTTGGTTGAGCACTCGGTTTTATATTATATCAGGGGCTTAGGACTAAATGCTTTTCCTGTCACCATGCCATAATCCTGTTGAAAATCCTACCCAAAATCACTGTGATTTGAACCCAGAACACCCCTGTTTGGAGTCTAGTAGTTAGACCACCACACCAATGCATCTTATACTTCACATATCTTGGTTATGATTTAAATAAAAACATATTGGCAAATAATCTGTAACCGTGAATCTCCCCTTTCATTTTTATGATGCTGTATAAAAGTTCATGAAGTATTTCCCAATGATTGTTATAACTCCCACTTGCTATTTTTTTTTTTAAATTTAGAGCTCAATGATGATTGACCAGTTTTTGTTTTCTGTGCAGTTTGTCTGGTTAGTGTTATTATGTATGTACTACAATGCATGTCTTTACCAAGATCACGGGTTCAAACACGGCAAAGTTAGTCAGATTTTTGAAGGTCTAAAAAAGTCCATTTATCTTATACTTCACATATCTTGGTTATGATTTAAATAAAAACATATTGGCAAATAATCTGTAACCGTGAATCTCCGTCGTTTGATGCCAGTGTGTAAATTGTCTCTGGTGACACATTTGGTGTTTACCTGTTAAAATTAATTAAAGCTCAGCCATAGATCACCCAAGAAAGTTCTGGTTTACTCTGCCATTATTATCATTACTGTATGTTTTTTCTCCCTGCTGTAATTGAATGTTGTTGTTTTTTTTTCAGAATTGATCAGTTTGGCATGAAGGAAGTGAAGGAGAGTATATTCCTAATGGAGGAGAGAGAAGCCCAAAAGGATTTATTGAAAGTTGCTCAGGAAGTTGAACATCCACAGCCTCAACGACCATCCTCTTCGGTAAGACATGTTAATATTAGAGGTTTCTTCAATATTGTGTTAGTGTTGTGAGTGAAATTTAAAGATACTATTACTAAATACCTGTTAGGATGTATATTCTTCTGATTTCTAGCTCTGCCATGAGTTAAGACTGGTTTAAGGAACCAGAACCGAATGTACAGCCTAGCTTTCCTCTCCACTCAGGACATACTCTTGGTGAACCAAGAAAATAATTGGTATACAGAGTTATGAATACAATCTGTAAAGAAAATAACCTGTTATTGAAAACAGAGTTCTCAACCAGAAGAAATATATTGCATTTAAATAGCATACCGTATTTCCCAGCATAATTGTCGCACTTTTTATACAAAAATTTTCAAAAAAATATAGGGTGTGACCATTATACGAAGAATTTTTAATACCAGTATTTGTATTACTCAAAAATTTTATTTGTAACTAAATTGTATTTGATACAAATTTAAGATGCACGTAATACTCGCGTTTATACGTCAAAATAATTAAAATAGTCTAAAACAAAATTCATAATTATTCGCAACAATTCAGCGAACGTTTTTCCAACCTGAAAATAAAAATGAACTATTAAGTTAATTGTCATTACTTTGAGTATCAAAGTTTAAATATTACACTTGCAAAAAATTATCGCTTTGTTGTGAAATACGGACTTACCGGTACACAATTTATTCCATATCTTCTGTGTTGCTATCGCAGGTTTCAGTATCTGATGCACCGTCCTCGCCGCTGTTAATACCAGTATCAGATTCTTTGTCTCTCTGCCACACTGCGTCATCTTCGGATCCGGCTAGTGCATTCGAAATCCCAGTCCTTTTGAAGCTCTTGGAGACTACTATACGCAAACCATTTCTTGAGCCCTGAGCTCCCTAGTGCTGAATCGGTAGACCTTGGTTATCTTCGACATCCATATTGGCAACCTTTGAAACACAAACTATGAATCGCTTATTCATCGCTGTGCGACATCTGGCGTACACTTTACGAACTAGTACTGTTGTTGGTTACACAGCAAAGCCAAACTATATAATTCATGCGAGTAACAAGATTCGCATCGAGAAATGTTATATAATGATAAATAATGTATGTGTGACACAGTTGTTGACGTAAGATAATAAATGTGTAGAAAACTCATATCGATCGATCATATTATCGATTCAATTCAGATTTAATTTCCATCCATTTGGCAGTATAACCGGAACCGGCAGCATTCCCTCCTTACTCCTCACCCCGTAAAAACCGGGCTCAAGAAAAGGTTCGCGTATAATAGTTCAGGTGGTATAAGATCCCAACTCTTCATCACCCACGAGCATAACAAGTCCAAGGGTGGACGCCTGATATTTCCAGCGGGCGTCAATTGCTGATAGCCGCTCATCATCCACTCGTTGTAAAATCGACGTATAAGTGGTCTTTAAAGGGTTTATTAATACATACGTCTAGTGGCTGCAAAGCAGATGTTAGGCCACCAGGAATGACTATCTGTCGTGTCTTATTTTTACTGAGAAGTTGCTTCACTTCGTTCACGAGGTGACCTCGGAAACTATCTAAAACAAGCAGAGCTGGTTGTTTTAGTAGTGCACCGGGTCTTCTATCCCACACAGTTTTAACCCAGTCCAGCATGAGTTCTACATTCATCCAACCTTTTGGTTGCACTCGTACATAAATTCCATGGGGAAACTATATATTCTTAGGCATCGTTTTCCTCTTGAAAACGATGTAAGGCGGCAACTTTCTTCCGTCAGCTGTAATGGCTAGCATTGCCGTGCATTGCAACTTCTCACTACCGCTGGTTTTCATTAATACACTCCGTGATCCTTTTAGCACAATAGTGCTATTGCGAGGCATATCAAAAATGATTGGAGTCTGATCAGCATTACCAATTTGAGAAAGCAAGTACAAAGTTTCCTTGCACAAGCGTATGACAAATCGGTGAAAATTTACAATCCTGTCCGTGTAATCAACAGGCAACTTTTGGCTTAGTGTTGTTCTCCTTCGCACTGATAGATTACATACATACATACATAGGACAATCTGGCCGCAATTTTAAAGTTAGATATTTGGAACATGCGAATGCTGAAAAACATAGAAGATTCTCAGCTATGGGATCACACATGACTGCCACAGATCATAAATTTACCAGCATAGAACAAGACCTGACCATCATAAAGAAATTAAAGAAGGGCAGCTTAATGAACACATATGAAGATCTATACATTCATCTAGACCAACTTATAAAGAAAAATGATAACCTTAATGAGGCTGTAGAATATAAGAATCCTTTATATAATCAAATTCTAGTATATTTGAAAATGCTTGAGAAAGATCACGAAAAAAGAATTGGAATTTCTCCATCTACAGATAGCCCTACAAATTATTCCTCCTCAGTTGAAGCTATAGGTGGCAGCAAGGAGGTTCTTGACACACCTATATCCCCCGCTCTTCCACCTCCTCAGGTGCAAGAGCAAGGAAGAACGCATCATCAGTATTACACCAGACACAAGACTGTGAAAGAATGACAGGAGTTACTGTTCCAAAAGAAAGCAGGCTTAATAAGAATTGACAACTAGGAATTAGTTATATTTTCATCTGCATTAATAATAAGAACCACATTGTGATATCTGGTTTTCTTCATTTCGACAATTACTTATAAACTGTATAATTTCTAATTTATAATTTGACCTTTTTTTTTATGAATTATTAAGAAAAGAATATTCATTTAGGACATATTCTCTATGGGATATTGTACAAGTGTTTCCTTGACAACTGCTTTCAATTGTAGTAATAATTTATATATTTTCTCTTGAGTTTTTGTTTGTTTTAATGTTGTCAATCTTATGTTAATTTTAAGGACACTTCCTCTTAAGCATTACTTTGTCAATTTTATATATTTTTCATCTAAACAGTGTTATGTGGCTGAAGATGTTGATAAAATACGAAACATGTACCACTTTTAACCATTAAATTGCCTTAAGCAATTATTGTATCGACTAGGTGGAAAATAATAAATACTTAATTGTGAATCTGACAGATTGTCGTCGCATGAACCCCTTAATCCACCCACGACTCGCCTTAAACTGACTTATGTTGTGTTTGCGCGCTACCTCCCGTCCCTTAATTTGTAACATTTCATATGATACACTGCAGCCATTGCTACGTATTTCATTGACGTACATAAACACTTCTTCGTCAATTATAGGAAACTTCCCTGTTTTAGGACCTCTAAACGCGCGTCTAGAAGGGTTTGTGCTTTTTAGCTTGTTTTTTAATTTCCGCCAGTTACGCACCAACTTTTCACTCACTGAAAATTTTCTTTCTGCAGCTCTGTTCATGTGCTGTTCAGCGAAGACAATTACGCTTAGCTTGAAGCCCGCAGAGTAGTTTCTATATTTACCCATAATCGCTTATAAATGCTTCACACGTTAATGTTTTGCAATATAAATGACTTTCCGTAATTGTTCACTATTAAAACAAATTATTTCTACAAACACCCCAAACACAAATTAAAAACTTAAATTCTCACGCACACATGTCTACAGTAATCACGTCAGTCACAAATAAATAAATGCATCTGTGATCTGTCGATTCCAGAGCAGCCAATACTGTTAGGCAGCAAGGAAGCACGCAGCAATTTGTTATCAGTTGAGCTTGTTGGTTGCGACACACTAGTGCGCTTGCGCAAAGCTTGCAAACCGGAGCACGGACTTTTTCATACATTGCTCTAGCTAGCGCAGTGTAGGTCTACTGTAGTTGACCGTGTTCCAAGACGTCAGTAACAAACATTCATTTTTTCAATTTCTTTTAAACATACGGTAATTAGGTTAATATTTCTTCCCAGTTATTGATGATCTTACATTACATTACTGATGAGTTTATAAAATAAAACTTTAATACCATTGGATAATAATTATCTTGACTGCTTGGGTAAAAGTTTTCATCCCATGCCCGGACACTTATGATGTAGTAGTAAGATAAGAGTCTAGCAATGACAGCTGAGACATCGTAAATAATTCGGCTGACCGTGAGCAGAAAAATTCCATCTAAATCAGTGTTATCGTCTTGGATTTCGCTCCGTGCGCAATAACGCAGGAGCCGGCCCCATGGTGTAGGGGTGGCGTGCCTGCCTCTTACACGGAGGCCCCGGGTTCAATTCATGGCTGGGTCGGGGAATTTTACCTGTATCTGAGGGCTGGTTCGAGGTCCACTCAACCTACGTGATTACAATTGAAGAGCTATCTGACGGTGAGATTGCGGCCCCAGTCTAGAGAGCCAAGAATAACGGCTGTGAGGATTCGTTGTGCTTACCACACAACACCTTGTAATCTGCAGGCCTTCGGGCTGAGCAGCGGTCGCTTGCTAGGCCAAGGTCCTTCGCGACTGTTGCGCCGGGGAGGCGGGTGGTTGTAATAACGCAGAATTCTATCAGACCTCTTGTCTACTAGAAGACAAGTGTGTGTTGGTACCGGTATTTCCTGGCGACATTGCCGATAAGTGATAACTTACAGCCTTACGTATTTCAAATGAGAACTCGTAATATGTAGGTGGTGAGTAAATTGTACACTGTCTCGCGACCACGTTGTCAAACTGCTGATAGCCTACCGGTAAGCCATGCGTCGTACATATACCGGTATTATTTATTTATACGTTGTGCAACATCTCGCATATGTGACTGTGTTGCCAAATTGCTCATAAACCATACACGTATTTAAATTGCGCATTCATGTGCAACTTACATTGCAGTTCCATTTACCTTTTAACCAGATTGGTGAACAAAATTTGGACGTGCGATGATTATGCGATTAAATGTTTAAAGTCAGATTTTGTATTGAAAATAAAGGATGCGACGATTATGCCGGGAAATACAGTATATTGTAGAGGTAGAGTTCTCAACCAGAAGAAATTTACAAACTATAGAGGTATAATCCTTCTGTCACGTGGGTTGAAAGTATACGAATCCATCTTGGAAAGCAATATAAAAGTATTTGTTGAACTTAAACCAGAACAGAAGCAAAATGGAATCTACCATAGATTTTATTTTGCAACAAGGATGCTCTTTGAAACATTCCAGGAGAATTAAAAAGAAAAATATATTCTAAGACGTATGGAAGGTACAAATATATGATCATGTACCATGCAAGTGCATAGTGCTTAAGACATAAGGAAATTTCTGTCTGGCTTCTCTCTTTATATAGGCCTGCGAAGATTCTTGAGAAAGTATCTTGCAGTTTTTGTTTCCAGATCGTTCTGGGCACTTCTAAGGGGCTTTAATTATTGTGTGTCTCAACAATTTGCTGGGGCTATTGTTTTATCGCCAGTATTATATTCTTTACTTTGAGTGGCATTTTAACTTCCAGTACTCCTTGGGATTCCCACAAATACCAGGTCATTCCAGGAAGTTTGGAAGTTACGTATGAGAGAGCTAGTAAGATAAAACTACATCTAGAAGAATATATTGTATTTAAATAGCATATACAAATCAACAAAGGTTTGGAATGCCAAGCTCAGTATAAGATATCCTGAGTGCAAGAAGCTTTTGCTCCCATACAGTAAGTCAGGCTAGGATCATCCTTCTACCGTATGTGGCAGTAGACTGCAACTGTGTGGCCAAGAGTCAAGCGACCAGTACCAAAATTAACACCCAAGGGGGGACCAACGGCTACGGGCCTCCCTTTGGTGGCCAGGTAAAGCCTCTGTGTAGGAAATGACACATAAATTCACTAGAAAGGAGAACATGAGCAATGGTTTAGATGGTGGAAGTGGACCCCAATCCCAGCGGCAGATAAAGCGGAAGAACTCTCTCCTGTCAGCAGCGTCTGTACTTCTGTGAAGCAGTTGCAAAAGGCGTCTGTACTCCTGAGGAGTGGCCTAAAGTTACACCTGGCATTAAGTATAAAATGCCTGTGGGAGTCGTGACCCAACCGTAATAATAGCCAATATATGATATGGTACATATGGTACTTCTCTACGTGCCTCAGAAAAGGTTAGGGCATACCCTGCTGCAAGCGACGTGCAGTTCCTTGGGCACTAGGGGAACTGTGAAAAATGGGCAACCAGTGGTGGCCATAATCAATCTTATGACCCTGAGAGGAAAGGCAAAAGGAGTGGTGGATTTTATGGATAGAGAAAGTATAGAAATGATGGGGTTGAGCGAAGTTAAATGGAAGGGGAAAGGAAAGAAGAGGATGAAGAAAGGATATACACTATACTGGAGTGGTGGCAGAAAGGCGAAAAATGGAGTAGGCCTGATAATTTCAAAATTGCTGGAAGAGTATGTGGATATGTGTACATCAGGAATTGGATAATGAAAATTAGACTGAGAATGAGGAACGAAGTGAAGGACTTCATAGCCTACAAGTGTATGCACCACAGACAGGAAACAAAGAGGAGGATATTGAGGAATTCCTGGAGAAACTAGAAAAGGAGATAACTGATGTGGAAGTGATTATAATGGGAGACTTAAATGCACAGGTGCAAAACAAAAGACAAGGGAAGGAAAAAGCAATTGGACCATATGGATATGGGAAAAAGAATGGAGAGAAAAACTAGTTGAGTTTTGTGAGAGGAATGGAATGATTGAAGGCATCACATGGTTTTGGAAGAAAAACAGCAGAAAAATTACAAGATATGGCCAGGGTGACAGAAGAATAAAATCAGTAGTTGATTACTTTCTGGTGGAAAGGACAAATCGCAGACAGTTGATGGATGTAACAGCATTACCAGGAGAACCATTCAGTGGAGATCACAGAGTTGAAAATGAAAATGAAAAATTAAAGGAGGTAAGAGATAGTAAAATAAAAGTGTGGAAATTAAACGATTAGAATGTACAGGAAGAATTTCTGGAGAGACTGAAACAACTGATTCCAGTTACTGAAGTAGGAAAGGTGGAGAATGAATGATGAAACTTCAAAAGGGCATTTGTAAGTGAGGCAGAGAGTGCCTGAGGTAGAACATCGACGAGATTGAAAGAAAAGGAGACACTGTGGTGGAATGAGAAGGTGAGAGAAGCAGTGAAATAAAAGAAGAAAGCATGACAAGAGTGGAATAGAGAGAAAAGGAAGTATCTTGATGATAAAAGGAAATGTAAGAAATTGTAAAAGGAAAAAAAAAAAATTGAAAAGAATTAAACTGCAGAATGTGAGAAATTGTGCAGAGAAGACAGTAGTAATGACTGAACAGTAGAAGATGATGTAACCCTGTTAGAGGTGGAATTAGCAGTTTGAAAATGAAAATGAAGGTATCGGGGATGGATGAAATTAGTGTGTAAATGATAAAGACTGCTGGACCTCTTGGACTACAATGGGTGTACAGATTGTTAAAGTGCATATGGAGACAGAAACATGTGCTAGAAGACTGGGGAAAGGGAATAAAAATACCAGTCTTTAAGAAGAGGGACAAAAGGTGTGTGATAACTATAGATAACTCTTATCACAAGTGGCAAAAATACTGGAAAGAATATGAGAAAGGAGAATGGGAAGAAAGGTAGATGGAGAGTTGCATGAGGAACGGTATGACTTTAGTAGTGGAAGATCTACAGTGGACCAAATCTTCAGCACGAGGCAATGAATGGAAAAGAATTGGGATCTGGTCATGATATTTATAGATCTGAGAAAGACGTACAATAGTGTTCCCAGGGAGAAGGTGCAGGAAACCATGGTGGAAAAGAAATTGGGTACACAAACTATGGAAATGGTGCCAGCAGTTTACAAAAACTGTGTCAGCAGCGTATAGATTCCGTTTGGAAAGACAGAATGGTTTAGAAATGAAACTGGACTAAGATAGGAGTGTGTTGTCACCTCTTTTGTTTTTAAATGTTATGCACAAAACTGTAAAGGAGACAAAGTATGCATATGAGAATTGGGAGATGAAGTTATTACTGTTTACTGGTCCGAGGAACAAACAGCAAAGAAGTACAAGATCAAGTTGATGTACTGAACAAGAAAATTGAAAAATATGGTATGAAAATCAGCGCAGAAAAAAGCAAGACCCTGGTGATATCAAGAGGAGAAGGGCAAGGGAAAGGCATTGTGAAAATTGGTGGTCAAAGCCTTGAAATTGTTGACAGTTTAAATACCTAGTGAGAGAATTAATGCAGAATACAACGCTGGACGTAGAGATTAGCAAGAGGGTACAACAGGGCAATGCGTTCTACCAGAGGAATAAGGAAGTACCAAGGAAGTGTAAAGAGAAAATATACAAAATGTATTATGTACCCATATTGACCTATGCGGCTGAAGCCCGCCTGGTGGCCGTGATCGTTTAAGGCGTTGAAGTCTAAACTGTCTGACACCGAGGTTAGCCAGTTCGAGTCCCGTTGGTTGAAAAAATCTTCACCATCAGAATATTAGCCAGCAGGGTAGGGGAGGTGGTGGTATACAATTTCTAATAACTAGATTGCATGCCAAAAGCCTGGATTAAATTCCAAACCTCTCTGCAGTGCTCATATGGAGTGAGGGCATATGACGCTGTTGATGGTGATTCATCCATCAGACAGGGATGTTAAGCCTTGAACAGACCTCTTGGTGCTATTCGAGAGGAGTATGCTATGTGCCGGCACTGGGTTTCACTCTCTCCCTTCCTATTATCATATGCGACTGAGATGTGGATAATGATAAGTTGGGAGGAAAGTAGAATTCAACCCAGTACAGTGAAATACCTAAGTATGGTAGAAAAGACAAGAAAAGACAAGATTGAGAAACAAAGATGTGATAAAGGAGGTCGGAATGGAAAACCAAAATGAGAGAATTGATAGGAGTAAACTAAGATGGTTTGGATATGGAAAGAGGATGGAGGAGGAAAGAAGAAAGAATACCAAATAGATGATGGAGATGAAGTTTAAGGGAAAGAGAGAACAAGAGGGGGGCCTAGAAATAGGTGGATTGTTTCAATAAAGGGGAGTGTAAGAAGAAGAAGAAGAAGAAGAAGAAGAAGAAACCTGGACTGCGACAAAATGGTGGAAGGAGAGAGGAAGGTGAAGAAGTGCCTTAAATGCCCCGAACTGGCCGCAGCTTGATAAGGGGTAAGAAGGAGTAGGTGGATGATGACAGCAGAGCTGAATTGAGTGATAAATTATAAAAAATAAATTTCGGGCGTGTATATACAGTGTTTACAAATGCATGAATACTCGTTCTGGAACATCCGTGAATATTTTTTCTTTGCTCATGTAGGCCTGCAGTTCTCACAGGTTCCTTTTTTGTTGTTTGCTTGCTGTTCCCTCAATTTCCATTGCCGTTGCTCTGTTTTAACCCAATCTTCCTGGATTTTTTTTTTTTTAATATAATGGTGGGCTATGTTCGTGATGTGGGTCTACTGAGTGCTCAAAATGTTTTTCTTTCTTTTTCTCAACTGTTATTTGGGACCCATGTTGAGGCCCATCCTTTTAAAGGACAGTGGGCACATCTGGCCCCATGATATATTCGTATGCGATGTTCTAATGTTACTGCTGTTAATAGCCAGCCACGCGGTCTAGGGGTAGCGTGCCTGCCTCTTACCCGGAGGCCCCGGGTTTGATTCCTGGCCAGGTCAGGGATTTTTACCTGGATCTGAGGAGTGGTTTAAGGTCCACTCAATCTATGTGATTACAATTGAGGAGCTATCTGATGAGATGGTGGTGCTGTTCTAGAAAGCCAAGAATAACAGCCTTGAGGGTTCCTCCTGCAGACCACAAAACGCCTCATAATCTGGAGACCTTCGGGCTGCTGCACCATTGGGTTTGTTTTGTTTGTATTGCAGATAATACCATAGATTTTGTTATTATTTTAAAGTAAATATATGAACAAGTATGGAATCTTTTATATTTAATGTTTTAGAACAACAATAAATATGAATACACAGTTTTCGGTACCAAAATATAGTCAAAAATATCTTTATTTTGGCAAGTTCCGCTTTTAGCCTTTAGGTTAGGATTGCCATTCAAATACCACGAATTGGCCCACCAAGAAGAGTTCTGGCCAAAGGGACTGAAAATTTGACGGTATGTTTTTCGGAGGACTAGGATTGAACCCATGACTGTCGAACTGCATAACTATTAATCAAGCCAAGGAAAATAGTCAGGACAGTTGCTTAAAGCTGCTATTATGCAACATCGAAGGCCTGAAGAACACTCTCACTTTAATACCAGAAAATATGTTTAACTCCTTTGATATAGTAATTTTAACTGAAACATTCTTAACGACGGACTGGAATATAGATAGATTCTCCACCATATGCTCCTACGCAGAACAAGGTCCTCTTGGTAGACCAAAAGGTGGCATCTCATGCTTACTTAAAGCGAATCTATCTCCCTTTGGGGTGATGCACTATTCATCTAATATATTATTAGTAAAAACGAGGCAATTCGCATTTGCCTGCGCACATCTTCAAGATTACAATGTAGCAGAATTTATTATTGATGAGATTATGTTTAAATAAAATCCCTACTGATGTCACAGTAATCCTAGCGGAAGATCTAAACTGTCGTATTGACATTCCAGACCACAAATCAACTGCAGTTTTAGACTGTTTGCAAAATGAAGGATTATCATTAATTAGTGATATCAAAATGAAGACCTACGTTAGCTACAATGGTACCAGCTCAATCAATTTAGTTTTTACAAATATGAGGGATATAATACCAACTTCTCAGCGAACAATGAGGAATGTTGCTAGGAAACACCTACTAGATGTAACCAACTTTTCTGTGCGCAGCGAGGAAATGAGACCAATGGATAGAAAAACAGCAGTCTCTAGAAAAATTAATTCAGCGCTGCTAACAATGGATGATCATATCGCAGTAAGGAAAGCCCTAGATGAAAAGAATTATGTTATAATTCATCTTATAACATTGTATTGTATTGTATTGTATTGTATTGTATTGTATTGTATTGTATTGAATAGGTGGACCCCACTATTTTGTTCCCATTAGACCCATTGCTCAAAGAAAATCTAAACCGTTGTCCGCTCGGAAAGAAGTATTGAAATATCTGCACCTAGCCTTAGCTACTCCTTCATATTCAAGCTTACAGGAATATGCTAATACGAGAAGGATATACAACCAAAACTGGTTAGGACGTTTTTGTGGGGACAAAAAAAAACTTCATTAAAATGGAAATTTTTCGCTGTTAAATTTCAGGTTAGGTTTGAACATAAAAATAATTATGATAGAAACAAAGAAACAAGTGTTCACAGTTATAACTAATGAAATAAATAAAGAAATAATACATTTTAAAAACACCAGCATAGTAAAACTTCAACGAAAAACGTTCTTAGAAACGCGAACTATACACGTCTCTTACAATTACGTTTAAAGTTGTCACAGGAAAGTCCAGCATCTGGGCGATATGCACACGTTTCATGTGTGGTTTAGCATCCACTTTCTCAGTAAACTTTAATTTTTTACCATCTGTAAACTGTCTAGCTTCTTCTCTGTAACTGAATGTCCTGCAAACCACTATTTGCAAGTACAGTAGGCCTAATTTATGTACATTGTTACACAATTCATTTACGAACATAAAAGTAAGCACCAACATGTCAGCTGTATATGTAAGTACAGTAGACTTTGCTGTGTCCTTCACATTTAGTTAGAGAAGAAGATGGGTACAATTTTGAGGATACTATCAATAACGGGTCTAAATGATATCACACTTTCCCAAACATGAGACCACTGGTATTTCTGACAAGTTAAGTTCTCAATGTCTATTTCGGGTTCCACAACAACCGTGCATGATGAGATGCATAGAAATTAATGTCCTGTGGACGTGGGACCGCAACTCTCCATGCACTGCCCGCTCGAACATTTCTCCTGCATGCTGTTACTCTCTGCCTCTGCATAATCTGAAAGATTCAATTTGAACAATCAGTTCTTAGATTAAGCCTAGTCGGACCGGCAGCTAAGCGTGGAAGCGGGTCAAACCCGTGCAGTCTGAAAGAGGCTTCAAGAACGTAAAATTAAACACCAACATGCCAGAAGCAAAAAGAATAAGACTGGCTTGGGACTGACGCTCCCTACAGCTGTAGGATAACACGCAACCGCGCTCCGCGGCAATGAAATTATGTTCTCTACCAAAACTTTACCCAGGCCAGTTGTCGCTGGCCTGTCGTGTGTGCGACGTGACCGGAAATGGTAACTTAAATTTCTTATGGTGGGAGTTACAAACGTACTAAAGAGTGATGTTTCTATAGCATGTATTTAATAGGACACACCCTGGGACTTTGGAATAGTGGCATAATAACCAGGAAAACGCACTAGAGAGGAACGTCTTGGCCAGTTTCGACTGTATAAGGAGACAGTGAACTATGCCAAAAGGACCCACCAAGCAGAGGAGGAAGGGAAATTAGTGGATGAAGCGGAGAAGAACCCATTCAAGGCATTAAACCCAAGGAAACTGAGATTTTCTAGACACATATCAATGGACGTATGGGAGAGACATTTCACAGAAATATTGCAGACAAGGAATAAGTCCATCTGCCCAATAGGGAATCCATACACACACAACCTATGATTTTCCTGAACTAGAAGTTTTCTAGGAAGTAGTAGTATGGACTGCCATATATAACTGCAAAGATAATAAAGCATGTGGCCCTGGCAAGATTTTCAACAAGCATATAAAATCATTAGCCCCAGCGTTAGTGGGATTATTAGCAGATCTTTTCAATGAATGTCTGAAAACAGGATGCATTCCAGAAAATGGGAGAAAATCTACTACTGTGAAAATGTTCTATAAAGGTAAATGAGATGTTGGGGACCCCAACACTTACAGAGAAATTGCCCTAGAATGTTCACTTTTTAAAATACTGAGTGGACTTATAACTAACAGACTCTCTTCTTTGGTGGATGATTTTTTTCCAGAAGAACAATTTGGCTTCAGACGGGGTAGGTCCACTCTTCAGGCTATCCAGTGTCTTCAGGAAGATCTAGAGACAGCCCTGTCAAGGCCCAAGGGAAAACTACAGGTCATCTTCATTGATTTGACAAAAGCATTCAATACTATCAATAGAAATATATTCTTGGAGAAATTGGAAACTTTGCTCGGTGATCAGAATTTTCTATGCAGGATCATGTGGAATATTCTAAATGAGAATTTTATTGAAATCAGTGACAGTCTTTCTCACTGAAACCTAAAAGAGAGAATATTGGAGTCCTGCAGGGCAATCCTTTGTATCCCCATTTATTCGTAATAGCAATAGCAGATGTTATTCAGTCTGTGTACTCGGAAAATCCAGATAAGCTGCAAATGTACATCTACGTGGACGATATGATGTTAACGTTGTCACAGGAAACGCTTCAAACAACCTTCAATCAACTGACAGACCGGACGGAAAGAAATAAACTCCTCCTAAACGAGGGAAAGACAGTGTCGATCTCCTTTAGAAGAGGTGGAAAGCAAGCAGTCTTTCTATAAAAGTCACGTCAGATATCTACTGTGATCCAGTTTAAATACTTAGGTGAAACATTCCAAAGCCAAGGCAATGTATTTACTGTACACGTGAAAGACAATGTAAATGCAGCAATACAATCAATGAATGACATAAAGCAGCTCAGCAAATTATCCCTCGAAACGGCTATTAAGCTGTTCAGTGTGAAGGTATCGTCAGTCGTTTCATATGCTCTACAAAATATTTGGACATATCTCGCAAAGAAACAATTATTAGATATCGAAAGTGTAAAATCAACTTTTCTCGAAAAGGCCCTTAGCTTGTCAAAATTCACGCCATCCTGTCTTGTATACGTGCTAGCCAAGGAATTATACTACATAGGGGAACTACAGTTTAAGCTGCTACTTCCAGCCACTGCCAGCTACATTAATGCCTTACAAGATTTGTTGGCAAAGAGAGTGGAAATCTGAAACGACTTCTTAATCTCTGATGCGATGTTCTTACAAGACTGGGAACAAGCAAATTACAAGCTGCGGCACACTGTGACTAGGTTCACAGTGCATGGTTTCCACCGTAAGTTATTCAGAAGACCAACGTTTCATCGCCCTGATTCGTACTGTGTACGCTCTCATTGCGGGGAGCCATGTGGTAGATACCATGCCATTTCCTGTAGACAGAGACATGGATCACTGACACAGTTTCATTTAACAGTTTTGTAAAACTTCATATGTATTTATATGGCCATTGGCAGCAATTAAACTTTCATTTATGCAAATACATAGTATTACAGTGAACACAACTGCCTCTTTGTGAGTACAGTTATTTCATCACAAACTAGCTGTAGTACTCGTAGTTGATGGGACAATCGTATAGCTTGTGCAAAGTTATCTAACTCCTCAGCTAAATCCCACCAATATTCAAGCATGCTGTTTTACTCGGGACGCAGCAGCAATCTCATTTATTGGAGATGAGTGGCAGCAGAAGAGACGGAGCACATCACAACAAACAATATTCAGTGTAATGTTATTGTCGATCAGTTTTCTTTCAATATTGTGGGCCTTCACCTGAAAAATGACCAAAGACATTACCACAAGGTTACAGACTTTTATAAATCATTGTTTGGGATAAATTATGAGAATATGGTGACCAAAGACCAATAATATCGGTATTTCTAAATTTTAGGCACCTTCCCCTAAACTACCATGTTATCCAGTATGAATAAAATTATTTATAGCCTAGACTGTAGTGCCTTATTCCCTGACTTTACAAATACTGATTCTCATTAAATTCTCTTCTCCCATTTTCTCTTGGTTGAGTGTTGATATGGACTTAGCAACAAATATCAAAATTCATTAATATCTCTGTAGTCATAGCTGGTACGGCAAAAGTGTATAAGACTTACTTACTTACTTACTTACTTACTTACTTACTTACTGACTCGATTTGTTGCCACTGTCTTGATGTTCTTCCAAGATGCCCAACTGTCGCCACTTCTGCTTCCACTGTTCACTACCATGTTAGCCTGGTCCTTCCCTTTTTCTAGCCCCCCACCTGCAGATTCCATTCAAGAGCCTGTTTTTGTATGTTTTCAGGGCCTTGGCGCAGGATGTGTCCTATCCATTTCCATTTTTGTTCTTTTATCTGGACTTGAGCCATTCGTTGCTGGGAGCGCTCCCACTTGTAACATAGTTCTCAAGCATTTGTTGGTGAAAGTCTGGACTTTACTTCTTATATCTCAAGTCACCTTCCATGTCTCACAACCGTAAAAGAGTACAGATTTCACGTGTCTCAAAAATCCTCAGTTTCGCCTTTGTCCTCAGTTCTTGAGACTTCCAAACTGGTCGGAGCTGAGCAAAGGCCTCTTTGGCCTTGTTGGCCCAATTTTGGACATCTTCATTTGCCCCTCCATTTCTAGAAATAATGCTTCCTAGGTAACAGAAGTGGTCAACTCGTTCCATCTCTTTTTCTGAGGTTCCTATTCAGCAGAGCAAATATTTCCTTCACTTTACTCTTCTCAGTGACAAAGCGATGGAAATCAAATTACTTTTTGGTTGAAATCATTCGGCATTTTTCTTCATAAAATTAATCATCCAGCCTCGGCTAACCTTCAAATCCGAGACGCTGATTCCATGTGGCAACTATTTCTCGTCCTTTAAAATACCGTACAGCATTTCATGAGAAACGGCATATCCAACGTCGCGTAACGAAATCATATATTTAAGCAGATCCTCCTCTACTTTCGGAAACTTGCCGGATTTTGGCCCGCAAAATGCTCTGCGAAACTTCTTGATCGCTTGAAATGCACTTCTCTGTTGACGCGGTAGCGCACGCTGCATTTGGACATGGAATACTTGCGGCCCTATGCCCGTAAATTCCGCTGTAACTGATAACCACGAGTATATATGATGCAGTATTACTCAAATTCTTACTCTCTGTGGACTAACAAACAGTTTTGAGATCACAGAAAACGCATGTCCCGTACCTGAAACACTCGTAAAATACGTTTGTACCAGACTGGAGTAGATCGTCACTAGTCACTTGTGAGCTGGTTCTCTCACTGAACTAGTGCAGTCGTATTTCCTACCGGCTGATAACAACACGTTGCCCAGTATTTTGAATGCCCAGTTTCGCAATAGGAAGGCTGCTACCTGAGTAATTGACATCTTTATTTCTAAACGCATCCGGAGCTGCGTGATGGATGTTCGACTTTGGGATGCGTAAATTACGCAAGAGCGTTAATTATTCGAAAAAACACGGTATCGATTTTCATTTCATTTTGTTTGATCCTTTTCTCATGGCTTGGCGTTGATATGGACTAAGTAACAAAAGTCTAAATTCATGAATATCTCTGTTATCATAGCCGGTACAGCAAAACTGTATTAGACATAAATGGTGGAGAATTGTATCTTCTATAACTTTTGTTGTGTAATGTTTATCGATAGGACCACTATTAACGTAGATATTTGAGATTTAATTTTACACCTTCCCCTAAGCCACCATTTCAACTAGCGTAAATAAAATTATTTACATATTAGATTGTAGCGCCTTATTCCCTGACTACGTACTGATTTTCATTACATTCTGTTCAGCCGTTTTCTTGTGATGCGCGTACATACGTAAAGACCAGATGGAAAATTAAAAATTGCATTTGTTTCTTACTGTGGACATGGCTGAATGGCCGATGCAGAAAGATCATTTTTTTTTTTTTTTTTTTAATTCTGAGCAATGAACAGACAAAACTCTTATTTTATATGTACAGTTAAACCTCGTTAAGACGTTTCTGCAGGGCTTAACAAAAAAAAAAAAGTGTTAAGCAAGAAAACGTACTGCTGAATGCAAATAAAAACTATCCAATAGGAATAAGGAAACACTAAATACGATTTTTTCCGACATGAGGGCATTTTACGTCGTGTATCCACGGGTACAGTGTAAGATATATCTACCATATCTAAAGATGAGAGAAAAGTAGTATTAAGGTGTGAAAAACACCAAACAAATATGAAAATCTTTTCCATTGGAGCTTATAAAATAATAAGTGCACTGAAAGTTGTGAAAAACACCAAACAAATACGAAAACATGTGCACAGGGGCCAATAAAAATATCAAAGTGTTATTGCAAATCACGCTCTTTCTAAAACTTATGTTAGTAGAAGCCTTTTATTTCGGAGCAGGGTGTTATTGAACATTATTCTCTGGTCACACTCTTTGACAATGAATTGGAGGTTACACTCGACCATGTGTGACTGGAAGGAATGACTTTGGCCACCATTTTGAATCAAAACTCCGACGAACTTGAGTGATCGAGTTGAAACTCAAAGGTGCGAGTTCATCATTCGCAACCTCTGCGTGCTTCAAGAAGTGAACAGCAGTCCACTTTCTCACAGATTTTAAGTTTGTTTTTATTAGTAAGGAATTTCACAATTTTTTCCGTATCTATAACCGCCGCAAGAAATAAATTTCATAACCGGGCTATCACAAGACATATGCACCACGCTAGTCAATTTCAAATGATTTATGTTCCTAATCCAGATGTAGGCTACCGTATCATGCAGCAAATATTTGGTACACTTCATTGTACCACTCAACACAAAATAAATTTCTGTCTTCTGAACAGAATGCAAAATACAAGCACAAATAGGCTCGCTGTGTTATTCAGCAATCTTGAAGCTAACGGCTTGCTCCCCGAAGGTGCAACTGTGGTGACAGCTCTTAGCCAGAAATCGCGTTTCTTTCACAAGGGATAACAAATAACATTTTCAGGGCTAGGAAAAATGTGTTCGTACTAAGCAGTAATAGCGAAAATTCGTGACACAATAAGCGAGGTATTTTTATATAGATTTAATACAACGAGAATCGGGACTTAGGATTGACGACGTGTTAAGCAGGCAAACGTATTGAGGAACGCACTAACAAGGTTTCACTGTATGTATGTATGTATGTATGTATGTATGTATGTATGTATGTATGTATGTATGTATGTATGTATATTCTAATTATCCAAAAGTGTTATTGTTTCTCCATGGAATGTATATTATGCTGTATTTAAAATACTGATATGCAAACTTGCATACAGACAAGAGCATAGAAGTACAAACAGACTACTGTAGTGTTTCACTATGCTGATAAAAATACAAATACAGTATCTTATTTACAAATTACAAGTTATTTTACTATTTTGGGGGATTTTACTGTATTGGGTATAGGTATTCAAGAGAAGATGTATAAATAAGAATTTGTTGCATTACTTTTTCTGAATTTCTGGGATTGCTTTGAAAGTGTTACCATTTGCAGTTGCATTTTCATGAACGAATTCTTCAGATTGGTACATCAGGAGAATAGTCATTATATCAAATGATGTATCATAAGAAAATACTGTATCATGCTCTCGGCAGACCAAGATGTATATGCTAATTAAATATTTTTCCTATGAATTGGAAGATGCTTGTGATTAGGTTAAAGGAAATAATTATATTTAAACCTTTGATTACAGGATTTGGTATTGGATGTGGGCACAGCACGCCAAACACTATCGGAACTTACCGTTTCGCAACCCACAACAAATGGATCCATTTGGAATTGCATTTATGGTGATAGGAAGACTGAGAATGGGGCTGAAGCTAATGTCAGTTGAGAAATCCCATCTAGGAATTGGCAGAGTCCTGTATTATGTTCATATTCATCTTTCCATATCATTTTTATTAAAGTGAAAGTGTGCGAATTATTCATGATATTCCATCCATCCTTTAAATCATCCTAGTACTTGCCGTGCTCTTGGAACAAGAATAACACTTTCTTCAGCACTTTACGGGAAGAACGTTGATTGATCTGTCTGTGATAGTTTCAAATTCAAATTATAAATAATTCATTATCCATCAATCACGTATTTTATCATACCAAAAAATATTAGTATTATTAGCTTTAATTTTGTTTTTATTTTATTTTATTTTATTTTATTTTATTTTATTTGGAAGTTAAGGTGCATACCTGACTGTTAGAAAATGTAAACGATGTCTATACGTACAAGAAGGTGGACAAAATGGAAATGAGGTTCGTCATTGTCTAGGTGAAGGGATTTCATCATCAATCATCTTTATCCTCTTTCTTGAGTAGCCTTATTTATTGAATATAGAATAATTTTTAAAATAAGATACTACTTAAATTCCTTAGTATTTTGAAAAGTTGATCTTTTCATTATTTATATATTTATTTTTCCATCTGAATACACCGTATCCATGATTAAAAACTGCATCTTATGGTTAATACGTACATCATGAAACAATTATGGTTATCACAGCACCATAATGCAAGGAGGAGTGGAAAGGTGGCATGATAAGTTCTTTGTTCATTTCCTAGATTAATTGTGAATTATACCATAAATATGTGTGAATGATTGGGCAGTTTTCTTTAGAATTGTCAACTCTTTAGTTTCATAAGATTCAGAAAGCTGTTATAATGATCCTGCATTAATACACTGACCTAAAAATTGAGCATTTGCCTCATTCTAGTTAAATAATAAAATATTTGTAGCATCAGTTTTATATACTGTACCTTGCAGTTTATGGGTATGATCAGCATAATAGGTTTTTGATTATTAATCGTGTAATAATGTACAAAAAAATCTGTCCAGTCCTTCTGTAATGTCTGCAGTTACCTCTCAATGTGCTCTGCCAATACTGCTACAAAGATACAAGTACATTAAATACCAGATGACAAATGTAAACACAATTTTTCCTGACAATGTAATTAAATGTACATAATTTCTCTTATTTTTTAAAATAACTAAATAAAGTATTATTCTCATGGTTGGTTGTAGAGATCACTATGCACCTTCATCTATCCTACAAAACCTCGCTCAAATAATAGTAAATACTTTCGTGATAAAAATGTTCATGTCTGTAAAGTCAGCTAAGAAAGTCTTAGAAAGAGCCCACAACCCTAACTTCATCACCAATAATCTTATCTAAGGAAGTGCATATACATTTAGTGAAAAGAAAAATACCATAATTAAATTAAACTGTCTGGTACAATGATGTATTCACTAGTTTTTGGCAGCGGGTGAGTTGGCCGTGTGGTTAGGGGCGCGCAGCTGTGAGCTTGCATCCGGGAGATAGTGGGTTCGAACCCCACTGTCGACAGCCCTGAAGATGGTTTTCCGTTGTTTCCCAATTTCACGCCAGGTAAATGCTGGGGCTTTTCCTTAATTAAGGCCATGGCCACTTCCTTCCCACTCCTAGGCCTTTCCTGTCCCATCGTCGCCTATCTGTGTCGGTGCGACGTAAAGCAAATTGCAAAAAAACATTGTAGGTAGACTGGGAAGTTCTGGATATTTTTGAATGTTCTAAATGCATTGGTTCTATTTTAGTAGTGTAAGATACAAGTAAAACCCTTGCAAAATGCTCTTCAAGGGATCGTGTCTTAACCAACCAACTTGCATACAGTATATCACATATACAATATATCACACATACAAAGTATTTTTGAGTTCTGGAACTGATGAAACCAGTCAACTAAAATCTTCTCCAAATCCTTGTGTTTCAAAATTTTACTTTCGTTTGCTGTATCCTCCCAACGACGGTTATAGTGATTGATTTTTTATTTATTTTAAAAATTCGTGATGTTGATAATAGGATGCTTAATGAATCAGGGAATTGTTGCTGATTGAAAACAGAGTTATATCATACTTAAAATGTCTCATTTTCCTGAGAATGATAGTGCTTTTCATAGAACTTTATTGTAATCACACATAACTTCAATACACTAAAGACTACATGAGGCCAAGAAGTAAAATTTTCCACAATTCCACAGCTAAGCGATGTGAATGTGAGAAAGAAGGGGTAACAACACAGCAGTCACGGTATTATTCTGTGCAAGGGATAGGACCGCACTTCGCAGAACCAGCAAGTAATGTATGGAATACTTAACCCTAGCGAGAACAAGTAACGAAAATTTAGCTTTTCCCAAACATCGCTGGAAATTTATTGAAAGTGCAGTATTCCATGAATGAAGCAAATTGGGCAGGATTCAAGCATAATATATGAGGTAAATTCTGAAAGTTTCATATATGAGCTGTGCAGAGAAAAAGCACGTATGTGGGATAGTATATTAAGCAGGCATATATTATCAGGGTTTCACTAAATTATGCAACTATCATGTGAAGCAAAAGCCATGTGTTCGTACCTAGTTTCAAACACAAGCAAGCAAATGTTGCATTTTTGGCTTGAGATGCTATTCTATAGGCAGGAAAATAACCCAAATTTTCCCCTTTAAAATTCTTTTAGAAAAAATTTCCCGCTTTATGAATGCATTCCATTTTAAACAACAATTATTGATAATGTACTATTTAATCTTAAAATTCTATGGTATGCACTGTACAATGGAAATAGTCAACAAAGATTAATGGCTGCAGACTCAGTTGTGCTGACAGCTGACCAAACAATACCAGTACATCTTCTGTGAATGACAGTAGTTATTTCCATAGTGGTGTGCAGTCATGACGCGTTAATATATTCAAAGACCAAGACTTATTACTTTACTTTACTACTGGTCTTACTAACTTAGAAGAATAAGTCAGCCTTACGTATACGGTGTTGCAGGTTCACGGGTGAGTCTCCTCTTATGAGCGCGGCGCGGCAGAGCTCCGTCAATAATTACATGACTGTCGGTCTCCTCTGACTATCAGACTGTGTCTCAGTCTTGACTCCTCTAACTTCGAGTGACCTTCCGACTATGAGTATCCTTTCCTTTCGGCTGGTCCTCTTTTATACTCCTTATCTTGCATACGTGACCGCCCTATGTCATAAACATTCTCGGTTTTCCCTGTGATTTCTATTGTCTGTCAACACGCCAACATTCCTTCTAGAACTTCTATGATTTCTCAAGTGCTGCCTATTTCCAATAGTTGCGATACACTTGTTTACTAGTAAGTTTCCACACACCATTCGAGCTGCGTGACTTCATATCACTCTCTCTCTGTATTGCAGCTGATTACAGCAATTATAAATACACACTGGTATTGCTGCCGGTTACAGCAATCCTAACTTTGCCTCGTGCTTTTCCATGTGCCTTCACAATATTACTATGTACAATTTAATATTCATGGGTTCGGGTTCGCACTTCTGACAAAACACCTCCCCTTGGCAAAAACGTTGGCATGGCAATGCAAACGTTTTGCCACCAATGCATTACATGATTGTACATTATATCCTTTTTTCATTACATTATTACAATATATCCTTTTTAAACCTTGCACTTTTACTTTTCTTATAGTTTTCTACACATGGACAAGTGTACAACATACAATTTTTTTTTATATAATACATCTTTTTTACTTCAATAATACAATCTCTGACAATACTTTGAGTACATTAATAATTAGGGAGCGGATTTTTATGTGCTAAAAATGTGAAAAATATTTATTTTTTATGTGCTGAAAAACTTTAAAATATGTGATAAAAAATTAAAATTATTTTCCTTTAAATATCACATAACTACTCGCGCTCAAGAACTAAATAAGTATAATGTTTTGTATTAGAATATGGTGCTACCAAACGTGCTCCTTAAGGCAAAATGGTGTCTGTGTATGGAAACGTGCTGTATGGTATATTAATTTTTGATATGCTAGAGTAGATATTATGAATGGTTATTTTTTTAAAGGTAATGTTTTGTTTAAATATGGCAAAAGCAACCTATCATCTTTGAAAAAATAGTACCAGTTCGTACTCGCCCATCACACGCTGGAATATTAGTTGCTAGAAGTAGTCTCAGAATTGTAGTGAACAACAAAAGTCATCTCCAAATTGTCCATCACATATGCATGCCGATTATCTCTAAAGAACGCCTTATACTGCGAAAACGATCGCTCCACATCACAGGAAGTCAGGCGAGCATAGTTAAAGAGAGGAATGTCACCAACAAAAACGCCATCAATTTTGCCAACATGAGCACCCTCTAATACATTAGAAATTTGGCACATTGCTTGAAATCCTCTGTTTTTCCTGAACAAATTTTGATATTTGACCTTTAACAGTCCCTGTACCTGCGAAGCTGGGAGTGAATCTAATTTATTTTCAACAGCATGCACTTCCTTCACTGTTTCGGACAACAGGTTAGTGGATTTTTCAAGTATGTCAGTTTTACACAAGAAGCTTAGATTGGCAGATATAAATGCCAAATCATTTTTCAAAGAGCTGTCTTTTAGCATCTCTTGAAGAATCTCAATTGACGACGCGTCGTTTTTTATCTAGCATGTTTACAATGGTTGCAAAACTTTCGAAATTGTCTGCGTAGTATACCACAGTGCTAAGCCAGGTACCCCACTGCGTAACAATAGGCGGAGGAGGAAGCGCAAGATCCGAGTTTTTCTCTTTAAAGAGATCGATTCTTGAGGGTGCTTTTACGAAGACTTTTTTGCCATAAGACACTAATTTATCCACTTGAGGATACTGAGCCCGCACAGTTTCACATAACCTGTGTAGAGCATGAACAACGCAAGTTACGTGTATCATTTTCGAAAAGCTCACAGAAAGGCCTTCGGCTGCCTTTTTCATGTAAGCTGCACTGTCAGTAAGGAAAAGCAATACATAGTCGTATTTTATACCTTTTGGCCAAAGTAAGTGCATGGCTTCATTGAATAACCTAGCTACAGTGACATGGTTTGCAGCAAGCTTTTCTTTATACGCTAGCAAATAAGAATGTTCGCAAGCAGTTTTGTCATTCTTCAACACACCAACTACAACATTTCCTACTTTTCTGCCACTTGAATCAGTGGTTTCGTCAATGCTCGCCGACAGTTTTTCGCTATCACATACTGCCCAAATTCTCTGTAAAGTTTCTTCGTAACATTTTGGGAGATAGTTTTTCCTTAATGTGGATTCTTCTGGAGGCTCAAAATTAATGTACTTTGTTAGGAAATTTCTCAGTCCCGGATTATTTATTTTACCAAGAGGAATGTCGGCGCAAACAAATGCTCTGAACACATCTAAATTATACTGGGAATATTTACATGGGCCTGCATTTGAAGTAGCTGGTTCAGCTATTATTAATTGTCGCGAACGCACACGCGAAGCAGCCGCAGTATGCTTATTTCCAGACAAATGCTGGATTACTTGAGAACGTTGATCTGCACGTGCTGTTTTACCACATGGTTGGCAAAATAATACTTTTCCTTCGGTAGTGAAAATGCTTTTAAATTCCACTACATATTGTTGAAGACGTGACCTTGTACTCGACTTCTCTTTTGGCATTATTTTGCAGGTTACGACACATGCATTTACGGTGAATCACTGTTTCAATAAAAAGAATAGCAGCGGACACTGAAGGAAATATTTCTTAGAAATCCATACAAAATCACACGACCACGAGAATGATATATGGACCCGAACAGCTAACCTTACTCTTAGTAGTGATGAAATTCCACTACCTAATGGTGAGGCAATATTCTTCCGAGTCTGCCATGTCGTAACGGAATTACGTCACCTTATCTCTCCGTGATTGCCTTTCGCTGATATTCTATAAACAAAACCCGAGAGGGCTGACTCATAAAGAGTTGGAATGACATCATGCAAGGAAACATCTTGTGCAGCAAATCAAATCGCTGTCTAAATGTAACGACGTAGCCAGTGACCAGCAAGTTTTAGAACTTAAGGAGGGAAGTCCATAAATAGCCGAAACATTCAGATACATTATGTTAAATACACTGTTAAAAACAATACCGTAATCGTAAAATGAAAATATGAGCATTGTTTTATAACGTAGAAGCATTTTAAATTTTATTGATCAACAAATATTGCCGATTTATGTGCTTATTATAGATTTTCTTAAAATATGTATTTACATTTTTAAAATGTGAAAATATGTGTTTTTGTGTGTAACAAGATTCAGTTTTTACACTTGGGGATGCACAATAGGAATAATGAACTTCGTAACTTGCGTTAAAACTTACGCAAAAAAAATATGTAATTACATAAAAATCCGCTCCCTATTAATAATCATCTGTATCTGTACATCTAGTACTTGCCCAATAATAAAACTCAAATGTCAAAATGTTGTATTTCCTTCAATACATACAATGAGATTATAATTCACTTGATTACATTACTTTCATTAACTCTCTTTTTAATACTTTTTTAATAAAGTTCAGTAGTCTCTTCTTGAGTTTTTTAATAATATTTTGTTTTATAAGACTTAATTCCTACTCTGTTTACAGGTGTGGTCTCAGAACAGTCTAGATCTACGTCATTTTGTTCACTTACATCCTGAGATAGCACAATTGCACTTTCACTTTCTTGAGGTATTGCACTGTCTCTAATTCTCACTAAAGGACTTGTACGTCCTCCTGTGTATCTCGGTTCACTTTCACGTACAACACTCGGTGTTTTGAATCTCTGTAATGTTCCACTGTTATTACTCTTATTCACAATTGTTTGTTTAAAACAGGTTTTGGACCAACAATCACTATTACCTTGACATTTCTTAACCCATTCGCCTCACATTTAAATACCATAGGAGTTCACTAAGAAATCACATTTAAATACCGCTCTACGGCCGTCGACATCACACTATTATTTAGAAAATCATATAAAATCAATCAGTAAATATTCCTTTCTGAAAATTTGCACGCATGATAACGAAGTAGTAAACTTGCCAATGCTGCTATTTTAGTACATCTGCTGGGTGTGGTACACCTCAAAACATTCTTCTAAGTGAAGAGGTACGCCACATTTTTTTCACTGCCAGCAACTTTCACTTCTTTTACCCCGGCTGTAGCACACAACACACCTTCTTGTGACTTTTGATTTCTTCTCTGTAGGGGGAATATGCATGGGAAAGTGAGCCCATGATTTAGCTTGTAATCTGGTGGGGGTGGTGCTTGCTGAAGGTCGATCTCGAACCGAGTACTCCAGCAACTGAACAGTCTCTAGTAGCTGCTGTGCAGTGCTAGTTCTGAAGTCCGTGTAGCTCGTCTTTCTGTTAGCAGCGATATTGTGATACACAGTGAAGGAATTGAAAATACTGGGAAAGGGTAGCACTGACTCGGATTCAGAATTATTTGATAAAATAATCAGCTATGTAGGAAACGACGTGGAAAGAAATGTGATTGTAGCGGGAGATCTGAATTTACCAGATGTCAATTGGGAAGGAAATGCGAACGACAGGAAGCATGATCAACAAATGGCAAATAAGTTAATATGGGAAGGACAGCTGATTCAGAAAGTGATGGAACCAACCAGAGGGAAAAATATCTCGGATGTGGTGTTGATAAAACCAGATGAGCTCTATAGAGAAACTGAAGTAATAGATGGTATTAGTGATCATGAAGATGTTTGTGTCGTAGTTAAAAATAAATGTGATAGAAAGGAAGGTCTTAAAAGTAGGACTATTAGGGAGTACCATATGGCTGATAAAGCGGGCATGAGGCAGTTTCTAAAAAGTAACCATGATCGGTGGAAAACGGTAAATAAAAATGTAAACAGACTCTGGGATGGGTTTAAAGAAATTGTTGAGGAATGTGAAAAAAGGTTTGTATTTTTAAGGGTGGTAAGGAATGGTAAAGACCCACCTTATTATAATAGAGAAATAAAGAGACTAAGAAGGAGGTGCAGACTGGAAAGAAATAGAGTTAGAAATGGCTGTGGAAGTAAGGAGAAATTGAAGGAACTTACTAGAAAATTGAATCTAGCAAAGAAGGCAGCTAAGGATAACATGATGGCAAGTATAATTGGTAGTCATACAAATTTTAATGAAAAATGGAAGGGTATGTATAGGTATTTTAAGGCAAAAACAGGTTCCAAGAAGGACATTCCAGGAATAATTAATAAACAAGGGGAGTGTGTATGTGAGGATCTTCAAAAGGCAGAAGTATTCAGTCAGCAGTATGTAAAGATTGTTGGTTACAAGGATAATGTCCAGATAGAGGAGGAGACTAAGGCTAAAGAAGTATTAAAATTTACATATGACAGCAATGACATTTACAGTAAGATACAGAAGTTGAAAACTAGAAAAGCGGCTGAAATTGATAAGATTTCTGGGGATATACTAAAGACAATGGGTTGGGATATAGTACCATATCTGAAGTACTTATTTGATTATTGTTTGGTCGGAGGAGCTATACCAGATGAATGAAGAGTTGCTATAGTAGCCCCTGTGTATAAAGGAAAGGCTGATAGACATAAAGCTGAAAATTACAGGCCTGGAAGTTTGACATGCATTGTATGTAAGCTTTGGGAAGGGATTCTTTCTGATTATATTAGACATGTTTATGAAATTAATAACTGGTTCGATAGAAGGCAGTTCGGTTTTAGGAAAAGTTATTCCACTGAAGCTCAACTTGTAGGATTCCAGCAAGATATAGCAGATATCTTGGATTCTGGAGGTCAAGTGGACTGTATCACGATTGACCTGTCTAAAGCATTTGATAGGGTGGATCATGGGAGACTACTGGCAAAAATGAGTGCAATTGGACTAGACAAAAAAGTGACTGAATGGGTTTCTATATTTCTGGAAAATAGATCTCAGAGAATTAGAGTAGGTGAAGCTTTATCTGACACTGTAATAATTAAGAGGGGAATTCCTGAAGGCAGTATTATCGGACCTTTATGTTTTCTTATATATATAAATGATATGAGTGAAGGAGTGGAATCAGAGGTAAGGCTTTTTGCGGATGATGTTATTCTCTATAGAGTAATAAATAAGTTACAAGATTGTGAGCAACTTCAACGTGACCTCGAAAATGTTGTGAGATGGACAGCAGGCAATGGTATGTTGATAAATGGGGTTAAAGGTCAGGTTGTGAGTTTCACAAATAGGAAAAGTCCTCTCAGTTTTAATTACTGCGTTGATGGGGTGAAAGTTCCTTTTGGGGATCGTTGTAAGTTATCTAGGTGTTAATATAAGGAAAGATCTTCATTGGGGTAATCACATAGATGGGATTGTAAATAAAGGGTACAGATCTCTGCACATGGTTATGAGGGTGTTTAGGGGTTGTAGTAAGGATGTAAAGGAGAGGGCATATAAGTCTCTGGTAAGACCCCAACTAGAGTATGGTTCCAGTGTATGGGACCCTCACCAGGATTACCTGATTCAAGAACGAAAAAATCCAAAGAAAAGCAGCTCGATTTGTTCTGGGTGATTTCCGACAAAAGATTACATACATACATTATCATTATAGACTGTTATGCCTTTCAGCGTTCAGTCTACAAGCCTTTGTGAATATACTTAACGTCGCCACAATCCTCGATTTGCAACAAGTGTTGTGGCCTCATTTAGTTCTATACCTCCTATCTTTAAATCGTTAGAGACCGAGTCTAACCATCGTCATCTTGGTCTCCCTCTGCTTCTCTTACCCCCCATTATTCTCTTAGGTAACCTATCCTCCTCCATTCGCCTCACATGATCCCTTCACCGAAGCTGGTTTATGCGTACAGCTTCATCCATCGAGTTCATTCCTAAATTAGCCTTTATCTCCTCATTCCGAGTACCCTCCTGCCATTGTTCCCACCTGTTTTTACCAGCAATCATTCTTGCTACTTTCATGTCTGTTACTTCTAACGTATGAATAAGATATCCTGAGTCCACCCAGCTTTCGCTCCCATAAAGCAAAGTTGGTCTGAAAACAGACCGATGTAAAGATAGTTTCGTCTGGGAACTGACTTCCTTCTTACAGAATACTGCTGATCGCAACTGCGAGCTCACTGCGTTAGCTTTATTACACCTTGATTCAATCTCGCTTACTATATTACCATCCTGGGAGAACACACAACCTAAATACTTGAAATTATTGACCTGTTCTAGCTTTGTATAACCAATCTGACATTCAATTGTGTTGAATTTCTTACCTACTGACATCAATTTAGTCTTCGAGAGGCTAATTTTCATACCATACTCATTGCATCTATTTTCAAGTTCCAAGATATTAGACTGCAGGCTTTCGGCACAATCTGCCATTAAGACCAAGTCGTCAGAATAGGCCAAACTGCACCACCTAACTGAATCCCTCCCTGCCATATTATACCTTTCAGCAGATGATCCATGTAAACTACGAACAGCAAAGGTGAAAGATTACAGCCTTGGCTAACCCCTGTAAGTACCCTGAACCAAGAACTTATTCTACCATCAATTCTCACTGAAGCCCAATTGTCAACATAAATGCCTTTGATTGATTTTAATAATCTACCTTTAAATCCATATTCCCCCAGTATAGTGAACATCTTTTCCCTCGGTACACTGTCATATGCTTTCTCTAGATCCACAAAACATAAATAAAACTGTCTATTCCTCTTGTAGCATTTTTCAATGACCTGGCGCATACTGAAAATCTGATCCTGACAGCCTGTCTGTTGTCTGAAACCACACTGGTTTTCATCCAACTTCCTCTCAATGACTGATCGCACCCTCCCTTCCAAGATGCTAGTGAATACTTTGCCTGGTATACTAATCAGTGAGGTACCTCGATAGTTGTTGCAATCCTTCCTGTTCCCTTGCTTATAGATAGGTGCAATTACTGCTTTTGTCCAATCTGAAGGTACCTTACCAACACTCCAAGCTAATTTTACTACTCTATAAAGCCATTTCATCCCTGCCTTTCCACAAAAGTGTAGCATTACAAAAATGTTGCAAAGTTTGGGCTGGGAAGAATTGAGAGAAAGAAGAAGAGCTGCTCGACTAAGTGGTATGTAAAATTCTAAATTCCCATGGAGGGAATTCAATATTTTTCACCAATAGTGTGTCAAAAACATATCAGATGTAACGCTTTTCAGGCATTTTGCTCTATTATCCAGCATTTCGTCTTAGGTCTGACACAAGACTCATCAGAGTGGGATGTGTCAGACCCTACCCACTGACGCTGTGGTGTATGCAGGTGAACTTATCAGAAGCCCTTATAAGAGGCACAGTCTGATAACTGCATACAGGAGATAAATCTCCACAATGGAATGATTGCCCTCCTAGCAATTCCGAATGGAAAATTCTAAATTCCCATGGAGGGAATTCAATATTTTTCACCAATAGAGAGTGTCAAAAACATATCAGATGTAAGGCTTTTCAGGCATTTTGCTCTATTAACCAGCGTTTCATCTTAGGTCTGACACAAGACTCATCAGAGTGGGATGTGTCAGACCCTACCCACTGACACTGTTGTGTATGCAGGTGAACTTATCAGAAGCCCTTATAAGAGGCACAGTCTGATAACTGCATACAGGAGATAAATCTCCACAACGTAATTATTGCCCTCCTAGCAATTCCGAATGGAAAATTCTAAATTTCCATGGAGGGAATTCAATATTTTTCACCAATAGAGAGTGTCAAAAACATATCAGATGTAAGGCTTTTCAGGTGTTTTGCTCTATTAACCAGCGTTTCGTCTTAGGTCTGACACAAGACTCATCAGAGTGGGATGTGTCAGACCCTACCCACTGACGCTGGGGTGTATGCAGGTGAACTTATCAGAAGCCCCTATAAGAGGCACAGTCTGGTAACTGCATACAGGAGATAAATCTCCACAATGGAATTATTGCCCGCCTAGCAATTCCAAATGGAAAATTCTAAATTCCCATGGAGGGAATTCAATATTTTTCACCAATAGAGAGTGTCAAAAAACATATTGGTTATTTGAGAAAGCACACATGTCCACTACTACTAGTTTTGAGAAAAGTGGAAAAAACTGCCTACAGCTTCTAATGTTTGGAATTTGTGTCTAGTTTTTATACCGATTATTTATCACATCTTTTGTAATAATTCTGGTCATTTTTGATTAAAAAAAGTTTTCAAACAAGAGTGATATGGGGACTGAAAGTCACTGAACATGTGTGATTTCTCAAATAAAAGAACTCTTGCTTGCAAAAACATAACGAAATGAGGTTATTTAATGCTTACAAACATTTAAGCACACTATATATCACACTTCTATTACATAATAAAGTTACATCTTTAAATTTCCCTTCATACAACTTTAATTCAAAAATTCAGAACGTTTTCTAACATTGTCCATCTTAACAATAAAACATCTTCCCTTTTAACAACAACGCCAAGAGAATGTCTTGTCATGCCGTTTAGTCAAGGTCCTCAGATGCGCCCTGCCTATTAACAGTAGACCAGGAGAAAATCTTGTCGTAGAAGCTGTTGATTTCATCCTCATTGGGTAAATATCTATGTAACTTCTTCACATCTTCGATTTTTTGCTCATTGATTAGGAGATGGCCTTCTGGGTATGCTTTCTCAGTGGGTAATGATGGCACTGAAGATGTTGCAGACAGCCAAAATGTATGACTTACCACACTGTCAATGTAGGGCCTTGCAGTTACTGATCCATTCATGTCACTGTTGAAGGTAAAATGATTAAATTTGCTTATTTGAAAAGGTACTTTGTGTTCTCTATCTAAATGCTTACCACACGATTCTACAGAAATAGCATTTTTCTTGTAGAACTGGGGCCACCATGTTTTGAACTGCAGTATATTATCAGAGGTTTCCACCATAATGACTGTAAATTGATTTTTTTGCTCGATGTTATTATTAGTTCAACATAATCCTTCGGCAAATAAATTCTGTCGATCCTCCTTACCTTCCTTTTGATGACACTGAAATCTCGGTCGCAGGACATGAACGAGTGACCTCGTATAGGGAAATAGTGGTGTATGACATTGAACCGACCTTGGCCTGTCAGTGTTAGCCACATTCGTAGGACTGTGTGGTTTTTATTTTGTGCACCACAAGCATCGGAAAACACATGTAATTCCCTCACGTCTTGTGGAACACTTTCAAGGTATTGTATAATAAATTAACAAACCTCGTTTGGGCCTTTGGTCCCGACACCTTCATGGTACACGAAAAACGTTGCTTTTCCTGTACTGTGATCATGTATACAAAAAACATTAAGTATGAGCTGCCGAAGGTAAAATGACTCCTGGACAGGAATGGTGGGTAGGTGGAGATTCTGCATGTAATCAATACTGATAGCTGCTATATCATTCCTTGTCTGCATTAACACTTCCACGTCTTTCACTTTCCCATAAAACTTTTTAGCTCTGCGCTTGTGAATCTGGAGCTCAGCTAGTGCCACACGCTTAGCATTTGCATTAAGACTTTTACTTTTAATATTTAATCCTTCACAGTCACCACAGACGTCAACTTGGGGTCGTCCGAATGTCAGAGAGAACCGTTCTAGGAACACTTTGCGATAATAGTGATACTTAACTTTTGTGGTTCTTAACTCTGGTGAGCTCTTTTCTTCCTCTTAGCCCAGTATTCCTTCATTCTAGCGCTATGGATGTCTTTTCTTTCTTGAGTCCATTTCACTCCTACTCCTGGACGCAGTGATTTAGTTGTTAGTGACTGGAGAGAGTCAGATGTCTTGACTAACTTTCTGAATTTATCTCGGTTGTAAATGTCAATGTGATCGTTGTTTAGGTATTGTAGGTCTTTCCGCACTAAATTCATCCATTTGGTATTTGTTGCTTTCCCTCTAGACACAGTGTTGAAGATTTTTTTTTTTTTTTTTTTTTTTTTGCTATGGGCTTTACGTCGCACCGACACAGATAGGTCTTATGGTGACGATGGGATAGGGAAGGCCTAGGAGTTGGAAGGAAGCGGCCGTGGCCTTAATTAAGGTACAGCCCCAGCATTTGCCTGGTGTGAAAATGGGAAACCACAGAAAACCATTTTCAGGGCTGCCGATAGTGGGATTCGAACCTACTATCTCCCGGATGCAAGCTTCACAGCCGCGCGCCTCTACGCGCACGGCCAACTCGCCCGGTTGAAGATTCTTGAAGTGAGTCTCTGGCTGTCCATCCTGACTACATTACCATAGAACATTAGTCTTCTCTTCCTCATAGCTGTTGTAATGCTCTCAATTTTACTGTACAGTTCCTTGTTGTGTCTGATTCTGTAGCCATCTCCTTCTTTAATGGGACCCATAATCCTTCTGAGGATCTTTCGCTCTTTCAGTTCCAGTCTTCTGAGTTGTCCTTTCCGGTTCATGTTTAGGCATTCTGAGGCGTACAGTACAGAACTGGAAGAGACAATTGATAAGATTCCAGAACATCACGTGATCATCTTGATGGGGGACTTTAACGCCCAGATTGGTAAGGAGCGCAGGTTTAAGAACATAGTCGGAGAATACCCGGCCCACAAGAGAACGAATTGTAATGGTGAGAGGCTGATCAATCTGTGTAAAAATCACAACCTTGTTCTTAAATCTACAGCATTCAGACACCTCTCCCGAAAAGCCAAAACCTGGAGATGTCCCAATCCCTTGCTAGGAGAGTACCAGCTAGATCACGTTGCCATCAGTAGAAGGAATAGCAAGGAAATAATGAACGTCAAGGTATTGAGAGGTGTCTATTGATTCAGACCACTACCTGTCTTTGGTCTATGTCTGTTTATTGTTATTCTCAATGAGTTTTACAAAAATAGTTTCTGAATCTGGACAGTCTCATTATTCATATGCTCCTGAACTTCTTTAAGAGTTCCTTTGAGTCTCTGTTCATTTAATGTTACCTGATATAACGTTGAATTAGTCGTTTGCAGTGTCGATCTCATTACTGTCATCTGATTCTTTGCTACTTTTAACATACCCAATTGTTCCTGTTCTAGCTTACTTATCTTCTCCTGATAAAATTCTGCATCTGCTTCGTCTAGTATTCCCAATAACGCTTTAGCAATTATACCAATAAAATTAAATACTCCTTTCTTTTGTCGTACTCGTTCTTCATCATCTATCTTAACTATTTGCTTAAGAAGTGACTTAGTCTCCTGTACTGACTATTTTTAATCATCTCAATATCTCTTATACAAGTATGACTTTCCTCTTCATTTAATTCCTTACACATTTGCTCTGTTTTCTGAGCTGAACCCCACTTGACTCACCTGGCTGCAGAGTACAGCAACCTTGTGCTGCCAATCTCAACCCAAGCAAGTTTCGCTTGAATATCTGATCCACACATAACTTAACAGGAAGGACTTGCAGCGGTGTTCTGATATCTTTATTGATCATCCTGCATCAGTCATTGTTGCAATTTATAAATGTCATTGTGGGGTTCTGTATTGGCGTTAAACTCAGCTTTTGTTTAAAAGATTATATCTGCCTTCCAATACTTTTTATGGCTAATCTATGATTACATAAAGTTGGCTTATCATCTAATTTTGGACTTAGCTTAACATCTTATTATTACATGTTTCATCCCAATTTGTGGGACATCTTCAGTTAAGAAGTGTGCAGTAAAAAATCTGACACAGGCAATAAAACATTTAAGTGATTTATAATGATTATCATTTAGACTTTCACGGCCCGTGTATTCATGAGGTATACTTTGGCCCGTATAAAGCAATATCGCCCAAGAATTATCAGGGAGGCGGTTGAAATACGTAAACACCCAGATAATTTCAACCACGATACAGGCTACAACCTCAGTGAATCATGGCTACCTATTATCAGAACCATTAGAGAGTAATGCTTTACTGTTACCATTCGTTGTCTCTATCTGGGGCTAAAATGGCATCCCGTTTACATCTTAGGGCACCATTTCAAGTTCCTTGTTGCTTTCTCCTAGCAACCTGTTATGCGTCGTTTCATTTCTCTTTGTCTCCTGATGAAGAAAGGCAAGGTTCCTTTCGAAATGTGTTGAGTGTGTTTTTTATAATTAATTACACAGCATAAGCCCAAAAGTATACCACATGAATAATTTATAATTGTTTAAAATATGTTCAACACTGATAGAATGTTTGGTGACACGTAAGAAAGCATGTTAACATTCTAATCTATGAAAAATAACGTGCACTAATGAAAAGTTTTGCTGAGTGTTGTCTTCTTTTCTTCCTCTTCTAGAAGCAAGTTGTTATTGTCATTAACACTGCGTTGTAATATAATGAATATTTATGGTTGTTTGAACATATATATTGTTACGTGCCAGTCCCGTGGTAGCTGCTTTTGGTACTTCCAGGAAGGGGTTAGTGACTCACACGACCTGCGATCTCCCAGCCGGCTTGTAGGGTGGGGCTGGCCTTTCCACGTATTGTTCTCGTCGGCCGACTTACCGGTGAATTTCTTGGAGATTCAACGGGAATGTTCTTCCTCTAGTCACCTCGCGAAAATTCTGGCTCAAATCATCCCAGCTGTAAAAAGGGAGGCTAGCTGTGGACAGTCTGTCACAGTTGGGCTCCTTGGTGGAGTCACGGTCAGCATTGGACTCTGTGGTGAAGTCAATGAGAGACTCGATGTATTAGGGTTTGGTGGCTGGGCTGAGGGCGACAAAGAAGTTGGCTGCCGTTAGTGTCCCACCCAGGTCTGAACGAAGAACGGTTGTTAGAGTGTCGGAGAGACCAGTGAGTGGGTGGGCTGGTGACGACGGAATGGAAGACTGTAGTGTGTGTTCATGTATATCTGAGGACTGAGTGTCAGCAAGGGAAGCTGCTGTCATGAGTGTCAAGGTAAAGGGAGCTGTGTTAATGTTCGCTGTTGTGAGTATCGTCCTGCTTTTGAATACTGTTGAGCTGTCTAATTGTTCACTGCATCTAACTGTGTGAATTACTGGACTGTCTGTGGAATCGAACCAACGAACAGTCATCATGTGTCGAATGGCCCGTAGCCTTGTGTTCAGATCTAGCTGTCTACACACAGCTGCTGTATGAGGTGACTGGACTTGGGGAAAGTGAAAGTAAGGATTAAGCGTCTGCAGGTATAGCAACAGGCTGGACTGCCTACTGTGCCATAAGGGAGAGAGAGACTTGTAAATAGACAGCAATTAGTGAGTGTGCCATTCATGGAGTGAGTGAGTGAGTGAGTGAGTGAGTGAGTGAGTGAGTGAGTGAGTGAGTGAGTGAGTGAGTGAGTGAGTGAGTGAGTGAGTGAGTGAGTGAGTGAGTGAGTGAGTGAGTGAGTGAGTGAGTGAGTGAGTGAGTGAGTGAGTGAGTGAGTGAGTGAGTGAGTGAGTGAGTGAGTGAGTGAGTGAGTGAGTGAGTGAGTGAGTGAGTGAGTGAGTGAGTGAGTGAGTGAGTGAGTGAGTGAGTGAGTGAGTGAGTGAGTGAGTGAGTGAGTGAGTGAGTGAGTGAGTGAGTGAGTGAGTGAGTGAGTGAGTGAGTGAGTGAGTGAGTGAGTGAGTGAGTGAGTGAGTGAGTGAGTGAGTGAGTGAGTGAGTGAGTGAGTGAGTGAGTGAGTGAGTGAGTGAGTGAGTGAGTGAGTGAGTGAGTGAGTGAGTGAGTGAGTGAGTGAGTGAGTGAGTGAGTGAGTGAGTGAGTGAGTGAGTGAGTGAGTGAGTGAGTGAGTGAGTGAGTGAGTGAGTGAGTGAGTGAGTGAGTGAGTGAGTGAGTGAGTGAGTGAGTGAGTGAGTGAGTGAGTGAGTGAGTGAGTGAGTGAGTGAGTGAGTGAGTGAGTGAGTGAGTGAGTGAGTGAGTGAGTGAGTGAGTGAGTGAGTGAGTGAGTGAGTGAGTGAGTGAGTGAGTGAGTGAGTGAGTGAGTGAGTGAGTGAGTGAGTGAGTGAGTGAGTGAGTGAGTGAGTGAGTGAGTGAGTGAGTGAGTGAGTGAGTGAGTGAGTGAGTGAGTGAGTGAGTGAGTGAGTGAGTGAGTGAGTGAGTGAGTGAGTGAGTGAGTGAGTGAGTGAGTGAGTGAGTGAGTGAGTGAGTGAGTGAGTGAGTGAGTGAGTGAGTGAGTGAGTGAGTGAGTGAGTGAGTGAGTGAGTGAGTGAGTGAGTGAGTGAGTGAGTGAGTGAGTGAGTGAGTGAGTGAGTGAGTGAGTGAGTGAGTGAGTGAGTGAGTGAGTGAGTGAGTGAGTGAGTGAGTGAGTGAGTGAGTGAGTGAGTGAGTGAGTGAGTGAGTGAGTGAGTGAGTGAGTGAGTGAGTGAGTGAGTGAGTGAGTGAGTGAGTGAGTGAGTGAGTGAGTGAGTGAGTGAGTGAGTGAGTGAGTGAGTGAGTGAGTGAGTGAGTGAGTGAGTGAGTGAGTGAGTGAGTGAGTGAGTGAGTGAGTGAGTGAGTGAGTGAGTGAGTGAGTGAGTGAGTGAGTGAGTGAGTGAGTGAGTGAGTGAGTGAGTGAGTGAGTGAGTGAGTGAGTGAGTGAGTGAGTGAGTGAGTGAGTGAGTGAGTGAGTGAGTGAGTGAGTGAGTGAGTGAGTGAGTGAGTGAGTGAGTGAGTGAGTGAGTGAGTGAGTGAGTGAGTGAGTGAGTGAGTGAGTGAGTGAGTGAGTGAGTGAGTGAGTGAGTGAGTGAGTGAGTGAGTGAGTGAGTGAGTGAGTGAGTGAGTGAGTGAGTGAGTGAGTGAGTGAGTGAGTGAGTGAGTGAGTGAGTGAGTGAGTGAGTGAGTGAGTGAGTGAGTGAGTGAGTGAGTGAGTGAGTGAGTGAGTGAGTGAGTGAGTGAGTGAGTGAGTGAGTGAGTGAGTGAGTGAGTGAGTGAGTGAGTGAGTGAGTGAGTGAGTGAGTGAGTGAGTGAGTGAGTGAGTGAGTGAGTGAGTGAGTGAGTGAGTGAGTGAGTGAGTGAGTACAGATGGAGTTTTAATTTGTCAAAATTAATGCTATTTACTTAAGGCGACACTCCGGAGATAAAAAGATATTTTTACCTAATGCATGGATTTTCGCGAAACTTTGTCGGAATGTCACCTGAATAAAAGTAGATATATCATGAACACTCTTTCATATACAATTAATAGGTTTTCCAAAAAAATTGTTTTTGAAATTTTTAATTCCTTTTTTTCGTGAAAAATTAACATGTTAATGTACATTCATAATTGGTTAGGTAAAACTTCTTTTAAAAGCACTACATATCAGTTTTTCTGTACATAATTTATATAAGGAGATATATCATACTAAAGTTCGTGTAATGTTTTTGTAAAAAAAATTTGGACTTAAAAATCCCTACTACTTGAAAAAATTCTGCAATCAAAAATTCCATATGCAGGTTTCTTAATATAGCTGTGACACATATACCATACAAATTTTGTTACATTTGGCAGAATATTATGGGAGAAAAATGGAATTTAAATGTAAAACAAAGCATTAATACAGTGATAAATTGTTTGAATTCAGCAGAATAACTTCGTGACAAGAAGAAAGAAACTCAATCCTTTCAATTTCAGTCATTTAAAAAAATTTCACCAAAATGACGAAAATATTGATTTTTATCTCTGGAGTGTCGCCTTCTTGTAAATTTTAGTTTCTATTTGGACAGGGGAATACTCCTTTAAACTGTAGTTGAACTTTGGTAGGAACGTATTGTTATCTTTTGATAATAATGTATAGTTAGGAGTCTGTAATGAAAAGAGAAGAAAAGAATTGTAGATGTGAAGAAAACCTTGTTGTAGTATTGGGAATGGTGAAAAAATGTCCCAATTGCTCACCTACCTGCTGGTCCCATTGGGCTTTCTTTGTGTGTGCTGTATGTTGGCTGAGCGTGCATGTTGAGTAGCTGATCGGTGAGAGGGGCAAGAGGGGAAATGGAGGGGTAGTGTTGAGATGAACAGAACTAATGAAGGGTAGAGAGCTGGTGTATTTTTTCCGTTTCTTTATAGTAACTTTTTTTGGTAAATCTAAATTTGGAATCTCTTCTAGGAGTATGTTTACATTTTTCAGTAATCTCATTAATGTTGAAGTTAGGGTTCTGTTTTTGATCTATGTCAATAGAAATGAGTTTGAGGATATTCATTAGTTTACATTTATTTAATGTGTGTAGGATTGTTAAATCTTTCTCCATTATGGAAAATTTATGATTTAAGTCTGTCCTGTGTGAACTCATCTACTCGGTCTCCCTGCTCTGATGTGTTTCTGGTATCGTTTTAAAAAGTTTCTCCCTGTTTGTCCAATATAAAAGGTTTGGCAATCCATGCTTTTTAGCTTGCATACTCTGGAATTTAGGTATCTGTTATTGTTTGTTAGGCTGTGATGGTTATAAAGTAATTGTTGGTTAGTGTTTGTACAGAAAGATATATTGAAGTTAAGCCTCTTGAAAATGTTGTTAATTTGATGGATGTTACTGTTGTGGGTAAAGGTGGCAAAGTTCTTCTTACTCTGTTCTTTTATGAATTGTGTTTGTGGCTTGATTTTGATCAATGTAGTTTTTTGTGTATCCATTACTGATTGCTATTTTATATATGAGGTAAATCTCTTTTTGATAATGGAATATTGTAGGCTCTGTTGAGTATGCTCAATTTTTTTTTTTTTTTTCACTTTAGGATGGTGTGAATCCTGCTGTATTGTATTCAAGGTTTAGGTTGGCTTTCTAAATATTTTGTAGGACATATTTTCTTTTTTCCTTTCTATTGTTAAAAATGAAAAATTGAGTTTCCTGTTACTTTCAGATTCTAATGTAAATTCAATGGGTCTAAATCAGTGGTTTTCAAACTGTGGTATGCATACCCTTAGGGGTACACCTGAGACTTTTAGTGGGGGCCACGCTTCACCTGGCCTACGAAACATCAGGAAAGTGTGTCATGCCATGCAGGCACACCCATCCCATTGAAATTTTGATGGCTTGCAATGTCTGAATTCCAGAATTAAGATTGAAAATTGTTCGCTCTTGTTTATTAATTTGATATTGAGACTAGAATCTAGCGTTTAATGAAACTTTCATTACAAACACTGTATCCTGTGTTACTTTATTATCATTATATTATACTTTATACAGGCACAAACTCTTAAATTTCTTAAGACGTGTTATAAAAGTTTATTTAATTTCACAATCTCATTTTATTTACGTGTATTTGAAATAATGGTTTGTAATAAATTAAAATGTTTAAATAATTAATTAGTAAGGAAATAGGCGTTACAACAGAAGACACCACAAATAAGATAAAACTTAATACAAAACTCAAGAATACAAACCTCCGCTTTACCCTTACGCAAAACAAACCAACAATACATTTTCTACCAAGGAAAGGGCACGAAGATCGGAGCATCTGAAGAAGTACTGGGAGGACCGCAAAGCCCGAACAATCCCTTCAAAGAGACCTGAACGATGGACTGACTAAGGTGATCTATGTAGTCATAAAACAACAATAACAACAAGAATTAATTAATTAGCCAGGTACTCAAATTTTTTAAAACCTATCATTTAGGGATTTTTCATGAGGGTACATTGAACTTTTAGCCATGAGCGAGGGGCACAATCTATTATAGTTGGAGAACCTTTGGTCTAAATTATTGATTTGTTCTAGCAAATCGGTACTGTTGTTAATTTGGTTGTTTATTATTACAAAAATGTTACAGTATCTACGTATCAGCCAAAGCACAATTCCTGTAGCATTATTTAGTATGTTGTGTTTTTCTAAATGTTCCATTTAATTTTGTCAAGAATGCCAGAAGCTGGAGCTCCCATTGGGAGTCTTTTTTGTTGGTATATTGTGTTGTTAAATGAGAAGTAGTTGTTATTAAGAGTAAAGTTCAGAAGGAACATGAATTCCTCTATTTCTTGGATGTTCAGTTTGTTATTCTGCATTAAGAACTTCTTGATTAAAATGAATGTTTCTTTAACTGGAATATTAGAATTTGTGTTGGTTACATCAAACAAAGTTATAAGAAGATTTAAGTTTTATGTTGCAGAATCCTATTGAGTTTTTTATTTAAGTTTGGTAAATAGGACTGTTCCTAAAATTGATTATTAATCTTATGGAAATGTCGGCTTTATGTCTTTGATAGGGGTTTAGTTAATGGTAATCTGAGGTTCATATTGATCAAATTAGATACTTCGTTGTCACTGAAGTTCATATTTTTTAATGATTGTTTAAGTTTCCTTTGTATAGAGTTGGTGGGGTCTTTCTTTACTTTGATAAAAGTGCTGTCTGAAAAGAATGATTCTGCTTTTTCTATATAACCTATTTTGTGCATGAGGACTAACACATTTCCTTTGCTTTGGTAATTTTAAGATTATTGTCTTTAATTTTTTTAAATCTTTAATTGCTTGAGTAGAAAAGTGGGATGTGTTAGACTTCTGGTTTTTGAAACGTTTGAGGAGTTTCTTCTTGACATCGTACCTTAATTCAGTTTTTCTTGGTCTTTTGGTATCTGAGATATTACTTTTTCAACTTCGGCAATGGTAGTGATGTATTGTTCCTGTTGATAGGAGCTGGACTAATGGTGCTTTGGGCCTTGACTTACAATCTGTAGTTCTTTATCTTCTAAAACAACGTTCGTTAAGTTTTTGATTGGAGAGTGAAATGTTTGACTGTGTAGGGTGATTATATGAAATAGTAAAATGTAGAAAATAGTTTGCTATCTATAGTTAATTTGTGGTATTAATAAATAAATAATACATAACAGTATTAAGTGATATAACAGTGAGGACGTGGATATATCTCCTCTGACACAACATATGTAGATAACATCGTTTTAGGGCACTTATTTTCAGACCAACCAAACCAAATGGGAAGGCAAGCAAACACCATTTACCAAACCTTTTCACGTATGTCAGAATAAAGCCACCACAGAAACAAGATAAAATGCTTACGATGTGAGGGGGGTAAAATCGCCCTCAAAAGCAGGAAGGATCATATGACACAGGATTTTAAACATTCCCATGCTGGAGCAGGTGTCCTTTCATGAAGGTGTAAACATCTTCATGCCCCAAAATGACTACAAAAGTAGAATAGATACAGTAGAAACTTATAATTAAAGACCGAACCACACGATCAAGTAACAGTTTCAACAGAGTTAGTGCGAAGCGTTGCTGAGGTAATTCCAGAAGGGTATCTGCGGTAGGTACAGTAGTAACAAGGAAAAAAGGGGAAAATAGAATAGACTCGCTGTTCGTAACAACAAAATCAATACCACGATATATTTTAACACCTTTCAAAACGAACAAAATATTTACATTGAATATCCTTTGTTTTGAATAGACACCTGCAAAACCCACGGTTTTGTTTCCAACATCTAAGTTTGAAATTTTAACACATAACAAAACTCAAGAAAATTGATCATGTAAGGATCGTGACTAGAACTTTGGATAAGACTTTGGTCTGTTTTAAAGAACGACAACTTGGTATAATAAAAATAGTACAATAGATTGATACTTCTCACTTCAACAATGAAAACCACAAGGCCACCTTACAAATTAGTACCACTAGCGTTACTACTAAAATCTTAAAAGACTTATAAAAATTATTAAAAAATGGACTGACAATAAATTTTATTAATCAAAGGAAAGAAGGTGGAGGACGGGTGATGGAAAAGAAAGGAAGAGTCAGGCTGCATTGTTTTCACAAAATTCACTCATTTACACGCACATGAGGCTCATTAGTTCCGTAGCTAAAAGATACCCATTTGCTTATCCTTCAAGCTTTTGTCTACACAGAGTGTCATGCAGCATAAGGTTTCAAAATTTGTATTATATTTGAAAAGGAACTCACTTATGGTGAGTACACCAATAGTCACACCTTCGGCATAATGTTCAAGCTGCACATGATGCCTGAAGGGCACAATTAACAAGGCGTTTAAGTAGAAGTAGTAGGGTACATCAATAATTGCTCACCCAGCCCAACGTTGACACTTCTGAAGTAGCAGTTCGATGTAAAGTAAAAGATCGCACAGACCAGCCATACGAGGTGAATGCTCCCTCCACACAAGTTCCTCACTCGATGCCTGACTGCCAGCGCACACATTTATAGCCAGTTGGTAGAGGAGGCGAGAACATACAAGAGAGATGAGTGACGTAGAACAAGGGAAGGTAAGGACCAAAACACAAGCACAGTATAGAGTTGGCTGGGCAAGCAAAAGGAGTAAAAGTGCTGCATGAATCCGATGCAGACAGTACACGTAAAAAAGAATTCAGCAGCAGGTCAGCAAAGATAGCAGACGAAGCTGGAGAAAAGGTAAAGCATTGATGTAGTAGATATGTTAGGGAGTACGTAACAACTGGGTTCAGTGTTACAGGTATGTTCTTTTGACTGGATTCTTCTCCTTTTTTTTTTTTCTGAGCTGAGAAAAGAAGCTTCTTTCAGAACATCATCCAGTTCTGGGACATGTTGCAAGTTGCTACTGCTTGTTTTTCACATTGGATGCAACAATGTGTTTATATTTTTAGAAATATTAGTGCTTTCATCGAGCTGCAACGTATAGCATTTGCCAATTTTCACTCGATCCAACAATTTATCTTGCACATTGGCTGCCATTTCTTCTATTCTTTGCTTGACAGTGATATTGTACAACGATGTAGTACCCAACTTAAACTTAAAAACTCGAAAAGGGGAAATAAATTATCTGTTCTGCATGAGCTAAAAGATTATAGCAAACAGATTCAAGTGGTGACTTTCTGACCCTATTTATTAACTTGAATGTTTATCTGATATTTTTTCTTTGCTAGAAGCCTAAATATAGCCCGTGTATTTCTTATCGCACTGGAAAAAAATTAGTCGCCCTATTGCACATGCACAGAGGGATCGCTAAGCCTGTACAGATGGCGCAGCACTGCCCCTATATGAGCATAAGGCTGTAGCGATCAGTGAGACATTGATTTTTCAAGCGGACATTGTACGTCAGCATGGGTAGATGTAAGGATATGACAGAGTGGCCAAAAGGAGTAATCTTGTTTGTCCATGCCCATGGCCATATGGTGCGTGAAGTTTCTGGATTTGTTGGTGTTTTGCAGCGGACTGTTCATCGTGTCTGCAAGTGGTGGTGTACCACACCCGTCGAAACACAAAGTCAGAATTGTGGTCAGAAAAATATCCTGACTGAGAGGGACCGGAGAAGCATTTCACGACTTGTGAATCAAAATCACTTACAAACCCAACAGGAATTGCTGTAGTCCGTGAATAAAGATCCATCCCAACTTGTTAGTGACAGAACATTACGACGGGAACCGCATGCAATGAACATTTGGAGTCGGTCACCTCACAAGAGGCCATTGCTCACACAGGCACATAAAACTGCGCGTCTTCAATGCGCTGGAAATCATCAAACGTGAACAGTAGCTGAATGGCAGAACGTAATGTGGTCTCATGAATGATGTTTTTGTCTGTATTCCAATGAAGTATGTCGTAGAGTGCACCGAAGGCCAAATGAAGCATTTAATCCTGGACGTGTGCAAGGTCAGGTTCAGCCATAGGTGGGTCTGTGATGTTTGGGAGTTGATTTTCGTATCGTGGATTAGGCCAGCTCACTGAGGTGACCACTGACATGAACCAGTATGTTTATTTAAACGTTCTGGATGATCAGGTGTTGCCTTTCAGTCAACATCTACATGATGAGTATGCTATCGATACCCCGATTTTTCAAGATGACAACAGGAAGTTCATCGGGCTGAACGCATATGTGACTGGCTTTATGAACACTTCCACTTCCCCACCCTATTACACTGACTGAGCAAATGTCATGGGATAGCAGAGCACTGATGCGCAGGTGTGTTGTCTACGCACCACACGCCCCCTGTGCCAGCGGCAGTTGTATAGGAGACCTTGTGAGCAGTGGCTGTGCATGTGACATGTGTAACATGGAACGTCGTCGTGAGCTGACACCGTTCGAACGGGGTATGGTGGTCGGTGCCCGACGGATGGGAAGTGCGATTTCGGAATTGATGCGGAAATTCGGCTTCACACGATCAACCGTGTCCAGGGTGTATTGTGAATGGTTGAATGCATGTGTCACCGTCCACAACAGATGAACGACCGGCCGTCCAACCACCCTCGATGACCGTGACCGGCGACATCTGAGACGGATTGTCAATAATGACAGACGGGCAACCGTGCAACAAATCACGGCTCAATTCAACAAGGCCGTGCTAGACACGTCTCCCAGTGGACAATCCACAGGAACATGGGTTCTATGGGGTATGGGAGCCAGCGCCGTACACGGGTGCCACTGTTAACCCAACGTCATCGGACACAACGACGCGCATTTGTCGCCAGTCACCAGGGATGGACATTGGAACAATGGCGTAACGTGATATGGTCGGACGAATCACGATTTCAGCTGCACCATGCCGATGGGAGGCACCGTGTATGGGGCAGACCACACATGGCGATGGATCCCGCCTGCCTCGAAGGTGTGGTCCAGGGCGCTGGTGTCTCTGTTATGGTCTGGGGTGTATTTTCCTGGTATGGAATGGGCCCCCTAGTTGTTCTGGAAGAGACTTAGAATGTTACGCGGTATGTTGAGCTGCTCGGAGACCATCCCCACCCATTTTTGGCCTTCCAGCGCCCAGACGGTTCTGCGGTGTTTCAAGATAATAGCGCGCCGCCACATCGCTCCCACGTCGCCCGGGAATGGTTCCAGGAACATGCAGCGGTGGTCCAACGATTGCCATGGCCACCCAGGAGCCCCGATATGAACCCTATCGAGCATATCTGGGATGTCCTGGAACACAGGCTCCGTGCCATGGATCCTGCACCCACGAACAGACCAGCATTGGCGGCCGCTCTGCAAACGATTTGGTGTCAGCTGCGTCCAGAGGACTACCAGGGACTTGTCGACTCACTTCCACGGCGTCTCACTGCAGTTCGCGGGACCAGAGGAGGCCCCACACGCTATTAGGCATTTGCTAAGTCAGTGTACTCTTTGACATTTTCTAAATGTATGGCTAAGTGAACGACAGTGGGGTGTCTTTCGTGAATGGGAAAAGAAAAAATGCGATAAATTGCTTCATTACTGCTAATGTAGCGGCCCATTTGGTATTGGAATTCCCTGCACTAACTCCAATCTCAGCCATGTCACTTCCTTTGGTTACATATTTACAAATGTATTTGATAAATTTGACGGAATGGCAAGATTCAATAAGTTGCTCCGCCCGCGTCTTATAGGCGGCATGAGTCTTGAAATGAGTATATTCTGTATATGGAAGCACACACAAAATAAACCAATCAACCATGAAATCGATGAACTTGTTTGTTGAGAAGCGAATATTTAAAAACAGTTAGGGTAGGCGAAGGTCTCTAACTATAACAAAACACGACACTGCATGCGACTGTCTGGAGAGCGTACGCGCGAAACCAAAACCCAAGGAGACCTTCTTGTCACAAACTGAGAACTAAGTGAGATAAGAACTTGAGGTGTGTTTTAAAAATAACTTCCATATTTGAAGACAATTTGCCTCGCTTTGATCCCCCATGCAAATTCAATAGCAAAGAAGTTGGCCAGCGGCTAACTTTTTCGTGCCTGCACATAAAAATCTCTGAACATGACTGAAAAGAAACACAAATAGTGCATGTTCTTATCATTTACATTTAAAAACAAACTTATCTATGTCGAGCTGAAATGTTCCTTTACCAGCAGTGAAAAAATTACAAATATAGTGAATATAAAATAGGAGTTATGACATGATTAGTTCTATGCAATGAAGATTTTGCATTTGAGGTAACATTTCATTATATTAACATTTTCACCTTCAATTATTTTGTAAACTTTTTTTTTTGTTAACGGCATCAAATGCGGCTTGAAATTTGGTATATAATCTGATATTCACCCATTTTAACCGATAACATTGAGATTTACGGACATTTGGCAAACGCGCTGGATTAGAGGGGGACAGCGCTAAGCGCAAATGTGGGAGAAGGAAAGAGAGACGAACAGTTTGAAGGGAAAAAAGAGAAATGGGGTTTTTACGTTTTTCCTGGCATTTTCCCCAATTTTTCTCTTCGTAATAACCTTACTCGGACTTCGACGAATATTGAAAAAAAAAAAAAAAAAAAGAATTAGCCGAATTGGTCGAGCCGTTCCCCAGTTTTGCGCTTAGCAACACATTTAACGATTCATTTCTATTTATATACATAAATAATAATGGATTTCAGTTAGAGAAACCTAAAGGGGTGAGGCACTTTAAACATTTTCTAGTAGTCTGCAAGTCTGTAGTTACATCCCTGAAAGTTTGATCCTCGATTGTGATTGTAAGAGCACAAATTGAATTTAAATATGTTTGAACACAACATTCAGACTAATTGATAACAGTTTGTTAGGAAGTCGTGCGCTGAAGTCCGAGGAAATTCTAGTAACAACCAAGATGTGAATGAAGAAATGAACAATGAACCCGCTTCTATTGAGAACATGAATAGTACTGAATACGGAGATCAGATATGTGATAAAATAGTAACTAGTAGTGATTGTGCTGCAAGCATAAATACCCATACCTGTATTTAATGATTGTGTTGAACAGGGGCGGTGCGTGGTATTGTTGCAGGGTTGCACAACTCCCAATCATTTTGCACTTCATTTGTCGTCTTTTTTCTAAAGTTTTAGTTTAATAAACCTAACATGTATTAAAAAATATGTTACAATAACCATCTTCGGTGGTTCGCTGTAATAACGCTTCGTAACAGACCAACAAACGCTGCTGGCTTCTAATCAAACTCAGGGGGTTTACTTTCCTACGGCAACTCCCTAGCGGACAGCGCGACGCGATGTACCTCAGCAGGGACGAACCTAAGCCTGCATAGCATCAGGCAAGACCAACTGGTCAGGTAGCATGTTCGCCAGTATCGCTCTCAGGGAGTTGTAAGGAAGCGATCGCGGCTTTAATTAAGGCACAGCCACAGCATTTGCCTGGTGTAAAAATGGGAAACCGCGGAAAACCCTAATGCAGCTTACAGCTGCACGGCCAACTTGCTGGGTAATTTCTGTTCCACGCCATACCAGACCACCCACAATATTAACAATATCTTGCTTTCATGAAAAACAGGACGGTAAATTTTCAATTCAAGTGAGGCAAAAGTAAATGTGCCAGGCTGAGTGGCTCAGTCGATTGTGGCTCTGGCCTTCTGACCCCGACGTGGCAGGTTCGATCCTGGCTCAGTCCGGTGGCATTTGAAAGTGCTCAAATACGTCAGCCTCGTGTCAGTAGATTTACTGGCATGTAAAAGAATTCCGGCACCTCGGGGTCTCCGTAAACCGTAAAAAGTCGTTAGTGGGACGTAAAGCCAATAACATTATTATTAAGAGTAACTGTAGTTACAGTGTATATTTAGCCTCTTTCCTGGGTTGCAATTGCCAGGTATATTCCAGGAATGTAGTTCATTACTTAACGATAATAGAGTTTCTTGTTATTTCTGTAAGCTATAGAAATGTGACACTGAAAATTTTGGTGCAACACCCAGCTTCAGATACCACCAGCCGCTACTGGTGTTGAACTTGACCTAGGGTACGTTGTGAACCAAGACATGTTCAGTGACTATACGAATTATAATGTTGTCATTAATGCTTTCACGGCCCGTACTTAAAGACATGATACTGTATAGGCTTTTGGGCTTATGCCGTGTCAAGAAAATAAGGTGAAATTCTTAACGTTTCGCAGGGAACTGTGCCCTGCATCCTCAGAAGAAATCTCGACTGTCCACGAGAAAGGCTTCCTAAACAATGACACTTTAAATTTGGAACGTTATAATAGAAGTGGAAAATGGTACGTACACGATCCACACGAAAGTCTTCAAAAACATCTTTCTAATTCCGATATCAATGTTTGAAGTGAGCAAATTTCTTTTCTTAAGAAAGCTCTTCCTTGCTTGTGCTAGTCTGCATTTTATGTCCTCCTTACTTCTGCCATCGTTAGTTATTTTACTACCCAAGTAACAATATTCATCTACTTCCTTTAAGACTTCATTTCCTAATCTAATATTTCCTACATCACCTGCCTTCGTTCGACTGCACTCCATTACTTTTGTTTTGGACATATTTATTTTCATCTTGTACTCCTTACCCAAGACTTCATCCATACCATTCAGCAACTTCTCGAGATCTTCTGCAGTCTCAGATAAAATAACAATATCATCGGCAAATCTCAAGGTTTTGATTTCCTCTCCTTGGACTGTGATTCCCTTTCCAAATTTCTCTTTGATTTCCTTTACTGCCTGTTCTATTAAACATTGAAAAGGAGAGGGGACAAATTGCAGCCTTGCCTCACTCCTTTCTGGATTGCTGCTTCTTTTTCAACGCCCTCGATTCTTATCACTGCAGACTGATTTTTATACAGATTGTAGATAATTCTTCGTTCTCGGTATCTGATCCCTGTCATCTTCAGAATCATAAATAGCTTGGTCCAATCAAAATTATCGAATGCCTTTTCTAGATCTACGAATGCCATGTACGTGGGCTTGTCCTTCTTGATTCGATCCTCTAAGATCAGACGTAAAGTCAGGATTTCTTCACGTGTTCCTACATTTCTTCTGAAGCCAAATTGATCTTCTCCCAACTCAGCTTCAACTTGTTTTTCCATTCTTCTGTAAATAATACGTGTTACAATTTTGCAGGCATGAGATACTAAACTAATGGTGCGGTAGTTTTCACACCTGTCAGCACCGGCTTTCTTGGGAATAGGTATAACAACATTCTGCCGAAAATCGGACGGGACTTCTCCTGTCTCATACATCTTGCACACTAAATGAAATAACCTTGCCATGCTGGTTTCTCCTAAGGCAGTCAGTAATTCAGAGGGAATATCATCAATTCCAGGTGCCTTGTTCTTATTTAGGTCACTCACAGCTCTGTCAAACTCTGACCTCAAAATTGGGTCTCCCGTTTCATCAGCATCAACAGCCTCTTCATGTTCCAGAACCAAATTATCTACATCTTTACCTTGATACAACTGTTGGATATGCTCCTGCCATCTTTCTGCTTTGTCTTCTTTCCCTAGAAGTGGCTTTCCATCTGAGCTCTTAATATTCATGCACCTAGATTTCCTTTCTCCAAAGGTTTCCTTGATTTTCCTGTATGCAGCATCTACCTTTCCCAGGACCATACAGCCTTCGACATCCTTGCACTTCTCCTTCAGCCATTCTTCCTTAGCTACCTTGCACTTTCTATCCACTTCATTCTTTAATCGCCTGTATTCTTTTCTGCCCTCTTCATTTCTAGCGTTCTTGTATTTTCGTCGTTCATCAATCAGGTCTAGTATCTCCTGAGTTATCCACTGATTCTTAGTTGATCTTTTCTTCCTTCCTAACATTTCTTCAGCAGCCTTACTGACTTCATTTTTCATAACTCTCCACTTCAGCCTTTTCATTTAGTCCTTGTGCAACATGTTCCTTGAAACAATCCCTCACACTCTTTTCTTTCAACTTGTCTAGATCCCATCTTTTTGCATTCTTTCCTTTCTTCAATTTCTTCAACTTCAGATGGCATTTCATGACCATCAAGTTGTGGTCAGAGTCCACGTCTGCTCCTGGGAAAGTTTTGCAATCCAACACCTGGTTTCTGAATCTCTGCCTAATCATAATGAAGTCTATTTGATACCTTCCAGTGTCTCCAGGTCTCGTCCACGTATACAGCCGTCGTTTTTGGTGTTTGAACCAAGTATTGACAAGGACTAAATTATGATCAGTGCAGAATTCAACCAGCCGACTTCCTCTTTCGTTCCTTTGTCCCAATCCAAATTCTCCTACTGTACTACCTTCTCTTCCTTGGCCTACCACTGCATTCCAGTCTCCCATCACAATTAGATTCTCATCACCTTTTACATATTGTATTAAATCTTCTATCTCCTCATATATTCTTTCAATTTCATCATCCGCTGAACTAGTAAGCATATAGACCTGCACTATTGTGGTGGGCATTGGTTTGGTGTCTATCTTGACGACAATAATTCTTTCACTATGCTGGTCGTAGTAGCTTACCCGCTGCCCTATTTTCTTATTCATTATTAAACCAACCCCTGCATTTCCCCTGTTTGATTTCGTGTTGATAATTCGGTAGTCGCCTGACCAAAAATCCTGTTCTTCCTGCCAACGTACTTCACTTATACCAACTACATCTAAATTTAGCCTATCCATCTCCCTTTTCAGATTCTCTAACCTACCACAACGATTCAAACTTCTAACATTCCACGCTCCGACTCGCAGAATGTCAGTATCCATCTTCCTGATGATCGCCCCCTCTCGTGTAGTCCCCATCCGGAGATCCGAATGGGGGACTAGTTTACCTCCGAAATATTTTACCCGGGAGGAAGCCATCATCAGTACATCATTCATACAGAGAGAGCTGCATGTCCTCGGGAGGTAGTTACGGCTGTAGTTTTCCGTTGCTTTCAGCCGTGTTGCAGTATCAACACAGTTAAGCCATGTTGAGTATTATTACAAGGCCTTATCAGTCAATCATCTTGACTGCCGTCCTTGCAATTACCGAAAGGCTGCTACCCCCCTTTCGATGAACCATTCGTTAGTCTGGTCTCTCAACAGATACCCATCCGGTATGGTTGCACCTGCGGCTCGGCTATCTGCATCGTTGGGACACGCAAGCCTCCCCACCGCGGCAAGGTCACATGGTTCGCAGAGGAGGATGGCATAGACGAGATATCTCGTAGGCAACGCATAGAATAAAACATCTGGTGACAAGGAACGTACGAATTTGGAAAACTCCGAGACGAAATAACAATAGTGAGGGGACCGGGAAGGGAACTACCTACGTAAATTCTTAATGGCTGGCAACCAGGTATTACTTAATTGATAGCCGGTGTCCCTGTTGAAATTGTTAGGATTTCTACGTATTTCCACAGCTTCCCGTATAATCCTGGACCTGTAGTGTCTAGTGTGGGTAAGAGCTCGAGCATCTTGGAACATGACATCATGACCCGACGATAGAGCGTGCTCAGCTATGGCCGATTTGTCTGGTTGGATGAGACGAATATTACGTTCATGTTCTTTGATACGGGTACCAATGTACTGGCATGTTTGGCCGATGTATACCTTACCGCAAGTACAGGGAATTTCGTATACCCTAGGATGTAAAAGTGGGGACAATTTGTCCTTGGTTTTCCTCAGACTGTGAGCAATTTTAGTGGCGGTGCCAAACACGGTTTTTATACTGCGTTTGCGGAGGACCTTGGCAATTCGATCTGTGGTGTTGTGAATGTAAGGCAAGTAGGCAGTTCCCATCACTTCTTCCTTCGGTGAGCTTTGCTTGGTCGTTTCTCTGGGATGTAGGGCTCTATGGATCTTAGTGTCGTGAGAATGCCTTGTTTTTGTGCTGGATGGTGGTGAGAATCTGCATGAAGATAGCGATTTGTATGGGTAGGCGAAGCGTTAAGAATTTCACCTTATTTTCTTGACACGGCATAAGCCCAAAAGCCTATACAGTATCATGTCTATAAGAATTATAGATCGTTGACTATTCTATGTATTCCACCAGAACGTTACAAGTTTCTAGTGGAATAAAAACTGGACAAAGCAGGATATTCCAATATTCGTGGGTAGATTATTTTGGAATACATGCAGTAAAAAGGATGAAGATGTTTACTATTGGGAGTGTATTCTTATTGATTCAAACGAAGGGGATCGCAGTAGAGTCCAATTACAATCTCTAGTAACTAAGTTTCTAATAATTTAAAAAAGCTTTCGAAATATTCAGAGAACATTCCGAGAACAATACAGTACAGCCCTCCTTGAAAGCGCCAATTTTAATAGAGGGCATATCAAGAAAAAACAGAATGTTGAAGTTGTAATGAACACTGAAATTAAAAAAAAAACAAGCGATTAACGAAAAGCGCGTGCAAAATTGGTCCCGATTTTGAAGATCATTATTTTGAGCAGTCTCTAGAACTTTGCACTTGGAGGTCACAGGGATGACAGCTCCAGTGTTGGAGCATGAATTTAGAGGTGAAAATAAGGGAATTTTGAAGAAATTCTTAAATTTTGCATTGGTGCAGAAAATGAAATTGCACATAAAAATAAAATTGCGTAAGGTTTTTTAGTGCTGGGAGTGTCCGAGGACAAGTTCAGCTTGCCAGGTGCACGTATTTTGAATTGATGCCCGTAGGTAACCTGCGTGTCGTGATGAAGATGATTGCACGTAAAAATACTCCAACAAGTAACGCAACACGGAATTATTTGATAAATTGTTGTACTACCATAATTAAAAACAAAATTATAGATGATAAGAGAGGGAAATATTTTTCTGTTCTGTCTGGTGAAACTGCGGATCAAATGAGTGCGTTTTGTTGACATAGAAGTGGATTGTATGAGGGAGGAATTATTAAGATTCGTTGTGACGCACAATTTAAGTGGTAAAGGGTTATATCATCTAGTACTGAATGAACGACGAAACATATATCTAGACATTTAAAATATTCTTGGATAAGAATACGATGGTGGCGCACATTTTTCATTCGCAAGCCCGAATTTTAGCATTCACCCTCTCGTTTCTATACGCATTGTGCAGCGCATTGCCTAAATGTGTCCCTTTCTACAGCTTATACTGACACTTCCGTTAGACAAGCTCTAGGCACAACCAGCAAAATTGTTTATTTCGTTAGGGAGTTTAATAAGTGATCCTCGCTTAAGAATGCTCTCAGCGTAAAAATACAGAACTATCGCCGTAACGAGGTGGATTGAACGGCGCGATGCTGTTTGATAGTATGAGGAGACTTTCCCCGCAGTCGTGTAATTCCTGGAAGAAGCAGGTTATTTTAGTAAAGATTCACATATGTTACTCAACTCTATTGTAGAATTCGAGTTCATAATGTCACTAGTTACTGTAGCTGAAATATTCGGAATGACTGTATCCTTCTCCCGATAATGACCGAATCCAAATCTTGATTTAATTCAGTATTATGGAATGACCTAAAGAGTTAAGAATACCTTAAAAGAATATCATGAAAATAAAACTTATGATTCTATTTTTGAAATTGTTAACGCATTAGCTAAAAATGTTGATGTAGAAATTAGGATGCCCCGAATAGCATCCAGGCAAGCATATCGAAGAGGAATATTATCGTATTGATGTGTTTCTCCTATTACCGGATTAACTTTTTAATTAAATGTCCACTAGATTCCCACATGATAAACATAAGCACATCCTTAAACTTCCCGGTCTTGGTTCGTGGCTTTCAAAATGACTTGAAATCCAGCATTGATGATATAGTAAAAACTGACAAGTATTACACACACAGGATCAATTCACTTTTAATCATTATGTACGTCATACCAGCAAGGAAGGTTATTTTCAACCTTAAGGTGGGTAAAAACCTATCTAATATTCAGTATTAAACAGGATAGACTGAAAGGTTTCGTGCTGTTTAATACACTGACTGACAGAGCAAATGCAACACCAAGAAGGAGTGGTCAGAACTTTATGCCAATTGCAGGGTAGACTGACGTCACTGAGGTATGCTCATGATGTGAAATGCGCCGCTGTGCTGCGCACGTAGCGAACAATAAATGGGACACGGCGTTGGCGAATGGCCCACTTCGTACCGTGATTTCTCAGCCGACAGTCATTGTAGAACGTGTTGTCGTGTGCCACAGGATACGTGTATAGCTAAGAATGCCAGGCCGCCGTCAACGGAGGCATTTCCAGCAGACAGACGACTTTACGAGGGGTATGGTGATCGGGCTGAGAAGGGCAGGTTGGTCGCTTCGTCAAATCGCAGCCGATACCCATAGGGATGTGTCCACGGTGCAGCGCCTGTGGCGAAGATGGTTGGCGCAGGGACATGTGGCACGTGCGACGGGTCCAGGCGCAGCCCGAGTGACGTCAGCACGCGAGGATCGGCGCATCCGCCGCCAAGCGGTGGCAGCCCCGCACGCCACGTCAACCGCCATTCTTCAGCATGTGCAAGACACCCTGGCTGTTCCAATATCGACCAGAACAATTTCCCGTCGATTGGTTGAAGGAGGCCTGCACTCCCGGCGTCCGCTCAGAAGACTACCATTGACTCCACAGCATAGACGTGCACGCCTGCCATGGTGCCGGGCTAGAGCGACTTGGATGAGGGAATGGCGGAACGTCGTGTTCTCCGATGAGTCACGCTTCTGTTCTGTCAGTGATAGTCACCGCAGACGAGTGTGGCGTCGGCGTGGAGAAAGGTCAAATCCGGCAGTAACTGTGGAGCGCCCTACCGCTAGACAACGCGGCATCATAGTTTGGGGCGCTATTGCGTATGATTCCACGTCACCTCTAGTGCGTATTCAAGGCACGTTAAATGCCTACCGCTACGTGCAGCATGTGCTGCGGCCGGTGGCACTCCAGTACCTTCAGGGGCTGCCCAATGCTCTGTTTCAGCAGGATAATGCCCGCCCACACACTGCTCGCATCTCCCAACAGGCTCTACGAGGTGTATAGATGCTTCCGTGGCCAGCGTACTCTCCGGATCTCTCACCAATCGAACACGTGTGGGATCTCATTGGACGCCGTTTGCAAACTCTGCCCCAGCCTCGTACGGACGACCAACTGTGGCAAATGGTGACAGAGAATGGAGAACCATCCCTCAGGACACCATCCGCACTCTTATTGACTCTGTACCTCGACGTGTTTCTGCGTGCATCGCCGCTCGCGGTGGTCCTACATCCTACTGAGTCGATGCCGTGCGCATTGTGTAACCTGCATATCGGTTTGAAATAAACATCAATTATTCGTCCGTGCCGTCTCTGTTTTTTTCCCAACTTTCATCCCTTTCGAACCACTCCTTCTTGGTGTTGCATTTGCTCTGTCAGTCAGTGTATACACCACAACACTGAGGAAACTTCGGAGGAGCTAGTTGATCTCTTCACGATAAAACTCCCGAAGAGTGTGCACCCTCACTGACATGTAACTTATAATAATAATAATAATAATAATAATAATAATAATAATAATAATAATAATAATAATAATAATAATAATAATAATAATAATAATAATAACTAAGCTTCGGAAGTTAAAGAAAAGTAACATTCTTTCCTAAACCTATTTTACCAGAAATCTGAAAAATAATTGTGAATGATGGATCCCTAACTCGGTTTAAAGCAACTTTATGCTGCTTATAAATGCATATTTTGGCCATTTCCATTGTATCGGTCATATTTTGCTCATTTTAATTATGTATGGTTATATATGATTATACACTGAGTGGCCAAAATTCATGGGAAGACACCGAATATGATGTTAATAGCGAGTTGCTCCTCCGTGAGCCCTCAAAACGGCAACAATACGGCGAGGAATCGACTCTACAAGCTGTTAGAATCGTTCGGGAGGGATCTGGACCCACGCATCTTACACTGCTACCCACAATTGCTTGTGTATTTCGTGCGGGGTTCATGGATCGCACACCAGCATCGACAACATCCCATAAATTCTCGATTGGATTAAGATCGGGGGGGGGGGGCAAGGGTGACCTGGAGGGCCAATTTATGGTCGTAACTTCACTGGAATGCTCCTCCAACCACCTGCGAGCCACCACAGAGCGGTGACATGGCGCATTGTCCTGTTGAAGCATTGCATCTCCATCAGGGTACTCTAGGGCCAGAAAGGGATGCAGATGGTCTGAAAGAATGTCCACATAACGTGCACCTGTCAGCGGTCTCTGCAGCCGGACAATGGGGCTTAATTGCGACCACGAGAACGCCGCCCAGGCCAGAACTGAGCCACCTCCCGTCTGGACACAACCTTGTTGAAACGCAGGATCCATAGCTTCATCGGAAATAGCCACACTCTCACGCGCCCATCAGCTGGATACAACAGGAATCGGGATTCATCGGACTACACCACACGCCGCCACTGTTCCGTGGTCCAATGCCGATGTTCGCGGGTTCATGCAAGTCGTTGAGCTCTATCAAAATAACACGAGTTGGTCGTCGGCTGGTGAAGCCTATGCGGTGCAGAAGTGGGTTCCTGACTCCCAGCATTTAATTGAGCGGTGACCTGACTCACAGTAGCCCGTCGAGCTACCAGTATGGTTCTGCGGATGCGACGTGATGTCCGTTCGTTAAACACCTGTGGTGCGGCGGCTTACGCGGGTGGTAATAGTAGTAGCAGTAATATGTAGCACATAGTCTGATATTCTGCATCCTTGTGGTCACTTTCAATTCAAAAATGTTAATTTTTTTCTCTGTCAGGTATTTCGTTGTAGGAACTAAATAGATGTTTTCCTATAAAAACGAGGTTTATTTAGACACAATGCAGTTTCAGTGGCGATGCGAGTTGCTAGTAAATGTCATTCATTATATGTAGAAATCACCATCAGTCACAACTCATCTGCATTTAGGGTTGTCTCCCAGGTCGCAGATTCCCTATCATTTGTTTACGTAACATCTTCTTAAATAATTCCAAAGATTTTGGAAAATTTTTGGAACATCTGCCTTGGTAAATTATTTCAATCCCTAATTTCTCTCCCTAAAACAAAGTTTTGCCCCAATTTGCCCTCTTACTACAACCCTTAAATACTCTCATACCCACAAGAAGAGATCTGTAACCCTTATTTACAATCCCATGAATGCGACTACCCCAGTGATGATCTTTCCTTATATTAACACCTGAATACCTACAGTGATCCTCGTGAGGTACTTTCTACCGAGCGAGTTGGCCGTGCGGTTAGGGGCGCGCAGCTGTGAGCTTGCATTCGGGAGATAGTGGGTTCGACCCCCACTGTCGGCAGTCCTGAATATGGTTTTCCGTGGTTTCTCATTTTCACACCAGGCAAATGTTTGGACTGTAGCTTATTTTAGGCCACAGCCGCCACCTTCCCAATCCTAGTCATTTCCCATCCTTGCACCGCCGAAAACCCTCGATGTGTTAGTGGGACGTTAAACCACAAGCAAAAAACTAACAAATAAAATAATATATCTATACATTATATAACATCGTCCGCAAAATGGCTTATCTGAGATTCCTGTTCTTTTCATCATATCATGTATCATAAGGAAATATAAAGGCCCAATGATAATGCCTTGAAGAATTCTCCTCTTAATGATTACAGGACCACCTACTCTAATTCTCTGAGATCTGTCTCCTAGAAATGTAGCGACCCATTCAATCTCTCTTTTGTCTAGTCAGTAATCTCACATGATCTACCCTTGGACAGGTCAATAGCGATGCAGTTCATTTGATATCCTGAATCTAAAATATATAGTATATCTTGCTGGAATGCTATAAGCCGAGCTTCACTAGAATAACTATCCGGCACCATGGCTAAATGGTTAGCGTGCTGGCCTTTGGTCACGGGGGTCCCGGGTTCGATTCCCGGCAGGGTCGGTTAATTTCGCTGGCACGGGGGCTGGGTGTATGTGTCGTCTTCATCATTTCATCCTCATCACGACGCGCAGGTCACCTACGGGAGTCACATCGAAAGACATGCACCTGGCGAGCCAAACATGTCCTTGGACACTCCCAGCACTAAAAGCCATATGCCATTTCATTTACTAGAATAACTTTTTCTAAATCCAAACTGCCTTGTAATCAAACAAGTTAATAACTTCGCAAACGTGTCTAATGTAATCAGAAAGAATACGACATACAGTATGTCACTTTCTTATTCATACAGTTTCATATTGTGAAAAGAGCAGTGTATTTTGGATATTCAAATGGATGTTACAGTAATTATCTTTTAAGAAATTTATTTCTGGTAGTTTTCTTTACAATACCATACAAAAATAATATTTATAACAACATATAATAACAAATACTGGAGAATATAACAAAACATGACCTTTTTCTACGTCACATTGTTATTCATACAGATGCCAGTTCTTCAAGTAAACATATGAATGAAATGAACCATAGCACCAATCCTAGTACTTTGTGGAGTAACCCTTGGCTTTAATGACAGCTTGACACCTACGCTGCATGGAATTTACTAGCCTCGCACACGTTTCATGGCTGATACTGTACCATTCTTGGGTCCCCACTCGTTTTAACTCCTCTTTGGATGAAACCTTTCTACTGTGAACCCTAGACTTCAAAAACACCCATAAATGTTCAATAGGTTTTAAGTCAGAAGAATGGGGAGGTGTTTTTAATTGTTTTGGAATGTTTCAAATTAACCACTCCTTGTTCAGAGCAGTGGTATGTTTGGGGTCGTTTTCCTGTTGAAACATGTACGTCGGTAGCATCCCCAATTTTTCAGCATTTTATTTAACATTGTTCTTCAAAATATTATTGTACACTACTTTGTCCATCGTGCCTTCAATAAATTGAATATTCTCTACACCTTGTGCCGACATACATCCTCACATCATAAACGATCCACCTCCGTGTTTCACTGTGGGAATTGTATTGGCCACATCGTTGTCCGTATTGGTCTTTCTCCGCACCCTGCGGGCACCATCGGAACCAAACAGGTCGATTTTAGTTTGATCGAACCAGATGACATGGTTCCAAAACTCCTGGCCCTTGTTTACGTGTTCTTTCACAAAGAGCAGTCTTGCAGCATGGTTCTTCTCACTAACATAGGGCCTCTTCCTTGGTACACGGCCATGGTAATCGTGTCGATGTAAAACTCGCAGGACCTTCTGAGTACTTTCTTCCCAGTAGCAGCTTCCAGCACTGCTCGCAGTTTTGGAGCACTTATGAGAGGGTTGGATTTCACTTTCCTCACAATAAGTCTTTCTGCTCGTAGGCTTAGTTTCTTTTGTTTGGGTTTTCTTGGCACATTCTTCACCGACCTTTCGTACTTATTCACGAGATATTGAACAGTGGCATGACTTTTCTTCACTATGACTCCTATTTTTCGTATGGTGTACCTTATAAGTGCTAGATTGACAATTGTCTGTTTCAGCTCATATCCAAGCTCTTTACCCTTGCCCATTTCTACCAGCACTATCACAGGTCTAAGACGAACACAACCAGCAACACCTCTCCTCACACAACACCTACTTACAGTACGTATGCCCGTTCAATGTCGTAGGATGACGCCATCTATAATAGTGTATGAATAACAAAGTGACATGAAATTTTGGAGTGTATGCAGTTTTTATTCGTGTAAGCACAAATTATTTTCACTAACAAAAAAATTGTGCATTGAGTGTTTGCGTATTGTTATTACATTCGCGACACACAACTATAAATCAATAATTTCCATAAATATACAGACATATAGAACTCTTTATAACGAAATGGGTTGTATATGAATAGGAAAGTGACATACTGTGTATCAGACTAACTGACCTGTAAAATGTCCATGCCTTCATATTACGCAGTGAGAGTTCACTAATTCTGTGTAAATTTTGACGTAAATAGTATTGGCTGATCTGCCCCACCTCCCCAGCATGTGAGGTGAGTGAGGCATATCATTGTCCCAGCTGAGTCAGACGTTGCTTGTGTTGGGCACCTTTTTTCCTTTTTTATCTCTCCTGGCCAGTCCTCCTTGGTCAACTGCTCTTGTTTTACAGCCTGACAGTATTAAGCCAGCAGGATCCCGGGAGTTTATCGCTTCTCCGCCTTTCACGGCTCTTCCCTGATATTCTCATTACTAGTAAACACGGGATTTTTCTTCTTCAGTTAATGCGCCGAGAAAGCTTGCAGTTTTGCGTGATTGTTAATCTCGTGATTGTAGCCATGGGATTTCCGAACCTCAAGGACGTGGCTATTGATTATAAAATTCCGTGTATTATCCGCACACTTTAACTTGGTGCATTTGTGTCCGGGGGTGAGGAGTAAGGAGAGAGCTGTCCCGGTATCGATAGTGCTGCCTGGTGCTGCCAACTGAGTGAAAATGAAATCTGAATTGAATCGAAAATATGATCGATCGATATGAAATTTCTAAATCTTTATCATCTTAAGCCAACAACTATGTCACATACACATTATATAACATTATAAAACATTTCTCGATGCGAATCTTGTTCCTAGCATGGATTCTATACTTTCGCTTTGTTGTGTAAACAACAACAGTACTAGTACGTAAAGTGTACGCCAGATGTCGCACAACGATGCTTAAGCGATTCATAGTTTGTGTTTCAAGGTCGCCAGTACGAATCTCGAAGATCGCCGAGGTTGACCGATTCAGCACTAGGGTGTAAATGCACCAAGATAAAGTGTGCGCATAATACTTTAGCCGAGATTACAATATTAAACATCTTTAACAACGATCACTGCCACTGTACTCAGTGCTCAGACGTGAGCACTGAAAACAAACTGTGCGATAGGATAATCTTGAGCCTAAGCTATAACGTGATTATGGAGCTGATGATCACATCATTTGTTTCCTAAACAACAATCATCACTAACGTAGTTTTCCGTTTACAGCCCTCTCACAAGAGTCTCTTCGTATGTATACAGAGTTCCTCAAACCTTTTGGGTCAAATTAAAACAGGTGATAGTGGGTCCACAGCCGTTTATATTGAGATAGGGAACCGATGGTCGGAAATGCATATTTATTGTGTTACGGACACACAGCCTACACCGCATAACTACAATGTAGCTTATAGCAATTGTTCAAAGTGACGACCGCCTGTCTCAATGCATGCATGGCAACGGCGCATGAAGTTCTGTCTTACTCTCTAAAAGATCCTTGGTATCTGTTGTACCAGGAGACAGGCAGCTTGGACTCTAGCAGGCAGGTCTTCACCCGTTTCTACGCGGGTTTCATACATCAACGAATTAACGTTACCCCAGAGGAAAAAGTCCAGGGGTGTGAGATCCGACGATCGCGCTGGCCATGGGACATGACCTTCCCTTCCAATCCAACGATGAGGGTTCGTGTTGTTCAGGTGCTCGCGGACATTAACATCGAACTGGGCTGGTGCACCGTCGTGTTGAAACCATATCCTTTCGCCGACAACAGGGGGTAAAGACTCCAGGAACTGTGGCAGCACATCTCGCAGAAACACCAGGTAACGTGGACCAGTCAAACAGCGGTCCCATTAGGTGATCTTGGACAATGCCCGCCCATTCCTTGACTGAGGATTGTTGCTGGTGGCCACCGATGTGGGTGGCGTGGGGATTGTCCTCACTCCAGACACGGGTGTTGAAAACACCATCACGGGTCATGGGGCCTCATCCGTGAACGATACAAACTCTACGAAGTTCGCCACTACAACACTGCGGTGGATAATCCATTGACAGAAGTGAACACGGGGCTCAAAATCCGTTGGTCCTAGTGCTTGCAATGTACACGTTCTTTATGATAGGGATCCTGATCCGCTAGTACTCTCCACACTGTATCATTCGAAGCGTGCTTTTCACGGGCAAGTTGACGGGTGCTTATTGCTGGGTGGTAGGCCAAACGATCCAACACCATCTCCTCAAAGTCTGGTGTATGGCCATGTCTTTGGCGGGAACCTTGGCCGGCTCTCTGTGGCGTGAACGACCCCATCTCTCGCCTGATCATCTGTAGACGTCTTTATGTTTTGCCCCAACCCTGACTCAGACTGTTTCTTTTTCATTTGCTCTTAGGTGTGCGTCCCATTCCTTGATGTCCTTTTCTAAAATACTTTTTTTTTTTAAGTGGTGGTAGCCCATCCCCTGGCCTAACTCCTGTATTAATTTCGAATGAGTCTGGGATTTCACCCATGGACTTGCGTTATCATTGTCATGGCACGAACGAGAATCTGTTGTTATCGACGGCAATAATGCTGGTTGGCAAACAGAAAGAGAATAACTGAAACATTGCAATGCGTTTATGGACTTATAGGCGTTGGAGATGAAAATTTAAACCAAAATGATATACTGTATTTTCCATCAGAAAACGTATTATCGTATCTTAAGCTTATTTTGTGATTAGAGAAATAGAAGGAATGTGAGAAGAATGTTGCTTTGATTGTCATAGTTTTAAGGAAGAATTAAAGTGTTTACCCACGATATTTTTCTTTCACTGCTATAAATGGCCCCTTTTTTTTCCTTTGAAATCTCAATCGTCCTCCCACAGTGTTCCCATCCCTAAAACTTCATCCTTCTGGATTTCATTGCTTTGCTTTTCAGTTTTCTTCCTTGGAAAGAAATGTTACCGGTTGACTGTATGACAGTTAAAACACACATATGCCGATAATTTGTAAACATTCCTCTTTTTATCTGTAACTCTTTAGGTTCGTCATCAAAATGCCTTCGTGTTTTGTGCTGGGAAGGGTGGCTGGATCTGGATGCTCTGAAGGTCATCTAGGCAATAACCAACCTCTGGTTGAATATAACAACAACGACGGTACTACTTGTTCCTTCATATTTCATATTCTTTCGAGCTACTTGGGCAAAGGAAAACGTTGCGAACTGATGATAGATTTTAAAAGTTAAAATGAAGTATTGATGAATTAAAAATGATGACCAAGGAAATATATTAATTGTTATGGATCTAGATGGTGTTGCATGTTCTAGAAAGATTTTTAAGGACACTATTAACTGTAGAATGCGTTTAAACTACCCGAATAAATTGTGGGAATGGCAAGCGAATGCCTGCTGTACCTTGTGCGTACGACTAGTTTTTCATGTACCATATCTTCTAGACTATTAACTGTCTTATTATTTAGAAAAGGTTTTCGACAAATGAATTCTTGCAATAACGTATAATATGCCCTCTTCGGTTTGGTCACAGTAGCGGCCTTCAGTTCTCCTTGCGTCGCATAGATCATTATCAAGTGATTCATCTTCATCCTTGACCTTCAGGAACCACTCTGCCACCGACATGTATGTTCACTTGAGGTACAGAAATTACTAGCTGTACTTTTTGTGGAATTATTGTCGTAATAAATGCTTTCTCTCTCAGGTGCGAGTGTTACTGCCGCTATTTATGGCAAGTAATCGAGGAATTGTGTTCTTACTGTTTGACTGGTTCCCTACAGCCTTCCCATGTTACCTTATCCCGTGTTAACCTCTGTCACTTCATCCTCTCTAATATGTTTGCCATATTTATGTCCTGGCCTCCGTCGACCATACAATTTCTTAAACATAAAACGTAAAAACTGAACAAGTCCTGGATGGCACAAGATCTCCCTCTCCGGATTAGCGGTATGTTCAACCTCCGGAACGCAATATCGTGTGTTCAAACCCGGCAGAAGGAGGAAGAATGTCCATTTGGCATTCTGTGTAGTATGAAATTGAAATGTAAAAGATTTCAGTTGATACATTCCGCGTTTACTCGACAGTTTTTAACGCAGCCATAGGTCGCCCCAACAGTGTTCTGTTTTCTCTGTCATAATGTAGAATAGCACGAAAAGTCGACAAGGAGGCACCCTAAATGGCGTCAAATCAAAATGTTTGCATATGGTAGCTAAGGTCGTATTATTATTATTATTATTATTATTATTATTATTATTATTATTATTATTATTATTATTATTATTATTTCCTCTTCTAGTAAAATTTCACTAAATCATTGTGTTATAATGTGTTTGTAATCCGATCTACCCATGTCATCTTCATTCTTCTTTTGTTTCAATCTAGTTTCTTTCTGCTCCAGTTATTATTAGTGTTTCACTTCTATAAAATCCCACAAAATGCATAAATACATAGCCGACTACACTTACAAGCCGGAGCCATGTAAGTTTCGCAACGTCCAGTGGAGGCCAAGGTGATAGCGCGGGATCTACCGTATATGTTGATGTTTAGTGAACTTCGTCTCGTGTTTCCTTTAATATTTCACGGAGATAGGTTCGAGTATATATAACAAGGTAAGTGATAGAACAAGTATACGTAGAGCCTATTATCGAAATAACGTGAATGCTAAGCAGGGCTGAGTAACTTGGCCTGTAGAGCTGGCTTTCTAAGACTAACTCAGTCCGGTGGTATTTGAAGGTGCTCAAATACGTCAGCCTCGTGTCGGTAGATTCACTGGCACGTTAAAGAACTCCTCCGGCACAAAATTCCGGCACCTTGGTGTCTCTCAAAAATCGTAAAAGTAGTTAGTGGGACGTTAAATCAATAACGTTATTATTTGTGAAGGTACGGACTGAATTTGGCTTATTCATAAAATATTTCGTGTATTTGCAGATGCCCAAAAAATATTGTGTTTTCATGTATCGTAACAACTATAGCATTAAAAAAGGTTTTGTTACCTCGTTTAGTTTTCCTTCAGACGAGTAATTAAAACAAAAATGGATTTGTCATTTTAAAGGGGGTAATTGGAAACCTGGGAAGGATTCAGCCGTATGCATGAAACATGCCACACACGAAAGTTTTTCAACAGGGGATAAAATTTGTGATAGTAAAGTCAACGTAACTATTCTACCACCGAAACCTAATGATCTTCTCCCTGATGCATGTCCAATTATTTTCCCAAATTTGCCAAAAGTATTTATCATCGACAAGTGTTAAAAGAAAAGATCCTGAAAATTTAGAGTAGGGTACCGGGAAACAAGAAGATAATTATAAATCTATTAAAATGTTTCGCAATCTCTTAGAGTATCGTGAGCTAAGCAGTGAAAGCACACTCTTAGTCTTGTCTCATATTTTGAGGGAACAATTCCTAATAATTAATAATGTTATTTTCTTTACGTCCCACTAACTTCTTTTACGGTTTTCGGAGACGCCGAGGTGCCGGAATTTAGTCCCGCAGGAGTTCTTTTACGTGCCAGTAAATCTGCCGACACGAGACTGACGTATTTGAGCACCTTCAAATACCACCGGACTGAGCCAGGATCGAACCTGCCAAGTTGGGGTCAGAAGGCCAGCGCCTCAACTGTCTGAGCCATTCAGCCTGGCGGGAACAATTCGAACTTTGTACTAACAGGGCCGGGCTGAGTGGCTTAGCGCTGGCCTTCTGACCCCGACTTGGCAGGTTCGATCCTGGCTCAGTCTGATAGTATTTGAAGGTGCTTAAATACGTCATTCTCGTGTCGGTAGATTTACTGGCACGTAATATAACTCCCGATGGACTAAATTCCGGCACCTTGGCGTATCCAGAAACCGTAAAAGTAGTTAGTGGGACGTAAAGCAAATAACATTAAGTTATTATTATTATTATTATTATTATTATTATTATTATTATTATTATTATTATTATTATTATTATTATTATTTATTTGCACTAAAAGGAAAAAGAGTTAGGGCCTACTCAAAAAGTTTCATTTGGAACTGTGAAAGCAAATTATTTACTGCCAAGAAAGTTTCAAAGTGATAACTTAGAAAGAAGGTATAGTTAGTACTTACAGCTTATTGGTTGTAACTACAATGTTTACTGCTCTTCAAGTCCTAGAAAGTGAGATAAAAATTAGGATTAAGGGTGTTCTAGGGTTGCGGTGGTGATGATGTTATGGAAAAGTGAGGTTTGGCTGTAGCCAATTAGAAATGTCTGATTCCATCAAGACAGATGTTATGGGCTCAATATGGACGTAATAAACAAGTTAGACTAACTTTTATCATGTTAATTTGTTTGGTGGGCATTTTGAGATGTCAGGGGTAATATGCTGTACATTTCTGGGTGTACACTAAGGACAATATCCAGAAGGATAAGCTGTGACAGTTGTTTAGGTCTGCTGCAGAGTAATGAAACAGGTGATCCCTATTTTGAAGAACTTTTAGGTGGATTAGTGGTGCCATCACATTTTGTTGTGTACAGAACAGTGGTATACGAAGACTGCCCGGATTGTGAAAATTATAAATCATTTCTGTTCTCTCTACCCTAAGCTGCTTTAGGAAGAGGTGACAGTCAGTGGTTCTGGTTTGAACGCCGTCAGTGTGGGCGTGACAATGATGGTGCGATGGATAGTTTATTGTCTGCATTTTCCAATGTCATGTTAAATAAGTGCTGAAAGCAGATGAAGAACATGAGTTATGTCAGCAGTGAGGATAAAAACACTAAGCGGAGGAAGCTGTCAACGCTCCACAATAATTGAGTTTGTGAGTACTGTTCTTAAAGTGTTTTGTTATTATTCATGTAAAATGTGTATTTCTAATTTCAGTGAATGCATTTACTGATTTGTGTGTGTTTCTTAGTACCATTTTACGAAGAGTGTGCATTTATCATAGTCATCGTGTTGGTCTAAATGTAGCGAATATGGGTGAAGTCATTCAAATTCGGACACGCCCCCTTTTCTCTCGGCCTCCGCTTGACAGATAGATACAGAGTTGCCAAGCGTACCTTCTGGCTTTAACTGTAGATGGCTCTGCATAAATATATTTTCAAGGAGAACATACTTATTTTCTAAAGGCTGGCATTCCTTGCTTGGGCTGGTGTTCATTTTTGTCCTTCTTACTCCTGTCGCCAGTGGTTCGTCAATCAAGTTACAATATTCATCTACTGCCTTCAAAATTTCGTTTGTTAATCTGACTTTCCCTGCGTCACCTGTTAATAATTCAACTAAATTATACACGTAAATTAGACGAATATCTTCATAAGGATATCAGATATACCCTGGTCTAGAAACCATCTTCCATCCCAGCCAATGCTTTGGGATGTTATGGATGAAAGACTCTTCCCTTTAGTTTCCCTATCTCTCTTGCAGAGTGCAGTAACTTTTCGCTGCCTATTCCGGTAGATCTACAACAGCACAAGAAATGATCTCCAGAGACAACAGCACAGCAACCGAGTAGCGTTTGGCATGACATTTGAAGAGTTCGCAAGAATACTCAACACTTTCGAAAGGGGTTTGGTTAGATGTACCACGCAGAATGCGGGTCGTCCTCAGCCGAATCTGAACCAGTCATGGACGATGCGGCTTTTTACTTCATAAATGCGGCGTGCGATCTCCTCCTGCGCGTGAGAATGGCGACACGAATCAGATACGCCAACATATTGTTAGGGATCGTCTAAAGACATCATTTTTTCGATTTACAGAGGACTTAATAAACGCTGCTGAAGTGACTATACAGTGGTTGGACAATTTAGATCTTAAGATTCTCCCAGTTCTTTGCTGGCTCTCAACAATTATCCTTGCCCTCCTCAGCCATCCTCGAAGTGGTTTTCCGTGGTTTCTCACTTCTCCTCCAGGCAAATGCCGGGATGGTACCTAACTTCAAACCTTGAACACATTACCTTACTCATATCGTATTTCTTCTCAACCTTTCCCCGGACATTGTCAATTTCCAGAATTCCTTACTTCATATTTTCTCATCCGCCATATTTTAGATATTTGCTTCTAAGTTTCTGAAGCCGTCCAAGCCTCCGCCATGACACCTTCTACACAGATATTGTATCCAACTGCTCCCTATTGGCTACTCTGCAGCTCTCACTTCCTTGGTACTCTATTATTCAAAGTTATATTAATTTACTATTTATTGAAAATGTCAGCCCGACCGTTAATCGAACTCCAAGTATTCTGCATTAGCACTGCAGTGCCTTACTCCGCGACCACGCTTCACTGTCGAGCATTTACCGTGAAGTTATGGGTAAGGAAGTGCACTGACGTTGATTCAGAATTATTTGATTAAGATAATCAGCTATGTAGGAAACGACATGGATAGGAATGTGACTGTAGCGGGAAATCTCAATTAGCAAATGACAATTGGGAAGGTAATGCGAACGACATGAAGCATGACCAACAAATGGCAAATAAGTTAATATGGGAAGGGCAGCTGATTCAGAGAATGATGGAACCAACTAGAGGGAAGAATATCCTGGGCGTGGTGCTGATAAAACCAGATGATGTCATATATGTACTTGATTCTGTTTAATGCACAAGACAAGCTCAAGATGATTTTCTGAGAAGCAGAAGGATGACTGTTTGAGGCCATGACAACCGAGATGACGAAGGAGAGAGCGATGTTGTAGGATTCCAGCAAGATATAGCAGATATCTTGGATTCAGGAGGTCAAATGGACTGTATCGCGATCGATCAGTCTAAGGCATTTGATAGGGTGGATCATGGGAGACTACTGGCAAAAATTAGTGCAACTGGACTAGACAAAATGACTGAATTGGTTGCTATATTTCTAAGTAGATCTCAGAAAATTAGAGTAGGCGAAGCTTTATCTGACCCTATAATAATGAAGAGGGGAATTCCTGAAGGCAGTATTATTGAACCTGTTCTTATATCTATAAATGATATGAGTAAAGAAGTGGAATCAGAGATAAGGCTGCTTTTTGCAAATGATGTTATTCATATAGAGTAATAAATAAGTTACAAGATTGTGAGCAACTGAAAAATGACCTCGATAATGTTGTGAGATGGAGAGCAGGCAATGGTATGATGATAAACGGGGTTAAAAGTCAGGATGTGAATTTCACAAATAGGAAAAGTCCTCTCAGTTATAATTACTGCGTTGTTAGGGTGAAAGTACCTAGGTGTAAATGTAAGGAAAGATCTTCATTGGGATAATCACATAAATGGGATTATAAATAAAGGGTACAGATCTCTGCACATGGTTATGAGGATGTTTAGGGATTGTAGTAAGGATGTAAAGGAGAGGGAATTCAAGTCTCTGGTAGGACCCCAACTAGAGTGTGGTTCGAGTGTATGGGACCCTCACCAAGATTACTTGATTCAAAAGCTGGAAAAAATCCAAAGAAAAGCAGCTCGGCCATGCTGAACAGGGGCCTTATGGGTGGGGGGGATGATTGAAAGATATAGACAAGGAAGTGGGAAGGAAGCGCCCTTGCCCTTCAGTTAGGAGAGGTGGAAAATCACAGAAAAACCACTTCGAGGATGGCTGAGGAGGAAATCGAACCCCCTCTACTCATTTGACCTCCCCAGGCTGAGTGGACCCACAGGGTCGGGAATTTTCACCATCATTGGTTAATTTCCCGAGTACGGGGGCTGGGTGTATGTGTTGTCTTCATCATCATTTCATCCTCATCATGACGCGCAGGTCGCCTACAGACGTCAAATAAAAAGACATGCACCTGGCGAGCCGAACCCGTCCTGGGATATCCCGGCACTGAAAGCCATACGACTTTTTAATTTTAATAATAATAATAATAATAATAATAATAATAATAATAATAATAATCTTCCTTTCTTTCTTAATCTGTTTACCCTCCAGGGTCGGCTTTTCCTTCACGCTCAGCGAGGGATCCGACCTATTGTAACCGTACAACAGGGTTACAGATTCCATTAAGTATTTATTATTATTATTATTATTATTATTATTATTATTATTATTATTATTATTATTATTATTATTATGAACCTGATTCATGAGATTTTATATTCTGTTTCTCATCATTTAGACTGTAATAATTAGGTACCACGTATATTATTGTATTTAATCATAGGTTAAGTGAAATTTGTTTGTAATTATTCTGCATTGTAGTAAGTGAGATTTGTTGGTTTCATATAGTCATGCTGTGGCTTGTAACTCTGGCTAGATGAGCTGGCATAGTATTTTGCAATCGAGGCTATGTTTAACTGAGAATGTTATGTGCAAGTAGGTTTACCGGTGACTCATGCAGCATAGTCAACTGTAATCCGCTTGGGTACGCTTATACGACACATGACTGATGATATCAGTGCGTGGGCACGTGATTGCGACCAAGTGTCAGTATTCGCCAGCTACTGTATGTTGAGGTAGAAGGGATGACCAGGGAGTAGGGATAGGAGTCGTCATCGCGAAGTTATAAAAGTCGAGGCAACGGTGGTGACGACAGCAGTAATAACATAGTTACTATTTCGTGTCATTCTTCTACTACTTAGGTAGACGTGAGCGCAGGCAAGCAAGCCGGCACTCCAAGGAGCACCTGTATATATATTTATTGTTCTAATAACCCTAGCATAGTTGCAGATCGGCAGTGACAAGTGTGTTCGAACAACATAGCACAGAGGGACATCGCCAGGCGGAAGAAGAAGACAGCCCCTTGCACCAAGTAAGGCTTGGCTCTAAATCCCCCTCTCCAAACGGAAGGGTAAAATGACCTCAGACCCTGTTTATTATACAAGGGAAATAAGAAAATTAAAAAGAAAATGTAGAATAGTAAACAGGAAAATCAAAGAAGGTAGGGAGAGTAGAGAAAGTAGAAAACAGCTAATGAGGGAACTGAATAGAGTAAAAAAGGAAGCAAAAGATAATTATATGAATGGCATTCTTCAAGAGCGTAATGACCACAAAGGGAAATGGAAAAAGCTGTATTCATATATCAGGAATCAAAAAGGAAATGGAATCCAAATACCTATAATGGTGGGAGAAGGGGGTGAACACTATTTAACAGATACTGAGAAAGCAAACCTCTTTAGTAGGGAATTTAGAGATTCAGTAGATGATTGTCAGGAGTTGGACACCGAAACAGAAGTCACAGAGGGACAGACACAGAGGGAAACAAGAAGCTTCTCGTTCACAAATGAAGATATTTTCAGAGAAATCCAACTGCTTCAGCAAGGAAAAGCAGCAGGAAGTGATCAAATTACTGGGGAGATGATAAAGACAATGGGGTGGTACATAGTGCCTTATTTAAAATTTCTCTTTGACTATGTCATAAATAATAGTGTAATACCAAAGGAATGGAAGGAATCTATAATAATACCAATTTATAAAGGAAAGGGTGATAAAAGGAAACCAGAGAACTACAGACCAATCAGCCTGACCAGTATAGTTTGTAAAATACTGGAGAGTTTAATATCAAAGTACATCAGAGGTATATGTGATGATAAAAATTGGTTCATGAGGAGCCAGTATGGATTTAGAAAGAAATATTCTTGTGAGGCACAACTGGTGGGATTTCAGCAGGACATATCAGATCAATTGGATTCAGGAGGCCAGTTAGATTGCATAGCCATAGATCTTTCCAAAGCCTTTGATAGAGTGGAGCATGGAATATTATTAAAGAAATTGGAGGGAATAGGATTGGACGTAAGGGTTACACGTTGGGTAAAAACATTTCTAAATTCAAGGGTTCAGAAAGTCAAAGTAGGAATTAACGTATCGCAGGAAGAGAAAGTTTGGACGGGAATTGCACAGGGTAGTATAATCGGTCCGTTACTTTTCTTAATATACGTAAATGATTTAGGGAACAATATAACATCAAAAGTAAGATTGTATGCAGATGACATAATTGTTTACAGGGAAATAAATACCATTGAGGATTGTTCAGAATTACAAAGGGACCTTGAGAGTATCCAACAATGGGTTAAAGAGAATAACATGAAAGTTAATGGAGGCAAATCAACTGTTACAACATTTACAAACAGGAGTTTTAAAACTGAATTTGAATATAATTTGGATGGGGTAGTTATCCCAAAAGATGGCAAGTGCAAATACTTAGGTGTAAGATTTGAAAGTAATTTGCATTGGAAGGGTCATGTGGATGACATTGTTGGGAAAGCATACAGATCGTTACATGTCATAATGAGGCTACTTAAAGGATGCAACAAAGAATTAAAAGAGAAAAGTTACTTAAGTATGGTTCGTCCATTATTGGAATATGCAAACAGTGTTTGGGATCCTCACCAAGAATACCTAATAAAAGAAATAGATAGTGTGCAGAGGAAAGCAGCAAGATTTGTAACAGGGGATCTCAGGAGAAAGAGTAGTGTATCAGAAATGTTAAGGAAACTAGGGTGGGAAACTTTAAGTAAGAGAAGGGAGAAAACTAGACTTATAGGTTTATATAGAGCCTATACAGGAGAAGCAGCATGGGGAGATATCCGTGAGAGGCTTCAGTTGGAAAAATAATTATATCGGCAGGACTGACCACAAATATAAAATTAGAAGGAAGTTTAGCAGAAGCGATTGGGGTAAATTTTCATTCATTGGGAAGGGTGTGAAGGAGTGGAACAGTTTACCAGGGGTAGTGTTTGATCCTTTTCCAAAATATGTACAGATATTCAAAAAGAGAATAAACAGCAACAGAGAAAATAAATGAAGTGTTAGAGGGCATTCGACCAGTGCAGGTTATTGTAAATTAAAAATGTGTGTAAATAAATTAATTCCATCCCCTGGTCTAAGGAGTTTGGACAGCCAAAGTAGGGGACTGCCTGTAGGGGTGAAGTACAGTGGGGACTTCGAGGGCCCTGGGACCGCTACGGTAGCTGTGAAGGCCCTTCAGGAACTCTGAAAAGTGGTGGTAAAAGGGGCTCTGGTTAAGACGCAGCAGGTCGTTATGCTACTTAGGTTCCAGAATGGGTAAAGAAAAGAAAAAGTAAATAAATGCAATGTAAATTTTAATCTTATACCAGTTGTACAGCATCATTTGAAGTAATTCCACATACTGTATATCAGATGACTATATTTGTATGTAGTACAGGAGATATTATAAGTAGAATTTTGTAAACAATGTATTTTTATTAAGGATGAGCTGTGTGTTTAATAGAAAAAATCGTTAGCGTAAATTATATAATATTGTATTATAGGAAAATTTTATTCTCTTGTTAATTTGATATTTAGTGCTTGACAATAATGTATTTTAGTGTACCATTTGCCACCGAGGTAAACACCTCATTTGCAAATAAAGAGATTTTGATGTTTTTGATGTTTGAAACTTGGCACCAGGGACCACTGGCTGCTGGGCAAAGGGACAATCCTGTGGCCCAGAGCCCAGACGCTAGTGGACCCGAGCCGTCCCGGCAGTGACAAGATGGACTGATCCCCATAATAACAAACAATGGCAAGGAAATGGTTATGATTGCATGACACATCTTCCTAACTAACACAACCTCTGGACTTTCCAGCCCACATCCTTGCATGTGCTATCAAAACTTGTCAGGTTTTACACGTAGGCTCTCTCTCTCTTTTCTGCCTATGTGGTTTTCCCTGACCGTTCAATACCACACTTCAACACCACCTTACCAACACAAACTCTTGCCGTGGTAGCGAGTCTAACTCGGAAACCGGTAGACACTCCTTGTATCACTTCCCACTCTTCCCTGCTATCTCTTTCTTCTTAGAAATTAATAGCATGTCGGAGACCATGTAGATTGAGTCGATGGTCACGGCGGGGGAGCGGACTACGGGGGCCCCCGTAATAAAAAAAATGTGAGAGGTATCATATCTATCAGATCATATGTATCAGTCAGATGTATCAAATGAAAGAAGTGGTCTTAGAGTGATGGTCAGAGCTAAGAGTTGTGTTTGAAGAGGTCTTGTAATAATCGAGGAATTCTACAAGTGGTTGTTGTATCTGAGCTGATAAAGAAACGTCATCTTCTTGTGCGGATGGACTTCACAAGATGTTTCAATAATATTTTCCAATTTCTTATAACATATTGAGTGGACGTAACTACATTGGAGCTTACTACACGCGTACATGGCATGTAGGTCAACTCCTGGTTACATAAGAAGATAACAGCAGGAATTATTTTCAAGTTCAACAGCGGTGTATGCAGACATCAGGTAATTAAAGCATCAGACATGTTATGCAGTAATAACATGAAGAAGAATGTAATCAGCGGCGATATCACATTTCACTTCAAGTTCATGCCAATAGCTTTTTTTGTTTAGATTAAATTTTCTTTTTAAATATTACCGCAAATCTCACTATATATATTTATTGTTAAATTAAAAGACGTCATTGCTTGTACATTGTGACGTAAATTATAGTCTTAAACTCAGTTTTATTTTAATTATAATCAGTGATTCTAGTTCCATGTATAATCCTCAATTGTGGAAATGCAACCGTAATCTAATACTGTCCTGATCCATATCCCTGTATATTGCCAGATATGTGAGTTTATCACCTCACGCCTTGAGATAATTGATATAAGAGGTATGCTCTACCAAATTTTGTTGTTTTTTCTTAAAAAGCAACTAGCGCTCAAACAAATGTTATGTATATTGTGTGAAAGAGATGAAGGTATTAGAGTAGTGGTTGGAGTAGCCACACAATACTGCGTCAGGGGCAGTGTCCTGGAGCATGAGACATTGGGTCGAGGGATACAACTGGGGAGTAGTAGTAGTAGTATTTATTCATTCGTCATATTGTTTACATATTTACAGGACTCTGTTTCATATATACATATATAATAATAACATTATTACTTGAGAAATATTAATCTTGAAACTAAACCACATATATTACAGGAGTAGTAGTATTATTATTAAATTCTTAAAATAAATTGAACTTGTAACTATTTCTTGCACACATTAAATAAATTATTATTATTATTATTATTATTATTATTATTATTATTATTATTATTATTATTATACAAAACCACACCAACCTCAACAGAGTCGAGTAGATATCAGTAAAATACCACGTAAGGTGAAACCTTGTGTGTGGTAATTTAGAATATTAATTACATAGAGAGAAATATATTTTAAAATGATGCCTGAAGTACGAGTATGGGTATGCGTGAATGACGGATATGATCAACAGCACATGGTGGAGCCTCGAATAGAAGTTGGATATGGTGTACCCGGATGAGATAGGCCCTAGTTTTCATGATTTGATTTTTATACGATAAATACAGATATATAGGAATATTAAATTGAATACAGTGTCAGTTTTGTGTGGACGGAAGAATTTCATCATAGTTAGACATATCGCGACAGTCCGTCACCACAGTTAAGCTTGTCATTATGGGGAGAATGTTTCTTGGTCAGAAGCTAAGAGGATTAAATCTAGAGCTCACAACAACAGAAGTAATGACTACAAGGAAGTGAAGTATGTATTTCGGAACAAGGGCGAGCCAGGTGTCTCACTGATACCGAGAATATGACGTACCAGTATTTTCCAACGCCTCGAGGCATTTTTTGTTGTCAAGTTGCAAGGAAGAAATTTTAAACTAACCGATGCGGTGTTGACCAATGGGAAAATTTATCATAGGCCCGCAGATAAACCAACATAAGAGAAACTCAGAGTGTAACCCAGTTAGCTTCTCCGATAACAATAATTAAATTATTCCAACCACATAATTGAATAGAGGGGATTTTTGTAATATCATTCCCATGTTGATTAATAGTAATTATAATAAATTAAAGTAATGAATTCTTGGAAATGACCCACGCTATCTCGCCATTGGTCAAGAAGAGCACGCCATCAGGGACGCCGACTTCGCGCGCGAAAGGTGGAGGACAGGAATTAAGTGATATTTCCATGATCACCGGACGATATGAGTTCAGAATACAACACATGAGAGTGTATCGCAAGTATATTAAGTGGGATAAATCAAGAGATCCAAATCCACCTGCATATGCCGACTTAGGATAACCAACCCCCTCCCCATGAGATGACCAGGGATGGCCTCGGCGGGAAACCATATCGTCCATAAATAACCAGTCGTGGGACCTCACATCACCCAGTCGTTACCAGTCACTAGTTGTGACCAGTCGAGCTTCACATCAACCAGTCGTTTGAAATAATTTGTTACGCTGACACGGTGACTCCGTAATTCAGTACCAGAAAACTCATTATAGATTCTGTTAGAGTGAAAGTACGTTAGTAGTCATGAAGGTGAAGACGAACAGTGATAATTATTCAGTATATCGAGTGTAAATTATCAGTATCACTGTATGTGAAATTAATACATTTCTGAACATTTCATGTGTTGGAATGTAAAGGATCGACAGGAACGCCGATAATACTTTTTGAAGGCAGTGTTCAGAGCCTGAAATAAATATTTCATTATAGACGGTGTAACAATTACTGTAGCAGGGAACTGTAGGAGCGAGGCGCTCGCAGGACGGCATCGTATACTTCAGGAAGTGCGGATTGAAGAACGCGATACGCGCCGGTTCGAATGAAACGACACTTCGTCGTAATGTGTCACGACGTGTGATTCGGGCTAAAGGAAGAATAATTGTGCAAATGTAATGGGTCTAGAGGCACCTATAAGTGTTTTTCTTCTTGTATAAATTAATGTAAAATCTGTAAGGAATGTATTAATCATGGGTAGTCACCCAGAAGTATTTATTGTGTTAAATTAAAAAAGTGCGATATGATGGACGAGTAAATTACCATGGGGCCAGGAGGCATCTCATCCGCTACGAGACAATGGAATTCTACATAGGAATGAGTACACAAATTTAATATTTGGGGATGTTATCGCGACTAAACGGGGTTCAGTGTAAATTAATTATGGTTACTTAACATGGTCCGCCTTCCGAATCCATGATTTAATTTTTTTTGTTAGACGTACGAACTAATTTATATTAACGTAATAATGGGTTAGATTAATTAATTTGAGAATTTGTTTGTTGTATATAATGTAAATATGGGGTATATTTCTTTCAATTAATGCATGCTGTTTGTAATACTTTGATTTAAGTTCATTTCAAGTGTTAAATTCCTTTTTGTGCTAACCCATTTATTTGATTTTAATCACTGCGGTGATTATTTGTATTTTAGTTAGGAATATTTTCTACCAGACAGCCAGATTATGAAAGTGCCAGAGTATGTAAATTTTGTGTTGCGTACGGAAGGTCATTAAAATAATAATAATAATAATAATAATAATAATAATAATAATAATGTTCTATCTGCTTTGGGCGTTCGTAAGTTCTATATAATAATAATAATAATAATAATAATAATAATAATAATAATAATGCTCGGTGTGTTTGCGAGAAAGAAATAATAATAATGTTTGTGAGTTAGCAAAGGAAAGTAAATTAATAATAATAATAATAATCTGTGCGTTTGCAAGTTAAAGTATAATAATAATAATGACAGTGCTTCGTAAGTTAGTTAGTGCAAATAAAAATCAATGTGGAGATGACATGTAGCGTTAAAGAATTTAGTTCGGGTAATCAGTTTGATTTTTCGTAAATTTTTGATTTCACGTTTTTGGACTTTATCTTAACCATTAAAATTTGTTTAAAAGCGATAGAGGCACGTAAATTAGAATGGTCACGATATGTTAAAAGCCCAGAGTGGTTTGAGCCCTTATTTAGAGTTGGAAGTCATGAGGGACGAATATCCGGCGTGAAATAAATTGAGCCGTATTGTTTGTAATGATGAAATAGATGAATCTCAATGCCTAAGATGATATAAAATGCATATTCCGGTGTTATTAGTGGCAGAATCCACGCACCGAGGATTAATTTACGAATTAAATGTTTGAAGAGTTCCAATAAAAAGAAATGGAGTTCAAATTGGAAGGAATACTTTAGCAATCGCCGGCATTGGAGGTATTTGCCCAGCCGCGATGTGCCATAGGTTGTGAGATGTGTCTTGGGAGGACGTGTGTCCCCATATAAATTAACGGCAGTACGAAACTGAAGGTACGGTCCCGAATACCGTGTTGTCCTGACCGACATAAAGCAGATCTTGGTGGTTCATAACGGGATTTAACATATGTGACTAAATTCTAAAGAGTGGAAATAAAAATATCCTCTTTCCATTTTTAATAATAATAATAATAATAATAATAATAATAATAATAATAATAATAATAATAATGAAAAGTTGAAGCAGAAGATGAAGAACTTGCAATAGTAACTGGAGAATAATAATAATTGAGGAAAGAAAAGTAAGATATTTTTGGACGAAAATAATAATAATAATAATAATAATAATAATTGTACCGGGCGGTACACCTCCACGCCGCTAATTTAAAAATTGCGCCAGGTGAAACTCCTCTGCTGGAGGAAGTCTGAACTTTATCTACGCTGTTAATTCCTTACCTTCTCAGAAGATGTCACCACGTGGAAAATTTTGAGTTTTTGAACTGTGTCATTTTTGATGTGTTTTTGTTTCGCTGGAAGTAAGAAGTGTGAACTTTCTCTTCTAGAGGACACTACTGAAGATCTACAATAGTGCAACCTAGTGCGGAGTCAAAGAACTACTTTTTTGGAGAAAATTTAATTTCAAGAGTTTGTTCTTTGTTAAATTTCTTTCTGTCATTGTTTAAGTTGGCAATATTTACCCCTTTCTTCCCCTTGTTATGAATGTATCCAATCCCGAATTTCTTCTATTAATTTCTGACCAATCTGGTGTATCTTCCCCCAACTTGAATCTGTTGCGGGGTCCTACCCAATAAAGAGTTTGTGGGAGGGTGTTTTCTTTCCCCTAACGCCTAGAACCTTCCGCGAGAGGATATAAACTGCTGATTTTCGGGTCTCCGGGCCACTTCTGTTCCATCTTTCAGTGTATTAAGTACACAGCAGGGGGCGGGAAGCGCCTCTTTCTTCTCCAGCCGTTCAACACCAGGTAATGGCCGATTAATAAATTCTTTCTTTGCTAGCTCAGCAGTTTAACTTTCGGGGCGGGTTCTAGGCCTTCCACAATGTAACTTTCCTTTAAAATGTAAAAACTACTGGTATCTATTCTATCTTTCAAACGACATATCGGGATAGAGAGTGCTTAACCCTCTCGAGCTCCCACTCACATCGTCTTGAGGTGAACTTATTTTTCTCAACCAATTCTTCCGTAATGTGATGTAAATTGCTATTAAGTCACCTCTGTAGTATGGGATTAGCCCTTGTATTAACGGCCTAGTGCCAAGTAGGTCTTAAGCAAAGTGTATTAGGAGTGCAAATTCGCCTCCTCTCAAATTGTATTTTAGAGGTCATGTATTAACTTTCTTGTCATTTAACAGACCTCAGTAGGTTGGGTATTTTACCCCTGTGTATACGTCCTTGGAGGACAGCTTAAAAGTGGAGTTCGGAGTGGCCTATGATAGGCTTGTATTTTAAGGGGAAGTTGCCCTTTATTGAAAATTGTGTCTCTGCCTCAAGGAGGCTTTTGGGTATAATTGGAAGCAAATGTTTCTGGCATGTTTGGGGGTTTTCGGCCCCTTTGTTTTATGGTGTTCATTGTAAGGTTGGGCTCATTGCTCAAGAATTATGTTTCTGACTTTTGAAGCCCCTATGTAAATGTATTTGTCAATCGTGTTTCGGCTATTAAGTACCTGTTCTATTTGTTGTTACCTAATTTTGAAAAGAAAATATAACCTTGTTAAATTTTAAAATTAATTTCACTTTAGTAGCTTGAGACCTATTCACCACCCAGCACCTTCTTTCATGCATAACTACCACCAAAACACGGTAACAAGTGGTAGCAGAGCGTGGTTGAATGGGTCTCAATTTAGCCCCTTTTGACGGCTACACATTGTTTTGATCCGAACTCTAACCATTTTCTCAGTTGCTGGAATTTTTTTTGACCTTTTCAAAATTGTTCTGTCACCATGCCCGGCCCTCGCGATGTTCTCCATCTTAATTATTTGCGCAAAGAGGAGTTGATCTATGAATTAACTATCAGAAATGTGCAATCTGGAGGCACGGTTGCAGTAGACACTAACAAGCTTAGAGAGTCCCTAGATTTGCCCATTTCCATCCCCAATTTGGGAGAGAAAGAAATTGACGACTCTCTTTCCACGATCACGGAGAATATTACTGGGCTAGCTTCTGTAGTTAGTTTTTTTGATGAAAATGATCCTTCTCCCAATCAAATTAAGCGTGTGCAAGGCAGGCTATATCATTTTTCGAATAGGGTTAACGATCTGTTGTCTCTAAAACTGAATGACGTTCAGAGGAAGGAACCTAGTACGCTCCTGGAAAATATTTCCGAATTATCTACTAAGGTCACTCAATTGTTAACTGGGGAAGTTCCTCCCAAATCTGATCAGCCCACCATAGTGAATGTAGGTAGCGAGGAAGAACCTGCTAAGGGAGAAGTAAATAGGAAAACCATCGCTGCTCAAACTATCTCTGCCCCATTGGACAACGAAACTGAACGTCGCGCATCATTGAGTAACATCCGTTCTGAATTAACTTCTTTGCCATTGAAGCCTTTACCTACTATGTCACCCGGGTTTAGCAGCTTGCCTCATCCATTGGCAATGTTGCTCAGAGGTATTTCTAAGTTTTCCGTTAATACCACCAGTGACGTAATTTCATTTTTAAGATTTCTAGTGGAATTTCAGGATCATGCCCTTGTTTTTTCTCTTTCTCCATGCCAAATCTTGCAAATTATCTATCCGTATGCTATTGGCATTCTCTCTGATAAAATCGTAAGAGCCATTGCCGAGCAATCATCTATTGAGGATTTCCATGCCCACTTGCTAGCTAACTTCATCCCTGCTAGGGCCAGGTCCTCCCTTATTCAGAAGTACTATTATCGGGTACAGCGCTTGGATGAAAACTTGGCTGATTTCATACAGGACATTAAGTTTTATACTAGGGTGTTTGCCCTTCATTTTCCTGAAGATCAGATTGTACAGGCTATTGTAGAGGGAATTTCACCTCCCTATAGGTCATATTTGTGTTTCGCGGCGTGCCCGCAAACCTTTTCTGAACTTGAAGCATTGGCCGTCTCAGCGGAAGGAGTTAGATACGCCGATTCTTTGCGTGTCGCGAAAGAACCCCCGCCTTCCTTTAGTAACACTCGGCCTCCACCTCGCCGACCAGTCAATCCCCGTAAATGTTATGCTGGCCGGTCGCCTGACCATCTGCGCAACAAGTGTCCGCTGATCAAGTCAAGTGGGACAAGGAATGGAGCCGGGTCATCACAAGGCTGTTTTAAATGTGGGGCTTTCTCACATATTGCCAAGAATTGTCCCAACTCAAATAGCACCCCCTCCTGCTCAACTTCTGGTGCAAATTCCACCTATGCCAATAATAAAAAGTGACTAGTGGCTTCGGCTGAGTCGACTAATCCATCTTCCCGAGACTCAGCCCCTAGTAAACAGGTTGTAAATGTAGAGAACGATCAGCCTTCAAATTCATCTTTTGAATGCCCTAAAGAATGTCTTAGGATTGCGGCGGATACCCCCGCACCTGTTCCTTTTCTTAAGATTGAGTTAAATAACGAGCCTATAACAGCTCTCTTAGATTCAGGCAGTGTTTGTTCGATTATTTCGGCTGAATGGTATTCTAAATTGAAATCGGTTTGTAAACTTCCTGACTATGTCTCTTCTCCTGTTCAATACGTTTCGGCTAATTCATCTCCATTAGAAATTCTAGGTTCCTTACTGGACAAGATTCGTATTTTTAAGTTTACATGGAAAATTAAATTGTTTGTGGCCAAGCAATTGTCTTGCCCCATTATATTGGGAGCTGACTTTATTTCTCACACTGGTCTTGTGCTCGATCTCCAGTCTAGGTCGTGCACATTCAAATTTGCTTCTAGTTGTAAAATACCACTATTAAAGTGTAATTCTGTGTCATGTTCTTCTATTTCGCCTACCCAGGATGAGATGTTGTTAGACCTTAGACATCTACCTGAGGAGCAGGCTGATAGTATTCGCAAACTGTGTCAGTCGTTTCCCGAGGTGTTCTCTGATACTCTTGGTGTTACTGACCTTATTGAATACAAAATTGAGGTCACGGATTCGATTCCTGTCCGTTTTCCACCTTATAGGCTATCTCCACCTAAAATGAAGGCTCTGAAAGAAATTATCGATCAGATGTTGAAGGATGGTATTATTAGGCCCTCTAAGTCGGCGTATTCATCGCCTATTTTCCTAGTCCCGAAACCCCAAGGCGGCTTCAGGCCTGTCATTGATTACAGGGCTCTCAATCGGAAGGTGGTGTTGCAATCTGTGCCCCTTCCTGACCTTCATTCTTGTTTTTCATGGTTTAGTAAGGCCACGTTCTTCACCATCTTGGACTTAAATCAGGCCTATAATCAAATTCCCCTTGCCGAAGAGTCTAAACACCTTACAGCGTTTGCCACGGACTGGAATTTATATGAATACAACCGCGTGCCTTTCGGGCTCCCTACGGGAGCAGCTGTGCTCACTAGGCTACTAGATAGGGTCTTCTCCGACATCAAATTCGAGTACTTATATCACTATTTAGATGATGTCGTCGTATTTTCAGAGACTTTTGAAGAACATCTAGATCATCTGCGAGAAGTTCTCGATCGCCTTCGTAAGGCTGGGTTAACTGTTAAGTTGTCCAAGGTTGCCTTTGCTAAGCCCTCTATGTCATTCCTAGGGCATATTGTGTCACCCGATGGTGTAGCAGTCGATCATTCTAGAACACAGGCCATCCGTGATTTTAAACCTCCCAAGGACATTAAAGGTATCGCCAGGTTCATTGGTATGGTGAATTTCTTCAGGAAGTTCATTCCTAACTTTGCTAATAGAGCGGCGCCCTTAAACCTTCTTCGTAGGAAAGGCATCAAATTCGAGTGGGGACCTTCTCAACAAGCCGCTTTTGAAGACCTTAAATTAGCACTTTGTAATGCCCCTGTACTTGCTATGCCTGATTTCTCGAAGAAATTCATCGTCCAAACCGACGCGTCGTCGTCAGCGGTAGCTGCAGTCCTTCTTCAAGAGACTGAACTAGGGAGGCGCCCCATCGCCTATGCGTCTAGGACATTGTCGGCTCAAGAAGCCAAGTATTCCATCTATGAGCTCGAAGGGTTGGCAGTCTTATTTGCCTTAGAAAAGTTCCGTCTCTATCTGGAACATGTCAAATTCGACCTGGAGACAGATAATCAAGCCTTAAGCTGGGTCTTAGGTAGGCCGCGTCGTACTGGTCGTATAGCCCGCTGGGCTATTCGTACTTCCGCCTTCCAGTTTGATGTTAGACATATCAGAGGTACCGAAAATGTTGTTGCTGATGGACTCAGCCGTATGTTTCATAACGACGTCGAGACCCACGAACCGGTCGACAGTTCATCACCTTCCGAGTCCATACTATCTGGTGTTAATGCCATCTTAACAGATGCTCCCATGCTTTTTAGGGATATTGAGAAATACCAACGTGAAGATCCGACGCTGGCTCCGATAATGGAAACCCTTTCTTCTGGGGAACATGCTGTCCCTTATGTTCTGAGGAATGGTGTTCTATGTTGCCCTTCGAGGCATGATAAGTTGATGAAAGTTGTTGTTCCAGCGGTTCTTGTACCTATGATCTTCAAGTATTATCATGAGACCCCATTAGGAGGGCATCTTGGAATCTATAAAACCCGTGAAAAGATTCGTGAAATGTTCATCTGGAAAGGTATGGACGGCGAAATTCGTGAACTTGTAAAAGCTTGTAAATCTTGTTTGCTCAGTAAACCGACCATGTCCACCAAGGTAGGCCTCTTGTCTTCTCAGCAAGCGTCGCGCCCCATGGAACGCCTGTATATTGATTATGTAGGACCCTTCCCCCAGTCAAAGGGGAATGCCAACAAGTTCATCTTTGTATGCGTAGATGGTTTTACAAGATTTTCGTGGTTATTTCCGACTAAGCTGGCTACCGCTCAGTCTACAATTACTTGCTTAAATTCTATTTTTGCTTCTTTTGGTCCGTGCCAATATATTGTATCTGATAATGCTAAGGCTTTTACATCTAATCTTTTTCGTAAATTCTGTTTTGACTTGTCCATCTCTCATGTAACTACTTCTGCTTATTACCCTCAACCATCCCTGGCTGAACGGGTTAACCGTAATCTCAGGTCCGCACTTATTGCCTATCATCATGAAGATCATTCCAGGTGGGACACGTCCCTGCATTGGATAGCTTTTGCTTTGAATTCGGCGGTTCATGAATCTCACAAGTTTACTCCAGCTTCTTTGATGTTTAAGTTTGTTCCCAACACGCCGCTCTCTAACCTCTGGTCTCTGAGTGACATTCTGCCCGAGACAATAGATCCGGATAATATTAAAGATCTTTGGAAGAAGGCTAAAGCCAATCTTAAGGTATCTCATGAAAAGGTTAGAGAAAAGTATGATCGTGGACGGAGACCCACCCCTTTAAAGGTAGGTGACCAGGTGATGGTCAAGAATTTTGTTCCCGCGGGCAAGCTTGCCCCCAGATTTCATGGGCCTTGTATAATTCTCGATTTTCTTACGCCAGTTACGTTGTTAGTAAGCAATCCAGCCACCGAGAGAATATTTAGGGTTCACCTGTCACAGGTGAAACCTGTGTAAATTTTGTGTCAACTTGCTTCATATAATTTGAAAGGAATATGAAGGTTATATTTTTTTTTTGAGTTCAACTTTTAAGGCTTTCTGCCCCTTCTATAATATTTTGGTCTTATATGTAAGCCTCGTGTAAAACCTTCCCCGATCCGTTAAACTGCCATTCTGTCCTTGCCTCGGCCATTACCACGCTCCCGTCTCCTGCTTCAATACACACTGTGGCTTGATTTGAGTAAATGCCATGGATATCTGCACGCCGCTGACCCCTCAACCTCCTCACCAAGCCTGTGCCCTTAAAAAAAACAAAGATGATGGTCCAACACAATTCTGCCGCCAAGCTTTAATGTTTCAGTGCCCCCGCAGCCGCGCGGCGCCGTGCAGCAACTGGAGCAGAGGACGGGCCCCCTCGGCCCCAGCGAGGACGACGGGTGCACGGCGAGCCGGAGCTCTCCTCCCGGCCAAGGCTGATGTGCGGCGCACGACCTGCTACTTGCCCGCAGCCTGTATATGTTCACCGCGGGCGCGGCGTGCTTCAACACCTCTGCTCCCCTCATAGTGCGGGCGAGCGGTATCTCAGGGTACTTGAGGGGTCCGAGCGGCCTCCTTTGGACGCAAGCCGCAACGGCCGGTCTGGCCATCCCACTTCATCACCACCTACTACATGAACAGTTACTATAAGTAATGACTACACTTGGGAATTCAACTGCAATATTTGGTGGACATTGCAAAATTTTTCTTCACTTTTAAGTATTAAAAGTTTATCTTCAGAATTCAACTACTACAAACAGAAAGACTTTGCCTCACCTGCAACAACAAAATTTTGGAATTTCTCAAATACTTCTGCAAATTATTTTAATATCAACATCAAAACTGGGACCTTATTTTCAAACAAAAGTTTATGTTCTTCTGTGTTTCCCCTTGGAGGAACTTTGGGGGGGGGGGAGGTCTGTACCGGGCGGTACACCTCCACGCCGCTAATTTAAAAATTGCGCCAGGTGAAACTCCTCTGCTGGAGGAAGTCTGAACTTTATCTACGCTGTTAATTCCTTACCTTCTCAGAAGATGTCACCACGTGGAAAATTTTGAGTTTTTGAACTGTGTCATTTTTGATGTGTTTTTGTTTCGCTGGAAGTAAGAAGTGTGAACTTTCTCTTCTAGAGGACACTACTGAAGATCTACAATAGTGCAACCTAGTGCGGAGTCAAAGAACTATTTTTTTGGAGAAAATTTAATTTCAAGAGTTTGTTCTTTGTTAAATTTCTTTCTGTCATTGTTTAAGTTGGCAATATTTACCCCTTTCTTCCCCTTGTTATGAATGTATCCAATCCCGAATTTCTTCTATTAATTTCTGACCAATCTGGTGTATCTTCCCCCAACTTGAATCTGTTGCGGGGTCCTACCCAATAAAGAGTTTGTGGGAGGGTGTTTTCTTTCCCCTAACGCCTAGAACCTTCCGCGAGAGGATATAAACTGCTGATTTTCGGGTCTCCGGGCCACTTCTGTTCCATCTTTCAGTGTATTAAGTACACAGCAGGGGGCGGGAAGCGCCTCTTTCTTCTCCAGCCGTTCAACACCAGGTAATGGCCGATTAATAAATTCTTTCTTTGCTAGCTCAGCAGTTTAACTTTCGGGGTGGGTTCTAGGCCTTCCACCATGTAACTTTCCTTTAAAATGTAAAAACTACTGGTATCTATTCTATCTTTCAAACGACATATCGGGATAGAGAGTGCTTAACCCTCTCGAGCTCCCACTCACATCGTCTTGAGGTGAACTTATTTTTCTCAACCAATTCTTCCGTAATGTGATGTAAATTGCTATTAAGTCACCTCTGTAGTATGGGATTAGCCCTTGTATTAACGGCCTAGTGCCAAGTAGGTCTTAAGCAAAGTGTATTAGGAGTGCAAATTCGCCTCCTCTCAAATTGTATTTTAGAGGTCATGTATTAACTTTCTTGTCATTTAACAGACCTCAGTAGGTTGGGTATTTTACCCCTGTGTATACGTCCTTGGAGGACAGCTTAAAAGTGGAGTTCGGAGTGGCCTATGATAGGCTTGTATTTTAAGGGGAAGTTGCCCTTTATTGAAAATTGTGTCTCTGCCTCAAGGAGGCTTTTGGGTATAATTGGAAGCAAATGTTTCTGGCATGTTTGGGGGTTTTCGGCCCCTTTGTTTTATGGTGTTCATTGTAAGCTTGGGCTCATTGCTCAAGAATTATGTTTCTGACTTTTGAAGCCCCTATGTAAATGTATTTGTCAATCGTGTTTCGGCTATTAAGTACCTGTTCTATTTGTTGTTACCTAATTTTGAAAAGAAAATATAACCTTTTTAAATTTTAAAATTAATTTCACTTTAGTAGCTTGAGACCTATTCACCACCCAGCACCTTCTTTCATGCATAACTACCACCAAAACACGGTAACAATAATAATAATAATAATAATATGAAAAGGAATAATAGGACGAATTTATTCGATTAATTTGAGAATAATTATGGTGAGATCAATGTAAGATATTAATCCCGTGATGAATAAGTGATGCGATAATGATTATCTCCACTGATGGAAATAATAATAATAATAATAATAATAATAATAATAATAATAATAATAATAATGAAAAGTTGAAGAAGCAGATGATGAAGAACTTGCAATAGTATTTGAGAATAATAATTATGATGACGGAAAATTAAGAGATTTTTGTACGATGATTAATTGTAATAATAATAATAATAATAATAATAATAATAATAATAATAATAATAATAATAATAATAATAATAATAATAATTGTACCGGGTGGTACACCTCCACGCCGCTAATTTAAATGCGCGCCAGTTAAAACTCCTCTGCTGGAGGAAGTCTGAACTTTATTGACGGTATTAATTTTCTACCTTCTCAGAAGATGTCACTACCTGTAAATTTTGGAGTTTTAGAACTGTGTCACTTTTGATGTGTTTTTGTTTCGCTTGAAGTAAGAAGTGTGAACTTTCTCTTCTAGAGGACACTACTGAAGATCTACAATAGTGCAACCTAGTGCGGAGTCAAAGAACTATTTTTTTTTGGAGAAAATTTAATTTCAAGAGTTTGTTCTTTGTTAAATTTCTTTCTGTCATTGTTTAAGGTGGCAATATTTACCCCTTTCTTCCCCTTGTTATGAATGTATCCAATCCCGAATTTCTTCTATTAATTTCTGACCAATCTGGTGTATCTTCCCCCAACTTGAATCTGTTGCGGGGTCCTACCCAATAAAGAGTTTGTGGGAGGGTGTTTTCTTTCCCCTAACGCCTAGAACCTTCCGCGAGAGGATATAAACTGCTGATTTTCGGGTCTCGGGGCCACTTCTGTTCCATCTTTCAGTGTGTTAAGTACATAGCAGGGGGCGGGAAGCGCCTCTTTCTTCGGCAGCGGTCAACAACAAGGTAATGGCCGATTAATAACTTCTTTCTCTGCTAGCTCAGCAGTTTAACTTTCGGGGCGGGTTCTAGGCCTTCCACCATGTAACTTTCCTTTAAAATGTAAAAACTACTGGTATCTATTCTATCTTTCAAACGACATATCGGGATAGAGAGTGCTTAACCCTCTCGAGCTCCCACTCACATCGTCTTGAGGTGAACTTATTTTTCTCAACCAATTCTTCCGTAATGTAATGTAAATTGCTATTAAGTCACCTCTGTAGTATGGGATTAGCCCTTGTATTAATGGCCTAGTGCCAAGTAGGTCTTAAGCAAAGTGTATTAGGAGTGCAAATTCGCCTCCTCTCAAATTGTATTTTAGAGGTCATGTATTAACCTTTCTGTCATTTAACAGACCTCAGTAGGTTGGGTATTTCACCCCTGTGTATACGTCCTTGGAGGACAGCTTAAAAGTGGAGTTTGGAGTGGCCTATGATAGGCTTGTATTTTAAGGGGAAGTTGCCCTTTATTGAAAATTGTGTCTCTGCCTCAAGGAGGCTTTTGGGTGTAATTGGAAGCAAATGTTTCTGGCATGTTTGGGGGTTTTCGGCCCCTTTGTTGTATGGTGTTCATTGTAAGGTTGGGCTCCTTGCTCAAGAATTATGTTTCTGACTTTTGAAGCCCCAAACGGGGTACCTATGTAAATGTATTTTTCAATCGTGTTTCGGCTACTAAGTACCTGTTCTATTTGTTGTTACCTAATTTTGCAAAGAAAATATAACCTTGTTAAATTTTAAAATTAATTTCACTTTAGTAGCTTGAGACCTATTCACCACCCAGCACCTTCTTTCATGCATAACTACCACCAAAACACGGTAACAATAATAATAATAATAATAATAATAATAATAATAATAATAATAATAATAATAATAATAATATTTATTAGGAAACTGATCATTAAATTGTGCGGATAAATTACGAGGAAGAATGACCCTTCGTTTAGAACGTCGGCAAGGGTTGGCATATAATCATCCCAGATGACAAATGATAATAATCAAATATAGGATTATAATTGAAAATTATGATAATAAATTAATTGATGGTAATCAAAGAATATGATAATGATCGGATAAAGAATGATAATGATATTATTTAATAATCATAGGAGGATATGATAGAGACAGTCGTCATGTGTCGAACTGCTCAGAACCAGATGTTGGGTTTTCACGGGGGAGATTGTTAGCGGTAGATGCGAAGATAACCCACGTACGGCACATGTCTTCATTGTCAGAGCGTAGTAATGAACCTTTCCGTACGTCTTGTCGTATTGACAAGTGTAAATATTGAAATAGGCTTTGAGTTAATGAACTCTACCTGGCGTGTTTGTGAATCTGGAAATAATAGGCTAGAGTTTGACCGTACTATAAATTCCCGTTTTTTCGAGACGATATCATTTCCACGGTGGGTGTCCGGCTCACCAGAATGTACATACCGGAAGTGTCTCATGTCCAAACGGAACGAGGAGATGACAGTAAAATGTTACTGTCATGCCTTCGTCTCCGAAAGAAGATCTCCAGCGATGAAACGTCCACTCATACGGATGTAAATTCGACCCTCAGTAACCAATTGGGGCGAATTCACCAAATGTTTTACACTACCAGAGTAGTGAGGTAAATCCAAGTAGTATGTCATTTATTTTTCAGGATGGAAGTGTCCCAATGTAGTAACTGTAATCATGTGTAGTTTGCAAAATAAGTGAATAAATTGCTCCTCATAGCAATTTCAATAGGAAACAGTTTCCATATCTTTTTATTGTAGTTAGTCAATTATGCCCATGGAATTTAAGTTTATCACTTCCCAGTCCTATTGTGGAGTCTAAAATTTGTATCTATGAATGAGTCGTCCCCCGTTACCTTAATTTGCATGCCCCGTTCATCCCTGTGTTCATTTGATGCGCCGATATATAATTAGATTTTCTTTATTAAATTTATTTTTTTTATCTTTTTCGAACTGATCACCCCTGAGATTAATGCTAGTCTGGGACTCAGGAAGTGAGCGGGTGCAATGGTGACGTGATATTCTCATTTAGTTATTTCTTCCATAACAGTTGTATTATCCCTGACAAAGGATTTAAGACACTTCAGACTCATTTTCTGACTTAATGAAGTAGTTTGTAAAGAACCGGAAAGGACATTAAGAATTTTGGAATGAAGTACAAGAAATTGCGCTTTGTTATGCTAAGTTTGGGTTTGTATAACATACAATGGTGGTACATCTTACTGCGTGTTGAATATTCATGTTTAATGTTTTTAATTATATTTTTGTTTTTGTTAATATATTTGTATTTTTCAAGGGCATAGAGCTGTTTTACATTAAATATATTTGCTTCAGCATATAATTGACTACTTGAGTATAATCTTCCTTTCTGGTACATTATTCGTAATATAAGGTTTTGAACAACCTGTATTTTATTGATTACATTTTTGTAGGCTCCTCCCCATGCCAATATTCCGTAGCTAAGAATAGACTGAACTAAAGCGTAATAAACCTCTCTTAACAATTTCATACTGGATATGTATTTTAAATTATGAAATATATAAACAGTTCTTCTGATTTTCTTTCTTAAATTGGTAATGTGACTTTTCCATTTCATGTTCGAATCAATTAATAATCCCAAATACTTAACATTACTTACTTTATAAATTTTGTAGCAGTTACCATTAAATTTACAGTTGATGTTTTGTACAATGAATTCATTAAAATCGTTTCGTGTATCCGTTACAGAAAAATTCATAAATTTTGTCTTTTTAATGTTCAGAAATAATTCATTATTATCTAACCATGCTTTAACTTTAAGCAGTGCTCGAATTGCTCTCTGTCTGATGAGATTCCAGCTATCACCCTCAACATAAATGACTGTATCATCCGCATTTGTTACGATGTGCGTATGTTCGGCATTTACTATTGTTTTCTCTAGATCATTAATAAATAGAATAAACAATAAAGGACCTAATACTGTGCCTTGTGGGACACCCTTTATTATCCTCATCGGTGTGCTTAGATGTTGATTAATTTTGACATACTGTACTCGATCTGTCAAGTAACTCTCAAGCAAATCCAGCACATTACCCCTAAAGCCGTATTTTTCCAATTTCTGGAGGAGTAAGCGGTGTGACACACTATCGAATGCCTTTTCAAGGTCGAGCAATATCCCTGTGGAAAGCAGAGAAGAATTAAGATTTTCATATATTCTCTTTGTTAAGGCGGATATAGCGTCAGTCGTTTCGAGATTTTTAATGAATCCAAACTGTCTGGGCGAAAGTATTTGGTGTTTTTCTAAAAATTGGTAAATATTGTTCTTTAAGCATTTCTCGAATATTTTTGATATTGTTGTAGTTATCGAAATGGGTCTGTAATTTCTAATGACATAAATATTTCCAGACTTGTGAAGAGGTTTTACTATTGTTGTTTTAAGCTGTTTTGGAAAGTAACCTGAGGTGAAGGAATCATTGATAATATTCAGCAACGGTTCCTTTAATGACTCTATATTTTCTTTAATAATTCGAGCCGAAATTCCTACAGCCTTGTTTTCATGTACTTCACTCAAACATCTCTTCAGATCGTATTCTGTTACCGGTGCAAGGAAGCAAGTATGAGGGTTGCGAGCGATATTTAATGTGGAGTCGGAAATCTGTCTGTGATGCTTTGCTTTCTCAGTTGTTTCGTTAATGAAATAATTGTTAAATTTATTAGAAATATTTATGTCATCTTTCCAGATTTCACCTTTATATCTGATTTCTTTGATCTCTTCTTTTCTAACTGACCTTTGTGTTATTTCATTGACTATGCCCCAGACCTTACTCCGGTTATTTGAATTGAGATTGATCAGATTCCTATAGTACTCAGTTTTCGTTTTCATAATTAAATCATTTTTTTGTTCCTATATTTCCTGTACTGTTCTTTAATTTCCAAGTTATCCTTATTTTTAAATATTGTTGATAAAGTCGGTCTCTTGTGTGAATAGATTTTACCAAACCGTAAGAAATCCATTGTGTTCTTTTGATTTCAATTTAACAGTGGACAGGCTCATGCAGCTTTTAATTGTATTCACGAATTTATCAAGTTTGATATCTAAATCACTGCTGTTTAAGATGTCTCCCCAATTTATTTTACTTAAATGATTTTTAAGCTCAAAATGATCTATTTTAAAACAGTTACGTCGAAAATTTGGTATATTATTAGGGTCCGAGGCATTTTGAATGTTGAGACTTACTATTATAGGATAATGCTCTGAAATTTTACTTTGAGAGATGATAGACAGAATGTTGTCATTTCTCAACCTACTTTTAATCAAAGCATGATCAATACAGGATTTGCTTGTACCAGATACTCTAGTAGGATTGTTTATTAAGGACTGAAAATTATTTTCGTGTACCATGTTGAGATATTCGTCACAGTCGTGTTCATTTAAAAGGTCTATATTTGTGTCCCCTACTATCTGTTCGGTTTCAACATGGCATCTATCTTGGATATAATGATCTAACGCACTGAGAAACCGCTGTTTGTGATATTCATGTGACCGATTTACTCCTGTAATAGCTACTTTCTTGTTGCCATAGTTAATTACTACTCTGAGAAATTTAAAGTCATCATACTCAATAATTTCCATTTCGTGCTCCAAACCATTTTTTTACCATTAATACAACACCATCACATTTGTTAACTGAACCCTCACTGTAATAAGATTTACTTATATTTACATTACTCAGTGACCAACTTTCTGTTAAAATTATGACATCAAACCTATGATCATATGCTTTTAAAACAACGTCTAAAATGTTCTTCTTTTTCCTTATGCTTCTAATATTAGTATGAAAAATTTCTAATATACTTTTCCCTTCCGCATGCTTCTGCAATCTACTCGTGCAATCTTTGATGCCCCTTCTCGTCTCTGAAAGAGGTTGATATGTTGCATAATCATCTTCTAGATCTATTCTGACTATTTACAGGAAAAGGTTATAGTCAGCTGTTAGTTATCACTAAGAAGGAAGTTACTGTAAGTACGGAGTTTGTACAGAGGGTTGGGACAAGGTCAGTGTCCAGTAGGGTACCGTAATTAACGAGCTAGTGAAGGTCAAGCAGGTAGACTACAGCCGTTCAGCCCAAAGACTTTAATATTACTTATCTAGACTCACAGAGCGCGCTGATGCTAAGCGGAATATTGAACACTTTCGCGCATCGCCATGTTGCGGGCGCTTCAGCTTTGAATGCATGGCTAGCACGTGGGAATGTTTACAGACCCTTGCATGTTTTCGATTTGAATCATGTCTGTTAGTGGATCTGGTTTGGTATTATATGTGACGGAGTGATAATATATTGTCAAATATTTTCAAGGAATGTGGGAGCTGATACATTACGTTAGTTACATTGATCGGCAATATTAGGCCTAAAGTTAGGCATTACCTATGGAATGGAATGATATTCACCAGGGTGAATTCGTGTGCAGCCTTCATTTGTACAGACTGCTATCAGAAGGGATCTGGTATTTCTTTTCGCATGTGAGTAGAAATTGAACTGTTAAAAAATAACTGTCATTTACCATAATCGAGAACTAAACAGGTTATAGGGTGGTTGATTCAGAGAACGTATGGACATGATTTAGAATATTTAGGCTTATTTTTCTTGTTTATCTTTTTCCAATTCATCGGGGATAATTATTTAGAACTAAAAAGCTGTTCTGAAAAAGACTACATGTTTTTCATACAAACTGTGTAGCGGTATTACAAATTTGATAAACCTGCGCCTAGAATCCGTAAGATATGATTGATAGAACTTGATAAAACCTTCTAATATTAGGGTAAGGATTTGCTTCAAATTATCAATTATCTGAAAAATGATTTATTAGTATCCTATGTCTTAATTTCTCCAATTTTTCCCACATGCTTTATAATAAAAGAATACAATTGTTAATACGCTATTCCAGAAAATTCTGACAATGTAAAGTCTAAACAAAGCTCATTACAATCTTGTCAATCCTAGTCTGGATTAGAAAACGCTAAAGAATTAACTTTTCACTATGATATTAATCTTTTTGTTTGCAAGTGCTTTGTTTTCAATTTCATTTTATTTTCTTTTTGGCATAAATCATGGTGCTCATATTAGAGAAAAATTAGAACGCACTTTCAATTTTTATGTGCTCAGATAATGTTAATTCAGAATAAGTTTGTAAAAGCAGCAATTTTTAAGAAGGTAATATTATGAGGAGGGTTTTACATCTTAAATCATAACATTCTTACTTAAGCCTAACCGGGCGAGTTGGCTGTGCGGTTAGGACCGCGCAGCTGTAAGCTTGCATCCGGGATATAGTGGGTTGGACCCCCACTGTCGGCAGCCCTAAAGATGGTTTTCTGTGGTTTCCCATTTTCACACCAGACAAATTGTGGGGCAGTACTTTTAATTAAGACCACGGGCTCTTTCTTCCCATTCCTAGGCCTTTCCTATCCTATCGTCGCCATAAGACCTATCTGTGCCGGTGCGACGTAAAGCAAATTCAAAAAAATAAAACTTGAGCCTAAACCACACAGTGAAACTCAAACTAACCCTAGACATTAATTTCATTTTAAGAAATACACAACAGAAGACTAGCACCAGTGTAACGAATGTCAGGCAGTATTTACCTAAATCCAAATCACACAAACATGATAATTTAACTTCTGCTCATCCAATTATGTTATTTCATATCCAAACCAAACCAAATCCCATGGCACAACAGGCCCGAAAGGCCATGGCCCAACAAGCGACCGCTGTTCAGCTTGAAGTACTGTAGATTACGAGGTGTCATGTGATCAGCACGGCAAATCCTCTCGGCCGTTATGTCACCGTCAGATAGCTCCGCAATTGTAATCACGTATGCTGAGTGGACCTCGAACCAGCACTCAGATCCAGGTACAAATCTCTGACCTGGCCGGCGATTCAACCCGGAGCCTCCGGGTAAGAAGTAGACACACTACTCCTACACCGCAGAGCCGGCATTACATATTCAGAAAATGATAAAACATGTATCTGATTGTTTTAGAAAGATTTCTGCAGTCATGTACTTTTTAAGCAATCTGTTCAGACAATTGAGTGAAATTTGCTGCAATGACTTATCTGAGAGGAATCATAAGCTATGTACCTTTCCCTAAACCCCATGGCACTACAGCTCTTGAAAGACCTTGGCCTACCAAGCGACCGCTGCTCAGCCCGAAGGCCTGCCTTTTACGAGGTGTCGTGTGGTCAGCACGACGAATCCTCTCGGCCGTTCTTCTTGGCTTTCTAGACCGGGGAATGTACCTTTCATAGAAAGATTTTATTTCACAAGTTTTCTTTTTTGTTGATATTGAAGATTATTGTTATCGGTACAGGAGTTTGTAAATATTTAATTTATGTGTTCTCCAGTCTGCTGAGAGGCAGGTAATTTTTATCTCATGATATGTAATCATACTTAAGTTGTAGACCGCTTTTTCAACATGTCTTCATATTTTCAATAAAGCTAAATAATAATTGTTGATCCTAGGTTTCTCAAGAGACAGATTGCCACGTGATTCTCGTCCTTTGAGTCTGGCCTTCTTGCCGTACGTACAATGTTCAAACATGACCCTTATATTAAAGTGAGCGACATGATCATTTTCGAGGTACCGCAAGTGTACTTTTGTAGTAGTGTATTTTTCAGTCTTATTCAGTCTTATTCGGTCTGCTAAAGGTATCTTTTTTTTAGATGCGCCACCTATATCACTATGTTCTTTCGTGGAGGAGAGGGATTTATAGGCTATCCAAAGGATTTGTGTAGATTGTTCAGTTTTTATACAGAAGTATATTTTAATATTACCAGAGTCTTGATATTATGTATATTTATTGCGTGTGTACACGGTAGTCGGTGTAGGCTGTCATTAATAAGGCGAATGTTTTCATGTGTGCGAAATGTAAGTTAAAGCATGAATTCCATACGATCTCCGCGTCAAGCTGAGGAGCGCCCGCAACATGGCGGTACGCGCATGGACATGTCTTCCCCAGTCACACGCTTCTGCGCAGCCAGCGGTGTGGGGCCTTGGTTCAGCCAAGCAGGGTGGAATGCAATGGCAGTGAAGGGAAGAGTGAGAGAGAGAAAAAGAGAGAAAGAGAGAGAGAGAGAGATAGCGAGAGGGAGATGTGTCCTAGATGAGGAAACAAAACTTAATACACAGGGTTACCAACTTATGGGTTAGTAAACTAAACTAAACCATTACCTCGTCCAGGCTGCGGGAATCGAACCCGGGACCATCTGAACCGAAGGCCAGTACGCTGACCATTCATACAATGAGTCGGACATTATTATTATTATTATTATTATTATTATTATTATTATTATTATTATTATTATTATTATTATTATTATTATTATTATTATTATTATTATTATTGTACCGGGAGGTACACCTCTACGCCGCACATTTAAATCTTGCACCTAAAAGAACTCCTCTACGGGAGGAACCGCGAACTTGAAACTAGTCCTACTTAAACCTTTACTCAGAAGATGTCACTACTGTAATTTGACGTAATTTTGTTATTGTGAAGTTTCATGTACTGTATGCAATTCTACGTGTTTTGTTTACCATTTATCAAGAAGTTTGGACTTTCGTCAACAGATGTCACTTCAAAAAACTATCATCATGCACCCTGGTGCGAACTTCTGATTTGAAGAAGTTTTGTATTCATAAAGTGTTTTTTTTTGTACTAAATTATGTTCATTCATTTTTGGGTTGGCAATATTGATCTTTTCTTTCCGCCAGTTTTGAAATTAGCCAATCACGAATGTCTGTAATTAATTTTCAGCCTATCACAGGCTTCTTCTTCGATTTTGTGTGTAACTTTTAAATCCTCCAATAAAACCCTGTGGGTGTGTCTTGGTTTTTCATGAAAGGTCTCGAACTTTCCCCGAGGGTTTGTACACTGCGGATTTTCACGTCTCTTGGCCATTTTATCGTCATATAACTGAGTGTGTGTCAAGCAGGAGGCGGAAGACGCCTCTTTCATCAGGCAGCAGTTCTTCTGCAAGGTAATGGCAAATTAACATCTTTATTTCTTGCTAGTTCCGCAGTTTAACCCGAGGGAGAGGTCCGAAACTTTAACTAAGTAACCTACTTTCTGAAAATGTATTTTCTGCCGGCTTATGTAATAAGTGCATAATATCTTTAACTGTAAATCGGGGATAGAGAGTGATGTACCCTCTCGAGCTCCCCTTCATGTTGGTTTGAGGTGACTACGTTCTGTAACTGGTTCTCTTCCTTTCCGTAAAGTCTTAATTATTCTTATACGAGTCAACTCCATAGTTTGGGAATAGCCTCTGTTTCATCGGCCTAGTGCCCTTTAGGTTTTAAGAATGCATTTCTAGGAGTGCTAGTCCTCGCCTCCATTCAATTTGTGTTCGGGCCATTTATTTAACTGTTATGTCTTTTACATTATTTCTTTTACACGAAGGCCCTATAGGTTGGGTACGAGATACCCCTGTTTCAATTTGTAAGCTGGGCCATGGAAGGCCGAAAGATGTAAGATATTTCTGGTGTTGCCTTGAATAGGCTTGGAAACTGAGAGCCCGTTAGCTCTTTTTCAAAGTAAGATTTCTGAATGCCTTTTGAAGGCTGGATATTGTATGTTGGGAGCAAGCGCTCCATGTATTGAGGGATTTCTGCCCTTGTGGAAATTTGTGCCTTTTTTAAATTTGAGCTAGGAGCTCAGAAACTGTAAAGTGAGGGCTTGAAGCCCAAGGTCTGTTTATACCATCAATTTTGTCTTTCCTAGACTTGTTTATGTATTGCTACTTGTACGTGTTACATTGTTATTTGTTGATTTTTGGAATTCTAAAAAAATATAACCTTTGTTAAAGTTTTAAATCAATTCGTGACATTGTAGTTAGACCCATTCACCCCGGCACCTTCTTTCACCTTTGCTGGTCCACGGGTAACCCCGCAACAATTATTATTATTATTATTATTATTATTATTATTATTATTATTATTATTATTATTATTATTATTAAAGGATAATTGCGTAAAAAGGAACTGAACTGGATTAGGAAGATACTAACAACTTGACCCTGCCCAAACTTCCTGCCAGCACGACGAACATGACCTAAATCACAACTACTTTCTATCACTTGATGTTTGAAATACTCGCTGGCAGAAAACATGTCGTACCTTGAAGCACTTTAAGTACACATTATCGCCTCTTATGTAAGTACAGTACGATGATGTATAAGTTTGGAGTGACCTCAGTCGCTAATACTCTGGGCACTGTTCCAACACTTAGGTAACAAATTTACTATCAGAAGAAACGATGTGATATTTAGATCTGGTGGATTAGAACCAAATTACGTTCTCTTCTGTAGACATGTTCTGACTTCATACAGAAGTCCTTCAGTCCCTATCAAAGTATGAATCAGCTCCACAATACTTAGCGCTAGCACGTCCATATATTATTATTATTATTATTATTATTATTATTATTATTATTATTATTATTATTATTATTATTATTATGTCCAGCCCCATGGCTAAATTGTTAGAGTGCTGGACTTTGGTCAGAGGGGTCCCGGGTTCGATACCCAGCAGGGTGGGGAATTTTAACCATAATTGGTTAATTTCGCTGGCACGGGGACTGGGTGTATGTGTCGTCTTCATCGTCATTTCATCCTCATCACGATGCACAGGTCGCCTATGGGTGTCAAATCAAAAGACCTGCATCTGGCGAGCCGAACTTTACCTCGGGCACTCCCGGCACTAAAAGCCTTACGCCATTTCTTTTCATTATTATTATTATTCACAGTAATTCGCACGAGATTTATACAATTATTTCATTACAAATAATGAAAATCATCATCATCATCATCTGTTTACCCTCCAGGGTCGGTTTTTCCCTCGGACACAGCGAGGGATCCCACCTCTACCACCTCAAGAGCAGTGTCCTGGAGCTTCAGACTCTTGGTCGGGGATATAACTGGGGAGAATGACCAGTACCTCGCCCAGGCGGCATCACCTGCTATGCTGAACAGGGGCCTTGTGGAGGGATGGGAAGATTGGAAGGGATAGGCAAGGAAGAGGGAAGGAAGCGGCCGTGGCCTTATGTTAGGTACCATCCCGGCATTCGCCTGGAGGAGAAGTGGGAAACCACGGAAAACCACTTCCAGGATGGCTGAGGTGGGAATCGAACCCACCTCTACTCAGTTGACCTCCCGAGGCTGAGTGGACCCCGTTCCAGCCCTCGTACCACTTTTCAAATTTCGTGGCAGAGCCGGGAATCGAACCCGGGCCTCCGGGGGTGGCAGCTAATCACGCTAACCACTACACCACAGAGGCGGACAATAATGAAAATAATGAAGCAAAACAATTACAACACAATCGCAGAGTGATTCACACGAAACTTAAATAACCCCATCTGATAATATTCACCTGTTTAGTTGAAACTGTTAATTACAATCGAACAATCAAATTCTACTTCTTTCCTAGGGGTGCTCCTCAGTGGCTCATACGGTAGGGTAGTCGCTTCCTGAACTGAAGTTGGCGGGTTCGATGCTGGCTCAGTATTTGGTATTTGAAGGTGCTCGAATGTGCCAGCCGCATAGATTTACCGGGACGTAGAAGAACTCGTCCAGGAAAACATTCTGGCACCTATTTGTATTTCAGCCAATGAATGTTAAGATATGGCAATGTCAAGGCCGTGGGCGTCGAGGAATATTCCATAGCGTGGCCTCGGGTTATTTTCCGTATGAACTGCAGCTGCAACAAGCGTACGTAATCGGGGAAACTAACTGCGGATTGAGAGAACTCTACGCGATGATGATCATGATGATTCTTTCTGGTCCTTTTCTCATTGACTTGGAATCGGCATTGTGTTTGAATTTGGACCTATTTTACGGCCAGATGCCCTTCCTAGCGCCAACCTATGTGGAGGGATGTATTCAGTATTGCGTATTTCAGTGGCGGTTGATAGTGTGCGGTGATGGGAAAAGTACAAGGAAAAGTAACTGTTTGGCCCACTCAGCCCGACTGAGAAATATTTACTCAGTTACAATTACAAATATTTTTCAGCAAGTAGTCGGTAGTCCGCCTCTGTGGTGTAGTAGTTAGTGTGATTAGCTGCCACCCCAGGAGGCCCGGGTTCGATTCCCGGCTCTGCCACGAAATTGGAAAAGTGGTACGAGGGCTGGAACCGGGTCCACTCAGCCTCGGGAGGACAACTGAGTAGAGGTGGCTTCGATTCCCACCTCAGCCATCCTGGAAGTGGTTTCCCACTTCTCCTCCAGGTACCTAACTTAAGGCCACGGCCGCTTCCTTCCCTCTTCCTAGTCCATTCTTTCCAATCTTGCCATCCCCCACGCAAGGCCCCTGTTCATCAGCGCAGGTGGGGCAGCCTGGGCAAGGTACTGGTCATCTTCCCCAGTTGTATCCCCCGACCCCAAATCTCAAGCTCTAGGACACTGTCCTTGAGGCGGCAGAGGTGGGATCCTTCGCTGAGTTCGAGGAAAAAACCGACCCTGGAGGGTAAACAGATAAAGAAGAAGAATAAGAAGTCTGTAAAATTAGACTACAATTTAATTTCAAGAAGTAAGTCACGAATAAAAATTACATTTAAAAAGTGACAACTACAAGTAAAATGTATATATTCGATACTTCTACTTCTACTCAATGACTTCCCAACTCTGGTTGTGTGCCAGAGGTATCTGATTACAGGCTTGGTTTAGATATAAGATGGTGAAGAACTTAGCCTTCCGAAACCAAGAAAAACATTAATGCAAGTCGGGAAAGGGTGCCGGTTGTAGAACATACTTGCGATTCTACTACTGGCCTGAAGCCGCCTTGTGTTTTGCCACCAGAAAAATAGGTGAAGAATACGCCGACTTGGAGGGTTGAATGATACCATCACAGTTATTTCCTTGAGGGCCTTCATCTTAGGCGGAGATAGCCTATAAGGAGGAAATCTTACAGGAATCGAATCCGTAACCTCTATCTTGTATTCAATTAAGTCAGTCACCCCAAGATTTTCCGAAAACACGTCGGAAAATGACTGATATAATTTACGAATGCAGTTAGCCTGATCCTCAGATAATGCATAAGGTCTAACGTCATCTTACTCAGAGGAGGCAAAATCAGCTGAACATGAACCTGAATTACACGTTAAAATGGGCATTTGGGCATTATTATCAAAATTGAAAGTGCATGACTTCTTTTGAAACTTAAGCACCAGACCGGAGTGAAACATGAAATTGGCCCCTAATATAACAGGGCATGGCAAATTTTAGCAATAAATGACTTGAATTTCCAGGTAAAGTTTGAAATACGAATTTTCACATGTATGAATCCTAAAATTTCTAAAAGGGAAGAATTGGCCGAAACACATTTTACATTGGAAGAAACATATCCAGGTCATTTACAACAGTACTTTAACTTAGAATATCATTCTTCAGAAATAATGGACACAATACTTCCTGAATCTACTGTAAGAGTGCAGTAACAGGTTCATTGTTTATCTCAATTTTTATGAAGGGAATAAATCCTGGAGTGAAAATGAAAACCTACAACCTGTTTCACACTCAATGACCGGGTCAGGGATGGGATGAATGAAGCCCTCAACTTGCGGCGAGGATAGGAATTGTGCCGGCTGCCGAAGCCTGGCGCACTCCTCTGGGGCAATGCTTAATGACTGACAGGTGAAATGAAATGATAGTGGAGAGTTTTGCTGGAATGAAAGGTGACAGAAAAAAACGGAATACCCGGAGAAAAACCTGTCTACAAACATGGTTTACAAAGACTTTCTGGGGTAAATGAAACTCAGCTTTTGGTTACTTTTTATATTTGAGGGATTTTCAGATAATGTCCTAGTACAGTACTGAGGAACGATCAATGTTATCAAATTACGAAATCCACTCGAGCGAAGCTGCGGGTAGCTGCTAGTTCTAAATAAATGTATACAGTACATATTGAAGACAAAGTCGATGTACAATGGGCCTGTGATTTGAATTGTAACATACACTACATAGGCCTACATATGGACGTCAGTATTACGGACGGAAGTTAAATCTATATTCGTACCATCCAGAATCGTGGGGAACTTCGGTGGGCACAATGAAATTCGTTTCCATAAAGCTTAGGGCGTGTAAGTTCAGTCTGGCATCGAAATTGGTATCTCCAACTACACTCATGTTCATAAAAAAACAGAACACATTGAAAGACTAGAGATAGGAAGTTCATATTCACAGAACACGTTCATTAGTATGTTCTGCAGAAACGATTAGCATTTCAGTGACCTAGGTTCAACATGTGTTCTATTGCGTAGTAGGCACTAGGTCCTCCATGGTCACTGATAACTTGTTCAATGCGTGATGGCATCGACGCGTGTAAGGCGCGAGTGGCGTCCTGGGGTATAGCCATCCATGCTGCATTCACCTCGTTCCACAGTTTATGTTTGGTGGTTGGCATTGGGTCACAGCGCTGCACTCGTCGTTTCACCATATCCCACACATTTTCGATTGGCGACAGGTCCGAAGATCGGGTGGGCCAGGGCAATAGTCTGACATCCTGTGAGAACAAGACGGCACGTGTTCAAGCAGCATGTGGTCGCACATTGTCCTGCTGAAATATGGCGTCTGGGGTGTCGTGCAGAAAGGCTATGGCTACGGGTCGCAGGATGTCATTCGCGTAGGTCAAACTGGTCACAGTGCCCTGGACACGCATCAACTGTGATTTGTGGTTGTACCCAATAGCATACAACACCATTTAGGCTTTGAGTTGGCGCTGTATGTCTTGTGCGAATGCAGTCAATGTGATACCTCTCTCCCTGTCTGCGGCGAACCAAAATGCGGCCATCATTTTCAAACAAACAGAACCTGGATTCGTCCGCAAACAACATCTGCTGCCTTCCTGTTCCCAGTGACGTCGTTCTATACACCATTGCAGTCTAGCATGTTTATACACATTAGTCAAAGGTAGAAGAAGTGGACGACGCACCGCTAACGTAGACCGAAATAAACGACGACGGACTGTCACTCCTGATAGTGTACGATGTGTTCCACTGTTGCACCAGAGCCGAGTGGGACGCAGATCTGTCCTGCAATGCCATTCGGATGGGATGTCGATCTTCTTGGGGATACTCTGGATGGTGCGACCAGACCCATCTCATCGTGTTCTACGGCCTTCTGTGAACCACTCTGTACACACCCGTTGCACTGCCGGCACACTTCGTCCCACACGAGCAGCAATTTCCTGGATGGATGCATCACGTTTTCACATGCCAATAATGCGCCCTCTTTCAAACTCACTCATTTGACGGTACGGTTCTCGCATACATCTGAGAGGCATCCTGCACATCTGCTCAAGTCACTCTGATCCATTATCTTCGGTTTATAGCGACAACGAGAGTCGCAGGCACATTTTACCAATCGGTGGTGGTGCACCGAGATATCGATGTAGACCTTGAACCTGACGGCTGACATAGTTCAAATGCTAATCATTTTTCAGAACATACTAATGCGCAAGTCCTGTGCTTATGAACTTCCTATTTCCAGTTTTTCAAGGTGTTCCGGTTTTTATGAACATGAGTGTAGTAGGCAAGGATATCTGAATCACTTGATTGGTATCTCCATCCATGAGTTCCAACCATTTTCCACCACTGGGGAGTAGATGTGCTCGGATGAGCTCCAGTAGCTTCACGACGCTCGACCGCTTTAAATTTGAGAGATCGAGTGAATTGGTCGTGCTATTAGGGGCGCACAGCTATGAGATAGTGAACCCATTTCAAGTTCCAAGACAGTAGACTGCAGGCTTTCAGCACAATCTGTCATTAAGACCACGTCGTCGGTATAGGTCAAACTGCTTACTCATTTCTACCTAACTGAATTCCCCTCTGCCACTTTTTACCATTGGTAGATGATCCATGCAAACTGAACAACGAAGCTGAAAAATTGCATCCTTGTCTAACAGCTGTAAGAACCTTGAACCAAGAACTCATTCAATCATCCATTCTCACCGCAGCCCAAATGTCAACATAAATGTCTTTGATTGTTTTTAATAATCTTGCTTTTAATCCTATAGTCTCCCAGTATGGCGAGCATCTTTTCCCTCTGTACTGTGCCATGTACCTTCTCTAGATCTACAACCGAGTAAGTGACTGTGCGGTTTGGTCCACGAAGTTATCAGCTAACATTTGTAAGATAGCGGTCTGAGCCACACTATCGGCAGCCCTGAATATGGTTTTCCGTGGGTTCTTATTTTCACACCAGGAAAATGCTGGGGCTGTACCATGGCCAACTCGATAGATAGTTCCGGCCTGCTACACTTGACAGTTCACAGGGATAACGTCTCTCTTTTAGTGCTTCCATATGGAAGCATGAGCCTTGTTTTCATGGTGGCTTGGTAGCACGTTGTTATTTGAACATTATTAACGGTGTTCGTTGGTGTTTTCGAGGGATAACTGTGCGAAAAAGCAGCAGTAACATCTGTGTTTTCAACAATAGTATATGTTTGTTACTAGGGCGTTGTAATTTGAGCAGCCTGATGTTAGGAAGTATTGCTAGGTTATGTAACAGGTTACGTGAACCCACTGAACTATAATAATTTGTCTAAAGTACTTTAAAGCTTATCGTTTAATTTTTAAATTATGATTAGTATTATAATGTGTTAGTGTAGGCTCCTCTTTGCTATATGGGACGAACGTGTAGTGTTCTGGTTGTACGTATAGTTAACCGTTCAAATAAGAAAGGAGCCGTATCAACATTTGCGTTTCCTAGCGATAAGGAGAATCGATATAAATAGATTCATGTTATACACCGAACTAATTTTGAACCCAGTAAATATGCCTCTGTCTGTACTGGATTTTTTTCTGAAAATCATATAATTCGGGTAGACACGACGAAAAGACGGGACGTTTTCGTTTCAGCTGTGCCCAGGGAAAAGCCAAAATTAACTGACGATGCTGTGCCGACAATACTTCCTGGGCAGCCGTCATATATGTCACAACACAGTGAAAATCATAGGGATATTTCTTTTAATGTTTTAAAATGGAAGTTGAAGAACCTGGCCAATTTCAGTGACAAGCGCGCGCGTGTGTGTGTGTGTGTGGTGTCATATTTTGGGTAATATTTTTTAACAGTTATTCATGAATAATTAACAATAACATCGTGTGCTCGAAGAAGCATAAAACAATGACATTATTTTGAGGCAACAATGCGCCCTGTGACTATCGTCGTACAGTCCAGTTGAGTAGCCTTCTTTCGAATATTGGGAATGTGCAACATACCGTATGTTGAGAGCACACATTTCTGTATTTGTATGTAATTCCTTTTGACAGCGTCTTCAATGTTATTTGTTTATAGGCTTATCATTGCATTTTTTTGCTATATTATGATAAAAAGTATCGTATCAGTAGGATTTGAATTGCACGCGACAACGATGACTTAGCACTAAGCGTGCGACGTCACAACTCTTGGTAGCAGGCTTCTATATCAAGATGGCCACGGTCGCTTCCTTCCCACTTCTAGCCCTTTCCTATCCCATCGTTGCCATAAGACCTACCGTATCTGTGTCGGAGCGGCGCAAAGCAAATTATTCCTAGATCTACGAAACTTACGAAGGGGTACCCAAAAATAACTGGAATAACATTACCGTGGGCGAAGCTTCTGCAGTACGCATTTCTGCCGCTAGGTGTGCATAGCGCAACTCATTGCCAGTTCAGTGCCACCTGTGTTGTCGACCAGTGGCTTCTTCTGTTCATGCGCAGTGATTGTTTTTGCTAGCATTGTTTTGTTTTTGTTTCGTTTTCTTATGATGGCATGTGCAGCCAACGTGCAGCTGTGAAATGTTATTTCCCACTCGGTATAAAGACCCGATACCACGACAACGCAACTGCACACAAAGCCATCTCTGTTAGACAGTTTTCGGCTAAAAATGGCATGATTCCGCTGCCCCTCGCACCTTACTCACCTGATCTGGCTCCGTGCAACTTCTTTCCACGTATGAAAATGGGCATGAAAAGACACCGATTTGACAGCATTGAAGAGGTCAAGAAGAAAACGAGGGAGGAGCTGTCAGCCATTTCTAAAGATTACTACAAAAATGTTTCGAAAAGTAGAAGCAACGGTGGGACAAATATAATGGAGAGTTGTAATGGAGAGTATTTTGAAGGGGATACGGTTGTTTTGTAAATTTAAAAAATTGAAAATATATAGCTTTTAAAAATAATTCCTGGTTTTTTGGGTACCCCCTCGTGACTGTATATTCCTCTCGTGAAATTTTTCACTTCTCGGACTCAAATTTTGATCCTGACAGCTCGTCTGTGGTCTGAAATCACACTGGTTACTCTCAACTAATGATCGCATCCTGCCTTCCAAAATGGCAGTGAACACCTTGCCTGGTATGATATACCTCGATAGTTGCTGCAATTCTTCTTATTCCTTGCTTTATAGATAGGTGCAGTTACTGCTTCTGTCCAATCTGAAGGTAGCTTACTAACATTCCATGCTGATTTTAATACTCTATGAAGCCAATTTATCGCTGCCTTGCCGCTATATTTCACAATTTCAGGTCTAATTTCATGTATTCCTGCTGCTTTATGACAGTGGAGTTTATTTACCATCCTCTCCACTTCCTCAAGCATGATTTTACCAATACCATTGTCATTCTCCCATGAGCTCTGTTGTCCGCGACGTCCGCTGAAAGGTTTTCTTTTGTGTTGAGAAGATTTTCAAAATATTTCCTCCATCTGTCCGGTGATTCCCTCGGTTCTATCTGAGTTCGCCTGAATTACCTAAACTATTGTTCATTTCCTTTTTCGCTCCCTTTATGAGATTCTTCATTACTGTCCAGAAAGGTTTCCCTGTCGCTTGACATATCGTTTCCAGGTTATTACCGAAATATTCTCATGACTTCTTCTTGACTTAAACAATTAATTATTTGTTTCCATTGTTTGGAATTTTTTACTAGTCATATCCATGTACTTCTGTATAATTTCCTCGTCCTGGAAATTTTCTACTCTTATTCGTCTGCAGACAGATTTCAGTTTCTACTACTACTACTACTACTATTACTAAAATGTTTTCATTCCTCCCCTGAAGGGGGAGGCGGGCCTCTTAGACGGTGACGCCGTCTCTCAGGCCGGGAGATGTGTTACGGTGAAGGAGATGCTCGGAGAAGGTGAGGGGGTTGCCTCCGTGGCCTATACTTGGAACTGTCCCGGCATTCGCCTTAGTGCAGGAGAATGGAAAACCACGGGAAACCTTTCTCAGGACAGCCGACGGTTGGGGCCAGCCATGAGGTCCAGTCCTGTCCCATCTCCCGAATGCAGAGGCGTAGAGCCACCCCTCCTCTTCTCGGTTGGCCGGTCAGTGCAGAGCTGTTAGATAGATAGATATGTAAAGAATGGGTGAGCCCTGCGCTCCACACGTAGGTCTGTGAAGACCCTTTGTGTCCCTTAAAGGGGTTTGCCTAGTCCAGCCCTAGTGCTCCTATAAAGGATACCAGTGTCCGGATGTTAGAATTCCTGATGTCTTCCAGGCTCACAAAATGTGAGCCAATATATCGATGTCTAGTGCTTGCAAAATCCTTGCACTGACATAATACATGCGCGGAGGTCTCTTCCTCCCTATCGCATCTTCTACACATCGGATCCTGCCTGATTTTCATGATGTGTAGGTGTCTCTGTAAAGTATTGTGGCCTGTCAACAGTCCAACTACCATTCGTATTCTGGTCCTATTCAAATTTATCAGGACCTTTTTATAACTTTGGCTAGGCCCTTTGATAAGTTCACGTGCCTTCCTTGCTGTGGTTAGCCTCTTCCAAATGTCTAAGTGAGACTGGTTTGTCCACTGTGATATTACCAGTTTCACCGGAGTGACACTCCTAGGTAGGGCTCTGGTCCTATGAAAGGACCTTTTGAGCCTTGTTTCGCTAGTTTGTCAGCTTCTTCATTTCCACTGATTTCCTGTGTGCCCAGGGACCCATAATAGGGTAACTGGGCTAAGTTCACACAACTTTTCTAACATCCTTTGGCACTCCCATACCATTCTTGAAGTTTTTCTAATTGCGCATAGTGCTTTTAACGCTCCCTGGCTGTCGCTGCAAATGGTGTTGCATCTTCTACGTCCAGGCATGTTCCATACATGTTCAGCACACGCCAGTATTGCATATACTTCGGCCTGCAAAACAGTAGCATATTTACCCATGGGAAGGGATAGCCTTGTCTTAGGCCCCCAGACCTCGTCGCCTGTGCCCGTCTCTGTCCGCGAGCCATTTGTGTACCATGTACAGCCCCCAGACCTAAGACGGGCCCCAGCATCCACGGCCCACTCCTTCCTTGTGGGTATCACCACTGTGAAGTTATAATTCAGATTAAAACTAGGCTTCATCAGATCCCCGATCATCATTGTCGCAGGGCAGGTCTGGTGAAGCCTTGTAAGAAGCATGACCTCTATTCGGATTCTTGAAAGACCATACTTCGAGTGACCAGAGGCGGAAGCACTCATTCCCGCTATTTCCTTAACATATAAATGTAAGGGGGGAAGATATAGGATGGGCTCGATTGCACATAATGGTGTAGTATCCAGTGCCCCTTTTATTCCTAGACACGCGAGTCTTTGGATACTGTTTAACTTGGTGGTCGCAGTTTTACTCTCAGAACCTGGCCACCAGACTAAAGATGCGAAGGTGATAATGGGCCGTACAATAGAAATATAAAGCCACTGGATCACACTAGGTCCAAGGCCCCAAGTCTTTCCGACGGCCCTGCGAAAGGCCCACATAATCTTGCGAGCCTTATCCACCTTATGGTCTATTTGGTTCTTCCAATTCAGTCTTGCCTCGAGGATGACTCCTAAGTACTTAACTGAAGTTGTCTTAACTAATTTTTCCCAAATAGGAAAGGCTCTGACAGTCCGTCTAGCCTCCTCCTTCTGGTAAATACCACGAGCTCCGTCTCTTAGGGATTAACCGACAAGTCCTTGTCGTGGCACCATCTTTCCACCCTACGTAGGGAGCTCTGTACGAGCTCTGAAACCTTACTGGGGAAATTTCCCACCGCCATCAGGCTAATGTCATCTGCATAGCCTTGGGCATAAAGTCCTCCAACATTTAACCTGGTAAGTAGTTCATCCACTACCAGACACCATAATGTTGGTGATAATACTCCTCCCTGTGGACACCCCCTGTCTATATTAGCTCTCAACATTACTGGGTTGAGGGTAAACAGAACTTGACGGCCCTGCAGTGAGGCCATAATCCATTTTATGAGCATCCGGCTCACGCCTCTTCTCTCTATACTAAGTTCTATGGAGGCCAAAGATGTGTATTTAAAGGCCCCTTCTATATCTAGGAATACCACCATGGCAAGTTGTCGCTGATCCAAGGCTCTCTCCAGCCTGGAAACAAGCTGGTGTAGTGCCGTCTCAACCGACTTCCATGGTTGGTATGCATGTTGATGAGGATGCAGGGGACAGTCTCTTAATACTTTCTCCCTGATATGTCTATCCATCAGTCTTTCCAAGGTCTTAAGAAGAAAAGACGTTAGACTAATGGGTCTATAACCTTTAAGTCCTGTTTATGAAGACCTTCCGGGTTTAGGTATATACACTACATTTGCCTGATGCCACAAGGAGTATACGTACCCCATGGTGAGACAGGCTCTAAAAATTCTGACCAGGTATGGCATAAGGACCGCGCCCACTTCCTGAAGAAGTGCTGGGAAGATCCCATCCATTTCTGGGCTTTTATAAGGGGCAAAAGATTCTAATGCTCACTTCACCCTTCTTGGGGTAACAATCTCTGCGGCTTCCTTCCAACCACTTCTATCGAGTCTGAAGGATCCACTCGATTCTACTTCCCTGTTCGTGGCTACTGAACCTGGAAAGTGGGCAACAAGCAATAAGCTCAGGGTCTCCCCCTCTGTGGATGTATATCCACCCGAAGGCGACCCCAACGAGCCCAGCCTTGGTCTTCCATCCAAGGTTAGAATTTTATGAAGCCTTGCCGCTTCGTGTTGACTCTCGATGGAGTCGCAAAACTGTCCCCAAGATTTCTTAGAAGCCTTTTGACTTCTGACTTGTACTTTCTTTGTGATTCTTTATAAGTATCTAGTCTTTCATGGTCTTGAAGTTTCCTGTATTTGTTCCAGAGCCGTCGCGTGTTTCTCCTCAGATGTTCAAGATAACTGTTCCACTTGAAGCTTCCTGTTAATCTTTTTCCTTAACAACTGGGCAGTTTAATTCATAAGAGGTAACTAGTGTCTGCGTGAGAAAGCTCACACTGAGCTCCAGCTCCTCCTTATTCTTGATTATATTTGAGAGTCCTCCTTCCAGACCCCTCCTCACGTCCTCCCTAAAAGACGTCCAATGGGTTCATCTAGGATTCCTGTAAGATGGGATTTCGAAGGAGCCCTCTATATGAAGCACAGTGTGTCTGTGATCTGACAAGGAAGGCTCCAAAGAAACTTTCCAGTCTTTAAATTCCTGTATGATTCCCATGGAACCCAGGGTAAGATCTATGATCCTCTCACTCCTATTGTTAATGAAGGTAGGGGTATCACCTATGTTCATGATCTCAAGATCAGTTGTACATAGAAATGATATGAAATTCTCTCCCCTTCGGTTTGTATACTTGCTTCTCCAAATGCTGTGATGAGTATTGGCGTCACATCCTACTATAAGGTTAAGTCCTTGTTTCCTACAGTATGCCACCAGTCTCTTGAAAACCTCTAGCGGGGGTGTAGATTCAGAGTCTCCTGGGAAATATGCAAAACACACAACCAGATATCTTGGCTGTCCGCTCTCTTCATATCTTACTAGGACTGCTACAAGGTCTCTAGTAATGAAGCCCGGTATAGCCCAAGCGTTATGATCCTTAACTAGTATACATGTTCTAGGTTTCTCCTCCGCTACTCCACTGAATAGAGTGAAGCCTGCGTATTTTTGTCCTATGATATGTCCCTGTCTAAGCCAGGGTTCTTGTATCAGGGCGACCGAAAACCCACCTTTCTGGATACTTCTTATGAGTACCCTAGAGGTCGCTATACAACGTTGTATGTTTGATTGTATGAAAGTAATCATTCCTTACCTTTATGCAATGCTTTACCTTATGCAGTCTCCGGAACGTGCAGCTCCGTCTCCCGCGGTGAATCCTGAGGTTTGGCTGTCCCCGGCTCCTGTCCAGGCTCCCGCTCCTTGTCCTTGCTGGTCTCAGTATTGTCTGTGGTGGGGTTGGTCCTCTGCTTGTCGCGTTTGCCCTCCACCAGGGTGAAGGTAGCAACATGCACCCCGCAAAAGATCTTCTTCCCCCACAACTTTTTCCACATCCCTGGAGTCCATGCTGACCACAAGGCGGGCACCTCTCTTCTCCTCCTTGCGGTCGTAGATTCTCAGCTGTTGGGATTTAGACCATGTTTCTGGCGTGCCATTCTTCCCAAAAGGACATTATTGTCCTTTGGTTGTCCTGGTATTCAGACTATGACTCTCTTATAGGAGAGGAGTTTATCCATGCCCACTATTGTGAGCCTGGCTCCTTCCCACGGCTGCATATCTGTAACAAGACTAGAAAGCCATGCTACAGTCTCGTCATTCTCTGCAATGATGATAGCCGCACCTCTCGACAGATAGCAGTCCAGGAACTGAGGCTTAATGGGCCCCTGCTCCGGAAGCTTATCTATCAGATTGGTGATAGCCTCCTCTACAGACTCCACCTGTTTTTCAGTTAGCTGCTGGTCAGGATATCCTACAGACACTATGGCCATCCTGATCCCAGCTTTAGCTATCCTGGCATACTCCACCTTGGGTCTTTTGTGGGTTTGCCGATCTTCTTCTGGGGTTGCCTCCGACAGGATTCATTTTCCCACTGGCGTCTTGGTGAGTGGAGTCCTCTGTGCCCAGGAAGCAGAGCCCTTCTCAGGGTCCCGCCTCCTGTGCCCATTGGAGCCCCCCACAGTCGTCGTTGTCGTGGCAGTAGAAGGCCTCTCAGCTTCAGGACTTAAGCCCTCTTTGGCCTGCTCTCGGGCCTTTAAAGCCTTCTTGTACCTCCTCTTCTCAGCGCCGGAGATCTGTTTCTTCTTTTTATTCTTCTGAACTAGAAGAGTGCCCACCTCTAGAGTGAGCTCTCTTACTGTCGAGGACGTACTGTCCGAGGGTACCTCCGAAGAGTCCCCATCGGTTGTTGTCGAGCTGGTGTTTCTCTCGGAGGCCCCAGAGGAGCTCTCCGGTTTTTGGGTGGCTACGGTATTCATGTAGGTCCCACAAGTAGCTAGGGAAATATAATGTCCGCCCAGGCAGAGCCCCACATACCCGGGTAAGGCTACTTACTTGGAGAGGGCGCCAAGTATCTCGAAAGCTCCGTTCAAGACACATCTCCCATGTGGCGTGCACCTCATCGGCACGGGTCGCGTTACACCTTAGGGTTGGGTGGTGCTTTAGTTTCCTCCTCCTTGTATACCGCATGGTTACCCAATACGGCTCCATTCGGCATTGCAAGAAAGGAGCTACTAGTCCCCCTCACCACGCAGAGGATCTTCAATTGAAGAGGGTAACCGAGGTTAACCCCCTACAATTGTAGAAGCACACACGAGGGGGTGCAGAGCTGTTGGACCACGGACCAGCCGTGGCCACCTATGGGCTGAGACCCACTCTGCATCTACCGACTTTCACTTTCTCTATTGTAGGCCTAGAAATACTTAGTTCACTACAGATCAGATAGTAGTCGCTATCATAAAAGTAAAAAATAAAAACGGAAAACCTGCACATTTGTAGCAGATTTCCTGAATTCAAAGTCGGTTATGATATAGTCCATTATGGATCTGGTGCCCCTTCCCTCCCATGTTTAGCGGTGGATAGCCTTATGCTCGAATAATGCATTCGTAACTGTTAAACCCATACTAGCATAGAAGTCCAGTAAACGCTTCCCATTCCTATCAGTTCCCGTATCTTCCTATCCATCACCTACTTATTTCCTTCAGTTCAATTTCCCTCGCCCACTAGCACTATCCTTGCTGTTGCCTCTGACTACGATGTTACTCAGCGCTTCATAAACCTTGTCAACTTCCTCCTCATCCGCACCCTCACCTGGTGAAGACTGAGACAATTGTCGTCCTAATTCCTCCAACTGCTAAATCTACCCACATCATTTGTTCATTTACGTGCTTTACTGTATCTATATGGCGTGCAATAGAATCCTAACAACAATCCTACACCACACTCTGTCCGTCTCTTTATAACACTCGTCAAGAATACCTTATAATCTCCTGTATCTTCCTCGTTATCTCCCCTTACCCGAATATTATTAACTCCTAACATACCCAGACGCATCCACTTTGCTGACTCAGCCAGTTCTACTTTTCTCCATAAGCCCCATTAATATTGATAGCTCCCCATAGAATTTCATTTCGTTTGTCAAATTGTTTCCAAGGAATTCCTCGCCTTTCAAATGGAAGTGGGAATCCGTTACTCGCATAGGTCCGAGATTTGCTTAAAATGTTCTGAACTCGGTAAATTATGTAAAGCAGAGTAGTACTCTGCTTACACATACAATGGGTAAAATAAGTATTCAAACGGGAATTAACGGTAAGCAATTTATACTAACGCTACAGATGCACTACAGGTTGACGTAATTAATTGTGACGTGCAGTGGGGGTAAGTACCATATTCCCTTGTTTATGACAGAGTATTGTTTAACGGCACACAAAAAAGTTTTCATACACTTAGACCTCAGTCATGAATAGTATGTAAACGTCGCCGACCGACGACTCAAAACAAATCCAGTAGCCAGTTTAACAGTGAGTATTAGTGCTTGGAACTACGGGTGTACAGGAATGGGACGTCGATCGTGTGAGTTGAAGACAGTTGTGAAAGAACTGTCCCTTCACTATTGTTATTTCGTCTCGGTGTTTTCCAAATTCGTAAGTTCCTCATCGCCAGGTGTTTCACTCCAGGCTTGTGTCAATGGCATACACCTGTTAATGTCATATGTTACGTAAACATGTTACGTGACTCTATTAGACTGATTCTGATGGTTCGGTCAGCTTCCGCTTCGAGCACTAGCGCTGTGCAATGTCCGGGGAGCCATCTGGTGACGAATGAACGTACCATTTCCGCTTCTGTTAAAACGTCTACATTTCAAAAAGTCATTGTTTAAGAAGCCTTTCTAGTGGACAGTCGAGATTTTCTTCTGATGACGCAGAGCACAGTTCTCTGCGAAACGTAAAGAATTTCGCCTTATTTTCTTGACACGGTATAAGCCCAAAAGCCTATACAGTATCATGTCTATAAGTACGGGCCGTGAAAGCATCAGTGGGAACTAGAACAAAGTTTCCTTAGTATGGCAAGAGGGACTTGGTTACCGAAACATTGCTAAAAACTGAACCTCTCGCATGCTACTGTCCAGTATGTTGTGAACAAGTACAAACGAACAAAATCTACGGCGAAGGTGTGGACGTCCTAGAACTCTAACGGTCCGAGAGTCGCGATATGTACGGTAGTACAAAAAGCACTGTAAAGCTCGAAGGTGAGCGCCCGAATGCTTGCTGAAGACGTCGCGACAGCTACAGGCAAGGAAGTAACACCTCAAACCATAAGAAATTACAATCACGAAGCTGTCATACAAGACAGAGTGACAAGGAAAAATCCATTCATTAATCAGCGCAATCGGATGAAAAGACTGGAGTTTGTTCGCGCATATCTCGAAAAACCCATGGAATACTGGAAAAAGGTTGTATTCTCGGATGAGAGCAAATCTGACCTTTTTGGATTTGATGGGCGAGGGTGTGTGTGGCGTAAACCAAATCAAGAATTTGACCCTAAGAACATCGTACCAACTATCAAGCATGGCGGAGGTTATGTCATGGTGTGGGGATGCATGATCTACGCTAGGGTGGGAGAATTGGTTGTTGTTGTTGTAACTGTTCGACCCTAAGCTTCTCACTAGAGGAGACGAAAGTTATTACCTTGGGACACATGAATATAAAATAAACTAAATGTGGCTTTCCCGCAAATTGCCACGCAAATAAAAACAATTAACATTCCATGGTTTCCCATTTCTCTATGAGATGTATGGGCGCCAGCGTTACAGTTTTAAACAAAACTGTAAAGCAAAATTTATATTTACTAGCATAAGGACTTATACTTAAATCACAGGGGTAGGATTTTAAATAATTAACCATTAAGTATCGTTTGAGAAAGAAAATTAACGCAATATAAAATACAAATGAATTTATTATACAAAAAATGAGATGAATCGGAAAAGTTCCTTAAAGCGTGGAGGGATTTAGAATTTACGTTACTCAAATTATTATTGCTTGCTTTATCTAATTGAAGCTCACCAATTGCAGTTTCCGTTGAAGTCATCTGGTTTCCATGGTTACTCGTTCTCTTCTTCTCGATGTAGAATTGGCTCCATGGACATTCTTCTTTCTCTGATGTGGTACGGACTATCTGGACTAGCACTCCCTAATTTCCTAGTCTTTAAATTAGACATTGGCCCTATACTTGTAAAAACTGATCAGCGTTGATCGTATGAGGAGAAAATTCAGAGATATGAATTTTTGCATGTTAGTAGAAATCTCAATCCAACTGAGCTATACTATTTATACGGTACAGACTTGTACCAAATCCCATGGACTTGAACTAAACATAGTTCTTCGTCCAGAAGATTTACTGAATATAACACAAGTCGTAAGCTTGTTTCGTCTCACGCAGATCCGATAACATAACCGCAGCTGAGTAAAGTGTTGAAGCGACAACACACTGTACAAAATAACTATGTCTCGGAGAGACCACACACTGTCTCAAAATCAATAACGTCGTTCAAAGTAGATGTTCACAGTAGAAGTTCTACTAGTAGTTATGTTCTCAGCAGAAGTAGCGATGTGAGTCAGTATCCGAGACTCCGTGTTAGATAATATCACCGGGCTCTCCCCACTCTTGGTAGCAGCTCAATCTCAGATCTCTATATAACGAAGCATCTGATTCGTAGATCGCATTATCATCTCCTTCTTCTTTCTTCTTGACAAGACCAGAAGGCGTGGCGATGATGTAGTCTGCTGGTATGCAAGCCTCGCGCGCGGGTCGCTGTTTACTGCCTTGGCTCATGAATTTAACCCAATGACTCATGTAATTTTCCCCCGCTATAAGAATAACCTTTTCCGTATACACAAGTATTAGATGAAATGACAACAACTATGTCTCACATATTGACCATATCCTACCTAATATAATAATTTAAATAATAAATGATGTTATAATTATATAATATGATTGCAAAAGCCTTATTTACAAATGCATGACGTTGAATAACTATGATATTACGAATAATTGCCGATGGCGGATAAACTTGATATCGAGTGATATCGCGTAAAATGATAGTATATTAAATTAGTCTGGCTGGAGAAGCCTGGACGGTTACATTGTTGAGAGTAATACGACTGCCACAGCTTATGTGAACATACTCCGTGATCATTTGCTGGCCTGTGTTGCAAAATTCAATCTTGAAGACTAGTTTATTTTACAAAAAGACAACGATCCAGAGTATACGGCTCGTATAACTGAAGAATGGCTGCTGTATAATGTTCGCGACCAAGTTCCAACGCCTTCACAATCCCCAGATCTCAATCCCATAGAAAATCTGTGGGCATTGTTGGAGCGGAGATTAAGGAAACGGACATGCTCGTCAAAAGATTTTATCATTGATCATCTGAAGAAGGAACGGTCGAAAACTGATGCCGAAACCACGTCGAACCTTGTAAGCTTCATGTTACGAATGCTTCAAGCAGTTATACATTCCCAGGGAATGCATACGAAGTACTCATTGTTAAACTGTGTATGTTTGAGGACAGTGTTCCAACATGTAGGATTATTAATTTTGCAAACAGAAAATTATATTCGTTTTGTTGTAAAGACTGCATTATTTCTATCCGTAGGCCACGAACCTACTACGATAGCGTAGCAGGGGGAGAGGTGATACTCCCACGTGGCGCGTCCCAGGTGGCGGATAGGGGGGTCCTAACCGGCTTGCCGGCGGACTTGAGGGAAATAAAATACCTTTCGCGGACCAAACACACTACCCCCTGCGGGTGGGGGACGCACATGTAGAATACACCCGCGGTATCCCCTGCCTGTCGTAAGAGGCGACAAAAAGCGGCGACCTTGGCGCGGACATGGATTGCGGTTTGGTATAATGTGATGGACCTCCTGTGGATGGGAGAGGCTCTATACATCCATAGGTAATCCCTGCCTGTCGTAGAAGGCGACTTAAAGGGTCATGTGGCCATGGTCCCCTCTTTATTTTTTATTATTTTTCCGAGGGTCAGATGTAGACCATTCTAAATTTTGATGTGCGTGCTGCTCGGCGATGGAGCTCCTATGTGTGCGACTATGCTCGAAAGCCCATGCCAGCAACCACCCAGGACGCGGCGGGTGGGAGTCTCATGTACCCGGGCAGTGGTATCCGCCTGACAACGCAGGTCCCCGCACAGCCGAATGCCAGAAGGACATATTCTTATTAATTATTTTTCTTTATTTTTTCTATATTTAGTGCTCTGTACACGCTATGGGGTACATGCTATTGCGGGTGACTGGAGGAAGGGAGTCTTAGTGCTCATTGCCTCAGTCATCCCGTATTAGGCATCGTCCAACATCGGACCCCGGGCAGTACCTGCTATGACCAGGTGGGTATTGCCTTGGCTGCTTGGTTCGGCTACAGAGACCCCTGATCGGAGTGGGTGGCATTCGGGGAGGATGCTATCGGGCATGGCTTCCAAACGAAGTCGGCTCTCTCAAGGTGGTCGCCCACCTAAGTCTTTAACTTTTGCTTCCCTGAGAGGTTCAACTCCCTGGGAACATGCGCAGCGTGAAGGAATGGGATCCAGCTTACCTAGGTTTCTGGTCGCTACCAGAACCGATGGGCACGATTTTAAGCTGGTGAAGTCGATCCTGTTTAGTAGACACATCGAAGGCGTCTATGGCGAACTGGAGGAACTTAAGAAAATGCGCAACGGTAGTTTGCTTCTAAAGACTCGTACAGCACTGCAAGCTGATCAGTTGCTTAAGTGCGAGCACTTTGGCGAAATCCCCGTCAAAGTGGAGGAGCATAAGTCCTTGAACCTGGTTCGCGGAGTCATCTTTCACCGCGACCTTATTTTGAACACTGACGACGAGTTGATGGAAGACATGAAGAACCGTGGCGTGACACACGTCCGGCGCATTACGCGCAAGGCCAACGGTGAAGATGTTGCCACTGGTGCCTTCATTGTCTCTTTCAAGTTGTCAGTGTTACCAGAGAAAGTCAAGGTAACAACTTATCGTTGCGATGTGAGGCCGTACATCCCGCCTCCTATGCGATGCTATCAATGTCAGCGATTCGGACATATGGTATCTCGCTGTTCGAATCAGGCTGTATGTGGTACATGTGGACGAGTAGCTCACGGCGCGGAGGAGTGCACAACTCCATACAAGTGCACAAAACTGCTCCGGTTTTCATTCTCCTCGGGATCGGAATTGTCCGACATACCTGAGTGAGTAGAAGATCCAGGAGATCAAGACCCTGGATGGTCTTTCCTACCAGGAAGCGCGCCGTAAGTTTCATTCTATGAATACACCTGTCCGTACACTCGACTATAGGTTGATAGCTCAGAGTCTTCCAGGTTCGTCATTTACAACCTCGACACCTGTCCAGACCGCTGCGCCCAAGGCGAGTGTTGCTGCTCCCAGCAACGTCGCGAATAGCCAAAGCTCGAAGGGGGGGGGACCACCCCACCGACGACCAACCAGAAGTCTGTGCAGGCTGGCAGTTCCCAGCTGGCACAGCATGGGGGGAAGACTAAGTCTCCCCCCCCCCCCTAGGAGGTCGACGAAAGTCGTGCCCCAGCCGGCGGAGGCGGCATCGTCGACCAGGGCTGTGAAACCATCTCCCAGCCCGTCTAAACTAGAAAAGAAACAGGGGAAGAAGAGCGCCCGTGCTGAGCGCTCTCGGACTTCCCCTGCGAAGGAGAAGTCATGCCCCCCATCTGGGGGATATGAGTCTGCGCCAGGAGGCACTCCTGCTCCCAAACCTGCGCGCTCTCCTCGTAGGGGACCCCCTCGCGCCCGAAAAGCGTCGAAGTTCTGGCCGGCACCCCTGCCATCTTTCGATGACGGGATGGATGTCGCGCTGTCCTCTACATCTACGGATGTAGAACTAGATAGTGTTTAGGCTTACGAGCATTTTGTCGCTCATAACCTAACACTCCTTTTATAGTCCACACTATGGCACTGTTACAGTGGAATTGTAACGGTTATGACAGGCATCTTGCTGAGTTACGTCAGCTTATTAGTGAGTACGCAGCGAGTATTGTCTGTATTCAGGGGACCATTTTCAGACCTGGTCATCATACGGTCTTGAGGCATTTCAAACTATACTCGACAGAACGATACTATGCTCACCGGGCTTCCGGAGGCGTTGGCATTTTTGTACGTTCTGATAGCTACAGCGAAGAGGTTCCATTAAGAACCCCTCTTGAGGCTGTAGCTGTTCGCGTCTCGCTGCCTGTCATAGCAACAGTGTGTAATGTTTATCTTCCACCAGGCCAGCATCTGAACATCAATGATGATCTATAAGATCAGCTTCCACCACCCTTCCTCTTATTGGGCGATTTTAACGCCCATCACCCCATATGGGGCTCTGAGACGCCTTGTCCCCGAGGAAGAGAGCTGGAAACACTTCTAACAAATCTGGATTTATGTATTTTGAACACAGGGGAACCAACTCACTTTAGTGTACGTTACGGCACATACTCTCGCATAGACGTAAGTCTATGCAGCCGAACGTTGGTTCCACTGTTTCGGTGGAATGCACAAGATGATCTCTGTGACAGTGACCATTTTCCCATCATTCTTACTTTGTTGAAACATAAACCCGTCGAGGCTCCCCCTCGATGGATTCATAAACATGCTGATTGGCCAAAGTACACATCACTAGCTGTCTTTCACGATGATGTCAGGCGGACCGTCGGCGAGGAAATAACTTACGTCACCGAAGTTATTCTTGCTGCTGCTGAGGAGTCCATTCCGTTTTTCTCGGGGGCTCCTCGCCGAAAACTCGTTCCTTGGTGGAACGATGAAATAGCAGCAGCCATCAAAGAACGCCGTCGCGCTCATAAACGTTACCGTCGACAGGCTACTGTGGCCAACTTGGTAACATTTAAGAAACTCCGCGCTAAGGCGCGAGTTCTTATTCGACAAAGTAAGAAGGCTTCATGGGAGAGATATGTGTCGTCCATGACGTCACATACTCCATCATCTCAAGTGTGGATGAAACTTCGACGAATTTCGGATATTCATGGATCATCTGCTGTACCGGGAATTTCCATTGCAGGCAGTGTCGCCACTGATCCCCTCGCGATTGCTAATCATCTCGCTAGTCATTTCGCGGATGTCTCTGGCTCCGGGAACTACAATCCTGATTTCCTCCCTCTGAGGCGGGAGGCAGAACGTTATCACCTTAGTTTTGCCACCCAAGCTTCAGAGGACTACAACGTGCCCTTTACGGAGTGGGAACTCCGCAGCGCCTTAGCGCTTTGCAAGGACACGTCTCCTGGACCGGACAACATCCATAACCAGATGTTGAAACACCTTAGTGATGATAGTTTACTATATCTCCTTCGTGTGTTCAACCGAATCTGGACAGAGGGTGATTTTCCGTCTCAGTGGCGAGAGGGCATAATCATCCCTGTCCTCAAGCCTGACAAAGATCCTAAGTATGCAGGAAGTTACAGACCGATTTGTCTTACAAATTGCCTGTGTAAGCTATTTGAGAGGATGGTAAATCGCAGACTCGTGTGGTGTCTGGAGAAACAAGGACTCTTGTCCGAGTACCAATGTGGATTTCGAGCCGCTCGATCCACCACAGACCACTTGGTACGCCTGGAGAGCTCTATCGAGGATGCGTTTCTGCGCAAACAGCACTTGGTAGTTGTCTTCTTTGACTTGGAGAAGGCCTACGACACCACCTGGCGATATGGCATCCTTTCAGTCCTGCATCAATGGAGATTCCGAGGTAACTTGCCGGTATTTATTGCGAATTTTTTGTCCCTCCGTCTATTCCGTGTCCGAGTAGGGAGGACATATTCGCAATACCACGTTCAAGAAAATGGAGTCCCACAGGGATCGGTTCTTAGTGTCACTCTGTTCGCGATTGCCATAAACGGTATTGTCGCTGCTGCTGGTCCAGCCGTAATACCGTCCCTATATGTGGATGATTTTGCTCTGCACTATAGCTCGTGCAGTGGCAGTCGCAGAGCGACAGTTACAGCAAGCTATTAGGAGGGTGGAGAAGTGGACCTTAGAACATGGCTTTCGGTTTTCTGCCGCAAAGACCTCCGTTGTCCACTTTTGTCGTCAACGTACTCTTCACCCTCATCCTGAGCTTTATCTAGGAAATGTCGTTCTTCCAGTTGTTGACACCTACCGATTTCTTGGGCTCCTTTTTGACAGTAAATTATCGTGGGAGCCACACGTGCGGGAGCTAAAAGTGCAATGCACCAAGAGGCTTAACCTCTTGAAGTTTCTTAGCAGCACTAATTGGGGAGCTGACCGCGTGGTGCTCCTGCGATTCTATCGGGCACACATTTTATCCCGGTTAGACTACGGCAGTGCAGCATATGGCTCCGCAAGACCAAGCGTTCTTGCGAAGCTGAACAGTATCCACCACAGCGGGGTTAGGTTGGCGATTGGAGCTTTTCGTACTAGCCCCATCGCTAGCCTGCTCGCTGAGTCTGGTGTGCCGCCTTTACACCTAAGGCGCCAGCAACTACTACTTACGTATGCTGCAAATTTGCGACAGATGCCACTTCATCCGAGCTATCCCTGCGTGTTCAACAATGGCAACCGTTTGTTGTACGTTGCTCATCCTCGTGCGACGCGGCCGGTTGGGATATGCTTGGATAGCAGTTATGAATTGTTTGACGTACCTTCGATTCCTTGCGTTGTCAGACAACCAAGTGGGGTACCTCCGTGGGTTGTACGACGACCTGAAATCATCCTGGATTTGCACACTGGCCCGAAAGGAGACACGGACCCTTCGATTTATCGGAGGATCTACCTGTCCGTTGTTGTCCGCTATCCAGGTTCAGTCGTCGTTTACACGGATGGTTCAAGGACAGATACGAAGGTGGGCTGTGCGTTCGTTGTCGACAATGATCGGTTTCTTTTCGCTCTCCCGGACACCTGTAGTGTGTACACGGCAGAGCTCTATGCTATCTGTGAGGCTCTGCGGTACGCACTAGACAATGAGCGCCGACACTTTCTTGTGTGTACTGACTCCTTGAGTTCGCTTCAGTCTATAGATACCTGTTTCCCTCGACACCCTCTGGTGCAGCGGATCCAGGACCTGCTGGCCGGGTGTTCGGATGCCGGCACCAGAATTACGTTTGTGTGGCTCCCCAGCCACATGGGCATAGAGGGAAACGAGTTAGCAGATGAGGCTGCCAAGGAGGCAGTTACACTGCCCCCGTTGCCTTTCAAGGTTCCAGCAAATGATATTCGCTCTCAGCTGAGACATCTGGTTATGTCTCATTGGGAGATGGAGTGGCAGGCCATCCCACTTCCCAATAAGCTGAGAGCGATAAAAGGAACAACGAAGGTATGGAGGACTTCCCTTCGGGCTTCGCGGAGGGAAGCCGTGGTATTATGTCGCCTTCGGATCGGCCACGGTATCTTGACGCACTCCCATCTACTGAAAGGAGAACCCCCTCCGGTGTGTACCTGCGGCGACCATCTTACCGTGGTACACATCCTTACGGAGTGCGTGGACCTGGTCGATCTGCGCCGTAGTATTAACCTTCCGAGATCTATCTCCCTTATCTTGCGCGATGACGAGCAGTCAGCAGACCTCGTCATCCGCTTTATGAGGGATAGCGGTCTGTTTTACCGTATGTGATGATGTCCTTTGTCCTAGTGTTGTTTATGTCAGTTGCGCTTTTATCTCATTGACTTCATTTTAGTTTGTGTTGCGCATTTTAATGTGTTATTTTAACGTCTAACGTAAATTATGTGTTAATATCTGTATTACTGGGCGATGCCTTATTCCTTCGATTTCCTGTACTTTCTCTTATTTTAATAGAACATAAGGCATTGCGTATTAGATCCACTGACTGTTTTAATCTCACCCTCATTTTTCTTCATCACCATTCTTTTTTAACTCTAGTCAGTGGATACTTTTTAAAATTTTAACTTCATGTCTCATGTCATTCATTTCATTCCATTAGGGGCCGATGACCTTCGATGTTAGGCCCCTTAAAACAACAAGCATCATCAAGCATCTATCCGTAGGTGGTTCTTCACACTTCATTAAGAAATGTAATTCATGAAGTATTTGTGTTTTTATTAAAGATATGTGGCAGTGTATGAATACTTATTTTACCCACTGTAGTCTCAGTGTGGATCTCTCCTCTAACGGTTACGGAACCAGGGGTGGATTGTATAATTTTAACCGCCTGAGCATAAGGAGTGCCATGACTCAGAATATGTCCGAGATGAAACTGGTATCCCGACTCTCAGGACCACCTACCAGGCCACTCAGCTGTTGCCCACGGTTCACGAACTAGGATGTGAATGTTTTAAATTCGAAATAATTTCTAGACAACATGTGCGATGACAGTATTCAAGATCTATTGGAATGACCAGTGTACCTAGCAACGAGACTTAGGCATGACATCATCGGGCAATAGCACCATCTTTTTGAGGTACTAAAATCGCCTTCACGCGCGGGTAACAATTAATGTAGCTGTAGACTCCGGCGAGGTAGCACATCGTGTGAGGTGTTGTTTGATTCATTTCAGTGAGTTATACAAGTATACGGCAGAAACAAGTCAGACAGTGAACATCTGAGTCAACTGTTGCGCGAAGGATTACAAAATGTTTCTTCTTTCGTAAAATGTCGCGGCATATGGACAAGATATGGCTTCAAAATTATCAAAAACTTCAAGAGAACAGAACCGTTTGTCAGAATTCTAAGAAGTCCAAAATAACCAAGATTTTTTTTTTTTTTTTACAGTTGGCTTTAAGTTACACCGACACAGATAGGTCTTATGGCAACGATGGGTTAGAAAGGGGTTAGGAGTAGGAAGGAAGCGTCCGTGGCCTTAATTAAGGTACAGCCTTTTGTGAAAATGGGGAACCACGGAAAACCATCTACAGTGCTGCCGACAGTGAGGTTCGAACCCGATATCTCCCGAATGCAAGCCGACAGCTACGAGAGCCAAACCGCTTAGCCTCTTGCTCATTAAAAACATACTGTTTTCTACACAGCTTTTCAAATTTCTTTGTTCTTTATCACTGTTTCCATTGAAGCCGTCAGTATCACAATAATTACTGATCGCAATGTTTACTTCTATAGTTCATTTGTGTCAGTATTTTCTTTTTTGTTGTTTTTTTTTTTTTTTTTTTTTTTTTTACAATTAGCTTTACGTCGCACCGACACAGATAGGTTTTGTGGCGACGATAGGACAAGAAAGACAGCTACATGACTCAAACCACACAGCCACTCCCTCGGTGTCGGTGTTTTCTTGTAGCCGGTCTGAGTGGCTCAGACGGCAAAGCCCATGTTGATGGGTTCGGTCCAGACTCAGTTGTTCATATTATGTCAACCTCACGTCGTACATTTACAGGCACGTAAAGGAATTCCGCAGAAGCAGTTAGTGGACGTAAAACCAAATCACAGTATTTTGCCTTCGTGGCAGAGAAACACCGAAAACAAGATCAATCCAGAGCTCCTAGCGAAATGAATTATGAAGTAGCCTACCGTGCTTTGAAACTATCGAGTATCATTTCTACAGCAAAATACGAAAAGAAACACAGGTTTTAAGATGTACCAATGATGACATGTAATTAATAACGTAATATTGTCTATGTTCTAAATCTTTATTCCCAGCGAGTTGGCCATGTGGTTAGGGTCGTGCAGCTGTGAGGTTGCATTCGGGAGATGGTGGTTTCGAACCCCAGTGCCGGCAGCTGTAAAGATGGCCTTCCGTGGTTTCCCATTTTCACACCAGCCAAATGCCGGGGTTGTACCTTAATTGAGTCTACGGCCGCTTCCTTCCCACTCCTAGCCCTTTCGTATTCCATCGTCGCCATAAGATCTATCTGTGTCAGTGCGACGTAAAACAAATTGTAAAAATTGGCCATTGAATATTAAAATTGGTCATAGTAATGGGTACACCTTTATTGCGTTAGTGTTTGTAAACATATATGCCGTATTCTTCTTTCACTGCTTTTATCTACCGTAGAGGGGTCGTGGGTGCGAAGTTTGTAGCATATGTGGCCTTGGTACTGTTTTTCGGCCGGATGCCTTTCCTGACGTCAATCCATTGTGTGTTTCTGTGATGGTTTGTAGTTTTTATATTAAGACTAGGATATTAGGACAAATACCCCTAATGAGGCATTAACCAGACATGATTAAAATCCCTGATGTGGGCAGGAATCGAATCTGGAACCCTGTGAACCGAAGACCTCGACGTTCACCAATTAGCCGAACTCTTGTAAGCCTATATATACACAGAGAATAAAACCTAAACTTTGTCCTGGAAACACCACATTGGAAGTTATGATCCGTAAGTTGCAGTGTCTCAAACCAAAAATGAATTTAACATCGAATCTTGGCGAACCGGACGAGAAGCTAAAATGCTAACTCGTAGAAGATAGTGAGTGACACTGCGGGTCGTAACGCAGTCTTAACACATGATAGTTACAGCAGTAATGCGCATGTTGTTGCCAGACCCTAAACGAAAGATCAACAAATCATTTTGAACTCGCTCTAAATACTATTACGTAACAGCAAGTGCTAAACTATAAGCTGTAGTTCATGTTAGTATAGAATCACGCTGGGGAGTGCTGCTAAGAATTCAGTACAGGTGCAATTAACACACACACAAATGGCCCAGTCTAATGCAAATGCGCTCACGTCAAGGTCCGGCAGAACCAGCCTTGTCATGGGAACGAGTTTAACAAGTACTTAGCAGGAAGAGGTCTGGTGACTAACGAGTAAGTGAAATATAAGGAAACAAAGATCCCTAAAGGAACGTAAACTCAATAAGTTAATCGCAACGATGTGAGAAATCCTCACAGACTTAACAACGGTGATCGTATAGCCGTCAGCTTGTATTCGGGAGTTAATGATTTCAAACCCCACTATCGGCAGCCCTGAAGATGGTTTTCCGTGGTTCCTAATTTTCACAGCACACAAATTCTGATTCTGTGCCTTAATAACGGCCATGATCGCTTCCTTCCCATTCCCAGCAATTTTCCTATTCCATGGCCACTAATAAAGAACCTGTCCCACTCAGTTGGTGATGAGTCTGATGACATTAGACCACTAGCAAAAGCGAAAAGAAAACCAACCAAACAACGAAGACCTACGATAAAACTGTATTCTGCTGAGTCCCAAGGTAAAGATTGGTTTCTGGCACCCCATGCACAATACAGTTCCTACTGCTGCTACTACTAAACAATTTTCATTCCGCACCCTGGTGGGGTACGGCGGGCCTCCTAGAGGGTGACGTCCTCTCTCAGGGCAGGAGATGTGTTGCGGTGATTTGAGGTGCGGAGAAGGTGAGAGGGTAGCAGCCGTAGCATATAAAAGGAACTGTCCCAGCATTCGCCTTAGTGAGGAGAATGGGAAACCATTATCAGGACAGCCGACGTTATTGACCAACCCACCGCCTTCCAAGCTGTAAAGCCGGCCACTGTTAGCCGAAGCTGCTGCGTTCGGTCCCACATCTATATTATTTTTGTCTGGAATTGGAATATAGTAGGCGAATGTATTAAATAAGTTACATATAGAGTGTTGAGAATTATGGGCCTATGCAGTAAAATTTCCAGAAATGCATTAAAATATGCACTGTGCAATGGCTAAATATGCACTTACATGTGCACTAAAAACTTTCTGTTGTATAGGATTCATGAAAAATCAAAACACTAGCAACGAAACATGTAGTATTCAAATATTTCATCGTAAAGATAAATTTCCGACGTGTATCTCCTGTCCCTAAAAATATATTTATGTACGGAACACATCTTTCCAAGATCACAGGAACTGAGATGACAATCGAGCAATAAGCTAAGGATATCTGTCCACAGGGTGACCTCGATAGTGTTGTGAGATGGACGGTGGGCAATGGTATGATGATAAACGGGGTTAAAAGTCAGGTTGTGAGTTTCACAAATAGGCAAAGTCCTCTCAGTTTTAATTACTGCGTTGATGAGGTGAAAGTTCCTTTTGGGGATCATTGTAAGTACCTACTGTAGGTGTTAATATAAGAAAATACCTTAATTGGGGTAATCACATAAATATTATTGTTAATAAAGGGTACACATCTCTGCACATGGTTATGAGGGTATTTAGGGGTGGTAGTAAGGATGTAAAGGAGAGAGTATATAAGTCTCTGCTAAGACCCCAACTAGAGTATGGTTCCAGTGTATGGGACCCTCACCAGAATTACTTGATTCAAGAACTGGAAACAATCCAAAGAAAAGCCGCTCGATTTGTTCTGAGTGATTTCCGACAAAAGAGTAGCGTTACAAAAATGTTGCAAAGTTTGGGCTGGGAAGATTTGGGAGAAAGGAGACGAGCTGCTCGATTAAGTGGTATGTTCCGAGCTGTCAGTGGAGAGATGGCGTGGGAGGACATAATTAGACGAATAAGTTTGAGTGGTGTCTTTAAAAGTAGGAAAGATCACAATATGAAGATAAAGTTGGAATTCAAGAGGAAAAATTTGGGCAAATACTCGTTTATAAGAAGGGGAGTTAGGGATTGGAATAACTTACCAAGGGAAATGTTCAATAATTTTCCAATTTCTTTGCTAGGAAAACAACAGATAGGGAATCTGCCACCTGGGCAACTGCCCTAAATGCAGATCAGTAGGGATTGATTGATTGATTGATTGATTGATTGATTGATTGATTGATTGATTGATTGATTGATTGATTGATTGATTGATTGATTGATTGATTGATTGATTGATTGATTGATTGATTGATTGATTGATTGATTGATCACATCATCATCCGATCCTTGAAGGACTTGCTAATTTTACTTAGCTTCTGCGTTCCTTATTCTTTGCAAGGACGTTTGCCATTTTCTGCTGCACTTCACTGCTACGTTTTCCGCTAGCTGCGTGTACGCTTCTGATGGCGGCATCACATTTCCGGAAAACTTAGTACTCTTTAATTGCTTGAAACTGTTGCACTTATGAATAGTGACTCAAAAAAGGAATGATCCTATGATATTGTATGTTCCTCGCATTTAATATTTTATTAGTCTTCTTCCAACAGTGGGAGAGGTTCATTCCACCGTCCCATTATCTGATTACGAACCTCTTCTGAAGAAAAGGCTGCTGACCTGTTGGAATGGAGAATGGGAGGTTACATCACAAATGCGAGGACATTACTTTCTAGTGCACCCCACAATTCCCTCTGAATATTGGTACCAGAAGCATCCGTGTTCAAGAAAGTTTATTACAATAATTGCATGACTTAAACTGAATCATGGACGTACCCGCAGCATTTCCTCTTGTCTATCATACCTACAATTTCTTGTAACTTACAATTAAATGTTGTTATGTTCAGGGTTCCAAATCGCAGCCCATCTTCTGTTGCGCCCGTCCGGCGTATTTTTCCTTGTTTCTCGAGCTCTGTGCCTAGACGTACACTCTACCGCACAAAAATTGGCCGTCGCAGAAGAGGACTTTCTTTCGAAATCCTCTGTTTGAAATAGAATGAACATCTTGTGCAGGTTGTAGGATTCTAAGTATCATCTCTTCGGCCACCGGCTATTAACAGTTTACGAATATCCTCGCGTTTCGTTCATTCAAGTATTCTGCCTTATGGCAGGTCTTGTCATGTGATAAACCTCTTCCATTTTTGCCTGTCCATAGCCAAGTTTTTCATGTCCGAATATTTCGTTTTCCTTTGATGTTGTCCAGCACTTTCATTTTTTCTTTCCTCTTCTTCTTTTGTCTTTCGCCATGCCTTCCATTCCTTCTTTTAGTAAACAGTACCTCCTCAAACAATGGCCGATCCAGTTCATTTTTCTCCTTCTAATGATTTGCAACATAGTTCGTTCTTCTCCAAATCTTCCTTCCTTACCCGGTCTTCCCATTTCACCTGTTCTATTCTCCTCCATATCCACATCTCTAGTGCCTCCAATCTTCTTTCGTACTGTCCAAGTCTCTGCACCATACAGCTTAGTGGCCCACAAAGTCATGTCATTTTTCTGTCGAAACATTCTTTTGCCACAGTAATTCTTTTCTTAATTTCTGTTGTGCAGTGCATATCTTCCATGATCATACTTCCCAAATATTTCAAGTTATTGACTTTCTCTATTTCTTCACCCCGTATATTAATACGGCATTTTCTACCTCTTCCTCCAGTTATCATACTTTTGGTCTCCTTATTAATTCTCATTCCATATTCTTCTAGTTTCGCGTTGAGTTAATTTAACATTTGTACCATTTATCGTGCGCTTTCTTTCTTTCTTTACACGGATAGGTCTTATGGCGACGATGGGACAGGAAAGGGCTAGGAGTGGGAAGGAAGCGGCCGTGGCCTTAATTAAGGTACAGCCCCAGCATTTGCCTGGTGTGAAAATGGGAAACCACGGAAAACCATTTTCAGGGCTGCCGACAGTGGGGTTCGAACCTACTATCTCCCGAATACTGGATACTGGCCGCACTTAAGCGACTGCAGCTATCGAGCTCGGTCGTGCGCTTTCTGCCATTACAACCATATCATCCGCAAATCCTATACACTCTACTCTCCGACCCCCATCACAAACTCCACCTTTTTCATTAAAACTCCCATTGATTATTTCCTCGAGATAGATGTTCGATAGGATCGGTGATAAACAGCAGGCCTGACTTACACCTCTTCCTAATTCAATTTCTTCACACAACTTATCTCCTTTCTCTTGCTCTCTGGCTTAGCCTTCTATCCCTCCATTCGATTCCAAGTTTCTTTAGAATGTATAAAATCGGGCGAGTTGGCCATGCGGTTAGGGGCGCGTGGCTGTGAGCTTGCATCCGGGAGATAGTGGGTTCGAATCCCACTATCGGCAGCCCTGAAGATGGTTTCCCGTGGTTTCCCATTTTAACATCAGGCAAATGCTGGGGCTATACGTTAATTAAGGCCACGGCCGCTTCCTTCCAACTCCTAAGCCTTTCCTATCCCATCGTCGCCATAAGACCTATCTGTGTCGGTGCGACGTAAAGCCGCTAGCAAAAAAAAAAAAAAAAAAAGAAAAGAAAAGAATGTATAAAATTTTTGTGCGGTTGAATAAGCTGGAAATGACTGCAAGATGCTGTACCGTTAAGCTTTTATGAACACAATGCAGAATGCAACTCAACATTTTTTTTTTTTTTTTTGGCTAGTTGCTTTACGTCGCACCGACAGAGATAGGTCTTATAGCGACGATGGGACAGGAAAGGGTTAGGAATGGGAAGGAAACAGTCGTGGCTTTAATTAAGGCTCAGCCCCAGCATTTGCCTGGTGTGAAAATGGGAAACCTAGGAAAACCACCTTCAGGACTGCCGACAGTGGGGTTCGAACCCACTATCTCCCGAATACTGGATACTGGGCGCACGTTGCAGCTACCGAGCTCCGTCAACATTTTGTGAAATAACTATAACTCGTTAGCTTCAATAGTAATGGGGGAGAAATAGTAAAGTGTTTCCCTTTATATCTCCTGGGAATGGGCGTAGTGGAATACATCCACGGTGCCCTCTGCTTGTCGTAAGAGGCGATTGAAAGGGGAACCCACATGCTGTGCTGTCTACTTTGGGGCATAGGATAGTGGCCATAGATACCCTACCTGAGTCTGACATTGCTTCCACTTCGGCTACTTCTATCAGGCTCAACACTTTCCTCCTTTTTATCTGACCTCCTTTGTCAATGTTTGTTCTCTTCCAACTCCGCTATTAGGCTTGCCAGGCCTACCGAATCTTTCGTTTTTACTCCCTTCATAGTGTGAAAGGTTACAGGAATCATACAATTATTGAAATTTGTCCTTAGTGGCTTCTTACTAAAACGAAACACGTTTTGAACTTGAAGCTTTGGCTTCGTACATCTCTCAACTGCTGGTGACCCTCAAAGAAACTGAAATAATGAGAAGTTTTTAAGTGAGGCCAAGAGAGAGGTTACTTTTATCTTGTGTCTTCCATACTAATTACTGAGTTGTACAACCTCGGTTATTAGCGCACCTCTGTAAGCCAGACTCTCTTGACCAAGACTAAGCAGTAGGATAGTTCGTTTCTTTTGTTTTCGTTCTTTTCGAGACTTGGCAAATAATAATAATAATAATAATAATAATAATAATAATAATAATAATAATAATAATAATAATAATAATAATAATAATAATAATAATAATAATAATAATATTGTATGTTCAACCCTTATCCTCCCGACTCATTGGCTGAATGCTCAGCGTTGAGACCTTCGGTTCAGAGGGTGCCGGGTTCGATTCCTGGCCGGGTCGGGGATTTTAATCGCCTCTAATTATTCTGGCTCGGAGTCTAGGTATTTGTGTTTGTCCCAACACTTTCCTCTTCATATCCAGACAACACTCCACACTACCAACCACCACAAAAACACGCAATAGTGATTACATCCCTCCATATAGGGTTGGCGTCGGGAAGGGCATCTGGCCGTAAAACAGGGCCAAATCCACATGTGCCACACAGTTTGCAACCGCGACCCAACAGGTGTGGGAAAAGCGGTAGAAAAAGAAGAAGTCCAACCCTTATCCCTTTTCCCTACGTGGTCATTTATGAAGTGAGATTAATCTTCGTAGGGAGTTTTTACGATCGGATGCCCTTCCTCACGTCAACCTCCTCATAGGAGCTAATGGAATGAAATGAATGGCGTTATATATGATAGTAGGAAGAGAGTGGGTAAAACCCGGTGCCGACACATAGTTTACTCCTGTCGAATAGCGCCAAGGGTCTGCTCAAGGCTTAACGTCTCCATCTGACGGATGAATCACCATCAACAGTGTCATATGCCCTCACTCCATATGAGGTCTGGCTCCATGTCTAAATCGTCAGCGTGCTAGCCTCTGGTTCAAGAGGTCCTGGGTTCGATTCCCGGTAGGTCGGGGATTTTAACCTTCGTTGGTTAATTCCGATGACTAGGGGTCTGGGTGTGTGTGCTGCCTTCAACATTAGAATTCATCACGGATAGCGCCCCATCCTCGTAGACGCGCAGGTCGCCTGTTGGGACGTCAAATCGAAAGACTTGCACTAGGCATTTCCGGAGGCCACACGCCATTAATTATTAACTCCATATGAACACCGCAGAGAGGTCTGAAATTGAATCCAGGCTTTTGGCACCCAATCTAGTGATTGGCAATTGTATACCACTACCTCTACTACCCCGTCCGCCAGCATTCTGATAGTGAAAATATTTTCGACCAACGGGACTCGAATTGGCTAACCGCGGTGTCAGACCTTATAGACATGACACCTTAAGGACCATAGCCACCAGGCAGACAATAATAATAATAATAATAATAATAATAATAATAATAATAATAATAATAATAATAATAATAATAATAATAATAATTGTTACGGACTTTTCCGTGGTAGGTAGAGGTGAAAGAAGGTGCGGGTGTGAATGGGTTTCAAGCTACGAAATTATAGTGCAATGTAAAATTAATTTAAAAGTTAACAAGGTTATATTTTCTTTTCGAAAACAAAGAAATAACAAGCATGGCAGGTACAAAGTAGCAATTCAAAAGGGGTTAGTTACAATATTTACAGAATTTGGGCTTCGCGCCCTGACTTTACAATGCTTGGGCAATCAGCTCAGTTTTACCTCAAACACAAGTTTTAACAGAGGGGGAGAAAACCCCATTTATACCTAGGAGCCCTTGCTCCAAATTACACTGAAAAACCTCCATGAGGCATACAACCCAGAATTTTCAAAAGAGCCATTCGCTCTCAAAATTTAAGCCTCTCCCAGGCCACACCAAACTCCACCTTCAAGTTGTCTTCAACGGACATAAACACAGGGGTAAAATACCCAATCTACTGAGGTCTATTAAAAGAAAAGCAGGTTAATTAAATGACCTCTAAAATAACAATTTGAGAGGAGGCGAACTTGCACTCCTAATACACTTTGATTAAGACCTACTTGGCACTAGGCCGTTAATACAAGGGCTAATCCCATGCTAAAGAGGTGACTTAAGAAAAGAACAATTTGTTTTACATTAACGAAAAATAGGTTGAGAAAATAAGTTCACCTCAAGACAATGTGAGTGGGAGCTCGAGAGGGTTAGCACTCTCTATCCCAATATGTCGTTTTAAAAGAGAATATATGAAAGGAGTAGTTACATTTTAGGAAAAGGTTACATGGTTGCACGCTTAGAACCCGCCCCGAAAGTTAAACTGCTGAGCTAGCAAAGAAAGAAGTTATTAATCGGCCATTACCTTGTGTTGAACGGCAGGAGAAGAAAGAGGCGCTTCCCGCCCCCTGCTATGTACTTAACACACTGAAAGATGGAACAGAAGTGGCCTAGAGACCCAAAAATCAGCAGTTTAAATACTCTCGCGGAAGTTTCTAGGCGTTAGGGGAAAGAAAACACCCTCCCACAAACTCTTTATTGGATAGGACCCCGCAACAGATTAAAGTTGGGGGAAGATACATCTGATTGGATAGAAATTAATTTAAGAAATTCGGGATTGGTTAGGTTCAACACAAGGGGAAGAAAGGGGTAAATATTGCCAACTTAAACAATGATAGAAAGAAATTTAACAAAGAACAAACTCTTGAAATTAAATTTTCTCCAAAAAAATAGTTCTTTGACTCCGCACTAGGTTGCACTATTGTAGATCTTCAGTAGTGTCCTCTAGAAGAGAAAGTTCACACTTCTTACTTCAAGCGAAACAAAAACACATCAAAAATGACACAGTTCAAAAACTCAAAATTTTCCACGTGGTGACATCTTCTGAGAAGGTAGAAAATTAATACTGTCAATAAAGTTCGGACTTCCTCCAGCAGAGGAGTTTCAACAGGCGCACATTTTAAATTAGCGGAGTGGAGGTGTACCGCCCGGTACAGACCTCCCCCCCCAAAAGTTCCTCCAGGGATGACACATGAAATCAGTTTGAAACAAGGTCCAAGTTATGCTGTGGGTATGAAGATTGATTGCCAAAAAATTTATATGATTTTCTTAATTTGGGTTGATTTGGTTTCAAAATTTGTTGTTGCAGATGAAGTAAAGTCTTTATATTTGTAGAAGTTGAATTTCTGAAGATAACTTTTTATACTTGAAAGTGAAGAGAAAAAAAAAATGTCAAGGTCCACCAAATATTGCAGTTGAATTCCCAAGTGTAGTCATTACTTATAGTATCTGTTCATGTAGTAGATGGAGATGAAGTGGGATGGCCAGACCGGCCGTTGCTGCTTGCGTCCAAAGGAGGTCGTTCGGACCCCTCAAGTACCCTGAGATACCGCTCGCCCGCACTATGAGGGGAGCAGAGGTGTTGAAGCACGCCGCGCCCGCGGTGAACATATACAGGCTGCGGGCAAGTAGCAGGTCGTGCGCCGCACATCAGCCTTGGCCGGGAGGAGAGCTCCGGCTCGCCGTGCACACGTCTTCCTCGCTGGGGCCGAGGGGGCCCGTCCTCAGCTCCAGTTGCTGCACGGCGCCGCGCGGCTGCGGGGGCACTGAAACATTAAAGCTTGGCGGCAGAATTGTGTTGGACCATCATCTTTTTTGAGGGTACAGGCTTGTGGAGAGGTTGAGGGGCCAGCGGCGTGCAAATATCCATGGCATAAGTCAAGCCACTGTGTGTATTGACGCAGGAGACGGGAGCGTGGTAATGGCCGAGGTAAGGACAGGAAGGCAGTTTAACAATCGGGGAGGTTTACAAGAAATGCTTACATATAAAATAAAATATAAGGAGCAGAATGCCTTAAGAGTGGAACTCAAAAAAAATATAACCTTCATATTCCTATCAAATTATATGAAGCAAGTTGACACAAAATTTACACTGGTTTCACCTGTGACAGGTGAACCCTAAATATCCTCTCGGTGGCTGGATTGCTTACTAACAAGGTAACCGGCGTAAGAAAATCGAGAATGATGCATGGCCCATGAAATCTGGGGGCAAGCTTGCCCGCGGGAACAAAATTCTTGACCATCACCTGGTCACCTACCTTCAAAGTGGTGGGTCTCCGTCCACGATCATACCTTTCCCTAACCTTTTCATGAGACACTTTAAGATTAGCTTTAGCCTTCTTCCAAAGATCTTTAATGTTATCCGGATCTATTGTCTCGGGTAGAATGTCATTCAGAGACCAGAGGTTAGAGAGCGGCGAGTTGGGAACAAACTTGAACATCAAAGAAGCTGGAGTAAACTTGTGAGATTCATGAACCGCCGAATTCAAAGCAAAAGCTATCCAATGCAGGGACGTGTCCCACCTGGAATGATCTTCATGATGATAGGCAATAAGTGCGGACCTGAGATTACGGTTAACCCGTTCAGCCAGAGATGGTTGAGGGTAATAAGCAGAAGTAGTTACATGAGAGATTGATAAGTCAAAACAGAATTTACGAAATAAATTAGATGTAAAAGCCTTAGCATTATCAGATACAATATATTGACACGGACCAAAAGAAGCAAAAATAGAATTTAAGCAGGTAATGGTAGACTGAGCGGTAGCCAGCTTAGTCGGAAATAACCAAGAAAATCTGGTAAAACCATCTACGCACACAAGGATGAACTTGTTAGCATTACCCTTTGACTGGGGGAAGGGTCCTACATAATCGATATACAGACGTTCCATGGGGCGCGACGCTTGATGCGAAGACAAAAGGCCTACCTTGGTGGACATGGTGGGTTTACTGAGCAAACAAGATTTACAAGCTTTTACAAGTTCCCGGATTTCACCGTCCATACCTTTCCAGATGAACATTTCACGAATCTTTTCACGAGTTTTAAAGATACCCAGATGCCCTCCTAGTGGGGTCTCATGATAATACTTGAAGATCATAGGTACCAGAACAGCTGGAACGACAACTTTCATCATCCTATCATGCCTCGATGGGCAACATAGAACACCATTCCTCAGAACATAAGGGACAACATGTTCCCCAGAAGAAAGGGTTTCCATTATCGGAGCCAGCGTCGGATCTTCACGTTGGTATTTCTCGATATCCCTAAAAAGCATGGGAGCATCTGTTAAGATGGCATTAACACCAGATAGTATGGACTCGGGAGGTGATGAACTGTCGACCGGTTCGTGGGTCTCGACGTCGTTATGAAACATACGGCTGAGTCCATCAGCAACAACATTTTCGGTACCTCTGATATGTCTAACATCAAACTGGAAGGTGGAAATACGAATAGCCCAGCGGGCTATACGACCAGTACGACGCGGCCTACCTAAGACCCAGCTTAATGCTTGATTATCTGTCTCCAGGTCGAATTTAACATGTTCCAGATAGAGACGAAACTTCTCTAAGGCGAATAAGACTGCCAAACCTTCGAGCTCATAGATGGAATACTTGGCTTCTTGAGCCGACAAAGTCCTAGATGCATAGGCGATGGGGCGCCTCCCTAGTTCAGTCTCTTGAAGAAGGACTGCAGCTACCGCTGACGACGACGCGTCGGTTTGGACGATGAATTTCTTCGAGAAATCAGGCATAGCAAGTACAGGGGCATTACAAAGTGCTAATTTAAGGTCTTCAAAAGCGGCTTGTTGAGAAGGTCCCCACTCGAATTTGATGCCTTTCCTACGAAGAAGGTTTAAGGGCGCCGCTCTATTAGCAAAGTTAGGAATGAACTTCCTGAAGAAATTCACCATACCAATGAACCTGGCGATACCTTTAATGTCCTTGGGAGGTTTAAAATCACGGATGGCCTGTGTTCTAGAATGATCGACTGCTACACCATCGGGTGACACAATATGCCCTAGGAATGACATAGAGGGCTTAGCAAAGGCAACCTTGGACAACTTAACAGTTAACCCAGCCTTACGAAGGCGATCGAGAACTTCTCGCAGATGATCTAGATGTTCTTCAAAAGTCTCTGAAAATACGACGACATCATCTAAGTAGTGATATAAGTACTCGAATTTGATGTCGGAGAAGACCCTATCTAGTAGCCTAGTGAGCACAGCTGCCCCCGTGGGGAGCCCGAAAGGCACGCGGTTGTATTCGTATAAATTCCAGTCCGTGGCAAACGCTGTAAGGTGTTTAGACGCTTCGGCAAGGGGAATTTGATTATAGGCCTGATTCAAGTCCAAGATAGTGAAGAACTTGGCCTTACGAAACCATGAAAAGCAAGAATGAAGGTCAGGAAGGGGCACAGATTGCAACACCACCTTCCGATTGAGAGCCCTGTAATCAATGACAGGCCTGAAGCCTCCTTGGGGTTTCGGGACTAGAAAAATAGGCGATGAATACGCCGACTTAGAGGGCCTAATAATACCATCCTTCAACATCTGATCGATAATTTCTTTCAGAGCCTTCATTTTAGGTGGAGATAGCCTATAAGGTGGAGAACGGACAGGAATCGAATCCGTGACCTCAATTTTGTATTCAATAAGGTCAGTAACACCAAGAGTATCAGAGAACACCTCGGGAAACGACTGACACAGTTTGCGAATACTATCAGCCTGCTCCTCAGGTAGATGTCTAAGGTCTAACAACATCTCATCCTGGGTAGGCGAAATAGAAGAACATGACACAGAATTACACTTTAATAGTGGTATTTTACAACTAGAAGCAAATTTGAATGTGCACGACCTAGACTGGAGATCGAGCACAAGACCAGTGTGAGAAATAAAGTCAGCTCCCAATATGATGGGGCAAGACAGGTGCTTAGCCACAAACAATTTAATTTTCCAAGTAAACTTAACAATACGAATTTTGACCAGTACGGAACCTAGAATTTCTAATGGAGATGAATTAGCCGAAACATATTGAATAGAAGATGAGACGTAGTCAGGTAGTTTACAAACAGCTTTCAATTTAGAATACCATTCAGCCGAAATAATCGAACAAACACTGCCTGAATCTAAGAGAGCTGTTATAGGCTCGTTATTTAACTCAATCTTAAGAAAAGGAACAGGTGCGGGGGTATCCGCCGCAATCCTAAGACACTCTTTGGGTAATTCAAAAGATGTATTCGAAGACTTATCGTTCCCTGAATTCTCGACCTTTTTGCCAGGGGCTGAGCCTTGGGAAGCAGAATTAGTTGACTCAGCCGCAGCCACTAGTCACTTTTGATTGTTGTTGGAAGTTACACCAGAAGTTGAGCAGGAGGGGGTGCTATTCGAATTGGGACAATTCTTTGCGATATGTGAGAAAGCCCCACATTTAAAACAGCCTTGTGATGAACCAGCTCCATTATTTGCCCTACTAGTTTTGATCAGAGGACACTTATTGCGCAGATGGTCAGGCGACCCGCAAGCATAACATTTACGGGGGGTGACTGATCGGCGAGGTGGAGGCCGAGTATTACTAATGGAAGGCGGGGGTTCTTTCGCGACACGCAAAGAATCGGCGTATCTAACTCCTTCCGCTGAGACGGCCAATGCTTCAAGTTCCGAGAAAGTTTGCGGGCACGCCGCGAAACACAAATATGACCTATAGGGGGGTGAAATTCCCTCTACAATAGCCTGTACAATCTGATCTTCAGGAAAATGAAGGGCAAACACCCTAGTATAAAACTTAATGTCCTGTATGAAATCAGCCAAGTTTTCATCCAAGCGCTGTACACGATAATAGTACTTCTGAATAAGGGAGGACCTGGCCCTAGCAGGGATGAAGTTAGCTAGCAAATGGGCGTGGAAATCCTCAATAGATGATTGCTCGGCAATGGCTCTTACGATTTTATCAGAGAGAATACCAATAGCATACGGATAGATAATTTGCAAGTTTTGACATGGAGAAAGAGAAAAAACAAGGGCATGATCCTGAAATTCCACTAGAAATCTTAAAAATGAAATTACGTCACTGGTGGTATTAACGGAAAACTTAGATATACCTCTGAGCAACATTGCCAATGGATGAGGCAAGCTACTAAACCCGGGTGACATAGTAGGTAAAGGTTTCAATGGTAAGGAAGTTAATTCAGAACGGATGTTACTCAATGATGCACGACGTTCGGATTCGTTGTCCAATGGGGCAGGGATAGTTTGAGCAGCAACGGTTATTCTATTAACTTCTCCCTTGGGAGGCGCTTCCTCACTACCTGCATTTACTATGGTGGGTTGATCAGATTTGGGAGGAACTTCCCCAGTTAACAATTGAGTGACCTTACTAGATAATTCGGAAATATTTTCCAGGAGCGTACTAGCTTCCTTCCTCTGAACATCATTCAGTTTTAGAGACAACAGATCGTTAACCCTATTCGAAAAATGATATAGCCTGCCTTGCACACGCTTAATTTGATTAGGAGACGGATCATTTTCATCAAAAAAACTAACTACAGAAGCTAGCCCAGTAATATTCTCCGTGATCGTGGAAAGAGAGTCGTCAATTTCTTTCTCTCCCAAACTGGGGATGGAAATGGGCAAATCAAGGGACTCTCTAAGCTTGTTAGTGTCTATTGCAACCGTGCCTCCAGATTGCACATTTCTGATAGTTAATTCATAGATCAACTCCTCCTTGCGCAAATAGTTAAGAAGGAGAACATCGCGAGGGCCGGGCATGATGACAGACCAATTTAGAAAAGGTCAAAAAATTCCAGCAATAATAATAATAATAATAATAATAATAATAATAATAATAATAATACCACATGGTATCATTAGACGAAATGGAACTTTTTCGAAGTTGACGCCACCTATAGGACTTGCATGTCAATTATTCGATGTTCACTTCCCATTAACAGATGAGGCACTCCGGTGATATCCGGTGATATCGAAACTCTCTGAAAACAGGTTACATTGCCGAGTTATTTAGTTCATGGCTCGAATAATCGGCGAAAAGAATATCAGGAACTTCAACCAGTCAACAGCTATCTATCACCACAATTTTATCGTGTTCATATTATCCCTTTAGCGGGTCGGCCTTTCTCCACTGGGTTCCGTGGTTCAAATTACGGTCACTCCATGTGAGATTTGTGCTGGACAAAGCGGAGGCGGGACAGGCTTTTCTCCGGGTACTCCGGTTTTCCCTGTCATCTTTCATTCCAGCAACACTCTCCATTTCATCTGTCATTCATTAATCATTGCCCCAGAGGAGTGCGACAGGCTTCGGCAGCCGGCACAATTCCTATCCTCCGCCGCAAGATGGGGCTTCATTCATTCCATCCCTGACCCGGTCAATGACTGGAAAACAGGTTGTAGGTTATCCCTTTCATTTTATAGCACCTACGTGTACTTGCTTTTATATAAATATCAGAATAGCGTACTGAAATATCTTCAATAATACATTTGACCACAGGACGCACAATCAACAGGATGTAACTGTGTTATTCTGACGAAGTCGACAGCCGACATATTGAGAGACTGTGGCCCAAAGAGTTTAAATCCAAAAGTTAAACTGTATATTTCCGTGCTGAAATGTTTTGTTCTCTGTATAATGCATGAATACGCACAGGATGTATTTGATGTATTTGTATGCACTATTATTATTATTATTATTATTATTATTATTATTATTATTATTATTATTATTATTATTATTATTATCATCATCATCATCATCATCAAACATCAACTTCGATGGCCCGGTTATGTCCTCCACACGCTTAACACACGGCTTCTTAAGCTAATGATGTATTGGCAATTGAAGGACAGCAAGTGATGATGATGATGATGATGATGCACAAAAATGTTATGCTCCAGAAAGGGGGCGCGACATACAAAGTTTGCGGAGGACTGTTCTAAAGTCTATGTGGAAGTGTCAAATTGACTACAGCGACTTAGAGATTGTAGTATCCGATCAGCCGATAGGGTGATGTATTGTCCAAAAATATTTTGAACTAGATACGAGTCCAGTAAAAGAGAACACAGAGAAGTATGGGAATTTCTGAGAAGTATTGACCAGCAGGTTCTGCAACAAGTAGCTCTGGGAGTTTTGATGTGCCAGAATAGCAGCAGAGCTTGTGGTTCTAGAATACTGGTTTCCTTAGCTATCTAAGTATCCATAATTGGCGACCTTGATGCACGCGGAAGATATCGTCAGACTTTCCAACAAGTGAGGACCTATTATGATGACGACAATGATGTAGATGATGTTGATGATTATGATGATGATGATGATGACGTTTTGGACATTGTTCAGTAGTATTTTGAAATCATTGAATGTTCTACAATTAGTATTCTTTAATTGGCATTATATTAATGTGAGCCTCCGTGGCTCAGGCGGCAGCACGCCGGCCTCTCACCACTGGGTTCCGTGGTTCAAATTCCGGTCACTCCATGTGAGATTTGTGCTGAACAAAGCGGAGGCGGGGCAGGTTTTTCTGCGGGTACTCCGATTTTCCCTGTCATATTTCATTCTAGCAACACTCTCCAATATCATTTCATTTCACCTGTCATTCATTAATGATTGCCCCAGAGGAGTGTGACAGGCTTTGGCAGCCGGCACAATTCCTATCCTCGCCGCTAGATGGGGCTTCATTCATTCCATTCCTGACCCGGTTGAATGACTGGAAACAGGCTGTGGATTTTCATTTTCATGTGGAGAGTTGAAAAACAACCGGTAATAAACACAACCCGTGCAAGGTACCAACCGGAGATATGGCTGCTCAATTTTCGTTATAATATAAGCAACTGCTAATACTATCGAACAGTTCAGTGCCAATATTGGTTGTACAGTCAACCGCACCAACATTGACCAGGAAAAAGTATGTAATCTTACACATTCTCGAAATGCAAGGATATTCATAAAATGTGGATAGTCGTTGGCCGAAGAGGTCATACACTAGAATCCTACCACCTGCACAACATGGTCATTCTACTTCATACAAGAGTCTTGAAAGAAACTCATCTTCTGCGGCGGCTAATATTATTTGTGTGGCTGAGTATACGTTAATGGGAAAGGTTGGTATACACGATGTTCCAGGAGGAATGGTTCATACATCGAGAGATTTTGGTACGGACTATTTCGAATAAAAAATGTTATGTAAATGTGTTCAACGTGCAGCGTGTGTGGAATTGCAGCTGTTTGTATGTTACGCATAAGAACAACCTCACAAAAATTACACAGATCAACAAAAAATAACTTTAGGCGGATATTGTGGTATCCGTCACGCGTTCTAATACAACTGAAACCAAATACAGTAGAGACAATACGCGACACTTACGGATTTCACCTTGCTAAAATGGGAGACAATTCGACGGTGGCCCTCCAAGTGACTTGACCTGAACAAATCGCGCTAAATTCAAATATCAATGGAAATGTATATACGGAAATGGATAAATAAACTACGTCTAGAAAGGAAGTGTTAATGAGATATTAACTTCGAAGTTGCTAAAGCAATTCTGGATAAATGAATGAAGAATTATTTAAAAGGTTATTATTCAAAGACTGAAATTAGACACATAAACAAGATATGAAATGGGCTGCTGTGAAATGGCTTGATCTTTCATTTGTGCATTCCTTTTTTAGCTTTAGCATTCCTGCCTGAACTTTTACGGTTGGATTTGTCTCTTTTCTCATTAAAAAACATGTTATCATCACATTAAGACACTTGTCAATAAAAATATCAGCACATTCCTCACACACATGATGCAATGAATTAACAATTAAAATCTGGACAATTTTCCTCTTAATATGAAGCCTACTAACAGAAAGAAAATGTATAAAATCCCGGCTTTCATCTGAGAAGAGGGATAAAGGAAAGAAAAGTATGAAAATGTTGTCGATAGTGATGCTTTAAGGAATATTTACGTACAATTAGAGCAAAAATGTAACATACCCTTGGCTGTATTGTCGAGGATTTCTAAAGTCGCTGGCCTGGAAGTGATCTGAACAGATCTTATAATTCTTATATAAGCGTAACGTCCCTTCTTTCCTGTACACCTTATCCAAATCGCTTCTGTGACATTTCAAAACCCACAGATCACACCTACAACAACACATCGGTATTGAAGGTTAACTCCTGCACTATAGAATAAAATATGCGTATTACATTTTATGCCAGTTAAAATATGGGTCGAGCAGGTCAGAAGATTATGAAGTACTATAAAAATCTCTGTCACTGGAAGAATATATATGCAAACACAATATTACTTACATGTTCTTGTCACGAGGGAACCTGAAGAACGACCGCGCAATTTTCTCTACTTCGTAATTACTGCAGCCAAATACAGCACATACCTTTCCCCTCATGTTGAGAGGAGATATTAAGGAATGACACACGCTACTATTTAATTATGTCAACTCACTGAAAACACATAAATAACACCAAAAACTTCACACAAAAATACACGTGCTCTTATGAGAGAATCAGTACTGTTCAGGTCTATCCGCTAGAGTGAGCTCCAGTAGCTGTCCCTCGATATCTCGCTCAGTGTCGCGTATTATCTCTACTGTATTTGCTGAAACATATTGATTTGAAATATTCAAAACATTTTTCTCTGTCACCCACTGTTCTTGAGATATACGGCATCAACCACTTGCGCCTCGAAATACCGTATGTCAAAATGTTGAGCAGAGAAATACTAACCCGCAGCACACGTATCACTCAACGAAAATTCGTTGATATAGTTCATGCGATACTTACTGAGCCTTAATGACAGAACCTTTCTGGTCAGAGTTCTAAGCTGAAATATTATCACTAGGGCCCGGATTAAAAAAAATGCATATGCGCACATGCAATTTCATATTTTGACATATATTGAGGGTTAGTGCATATTCTAGACGTAACAGCATTTTCCGGTATATAATGTCTGAATTTAAGGACAATTACAAGAACAACTAAAATAAATATGTTTTGTACATCCCTAGCTTGTTGCCTATTTTATGTGCACCCCTCACTAGTTGGTATTTTTGACTCTGTGTAACGGCACTTTACTTTCACAACTGACAATGGCAACAGATAGCCTAGGTGTGGGTAGGCAGGCTGGACTTCCCCGAATTCCTTTCTCTACCACAGCAGATAATAATCTCAGGGGGTTGGGCACTTGGTCAGGACAGAAGTATCTTCAGTTCACTAGTTACGTTCCAATTTAATGCCCTGCATCTCATTCTTAAAAGTGTTAGTTTCTAAAAATGTCTAAGGAAAAGAGCAGCAGAAAGGATTTACCAAATCAGTATAATAGGGACTATGCAACACTTGATGTCATCGTGTACTGTCAAGTTTGCTCAAAGGAACTGAAATGTGAAAAGAAATATTTCAGCTTGAACAGGATTCAAAAGCAACTCCACATATTAAAGCAAAGGAGGAGAAGAACAGCACACCACAACAACTACTTACGCAGGTAAAGCCCAAGTCCTGTATTCTTAATACATTTTCAAATGATCTTTGTAGGGCTTTCGTATGCAGCAACATTCCATGGAATAAATTAAACAGTCCAGTTCTGCGATCATCCCTCGAGAAATATTGTGTAATCAAAAAAATACCAGATGAATCAACTCTTAAGAAAAATTACCCACCTCCACTATATGAATCTACCCTGGAATTGATCCGTTCTGATATCGGAAGGAACTGTGACTGGGTATCGGTGGATGAGACAACTGATTCATGTGGCCGTTACATAGCAAATTTCGTGGTTGGTAAATTACATCCAGACAAACCCGGTAAGCCACATCTTCTTGCGTGTAAAGTACTAGAGAAAACCAGCCATAGCAGAATAACAAGATTTGTAAATGATTCTCTGCGACTATTGTGGCCATCTGAAATAGAGAATAATTGTTGTAAAGTGCTTGTACTGCTCACAGATGTGGTTTCGTATATGTTGAAAGCAGCAGAGGCCCTCCAAGTATTTTATCCAAAACTCATACACGTAACCTGTTTAGCGCACGGATTGCACCGCATTGCAGAAGAAATACACGCGCAGTTTCCAGCTGTTAACAATTTAATTGGATGTGAGAAGAAACTGTTTCTGAAAGCAGCAGCTCGTGTCCAGTTCTACAAAGACTGTCTACCTGAAGTTCCTCTGTCACCTGAACCTGTCCTGATTAGGTGGGGGACATGGTTATCTGCAGTATAATTTTATCAGGAAAATTTTAATGAAGTGAAATAAATGGTTACAAAACTTGAAGATGAGCATATTGCGTGTGTCCGTGATGCAAAAGTTGTGTTTGAAACCGCTACTCTTTATCAAGATGTGAATTTCATTCATGCACATTTTTCTGAACTTCCAAAAGCCATATTGAGAGCTTTGAATCTTCTGGTACTCCCCTCCATGAATCACTTGATCTCGTTGAGAAAGCTGCATCTTCATTGAATTCCGCTCCAGGCGACATTGGAGAGAACATTAAATGGAAGTTAGAAAGGGTGTTGAATTCGAACCCAGGACTGAAGAAGATTAAGTTAATTAGTCAATACCTGAGTGGAACTAGGGTATCCTTGCCAGATGTATGCTCCGAAACGTTGGTGTCCATGTATAAGTACTGTCCAATCACGTCAGTTGATGTAGAACGATCAGTCTCAGCCTACAAACTCATTTTGACGGACAATAGACATAGTTTGTCTCCAGAAAACATTGAAAGACTACTAGTTACCTATTGTGATGTGATGCTTCTTTTTGCAATAAATGATTCCTGTAAATAGGAAATTGCATGTTTTTAAGAGCATATCTCCTTATTTTCCGTGCATATATTCTAACTTTCTAGTGCATATTTGCATGCATATTTTCAGGTTTTTTAGTGCATATAAATCCGGACCCTAATTATTACATAGTCCGCCTCTGTGGTGTAGTGTTTAGTGTGATTAGCTGCCACCCCCGGAGGCCAGGGTTCAATTCCCGGCTCGGCCACGAAATTTGAAAAGTGGTGCGAGGACTGGAAGGGGTCCACTCAGACTCGGGAGGTCAACTGAGTAGAGGTGGGTTCGATTCCCACCTCAGACATCCTGGAAGTGGTTTTCCGTGGTTTCCCACTTCTCAGTCAGGCTTATGCCGGGATGGTACCTAACTTAAGGCCACGGCCGCTTCCTTTTCTCTTCCTTGTCTATCCCTTCCAATCTTCCCATCCTCCACCAAGGTCCCTGTTTAGCATAGCAGGTGAGGCCGCCTGGGCGAGGTACTGGTCATCCTCCCCAGTTGTATGCCCCGACATAATGTCTCACGCTCCCCGACTCTGCCCTTGAGGTGGTAGAGGTGGGATCCCTCGCTGAATCGGAGGGAAAAACCAACCCTGGAGGGGAAGCAGATTAAGAAAGAATATTATCACATAGCGGTTTTTCTAGGCGCAACGACGACACGTTTAACATTGTATCAAGGAAAACAAATCACAGGCCGAAGTTTCACTAGAGCACTGACTACTACATGCAGTACTAATGAACATGGCTTTAGCTGAGATTGGCATTGGATTTGTGCCATGACCATAGTCCACAGCTGGCTGTATCGATGTAAATAAATAAATAAATAAATAAATAAATAAATAAATAAATAAATAAATAAAGAGTGGTTTTCCGCCCCACCAATTACTTGTACCATCTCGAAGGAGGTCTCTAACGTGACAGTAAATCTACCGACGCGAATCTGGCATGTTTGAGCACATTCAAATACCACCAGACTGAGCAGGAATCGAACCCGCAGAAAACGAGCGCATTACCGCCTGAGCTACCCAGCTCGGACAAAAGATAATATTAATAAACTTCAGATAATACCATTCCAACTACTATATTTTCGGAAATACAATAATTCATCGTTGAATGACAAATAAACAAACACAAAGAAAGCTGTGTACATGTAATATTAGTCAGCATAGGAACATTATCTCCCAGAAGGTATCATCTAACCTCTGACAGTCAAGGTTTGCCATAAGTTTATTCAAACCCAATTTTCTGCTATATCTTTTACTATGAAAGGGTGCCGACTCTGAGAGTGCTACGGTGCTCGAGCAACGCAACCCCCCTCCCCCACCAATTAAAAAATTGTGAATGCGTTCATCACCCCCCTACAAACAGGGCGAAGAAAGATAAAAAAAAGAGATAATAGGAGAAAAAGAAAGAAAGAAGGGATAATTTCTATTTTTCATCGTGGTTCTTAACCCTAGCAATACTAAGGTATTTTTGTCCCGTGGATTACCAGCGGCGAGTCTGAGGAGCCCGCTCAGAAATTTTTGTTTATTTTATTCTCAATCACAAGTGAGGTACCATATATAAATATATTGTTTTATTAATTATATCTGATTCGTTCAAAACTTCAAAGATCGCTTTAACTATCCCCATTTTTATATGTAGATCAGAACGTTCTTTTTCCGTCCTCAGAAGGTTAAAACTTACCTGTGCAGTATCATGACGCAAGGAACATTGAACGTCAACGCAATCATGCATATCCATAATCAAAAAATTTAAAAAAATACATTGAACCTCGAAACTGTGGCGAACATTTTCATTAAACGATCGACTGTTCTTAGGAACATTCTCTTTATGAGTGAGAAATTACAAATTCCGCAAAGAATTTAAGTTATTTTTTAGAATTTGCTATATGTCGCACCGACACGATAGCTCTTATGGCGACGATAACATAGGAAAGGGCTAGGAGTTGGAAGGAAGCGGCTCTGGCCTTAATTAAAATACAGCCCCAGCATTTTCTTGGTATGAAAATAGGAAACCACGGAAAACCATCTTCAGGGCTGCCAACAGTGGGGTTCGAACCCACTATCTCCCGGATGCAAGCTCACATCTGCGCGCCCCTAATCACATGGCCAACTCGCCTGGTAGTTTTAAATGTTGTACCAAAGGCTTAAGATATTCAGTTTCTAAAAAAAAAAAAGCCTATACTAACAATAAGCGCCAAATTTGAGGCAATTTCCTTTTTTTTTAAACTCACTTTGATGTCATTCCTAGGGAAAACTAAGACTATTATGTTTTTTACCTTACGATTTTAGAAGCACAATTTGTATTTTTTTTTAGCTTCTATCCTTTTAATTCACATATACTTAAAAAAAATTCTCTCTTACTTTTCACGAATAAAACACATTTCTACCTTTTATGTGGATTTATCTGGACTTTTGTTTATACTCATTCATTATTGTTCAAGAAGCGCCTAATAAAACAATAGCTAATGTTTTCCATCAAGTATCTCTCGTTGAAAAACACTTAAAACTATATTTTCATGAGGGTTAAATTCTGCCTCCCACCCCCTTTTTCCGACTGTGAATTAGAGCACCCTCGCCTCCCTCCCACTAATTTTCAAAACCTGGCACTTCTGCTACTAGTGACTTTTTTCGAAACTTAAAGGACATAATCGCTTGGATTAGCAAAATCTGGTCGGCGCGGGTGGAGCCAGGAGCAAAAGCTAGTACTATTATAAATGTTGAACGCGTCCACAAATCAACATCAAACTTGAGAAATTGAAGGACAGTGCATTGTACTTGCATGAGATAATAGAGAATGGCTGGTGACCGGATACTCACAGTCTGTCAATTGTAAAGATGCTATAGGATAATTGTCTTACAGAGTAACAGTGATCATCTGCCTACATAGCTGCTCTTAATACTCACGACATGATATTTCACAACAAGTTGAGTAATACCGCGCCTTAGCTCTTCTGATGTCGGCTCTGTTCAGCACGACCCTGCACGATTCAAGTGTCAGCTCCATGGTTGTGAATACCTTGAGATAGCAATCCCTACTCTCAGCTCCATCCCCCCTGTGGGTGGGGGCGGTAGAACAACACCCACGGTATCCCCTGCCTGTCGTAAGAGGCGACTAAAAGGGGCCCTACGGGCTCTGAACTTTGGAGCGTGGGTTGGCGACCACGGGGCCCTTAGCTGAGTCCTGGCATTGCTTCCACTTACTTGTGCCAGGCTCCTCACTTTCATCTATCCTATCCGACCTCCCTTGGTCAACTCTTGTTCTTTTCCGATCCCGACGCTATTAGGTTTGCGAGGGCTAGGAAGTCTTTCATTTTCACGCCCTTCGTGGCGATATCTTCATTTTTCGAAGTGTCGGACCCCTTCCATATTTTCCCTCTGATTAGTGTTATATAGAGGATGGTTGCCTAGTTGTACTTCCTCTTAAAACAATAATCACCACCACCACCTCTCAGCTCCATATTGGGACGTTCTTGGAATAAAAACATATCCTCTTCAATATAATCCTAAAAGACCACAGGTCTTGAAACATTTTTTCTCCTCTGGTCTTCACGGATATTATTATTCTTCCTCGTCTTTTTCTCATTGTTTTACGGTCAGAAACAGATGTGGACTTGGCCCTCTTTTTTCGACCGGATGCCCTTCCTGACGCCAACCTTATGTGAAGGGATCACAGAAGCAGAGGAATTAATACAAACGCAGATAAAATCACAGAAAAGACAGCTGTGCGTATTTAACACTAACTGTAGCATGTACATGATTGTATATTTGTCTACTCCTTACAGCATATTGTTCCCCAGATTCTGAAGTGCAAAAGTGGGCGTGCATCTCCCCGTCAGAGGCCTGCCGTGACGTACTGTATCCTTGCTCTCTATGACGCTTTAGAGTTTCATATTGTTTCGTATTATTGCTGATCTTGATTTGATCTCTTCCTTCTGGTATAAAAGAAAGCCAGGTATCGGGTTAATTTTCAAAAACTACTGACAGATGTACAAAGCTTATAAAACGTTGCCGGAACGATCTCCATAGCAACTCTCTTTACAGTCTATAGAGCTAGTAACAGGCTCATGGACTTCAACTTTCACACGACTGCCTCTGATATTTCCCTTACTTTTGACTGTATCGGAAAAAGGTAGAGAACAAAAATTCGCCATGAGCTTTTTCCTTGTAAAACAAACTATAAGAGTAACACATCGATTTGTATGCTTTAGGCCCCTTCTGAAGCACCCCCTCTTCCTGAAATTTTTGAACAACTTATAGCTGAGGTCAGACTTGACCTTATTCTAAACTGAAATACTAAGTGTCATTAAAATCCACCCATCCATTTTCATATGATGCTATGGCACACAGGCAAATGTTAAACTGAACTCGATATAGGTCACTAGCATGTGCCCGCGTTTATTAATTCAACCGCGTTAGATGTTTCTAAACTGTAAAAGTTGCTTGCTGATGACGCTGACAGTTCCATTTCTTTTTTTTTTTTTTTTTGCTAGGGGCTTTACGTCGCACCGACACAGATAGGTCTTACGGCGACGATGGGGTAGGAAAGGCCTAGGAGTTGGAAGGAAGCGGCCGTGGCCTTAATTAAGGTACAACCCCAGCATTTGCCTGGTGTGAAAATGGGAAACCACGGAAAACCATCTTCAGGGCTGCCGATAGTGGGATTCGAACCTACTATCTCCCGGATGCAAGCTCACAGCCGCACGCCTCTACGCGCACGGCCAACTCGCCCGGTAGTTCCATTTCTTGGAACAAAAATCGCTCTATGACAAAGCCATGAGAGATCGGTGTAATCCTGTGCCCACGTCCCGCAGATTTGACTGGGCACCGCACACATACACACAGGCAAAGAATTCCGGATATCACGGACTGAACGGAACTAGTTTCCTATGCCATGGACTTTAAATGGCATCTTGACTAAGGGTAATCCCAAAAATAAGGTCTCTTGTTATTTTATAAATACAGAACTCTGTCCATTTGGCTGTTGGTCACAATATTGTGAAGTGTGTTTCCCGCGCTCGCATATAGCCTAAACATGCGCACGCCGCGCTGAGAAACCAGGGACTGCTGGCTGCTGGACAATGGGACGAACCTGTGGCCCAAAGCCCAGACGCTAGCAGACCCGAGCCGACCCGGCAGTGACAAGAAGGACTGATCCCCATAATAACAAAAAATTGCAAGGAAATGGTTATGATTGCATGACACCTATTCCTAACTAACACAAACTCTGGACTTTATCCAGCCCACATCCTTGCATGTGCTATCACAAGATGTCAGGTTTTACATGTAGGCTCTTTCTTCTTTCTGCCTACGTGGTTTTTCCCTGACCCTTCAATACCATACTTCAACACCATATACCAAACACAAACTCTTGCCGTGGTAGCGAGTCTGACTCGGAAACCGGCAGATACTCCTTGTATCACCTCCCACTCCTCCCTGCTATCTCTTTCTTCTTCTTAGAAATAATAGCATGTCGGAGGCCATGTAGATTGAGTCGCTGGTCACGCGGGGGGAGCGGGCTTCGCCCCCCCCCCCGGACAAAAAAAAAAGCCGCGCTGAGGATCTCATTCTTGGTTTGGCAGTAGTTGAGAATGGAGCTCCCGTTGGATGTTACCACCAAGTGCATGGATGTCAAAAATGTTCGTAAGTGGTGTAGAGAATTTTCAGCCGGTCGGATTGTAATTCACGATGAACGAACAAAGAAGCGGAAGACCGTCAATTTACGTCGAGACAGTCGTGAAGGTTGAGCAAATCATGCGCGAAGATCGGCGGATCACCCTGGATGATCTCTGCACTTTGGTTCCTGAGGTTTCCCGAAGCGCCGCTCGCAGAATTTTAACGGAAAAGTTGAAATACCGGAAGGTTTTTTGCAAGATGGGTGCCAGCACCGACGACGAGGTGAAGGATGAGGTTCACAACTTCCTGAACAGCATGGCGGCGAGCTGGTATGACATGGGCATACAAAACTGTCACAGCATCTACAAAAATGCATCGACCGAAATGGTGATTATGTAGAAAAATAGCTAAATGTTCAAGCTGTAAAATGATGTAAAGGATTGTACAAATAAACAGGTCTATGTATTTATTTAAAAAAATAGAAGATTTGGGATTACCTTCGTATATGTATTACTATTCCTTTTTTTTTTTTTTTTTACAAAATTGGCTTTACGTCGCACTGACACAAATAGGTCTTATGGCGACGATGGGATAGGTAAGAGTTAGGAGTTCGAAGGAAGCGGTCATGGTACACAATTGCCTGGTGTGAAAATGGTAAACTACGCAAAACCTTCAGGGCTGCCGATAGTGGAGTTCGAACCCACCATCTGCCGAATTCAAGCTCACAGATGCGCACCCCTAACCGCATGGCCAGCTCGCTCGGTTTATTATTCCTTGTTTATCTATCTTGTGTATGATATATGTTTGCTCGGAATAAAATAATAAAATATATGATTGAGTTCGTTAAAAGGAAATACGGTTCAAGTTTTATTGCCGGTATAGTGAAATCCTCGTATTCTTCAACATTTCAGTGAATTAAATGAATATCGGTTAAATAATAAATGAGAAAATAAATAAATGATCAAAACGATTAAAAGATATAAATAATTAATTAATGAAAACAGGTATAAATATTCATCGAACAATACGCTTATGTTAAAAATTTCAGATCTATGCGTGCCGGTTGGGCATCGCGCACACACAGAGAGACACTTCATTTTATTATTATAGGTTACTATGACGTCAGTATTGTTGTCAGAATAAAATACTAACATATTGCAATGTCGTGTTTAAAAACAATACAATCTTTGAAATGCTTGATCATATGAAAAACGGCACAGTTTCTCACTTTTTGCGAACATATCTGCGCAGGCGTTCTAACGATGCCAAGTTCCTGAGCTGGAATGAGCTGGCCACACACAACGGTGAACATTGCTCTGCCGTTTTCCGTTAAGTGTGCACACTACACATTCCTATCAGAGCCTCGTAGTAGAAATCGAATAGCTGGAATACCATGATGAATCAGTGTGTACCAGTAGTTATCAGAACATGTACGAACCAGAGAAATGGCATGCTAAAAACGAAAGTTATCCAACTCCCCAGCTTCTTCCCGCCAATATTCAAGCAGGTTTTGGCACCGGAATACCATATATCGGGGATCAGTGGCAGCAGAAGAGACAAGGCACATTACAACAAACAATAGTCAATGTAATGTTACTGTTGGTCAATTTTATTGACTTTCGATATTGTGGGCCTACACATCTAGTTTTCTTCGGACTGTGATTAGGGCATCCAATGTAAAGTAACCTTCTTCTTCCTTTTATGGCGTTCCTTCACTTTTTTTTTTCATTTCAATAGTCATCTTTACAATTTTCTTGCCGACGTGGGCTGATGAGCACGCGGTTTTTCACCTTAAAATTTGGACGATAGCTGGAACCTAAAGAAATAACATAAAATTAGGCCGTAAGGTTTTATGCTCCTTTTTTTAGGTTTAGGATCTACGGTCATGCACGTGGGTCACTGTACTTCTTTAGGTTGGGCAACATCTCCGTGTCACTAGATCGCATTGCATCAAATGTTCTATCCAACGAGGTAAAATATAACACATACGTACAGTAACGCTCATTTTGCTACTTCCCATGCAAGATGCTTATGAAAACTGACCCATTCTACATTCACGTGTTAGTTGCCTGCTCCTGTGATTTCCTTAATCATTGATACTTTGAATCTCGCACATGTATGTATGTTTGTTTATACGTACGGTATATGGAGAGAAAGTGATGTATGACTACTTTCTACTCAGTTTTCAATGTAAGTTATACATTAGGCTAAATATACATTTGGTTAACTGAGTTGAGTGCATACCTTCAATAAATTGTACTGTTGAACATGTCTACTTTTTACTACTTTCCATGGAAACAGATCCTTACATTCAGACTGCCGGACTTTAATAGCTTCATTTAGTTACAGATTGCTATAAAAGCCAAGAGCAGTTCGGTCATATAGGCCTACCAGCTCTAACAAGGGGACATTCCCTACTCTCATCACCGATTTAGCTCAAATTTATAGAACATGCAGAAGTTGGCTAGAAATGAAAGTACCCGAACTGGGAACTCCAGATGGCCAAGCGTAGAGAAAATCAAAATCAAAATAATAATGTTGACGCGGCTCTCGCACCGTATAAGCCACTTACGTTAATGCGCACGCCGAGCAGCAGTTGGCTGCGGTAAGAGCTTGGCCTAGTAATTCGATGGTCGTGGGTGCGACTCCCCGTGTGGAGAATATTTCTTCAACTTTTATATTATTCACTTATTTTAATTTATTATATTTATTTGTATGGAAAAGGCACATAGGACGTCATTTTTTTAATGAGTTCACAATTGTAGAAAATTTGGAGTTGCGAACTTTCCCGAGGTGTTCGAACAGCCTGTTGTCAAATGTGTCAGTCGTTGGTCTGTGCAAATATACCGTTATAGTAACTGGGATAAGAGAAAACATTGCTTCCAACACTTGAAAGACACCAGTATGCACAAGTTGCTTTAAGGCCGATTCGAACATCTCCAGGAAGTGACGGCTCTCTCCATTTCCGTATCTGTTCTTCCGACATGAATTTATTTACCACATTTGTTCTTACATTTCAGTTCCGACGGAAGTAAAGTACTCCATGATGAATTTTAGCAATAATAATTATAATGTTATTAGCTTTACGTCCCACTAAATAGGCCCACTTTAACGGTTTTCTGAGACGCCGAAGTGCCGGAATTTAGTCCCGCATGAGTTCTTTAACGTGCCAGTAAATCTACTGACATGAGGCTGACGTATTTGAACACCTTCAAATACCACCGGACTGAGCCAGGATCGAACCTGCCAAGTTGGGGTCAGAAGGCCTCAACCATCTGAGTCACTCAGTCCGGCATGAATTTTAGTGATCATGATCTGTCAATGATAGCTGTAATCTTGGAGGAAGAGGAGGAAAAAAGAAGAAATAGTGGGTTTATCCTACATGGAAATGCAGGGGTTTAGTAGGAGAGTTTTCTACCCTATATAAGGGCTTGATGGACGACGAAATAAAATTTCACGGATATTTCAGAATGAGCAGAAATACATTCGGTGTGCTATTGAAAGAGGTCGAACACTTTTTGGAGACCTGCAATTACACGGAAGGAAGCACTTGCAGTATGCCCACGGTAAGTAGATTTAAGTGATATTAAAATAAGATTAAAATAAAGTAGACACATCCGTGTTCATGACAAAACTTGTATTACAACGTGGATGTACAAAATTCAAATATTTTGTAATAGAGCATGTAAAAGTAAACTTTACGAGGAAAAATTAAAAAATATGTATTTGAAACAACAGGGAGGACATTGTTTGAAATCATGAATGTTCTTGGATGTTGAAATAGTTGCCATGTTACTGAGCTGAATTTCTACCAAAACTCTGCCAAAAAACCTGTAGGTTATCTTCATTGTTGTTGGTTGTAGAACACGATGAAGAACAGATAGGGGTCGCGCAGCTGTGAGCTTGCATTCGGGAAGTAGTGGATTCGAACTCCACTGTCGGCAGCCCTAAAGATGGTTTCGCGTGGTTTCCCATTTTCACACCAGGCAAATGCTGGGGCTGTACCTTAATTAAGGACACGGACGCTTCCTTTTGACTCCTAGCCCTTTCCTATCTTATCGTCGCCATAAGATCTATCTGTGTCGGTGTGACGTACGGTAAAGCAAAGAGTTAATTTCGACTTGGTACCGTAGACTTATGAGATTCCCGTCGTTTTCATCTAGGACTAGCTGAAAAAGCACTTGACTCCGATCGTAGACAATGGCATTCTGACTTAATCTGAAACGGAGCAATGTCACTATAATTTCTGTTAGCAGATTTTGTCCCATCTCTAGGTCATCAATCAACGGAAGTTAGCATCTCTCATGAGAACAGGTATCGACGTGGTCCTCCATTTCGTACCATCTCTTTTTCTTCTGTTTCTTCTTTACAGCGTGATGTAGTAGATAAAAGATATTTCCTAGAGCCTCATCCTTTGGGGCTTTTTCCAATTGTTGCTTCGTTATGTAGTCTAATATTCCTATCAATTCTAACAAATGTTCATCAGTGAACATCATCGAACTTTAATGCATTTATAAATAATTTTATTGGAAAATGATTGAGGTTAAATTCGGGGAATATTCTTGTTCAAAATCTGAAAAGAATTGAATTTTATTTTAATTAAAACTGAAATTATTTCTGTTACGGGCTTTCCATAGTTTACAGAGGTGTAAGAAGGTGCGGGCATGAATGGGTGGATAGAAAAAAGATCATATTTTCATTTAAAACTCTAAAATTCGAAATTTTATTTCTTTTCTTGTTTTTTGTGTGTTTCTTTTCCGATTTTAAACTTTGTTAAACAATAGCAAATAATTAGGTACAATAAGAGGTGAGTTAGGTAGCTCAAGTAATACACCATTACCAAGAGCACCACTGCTCCAATTAATTACAAGAAAGGAGACGGGGATCCAAAATTTACAACATTAGAAAGAGCGGCTTTGCTCCACACAATTACTCTCCAGGAGACTATTCTCCAAAATTTACAAGATCCAAGCCTCTCCAAGGCACAAGCTAACTTTTACAAAAAAAAAAAAAAAAAAAAAAAAAAAAAAAAAAAAAAAAAAAAAAAAAAAAAAAAAAAAAAAGACACTGTTTTATCCGCTCAACGGTCTAATTTACATTTAAATAGGAAATTGAATGATAGTAGTTAACTTTAACAAGGATAATAAGTACCCATTCTACATCGTCTTAGTGAAAAAGAAGTAGTTAAAGTTATTGGCCGAAAATCAAAATATTAGGAGGCGAACACTTCCACTCCTTTGAAATACATTTGAAAATACTTAAAACCCTAGGCGGGCTTATGGCCGTAAGTTACAGAGGCGAAGTCTATACTACTGAGGTGACTAGAAGGAGAGGAAATTTAAATTACAAAAGTAAGAGATAAATTTTAAAGTTTATGAAATCATAGCCACCTCAAAACCAAGTTGAAGGGGAATAAAAGAGGGTTCACACTCCTTATTCCCTAAGTTAGGCTAAGTGCTTTAGAATAGAATTTTACATTAATAAAGGACTTTGAAACCTTCCCCTCGAGTTAGCTTTCTGAGATTATTACATGATAAAAAGATGTCTGCCATTACCTTGAGCTGGTGGGCCTTCCGGTAATGGACAAGGCAAGACCCCTGCCTCCTTTATGAACACACTCTAAACCTCTTGACGGAAGCGATAGAAAGACAACATGGCCCAAAATGTCCCAGCTTTTATAGCGGAGAAGAAGGTTCCGAATTCTCTGAGCCGAAGCACTGTACACACCCACAAATTCTATTGGTTGATTAAACACATTTCAAAAATTCCCGATTGGTTAACATTTTAAGCCAGCGAAGAGATAGAAGTGATGATAACATTAGAACACCAAAAACAATTTACAAACAATTCAGTTTCACCAACTAATGACTACAAAATTTCTCTTGAAAATTAATTGTCCATCCTCCCACCAGAGGGAGCACATTTGACAGTAGAGGCGTCTGCTGATCAACCTTCAAACTCCTTCCACTAGAAGTTTCACAATTCGTATTACAGATGGCCTTCTAAAAGGCGCTCGTTTTAAATACAGGGAGCGTGTGTACCTCCGATACAGACCTCCACTCCTTGAAGTCCTTGAACGGTTGACACAGTTTGGAAATTTTACATTTTAGAAAATATAATTCCAGAGAGCAAAATCAGAAATCTTCTTGATGGAGAGTTCATTGATAAGATATTTAGAAGCAAATAATTCTTGAAGTGTTTATGATATTGTATAAGGCCGGTCAGTTATGTCCAAGGTTGACGGCAAGAGCAGCCGCCACTGCCGATGCCCGGATGGGGTCCCCCGGACCTCACAACTGCCCTCAGATACGTCTCTCCCGCTACCTTGAGAGGGGTTTCCATGGTGATGGTCGCCACGGACCAAATATAGAAGTTCTGCCCAATGATGGAGTAGGTGGTTGGGGAACCACATCACAGCGCTTGCCACTAATGATGGTACTCAAGTTTGCCGTAGTGAAAGAGACTAGACCGGAGCGAGGTGGGCCCTGACCCCGCCCCAGCACCTCTCGCCAGTTGTTGTGACACGGCCTCAGAAGACATTAGGGCACTGCAACAATAATCTCCTGGGCAACAGTAACTGATTTTTATGGAGAGAGCTAGTTTTAGTTTTTTTGGTTGGTGGTGCAGTTAAGGCGGACGGCATCGAGGAAGAGTGTGTGGAATCCAGGCTCGGGTTTGGAGACAGGGGCAAGGTAACTGCAGACGGGAAAAGAAAGAAAAATTCTCACTGAAGGGAAGGTTTGTACAAGAGAAAACCTTAAATATTTCGACAGAGTTAACAGAGCAGAAGGCCTCGTCTTTCAACGTGCATACGAAAATTTAAGATTCAAAGCTGTTAAGGAAAGAAATATAATTACATTAGCAATGCCATGACCTGGTGACCTATCCTGAAAACCAGAGTTATCATACAGGTTCGTTGTCTGGATCGCTCCTCAAGAGTGTGACCGGCGTTAAGAAATCCAAAATAATGCACGGTACATGAAATCTGGAGGCAAGCTTGCCTTATGTTTTTCACCATAACTTGGTCACCAAATTTTAAGTTGCTGGGTCTCCGTCCACGATCATATCTTTCCTTCACATTCTCATGAGAAGCTTTCAATTTACTTCTGGCCTTCTTCCAGAGGTCCCTGATATTATCGGGATCTATTATTTCTGACAAAATATCATTGATTGACCATGGGTTAGATAACGGCGTGATAGGAACGAACTTGAACATGAGAGAAGCAGGTGTAAAATTAGTGACTCGTGAACAGCCGATTTGAACGCAAAAGATAACCAGTGCCGAGAAGTATCCCACCTAGAATGGTCTTCATGATGAAAAGCGATCAAAGCAGATCGAAGATTACAGTTAACCCGCTCCGCAAGAGATGGTTGTGGCTTATAAGCAGATGCTGTGTCATGTGAGATGGATAAGTCAAAACAGAATTTGCGGAATAAATTAGAGGTGAATGCCTTGGCATTACCAGAGACTTTATATTGACAAAGACCAAAAGAAGCGAAAATAGTATTAAGGCAAGACATGGTAGATTCAGCGATGGCCAGTTTAGTCGGAAATAGCCATGAAAACCTAGTGAAACCATCTACACACACAAGAATGAATTTGTTCCCGTTCCCCTTCAATAAGAGGGAAGGGTCCGACGTAATCTATGCACAAGCGCTCCATAGGGCGAGATATTGATGAGATGACAATAACCTTAGCTTAGTGGACAAGGTGGGCTTACTAAGCAAGCAAGATTTACAGGCTTTAACCATTTCCCTGATTTCGCTGTGCGACTCGTTAATAAATAACAGCTGACAAAGACAAATTGCAACCGGGCCCAGTTACCTTAATTTAGTGCCGCGTAGATCGGACTTGTGTCTAAGCAGCGGCTATAGTTAATTGTTAGCCAATACTAAGGTTGCGATCGTGCATTCGGGCACACTAAGTGGAGAAGTAGTTGGTGATAATTTAATTTAGCACTTCCAGATACAGCCCAACATCAAGGAAACAGCAGCCATTAACTATCCAGGAGTCGACAAGAGGACCTTCATCCCTGTGCTGTGTGTCGTGGTCATGGGCTAAGCCCGCATTACATAGTGGCATGTGATTCGCCGCTGATGGAGAGGTTGCCGCCAAGTGAAGTCCTTTGGTTCTTTAAGCATGTGAAGTTATACCTAGATTCACTAGGAGAGGCCATTTTAAATATGTAAATTGAATCTTAAATGTAAGCCAGTGTGGCATTTGCATTGTTCATTTCAGTAAATGTAAATACGTTTAGGGCTGCTTGCATGCTAAGTCCTCGAGCTGTGCATTGTAAACATTTAGATGGGAAATAAGGGCAATAATAGGTTAGATATAGATGTATGTTACTATTATTTATATTTTATTCCAGTTTATGTTGAGTTAAAATAGTGTTGTATGGGTAGATTCTTCGTGAAAGATCTAGTGGACTGTACGCCGCCAGTATCGAACTGGGAGAGCGGATTAGACTAGAGCCAGTGTATGCTTGGATGTTTTGTTGCATGATGAATTATTTGTAATTTCAGCTGTGAGAAGGCGAAAGGGGAGACTTTTCAACGTCGAAAGTACAGTAGGGTCTTTAAGTGTGGTGGCAGGCAAATTTATGGATATGTACCGGTCGTCGAACCGAGATTTATTTATATGTGAGGCTAAAGAATTGCCAATCAGCTGATTTCCCTAGCGTGTTACATGCTACTACTATGCTGTATCTACATGAGATATGCAACGTCCATTGCCCGGATATGTTGGGTTCTTGACCGACAGCTCTATCAATTATAGCGTATATATTCTGTGTCATTTATTTTCCAGGTTTGGTTTATTTCACATTGTAATTTTTTATTTGTGTTCAGTGTGCTATTTCTTTGTTGTAATGTTGTCATTTGTTCGATAATGGGGAGACATAGCCCGATGGCCATTTTTCAGAAGAGAGGTTCTGAACTTATCTGTGATCATGGGTTCGGACCCATATAGTAGAGTCTGTGACAATTTTGGAAGGGTCATTTGATGCAGTCCTGAACAAGTACTTTATATGTTTGTGTCCGAATGATCGGAATATGTATGTAATTTAGGCCATTACTAATGGATCGGGTATTACTGTCGCATATCATGAACACTGACGGGACAAAATTCCGACACTTCGATGTCTTCGAAAACCGTCAAATGTAGTTAGTGAGACGTAAAACCAACAGTCTAACATTAATTAATTAAATATTGTAGCCTAGCAAGAACCCTTTTCTTAACGGAATATGCCGGGGTGAATAACTCAGGCGGTAGAGTACTGACCTTCTGAGCGCAACTTGGCAAGTTCGATTCTGGCTCAGTCGGTGATATCTGAAAGTGCTCAAATATGTCAGCCTCTTATAGGTAGATGTATTGGCACGTAAAAGAACTCCTGCGGAATTAAATCATCCCGGCGTCTCCAAAAACAATAAAAATGTAGTTAGCAGGACGTTAAACCTATTATTATTATTATTATTATTATTATTATTATTATTATTATTATTATTATTATTATTATTATTATTATTATTATTATTATTATTATTGCCTTACAACCTCCATACAATATATGTGAAATGCAGGCCACATGTTTTAGATTACAATAGGTTTCGGGTTGACAGCAGCCAGCTGAGAACTTGGTCCGAAAGCATTAGTCACACTCGATCATTTCCAACTGAAGAGCCCGGCGCAAGAATAGGACTGCCCCCAAATATGAAAAATTTCAGAAGTTACAAAAACTTCATAAAATAGTTATATGTTAAAAAAGTAAGGGTTATCTACGTACACTAGCTAGAATAGGTAGTAACATACAAATTGAAGTGGAAATGGTGCTGGTTTGTTTTACTGGACTGGACTCCTCTCAGTTTATTCACAAAACCACTGGAGCTGTCTTGTTCCATGCCCGGTAAGCAATGTTTATTATGGAGAATGCAATAACCAGTACTATTTACCTGAGTTATCAATGTAAGATACTGTAGTAAACAGCAGACTTTCTGTGAGATTAAATATCGTTACATTGTAACAAGACTTATATACACCAAGGAAATGAGGTTCACAGGAAGTTCTGAAGAAAGTTTTGAAGTGAGTTGTGTAGTCCAAAACATTGTTCGTGTTACATCATGAACAATGAACTTGCGACTCGCATACTGTACGAGGGCACGATAATCTTGTGGCAAATATATTCTCTCTTGCTTTCGTTTTTCCTCCTCGATTACACCAAAGGTCCGGTCGCAAGGGAGGAAGTTGTGTCCGGGCTATGGATACCGGGTACCAGTGTATTATTTTCTCAAATCTCTCATGTCCTTTGACAAGTGTACACAGAAAATGAAAAATACAGATAACAGATACAAGACTGCGATATCATAACTTATCTCGCTTTGTAAGAAAAGCATGCTAATCAGCTCATTTTGACCCTTTTTACGAATAGTTTCGTCGTGTGCATATAACATAATTGTATTTCCAGAGTGTATACAAAAGTTATACAATCACAACTGTCTTTTATAAGATATGTCTCCACTCGAACAGTCGCTGCAAGAAACAGACAGCTCCAGGAGCTGTTCATGAGCCGGCAGAAAGAGTTAAAAAACTCCGACAGCTCCTTTTGCACTACTACTACGCACCAAATCAATGGAGCAGTCCGGTTCTTGCACCGGCAGATATAGTTCTTTTTTATGATAGCTTACAGGAAAATATCGAAATTGACCAAAAACTGGAGCTGTACGGTCTTTGCGCCGGGCTCTTCAATTACTTCCGGCCGCAATAGAACCCGCATTGTTGAAATTCTGCATCATACTGGCATCGTTTGTTTTTTGTTCAGAAAGTAAGTCAAAAATATGGGTTTCACTTGCTGTCCTTTGAGCGGTGTTACTAAAATGTTCAAAACGTATCTGTTCTGCCTATCAGTAGTATCATTTAAGAAAAAAGACTGGATTATCGGCTAGTACTTGCCTGATCTGTTCTCATTTTTCTTCGTACAGAGACTGAAGATATGTTTTTCGTGAAATGCTCTCATCTAGAACAGACTTCCCAGTATATTTTCTGCAAATACGATTTCATAATAGGGTTGTTAAGCTTCGAAAATGGAACACCACACGCCCCAAATGTCGCTACAGTATTAGTAAAAAAATATACTTTTGTTTCTTAAATTTGAAGGGGCCAGTGCCTCACTTCACCAATAAACACTATATTTTCTTATTCTTCACCTATATTACTTTGGTGTTTTTCATTAATCGTTATTGAAAAATCACATACATTGCACCTCAGAATATCATCTGCATTATAAACTATTTAACATCATCACGCATTTTCCCAGCGTTCATTTTCTGTTGCGATGTGCTGAATTTAGGCAGAAATGGAGAATGACAAAGGCACTTACATATAACCAATTGTACTTAGGACTGAAAAATTACAACAGTTTAAATTCGTTCCCCACTCCAGCAGTCAACGGTACTGATTGAGGGATTGCTAATTGGTCAATTTGATATCACCTTCTTCCTTTTCGTCCTATAATACGATGAAACGCAAACTGTTCTGCAAACATTTTGCCTAATGGGAGTTCATTGAGCGCAAACTAATCTGGAAGCTTTCGCCTAAGACGACAAGCGCTGAAGCAAAGACAATATGATACCATTCTCAAGACCGTAAATTCTAACAAAAAGCACCCAGAACGTGGGAGATACGTCCATTTATGCAAAAGTCAGCGGGAGAAAAGTAGATTAAGCTGCAAACGTTCGTTTCCTTTGTTTAATTTTTATGGGAATATAACGCGCCAAAGGAGTGAAAGCATGAGATGGGGTGGGGGAGAGAGAGAGAGTGCTAAAAAGGTACCGATATTGAGTTAAGGTGCAAAAAGGGTGTCGACACTGAGAAAAGGTGCAACCAAAACACAGTTAACCGGGCGAGTTGGCCGTGCGCGTAGAGGCGCGTGGCTGTGAGCTTGCATCCGGGAGATAGTAGGTTCGAATCCCACTATCGGCAGCCCTGAAGATGGTTTCCCGTGGTTTCCCATTTTCACACCAGGCAAATGCTGGGGCTGTACCTTAATTAAGGCCACGGCCGCTTCCTTCCAACTCCTAGGCCTTTCCTATCCCATCGTCGCCATAAGACCTATCTGTGTCGATGCGACGTAAAGCCCCTAGCAAAAATCACAGTTAAAATTGTGTATTTCATGTTTTCCTTGTAAGACAAGACAATCTGAACATTTGAATAGCAAACAATTATTAAGTTGTAGCACCTAAAATTCCTAGCTCTAATAATGACTTATGATTCTCTGCAGTGTGCCATTATTTCATATTTGCAGATGCAAATGGCGTATGGCTCTTTGTGTCGGGAGTGTCCGAGAACAAGTTCGGTTCGCCAGATGCAGGTCTTTTGATTTGACACCCGTAGGCGACCTGCGCGTCGTGATGAGGATGGAATGATGATGAAGACGACACATACACCCAGCCCCAGTGAAATTAACCGATAATGATTAAAATTCCCGACCCTGCCGGGAATCGAACCCAGGACCCCTGTGACCAAAGGCCAGCACGCTAACCGTTCAGCCATGGAGCCGGACAGTTCCATTAATGATACTGTTTCGAAGTAAAATGCAAAATAATTCCCATGGAAACCCTTTGAGGAGTGGAAGGTAGAGGATTCCACCATCCGTAACCTTGGCAGTAACAAGGGACACCCTTGACCTCAAACGCTCTGAACCTCACGAAAACATTTTTAGAACATAGATTGTTCATCACAGCAACAGTGATCGGAGTCATTCTCGTCAAGAGACATTTTGAATAACTTTTAAGCTCTTTCAATCGTGAAATTACCTGCGTTTCGCCCCAGTGAAGCAGTGGGCTCATCAGTTGGATTGCTACACCTTTCCAAGACGCTGGTGGCTAGTGCGTCGTTGAGACACCATTGGAAGCCTCTTACGTAGGACATTGCAGTGACGGTGCACTAGGGGAAGCATGTGCCTCCACTTGCATAAATGCCTGCCTTTGGCCTTTTGATTTGAATAACTGTTTATTCAAGTCATGAGGGAGAAACTTGGGAAACGCAGGGAAATACACAAACAATTCAATGCCGCGAATATATTGTTATATTTTCCATCAACAGTGTTACCGTCCGCCTCTGTGGTGTAATGGAGACCCGCCCGGGTTCGATTCCCGGCTCTGTCACGAAATTTAAAAAGTGGTACGAGGGCTGGAACGGGGTCCACTCAGCCTCGGGAGGTCAACTGAGTAGAGGGGATTCGATTCCCTCCTCAGTCATCCTCGAAGTGGTTTTCCGTGGTTTCTCACTTCTCCTCCAGACAAATGCCGGGATGGTACCTAACTTAAGGCCACGGCCGCTTCCCCCTTCTTCCTTGTCTATCCATTCCAATTTTCTCATCCCCCCACAAGGCCCCTGTTCAGCAGAGCAGGTGAGGCCGCCTGGGCAAGGTACTGGTCCTCCTCCCCAGTTTCATCCCCCGACCCCAAGTCTCAAGCTCTAGGACACTGTCCTTGAGGCGGTAGAGGTGGGATCCCTCGCTGAGTCCGAGGGAAAAACCAACCCTGGAGGGTAAGTGGATTAAGAAAGAAAGAAAGAAAGAAAGAAAGAAAGAAAGAAAGAAAGAAAGAAAGAAAACAGTGTTACAAAAACTCTGGTTAAAGTAATTATGATACGCAAAACTGATCTGATAGTGTTGCTATTAGTCTTCAAAGTCCAGATGTGGGATTTCAACGAAGAAGTTAATTATGACAGCAAGACTACCGGTATTGCATAGGCCCATGATACCAAATATGTTTATGAAGACAACGAGGTACGGAATGAAATATGCCCTGAATTTAGTCATATAATGGTACTTTTCCAGAACGATGAAGCACATTTACAAGAAAGTGTATGGAAACCTGAGCAATGACACGTAACTCATCTTCAAATGCATTGCCATCACGCCAAGCAAATGCGAAGTGCCCGCGTGCTGCGGAGACGTCCGGTCTCCGACGAAGACATCCGAGAGAAGGACGTAAAAAAAGTGTTTTAGCTGGAGCCTGAGGGACAAGAAGAAGAACATGCCTGGCTAACCTTGGTTTGGAAGGCTACGCCTTCCGAATACTAATTTTACAATGAGGAATTCAAAAGGTAGCAGTGGAGATTTCCTAGACTATTTCAGGCCGCGCTGAAGTGTGCAATAGTTTTCAAGCTGTTAGTGTGTGTTGTTTGGCAATCGTGTTAACGCAGTTGGAGATTGCGACTACTGACAAAGAGGATAGTATTTTTCATTACGGGTTCATAGTTTATTACCTGACGTGTCATATGGAAAGTGAATGGATATTTCCTATCTATGGAATGGCGAACTAAGTTGGTTATGTCCCGAAGAGTGATGTTAGTGTGGTTAACAACTTTGTACAGAGCAATTATGGCACAATGAGGCCAGGAGTCAAGAAGAAATTAGGCTATGGGGGGACAAGTTATTTTCTCGTATTTGTGCTTTCTGTGTTATGTTGGTTTTATTTGGTGGCTGAAAATGCTGCCGCTGTGCAACAATCACCATGTGACAAATCTCGCAAAGTATTTAATACGTCATGGGGTGTTATTACAGATGGACCATTGGGTTCGAACTACACGCAAGATTCTCACTGTGAATGGCTTATTAAAGGTATGTTTATAACTTTTATTGAATGAAGTACGATCTACGAAAAATTCCGTTCTAGTCTTATATTTGTTAGTAAGTTCGATATCATTAAATTCGTTGTAACATGATATAGGTAATTCATGCTGAGTATTGGACTATAAGTTAGAATTATGAGTTAATTTTACATTCTCAAGTTCATTTCTTTAAATCATTGCAGGACACTTCTTGCTATGTTTTGTATGTCAGCTAGGAGTTTCATTAAGCTCATTCATGTTTTGTTACTTGCAATCTTAAGGACCCAAAGTTAGGTGCCAAAAGTGATAGTATTATATGTGGTTATGATTACTTGGTGGTGTAATGCCGTACCTGCTTCTAAAATTTAAGAAGGCCTTACTATATTAGGCTTGCTGTCTATATACTGACTTACTGTGTGTTTTGTTTATTCTCAAAGATTTTTGATGGGTTTACCGTTACTATGGATAAGGTAGTTGGCATAGACCAAGAAGCTTATTAATACTCCTTACCAGAAATATAATGACATTGTATAACATTTCCTGTAGGGCCTAATATTGTAAGAGCAATAAGTCTGTTGAAATCCATCGTCGTGTGCTTGTCCCAGAGCAATAAAAATGAGATTGTCCAAGTTTGGTAATAACGATAGACTATGGTATTTCTTCATATTATTGTAGACATATAGACTACTCGTCAAATTATTTCTCATTCATCATACCAAACTTATCCTGTGCCTTTGACTTTAAATCATTTGACACCAACAGCAAATTTGTTTAATCGTTACTGTAACTTAGTGTTTGGAAATTCTTAACCTTTTCAGTTAGTGTTTGTGATGTGAAGCTATAGCTAAACATAACCAAATATTTTACAATGCTGCTATCAGTTGAATGTGAGGATGAGATGTATAGCTATAACTTAGGCCTACTTTCAGAAAATGATACATTCAAGCTATGTCAAGTTTAGTGACTGATAGAATTCTCACATTTTCAATCTCCAGATCTCTGGTTGTCATGGCAACAAAGCTGTGTGTGGCAAACCTAACCTATTCTGGTTAGTCACAGAGACTAGGCTCATTTAACTACTGACATCACACATAATTCATGACTATAGGCCTAAGCCTATTGTAAACAAAAAATACTCAATTCACAATATATTTAAGTCATTTGTACACTCTGAGGGTACATTTAATGAAATATAAAATGAACAAAAATGCAAACTCAAAGTCATAGAATTGTAAAAACATTGTCATTTTTCAAACTATTGTTCCATGATGATCTTATTGCTTTTCACTCTAACCAAGTTAATTCTGTACCTGACAACAATCTTCTAGATAGGCTATTATTAACAGAGTCGTAAGGTTTTGTACTGACGTTGCAGACTTATTGCTTTAGCACGTCTTTCTCTTCTCAAATCTGTCACTTTTCATGTTGTCTGCATTAGGTAGTTCATCTTCTAGATAAATATTATTTCTCAATTTAAGAGGGAGATTTGATATGGTAAGGCATTGCACAAGATGAAGTTTCACCATTTCTATTTCAGGTCCTTGCACTAAGTCTTAAACCTCTTTCCTATTGTGTTTTTCCCCGAGTAGCACAATTATAGAATAAAGACATTGACCAAAGTGACATTGAACAGAAAAAGAATACTGCCATCTAGCCATTTTCAGGTTCTTTTGTTCTTATTCTTCTTCTTTTATTCATGAGGTCTCTGTAAAAATTCCTCGAAGATGTTTTGCTACCATGTTTTTTCCTTCACCCCCACCTAGTTATACCTGCTCCCTAAAAAAAGTTGCAGGTCCTCCTTATTGTTTTCCTTCACCCCCACCTAGTTATACCTGCTCCCTAAAAAAAGTTGCAGGTCCTCCTTATTGGATCTTCTCAGATGTTTCCTCTCTCTTCATCAGGTAAGGCCAGTGTGGAGTTTCTAATTCTTCCCAGCGCCTCACATTCGAAGAGTATGTGTTCAGCTGATTCTTCCGCATCGTTGCATTTCCTACATACCTTGTGTAGGTTCTTCTGTTAGATGAATAAGTTAATTTGCACATTTCATGTCAATTGTATCCACGCTACATTTATGTTCATTGTAACTCTTTTGACTTCTTGCTTTCACCAAGCTCGATAGCTGCAGTCGCTTAAGTGCGGCCAGTATTCAGTATTCGGGAGATAGTAGGTTCGAACCCCACTGTCGGCAGCCCTGAAGATGGTTTTCCGTGGTTTCCCATTTTCACACCAGGCAAATATTGGGGCTGTAGGCCTACCTTAATTAAGGCCACGGCCGCTTCCTTCCCACTCCTAGCCCTTCCCTGTCCCATCGTCGCCATAAGACCTATCTGTGTCGGTGCGACGTAAAGCAAATAGAGAAAGAAAAAAAAAGACTTCTTGCTTTCCATTTTCATCTCCGCTCCTGCTATGATGCAGCTCAATTCTTTTTCGGTACAAAAGACGTCAGTGTTAAGTCTTTGATAAATCCATCCATGGCAGAATCAATCTTTCTTGAATGTGACAACTGAAATTCTTTAAGAATCTCACTTTGTTTTTTCTCATAGTTCCTACGTATGATAGACCTCAGATGTTTACCAGTTCCACCAATGAAAACCAAGTGTTTCGTGTTACAGTAGGTTGTGATTGATTTCCTGTATAACCTCTGTGAATCTTGAGACCAACTGCGTTGCTTTTAAAACTCTATTTTCCTCACTTATTATGCCTATCCCATCAGTGTTTGTACCATACAGTATAAATATAGGCCTAGGCATTAAGTTGTACAGATATGAACAGTTGGTACTATTACAGTAAGCATACTGCCTTAATTTCATATTTGACTGGCTTGTTTGGTATGTATAGCCTACTTTAAATGGGCCGATGACCTAGATTTTAGGCCCCTTTAAACGACAATCACCTACTTTAAATGGACATCTGCTCCTGAATAGTATTAGCTACAGAGCTTTTCGTTGACGCAAATGGTTCTCTTCAGCACTAACAGCTTTCGGCTATTGCTCAATAATTTCTCAAAGTCACAAAATATTTCTGCTTCCTGAACTCTCTGTCTCGAGAGTTGTTGAAACAAAGAGCGAGTACCGGTAGAAGGATCTCAGATTTTTCACTTATGTTATGGATGGTAGAAAATAACAAGTGCATGCTTTTGCACTGTGATTTAAAAATAGAAGATAATGCCATTAATCCAAGAAGAGCCTTAATTTCTACAGAATTTATTACTCTATACCATAAACCGGGGTGAAATTGGTCAGTTTTTATCTTTAAACGGATGTGATAATAATGTTATTTGCTTTATGTCCCACTAACTACTTTTACGGTTTTCGGAGACGCCAAGGTGCTGGAATGTCGTCCTGCAAGAGTTCTCTTATGTGCCAGTAAATCTACCAACTCGAGGCTGACGTATTTGAACACCTTCAAATACTGTCGGACTGAGCCAGGTTTGAACCTGCCAAGTTGGGTTCAGAAGTCCAGCGTCTCAACCGTCTGAACCACTTAGCCTGACTTAAACGGATGTGGTACTGGCCATATCTTTATTTAGAAATAATTTCATGCATACATTTCAGGGGTAACTGCTCAGATTTAGGTCCTATAATATTTAATTCTAGTTTTTAACATTTTTATATAAACTTACCAAAGTGCCAAAATTATGTCGGTTGGGATTCAGATCGATAGCTTGTGTCGTGTGTTAGATGTGGCTATTGCTGGTTGTCTTGAGCGGACTTCTAACAAGGTACCTGCATGGTTAGTTCTGTGACCGGATATATGGCTAGATCTACTCTGTGGATCCAAGGTGAACAGGGATGCCTCTGTTCATTGGAGGTATTTCCAGGACTTCGTTCACCAGTATCCGGCCACGAGGCACATCTTTACAGATGGTTCTAAGATAGGAGAAAATGTGGGATGCTGTTTTGTCTCCAGTAATATCAGCACGAAGACCTTGCTTCATAGTGTCTGTAGCGTGTATACTACGGAGTTTTGTGCCATCTTAGAAGCTTTGCAGTTTGTACTTGGTGACGAAAGAAACTACTTTCTCTTGTGTATTAACTCGTAAAGTTTTCTGCAGTCTGTTGTCACCTTTTTCCCCACAGTACCCACTGGTACAGCAGATGCAGGACCTTCTAGCCAGGTTGTGAGATGCTGGCACCAGACTCACTTTTGCGTGACTTCTAAGCCATGTTGAAATTGCAGAAAATGAACCTGTGGATGAAGCTGCAAAGGAAGCGGTACTTTTACCTCCTAGACCTGTAAATGTACCTGCTAGGGATATTTGTTCTCAGCTACGTCGAACCATCTTTGCGTCCTGGGAATCGGAGTAGTTAGCTGTAGCCTATGTACTTCCAACAAGCTGAGAACAATTATGAAGACTACTACTGTTTGACAGTCCTCTTATTGAACTTCACGGAAAGAGGCCATAGTTTTGGGTAGGCTGAGGATAGGTCATGGAAGATCTACATACTCATACCTCTGAAGAGGGAAGAACCCCCAGTGTGTTCTTGTGGTGCCGACTTCACCGTGGCCCACATCCTCACAGAGTGCGTTGTATCTCTTTGGCCTAAGATGGAACTTCGGCCTGCAGTAAACACTCAAACTCATAGTAGCCGATGACGTGAGTACTGTTGATCTTGTCATTCACTTTATGTGTGAGAGTGGATTAATCAAGGGTATGTAAATTTCAAGTGCTATATAACTGAGGGAACTTAGATTCCCTTTTGATGCGTTTGTAACCTTTTTGGCTTAATACCATAATTTTATTTAGCCTAATTCATTTTCAAATTGCTCTGTTGAATAAATTGTTTTGTTTTATTAAAAAAAATCCACTTAATTTGTTCAAAGGTGATGATTACTTAGTTGTACTTCCTCTTAAAACAAAAATCACCACCACCACTGTCACATCTTGGGGTGAACTTCGCTTTGTGAACACGACAGTTAGTTAAAAATAGGAACAAAAGTTATCAGATGAAGGTGAATCAACAGTCCTATGTGTTAGAATTGGCTATTGCATGACATTTATAGGAACATCAAAATTGTATCTCCCTCATGAATCTACTCTAACAGAAGGAATTTTATAACACAACACTTCTTTAAATGGAGCTTTGTCACTATCATTGAATCTAAAACACTTTCTTCATCATCTGAATGTAAAAACTTGAGTTCTTTGTCAACTGCAACAATTTTTCGTGAATACATTTCTATGTTGCCTTTCTTTGTAACATATTTCACTAGAGTCAGATCGCTTGGTCATTTAAGTCAGCCTCACTCTCCACTTGATGAAGTTTCATTTGTCTTTGTCCTCTTGACAAAATATATTGCTTAGCAGCATAAGCAATATTTGGGGTAGAGGTATTATCTACCTTCATTAGGGTGTCATCTGCTGAAACATAACGACGAGGAACTATAGTTAGTTTCTTCCATAGTGCTGTTGTGTTATGAGGAGCTGGTTTCCGTTACATTTGTAGGAAATGAAGCAAATACTTGCTCGTAATTGAAGCATTTCCAGCCACAAATCGTTTAGTGAATGTTGTCTGGAGCACAGAACTTTCTGTTGACAAAGTGGAATCAGTCACTACTGATCTGCATTTAGGGCAGTCACCCAGGTGGCAGATTCCCTATCTGTTGTTTTCCTAGCCTTAGTTATTTAAAAGAAATTGGAAATTTATTGAACATCTCCCTTGGTAAGTTATTCCAATCCCTAACTCCCCTTCCTATAAACAAATATTTGCCCCAATTTGTCCTCTTGAATTCCAACTTAAACTTCATATTGTGATCTTTCCTACTTTTAAAGACACCACTATAACTTATTCATCTACTAATGTCATTCCACTGACAGCTCAGAACATACTGCTTAGCCGAGCAGCTCGTCTCCTTTCTCCCAAGTCTTCCCAGCCCAAACTAAACCACATGATGAAAATCCCTTTGTATTATTCTTCAGAGATGGTCACAGTGTTTCCAACAGTAGCTTTAGCAATTTTGGAAAAAGACTTTTTTCAACTATTGATGATTTTGGATGAGTTTTCTCCCAAGTTTGCTGAATGTTTCTCCATGATTTTCTTCATTGCACCAAAGAAATACTGATCGAAGGGTCGATTGAAATGCGTTACATTTGGGGTCAGGCAGATAAACTTTATATCAGTTTCACTACTGTACACAGTTGAACTTATTCAGTAAAATAAGAAGAGATACTTTTATTTATGTATTCAAGTTAGAAATAAACAAAATATATAGATATACAAATGACAACGTTAAACTATGTCGCACCACGGTATACCAGTGATGTGTAACCTCAGCAGCGTTTAGTGTTGCAAGGAGATATTTTACTGTACAAGATGCAGGGCACAGCATGCAATCCAGTGGATGTTCCATTTTCTGGGGTTCTCTACAGTTGCAATTAACGTTGTCAACAGGTAAGTGCCATTTCTGGAGGTTGCTTTGGATCTTCCAACTCCAGAACGAAGTTGATTGAGTGATCTCCACACAATCCAAGTTTGTTCATGCTCAGGTGGGAGGCTTTCCGAAGGGCGGGGCCAGGTTATTCTCAAGTCGAGAAAACCACATTTGTTTACTTGCTGTAGTCGATGTAGTTTTCAAGACTGCAGTGGTTTTCAGGAATCTTCTTCTGGATCTCAATCTAGGGTAGCTGGTACATAATGATATAGTGGATGAGATTGCTGATGGGCCTGTTTAGTTGCAAGAGCTGTCGTTCTTGGGGTTATTGGTTGAGAGCCCCATGTCGACCAGTGATTTTACGAGGGATGTTATTCCTAGCTTCCAACTTCAGCCTCGTATTCTGGCAATGCTGCTTGTAAGTCAGAGTACAATCGAGGGTCACTCCCAGATATTTTGGATAAGGTGTGTTTACTAAACGTAATCCTTGCCATGAGATGTTAAGTTCACGACCTAGCTGATTGTACTTGAGATGAAATGCACACAGTTGAGCTTTTGCTGGGTTTGGACATAGTTGATTGCTAGACTAATAGGCATCCAATTCTCTCAACGCATCTGTAAGGTGGGCTTCAACATCTTCGAAAGATTTCCTATGACTTGCTAATGCCAGATCGTTGGCATACAGGAAACTTCTTATGTTCACCGGAAGAGGTTGGTCATTGGTGCAGATGTTAAATAACATTGGTGACAGAACACTTCCTTGTGGTATGCCATTTCTTTGACATCTTCATTGATTATGTTGTCCCTGGAAATTCACATGAAATTTCCTGTTTTGAAGTTAGTCTGTAAAGTTTGGTGAATCCATAATCCTTCGTGATTCCATAGATCTTCTGTGACAACGGACGGTGGTTGACAGTGTCTTAGGCAGCAGTCAGATATATGAAAGCTCCTCCTGTGATATTCTGGGTGTCAAAGCCAAGGCCGCACTAGATAGACAAGGCTTGGACTGTGACGTCACGAGAGTGGCTGGCGTTCAGCATGCCAGTGTACGGCCCGCTCTCATTTTCACCATGATATTGTTCATTTATTCATCCTTAACAATATAATTGTACACTCCTTCAATTGTAGCTTTATTTAGGCTTGTATACTACACGAGTTTTATGCGGGGAGAAAACTGATGGGGCAGTTTATGTACATTTCTTTACGTAAAATTAAGCTGACATCTGTCATTTGTAACGGAACATGGTATCATATAAAAGATTGCAACCCATAATATGTATAAAAATAGTTTTAATGTTACTAGACAAATACATGATGGCAATTCACAACAATAGTCTGGAACCTTTCTTAGAAATTAAGCTTCAACTTAAAACTTACCTAACGATTCCTAAGGTTTCAGTTTATACATTTTTCTTTTCTTGAGGATTCCTTCTTCTTAGCCATGAGTTTGTCTACGATAACTTTTCTATTGATATTCAATAATATATTACAGAAGATGTATATACATTTTTCAACAAAATGTTTAAAACTACAGTACTTCTACAATCTTCACATGTTTTAAACATGACGTTTTCATTTCCAGAACAGTTGACAAGCGAAATCAGAACGTTTTCTGTTAGAATCCTCATGTAAAAACATTAATATACCGGGCGAGTTGGCCGTGCGTGTAGAGGCGCGCGGCTGTGAGCTTGCATCCGGGAGATAGTAGGTTCGAATCTTACTATCGGCAGCCCTGAAGATGGTTTTCCGTGGTTTCCCATTTTCACACCAGCCAAATGCTGGGGCTGTACCTTAATTAAGGCCACGGCCGCTTCCTTCCAACTCCTAGGTCTTTCCTATCCCATCGTCGCCATAAGACCTATCTGTGTCGGTGCGATGTAAAGCCGCTAGCAAAAAAAACAAAAAAACATTAGTATACTGGTACAGGTTTACATTTTGTAGCTCTAAAGGAGTTGGGTACCGGTACAACACTTTCTGGTTCAGGGCAGGAGCAAGCCAAGGCCACACTAGATAGACTCAGACATTTTTTTGTCTGACTCAGGGTTGTCAAAGTCAGGGTAAGTTGCCAGCTTGCTGAAGCCAGTTATTTCTTAAGCTTTTAAATAAATGAACAGTATCATACATTTATTTATTGTTTGTGTTTCGTCAATTGGGTTTTGAAAAGTCGTTTGTAAATTTCTTTTGCACAGCTTTTCAAACATTTTTCTACTAACACTGTTATTATATGAAATTATGCATGCTACCTTATAACCTATAGGCCTATCTGTTACTACTTTGATGACTTGCAAAGTAAGGTCTTCTAAGAAACGCCACGTTAGGTTCTTACATGGAAACAAATCAACAAGACTGGATGACAACATAAAAGTTTGTGCAGTTGTAGCTAATGTAGTGTTATTTTCTCCACTTTTACTACTAAAATCAACTCCATCTACCTTTCCTTTTACCGGGTGATTTGGCCGTGCGGCTGTGGACTTGCATCGGGAGATAGTGGGTTCGAATCCCACTGTCGGCAGCCCTGAAGATGGTTTTCTGTGGTTTCCCATTTTCACACCAGGAAAATGCTGGGGCTGTACCGTAATTAAGGCCACGGCCGCTTCCTTCCAACTCTTAGGCCTTTCCCCTCCCATCGTTGCCATAAGACCTATCTGTGTCGGTGCGACGTAAAGCCACTAACAAAATACCTTTCCTCCTTTATAGTTCACCTCAGGTTTTATGTAGACTCCATCCAAAAAGTTACAAAATCTTTCATGCTCATTTAACAATTTTAGTTTCTTTTTTCAAGTAATTCCAATGTGAATCGTCAATACCCGAATTTCCCGTGCCTAGTTTTGCAGTAAAAGACTGTAAATACACCGGGTGAGGCATTGTAAGAAACGTTGACTGTCTTATATTCTTTTACGCCTCAGGAAATGTGAAAAATATTGAAGCAGGACTAAACAGGAATTTACAAATACTTTTCAAATTTGTCCATTTTAAGATCTTGCCCCCGTCACTTAATCCACATATATCAAGATTATCATTCATGAAAATATCATGTTTAATGGCTCTAAAATCAAGAGCCTCGTTTAATGTTAAAGAAGTACCAATTTTTGGAATATTTTCCTCAGTCATATAAATTTTGATGATACAGAGACTTTGGCTGTTAAAATTGACAAAAACTTTGTCAAAATCTAATTTGTGTTTAATACTGAAATTACCCTGAACATCATCGAAATCATCTGTCATCTTCTTCCTCAGCTTTCTTTCTTCCCGTTTTTCAATTTCTTCTTGTCTTTGAATAGGAGTTTTGCTCGGTGTTGGAAGATTTTTAGACAGATAGGCAGCCACATTTTCGAACTTAGGAATAGCGCCGTTTGAGAGTTTTAAATGGTTAGGTTTTACAGTTAAAATAGACTCATCAGGTCTTTTAACAGAATCCTTCCTAACTACGAAATGTTCGTCGAACTGTTTTATGCACACAACTGAGCTTGCTAAAGGGACAAATTCGATTCGATGGATGGCTATGATCCACTTTTGTTTCCGTAACAAGTCAGTAGGAAATTTAAACACTGAAATATTATGCTGTTTTAAACTATATTTGATTCGACAACCAGGTATACAACATGACGTGGTCATAATTCACGATGTTCACACACATTTAAATCATTCAACACCATCGATAGCCTCACTACTGCGAGGTTCAGATCAGCCTACAAATCACTGGCGAGAAGTGAAGCAGCCGGCGATTTGTGTGACATAGCGCCTGAAGTGGAGGGAGAGCCTTATGGCCTGTCTGTCTAGTTGGCCTTGGTCAAAGCCATCCTCAATGAATTGTGTAAGGTTAAGAACCTGGGATGTATACAGCTTTTCCCTGGTCTGTAGCCTGCTTGTTGTTGTAATAGAACTGGCTCTACAACATGAATTAAATGGTTCAGCAACATTCGCTTAAAGATTTTAAGCCAGTGACACAACAAGGATATTGGCCTGTAGTTTTTGGGGTCAGAGTAGGGAGATTATCACCAATAAGTGCCTTTGGTCATATAAAGCCTTTGTGTATGTAGAAGAAAAATAATTTTGAATCAATCTGTAAAACGAATGGCATCAAACCAGCCATGGTTAAATCTGTCGTAACAGGCTCCTCTGATACAAGGATGATCACAGCATGGAAGATCCTTTGGCAGTTCCTCTTCACTCCAAGTGTGCCATACAGTTTTGTTGCTTTTTTGTGGCGTACGCAATGGTACACAGTACCGGCACCTTTTCTTGAAAGAAACAAAAAAATGAATAGAATATTATTTGGAATATTCTATCACATTTCCCATGAAGTATTGCCTTATGGCTTAAAATTAAGCTTTTTTGTATGCTTTTGTTAGGGCCTAACCCTTTGGGGTCCATTTGATTTTCCACCTGGATCCTGCACAGGTCCAATTTGACATTAGGCAAATATGGGAAGGAAGTACTCACATAAGTAAAAAGCTGAATTTTTACATTAATAACATGAACTGCAAATTTATTTATTATCAGTCAAGTTAACCACAGCGATATTTTTTCAAAGTATGGTACTTTCGGAAGCATTTGATTGGGTGTAGTCCTGGGTTCCCTGGACAGGTCTCACAAAAAAATGATGTCTCCTTTCTGCCTCCTTTCACTTTCATGTCGGAACACACAGCACAGTCCTTGGTTTTTTTGTCCTGATGAGCATCTAGGATGTGTAGCTTCCCGTTCAGTCGATGTTCTTCGTCACAGCTGCTCCGTCGGCTACGCTTACGGGCTTTTTTGTTCCTAATGTCCTCAACAAGCCCCATAATAATCCGGTCCCTGAAAATCTTGTGATTCACCTCAGGCTTATTTTCTGCCTTTTGTTGCAAGTTATGTAGGCGAAAACTTCACCAAAGCTACCTCCAGCACCCAGAAGTACAATTTCCTCCACCACTTCAGGCTCTTCACTACAAAACCATAAGATGAGCAGTAGGGATCAGCACGATCGACCCTTCCCATTTTTCCTGTGTATTCTGTGATGACAACAGGCTTCAAAATTCTTTCTTCTCCTTGCCCATTCCGGTTGTGTCTGACTACCTTCACCTCCACCATGTACTAAGAACTGACACAGTGCGCTTGCCTTTCCACGAAAATACCATGAACTTTACTTCCTTCCACAGAGCACGGATTTCATGCTTCTTCAGATTTAGTCTCCTATCTTTCAGCTGAGGTGGTAGTCCCTTCCGATTCAATAGCACAGTCCCAGTTAGGTGAATTTTCCTTTTCAACAATTCTCTTGCCAGTTCCATACTAGTATAAAATCGATCAGTAAACAAATGATAACCCACAGCTTGAGTAACTTGAAATAGGTCTGTCACCAGCTGTAACACTATTCTACTGCCAAATGTCAAACCAGGGAAAAGTAAATTTAGCATAGTAAATGAGCCAAAATAAGGAATCATAGACAAAACATACCCATTCAATGCATCAGCAATAACATATATCCCAATCCCCCACTTTGTTGGTTTTTCTGGATTATACATTTTGACAAGGACACGCCCCTTAAAGCTTACAGTCGATTCGTCAGCTGACAGATACTGACTTGGCCTATAAAATTCCAAGAATGACTTCCCTACACATTCTAAGACACTTCTAACTTTACTCGTTCTTGTTACTATTGTTGATGCACTTGATTGTGGAGGGGGTGAAACATGAAAGCTCCAGAATATCTGAAGAAATGGTTTCCAAGAAAAAAATGTCCTTACAGAAGGTCGATGAATAGAGCCACAAGTCTGAAAAATATTCTTTTAGAGTTTTCCTTTTTGTACGTGCCATATTCAGAAGAACACCATGAAATGCCATCATTTCAGCGACGGTAACATCGACCAGTTCCACCATATGGAATGTTGCTGCAACGGCGTACATTTGGTAATACATTCTCTTACCTACCTGTTAGTGTCCTTACATATTTCGGAGAACAGTGAAACCGGGAACAGCAACAAAAAGAAATCCAAAGGAGTTACCGGCTTCTTTCCTGTAGTAGGAGGCATGTATCCCATAGCACTGTTGTGAAAATACTTGGAAAAACATGGTCACCTTTTTCATAAACTTTCCATTCGTCAGCTCCTATATCACAGACTTACAATAATTGAAAATCTTCCACCTTTTTGATAGCCTACTTTTTATTTGCTATTTAGTAAATTAATTAATTAATTATAAACAGTACATGTTTCGTTCTTAATTGAGAACGTCTTCAGCTGTTGTATAGCTTAGGTGAATCATTGAGTTTTTGAGTACATTATTTTCAGGTACCTTGTTCATCTTAAAAACTATTTGAATATAAATTGATTTAAAATGATATTAAAACAATGTGGTTGTTAATGGGTTGGTGAAGTGAGACAGGATGAATACATAGTGTGCCTTCTTAAAAAACTATATCTATTCATTTGAATAGTTGTTAAAAGTTTCAATCTCTGTTACACTAAAAATATCTGTTTGTCTTCCAGTTAAAAGGTTTTTTAAAACGTATGACTTCTTGACACTGTTTTAAATATTGTTGAATGTTCACTTCTTTCACTCCTTCCAGGTCGACTGTTATTTATTTTGAGCTTACTTAATGTGTCTTAAATTGAGTTTAATGCAGAACTTTGAAGCTGATTGCCGTTCACTAATTGAGAAGGGAGCTTCGTCTCAATTTCTTTCTGTTGTTAAACTCCAATTCTACTGTGACCCTGGAGGAGCTACGTTTGAAGCTGTAAAGACTTTTAGAGAAGTTGACTGCATTGTCAGGGTATTGTGTTCCTCTGTTGCAGCCCAGATCATCTTCTAAATTGATCTCATCAGAGTTGAAGATCATTTCTGCAGTCAAATCTTCCACACTCTTTTCACGAGCTTATAATATTGCATTTTGATGAAATGCTCTTATTTGATAACCAATTAACATTTTGAAATGACGTCCAACACTGCTATTTAACAACAGTACAAACAGTCACATCTATACAACTCTTCTTCAGCATACAGGTCTCACCCAAGTACTGTACGCTGTTAACTTTAGTTTCTCTTTCAAGCATTAATTTTTGCTAAATGCATAGAAAGCAGAGTAGCCAACTTTACCACACATAAAATTTAGGATGGCCAACTTAACACCCCAAATATTTACCCAGATACAGTCAAATTAACTAGGCAACCATCCTCTATTAACACTATTCAGAGGGAAAATATGGAAGGGGGTCCTTGAGCACTTGAGCAAGTCTGCATTCTAGAAGTTTATATATATACTCTCTCTCTCACTCTCACTGAATTTTGATGAAATGCTCTTAAAGATAGCCATTTAACATTTTGAAATGGCATCCAACACTGCTATTTAACAACAGTACAAACAGTCACATCTATACAACTCTTCTTCAGCATACAGGTCTCACCCAAATACTGTACGCTGTTAACTTTAGTTTCTCTTTCAAGCATTAATTTTTGATAAGTCCATAGAAAGCAGAGTAGCCAACTTAACTGCACATAAAAATTAGAGTGGCCAACTTAACACCCCAAATATTTACCCAGATACAGTCACATTAACCTATTCTCAAACATACTTGGGCCCGTGGGATTTGGATTCTGATATTTGAGTGGCGAAAGCAGTAAATACGAGGTGTGTTGCTTTGTCATAGTTTCCTCCTCCTGTCGTATAACTTCTCTTATACAGGCTGTGTTTAATAAGACATGTAGGTCTAATGGAATTCAGTAAACTTCAACCTAATCCTAAGCTCGTCCTAATAATTTCAGCATGTATGACAGAACACGTCATTGCTGATAAATATGATATTTCATAATCAGTAATGGCTGATAACAACAAGGATCAAGAATCTTTATTTGCCATACACTGAAATAGGCTTCGTTAAGTGATAATAACATAGTACTAAATATTAACAAGGCTAAATGTACAAACACTTTTTATTTAAACTTAATACTAACAAAACAAAAGAAGAAAGCAAGGCAAGACTGGCATAGAGATAGGAAAGAAGGAAGTAACATTAAGTATCAGGAAAAGAAAAGTAAGTGTAAAAAAGTGGATGAAAATGTGGGTAGGGAAGACTATGTTAGTGACAGAATAATCAGAGTATGACTGAGGACGGACGAAGAAGTGAAAGATTTCATCCAAGTTTATGCACCCCAAATTGGAAACAGTGAGGAAAATACGGAGGAATTCATGGAGACACTTGATGAAGCAATCATCGATGTGGAAGTGATAGTCATGGAGACCTCAATGCGCAGGTTGAAAATGACAGAATTGGTAAAGAAGTGATTGATCCATTTGGATGTGGAGAAAGAAACAGCGAGGGAGATAAGTTGATTGATTTTGGTGCGAGAAATGGAATGATTGTGGGTAACACTTGGTTTAGAAAGACGAATGGTAGAAGGATGACTAGATATGGCTGGGTTGAAAGGACAAAAACAGTTATTATGTTTTGGTTGGGAAAATAAATTGTAAACAGTTAACGAATGTAACAGCACTACCAGATGAAGTGTTTGATGGACACCACATGGTAGTGGTGGCAAAATTGAAAATAGGTAAAATTGTGAGAATAAAAGAAATGAGACAGAAGAAAATAAAAGTATGGAAATCAAAAGATAAAAGAACTTGGGAGAAATTTCAGAAGGAATTAAAACAGCCCATCCCTATATCAGAAATATAAAGTGTAGAAGAAGAATGGACCAAATTTAAAAACACATTTGTAAGCTGTGTGGAGAAGATTTGTGGCAGAATTTTGGCAAGAGTGAAGGAAAAGGAGACACCTTGGTGGGATGAAAAGGTGAAAGAGGTTATTAAACAAGAGAAGAAAGCATGGCAAGAATAGAATAGAGATAGGAAAGAAGAAAGATTAAGTATCAGGAAATTAAAAGTAAGTGTAAAAAGGTGGTAAATGAGGAAAAGAAAAATGTTGGGAGAGATTCACACAGGAGTTGGAAAAGGATGTAAATGGTGGAAAAAGAATGGACTGATAAAAGAGAAAAGAAAAGATCTACATAAAACAAGTGAAGGAAGAGAGTGGAAATGTAATAACAGACCCAGCAGAAATAAATAATAGGTGGAAAATTATTTTGATAAACTCCTGAATGTGAGAAATGATGCAGAAGAGAGTGTAGTGGTAAATCAGGATGATCAAGAAATGGAGAGTGATATTGAAATGGCAGAGGTGGAAATGACTGTTAAACAAATGAAAACAGGAAAAGCAGCAAGGATGGATGAAATATGTGTGGAAATAATGAAGGTAGCAGGAGGACCTATTGGTTATATAGGCTGTTGAGGTGTTTATGGAGGAAAAAGCAAGTATCTGATGATTGGTGTAAAGGTGTAATAATACCAGTATTTAACCCTGACAGTAACACGTCTATAAATATCGCTTTAGTTACACCACACGTTTCGAAGACGTGTCACGCAAAGCCTATTATTTAAAGTTACATTAAAGTTACCAGATGGAATGAACAAGGAATAGAGGTGGTGGAGGGGATAACTCACCCCTCCTTAAGAGGAATAGATGGCATTCATTCGCACAACACGTCAGAAAAACGTATGGTGTTACTGTCAGGGTTAAGAAAGGTAACAGGAAGGTATGTGACAATTATCGAGGAATTGCACTATTGTCACAAGTAGCCAAAATATTGGACAGAATAATTGAAAGAAGGATGGAAAGAAATTTAGAAGACCAGTATAGATTTTGACAGGGCAGGTCAACGATAGAGCCGATATTTACCATGAGATTACTGATGGAAAAACAGTGAGAATATGGAAGATATCTGGTGATGGTATTCCTTGATCTAGATAAGGCATATGATAGTGTCAGTAGAGAAAAGCCACGAACCTGCTACGAAGGCGTAGCAGGGGGAGAGGTGATACTCCCACGTGGCGCGTCCCAGGTGGCGGATAGGGGGGTCCTAACCGGCTTGCCGGCGGACTTGAGGGAAATAAAATACCTCTCGCGGACCAAACACACTACCCCCTGCGGGTGGGGGACGCACATGTAGAATACACCCGCGGTACCCCCTGCCTGTCGTATGAGTCGACTAAAAGGGGTGACCTAGGCGCGGACATGGATTGCGGTTTGGTATAACGTGTTGGACCTCCTGTGGATGGGAGGGGTCGAGTACATTCACAGGTAATCCCTGCCTGTCGTAGAAGGCGACTTAAAGGGTCATGTGGCCATGGTCCCCTCTTTATTTTATTATTATTTTTCCGAGGGTCAGATGTAGACCATTCTAAATTTTGATGTGCGTGCTGCCCGGAGATGGGCCTCTTACGTGTGCGATTACGCCCAAAAGCCCGCAACTGTCCACCCAGGACCATTGCGTGGTGGGAGCGCCATGTACCTTGGCAGTGGTATCCGCCTGACAACACAGGTCCCCGCACAGCCGAATGCCAGAAGGACATATTATTATTAATTATTTTTATTTTTTTCTCTATATTTAGTGCTCTGTAAACGCTATGGGGTACATGCTATTGCGGGTGACTGGAGGAAGGGAGTCTTAGTGCTCATTGCCTCAGTCATGCCGTATTAGGCATCGTTCAACATCGGACCCCGGGCAGTACCTGCTATGACCAGGTGGGTATTGCCTTGGCTGCTTGGTTCGGCTACAGAGACCCCTGATCGGAGTGGGTGGCATTCGGGGAGGATGCTATCGGGCATGGCTTCCAAACGAAGTCTGCTCTCTCAAGGTGGTACCCCACCTAAGTCTTTAACTTTTGCTTCCCTGAGAGGTTCAACTCCCTGGGAACATGCGCAGTGTGAAGGAATGGGATCCAGCTTCCCTAGGTTTCTGGTCGCTACCAGAACCGATGGGCATGATTTTAAGCTGGTGAAGTCTATCCTTTTTAGTCGGCACATCGAAGGCGTCTATGGCGAACTGGAGGAACTTAAGAAAATGCGCAACGGTAGTTTGCTTATGAAGACTCGTACAGCACTGCAAGCTGATCAGTTGCTTAAGTGCGAGCACTTTGGCGAAATCCCCATCAAAGTGGAGGAGCATAAGTCCTTGAACCTGGTTCGCGGAGTCATCTTTCACCGCAACCTTATTTTGAAGACTGACGACGAGTTGATGGAAGACATGAAGAACCGTGGCGTGACACACGTCCGGCGCATTACGCGCAAGGTCAACGGTGAAGACGTTGCCACTGGTGCCTTCATTGTCTCTTTCAAGTTGTCAGTGTTACCAGAGAAAGTCAAGGTAACAACTTATCGTTGCGATGTGAGGCCGTACATCCCGCCTCCTATGCGATGCTATCAATGCCAGCGATTCGGACATATGGTATCTCGCTGTTCGAATCAGGCTGTATGTGGTACATGTGGACGAGTAGCTCACGGCGCGGAGGAGTGCACAACTCCATACAAGTGCACTAACTGCTCTGGTTTTCATTCTCCTCGGGATCGGAATTGTCCGACATACCTGAGTGAGAAGAAGATCCAGGAGATCAAGACCCTGGATGGTCTTTCCTACCAGGAAGCGCGCCGTAAGTTTCATTCTACGAATACACCTGCCCGTACACTCGACTATAGCTTGATAGCTCAGAGTCTTCCAGGTTCGTCATTTACGACCAAGACACCTGTCCAGACCGCTGTGCCCAAGGCGACTGTTGCTGCTCCCAGCAACGTCGCAAATAGTCAAAGCTCGAAGGGGGGGACCACCCCACCTTCGACCAACCAGAAGTCTGTGCAGGCTGGCAGTTGCCAGCCGGCACAGCAAGGGGGGAAGACCAAGTCTCCCCCCCCTAGGAGATCGACGAAAGTCGTGCCCCAGCCGGCGGAGGCGGCATCGTCGACCAGGGCTGGGAAACCATCTCCCAGCCCGTCTAAACCTGAAAAAAAGGAGGGGAAGAAGAGCGCACGTTCTGAGCGCTCTCGGACTTCCCCTGCGAAGGAGAAGTCATGCCCCCCATCCGGGGGGTATGAGTCTGCGCCGGGAGGCACTCCTGCTCCCAAACCTGTGCGCTCTCCTCGTAGGGGACCCCCTCGCGCCCGAAAAGTGTCGAAGTTCTGGGCGGCACCCCTGCCATCTTTTGATGACGGGATGGATGTTGCATTGTCCTCTACATCTACGGATGTAGAATTAGATAGTGTTTAGGCTAACGAGCATTTTTTCGCTCATAACCTAACACTCCTTTTATAGTCCACACTATGGCACTGTTACAGTGGAATTGTAATGGTTATGACAGGCATCTTGCTGAGTTACGTCAGCTCATTAGTGAGTACGCAGCGAGTATAGTCTGTATTCAGGAGACCAACTTCAGACCTGGTCATCATACGGTCTTGAGAAATTTCAGACTATACTCGACAGAACGGTACTATGCTCACCGGGCGTCCGGTGGTGTTGGGATTTTTGTACGTTCTGATACCTACAGCGAAGAGGTTCCATTAAGAACTCCCCTCGAGGCTGTAGCTGTTCGCGTTCCGCTGCCTGTCATAACAACAGTGTGTAATGTTTATTTTCCACCAGGTCACGCTCTTAACATAACTGATGTCACTGATCTTATAGATCAGCTTCCACCTCCCTTCCTCTTGTTGGACGATTTTAACGCCCATCACCCTATCTGGGGCTCTGAGACGCCTTGCCCCAGGGGGAGAGAGCTGGAAGCATTAGTTACCGAGCTGGATTTATGTATTTTGAACACGGGGGAACCAACTCACTTTAGTGTACGTTACGGCACATATTCTCGCATAGACGTAAGTCTATGCAGCCGAACGTTGGTTCCACTGTTTCGGTGGCATACACACGATGATCTCTGTGACAGTGACCATTTTCCCATCATTCTAACTTTGATGAACCAAAAATCCGTCGAGGCTCCCCCTCGATGGATTTTGAAACATGCTGATTGGCCAAAGTACACATCATTAGCTGCCTTTAACGATGATATCAGGCAGACCGTCGGCGAGGAAATAACTTATATCACCCGAGTTATTCTTGCTGCTGCTGCGGAGTCCATTCCGTTCTATTCGGGGACTCCTCGCCGAAAGCTCGTTCCTTGGTGGAACGAAGAAATAGCAGCAGCTTTCAAAGAACGCCGTCGCGCTCACAAACGTTACCGTCGACAGCCTACTGCGGCCAACTTGATTACATTCAAGAAACTCCGCGCTAAGGCGCGAGTTCTTATTCGTCAAAGTAAGAAGGCTTCATGGGAGAGATATGTGTCGTCTATGACGTCACATACTCCATCATCTCAAGTGTGGACTAAGCTTCGACGTATTTCGGGTATCCATGGATCATCTTCTGTACCGGGAATTTCCATTGCAGGCAATATTGTAACTGAATCCCTCCTGATTGCTGACCATCTAGCCAGTCATTTCGCGGATGTATCTGGCTCCGGGAATTACCATCCTGATTTCCTCGCTCTGAAGCGAGAGGCAGAACGGCATCACCTTAGTTTTTCCTCTCAAGCTTCAGAGGACTACAACGTGCCCTTTACGGAGTGGGAACTCCGCAGGGCCCTAGCGCTTTGCAAGGACACGTCTCGTGGACTGGACAACATCCACAACCAGATGTTGAAACACCTTAGTGATGATAGTCTCCTATATCTCCTTCGTGTGTTCAACCGAATCTGGACAGAGGGTGATTTTCCATCTCAGTGGTGAGAGGGCATAGTTATCCCTGTCCTCAAGCCTGACAAAGATCCTAAGTATGCAGGAAGTTACAGACCGATTTGTCTTACAAATTGCCTGTGTAAGCTATTTGAGAGGATGGTAAATTGCAGACTCGTGTGGTGTCTGGAGAAACAAGGACTCTTGTCCGAGTACCAATGTGGATTTCGAGCCGCTCGATCCACCACAGACCACTTGGTACACCTGGAGAGCTCTATCCAGGATGCGTTTCTCCGCAAACAGCACTTGGTAGCTGTCTTCTTTGACTTGGAGAAGGCCTACAACACCACCTGGCGATATGGCATCCTTTCAGTCCTGCATCAATGGAGATTCCGAGGTAACTTGCCGGTATTTATTGCGAATTTTTTGTCCCTCCGTCTATTCCGTGTCCGAGTAGGGAGGACATATTCGCAATACCACGTTCAAGAAAATGGAGTCCCACAGGGATCGGTTCTTAGTGTCACTCTGTTCGCGATTGCCATAAACGGTATTGTCGCTGCTGCTGGTCCAGCCGTAATACCGTCCCTATATGTGGATGACTTTGCTCTGCACTATAGCTCGTGCAGTATGGCAGTCGCAGAGCGACAGTTACAGCAAGCTATTAGGAGGGTGGAGAAGTGGACCTTAGAACATGGCTTTCGGTTTTCTGCCGCAAAGACCTCCGTTGTCCACTTTTGTCGTCAACGTACTCTTCACCCTCATCCTGAGCTTTATCTAAGAAATGTCGTTCTTCCAGTTGTTGACACCTACCGATTTCTTGGGCTCCTTTTTGACAGTAAATTATCGTGGGAGCCACACGTGCGGGAGCTAAAAGTGCAATGCACCAAGAGGCTTAACCTCTTGAAGTTTCTTAGCAGCACTAATTGGGGAGCTGACCGCGTGGTGCTCCTGCGATTCTATCGGGCACACATTTTATCCCGGTTAGACTACGGCAGTGCAGCATATGGCTCCGCAAGACCAAGCGTTCTTGCGAAGCTGAACAGTATCCACCACAGCGGGGTTAGGTTGGCGACGGGAGCTTTTCGTACTAGCCCCATCGCTAGCCTGCTCGCTGAGTCTGGTGTGCCGCTTTTACACCTGAGGCACCAGCAAATGCTTCTTTTGTATGCTGCAAATTTGCGACAGATGCCACTTCATCCGAGCTATCCCTGCGTGTTCAACAATGGCAACCGTTTGTTGTACGCTGCTCATCCTCGTGCGACGCGGCCGGTTGGGATACGCTTGGATAGCAGTTATGAATTGTTTGACGTACCTTCGATTCCTTGCCTTGTCAGACAACCAAGTGGGGTACCTCCGTGGGTTGTACGACGACCTGAAATCATCCTGGATTTACACACTGGTCCGAAAGGAGACACGGACCCTTCGATTTATCGGAGGCTCTACCTGTCCGTTGTTGGCCGCTATCCAGGTTCAGTCGTCGTTTACACGGATGGTTCAAGGACAGATACGAAGGTGGGCTGTGCGTTCGTTGTCGGAAATGAACGGTTTCTTTTTGCTCTCCCGGAAACCTGTAGCGTGTACACAGCGGAGCTTTATGCTATCTGTGGAGCTCTGCGGTACGCACTGTACAATGAACGCCGACACTTTCTCGTGTGTACTGACTCCTTGAGCTCGCTGTTTCCCTCGGCACCCTCTGGTGCAGCGGATCCAGGACCTGCTGGCCGGGTGTTCGGATGCCGGCACCAGAATTACGTTTGTGTGGCTCCCCAGCCACGTGGGCATAGAGGGAAACGAGTTAGCAGATCAGTCTGCCAAGGAGGCAGTTACACTGCCCCCTTTGCCTTTCAAGGTTCCAGCAAGTGATATTCGCTCTCAGCTGAGACATCTGGTTATGTCTCATTGGGAGATGGAGTGGCAGGCCATCCCACTTCCCAATAAGCTGAGAGCGATAAAAGGAACAACGAAGGTATGGAGGACTTCCCTTCGGGCTTCGCGGAGGGAAGCCGTGGTATTATGTCGTTTTCGGATCGGCCACGGTATCTTGACGCACTCCCATCTACTGAAAGGAGAACCCCCTCCGGTGTGTACCTGCGGCAACCATCTTACCGTGGTACACATCCTTACGGAGTGTGTGGACCTGGTCGATCTGCGCCGTAGTCTTAACCTTCCGAGTACAATGTCCCTTATTTTGCGCGATGACGAGCAGTCAGCAGACCTCGTCATCCGCTTTATGAGGGATAGCGGTCTGTTTTATCGTGTGTGATGATGTCCTTTGTCCTAGTGTTGTTTATGTCAGTTGCGCTTTTATCTCATTGACTTCATTTTAGTTTGTGTTGCGCATTTTAATGTGTTATTTTAACCTCTAACGTAAATTATGTGTTAATATCTGTACTACCTGGCAATGCCTTATTACTTCGATTTCCTGTACTTCCTCTTCTTTTAAGAGAACATAAGGCATTGCGTAGTAGATCCACTGATTGTTTTAATCTCACCCTCATTTTTCTTCATCACCACTCTTTTTTAACTCTAGTCAGTGGATACGTTTTAAAATTTTAACTTCATGTCTCATGTCATTCATTTCGTTCCATTAGGGGCCGATGACCTTCGATGTTAGGCCCCTTAAAACAACAAGCATCATCATCATCATCAGTAGAGAAAAGGTGTGGGAAACCTAAGAAAGAAAAGGACGTGGAAGGCAATCAAGGGAACAAGTGGAAGCAATGTATAAGAATTGTTCCAGTTGTGTCCAGATTCCAGTGGGGAGAACAAATTGGTTTAGAAACCAAACTGGACTAAAACAGGGAAGTGTAGTCTCCACTTATGTTTATAATGGTTATGGATGAAATTCTTAAGGACAAGGGCAAGATGTGGAGGGGATGTGAAAATAATGTTGTTTGCAGAAGACATGGTGATCTGGGTAGTCAACAGTAAGTTACAGAAGTGCAAATCCAACCAGAGGCTTTAGATGACAATATTGAGAATTATGGTATGAAAATCAGTGTGGAGAGGAGCAAAACAGTGGTGATGACAAGAGGAGAAAGAGAAGGAAAAGTAATCGTTAGTATCAAGGGCAAAACCTTGAGGTTGTTGAACGCTTCAAATATTTGGGAAGTGATATAATGAAGGATGGAAGGTTGGATAAGGAGATCAGCAGAAGGGTACAAGTGGGAAATACATTCTACTAGAATCTAAGGAACCTGGTGTGGAACAAAGAATTTCCTTTGAAATGTAAAGAGTTAGTGTACAAGATGTACTATACTGCTATATTAATGTATGCATCAGAAACTTGGTCTTGACAGCAAGAGATGAGAGTAAAATTCAGACCATTAAGATGATGATGATGATGATAATAATAATAATAATAATAATAATGGTGTGTGGCCTCCGAGGCCTGGAACAGGTCTTCCAAGTTGATGTCTGATAGTTGACCTGTGTGTCTGTGAGAATGGGGCCCTGCCTGTGATGAATTCTAATGATGAAGACAGCACACACACCCAGATCCCGAATCATCGGAATTAGCCAATGAAGGTTAAAATCCCCAGCCTGGCCAATACTTGTATGTAACAAACATATGAATACTGGTACAATGAGAGATTTACGTTAGATTTCGGAACTTATGAGTGTTTGCTTGATAGGATTGGTAATAGAATGTTCCACTGCAAGGATTGAAGCATAAGTTCAAAACAGCAGCTTCACATTGCACTCCACGGGTTGGTAGTAATACACAGTATCATTGTGTTTCCCTAGTGCAGTTCTGCTCGGAGACTCTAGGTATCCTTTAAAATCTTGGCTTAAACCACCAGTAAACCAAGATGGTGGTGCTGACTATTGTTTTAAGAGTAAGTACAACTAGGCAACCATTCTCTATATAACACTAATCAAGTAGAAAAAAGAAGGGATCGGACAATTAGAAAAATGAAGGTATCGGCCAAAGAAAGAACCGGGCCATGAAGGGCGTGAAAATGAAAGACTGTCTAGGTCTCTCAACCTAATATCGTCAGGGTCGGAAAAGAACAAAGAGTTGAACAAGGGAGGTCGGATAGCATAGATTAAAGCGAGGAGCCTGGCACAAGTAAGTGGAAACAGTGCCAGGACTCAGCTCAGTGCCCCGTGGTCATCAACCCACTCTCCCAAATTGAGAGTCCCTGGGGCCCCTTTTAGTTGCCTCTTACAACAGGCAGGGGATACCGTGGGTGTTGTTCTACCGTCCCCATCAACAGGGGTAGTAAACCAGGGTTTTGCTAGTCCGTCACAACAGAGATTTTTAAGACCACATAAAATAGAAAAGTAAAAAGGAGGAGGGTTATAGTGTGCAAAAGGCTGCGAATAGTTGACGCTTTATCTCAATCACTTTCTGCAAAGTAACTTTCTTCTCTCACATTATTTTAAGTTCTTTTATCCATTCTCATATGTACCAAAGTCACAACGAAAATATCAAGTGGGCTCATCAAACATATGAATTAATAGCTGGTTGTAGTCAAGTAATAACCTACTACTAGAAACAAACACAAACCAAGAACATATGCAACATACCGATTCTAACCTCCATTTGTATCAGCTGACTAATGAACTAATATTATGAGTGAAGATATTTTATTAGTCATGTGTAAATCTTTATGAAACAGAATTTGGTTAACTAATAATTATTTTATGAGTTCTAATATTATTAGGTAATATTATTAGTTAGTTTTATGAAACGGTGCCCTGAAGGCATTTATTAGTGTAATTATCAACATGGGGATGAACAGTAAGGCAGAAATGCAGGTGAAGACTGGTTGGATAAGCAGGTGTTCTACAAAGATGTGATCTCTAGAGACAGATTTCTACAGATATTCTGGAATCTCCATCTTTCTTTCCCTGATGCTGATGAGACAGGCCCATAATCTAGAGGTTCGAAGGTCAGATATAGTGTCGTACCTGGACATGAAATTCAGGGAACATTTCATTCCAGGAAGGAATCTGCTAGTGTTGATGAAAGTGCTATAGGCTTCAAGGGTCGTGTCGTGTTCAAGTGTTACAATAAGCAGAAACCAATAAAGTGGAGACTCCGTATTTTTGTACTGTCAAGCTCTAATACTGGATACGTATGTGCAATTGAACCATTTTATGGTTCAATAACCACACAATCACTTGTTAGGTAAATTTACCCATCATTTGCAGGATAGTTATTTGTTTGGTTACAAAAGTTTTGCAAGCCACCAACGAAACTGGATTTCATGTCTTTATGGACCGGATTTATACTGGTTACAACCTTGCAGCTGAGCTACTGAAACTAAAGGTCCATATTACAGGCACTGTAATGGTAAATAGGAGAGGTCTGCCATTACAAGCGAGAAAAGCCGCAACAAAGAGAATAAAACAACATGACATTATTGCACTGCGAACAGATAACACTTCCGTTTGGAAGGACAAGCGGATTATTGCTATGTTGTCCACTTTCGTTGACAATTCCACTCAGCCTGTGCAAAGAATAAGACGTCAAGGTATTGAAGAACTTGTAGAGAAACCTACTGCCATATGTGCTTATAATCAATACTGGGGGGGGGGGGGGGGGGGCATTGATCTTTCTGACCACTATGTTAGCTCATACCCATTCACATGTAAGTCAGTGAAGTGGTGGAGAAAAATGTTCTTCTGGCTTATGGAGATCACAGTTGTGAATGCCTTCCTACTCTTCAAAGAAGGTAACAATGGAATGACCCATCTGAAATTCAGGAAAAACTTGGTAAGACAACTTGTAGGAAATGTGCAGAATACACAGAACAGGAAAAGGGGAAGACCTTCCTCAAGGAAGTGAAAAACATTACTTTGCGTCATGTAGGCCTAAATACCATATATTCATTAATTTTGTAGTTACGGTACTTCCTGTACAGTACACAAAACTTTTAGTGATACCTGGACTCCCTAGTGCTGAATCGGTAGACCTCGGTTATCGTTTTCGAGGTTCGTATTGGCAACCTTTGAAACACGAACTATGAATCGATTATGCATCGCCGTGAGACATCTGGCGTAAACTTTACGTACTAGTACTGTTGTTGTTTACACAGCAAAGCCAAAGTATATAATTCGTGCTAGGAACAAGATTTGCATCGAGAAATGTTATATAATGTGTGTGTGACCAGTTGTTGGCTTAAGATTTTAAAAGGTTTAGAAAATACATATCGATCGATCATACTATCGATTCAATTCAGATTTCATTTTCATTCAGTTGCCAGTATTACCGGAACCGGGAGAGCCCCCTCCTTACTCCTCAGCCCCGTAAAACCTGGTATCACTAAAAGTTTCACGTACTGTATATATTGTTACGACCAGTGCTTAGTACTAAGTTTTAAAATATGAAGAATGCTGACAGAAATAAATACGAGTTGGGAAAAATCAGGATTTACAAATAATTCGAGTGGAAATGGTTAAAGGAGTGGACCGTGCAGAATGTGGTATTTTATTAAATGATCTTAACCTGATTTTATGTGAGGGAGCAGTTTTGACGACCAAATTGGGATGTCAATGTTTGCTTTGTCCCAAGTATCATGAAGGTGAATGTTTTCCCTAGTATTGAGTTAACTTATGTTGTTTTTAACATACCGTATATCAAAGAGACATAAATCAATTTTTTTAAAATTGTCAATATTTTAGGCCTATGCTTAATGAAGAGATCTCGACAGTGGCACCAGTCCTTTTAGAAGAATATTATATACGTAAGAAGAATGCCCCCATAATAACAGTCCATAAGTTGTATAAGTCTTTGCTGGCAGGACCTAGTGTTTACAGTGCACTATGTCTTTTGGTATGGCCTAGAGCAATTTTTTTACTTTCATTGATCTGTCTCTGTCGTATCCTTGGCTTTGACAATATGAAAGTGACTGAGGTATGAGCGATGCTAGTAATGCCATTCCTTCTGCAGCCAGTCCCTGCTATGAATGGTGTGAAAATGTTGCTCATAGGGTCGGTTGGTGCATGCATTTCAGTGGGCTTGGTAGGCTGATATGTAATAGCAACTTCTGGCTCTGTGAGAAAGCAACAGGAAACTACTTCACTCCTCATTTCCCTAGTACGCCTCTTCAGTGATGCCTAGGCCATCGTATGACAGCTGATGGCAGAGCTGTTGAGGATCCAACCAGCCTTAGGGCTGAAGACTGAACATACATACATAAGTAATGTATGACTGGTAGAGGCCAAAATATGCCATCTTTGCGTAGTCACTGCTAACTAAATCCCTCAATTTCCATATCAAATAGTTCACTTGTTACTCTTTTTTTCTGTTCTTTTTTCTTTTTACAAATATGATCAATATGTGTTTCCCAATTCAATTTGGCATTAATATGAAAACCTAAAAGTTTGACTGACTGACTTTCAATATCTTTGGACAAGTCTAGTGTGAAAAATTGAGTTTTATCCTGTTTGCGCAACAGCCTATTGGATGAAACCAATACATTGCAGTTGCAAGAGCTTCCTGCAACATCTGATGCAAACCTCAGATGCTCTGGTGTTTTGTAATTAACGTTGTATTGTCCGCATAGGATATAAGAGCTGTGACATTTTGCGATAAATCATTGATTGATACAGATGTTGATTCCCATAGGGAACCTGAAATATTTGTTCCGATTGAGTAAATTTATAATACCAATATAGTTGGCCCGTTATTGGACATTATAAATTTTCCAGCTAACTCAATCCTGGTTGCCAGCGTTTTGCCCCAGTGTGTTAAATTGGGCTCATCAGTTGCTAAATAGCACGCCTACCAAGACGCATGGCTAGTGCATACCGTGGAGGCCACTGCGTAGGCTACTTGGAGCCACCGTCAGTGCCAATGCATCATGTGAGACTTTGTCTCATTACCAAAAATTGATGCCTGCCTGGCCATCAGGTGATACAGATGTTGATTCCCATAGGGAACCTGAAATATTTGTTTCGAATTAGTAAATTTATAATACCAATGTAGTTGGTCCATTATTGAACATTATAAATTTTCCAGCTAACTCATTCCTGGTTGCCAGCGTTTTGCCCCAGTGTGCTAAGTTGCTTAATTGTTAAAAAGTGGGGGCCATTTTATACCAAATCTTTATTATCTGAAAGAGGCAATCAGAGGATGGTTACCTAGTTGTACTTACTCTTGAAACAATAATCACCACCTCTTTATTAAGAGGTTTTTCTCTATTTTCTTGGTAACAAAATACTTTGAAATATGCATGTTATAGAAATGTTCCATGTTTATTTGGAAACGTATGAGAGTGAAATTATGAGTTAGTAGAATGAAACGATATACTGGTATAAAGATATTTGGGTATGCTTTCTATGCTGGATGGGTTCATAATATGCAGTGCAAATTTTAACATTTTTCTACTTAGCCTATGCTGAAATGCACATACTTTCATATAGGGAAAAAAGCAACAACATGATTGTCGCTTACAAAGTTTTGAAAAATAAAATAAAAAGGAAGCAGTAAGTGCCATTGTGGTGATCATAAACAATTTCATAGACAGCTCAGAATTTATAGCAGAAGAAATGGCATACTCTGTAGTTCCAATTCTAGTCTTTTCATCATTTTGCATTCCTGACTGAAGAAGGAAGAGGGATTCTTCATAAACGGTACACAGAATCAGAGGAAGAAATTTCCTTGACATATCAAAGTAAATCACAAGCAAAACCCATGAAATTAGTTATGAGGGGCCTGGCAATAACTGAGAGTACATACAGTACCTTGGAAAAGTAGGTCTATTTATTATAAACACACCTACACCAAAGCCAGTAAAGATTATTATAAGGAAAATTTGTTTTGCTATTTTTTAAAATCATTTTGCTCTTTTCTATACAATTTATAATAGAGAGAAATAGTTTTTTTAAAATATTCTATAGTGCCGGGCTGAGTGGTTCAGATTGTTGAGGCGCTGGCCTTCTGGCCCCAATTTAGCAGGTTCGATCCTGGCCAGTCCGGTGGTATTTGAAGGTGCTCAAATATGCCAGCCTTGTGTCAGTAGATTTACTGGCATGTAAAAGAACTCCTGTGGGCCAAAATTCCGGTACCCTAGCATCTCTGAAAACCGTAAAAGTAGTTAGTGGGATGTAAAGCCAATATTATTATTATTATTATTATTATTATTATTATTATTATTATCATCATTATTATTATTATTATTCTGTTGTCTCTTCCTGATCTGGTATTATACAAATGTGTCACCTTACATTTGAACCTTTTGACTTAAACGATTCTACATTAATACTTCCAATTTGATCTTTTAGGTAAAAGCACAATCACAAGAGAGAAAATTCATAATAATTTGTTTCTTTAATTTCAGCCAACAATAGTCGTCAGTTTATTACTTTAACATTCCGAGCCATGGGCACAGAGTGCTCATACGACTACGTATTCGTATATGATGGAGATTCGTTCACATCTCCTCTACTCGGCAGTTTTAGCGGAAAGACTGCACCTCAGCAGGTCACTGCGGCTTCGGGTGCTGTAAGTATTCTGTTTTGCTACAGTTGGATGCTATAATTGTTCTAACTTATCTTATGATTTGGTGATATTAATATTTTTTTACTGCAGTTTTTACATTTTTTTGTTACCAGATGTTGATCTTGCTGTATAGTGACACAAATTATGTCCTGGATGGTTTTCAAGCTGAATTCGTAGTGACGAGTTGTCCCAATAATTGCTCATCGCATGGCACGTGTGCGGACCATATTTGTGTTTGTGATGAAGGATGGGGAGGTAAAGACTGCAGCCGAGAACTTTGTCCAGAACATTGTGGGAATGGAACGTGTACTGCAGGGAATAAGTGTGTCTGTGATCCGGGATATTCTGGTCAGGCCTGCAGTCTGCATCGAGGTGACACTGTAGGGAACAGGTACACTGTACTTTTTGAACAGAAGTAATTTTCTTTATGGATATTTTTTATACATTTGTAAACGTCTAGCAGCTTGGGTTACTGATTTCTGTGATTTGTCTGTCTGGTGGGGCTACCTCCCTACCACAAAAGGACCCAAGCTATCGCTTACAATTTATGATCGGCTGCCATTAAGTATAGTATGTATTTTCATAAAATTGCAATAATCATGCTGTCAAACACACATGTATTAAGATTTGTTTATGACTAGTTAACAATATACAGTAGAGTCTCGCTCGTCCGACCTTCGCTTATCTGACATTCCGTGTTATCCGACACGGTTAGACTTAATTTCAACTTTTGGTGGAGACTAAATTCAGGCACACCCGCTGTGGAGGGTGCGACCATGGGACAAGCACTGGCCTGAACGCTGGCGGTAGGACTGGGTTTTTCTCAAGGACAGGTGCAGTGAGTCTTCAGTCATTGTAGTATTGGTTGGGTGCGGATGTTATAGTTTTCATATCCTCTGTGAGTATAGCGAGTAAATGGAAGAAAGTGACCGTTTCTATGGAACACAAATTGAGTGCATTAAAGAGACTGGACAAAGGGGAAATTCTTCAAAATGTGGCTTCAGATTATGGTGTTGGACGTGTTACAGTGGGAGACTGGAAAAAACAGAGGGAAGAAATTGAAAAGTTGTGCTCTATCAGAGCAGAGAAAAACAATGAAAAAATGTCAGTACGAAAAAGTAAGTGAAGCACTTTTCTTTGGTATCTCAACACTGGGAAAAGGGCCTGCCAATATCTGGCACCATTCTGCAGGAAGCGGCTGTGTATTCCCAGAAGGAGTTTAATGAAGGGGGCCCTATTTTTCCTGCCAGTGCTGGGTGGCGTGATCGGTGGCAAAAACGGTACGGTATTAGGTAGCTTAATATCTGTGGAGAAAAGTTTCTTTTCGTAAGACATCTGGAATGTTTTCGTTTAATACTGCATGTACTGTACAATTGAATTGGTAATTCAATAAGTAGAGCACCGTAAAACATGTAATTATTTTAGCCTTCCTGTTTGTTTCAGTTCATTTTCAAAGTTATTCTGTATTATCCGACATTTTCGGTGATCCGACGTACTCCAGGTCCCGTTTACGTCGGATAATCGAGACTCTACTGTATGTGGTTACAAGTAGATAATATGAGTTTATTATCATAATTTAGAACAATTTCTGTTGCGTACTTTAATTGAAACTCTAAGAAAGGCATTTTAAACGTGAAGCTTCTGAGGTATGTAGAGTTACTTAGTTCTTTTTTCTGGATTGAGTTGTGTTATTGTTTTCTGTACATTCTGTTCAATTAGCACCTGGGAGACTGATTATCTCGGACCGAGTAGGAGTATTTGTCGCCTTGACAAAGAATACTGTAATGCGTTTGAAACATCAGCAAACTGCATTGAATATACAGAAAAGAACACGGTTCAACCCGGAAGAAGAACTAAATAGGGCTAACTCTAAAAAAGGTGTTGTTCCATTAAGCTGTGTTTGAATTTGATTCTTTCTCTGAAATTTTTGATCATTTGAAGTTAATCCATAGCCTACATTTTGATATGAATATTGACAAAGAGGTTGCGACTTGTTCCAGATGGCATTGGTTGTCCCACTCAGAGACTGGGCTAACACCTCGTGCAGCCCATTCAGCGGTGTACCTGAACGAGCTAGATTCTCTGTTTGTGTTTGGGGGCTATGATCTGAACCATGTACTAGGAGATCTTGTGGTGTATCGCTTCAATACCAGTCATTGGGAAGATGAACAAGGCAATGTTCTTGGTATGTTTTCTTTTTCTGAGCTTGTTATTAATGCCTTACATTTTCAAATGTCTATTTGTAAGTTAATAATCTTCGACTTTATTGGTTGGTTTCTAGTGTTTTATTTGTAAGTTCTTGTTTAGAATTGTATTTCTTTTGTTTATTTTTTTTTACAGTCTTTGTTATCATGGAATAATCTATTCGGGAAAGCATATTCTTAATATTTATCTTCACCATCATCATCTGGAGCAGCTTCCAGTCACAAGCTGGGTCTGCTTGGAACATAAGCCTCTCCAGCATTTTCTGTCCATCCACCACTTCTCTTCTCTCACTGTCGTCCAGTTCCCTCTTGCCTTTCAGCCATCTGTCCCTCGGTCTTCCTCTGGGTCTCCTTCCCTTCAACTCCATTTCTAACATCTTTCCTGGTATCCTCTCTTCTCCCATTCTCTTAACATGTCCATACCTTTTCCTGAACTCTCTCATTTCTTACTCTGTCCATTCTTTTTAAAGCTACTCGACACCTTTGAAACTTCATTTCCACTGCTTGTATTCTACTTTTATCCCTCTCCTTCACCACCCATGTTTCTGATTCATATGTCAAAATTGGCACAAGATAGGTCTTGTAGATAATTCCTTTATATCTCTGTGATATATCCCTGTTCCATATCAATTTTCCCACACTTTTAAAGAATCCATTTGCACACCTTCCTCTTTCATTGATTTCCGTCCTGTTTCTATTTTCTTCAATTAAACTTCCCAGGTATTTAAAGCTTTCAACTCTTTTCACCTTCTCCCCTTCTAATTTCATGCAATTATACTCTCGGTTCTTGTTTCGTGCCATTACCAGCACTTCACTCTTTTGTGCTGAGAACTTCATTCCATAAGATGACACAACTTCCTCCTATATATTTATTTAGCTGTTCCTGCACTTCACTCTCTCTGTTTCCCCATATTAGTAGATCTGCAAACAACACTGCTTTCATTCTTCTCTCCCCAATAGTCTGTGCTACCTTCTGTATTATATCATCCATCACCACTATAAATAGTAGAAATGAGAGCGGTTAGACATCGTGCTGTAAGTATTCTGTTTTGCTACAGTTGGATGCTATAATTGTTCTAACTTATCTTATGATTTGGTGATATTAATATTTTTTTACTGCAGTTTTTACATTTTTTTGTTACCAGATGTTGATCTTGCTGTATAGTGACACAAATTATGTCCTGGATGGTTTTCAAGCTGAATTCGTAGTGACGTGTTGTCACAATAATTGCTCATCGCATGGCACGTGTATTGTATGCTTTACACCATTTGTTAACTTAAACCATCCAGTTCTTTTGGTTCCGGCTTCAACACAGCTTTCGCTTCCATCATACATATTTTTCACCCTTGTCACTATCTGCTCATTTACTGCTTTTACTCTCGTAGCTTCCCAGATCTTGTTTCTATGGACACTATCTTATGCCTTCTCTATGTCCATAAAGGCCATCACTAGTGGCATGATTTTTTCGCATTAACGATAAATGCGACAAAAAATATTTTGAAGCGATTTTGCGATATCTTTACGAATCATATGTTCCTGGTTAAGAAAATATGGATATTATGTTCGCAAATTAAAGCGATAAGGCCATTTTAAAGTGAAATTCAATTCTTTTGCGATAAGCGCGATATTGCAGCGAAATCTGTAGTTGACATTGACATTTGATTTGACATTTTGTTCCAAGATTATGTATGAAAAGAAAAGGAAGAGCGAAAAAAGATTCATCAACAGGAAAGAAATATGTTATCATTAATGTTCTGGAAATTCTCTTTAAGACATGGCATCAAAGAAAAGGGGCTGGCTCCAGGTTTCTTGCCAAACGAAATGTTTGGTATGTTGTTCTTGAGGTGGCTGGTAATCCCATCCCAGCCTGTCTTCTCACGGCATTGTGCAATCCTGGAATCCCTAATGACGTCTACAAGCAGTGCAATTGACTGGTGTATTTTGGATTCGTGGTCAGGTAAAATTAAGAAAGTGATCACAGACAGTAGTGAAGATGGGTCGCTCGACAAGTGTTATGGTGCACAGCAGAGCTAAACAGTTTGTGAGTGAAGGTTTATATGTTTTGGAAAGCACTATTTTAATGTGTAAATTTTGTAATGTTCGTATTGAGTGAGAGAAAGAATATACTGTCTCAAAACATTGTTTCAAAAATAAGGAACATTCAGAACGTAAATTTAGCACTCCAACAGTGAAACAGCAGGCAACAGTAGAACTCTCATTAGATATGCAAAAGAAAGCTAAGAGTGAAAAAATAGAATTTATTCACGAAACCCTGCAGTCCGGAAATGGCTTCAAAAGTATGTAGCAGGTATGTACAGTCTATCAATTAAACCTCCACAATCAACGATCAGTGATAGTAATTAAACCTTTGATGATTAATTTTAGAATTTAATTAGAGCGATACGGCAATATCTATTTCGCGAAATAACACAAAAATTAGTATCCTTCTCGCAAAATCGTTCAAAAATTAATGCGAAAAAATCATGCCTCTAGCCATCACCAAATCTTCCGCATACTCATAGTGCTGTTCTTGTAGCTGCCTCACTGTGAATATAAAGTCAATAGTTGACCTTCCTTGTCTAAAACCGTACTGTTCTTCTCTGAATTCTTTTTCCACTGCCTTTGTTATTCGCTTTTCCGGTACTTGTTCCATATATCCTGGCACAGTGACACATCAGGTTTATACCATGGTAGTTCTGATATTTTCTTCTGTCTCTTTTCGTTAAGATGGGTACTATTACACCCTTCTTCCAATCTTCTGGTGTTTCTTTCTCATTCCACACTACAGTAACATCTCTATGCATCGTTTTTCAAGGGGGAGGGGGAAAATTACAATGGATGCGGAGAAATGATAAATGCGGGTGACAAAAAATAGGGGAAAAGCAAAATAATAAAATATGGGTACTCTGTTTGGTAATTTTTCATCACGTAAATATGCTTCCACGTAAATATAATGAAAATAATAATTTATTCAATTGAATCGTGCAGTCGAGTAAGGAACTAAGTCAAAATCGGCTATTTTCATTTTATTGCCTCATTTACCTCACATAACCAAGCCCTATTGTTCGGTAAAGGAAAGAAATAAGTCAGCCTTCTCCTTGTGGGAGAAACAGTGGATGGACATCAGGCATATTGTGAAGAAACGCACTAAGTTGATGACTTAGTGCATTTCTTCACCACTTGCTATTCATGACTTAGTTCCATTCTTTGCCGCACGTTGCATGCGATGTAGGTATAACAGGGGATATTTCAATTTACGGCGTTGGTACAACACAAAGGACAACATACTGGAGGGAAACAGAAATCGTACGGTACATGGTGGGTTATAGTGTACAGTATTTCAGTTTGTATCTCGGTGGATGACAAAGTGATCTTTGTATTACGTTTGAGAATATGACTCCGAAAAGGAAGGCACAGCCTGAGGGCCATAAACATAGTGTTCTGAAACACGCAAGACTCAGAGGACTGGCATATGTGAATAAACGTGGGAGAGTTGTGGAAGGCAAAGGAACCGGTTCTGACTGCAGGTAAGTAAGGAGCTTGAGAAGTATTACTAGGGATTGTTTAGTAAATAATATTCTAACATGCAACCGAACTTTCTACTCTTTAGATAACAATACGTATGGTACAGATTTATACTTAGTATTAATAATATGTTATTCTTCTAGATGCAGAAAGAAGTGCTTTGAGATTATAAACGAAGAGGCTCGCATATCTATTCTTTCCAAGTTTCTTCAACTTCCTAGTAAGGATGCACAAGATTTACACTTGCAGCGCCTCATCGAGAAGAATGAAATTAAGACCAGAAGACCAAGGAATGAAAATTCAAAGCAGCGAGCAGCAAGTTTCACTTACTTTGTTATGGATGGCAACAATAGAAAGAAGGTATGTCGTTCAGCTTTTATGAGCATGCATGCCGTCACTCAGAAAAGAGTATTCCGTATCACAATGCTTCTTCTTCATGGAGAAATTCCCAGGGACAAGAGAGGAACCAATCCAAATACCAGAAAGATACCGGAAGATGTCACTAAACTGATATCCGATCATATTCAATCATTTCCTCTGAAACGGACTCATTACGGAGGGAAAGAAGTGCATTACTTAGATGCCCGCTTAACTATTAAAGAAATGCACAACATGTTTGTCACAAAATAACCGGAGTGTGGAGTCAAGTACAGCTTCTACAGGACTTATTTTGTTGAGAATTACAACTACCGATTCGGACGACCACAGATCGATGTCTGCAGCAAGTGTGAGGAGTTCACAGCTAAACTTAGGAGTCCACATATTTGTGATTCAGCAAAGCGTGCAGCTCAGGCTGATGTTCATAAAAGAAGAAGCAGGAAATTCTACAGGTCTTTGAAAGAAGTTGCAACACTATGCAGAACAAATGACAAAGTGACAGGCCTTGCCTTTGACTTTATGCAAAATCTGCCCCTGCCACACATACCGGTGCAAGAAGTGTTTTACATGAGACAGTTGTGGGTGAATGTGTTTTGTATTCATGATCTTGCAACGGACAAGTGTGTTGTGTATATGTATCATGAAGGCCAAGGAAAGAAGGGTGCGAATGAAGTTGCTTCTTTCCTGAAAGATTATATAGACGAATTTGTGTCAGAAAATGTTGACCAGTTACACGTTTTCTCTGATGGTTCTCCAGGCCAAAATAAGAACCATACGGTCATAAGACTAATGCTAGGCCTGGCAGCTTCAAATCGATTTAAGGAGATTAGACAGTACTTTCCCGAGAGGGGTCATTCATTCCTACCATGCGACAGGGACTTTGGGGTATTTAAGAAAAACATTAAAAAAGTAGACAGAGTTTATACTATCGGAAGAGTATATGGCAATTATTGTAAACAGCAAAGTAAATGTTACAGTTAAGTTAGTAGACTCAAGTGCAGTATTTAATTTTGACAAGTGGTGGCCTGAGTTTTTAAAAAAAGTGACTGTATCAGCTGAAACATCGACAAAGAATACTCCTCGTGCTGGAAAGATTGCATTTTCTCCTTCTTCGTTTAAAAAATACAGATATAGGGCAGAGAAACCAGGAGTTATTGTAGCACTTCCCTTCATAAACAGCATTGTGAAACATACGTTTCATCTTGGGAAAGGTAACTTTTGCACATTTTCCTTGCAACCAATGGCAGCATATCCAGAGGGTGGGTTTCCAATAAAAGCTGAGAAGATAAAGGACTTGCGTAAGCTGTTGAAATATGTTGCGAATGAGGATGCTTTGGCATTTTATTTGGACATTATTTCGCAGCCAATGAATTCCCCTTAGGTTAGTAGTCTCGGTTGTAATACTGTAGTTATTTGGCGCTTCAAGGTCATTTGTATTTGTTTTCCCTGTTTTTTCTGTTGGATAAACTGTAAACAGTGCTTATGTATTGCATTATGCTATGTTTAATATATAACAAAGGTTGGTGTAGTTTGTATGAGAGATTTATTCCCAAACTCCAAATTTTTTTCGGTATTATTGGAGAAAGGAACTAAGTCAAAAAAGTTCAAACGGTCATAAAATTTATAAATTTTTCTTGAACATTTTCCTGTTACCTCCGTTACATATCTATCACTGATCTAAATATTATATAAAATAATGGGAACTATTCATTGAAGCGTGTCGATGAAAATCAGTTTTTTTGCTCTCCTGAAAAGTAGCAAAATCTTAGTTCCTTACTCGACTGCACGATTCAATTAGTTTTTAAGTCCATGTTACATCCAATGATTCTACACATTTATATACACACTTTCTGCACACCATTTACGGTACCAGGACCAACTCCATCTGGTCCATCACTCTTTGCAAGTCCTCCATCCACAACTTGTTATCCAAGTTGCCTCGTCTGAAGTCGATTAGCACACTCTCATATGTCCGTTTTAGTACGATGGTCTGTAGGTAGGCCTGTTGCTGTTTGTTCACTTCCAATTTGTCCATGTGCGTCTTGAACAAGTTGGTGACTAGCTCGTCCCATCATCACCTTGGCTCCATTATACATAAGTGAAAGTTCGTTGGCTAGCATCTCGTACTTTCTTCCTTTAGTTGTTTCAGTCTGTTTCAGGATATTTTTGTTTGTGATTGTAACTTCAATTAATAGGATTTCATTCTTTACAAGGTCATGTATCATCAGATCCGGTTTGTTGTGTTCAATGCGAAGCTCAGTCTGTATGATGACTTTATTCTAATCCGCTGATTGGATATGATATTTTCTGCTTTATAGGTCTTTATCTTCTTAGAATTATTCAACCCATACTTTTTGGTGAACATGAAATGCAAGCATCTGACAACGTCATTGTGGCGTTTCTTGTAGTCCAAATTAAGCATTTGTCCACATTGTGTTGTCAGATGGTCTGCTGTCTTATTGCCCTGGTTGTAGTGTGGGCACCTCTGGAATATACTCCCATGACTAAAAATGATGTTTCTGTCTTGTATCTTACAGAACATTCCTTCTTCCTGCGGAGATATATTCCCCTCATTAGCCATAACGATGACTGTTTTACGTCTACAAATTTCTCCTGTTGTTCACAGAACAATGTGGAATGCATTGACTTAGCCATGATTCGATCCATTTGCATCTGTTTTTGTTTCTGCTTAACTACTTTTACCGTTACATCATTTCCTTCCTCAATTAGGTACTTCCGTTTCAGATGTTCTTCAATCAGTCCAAGATGGGTTGCATTTCTTCTTTCACTTTCTGTGATAAACTTCGTTCTTGTGTTTGTTGACAAATATTTACATAGTTCAAGTAAAATCAATTCAGCCTTCTCAGAAACATTTTGTAGTCCTCTTCCTAACTCGTGTCTTTTCAGGTACAGTCATTCCATATTACCTGCTGTTCCGACGATATTATGCGCTCTCAAGATTCCTCTCACCTTCAGATCAATGTTGTTAAATTCTTCGTGCTCATACGGGATCAGGCCAATATAATAGTTAATGGTTGACATCACATACTCATTTATTGCTCCAAACAGGTTTCTTGCGTTCAACTTTGTTTGGCATATATTTGTTACCCGTGATTCGATCTTGTTGGCTATGAGAACTTTATTCTTGGGCTTAGTTACATTTCTTGAGTATTCTAGGTATTTGTATCCTTCTACGTCATTTACCTTCTCTCCAAAGATATGGTTCAAATTGATGTTGTTCGCTGACTTTTGCTGATTTATTGTAAAACCCATGTTGTTGAAACATTGATTCGTCCACTGGCTCAGCTCGTTCAATGTCTGCGAATCTTTGGCAAACAATTTAATGTCACAATGAAAATGAGGTGGTTGCACTCAATTCTTCCATGTTCATCTGCTTGGATCTTCTCGCAGTTCTTATTTAAGATTCTGCTTAATGATTCCATAGCAATTACGAACAACTTGGGTGATAGAGCATCTCCTTGTAATATTCCTCTATTTATTTTCACGTCACCAACCACTTTGTTTCCACATATTAATGTTGTTCTCTGTTTGTCAAGTGTCCTATTGACAAATTTAATGATGTTTTCTGGCACATGTATCTTCCGTAGGCATTCAGTTAGATATGCATGTGTCAATGAATCATATGCTTTCTGAATGTCCACCCAAGCAGTACACAGTTTATTATTGTACTTTTCGTTTATGGTTTTGCTTATAAGTGTTTGTTCCTTAGCGCCTTGACATCGGTTGCATGTTCCCATTTGATTACTTGAGATAATATTGTTCACGTCACAGAAATCGTTGACTATTACCGCGAACACTTTTGCTGATTAATTTGCATAAATTCGAAAGGCATGTAATTGGCCTCAGGAGCTGCAGTATGTTTGAATTCAGGACTTTTGGAATCAAATATGTTATCCCAGCATAAAGCTCGTCATCTATGAAGTCTGGGTTTTGAATTATTTCGTAGATTAGTTGTTCTAACCTCTCATGTAGTGCATACACCCTCTTAATATAATTATATACAAAATCAGGTCCTGTTGCTTTCCAGTTCGCTAGGTACTTTATACACCTGGATATGACCTCCTTTATCTTATCTCTATCCATGTCTACCTCCACTTCCGCTGGACTTAGTTCTTGGATCAGTTGTTCATAATCTTGTCTTTCATCATATTTCCAAATTGTAGTCCAAAAGCATTTGGTTTCTTTAATATCTTCACTTACTGTAAATCTATTGCCTTCAAGGTCACGATAGAAGGTCTTCCTATTAAACTCAAACTTTCTGTTTGTGTTCCTAGATGCTATACATTTTTCAGCTATCACTATCTTCTTCTTGTAAATAGCTATTTTCTCAAGAATAGTTTCACGCATCTTCTGAATATCACTACCCCTGTTTGAATGAATTCGATTTTCTCTACACATTCTAATCATCTCCTTACTTGCTCTTTCATTTGGGTGGTGGGCATCAATTATTTCCAATTTTCTATTCAATTGGTTGATATTGGTTTCGATAGAGCTTTTCCAACCAGATACCTTCTTTTCCTTTAGCTGTCACCATCTCATACGTCTGTTGGCATGCATACAACATATCATTCATTTCGGTGATCGTGGTTATTTGCTGTACTACTCTTTCTGATTTTATGATTACATTCATCATTTCAAGTATTTCTTGATTTATTTCCTGTCTAAATACTTTGTTAGTTCTTGTTTTGGCCACTTTCTTCTTACAATATTCATCAATATTTGTCAATAACATTCGTTTCAGTTTGAGGTTCAAGTCTGTGTTCTTCACCATAGATGGCATTTGTATTGCATTATTTTCTTTGAGGTTTTCAGTTTCACATGCATTAATATTCTGACTCTTGTGCCTGAATCAATTGTATAAATTTCTGACATCAATTTGATGAGTTCCTTGGTCAGAGCATTGTTGAAACCCTTTGGTTATTTTCGGCCATCATCCTCGGGGTATCCTGCTAAACCGTGCATCAATCATCTGCTGCAATCTTTTGATCCATTTTACTTTGTCGCATTCTTTAATCTCATTGACTAATGTTGCAAATACAAGCTCTTTGTTTTGTGCTTCTGCTGCCTCGACTATGTTTGGGTCATCTTTCCCCTCTCCCTCACCTTGTTGTACAGCTGTAGACTGTAGATTATTAGGTCGGTATCTCGTGAGACATCGTTTGATTCTTTCAGTTTATTCGATGCTCGGAGTAACCATTTAATTTTGATCACGCGTGTTTGTGTTAGTAGACGTTTCTATTTATCACCAGAACATTACGCGAACGACCCACATTAGCGCTAGTGTTGTTTCCTCACAACTCAAGTGATAGTTCCACAAACTTATTGCTCCAGTACTTCTTTAGCGGTGATCTTGTGAACTACTTATTACGTTTCGATGTTGTCTAAGCTTCGATCCTAACTTTTATTCTTTTAGGTTAAGCACCTTCATGCAACCGTAGTTGGTGATTCTTAACGACACTAAATACTTCACACAGGCTGACCTTTATTGTCCGTTGATAAGCGTTTGCTTCTTACACTCTTCACAACTAATACAGTTTGTATTGTGCAATATTGCTTTTATAAGTACCAATTCACTATCACTCACAAACGATACATCCTATCACACAGCCGCCATCATTGAATAATAAATATAATGATAATAATAATAATATAACGATAATAATGGTGTGTGGCCTCCGAAGCCTGGTGCAGGTCTTTCGAGTTGTCGCGTGATAGGTGATCTACGCACTTATGAAAATGCAGCCCTACTTAAGATGAATCCTAATGTGCAAGTCGGCGCACACACACACAGCCCCGGACCCATCAGAATTAACCCAGGAAAGTTATAATCCTTGACCCTATTGAGACCCCTTTAACCGAAGGCCAACACGTGCTAACCATTTAGCCATGGAGCCGAACATGCTCATACTATATATACATAACTTTTATCAAAATATTGCAACCATGATATACGCGATGAAAATAAACAGCGTGACTTTTACGCTGTTTTGTTTCAATTTTCTTTACATCTCGTAATATCTGAAAACCTTTAAGGTCAGTTCTCTTATTGCCAATTAATGATATATGTGGATATTACGGCTATAACTAGAGCCCTGCACGGATATACAAAATAATATCTGCATCCGCACTTCCTTCATCCGCATCCGCAAAGTGGTTATCCGCGGATAATTTAAATATTTAACTACAGTATATTACACCCAAGGTTTTGAAACGGATAGATCTGTTAACATAATACAATAGGCCTGACACCTGGCACCAGAACCCCTACAGTTGCAGGTTTATGAGGGATTTTCTCTACTTAATACGAACGTATTGACCTTTGTTCCTTCGTTCCATTAATTGTGGGCGGTAGCCAGTTAGGCTTAGGTCAGATTTATGGTTTCAAGGCTCTTTATATATCGCTATTATCCCATACCAATGTCAAGGGTTGCCGAACCACAAACAAAAGGAAGAGTATACGTGAATGAAAATCAATAAATGTCATTATTTAGAAATTATCGACAAAATTATCCGCACTGCCATGCCGTTTGTATCCGCCAAGATACTCACTTTGCGGGTATCTGTGGATAAATCTGCAGATATCCGCATCCATGCGGGGCTCTTGCTATAACCTATAATTTGGTAAACATTCCGTAGACCCTTCGCGAACGATAGGTTAGTGATCCCACACGGCGCGGCTCGAACGATGTCACGGCGGGCTATACGAGGCTGCCAACTTGCTTTCAATACCAGGCTTGTGTAAAGATTATTGGTCTGGCTAGCTTAGGTCTGAGGTGAAACTAACAAACTGCAATTTAATGCAATGAAGACCGAAGCAATATTTCTCACGAGAAGAAGGAAATAGAAGAAACCAGGAATAATTATGAATGGACATCAGATAAAAATTGAGGATCAGTTACCAATTTTGGGGATTACCCTGGACAAACAACTGACATTCAGAACTCACTTCAACAACTTCAAAATAAAATCCAGTAAATTTTTAGAGGGACTAACAGTTGCATGCAGACCGTCGTGGGGACTGAATTCAGAACTACTTAAAATAATTTATTATACGGCATTTGTGCCACTGATTCTATACTGTCCCTCTTCTTTTCAAAACACACTGGGAAAGGAATGAGCCTGGAATAAATTATTGCAAAATCAAAGAGGCTTTGCGCTTCGGATCTCCCAGCTTACCAGACAACTTCTACCGATGCAGCACTTATTGTTTCTGGAATTGAGCCGCTCTTTTTGAATGCATCTGGACTAGCCGAACTGACATGACTTAAGAAAAATAGGCCATCACCTCAACCTATCGTCAATACGGTTATAGAACAACAATGCCACTTTTTAGTCCGGTCATTAGGGTGTCCCTTATTTTTCACAGTTTTAATTTTGCAATGCATAGGTTATTGTTTTAATCATTTGGGCCTAAAACACCCGAAAACAATTTTTTTCCTTATTTGGAACTGCGCAACCCGTGCCGACTCGCGCGCAAACATGTCCATTACAAGTTGCGTCACAAGAGTGGCGCGCTCGCATTGTTATTGTCACTTAGTTTTCACTTATCGGGTAGCTAGCACGGATTGTTTTATATTTCAAAGATGTCAGTGGAACTAAGGAGCAATAAAAAAAGTATTTTCTTGGTTGGTGAAGTAAATCACAAAATAACAGGCACAAAATTACCATCTAATCGTCAAGTTCTCGTAGTTCTATTTTGCAACATACCTGAGGTCAAGTTGACTGTTAGTGAAAGCATAAATCTTGTCATTCGGGAGTGCAATATATTCTGGGAAAAGGCTAGAATACCTACCAGAGCTGTGCCTAATTGTGTTAAGAAGTTAGTGGATCTTTATCAGGTCTGGCGAGAACTGCAAAAAAATAGCAAGAAGATTCAGGATTTACATAGGCGCCGCAAGGAGAACTTTCAACTTGAATTAGATAATTTATTTGATATCGCACATGCTGATGCTCTTGAAAGAATAAAAATTGAAGAAAATAAAATATTTTTGTAAAAGCAAAGAGAGCCCAGCGGGTGTTGACAAAATGTTGGCTGAAATTGAAGAAAGGGCCAGGCTGAGAAAACTTGCAGAAGATAAAAAGAGACTAAAGCAAATGCCTTCCGCAAGCTCATTGGAATCTGCAACTTTACAGACCTTTGGTACGCATGAAGACGTAGAAGAACAATCTACAAGCTCTGAAGAAAGCCTGGAAGATTCTCTGCCATCCACATCTCAATCTGTAAGTTCTTTAGCTACGTCGACAGGAAGAGGAAGAAAAGATTTTATCACATCTAAATTAGTTGCAACTTTAGACGGATGTCAACTAAGCATCAGAGATTTTGTTTATATAATTCAGTCTGTAGTAGAAGCACTTGGTCTTAGTTCTGACAATTACCCGATCAACAAATCTTCTATTCAGTGCATTCGAACACAAATGAGAAAAGATAGAGTGGGATCCATTGAATCCTATTTTCATTAGAGTTGGATCCATTGAATCCGATTTTCAGAATAACGTGCCTGGATAGTTACTGTTCATTGGGATGGAAAATTGTTACCTGCTCTGGATGTAAGAAGTTCTAAAGAAGAATGCCTATCAATTATTATTTCATATGACGAGGAAGAACAACTTCTTGCTGTGCCGAAGTTAGACAACTCTTCCGGCAAAAAGCAAGCGAAAGCAGTATCAAATGAACTTCATGACTGGAACCTGGATGATAAGGTACAAATAATGTGCTGTGATACAACAGCATCCAATACATGATGCTTGAACGGAGCTTGTGTGCTTTTAGAGCAAAAATTCTTTCCTTGCCGCCATCATATTTATGAACTGGTGCTCAAAATTGTGTTTGAATCAAAGATCCAACAACTCACTAGCAGTCCTGATATTCCGCTGTTCAAAAAGTTAGAGACAACTGGAAGAATATTAATCCTAGTGCCATCGAACCGTGCACTGATTTTGTCCAACAACATCTCTGTGAGGCAAATATTATTGAATTGGTGACTTTTTTAACAAAGAGCTGGCAAAATCGACTGTACGAGATGATTATCGCGAGCTCATTGAGCTCGCTATTGTTTTTCTGGGTGGAGACATAAAAAATAAAATAAAAATCAGACCTCCTGGTGCAATGCATTAAACATGATGGATGGCAAGAGCTATTTACTCCTTAAAAATTTGTTTACTGCACTCCCAGTTTAAAATGAGCGCTAAGGACAAACAAGCTTTACAAGATGTTTGTTTATTCATTGTGGCAGTTTACGTGAAGCCCTGGCTTGGATGTAGTTTGGCGATAAACGCGCCGAATCAAGATTTTTGTTTTTTAAAGACCTTAAAAAGTTACCAAGCTGTTTGTTTATTCATTGTGGCAGTTTACGTGAAGCCCTGGCTTGGATGTAGTTTGGTGATAAAAGCGCCGATTCAAGATTTTTGTTTTTTAAAGACCTTAAAAGATTACGTGAAGCCCTGGCTTGGATGTAGTTTGGCGATAAAAGCTCCAAATCAAGATATTGTTTTTTAAAGACCTTAAAAGATTACGAGAAAGTTGACAAGTTGATTTCCAATGCGGCTTTAAAGAAGTTCAGTAAACACTTGTGGTACTTGTCAGAGGAAATAGCCATTCTTTCAATTTTTGATGGAGAGTTTGATGAGCAGACCAAAGGAAACATTGTAGAAAACTTACAAAAAGAAAGCTTTGGTGATTCCGGAAAGAGATATGTTCCATCGAAAGAAGAGTTGTCTGGCTCTCTATATGGTACATAGTAGACTAGTAGTGTTTATTCTAGTATTTAATTTAGGACTTTTTTTATCTTGTTTCAGGGAAATCTTTGAGTGATTTTGTTTCTGTCAAGAGTAAAGATTTATTTTCACGACTGAAACTTGACAGTGGTTTCCTTCAAGAAATTGTATCATGGAAAGACAATGTGGCGTTTGTGGAAGCTAAAAAGGTTTCCACCTTAAAAGCAGTTAATGACACAGCTGAAAGAGCTGTTAAACTAATGACAGACTTTCATAGTTTGATTGCTGCAGATGAACAGAAGCAGTTCTTATTACATTGTGTGCAAGAACATAGAAAAATTTACCCAGACTGTAAAAAAAGAGACTTTGAAGAGGAAATATCCAAATGAATAACTATAAAAATTGTATCTTTTTTGTTTCTTACAAGAATAGTATTATATACATTTCTGTTTTCATTTATATTTCTCTAAAATAATTGTTTTGACTGATAATCTACAACTACATTTAAGAGACACTTTAAGCAGCTATTTTCTAAGAATTTTAGGCCCCGTCGGCTCGGGTAAAAATTAATGTAGGAAGTGGAAATTCTGTACTTTGGTAACTAATAGACTAATAAACACATTAACGGGGCATGCATTTCAATAAATGAAAGAAATTTTTTTTGCCCTTTTAAGGGACACCCTACTGGTCATCCAAGATTGTTCAAGAAGATTCTCCATAACAAATGCATAGACACTCATGACTGCATCATTTATACTGATGGCTCTCATACATCAAGCAACGATGGTAAGGACCTCGTTGGGTGTGCTTTTGTAGTACATTTAAACAAAAGTGAAGTTTTTACAGCGCAGTATAAACTATCCTCTTGCTGTTTGGTCTTTCAGGCAGAACTACTAGCCATTAAATGCGCAATACAGTGGTGTCATGACAACAACAAAAGGATCCAAATACTCAATGACTCGCAAGCTGCGTTGAAGTCTATAGATAACAAATATACTGTAATATGAACCCTTCAGCAGTTGCTATAAGAACTGTAGCTCACCAGAACCGTCTTATCTGCATTTCCTGGATTCGCAGACATACTGGATCCATCGGAAATGAGAGAGCTGATCAACTAGTAAAAAACAAACCAAAGAACGTATCTTGAATCAATGGAACCTCCTTTGGACCTCTGCTTCAGATGGATCCGTTACTAGAAGAATATATTTTCCCACAGTTTCAGTACAAATTTTTGGTGCCAAATTTTGAGTTAACACAATTTATGTCAGACCATGGAAATTTCAAATCATATTTCAAACATTTCAAAATTATTTTGACAGGTGACTATTCTTGCTTTTTTGGGTCTACTGAAACAGTTGATCATTTAATATTTGATTGTCCTGTGTTTACAAGAGCATGATTTGATTTGGACTCTCATTTGAACTGCTGTAATAATCAGCTTTCACAACCAATGTACCATATTAGGCAGTAGTGACAACTCATAAACAGCTGAAAGTGATCGGGTTATCAAACCCCAAAACGTGAACATTTCCCAGCCAATTTAATTACAAACCAATCCACTGGTTGGCACTTGGAAACAAGTGGTGACATCTAGTGAAGCAGAAGCAGTACACAAAATCGACCCAAAGTACCAGGAATGCGACTTGTCGCCAAGAGACCTCATGGAAAATACGGCAGTGCTATTTTTGCAAGCCCTGAACTCGATATACTATCGACTGCCATTTCTGAAGATGATGATATAGAACTGATATCAATAGAATTATCAAGCTGTATGATAAAGTCAGTTTATAAACCATCAAATGTTCCATTTCAGTTCTCCCAGCCCGTTAACCTTTAAGGAAGTAAGATCCATTTTTGTTATGAGTGACTTCAATAGCCATAGCTCCATTTGCGGATATAGAGATGACAACGAAGATGGACTAGCTGTTACAAATTGGGCTGAAATGAATCACTTGTCTTTAAATCATGACAGCAAGTTTCCACCATCCTTCAGTTGTGGCAGATGGAGATGCGGATACAATCCTGATCTCATATTTGTTACTGATACCATATCCCATCAATGTGTAAGTCTGTGAATCTGTTCCTCATACTCAGCACAGACCAATTAAGTGTCAGATGTTCTCAGTGGTTCGACCTCAAATAATACCTTTTCAAAGAAATACAATTTTCAGAAAGCTGACTGGGATAACTTCACCAAGAGTCTAGATGAAACGATCTTGAACATTGATCTAAGTCCAGAATCATATGATGTTCACTGATGCTATCAAGAAATGTTCATGCAAGTCAATTCCACGTGGTTCGCAGTACATACAAGGTTTAGATCCTTGTGCAGTAAAAGATCTGCATAACTACATTTCGCTTTCTGAAGGGGATACTTTCAGGGAAGAAACAATACATACTAGTAATTAACGGATAGAGACTGTTGGTAAATTGAAAAGAGGATGTTTGATTAATTTGATGGAAAAATTGGATATGTCTCAGAGCAGCATGAAAGCCTGGAGACTGCTAAAACGTTTGAACAATGACCCCACCAAGGCATCTGTTCGTTATAATGTATCCCCAAATGAAATCGCCCATAAGCTCTTGTTGAATGGCAAAGTTAAATGCAAAGCTAGGCCACCAACATTTCTAAGAAACAATGAAGATAAAATCTGTGAAATATCTAAACCTTTTGTTTATGGAGAGCTGGAAAACGCCATCAAAATGTGCAAGAACTGAAAAGCACCTTGTCTAGACATTCTTATAGAGCAAATTAAACATTTTGGAAGTACTACCAAAGAATGGATACTCCAACTCTTCAATAACTTCTTGGAGCACTGTCATATTCCAAAAATCTGAAGGAAGGCCAGAGTAGTTGCCATCCTCAAACCTGGCAAGGACCCTAATGACCCAAAGAACTTTCGACCGATCTCCCTTTTGTGTCACCTCTACAAAATCTTTGACAGGATGCTTCTTAACAGTCTTGCACTCTCTGTGGAGCCTTTGTTAATCCCAGAGCAAGCTGGTTTTAGGCCAGGCATGAACTGCACTGCACAAGTAGTAAACCTAATACAGTATATAGAAGACGGTTTTCAATCCCGAAAAATCACAGGAGTAGCGTTTGTAGACCTTTCTTGTGCTTATTACACCATACAACATCAAATTGTGTTACAGAAACTGTACAGCCCTCCAAAGGATTTCAAGCTTACCAGAATTGTTGCTGCCCTTTTACAGAATCAACAATTCTTTGTTGACTTTCAGGGTCAGCAAAGTTGATAGAGAACACAAAAGAATGGTCTTCCTCAAGGAAGTATGCTAACTCCCTTACTGTTCAATATATATACCAACGACCAGCCACATCCACCTCATACTAAAAGCTTCCTATACGTGATGATCTGGCCTTGGCTACTCAGAGTGAATGCCTTGAAAGAGTAGAAAACAATCTCACTTCAGCATTGGATATTTTGTCCAACTATTATGAGAACAATAAACTCAAACCAAACCCATCAGAAACTCAAGAATGTGCTTTCCATCTGAAGAAGAAACTAGCCTCATGGAAGCTGCAAGTGAAGTGGAAGGACAAAGTTCTAGAACATAATTACACACCGAAATACTTTGGTGTTACTTTTGATCGTTCTCTAACTTACAGGGAGCACTGTTCAAACATCAAGGCAAAGGTCTCCTCTCAGAACTCCTTGCTCCGTAAAGTGACAGGTTACGGTAAGGACAACAGCCTTAGCACTTTGTTACTCAGCAGGGGAGTATGCTAGTCCTGTTTGGTATAAATCTACACATTCCAAAAAAGGTCGATGTCGCCATGAATGAAACATGCAGAAATATTACAGGATGTCTGAAACCAACACCAACAGACAAACTGTACTCCCTTGCAGGATTAGACATGAAATAGCTTTAAATGTGGAGAGGTTAAGGGCTTCTACCAGCTCAAACCACCCTGCACATGGACACAAACTACCACCAACTCGATTGAAGTCCGGGAACAGTCTTATGCACTCCTCATCCCCCACTAGTGCAGATGCAAAGAAGACCAGACTTCTACTCTGGAATCAGAAGATCCCTTTTCACCCAGAACTCTTAAAATTGGAGGAAATTCTTCCCCCTGGTCATGAAGAAACCTGGACTACATGGAAGGCACTGAACAGACTAAGAGCAGGCGTTGGAAGATCCAGAGACAATATGAAGAAGTAAGTCCTGAAGGGGGATCAGACCCTGTGTGAATGTGGCGTAGTACAAACGACAAGGCACCTTATGAATTGCCCTCTATGCCCTGTTAAACGCACAGAGCTTGATCTAGCACAATCAGTGATGTTAATGTGGTCAAATTCTGGGCCGATATTTTGTAAATAAGTGTATAATTTAATGAAAATATTGTCATTTCATGTATTTAATTTTGTAATAAGTTATGTTTCTGTAATCTATATTGTGCTACTGACATGAATAAATAAATAAATAATCTAATGAAGATACATAAACTTAGTTGACATGGTTAGAGTTCAAGCAGTCTTTGTTAGATTACACTACTGACAGTTGATAAGCAGGAATTGAAACTCAGGGAGAGGCTGTACTGCTGTCACAATCACCACCACCACCACCACCACCACCACCACCACCATCTACATCATCATCCAGTTCTCATATTGTCAAGTAATTTTTAATGTATCCTAGATTATGTTCTTAATATGTTTTATTTCTATTTTATCAAAAAGGAATTCACATTGATTTTACAAACTGCTTACCAATGATGGTATTATTGTTTTAAATAGATGATGGCTCATCGACTAAGCTGCTGAACCCTCAACAGCTGTTGGCTGCATTATGGGAACAAGTTGGTGAGAAACGTTGGAGTGTGCGCCCAAAAACGTCTTTCTTTGGCAACATCCTTCTGGCTATAGCTGACAACTCTACCCAAAGTTTTCGGCATCAAACAGGTTCTGATAATTCCAATCATCTGCGTGTTGGTCGACATGCGAGGAAAGGCCTCCGCTTAAGGTCGAGGAGAGAGACACCTGATGATGGTGAACTGGATCCATTAGAACGACATAGATCTTTATCAGAACTGGAGGATAGAGGGATAGAGGTTGACCATGTGCAAACGACAACAGAAAGTGATGTTGCCCAAGAGGAGGATTTGGCTGAGAGTGTCTACGAAGTGTTTCATACTGAGGAAGCAACAGGAATGCCCCGAGAGATGGAGACAGAAGATCGACTTATTCCTTCACGGCCTGCTGCGAGATATGGTCATGCTGCTTGTAGGTATGGATCTGTTTATTTGGTAACATTTCATAATATTTCTAAAATACAAGGGTGGATCAAATTTAAACATGACTGTGTATTACAGATTAAAAGTCTCATGTTGGTTCCATATTGACACCACTAAACGTAGTCAAATACAAATGTAAAAGATCCATCAATTCAATACACTATTTATTCAGATAAAAGTTATCTCTGACAGCAAATACTAGTACATGTTTTGAATGGACATCTTCAGCTAATACCACCAGTGCTAAACCATTTACACTGAATTATTAAAAAGAACAATGGAATAAAAATCTATGGGGAAACTAGGGCATGACTCATTAAAATGTAAAAAGAACAATGGAATAAAAATCTATGGGGAAACTAGGGCATGACTCATTAAAATGTAGCACGAAGAATCAAATTAAAATATGAATAGAAAGTGCAGTCGAATTCTAACAAGGTTGCAGACCAACCTGAGAATTTCCAACGGGGCCAGTGGAGAGTAAGTTGTCACCCAACTTCCACATTCCTGTTTAAGTTCTTTCTCTTTAATCTTTAGTTTAATTTGGATGTTTCTTTGTTTTTAGACCTCACACGTTTACTTGTTACATGTGGTTGTCATTAGCAGGATCTCAGTATTCAAAAGGTTCAATGGTTCCCTGTTGAAGTTCACCGCAACGTAAAATAAGACTGATCCACGCCACAGGAGGATGTTTATCCTAATTTTAAATGTTTTTATGTACTTCGTTAAATGTGACACATAATTTGGTACTCACTACATCAAGACCTTGTGTATCAACACATCAAAGAACAATTTTAAGACTTGCCAGTAAATATGTGTGATGTTTTACGACTTGGTAGATGCACTTTCTATTCATATTTTAATTTTATATTTCGTGCTAGATTTTAATTTATAATACCAATATAAATGGTCCGTTATTGGACATTATAAATTTTTCAGCTAACTCATTCCTGGTTGCCAGCATTTCACCCCAGTGTGCTAAGTTGGGCTCATCAGTTGGTAAATAGCACACCCACCAAGACGCATGGCTAGTGCATACCGTGGAGGCCACTGCGTAGGCTTCTTGGAGCCACCGGCAGTGTCAGTGCACTATGAGAGACTTTGTCTCATTACCAAAAAGTGATGCCTGCCTGGCCATCAGATGATATCAGATTTTAATTTGTCATGTACTAGTTTCCCCATAGATTTTAATTCCATTGTTCTTTTTAATCACTTTGGGAGTGGCGACCCCATCGTACTAACAGCCTATATATGATTTATTTCATTACATCCCTGACCCGATCAATGGCTGGAAAACAGGTTGTAGGCTTGTAGGCTTACTGTTCTTTTTAATAATTCAGTGTAAATGTTTTAGTACTGATGGTGTTAGCTGAAGATGTTCACTAAGTGGATGAAACGTACTAGTATTTGCTGTCAGGTGATAAATTTTATCTGAATAAATAGTGAATTGAATTGGTGGGTCTTTTGTATTTGTATATGACTGTGTTCTGAGCATGCAATGTTGAAGAGAGCGGGCAGCGTCTTATGGGTGAGGATGTCAGGAGTAGGGTTGATAGGCAGTTGGCCTTCACAGATTCATATTTTAGTACTGCTCATGATGCCCGAACAACAGGTCTGTTGTAGGATTACGCAGCACATCATACAATTTCTTACTAAACTGGCGGAAATGTTGTGGAGATTGAAAGCACAGTTCGGTGGTCAAACACTTTCAAGTCATCCTGTATTTGCTTGGCATAAGGATTTCAAGGAAGGCTGTGAATGGGCTGAAAATGTCAGCTATGCATTATGGAGGAGAACATTAACGCCATTCGTGATCTCGCTGAAGGAGGCAAACATTTCACGGTTTCCAAAATTGCTTCTCAGGTTGGATTAAGTTATAGGAACAGTCCAGTCATCATCACAAAGGAACTAAGCTACCATACATTGTGCTCCTGGTGGGTTCCCTGACTTTTGACTGAAGAGCAAAAGTTGAAACGTTTGCAGATTAGTAAAAGGCACTCAGCAAGTTTGTAGATGAAGGGGTTGCATTTTTGAATCGCATCATCACCTGTGATGAAACTTTGGTACACCACTGCATGCCTGCATCAAAACAAGCCAGTGAGGAGTGGAGAAGGAAGGGTGAGCAACTCCAGTGAAAGCAGAGACTTTACTGTCAGCTGGCAAGGTGCTTGTGGCTGAGTTTCTTGACCGGTGTGGCATTTTGCATATTGGTTTTATGGTCAGGCATCGCATCATCAATGCAGCATATTACTGTGATCTTTTGAGAGAGGTTAGACTTGCTTATTGTTGCAAGCGATGCAACCATCCAATGCAAGAAGTCATTCTCCCTCACAACAATGCCCGTTCCCATACTGCGGCTCTCATTCACCAAAAATCAAATGAAATGAGATGGACACCACTCAACCACCCTTCTTACAACCAGACCTGTCGCCCTGCGATTTTCATCCCTTTTGATCCCTCAGGAGGCACTAGGAGGCAAACTATTTGAGGATGATGCAGCTGTGGAAGACTTCGTGCGCAGTTGGCTGGTGACACAAACTCACTCGTTTTATGATGAGAGTACCAAGATGCTGCCAATACACTGGACTAAGTGCATTTCTAAAACAGGAGATTACACAGAAAAGTGATGTATACTTAGTTATGTTGTAACAGCAATAAAATAAGAAAATTAAATAAGACTCGTTTAAATTTGATCCTCTTTCATATTTACATTTTAACTATCTTTCCAATAAAATTGTAATATAAAATGTTTTTTGCAGCCCATGCAACAACCTTAGGTATGTAAATTTGTCACACTGTGCTAGACTGTAATGCTGTTGCTAGTTTGATAGACAAAGAGATGCTGATTTTTTTATTATGACTTGTGAGGGGTATCCAGAGTTATTGTTGATGGGCATCATATGCATTTGAATTGCTCTAGAATTCCTTAGGCAAGAAATAAGTGTGGCAACATTTCTTCCACATTGATTTAAGATGCAAGACTTCAACACAGCTTCAACAGCTGCAATTGCATTTATATCTGTAGGAATATAATGGAATGGAGAGGATTACTCAGGTTTCAAGAATTCACAAAAATTCTTTACCTGGTCAACTTCTCTTATACTTGAAATTAACTCAATAAACATTTTATCACTAATGATTCATCACCATCTTAAACCGCCTATGACTAAATTTAAGACCATGCTTCACCGTATTGTGGAATATATTTGAATTATAGTGACCAGCAATCAGATGTGGTATTTCAAACATCTTTTTTAAATCAGTGGATGCAGATATATTGTTAATTAACAGAGCACTTCTTCAGACATGGCTGTAACATCTAAAAGGTTCTTCTGGTGTTTTTTCTCTATGATTATATAATGAATCATGGTCTTTGTTCGTCTGTCTCCCCAACCATACCTTGTGATCTTCTGACTGTTCTTCTTCCTAAACCAGGTGTTTCCAACAATCATTTGGTTCCTCATGCAAAAATCCATCAATAACTCGTCTTCTGGATTTACATTTCCATATCCAAAGGGCCCTACAACATCTTCCTTTCCTTGTCTTTCCATTCCAACTTATGTATTTAGATCTCCCATCAATAGCACTTCCTTATCTTCTGTCTGTCTCTCCACTTCCTCTAAAAAGTCCTATAGATGTTCATCTATGCAACCCGTTTGTGGGGCGTAGAACTGGAATAGATCTTTCATCCCATTTTCAAACTGGAGTCTCATCGCCATCATCCCGTCGCTGACGCATTTTGTAGACTCCACATATTCTTGGATTTCTTTTCTAAGTATGATGGTCACTATTTTTTGCTTCAGGTCCTCAGCTGTAATACAGCCTGTGTCCTTCTTTCAGAGGAATCTCTCCCGTACCCCTCTTCTTGGTCTCACACAGTCCAAGTATGTCTATATCTTTTTCTTTCATGAAGTCAACCAGTTCTTCTGTCTTTCCGATCAGTGTCAGGACATTTAATGTTGCAATCTTGATGTAGTTTGGTGCTGGTTGCCCACTTCTCACAGCTCTCCCAGCACCCAAAGAGCTGCACGTCACTTTTAGCAAGGGACGCCCTAACCTTTTCCGAGGCACCATATCTGCTTTATCCATATAGGCTATTGTTACGATGGGCTTGCCGTACCCAAAGGCATTTTATACCTACTGCCAGGTTCAAACTTAGGCTGCCCCTAACATGGAGACAGATGCCTTTCGTAGCCGCTCCTCTGGAGTACAGACCCAATCCACCATCTCCACCGTACCAAAGTTTATCTTCTCCACTTTAGATGCCGTTGAGGACTTCACCCATAACCCAGGGCAGGGGCCCTCCATATTTATGACCCCTGGAGAGAGGGTGTCCCAGTATTTTAAAGCCCCCAGGAATTGAGCTACCTGTTGGTCTGCGGGTTGAATTGGTATTTCAACCAGCCCTACATACTGTAGGGGCCCCCTATCTGCCACCTGGGGATGCGCTCTGTAGGGGTCAGGTTCCCCTGGTTACTTTCGGAAGTTAACCTCACCCACATAGGAACTACAGAATGTATGAGAAGTTAATGTGAGTAAGAGGACTGTTCGACGATGCCTTAGAGAACAAAATCTCCAATTACCATGATCTATTACAAGACCAGATCTGACTAGACAGTACTGAACTGTCTCTGTTCAGTTCACTTGCCAGCGTGCCCAATGGACCTTGCAGCAGTTGAGCAGAGTGTTTTTCTCTGATGAATCCAGGTTCTCCCTGAAATCTCAAAGTCTGGAGGTGATCTGGAGAGTGGTGTGCAGAGTGAACATTCCTTGTAATGAAACCATTTTTTGGAAGCTCCGTGATGGTATAGGACAGCCTCTCTATGAAGACCTAAATAGAATTGGTGCTCACCAAGAATGGTAACATGTGATGATAAAGATGTTGATTCCCATAGGGAATGAATGGTAACATCAATGCTTACCGCTACATCAGTGAGATTCCTACTAATCACGTCATGCCCTTGGCTACATTTATTGGAACTGAATTCATGTTCGTTCATGTACTGCAATGCTTGTCTGCATGTAGCACATTGCGTAACTCAGTATCTCTGTGTGTTAAAGATTGTTCAACTCAACTGACCAGCATGCAGCCCTGATTTAAATCCCGTAGAACATCTCTGGGATAAGTGAGGTAGAATAATCCGAGGCAGTGATCCTGTCCTGAGGACGTTACGTAACCTAAGGATGGCCCTTCAGGAGGAAAGGGTCGGACTGAGACTGAGACTTTGCCGAAAAGAATGCAGACTATAATTTCGGCCAAAGGGGGCACTCTAGATACTGAATTGTTAGTGGAACTTAATGTTTATATCATTTTCAGTGAAATTTAATAGAAAGTTAAACAAAATTTTTCTCAAATGTTCAGAAAAAGTGTAAACATTTTATGTTTTTTAGTATATGTCAAGTGGAGCCTCCGTGACTCAGACGGCAGCGCGTCGGCCTCTCACCGCTGGATACCGTGGTTCAAATCCTGGTCACTCCATGTGAGGTTTGTGCTGGACAAAGTGGAGGCGGGACAGGTTTTTCTCCGGGTACTCCGGTTTTCCCTGTCATCTTTCATTCCAGCAACACTCTCCATTCTCATTTCATAGCATCTATCAGTCATTAATATATCACTTTGGGAGTGGCGGCCCCATTGTACTAACAGCCTATATATGCTTCATTCATTACATTCCTGACCCGGTCATTGACTGGAAAACAGGTTGCAGGTATTCATTCATTGTTCAGTATATGTCAAGTCTATATGGTCTGACACCGTGGTTAACCGGTTCAAGTCCCGTTGGTTGAAAATCTTTTCACCATCGGAATGTTGGCAGGCAGGATAGGGGAGGTGGTGGTATACAATTTCTACCGTACCGGTCAAAAGTTTAGGAACACATAAGGAAATCACGAAATGTCATCCAAAACCTAAAATTGTGCCACTAGACCTCTGTAATTTTCTTTCTGAGCACTCACATCTAATAGGATATATGTCGCCTGATTTAATTGAGTTAGTTCAACTACTGTGGATGTTATGAATTTTCAACTCTTGGAAGGTCACACGAAGATATCAAACATTTTGGTAATATAATATACTGTATACTCTAATTGGTTGCAAGTATCACCACCAAGATTTTTTAGTAGACTTGGCAATAGGTGGGGGCCATTTTAGTATAAATATAAAAATTCCAAAAATATGCGAAACCGTTTCTGTGCGTGTTGTATTTTTTTCGAACCAGCGCCAAAATGATTGATTTTTCTTTGCCTTTGTTATGTATGACCCAAGGTCTCAGGGCGAGCTATCGGCGTCAGACTTATCTGCCCTGATAGTTTCATTTTCACTCTACGGATGGCATCCAAGAACACTTTTCTGATGCCGATAGTTCACAGTGAGACCTATGACAAGAACAAGGAAAAATTGACCGTTTTAGCGCTGGTTTGAAAATAAATTAAACGCACAAAAATCGGTGCCGCATTTTTTCGGAATTTTGATATTTATACTAAAATGACCACCAACTATTCCTAAGTCTACAAAAGAATCTTGGTGATGATACTTGAAACCATTTAGAGTATATAGTACATAATATTTCCAAACATGGTGACTTTCTGATGTGACCTCCCAACAGTTGAAAATGTATAACTTCTACAATACTTGATGTAACTCAATGAAATCAGGCGGCGCAGATCATATTAGATACAAGAGCTTAGGAAAAAAAATAGAGGTCTTTTAGCTCAATTTTAGGATCTAGATGACACTTCATGATTTTTTAATGTGGTTCTAAACTTTTGATTGGTACTGTAATCACTAGATTGCTTGCCAGAAGTCTGGATTCAATTCCAAACTTCTCCAGAGTGTTCCTATGAAGTGAGGGCATATGATGCTGTTGATGGTGATTTGTCCATCTAATGGAGATGTAAAGCCTTGATCAGACCCCTTGGTACTCTCCAAGAGGAGTAGGCTATGTGCTATCACCGGGTTTCACCTTCTCCCATCCTACTATCATATATCACGTCATTTTTCATTTCACCAGATTAACTCCTCTGATGAGGTTGATGTCAGGAAGAGCATTCGGTCGTAATTTTCTTTTTACAGTTCACTTTACGTTGCACCGATACAGATACGTCTTATCGCGATGTTGGGATAGGAAAGGGCTAGGAGTGGGAAGAATTAAGGTACAGCCCAGGTATTTGCCTGGTGTGAAATGGGAAATCATGGAAAACCATCTTCAGGGCTGCTGACAGTGGGGTTCGAACTCGCTATCTCCCGAATGCATGCCTCCAACCACATGGCCAACATGCTCGGTCCGGTCGTTAAAACTCGCTACAAAGATTCATTTCACTTCATACCCGACCCCATAGTGAATTGGAACAAGGGTTAGGCATACAGTCATTGTCTCCTTTTTTGTTTAAGATATGAATTCGTGTGTCTCAAGCTCATAAAATTTAATCTTTAATTTGAATGCAGTTGGAATTATGTTATTTACGGAATTACTTCATAAATTACATTTAAACACAAATTTAGTTGTTGTGTTTCTTCTTCTTCTCGAGGAGATTGTTTGTTCTTACTAATCAGTGCACGGTATGTTTCACTGCTTTCATTGAAACATATTTGAGAGTAAAACTTGCACATATTTTCCAGAAACTAGTCTTGTCATGTTCTTTGGATAGCTAAATGACAAAGTCTGCATATTTAAGCTCCTCATTCAAATGACTCATATCTTTGAGTTATCAATAACTGGCAGTACAGATAGGCTATCACTTTTTTAAAAAATGACATACTATATTTACATAACCATTTGTGTCTTAGGATTTAAAATAAAACTTTGAAGTATGACAGAGTGTGAATGTCTTGCTAGATCCAGTATAGTTCTGCTACATTATGTTATGAACATTAATATTGAGAAAATCTGTGTAATTCTTTTCCATACTTGATGAAATTGAGTACTATAGCAGAGACAAGTAACAGTTGGCAGCATTTGTCATCGTCTCTGGCATGCAATTTATTCCTGTATGGTTATCCGAATTCTACTTCAAGACTACAGTATAGTATTCTATACAGTATACAGCAGTTCATGTAGGCACTGTTGAAAATTATACTTTATCTTCATTAGTATTTTATTGTGGTATAGTTTGTGGATTTCGATTTTAATATTTTATTCATTAGTAACTTAGTTCTTCCTTGAATAATTGTAACTTCCAGCATTTTCATTATTCAACATATATCCAAGTAAATAATTTACGTTTTTGTGGTATCATAGCTGCCAAAATTGCATTTTTTTCAGGAAATACCATAATATCATTTGTTTTTAACATTCCTGGATTGCTATAGAATTTTAAGAATGCTAGGGTGTTGGTACGGTAGAACATCGATAATCCGAACCTGAGCCCTCAATTTTTTAAAATATGTATTTGAAAGAGTTTGGGTGTGGTTCACCCTTAACCTTCCCAACTCCGATCACCCGTGCTGTACAACAGAGTGGGTATTACTGGATCCATATTGAAGGTAAGTTGAAAGAACACGACACCCTTCCACCTCTCCCTCTGCCAACCCAATCGATGAAACTGAGATGGTCACAACATATTGCTTGTTTCCATTTGGCCATTGCATATCGTTGTGCATCTGTACTGTATAACATAGTTGCTGTCGAACGTATTGTGTTCACTGTGGAACATTGTGTTTACTGTTTTGTTTTTTATTTTACTCTGTTTGTCTTATTGAAATGGCCTCAACTGGAGGGGCAAAAAAGCATCACACATTTTTAACAATTGAATAAAACTAGAAGTTTTGGTTAAATTGGTGAAGGTTGAAAGTGGTGCTTCTCTAGCTAGACTTTATGGTGTAGGATAGGTAACAATCAGTGATTTAAAGAAAAATAACAGAGTATGCCTGTAAATTGAATTCTAAAGAGAGATCTAAGAAATATAAAACATTTCTGAATTAGATGATGCTGTTTATGTGTGGTTTACACAAAAAAAGAAGCGTGGGCAAACCAGTATCGAGACTTCCTGTTTGTGAAAAGGCCCTTCAGTTCAACACAAAATTGGTGGATTGCCAGATTTCAAAGTACCGAGCTCGATAGCTGCAGTCGCTTAAGTGCGGCCAGTATCCAGTATTCGGGAGATCATGGGTTCGAATCCCACTGTCGGCAGCCCTGAAGATGGTTTTCTGTGGTTTCTCATTTTCACACCAGGCAAATGCCGGGGCTGTACCTTAATTAAGGCCACGGACGCTTCCTTCCCACTCCTAGCCCCCTCCTGCCCCATCGTCGCCATAAGACCTATCTGTGTCGGTGCGATGTAAAGCAAAAAAAAAAAAAAAAAAAAAAAAATTCAAAGTTAGTTCATTGAGGTTGAAAAACTTTCAATTATGGGATGGTGTAAGTGAACTTCAAATTCAAGGAGAAAAGCTATCTGGAGATCTGAATGCTGCAGAATTATACAGAATTATGTTTGCTGCTTTTGTTTCTGAATGAGGTCATGGATGAAATGATGATTATAATTCAGATGAAAATTGGCATGCTTTACCTCAAAAATCCTTAACTTTCCATCGAGAGATGTCAGCCTTGGGCTACAAAGTTAGTAAGGATAGAGTGACTGGAATGGTGTGCAGGAATGCAAGTGGCACCCATTCTCTTTCTTCTTCTTACTACTAGCATGTGCCCACGTGCATTAATTCAACTATTAGATGTTTTTAAACAACTTATTTAAAAGAAAAAAGAGATCATTGTGTTTATAACACACATTGCTTTTACATAAATTGCATGAAATATATTATTTTATTTGTAATATAATATTTTTACTTTCAATGTTTAAGATACTAGGTTGGTGGATGGCACAAATAATAAAAAAAATATCAAATACCATGTTACAAAAAAGCTAATTTTTCGTGATAAAACTTCCAGATAAACTGTATTAAATGTCATTGTGTAGAGTGTTTGTATTTCCAGCTCTTGAACAGCTCACGTACAGTTGACAATGGGAGAAGCACCGTTTCTGAAGATGGGAGTCCTACAACTTTAAGCGATTATCCTTGTGCCTTGTTGATGCCTATAGCGAAACCCAAATAAATGGGGACTGCAGACATCTACAGTAAATTGAAAATCTGAAGGGATGATTTGAATCCGAGGAATGAATACTATTTTTCCCGCGGCATGTCCGGTCATGATGGTGGCTTCAGTAATGTTCGGAATTAGTCTCTTGACTGAGAGTCATGTTCCATTGCAAAGGGAAGGAAGTTCAATTGCTCTGTTCTATAGTTGACAGCCTTATCTGTCGTGTCGATAGACTTGTAAATTTGTAGAACACTGGGTAATTCTTGTGAGTGTTGTTTGTTGATGTCGCTGACAGCTTAAGTTCTTGGAGCAAAAATTGCTCTTTGACACAGCCATGCGTGATCGGTGAAATGCTGTGCCCGCCTATGACAAAAATTTCAGATTTGGTTGGGAATCGCACACATACCCACAGGCAAACACTTCTGGATATCACGGGCTGAACGAAAATGGCTTCCTATGCTATTGACTTAAAATGACACTTTGACTGATATATGTATTACTGTTCCTTCTTTATTGTCTATCTTATATACCTGGGAAAGGCCTTTGATAGTGTTTGAAGACTCGCTGTATGGGCAGTTCTGAGACGCTTTGGCTGTCCTGAGCATTTTGTGGGCCTGGTGTAAACACTTCATGATGGTATGACTGGACAGGTTCTTCATCAAAACAACTTCTCCGAACCATTCCCAATCACACATGGATTGAAGCAGGGTTGCGTACTTGCTCCAACTCTGTTTGCCTTGTATCTGGCGACCATGCTTTATGAAACAACAGACAACCCCGGCATAGAGATTAAATACTGCTTTGATGGTGGCCTCTTCAACTTGGCCAGACCTCACTCGTGAAGAAATACCAGTGTTACTAGAGTAACTGAAATGCAGTATGCTGATGATACTGCATCACTGGCTCTTACACCTGAGGAACTGCAACAGTCAGTCAACAGCTTCAAGGAGGCATATGACCTTTTTGGCCTCACCATCAACGCAAAAAAACAAACCAAGGTACTTGCTCAGCCTGCACCAGGGACTAACATTCCAGAATTGAACGTTACCATCTCAAACACCAAACTAGAACAAATAGACCACTTCACTTATCTTGGGAGTATCTTGTCAAAGAGCTGTACTTCAAAACAGGATGTGGAAAAACAGGCTTCGTGCTGGCCAGGTGGCCTTTGGCCGACTATCACACAGAGTCTTCAGGAATAAAAACCTTACAATTCGCACAAAACTAATGGTGTACCAGGCTATAGTCATCTCTACAATTCTCTATGGCTGTGAACCATGGACCTTATACCGCTGTGACATTAAGAAGCTGAAGAGTGTAGAAGCATTGGTCGTTGGCCATCGCCTCAGATGGGCAGGTCATGTGTGCCATATGAATGACACCAGACTACCGTGCCAGATCCTCTATGGTGAACTTGGCTCCGGTTCAAGATCACGGGGTGGTCCCCTGAAACGTTTCAAAAACCAACTGAAACAAACCTTAAAGATGGCAGAAATAAATCCACAAACCTACGAAACACTTGCCAAGGATTGTTTACTTTGGCGGCAAAGTGTCTGTGCCTCAGTTCAACACTTTGAACAAGAATGACGCATGTATGGAGATACAGTATTAAGTGACAGGAATGCAAACTTCACCAAACCCAGCCAAGATCTCCCCCTGACCCTCAGCTGCATGATGTGTGGACGTATGTTCTATGCCCGAATTGGCCTGTACAATCACCGGAAGTTTAAACACAAACTGCTGTGAATTGATGTGAGCTATTAGCCAGGAAATCTGTAAACACGGAAACGAGTAACTGCCAATGACGACGACGATATACTTTAAGTTTCCTCTAAATGTATGTATGTCCAACCCTTGTCCTGTTTCTCTACAGGGGTGGTTATGAAGTGAGATGAATGTTCGTAGCGATTTTTTACGACCGGTTGCCCATTCCGATATCAACCCCATCAGAGGAGTTAATGAGATTAAATGAATGATTTGATATGATAGTAGGAATGGAGAAGGTGAAACTCAGTACCAGCACATAGCCTACTCCTGTTGAATAGCATCAAGGTGTCTGTTCAGGGCTTTGCGTCCCCATCCGACGGACAAATAACCATCAACAGCGCCATGTCCTAACTCCATATAAGCACTGTGGAGAGGATTGGAATTTAATCCAGAATTTTGGCACGCAATCTAGTGATTAGAAATTGTATACAACCACTCTTCTACCATGGCAACCAACATTCTGTTATAGAAAATGTTTTAGACCAACTAAATGCAGTGTCAGACCCTATGGACTTCATGCCTGAAGGATCATGGTATCCAGGCGGACTTTATACGTTTCCTCTAAGTAAAATAATAAAATATAGAGTTAGTTGAAAATCCGCCTCATGGCTATAATCATTAAGGCATTGAAGTCTAAATAGTCTGGCACCGTAGTTAGCCGGTCAAGTTCTGTTGGCCAAAAAAAAATTTTCCATTAGAATGTTGGCCGCCAGGATAGGATAGGATAGGGGGTGGTATAAAATTGCTAATCACTAGATTGCATGCCAAAAGCCTGGATTAAATTCCAAACCTCTCTGCAGTGTTCATATGAAGTGAGGGCATATGATGCTGTTGATGGTGATTTGTCCATTGGATGAAGACATTAAGCCTTAAGCAGACCCCTTCGAGCTATTCGACAGAGTAGGCTATGTGCTGGCACCGGGTTTCGCCCTCTCCCTTCCTACTATCATATATCATGCCATTCATTAAAATGATTAAAAGTAATATAAATAATGAAAGCCTGGCACAGTGTGAAGCCAGAGAAGGCTAAAAATACTGCAGAGATTGTGAAACGTGGTCCATAGATGGCCAAAATGAAAGGGGAAAAAGTTAATGAAAACAGGTCTTTACCTGAGTAAATATCCAGCTAAGAATATGCCTGCATTAAACATTTCAAATCTCTGCATACCGTAAATTTGACTGGGCATCACACACACACATACACACAAACACTTCCGGGGACCAAAAATGGCTTCTTATACCATGGACTTAAAATAGGTCCTTGACTTACGTTATCTAGTGACAGTCAATCCTGGTGACAGCACAATGGATTGTCATATCCTAACACATGTTTTCCACTGGTTTTTCATTCCTAACTTGCCAACAAATGCAAAAATTAAAAATCCAGCTCCGAGATGCATTTGGACCTACTTCCATCCATCTAGAGCAGGGATGGCGAACCTATGCCACGTGTGTCACTAGGTGACACGCGAACACGATTTCGGTGGCACGCCACATGAACATAATAATGTTTTTATATACGTCTTGTGCTACAGACAATGCATACCGTATAGTGTTTCACGTGTAAGAAATAAATATCGAAAATCTAAATATTAGTTCCATCCGGACGTGCAATGTGGAAACACTGCTACACTGATAGGACCGAAAGTCAAGTGAGATAACAGTGTCATTTTCTGGTGGCTTTGTATACGGACCTCCAAACATGTTTTCAGTGCCGAAAAGGACAGAAACTTAACAAAGGTAGTGACTGGATTTTACAAAAACAGTGGACAAGGGAATTCGGATTGTTAGAAAGATGTGTTGCCTGTGTTCGAAAACAATTGTATTCATCACATTTAATGTAAAGTTCCATTTTGGGACTAATCATTCAAATGTTTGTCCCATGCTAAATGGAGAAAGAAGAGAGTTCGTGTCACAAAATATCGAACATTATGCAAAACAAACTAGTTCTTTTGTATCATTTCTTTTCAGTTGCTTTACGTCGCACCGACACAGATATGTCTTATGGCGACAATGCGCTAGGAACGGCCTAGGAATTGGAAGGAAGCGGCCGTGGCGTTAAGGTACAGCCCCAGCATTTGCCTGGTGTGAAAAAGGGAAAACACGGAAAACCATCTTCAAGGCTGCCGGCAGTGGGGCTCGAACCCACTCTCTCCCGATTACTGGATACTGGCCGCACTTAAGCGACTGCAGCTATCGAGCTCGGTGCATCATATTTTCGGCTGAGAAATAATATCAGTGCGGCTGTTTCCATCTGTGTCAATGCATGCATGGGAAACCGCTTTCTGATGTTGAGTTCTTGAAATGAACTTCCTTATTGTTGTTCGACACATTATTTGAAAACTACAAACAACAAATAACAAACAAATACTCAACAGAATAAAAGTAATGCCAGCCAGCTGAACTGCTGTCAATGATAGAATAATAAGAATGAGGAAAGAAGTTTCGCAGCAATTGAAAGCTAATTTGGATAAATCCAAGATGTACGCAGTATGTTTTGATGAAAGCATGGATGTGACCTTATAAGCAAGGATAGCTGGTTGTTTTTCCGACTTCCTAGCGGAAATTTGATGAGGTAGAAATTAGTTAAATTGTTGAACATACGAACTACAACAACAGTGAAAGAAATGAAGCTAATGGAGGAAGTGAAGTCCATTGGCAGTATTAGTGTTTTTGATTTTTATATCTAATATATTTATCCTTTTACAAATTGTTTTACGTCGCACCGACACGGATAGATTTTACGGGGGGGGGGATGGGAGAGGAAAGGCTTACGAGTGGGAAGGAAACCGCCGTGACCTTAATTGAGATACAGCCCCAGCATTTTGCCTGGTGCAAAAATGGGAAACCATGGAAAACCGTCTTCGGGGCTGCCGACAGTGGGACTGGAACCCACTATCTAGCGGATGCAAGCTCACAGCTGCGCGCCACTAACCGTGTGGCCAACTCGCCCGGTAATAATATTTATTGACGAATTGTGTTACAAAGGGAGCTTATTATTTATTTATTTATTTATTTATTTATTTATAAATAATAATATGTACTCAAAACTTACATATGTAAACATGTTTTTTTTTTTTTTGCAGTATTTGCAAAATACAACCACGGAACATGCAATCGAATGTATTTACAAGATATATATCTAATAAATAAATGAATCAGTAAATAAATGAATTAAATAACATATTATGAAACATAATTGTGAATTTGGAAAGGAACTCACGGGGGTGAGGGGTGTTGTAGGTTGTAGGCATTCCTTAAAGGAAAATAACAAGTGGCACAGTCAACAGTTGAAGATAATAAACCAGACTTAAAATGGCACACTAGTTGGAAAAGGTTCGCCATCCCTGATCTAGAATATGTTAAAACGTTCAGATTTCTGCGTGCCATAGATTTGGCTGGGCATCATGCACACACAGACAGGCAGAAAAGCACTTCCTAATCTTCTTCTTCTTCTTCTTCTTCTTCAAAATGTTGTGTGCATGCCTGTGACATACAACTCCCAAAAATGCTCCAGGATGATCGCTGATATTTTCAAGGGTTGGTACAAAAATAAATTTACACCAAATGTTAAAGCACACCACCAAAAGGAACATAAAGAATGGAAAGTTCTTTTAATCCTAGATAATGCCTCCACACATCCTTCATTTGAAGGTCTTAATGCCATTGATGACAAGTTTCAAATTCAGTTCTTACCACCACATGTTACAGTGATAATACAGCTTTAGGGCAGTGTTGAAAAGATAAGAGGTTAGGGAAAAACCTTTTTTGCAGGCTGTTGCTAGCAGGGCCTGGTGATGAAAATGTTGTGAGCTTTATAAAAGAAGACTTAACCTGGTGGCTGTTGCTTGGTGTAGTGTGACAGAAGACAATTTTAAAAATGAATAGAAGTAATTGTGGTCTGAAGGTATGAAAGTAGGAGAAAATGAAGAAAGGGAATGTGTGCAAGCTGAAGACTCAACTGACTTTTTAATGCCATACACGGCTTCAAAATTTGTGACAAAGACAATGCTAACGAATGGTTAAATATCGATCAAAATGACTTCAGCTTTCAAATTTTGAACAGTGACAGAATTCTGACTGCTGTAACAGCTAGTGCAGCACCCGTAGTTAAAGATGATAACATAACTGAAAACCGGGTTGAAGAAAGCCCTAGGCTTACTTACGCTGAAGCTTGCATTGCTCTAGAGAGGATATATATTGGCTGGATAAAATGTTTGAGTGTACGGTAACACTGCCTGCCTATCTAAGGCAAGGTATGAGGCTTGGCTGCAAAGAAACTAAGCTTGGTACCAATTAAAAAAAAAAAAAAAGGATCAAAGACTTTTATAAAATCTGTCTAGTGTTTGTAATACAGTATGTAGGACTGTTGAATTCTTTAAAGTTAATATGTAGTTCCGATCAGAGCTGAACGTCAGTTGGTTTGAAGTATCAGTGTTCTACTCTTTTTTTATTATTTTATTTTTTAAATACTTTTCCACGAACCTGCTATGCAGGAGTAGCAGGGGGAGAGGTGATACTCCCACGTGGCACGTCCCAGGTGGCAGATAGGGGATCCTAACCGGCTTGCCGGCGGACTTGAGGGAAATAAAATACCTCTCGTGGACCAAACACACACCCCCTGTAGGTGGGGGAGGCAGACGAATAATACACCCACGGTATCCCCTGCCTGTCGTGAGAGTTGACTAAATGGGGCGACCAAGGGCTGATTGTATTAGAACTATGAAACTACTTTTGATCTGTACCATCACGCGTGGAATACCATGGGTCGCTTTTACTTGCGAGTAGTACCATTCTGTTAGGTACTGAATAGTTTCGTTATTCGTAGCACTCCAGCAGGGTTCAGTGTGGTTTTCCAGTACCCGTGAGTCGTACCCATATGAGCAACACCACGGGTCTGGGCGTTGCCTGTGAGTTGTACCACTATATGAGCGACACTGTGGGTCTGCATTGCCAGTGATTAGTACCCACTATGTGAGGAACACCACGGGAATGCCAGTACCCGTGATTAGTACACCTAGGTGAGGAACCTCATCGGTTTGCGTTGGCTATGAGTGGCGCCATTGTGTGAGTAACACCATAGGTCTGCATTACCTTTACGACGTACAATACTTGTGAGTAGTACCTTAATGTTTGGAACACCGTGAGTTTATGCTACCTTTGATTAGTACCGCAGCTTGAGAAATATCATGGTTCTACTTTACTCGCGACATGTACCATACTGAGGGGCCTTAGACCTGGTTTTTGGACCCCTTTAGACATCAAGCATAATCGATTCAGGACTGTGCTTTATAAGTGGTCCCTTGGTAAGTAATACTATTATTTATGACCGTTTTTGAGTCGGATCCACTGTTTTTTGTTTGTTTGTTTCTTTCTTGTTTGTTTTTGTTTTTTTGGGTTCATGTCCATCCATTTATTTTCATGACATTTTTATTTATTTTGGTCAGTGGATTTTTTGAACTTTTTGTTGTCATTTCATTTCATACCATTAGGGGCCGATGACCTCGATGTTAGGCTCCTTTAAACAACAAGCATCATCATTTTTTTTTTTTTTACTGGAGTTCTTAACAATGCTGGAAACCTATAACATTGAGTTTTTACATTTCAATACCTTTGAATATTACCAACCTCAGCTGGGAATGTACTAGTGTCGTGCATTGTTCGAACTTGAGACGGGTAACCAAGACAGAACATCATATGCCTAGCTGCATATGCAACCAGTATCACGCATGAGTGGAGCGTATAAGCTAAAATGCCCGAGTTTGCTCCAATTCTTTCGACAGGTCATGTTCGAAGCGAACCTTGCTGACTAGGGAGGATGGCCTTGCTTGCTTTACTGACGCTGCAAGCAATGCGGATTTTCCAGATATAGGGAATACCTTGTTTACATACAGCAAAGCCCGGGAATTCGGAGCTATAAAAGGGCGAAGGAATGTTTGAGTTACCCTTTTGTTTTGAGCTGAAGTTCACCATGGCACGTGAATCGACGGACAGCGTTATGACTAAAAAGCAGTGAATATAAACTAATCAAGAGAGATGGGCTCAGTTCTGATGTTTAGAAGAAGTTCCTGCTTGTGGTCACTGCAGATAGTCAGCAGACATGGTATGTTTCCTGTGAAACGTGCAATGCACTGTTAACATATAAACCCGGTACAACTCATTTAAAAAGAAACACGTTTGCAAATTTAATGCTGGCTTTTCTTGCCAAGAATTGCCCGGCATTACAAAGCAAACCGTAACTAGCGCGTGTAATTTCATGTGTGCCAAAGATTTCCAACCGTTTAACACTGTTGCCGGAGAAGGATTTAAAGAATTAGGGCAAGACCTGATTAATATCGGTGCTAATTTTGGAAAAGTAGATATTGTTGATGTGTTACCGCATCCTTCCACCATCAGTAGAAACGTCCAAGCAAAGGCAAATGAAATACGAAGCGAAATAATGCCGCTGATTATTTCTGCTATGCACGACAAATGTTGCTCGGCTACTGTTGATATGTGGACTGACCAATACAACCAAACCCGTTATCTGACGCTGACTACGCAATATATAGACAGGGAGTGGAAGCTGATCAATAATGTGGTTTTTACTACAAAATTTGCAAATACAAAGAAAACAAGTCCAAGTATAATTGAGGAAGTTCATGAAAGAATGTCCGAGTAAAACATTCCTCAGTGTGATTATGAAGACATGTTTTTTGTAACAGATCAGGGTTCAAACATAAAGAAAGCTTTCGAAGAACATAGACGTGTGTCTTGTGCTGCTCACTGCATAAATACAGCACCTACGCACGTATCCGATGAAACGAGATTTCTTATGAAAGATGCTCCATTATCTGCAAACACAATAAACTCCACAAAGGCAGTAGTGAGGTATCTGAAAAAAGCGGTCTTGCTGCCCAGCTTCAAACAACGGTACAGCAGGAAGTAATGACGACATGGAATAGTCTCGATACGATGTTACAGTCTGTTTTTAAGCAGGAGGAATACACGTGGCAGCACATGAAATTCATTAACCATTTCTCCGACAGGAGCGATATTTACTACATTATTTTCCAGTATTGCTTACCTATATATATACGAGGCCGCCTGAGTTCAGTATATTGTAGAATCACAGTCTAAAAATACGAGTTTAATTATTGACAGTTACATGCTCAGTCATAGTCCACCATTGAGGCAAAAGCGAATGTTCCAATTCATAAAAGTGCGCGAGACAAACAGCAGAGTACGGCTAAATAAGAATGAGGGGAAGCGAGCACTTCCACCTGTGCCTGAGACAGCGCGTGAAGGTGTGAGTATGAAGGGGCAAGTTCGAGCGAACATAGTTCGCCTCGCCTGTGAGAAGCGAGGCTCGGTCATAGCCATACTCGCCAAATATGAATCGAGCATAGAACGTGTATTGCACGACACTAGAATGTACACACTATTTTGGGACAGAGAGACAGACTAACTGATCCCACCAATGTAAAAACAATAGATTTTTTTGTTTGTTAATGGAATTATTTCATGAAAATGTTGTTGTGCTATATACTTATTACAGTATCGTATTTAATTTCATAATTTGTTGTAGCTATCCAGGAGGTTTTGTACTACATGGTGGAAAACTTGAAAATGGGAGCTTATCTGATGAGCTATGGTTCTATAATGCCACTGGAAAGCAGTGGTCTTTAAGAGCTCAGTCATCTACTGTTAGACCACCGCAGTTGACTCGTCATACACTAACAAGAATAGGAAAGAGTGATGTGTTATATCTGTTTGGTGGGAGTACCCTTGGCGGAGAGTTTTCATCTCGACTTTTCCGTATTCGTCTCAATCAGGGTAAGTGTGGAATGTTTTCTATGTTAAATACCGTTTGTTTGCATGTGAATACAGTAGACCTACTCGGGAATTTTGAGCTGATTGCGAAGTGACTGTAATTAGAATAATAACAATAAGTGACTGTAATATCGGTCATTTTGATAAATCACAAGTCCTTACTAGATATGATAAGGATTTATAAAATGGTGAAAATATGAATAATTTGTTCCTGCTGTGCAGTAGTCCAGTTCCATGTCTGGTGAGGTATAATATTACAAGTTTAAAATACTGTGATAGTATATAACAACCCCAAGATATTTAAATTATTACTTGTGTTTTTGTATAAATTTATTTCAGTATGTTAAATGTAGAATCTGGAAGGTTTTCAATATTAGATACTTTTTGGTTATATGCGAGTACAGTATGCCTACTGGGGAATTCTGAGTTGATTACGGACAGTGACTGTAAAACCAGTGAGTTCAATTAATCATCAGTTTTGACACACCCCAGGAAGCTGGCTTAGTCATCTGTATATGAGGAAGTAGCGTGAGAACTTTTTCTATGGATTGGGTAGTCCTAAGCAAGGCTATGTGATCAGATCAATCACAGCGATCTGAAGAGGATGGTGGTGCCATTTTAAGGGTGTGTTTTAAGACGAGAAACAGGCTATTGCAAGTGATAAATATCGTTATGGTTCTGTATTAAAGATTACTATACTTACAGGATGCTAATTAATTTATTATTTAACCACCTATTCAATACATTATAGTCTTATACATTTATGATTTGATCCTTATTACCTTATGAAATATGAGACATGTTTCGCCTTTCATAGAAGGCATCTTGAGTCATTGTACCTTCTCAAGGTTAAACCAGGCACCTGATTTAATATTAAAATATAATTATTAAGATTTAATATTAACATACTTAAAATAGGAGCAGTCTAAAGGAAAATTGAATAAAAATTTTGGTATTATTTTGTATAACAACAATATCAGCCGTTGGCTGTTGATTAATAGTTGTGAAAAAGGTACATAGTACATTGCTTAGTAGCAATGGTCTGTTTTTAATTTTTAATATTACAATTTTTCAGAATGTTAGGAAAAACATTCCAGCAATATGAGAATGTTAATTGAGACCTTATTCAGAAGTAAAGTCGTAAAAATTGAAAAACTATTTGGTTGAAGTCTTAGGTTTGAGATTATTAGCTTGCAATAAGTAATTGATGATTTGACATTTGGCGTATACCGACAACTTGACTAGAGTATCTTAACTTGTTTACAAACTTAAAATAGGATCTGTCGAAAAGAAAGAGTAAAGGAGCAATTTTTGGTACTATTAACTATTGACATTTACTCATCTTTACTGCTTAGGTACTTTCTTTTGAACAATAAGTTTGATAATAAATTTTCTTATTTACAGACAGTCTACACATGCTTGGCAATCACACCATCCATCACAAATTAGATGTTCCTTTTAACCAACACGCTAGCATTCAGCACGCACCAACTCCATGAATCTATGTTACTTACAACTTCACTTCACTAACAAGATTCATGAAGGCTTATTTTAAGTCAAGATACTCCAATCAAGTTGTTGTTTTACTTTAACATTTGATCTCTTTGCTGTGGACTACGCCAAATGTTAAATCATCAATTACTTTTACAAGGCATATATCATGAGCCAAAGACTTCAACCTGTTGTTTTCTTTTTTCAATTTTACAACATTATTCCCGAATAAGGTCTAAATGAACTATTCTCATAATGCTGGAATGTATTTCCTAACATTTTGAAAAATGCAATATGTAAAAACTCAAAACAGACCATTGCTACTAAGCCCTGTACTATGTACCCTTGACATAACTATTTATCAACAGCTAACGGCTGTTATTGTTGTTATTCACAATAGTACCAAAAATTGCTAATTCACTCTTTTTTTCCAACTACTATTTTAAGTTTGTAAACAAGTCAAGATACTCCAATCAAGTTGTCGGTTTACGCCAAACGGCAAATCATCAATTACTTATTACAAGCCAATAATCTCGAACCTAAGATCTCAACCAGATAGTTTTTCAATTTTTATGACTTCACTTCTGAGTAAGGTCTCAATTAATAATCTCATATTGCTGGAATGTTTTTCCTAACATTTCAAAAAAATGTAATATTAAAAATTGAAAACAGACCACTGCTATTAAGCACTGTACTATGTACCTTTGTCACAGCTATTAATCAACAGCCAGTGGTTGATATTGTTGTTATCCACAATAGTACCAAAATTGTTATTCACTTTTCCTTTAGACTGCGTTATTTAGGTATGTTAATATTAAATCTTAATAATTATATTTTAATTATAAATCTGCCTGATTTAACCTTGAGGAGGTACAATGACTGAAGATGCCTTCTATTAAAGGCAAAACATGTCTCACATTTCATAAGGTAATAAGGATCAAATTGTAATTGTGTAAGACTATAATGTATTGAATAGGTGGTTAAATATTTAACGTCAAAAATTTCATTATTGGTCTGTATTGAAACGCGATTTACAGTCAAAGATAACAGTAGGGTTTTCCACCTGTTCAATACTTTTAAAAATGTGAAATAATGAAAACGTCACATTTTTATTGTCATTTTTGGTACCGGTTTCGGCAATTTTATTTGCCGTCATCAGCCTAGGATGAAGTATCAAAGACATTTAACTAGTTACATTAGAATATTTGTAATATATATATATATATATATATATATATATATATATATGTAAAAACACAAAACCTTCTAAAATAAGCTTGTTATTTACAATTGCGTTATATCATAAAACATTTGGATAGTTGAAAAACAAAGACTAAATACCTCCTTATAAGGTTCTAGAAAAGATATAAAATGTTCCATATACAGTACTGTACATGTATATTTCCTGGCGTTGTTAAATGTTTGTAACTATGCATAACATTAATTATAGCACCAAGTTTCAGATAACATTTTCTTAAAAAAAAATTATATCTTAATAGCTGTTAAAAATATACAACTGGCGTTGAAGTGATATATAAAACCTTTCAAACATTCTGTCATGAGAGATCTTTGCAAGAATACAATACCAGCTAATTTCGTTCTAGAGTATTGTTATACAGTGTAAATATGTAGAAGACCATTTTATTGACCAATTTGTGTAAAAAGCAGTTCCTCATGGGTTATGATCAATGAACCATCTATATTGCTTAGATCGTTTAGTTGTTAAATTAAAAGATTTAATGGCATATATCTTGCATGGTTTCACTGAAACAGCTCGACTTAGTAGTGTGTCAATGGTTGTAGTCCTGTATTTCAGTATTATATTCAATAATGTGAGGTAAACTTGTGCCGTAAGTTGACAGGCGAAATTTCGTGAAAATACACTGTTTTCAGGTGGATAATCGTTCTTTAACCCCTCGCCTGTGAACGTGGTGCTTGAGGTCCATTTGATTCGAGATCTTTCCAGATTCTCGATTATCCACCTGAAAACAGTTACAAACATTTAACAATGCCAGGAGATATTCATGTACAGTACTGTATATAGAACATTTTATGTCTTTTCTAGAACCTTATAAGGAGGTTTTTAGTTTTTGTTTTTCAACTATCCAAATGTTTTATGATATAATGTAATTATAAATAACAAGCTTATTTTAGAAGGTTTTGTGTTTGTACATATGTATATTATAAATATTCTAATGTAACTAGTTAAATGTCCTTGTTACTTCATCCTAGGCTGATGATGACAGATAAAATTGCCGAAACCAGTACCAAAAATGACAATAAAAATGTGACGTTTTCATTATTTCACATTTTTTAAAGTATTGAACAGGTGGAAAACCCTACCCTTATCTTTGACTGTAGGTGGTTAAATAATAAATTAATTAGCATCCTACAAAAAGCAGGCTATAGCCAGTAAATTACACTATTACATGTCACATACTGTTATCTGTTACCAGTCATCTGATGTCTTGAATATGTGAACTGCTATACTTGTTGCTTGTAACTCCACTTACACAGGTGAGTTTTGTCTCGGTGGGCAGATTCTTCATATGTATATGCATTACAGGTACTTGTTAAAAGTCCATGATCTGCTTGTACATCCTAGATGAATTCTGAGGAGAGAATTAGTGTTTTGAAAAGCAAACAGTATCTTACAGGAGTCAAATTTTTTTTTTTCATGTTCTGTGTCCCTTATAACCTCACTTATGTGCCCAAAGCAAAATGTTTCGTCCAACGACCCCTCTAGTGGTTTAAATAGACATTTAAATAGCATGCTGCATTAGGTGCCACTCCAATCTTTTTTTTTGCTCCTCAGTTATCTTTTATAATTGGGAATTTTTTTTTCCACTTTTGAGTTGAGAGACATTTTATTGGTGATGTTCATGTTGGCGACTCTGTAAGTCATCTAGTAGACATGCGAGCTTTGCTATTCTTTTGTTCCTTTTTTTATCTGTGACAACTTGTGAACTTGTGTGGTGCTATTGTGGTTCTTACTTTTATCATATTGAGTGTTTAGTGTTCACTTGAAATGAAAAAAAAAAAACAAAAAAAAAACCAAGGGGTATTTTCAAGAAGAAGAAGAAAGGATAATAAAAATTGTTTTGTATAATAATACAGATGCACTTGAAAATGTGAGGTTAGAACAAACACGTTATCATGATATTACAAATACAACTCCCAGATACATTGGAAGTGCTTCTAGACTCTTATAAAGCGCACTCCCGATAATTCGTGGTAATTAATGCACACACTTCCTCAAATTATCGAAAACCGTGAATTATCTGCAGGCATTTTTAAGCCTGGTAAAAACAAAACCATAGGTTAAAATAATGAAATGTATTTTATGAACAAGCAGAAAATAATTATAACACTTCACATTGTATTGTAAAACGCACTAGAGAAAAATTACAAAGTGCCATGTGGATTATGCCAACATTCGTATCTAACAAAAATAATCGGTCATCAACTTTTTGTTTCTTAGGCGATTGTTCATTTTTTTCTAATTTTGGATCGTACATTTCTCAAGAAAACAATATCTGAAAATGAAAATTCATCTCTATTTTCTATGTAAGATATAAGTGTGTCTATAGAGACAGTAGCTTGGCTGTGGGAAACTTTTGGAGTTTCCGTTGCATCACTCCCGCACTCAGTATCATCTGAATCTCCGTCTAAAACCATAATTGTCCTTATCGATGTCTAATCACTCAATAATGTCACTTTCTTCTGCATCTTGGCATTTACCCAGGTTTTTCAGTAATGATATCATCTTAGTGCGACTACGTTGACCGTTCGAAATATCATTGTCATTGAAGCCGGCAAATGCTTGCTCTTCACCTAGAACAGATTTCCATGATCGTGCAAGTGTAGTAGCAGTAATTTTGTCCCATGACTTATGGACTGCATGAAGAGCATCCAACAAACTAAAGTCCTTCCAAAATGTTTGAATAGCGATGCCTTCCTCAACCAATTGCTGTAACAGAGATGACATGTAGATCTTCTTTAAAGCAGCAATGACGCCTTGGTCCATAGGTTGGAGAATAGAAGTTACATTGGGGGGAAGGTATTTCACGTAAATATCACCTTCTTTAAGTTCACTTTCGTGTGGATGAGAAGGTGCATTGTCAATCAAGAGCACTGCTTTGATTGGCAGTGACTGCTTAATTAGGTAGGCCGTCACTTTTTTCACAAAATGATTGTGAAACCAGTCCTTAAATATCTGTGTGTCCATCCATGCTGCCTTTTGATGGTAGTACTGCAAAGGTACATTCTCTCGTTTAAAACAACAGGGTTTTATGGGTTTCCCTATCGCTAATAATTTTAATTTATGATCACCACTTGTGTTAGCACATGCCATAATGGTTATTCTTTCCTTGGATGTTTTGCGGCCTGGGGCTTGCTGTTCTTGTTGCATCACTAATGTTCAGAATGGTAAACATTTCCAATACAATCCTGTTTCGTCTGCATTGTAAAGTTGTCTAAGGTCAAGCTGTTCTTTTTCAGTGAATGATTGAAATCCCTGTACGAACTTTTCCGTAGCACCCGTGTCTGCGCTGAGACACTCTCTGTGAATAGTAGTTTATCGTATTCTGTAGCGTTTCTTAAACCGCGTAAGCCAGCCAGAAGATGCTTTAAAATCGCCTTCTAAGCCAAGAACATTGTGAAAATGTTGTGCTTGCTCAGCACACATTGGGCCGGACACAGGAATACCTTCCGCTCGTTTTAGATTAAACCACCGTATCATGGCTTCGTCTAGATTTGCATAGTCCGATATTCTCATTGATTTCTGGGACGATGATCGATCACAATTAGCAGAAAATTTGATAAGGGTTTCCTTTTGCTTCTTCATGTGTCTCACTGTTGTTTCACCCACACCAAACTCGCAGGCTAACTTTGATGACGCCTCGCTTTTCTCCAGTCTTTCTATAATTTTCAGCTTTTTACTGACGGTTAACCTTTGATATTTAATTTTTTGTCCACTCATATTGAAAACTCTTACTAGTGACTTATTCAAAACTTCAAAAAGACTTCCGCACTCCATTCACACTTCTCAAGTACAGTAGCCTACAATACACTCACTGCCGGCGCACCTACCCTTCACTTGGCTTACAGTTCAGCGACCTTGGGCTGTGGGGAAAGGTAGGGTAAATTCCGAGTGCATTCCTCTTTCATTGTCTCTGCTTCCAAGATTACGGTAATCTGTGCTGTGCCACGCGCAGCAACATGCTCGAATGTTTCCAAGTTTGCAGCATTCTGGCAGCAGTGTGCATATAGGCCTACTGCTACATCGTAGAGAAACAAAGTCCATTCTCCTCAAATATCATTGATTTCGTCCCCATGCATCACATTAAAATTCTTTTAGACTAGGCAGAGATAATTTTACTCACCGTGATGATTAGTGGGTGTAAGAATTAATACTTTAAAAAAATAACTCTCCAAGACCCACTAATTAACCGCAAAGCGAATTATCCGCACGCGAATTATCGGGAGTGCACAGTAGTCTGAAAATTCGTCTGGAGAGTATTTACACAATGTAGATGATATTGTAATGTTGGAGTTGCTGAATAATGCAGGCAGTGACTTTGCTGTGTGTAGACAGTGCAAAGGCAACAGCAGAAAATGATGGTGACAACAACAATGACCCAGACTATGCTGCAGGGACTGATGTACATTAGGACTTTAAGTTGATTTTCCTGAAAAATGATTTTTTGTAAAAATTACCTGTATTTTCAGAAAATGCTCATCATTGACCAATGATTTTTCTCCAATACATATTCTCACTAATAATAAATCTACTGAGTTACTCCTAACTTCCCTCTTGCGCTTGTTACAGATAAATATTTGATGAAAATGGAGTAAATTATGTACTACGGAAAAAATATTTTAAAATTTTGTATATATTGAGAACTTAATGAGATAAAGTATATATACAAGCACAGACCAAATCTGGTCTATGTGGGGCTAACAGTTCCTGAGAAAATGGGTCACAAAATACGGCAATTTAACATTGGTAGAATGTTAAAATCAGTGTATCACGATAAGGTACTGTATTGGAAATATTATCTGGATCAGGTTAATACCATATTTACTTGAATATCAGCCACCATCAATTATTAGCTGCATCCCTAATATTATGATTAAAATATTTGCGTAACCTTTTGCGCCAGTTAAGAGCCACACATCCAGTTTGCAGGTTTGCCGCAAGTATGTGCATCCGTAGTAAGAAATGGAAAGGGCCACTGCCACACAAGTCTGAATTGAACCATTGTGGAGCTTGTTAGTAAATATTTGTTTTGGGAAAAAGTTAAGTTAAACAGCGTCATTTAAGCTAGAAGGGGCAAAACATCAAGGAAGCATCAAGCTAAAAATGGTGAAATTCATGGAAGAAAATGGTAACAGTGCAGCTGGCTGTGAGTTTTTTGTTAAGGAAAACCAGCCAAGGAATTGGAGAAAACAGCAAGTGGAATTAAAAAGCACTAGTTCATCCAGACATGATTTTTGTGGCTTGGATCATGGCAAGATTCCAGGTGTTGAGGAAGCATTACTGGAATGGGTGAGAGAGATGCAGAACAACAGTTGCAGTGTTTCCCATGAAATGTTACAAGTAAAATCACGGGAAATTGTGTTTTCCTATGATATTCTGGGAAACCTATTCAAGGCAAGTTGGGGGTGGGTGATTCGAATTGTACAGTGTAATAACCTGTCATTGCATCCAAAAACATCTTTGTTGTGCTAAAAACTGTCTAAAGAATGCACTGATGAAGGTACAGAGTTTCACACGCATGTGATCAGGTTAGGGCAGCAGAACTTGAACCTTCTCTCACAGATTGGCAATGCTGACCAAACCCCTGTGTATTTTGATATGCCAAGGAACACTACTATTTCTGAGAAGCGAGTGGCAAGTGTTTTAATTAAAACTACCGGCAACGAAGTGTTACATTGTACAGTGACGTTGACCATTACTGCTGATGGCCATAAACTACTTCCGTACATTATATTTGAAAGCAAGACATTGCTGAAGAACATCTCATTTCCAACTGGTATTGACATTCCTGCTCATTTGTGCTGGATGGACGAGAAAATGTGCTACCGTCTAATTAAGCATAGTAAATATTGTGCATAAATGAGGCCCTTGATGGAATTTAATGATGTATCATCATGTATGATGATGACAGACAGTGATGATGTCACTTCTTATATCACATGCTGTGGAAATATTAATTCCAATTTTATAATATCTAGCTCGTATGTGTTCGGTCCACTTACTTTAAACATGTTACCATTTGCCTGTAAAACTATAATAACTACACTACATGCCAAGATAATAGTCGAAACTTAAAACTTAAAGGATGATGTGTTTTGACGAGCTTACTTGCACATCATGACAAAAGGCGAGTGTAATTAACCTTGATCATAGATTTATTTTTCTAAACTGCAAATCTGGTGTCAAATTTGAAGTCAACCTGTTGGACTAAGTACTAGGAGATATGCATGATGTGTTCCTGCATCATCTGGCCTGTGATCATAAATACGTGACTCACTGCCAGCTCAGCATGGAGATATGATTGAGCTTGCAGCAGTCTTCACGACAAGTTGCGACAAGATGAATTACATTTAAAAAATGTTTATTTATGATTTTACAATTATTGTAAGTTGTGCCAGTCCTCTTGCCAGAATTTAATTTATTTTGATGAATTTTGTGTTGTGAGGATGACTAATTTTCTACTCTTATGTTCACAGATAATCCTTCAGAGGAACACTGGGTTGAAGTTCAGCCACGAGGTGGCAAGGAATTGGACCTCAGAGTGGTAGCGCATTCAACTGTGTATCATGCTCGAACAAACTCCCTTTTGGTGTATGGTGGCGTGTTGGCAAGTGTAGCACGATTTTCTAAACTTAGTGATCGTATGTTCTCCTTCCAATTAGATAGCAAACACTGGTCTGAAATTCACTATCCTCGAGCACATCTCCGCGACACTTACGTCCCAAGAGAAAGAGCTTTCCATACCAGTACTATAATTGGTGAGTTCAAGATCAACCATTTTTATTTATTTTTTTTGTGGTGTTTTCCTATTATGCTATAATTACCTATATAATATTCAGTTGGTGAACAACTGTGCGTTTCAACAACAATTAGCATTAAGTGGGTTTATCTTTTCACTGTTAGGATAAAGAGTGGTATGAATAAAGTGAAGCAACCTGAGTTTCCTCGTATTTTGAAGAGCTTTTTCTTTTTCTAATGAACCAAATGGAGCAGCATGATCTGGCTCGTTGAGACCTCACTACTTCCTGGAGTAAGGAGTTTACACGTTGGTGTTTCCTCGGGTTTCAAATGAATATATTTGACTTCTTACTCTCACTCTGTGGTTAAGAAGTGAAGTCGCCTCACTGGTGACTCAAGCTGATAGAGTGAAGTCATTTTGTGGAAACTGCTGCCTTTATGAATGTGTAAAGGTGTTGGAAAGTGCATGAGGAGCCAGGCACACATTTACAGCGGACTACAAAACTCTGTGTTGCTTCAGTTGGCAAAATGTGCAGTGGATAACAGATTACTTCTTAGGTGACACCAAGGAGATCAAGAGGAAGCAGACTAACAAACATATAGAGAATACAAGTATTTTTGAGGTACCTAAGTGAATTGGGTCTCCAAAGTGTAGTTGCTGAGGATATAGGTATAGTGGCCGGTTTCTGGTACACGATGTTTACCTGTGAGTTACCTAAATGTGCGTGTAACTTTAACTGCGCTGTTAACTTTAATGGGTTTCCCGAAACTGAAATCCATATTTATAGGCCCTGGTAATAAACAGTACTGATGTCATATTTAGTATCTCTCGTCCTCCAATAGATGTCCCTAGGCAAATGTTTTTAGGGTTATTTTGTTAATATCGAGTTACTTTTATTAGCAGAAGTTTTCTATAATGAAAACCGCTTGGCAAACATGTACACAGTCATCTCAATCAATCTGATTCAGCATGTAATAATCTCTCATAATATGAATATATGTACGATCTAATAACGCAAAGATGAGATATATTTCCCCTTCTTACTTATTCACAGTACGCAGGCATAATTTTAAATTTCATCTTGATCGTTGTCGTCGGTAATATTATACAAATACACCGCAATCTCCAAACAAATCACTTTTCACTGATTCAGAACACAACAGTCGTAAACAAAAATAATCATATAAATGAAAACTTGCAGCACACTTTGGAACCTATCATTCTCTCACTGAAGTTCTGTACTAATGGTGCAATATCCATTTGTCCTCGCTGCAACTGTTACAGATTTTTTTAGTACACTTTACAAATGGAGATATGTATGTATTGAATAGGAGACAAATTAAATTTCCTTTGTAAAGTCAAAACTATCAATATGAATGATTTTAATATCTTGTAATGTAATGACTACAAACAAATCAAAAACTCCCACTTAAAACATGTACTGTACATGCTTTTTTTCTCTTCAAGGATGCTGAACATGTACGGCAAGATTGCCGTTTCCTCAGTTTTTCTTCCATATATTGGCGCCGAGTCTTGCTTGCAAAATGGTGCCTATTCCTGCTCGTATCTCTCTGGGAACTCGCTCATTTATCATTCTTCTTTGACATGTAATTTCACCTGATCAGATGACAAAGCCTTCAAGAATTCCACTTTTTTCCCCCCCGGGATTTTATGGCACAACTTTAACAACACAAAAGCATTACAAACTGCGATCTCCAGTAGCCAAAAGAAAATAGCCTTATCACTACATTTTTCATTCTCTAATGTACTCCTCGAGCTGAGGATTTGCGGTTCTTAATAACTGCAACGGATTAGTCATTCATTTGAGATGTTTTACTTACACTGACCACACAACATCCATTGGCAAAAATACTCTTGTAACTGCTGATGTGAAGTCCACGTGAGAATTTCAATCGAACGTAGCGAGCTAACCCTGACCCAGGGTGTGAAGTGTATTGACACAGATAAGAAGGTGACATAAACTACAGCTCCCTGAAAGATTTTTAATTAAGTCCAGATGTTTTATGTTTAATGGGAGTCTATGAGGCCTCATGTCACCGGTTAAAGGATATAATAAGATTAAAAAACAATGAAAAATCGTATTTATTATTCAGCAGACTTATATTAAATGCATACCGGTACCTAATATATTTATTATTTAGTACAAATATAAATAATCATCATCTTCATTTCCCGTTTCCAGCTTCCTGGGTCGGGTTGTGAATCAAGGACCTCCATCACTGCCTGTCTCTCCACCACTCTTCTCTTTTTTTAAGTACATCTTCTGATTTTCCTCCCCTCTTCTGTATGCACTCCCACACTGAATCTGTCCCATCTCTTTCAGGGTCTTTCTCGAGGTCTCTTTCCTGTTAAGTTCTCTGAAAACACTTTTTTTGGCACACTCTCTTCTCCCATTCTCAGCACATGCCCATACCACTTTAGCTTTGTTGTTTCTATCCTGTCTTGAAGTTTCAAGATTCCTGTCCTTTTCCTTATCTCTTCATTACTAATTCTATCCTTTCTGGTCTTGCCCTCGATACTTCTCAGGAATTTAATTTCATCTCCGCTGCCTGTATTCTACTCTCCTCTCGTTTTGTTGTAGTCCATGATCCAGCTGCATGAGTTAGTATGGGTTCATAATGGGTTGAATATCATACTTTTTTACATTTCTTCAGGATGTCTTGGTTCCACAAAATATCCCGTACACTCTGGTAGAAGCTGTTTGCTTGTTGTATTCTTTTCCCAATTTCCTCGGTTATCTTTCCATCGTCTGTGGTCACACTTCCCAAGTACTTACTTTTAACCACTTCCAGAATTTTACCATTCAGTTTTATCTTTCCTCTTCCTTCCTTCCCTCCCCTTGTCATCACTATTGTTTTACTTTTCTCTGTGCTTACTTTCATCCCAAATTTTTCAATCTCTTGATTCCGTACATCTACTTGTTTTTGCATTGTTGTTTCGAAAACTCATTTTAAACGTATCGCCATGTTAAGTGACTGATAACTACGCATCTACAGATAACTGTCATTCCAGAAACTGGCCATAGATCAGAGTACTCTGTCTGCCACATTTTTGAAGGTCCATGATGAAATAGTACAGTTTATAAGTGTGTTCTTCAGTTTGTCAAAACTAATTTATGAATACAATTTAGAAACTACCTTAAAAAGGAAACGTGATAACAGAATTATAGCTAAAAAACTACGTAGTTTTGTTCTTGAAAGAACATCATCAGATCTCTGTGTAGAATTATTTAGTTCTTTTTCCGGGTTGCACTGTGTTGTTGTTCTCTGTACATTACGTACAGTTTGCCAACATTTCGAATACATTTGCAGTACTCTATGTCAAGGTGACTGAAAATAACCCTACTCGATCCAAGGTAATCAGTCTCCCAGGCAGTATTCACAGCAATAATAATGGGAGCATTAGGAATAATAGTAATAAAACCTAAAAGTACACTTCATTGTGCCATTGACCTAACTGGTTCATGACATAATGCAAAGTTTATTGACTAACTAGCCGGCTGGACTCACGCCAGCGACAGAGTATTACACCACCTTGCATTCTATGCTAGATTGGGGAGAAGTGATGACTTCATTAAGATAAGTTCCAAATTTCAAGTATTTAAGAATGTAAATAGAGGGTTCTGTGGTTCAAATCCCGTCACTCTATGTGATATTTGTGCTGGACAAAGCGGAGGCGAGACAGGTTTTTGTCCCCGGGTACTCCAGTTTTTCCTGTCATATTTAATTTCAGCAACACTTTTCAATATCATTTAATTTCATCTGTCTTTCATTAATCATTGCCCCAGAGGAGTGCGACGGGCTTCGGCAGCCGGCACAATTCCTATCCTCGCCGCTAGAATGGGGTCTTCATTCATTCCATCCCTGACCCTATCGAATGTCTGGTAACAGGCTGTGGATTTTCATTTCAAGAATGTAAACAGAATTTGAAAATAAACGTTTATACATTTCTAAATATTCTCGAGTGTGATTTAATAGAATCTGATGATGGTTTTTCAAGAACAGAACATGTCATTCTGTTTTTAATTACATTGTTTCTTTTTCTGGTATAATTCTGTTATGTTGTTTCTTTCTCAGGTAGTGTATACATTTATTTACTGTATTCATAAATTCATTTCAACAGCCCAAAGAACATAACAGTTATAAATTAAATGAGTCAAAACTGCAAAGAAATTGCTTTAAAAAAAAAAGAAAAGCATGGGGTAAAGTTTCCATCAGCTTGAAGCAAATTACGGGCAGCAATGAATGAGCGACACCAAAGATACAGTTTTTCATATGTCTAACAATCAGAAATATATGTACATGAATATTTCTAAGAAAATTGTTTCTCTATTTTAGCGTTAAATTCTTTAGATTCTTGTAGTCTATCGGCACTATCGGCAGCCCTGAAGATTTTTTTCCGTGGTTTCCCCATTTTCACACCAGGCAAATGCTGGGGCTGTACCTTAATTAAGGCCACGGCCGCTTCCTTCCAACTCCTAGGCCTTTCCTATCCCATCGTCGCCATAAGACCTATCTGTGTCGGTGCGACGTAAAGCCCCTAGCAAAAAAAAATAAAAAAATTAAATAGGCTTAATGATATACTTTCTTACTTCTTATAAATTTTATTGGATTTGGTATCTGTATTTTAATTTTTTAAAGTTTAATATTTTAATATTATAAAAATGTAGTTAGTGTGTTCATAAACCTGTATTGTATTATACGAAGATGCTACATAAAGGGGCTTTTCATCCTCAGTGGCATGTAAATCATCAAATAAAGTCTCTAATCTTCACAGCAGGTCTCCAGCTTGTTACCTGGAGTGGACAACCCTTCAGTGATCTTGATTGACAGCTTTCACTTGGTACACGTCATTGTCTCTTTACACAGCACCTACGTGCACACAGGTTCGAAGGCAAGTCCGTTGACTATCGCAACACGACTCCAGATGAGGCTGATAACTTGCAGCAGTACACACATTGAACTACTTAACACGTATGACTCGACAATAACACAGCACCAGTTGAGCTACTCTCCAACACTCCTCACGATGACACGCACTCAACGCTGCTCTTCGACAATACTACCATACAACAACTGTTCAAACACTTCACCTTAACGACACTTTATCAACACTTACTGCTCCAGCTAGCTGGTATTTACCTGGAACAGAGAATCCCTCCGTAATATTGATTGACAGATCTAACCTTTCTCTTGGCTTTGTATGTATGCATGCACCCGTCACTTCTTACAGCCTTGTAGTTTTTCAAATACACAGGCATTGGCTGTCACAGTGCACGATGACTGTATACTTGGCTCAAATTCAAACATTGCCAATAACTCATGTAACTGCCACACACAGTGAACTACTCAGCTCTTATCACTCAACAATAACAGCACCAGTTCAGCTACTCTCCAACACCCCTCATGATGACACGCTCTCAACACAATTCTCCAACAATACTACGAGACACACACTGTGATAACAACAGCTTCTCCAACACTTCATCACAACAACACACTCTCAACACTCACTGTTCTGTTCCGAAAACACTACACTGACAACTCCATTCATGGCAAGCCTGTCTTCATATGCTTGTTGATGAAGCCCTAGAATCTTCAGGGTGTGTCTGGAGTAGGAGCATTCTAGTTTTGCCTTCCAAAAAGTCCACAGAGACACTAGGCGTAAAGCACAATAGGAGATGCTGGCACATGACCTCAGGCCAGCTGGGAGGTCGCCGGTCTGACTCACTCATTCTTTCCAGGAAATACCAAAGGGGGCTGCAAACAGGGCTGACAGTCACATGGGCACGTAACAGTAATAATAATTCATTGTTGATTCTGCAGCTGATAAACATTATGGGCACAGTCTAACAGCAGTTATTCTCCCTCCAGTAAATTAAGTGCCAATTATTTACTATGTTTTTTGATATATTCAACTACCCTCTTTTGTCTAGTATTTACGTGTAGGTAACAATTTTATTATTATCGTCATCTTTATCTTTTCAGGGAATTACTTGGTTGTTTTTGGAGGATATTCACATCGTCATAACAAAGAAGAGATCTGTTATGACAATCACATGTACCTGTACCATTTGGGTTGCCATACCTGGGTGAGCCATGAAATATTGGGAAATGTTGAAAAAGGTAGAGCCTTACATTACTCATTATCTGTATCAATATTTTTTATTTTAGTGCTTAACAGTTTTTTAAATTAATCATTTTTTATATGTCGGTTGTTACATCCTTTCTTTTATTACTGGGGCCAATGATCTAGAAGAGGTTAGGCCCCTTTAAACAAGTCATCGTCATCATCATCTTCTTTTATTACCTATAGTTTTCTTATTACAAGCCCTAATATTGTTCATATCGTTGTTGTTGTTGTTGTTGTAGGTCATGAGTATCGCTATCCTAAACAACAGGGAGTTTTTGCCCATGCAGCTGATGTTCGAGGTGGTAACACTTTGCTTATTGTCGGTGGATATCATGGAAATGTGAATTCTGATTTGTTGGCTTATACTTTGCCGCCTATGTTAGCCAGCCGTGATGGCGAGACTTTTGAACCTGAGCAGATATGCAACAGGTGAGAAATTCTTCCCCATTTTCTCCTCATTATTGTAAGAGTTAACAAATATTGTGAAAAAAAAAGAAGAGTATTAGGGAGCTATTCATAAATTCAAGTACTTAACCCTTTCGCACTCAGCGCGCCGATCTATCGGCGCGAGAGGTTATGGCAAAAACGCTCACAGCGCCGATACATCGGCTCTGTCTTATTTACGGATTTTGGTCATTTGCGTAGCTGTTAAATCGTAACAGTTGATCGTGATGGTACATTAAAGCGTTGAATTTGCGTTTAACTCAACAGATATATCCACCAGCCCTACAAAATATTTTTATTTTCGACAAATGAAATCTGTTGACCGTGAATGTTTATCTTGTGGTTATTTGAAGTTGTTATTGCGTGGATCTGTTTTGAATGGCTTATGAATACAACAAGTTGATCTTGCTATGAGTTTTGTTTATAGTTTATTTCGTTTCTTTGGTATATATTGTGTTCGATGCACTTCGTAAACTACAATTTTACTCCTTTTCATAACTCCGTTGTTGCACGTGCTTGCGTCATCTTTTTATAGTAATGGCTAGGCTATATTCAAGGCCGAATGAGGCCGATATCCATGAATTTTCAGATGATTTAGACAGTAATAATGACCTTCTTTTGCCGAAAGTGATTCCCGTTATGTGGGAAGTGACACGGTCGTAACTGCTCACCGTGCATCGGACCGCGAGGCCCTGACATCGATGACCGTTACATGTACACTGAATAACTTTGTGCAATGCTTCATGAGTGAATTGTAGCACACACATCATATTGATATCAAATTATTCAGAATTAAATGTTCTTTCATCCACGTCTAAAAGTGAAGAAGGAAGACGCAACAATATCTAATTTATCTGTCATTGAAAACAATCATTTATTTTTAAAAATTTATTTTCAGAATTTAATATTTTTTTTTGGGCTTAACCAATAACAATACGTCTAAGGTATATTCATTTCTAAAATGCTCATAGTTTCATGTATAAGTGTGATAAATTTTATTTTAATGTGTGTTAAACTCTTTACGTGTTGAATTTTTGTAATTTGCTTTAGAAAATTACAAAAATTGGTCTGAGTGTCTTCGAGCAAACACCTGCATATAGACTGAGTGCCAAAGGGTTAATTATTTGATTATTTTTAACCTTATGCTAGTGTGGTGAGGTCAAATACTTAAGGTGCAAAAATATTTATTGGCCATCTGCATTTTTCATGTCACCGCTAATCAGTAACAGTAGCTGTCTTCATCTTAATTTCCTTTACATGTCAGTGTTCACCCACTCTCTGTACTAATTAGTTATTTTGCTCGAATGCTACTCAACAAATATTAATAATGTAGAAAATAAAAAAAGAAGACAGCGAAAGAGAAATGACCACATACGACAGAAGAAAAATTGTTTGGCCGTAAGGTGTATGGATGTGTAGATTTCCTCACTTTCAGACCCTATTACAGTATTACCCCGGATTTACGTTCCCGGCTTTTACGTTTTCCCGTCTTTTACAACATTTTTTGTTGGTCCCCTGAGATTTCCTATGCTCACAATGTATTAAAATCCTCAAATTTACGTTTGCGACATTTTATGCTTCCCCCCATTTACGTCACGACAGGCCGTTCGAGAGGAAAAAATTCGAGGTAAAATGGCGTCGCAACTAACCTAAAAGGCTTTGAGTAACCATGGCATGACGACCAAATCAAACAACCATGGTCTATAATATATCTTAGAACTCTCAGTATTGAACTTCCGTGTAACCAATGCAGTGCAATCTTTGATATCAGGTGTTTTCCACTATGTCCCAAACCTTTTTTTCAAAGCCGACAACGATGAAGTGCTCATTAATATTTCAAGAAGAAGAAGAAGAAGTCCGACTAGTTGAATTAACAAAACCGCAAAGGAGAAGGAGAAGAAGGATATATCAGATGTTTGCTCTATTGCTAAGTACAGTATAAGCCAAAAGGAGACGTTATCAATTGATTCAGTGTTTGTCTTGCTCAAGTTCGTTATTTCATGGTTATTGTTTTACACTTGCGTTTGTTGTTGGAGTTGTTAAAGTTATTGTCGCTTATTCGTCACATTTACTGTATTTTTGTTTTTCGTTACGTTTTATGTTCTTGTTATGTGAGTCGAGTGGTCAGAGTGAATTGCCGCGATCTTCCTTTCCTGTCGTGTGTATTTGTTAATCCTTCTTTGTTATCGCTTTATTGTTTTCCTGCTAATAATGGAAAAAATAGAAGGAAAGAAAACTTTCACTACGGATGAGAAAGTTTGAATGTTAGAAAAGGTTGATTTGTACCGCGGAACACGTATTTCTTTGGCATGCAAATTGCAACTTCCTGTATCCACGCTGAATACAGTTGTGAAAAACAGAGGAAGCATTACATCAAGTGCTTCAGAATGCGGACCAAACTCCAAGAAAAGGAAGTATGCGTCTTACTGCAAATACGTGAAAATGGAATAAATTGTAAAAAGTTGGTTTGAAACTTCAAACAGGCATTCCAATTTATGGGAAAGGCACTTAAAGTGGCAAACATTCTTGGCATTGAAAAGGAAAAGTTATAACCTAACTTATAAAACTATTTGTGGGGAATCTAATGCAGTTAGTGATGAAACTGTGGAAGAATGGACCGATAGAAGATTGCAGGACCTGACCAAGGATTACGAACCAAGGAACATTTTTAACCTAGATGAAACTGGACTGTTTTTCAGTGCGTTGCCCAGCAAGACTTTGGCATTCAAAGGAGATAAATGCCATGGTGGGAAACGCAGCAAGATGAGGCTCGCAGTGATGTTGGGAGCCAATGCTGATGGCTCTGAGAAGCTCCACCCCTATGTGATAGGGAAATCTAAAAAGCCTTGTTGCTTCAAGAATGTGCGATCATTACCTACTGCCTACGATGCCAACCGTAAAGCGTGGATGACCTCAGATCTTTTCCGACAGCAGTTAATTGCTCTGGATTAAAAAATGGGTGCCCAAAATAGGAAGATCCTTCTTTTTCATCGACCGTTGTCCTGCACATCCCATGGATGTTAATTTGAGGAATGTGCAGTTAGAATTTCTTCCTGCTAACTGCACAAGCAATCTACAACCTATGGATTTATGGGTTATTCACTCCTTTAAGTCACTTTATAGGAAGAACCTGGTGCAGCAAATTTTATTCCTTATGGATGCTGGAAAGGATCCATCATCATTTAAAGTGTCAATCCTAGATGCGTTTCACTTCATTGCGAAGTCTTGGAAAGCTGTGAAGCAGACTACCATCTCAAATTGTTTCTTGAAAGCAGGATTTTTTAAGAATCATGCCAAATCTCAGCTGCCAGAAGAGGAAAAAGAAGAAGGCCTGCTACCTGATGTATGGAGAATGTTGCAGTCAGACTGCACTACTAAAGATTTTCTTCGGGTAGATGATTCTGTGATCACTGCAGAGGAAAGAAGTGTGGAGGAGTTGGTTGCTGAGCAAACAGCAGCCGAGTCTCCCACCAGTGACAGTGATGAAGCAGAGGAAGACAGTGAAGTGATGCCTACCAGTTCTGATGCAAGTGCAGCAGTGGATGTTTTACGCAGGTATCTGTGGGAGGAAATAATTTTCATAACCTTTATATGCTTGAAAAACAAATAGAGGTCATAAGAAATAAGAAGTGTAAACAGAGATCGATTCTGGACTATTTTGGTAGGAAGCAGTGATTGTGTAGTTTTCCTTCCTCTAGTTAAGTCATCATTTTCTATTTGATCACACCCATCTTCATTCAGAGCCATAGTTAGCATTTCAGGAATTGTGTTACGAGATACTTCTGCTTCATATACAGTTAGTTCCTTGTGGTTCTGAAGTATCTGTGGTCAGAATACATTAACTCTCAACAGTACGTCTCTGGAATAGGGTCAACCAACTGCTTGTAATTGTGACGTCAATTTACTCGTCACACACTCTCTGCCTGGACAGCGAATGAAGTACCTGAGAAGTGCTGGCGAGAGGGGCGAGGGGAAACATGACGTCATTGGTAGGGGAAGGCCTAGGGCTGTGGGTAGTACAATACGGTATGTGCTGTACATATTTCTCTGCACATACTTCATTGTATTGTAACGTAACTTTATGAAGTAGAATAGTTGTACAGCAACTTTATTTCCAATACAAACTAAACTTGTTTTTTTCAGTGCATCTTTGAAACTGATAGTTGTTTTCTTCCCATAAAGATAAAAAGATCGGAGGCATAGATAGCTTGTCGCACTGTGATGTGCTTGGTTCATCCGTGCTTATGTAGTGTACTGTACGGCTACTAACACCACCATGTACGGCACAGCACATGTCTACTACAAAGTGAGGCGGTCCCTTTGTCCCACTCTGAGTGAAGTGCCTGCCACTCTGCGCTCTTACGTCATATGGGCTTTCTGAAGTCACACATCAGCCTGTTGGTGGTCACTGCTGTAGAACATGCAAATCACACATGCAATCTACTATATCAAAGATATACTCCCCATTAATCTCAGTAGATAATAATGTTGACCTAAAATAACATAAAATACTTCTGAGGATCAGCTGTACTTTCTGGTATCTTGTGGCTCATGTATACCTGTAAAAAGAATTTCAACCACTACTTCAAGCTCATGCACATAAATATTTATTGAGAAGAATTTTATGCTCACTCAACTGAGTATGAAGATGTTCAAACATTAGCTATGCTTCTATCTTCATTTGGGTAGGTTGAAATAATGTGGACAGTTCAATAACATCATGGTTCTCATATAATCATATCCAAGAACACAAGTCATAATATCCCTCGCAGTTCCTACGCGCCACATCACATAACCTGTAGTTTATCTCTAGGACGATGTTGTATAATAATCCAGTTCTTCTTAATTCATTATTTGAAGACACTGTAACATGTATTATTCACAAAGACTGCATGCAATATCTATTTATGTACGGGTCTGGTCATAATATTCATTATCTACATATAATATTAGAGGAATTGCACCCCCTCACATAATATCCCTATCTATAAATACTGTATACACATAGCAAACCCAATGGCGCAACAGCCCTTGGAGGACCTTGGCCTACCAAGCGACCGCTGCACAGCCCGAGGGCCTGCAGATTACGAGGTGTCGTGTGGTCAGCACGACGGATCATCTCGGCCGCAATTCTTGGCTCTCGAGACTGGGGTCTCTATTTCAGCGTCAGATAGCTCCTCAGTTGTAATTATGTAGGCTGAGTGGACCTCGAACCAGCCCTCAGATCCTGGTAAAAATCCCTGGCCTGGCCAGGAATCGAACCCAGGGCCTGCAGGTAAGAGGCAGGCATGCTACCCCTACACCACGGGGCAGGCACTGTATACACATATCTACTGTATATCTTACTGTATCTTAATTTAGCATTTCTTATGAACACCACTTTAGAATTTCATTTTACTGGGCCGGGCTTAGTTGCTCAGGTGGTTGAGACGCTGGCCTCCTGACCCCAACTTGGCAGGTTTGATGGTGGCCCAGTCTGGTGGTATTTGAAGGTGCTCGCATGTCAACCTTGTGGAAATTCCAAGTTCCCATGGAGGGAATTAGATATTTTTCCACCAATAGAGCATATATGCTAGGTGGGCATTAATTCCATTGTGGAGTCTTGTCTCCCGTATGCAGTTATCAGACTGTGCCTAATATAAGGCTTCTGATAAGTTCACCTGCATACACCCCAGCATCAGTGGGTAGGGTCTGACACATCCCACTCTGAAGAGTCTAGTGTCAGACCTAAGACGAAATGCTGGCTAATAGAGCAAACGCCTGAAAAGCCATACAGTTAATTTTTGATCTGTCAACCTTGTGTCGGTAGATTTACTGGCAGGTAAAATAACTCCTGAGGGACTAAATTCTGGCACCTTGTCATCTCCAAGAACTGTAAAAGTAATCAGTGGGACATAAAGCCAATAACATCATCATCATCATCATTTGGCTGGCTTTAGAAGATCTGTAGCACAGTTCTACTTCTAATGTATATTATTCCTCCCATAGTATGAGTATTAGCTCTTCTCATTAAGCATAAGGTTACTCTTAATGACTTTCAGTACCTTGAAGCCTGCATAATACCGTTCTGCAATAATTTGTATTCAAATTAATCGTAGAAGATTTTATTCTTCTCAAATTATTCATATCATAATTCTGAAAGATAAAACTATCTTCAATTCAAAATTTAATATGATTAACATCTAGAAGATCCAATTTTCTCCTTCAAATTGCTCACTAATTGTCTAATTCTGCCTAGGGTGATGTTGAAATTACATTAAAACACTCCTGTAAAGAGAACTTAAAAAAAAAAAAAAATCTACATTCAAACAACTAAGTAAGAAGTATAATGGACTCATGGGTCTGAGGTCTTCACATTCTGCTTATCTCATCCTTGCAAAGTATCACCCTGGTAATGTTCCCTGTTGATTTAGCAGATTATTGTGGTCTCCATCAGTGATTTAACATTCCATAATGTTCTTAAGGCACTGAAACTTCAAAAAATATGTTAAAATCATGTAATACACTTATAAGAATACATAAAATATTGTTTGTATCTATGTTTGCATTCCACGTTCAGTTTTCACTAATCACAGTTAAATCACAGGACAATAAAACTTCCTATTGTAGTGCACATATTCCTCACATATATCACAGTAGTCTCTCACAGACGTAGTATTAATTCCTTAATATTAGCATCTCGTGGCACAGTCAACATATGGTCAATTATAGCAGTAGACGTAAAGAGAGACGATCCCCAACGGATGGTTGGGCAGCAACAAAGAAATATGGGGGTCATTGACCTAGATGTTAGGCCCCTTTAAACAGCAAGCATCATCATCACCATCTTCAACAAAGAAATGCAGAATAAGACAAGGAGCACTTCTGTGGGTGTACTAATGAAAGAAGCCTACTGCCATCTCACGTCGGCACTGAGACCATTATTTTCTCAGACACTGCGTTCATGTAGTGGATACAGTATTAATGACATTCGTCGATTCATTGGTTGCTGACTAATGCAGTTTCTGAGAAATTATTTTATATGGGGAGTTTGTTGATATTCAAATAGCATATCAAAGTCGACATCAACCAGTTGTCCCGTGTCTAGTATCCTTTTTGTAACTAACAGTTCCCATCAAGAGTTATGAATTTCATGTTGTTGGTCCGTACTGAACTGAGAATAACATATGAATAGTAACACAGTAAAGGTTTCCACCTATTCAGTACTAATATGTATTTACAATGTTATAAATTACATGGAACTAGTTTCGACCCACCTAGGGTTCATCATCAGCCATATTAAAACATAGATAAGTTTTTGTCGAATCCTAAAACATGTTATTTTTAACTGTGATAATCGTATGGATTTATAATTTATAAAGTGAAGTTTGGTAATGAGATGAGAAATGTTAGTATGGTACAGGTGATTAGTACATAATAATATATATACAAACAAGTTTGGAATAAAGATGGAACAAAGTACAAGTGGGGTGCTTAGAGTTGTAAAAATATAACCTCGTGGATGTCAGTAGTCCTCGTACTAAAGAATTAATGTAAAATAACACATATAAACATATATACAAGTATGTACAAAGTCTGGAGAGTAAAGAGTGATACTCTTTTAATGTCGAGTCGGCTTGACACTGATCACTTAAGCGGAGAAATAAGGCATTTGGTGTATTAAAGCTGTGTTGATCGGTTGCGTTGTTGATTGTTGGACGTGAAGTTATTTTTGAATTTCTGGTTGAGAAGAAGGTGGAAACTGCGCGTGGATATATTGATTCTCAGTTCTTAGCGGAAACCAAATTGGACCTGTTTAAATGGAGAAAGTCGGTAAAACCAAAAAATGGAGATAGGAAAAGGTTAACATAAAGTGAAAGGATGCTTACCTCGCGCTGCGGTGTGTGTAGTATAGCTGATGGTGTGCGATTGGTGGCGGGGAGAGAAGTGTGGGCAGAGAGGAGGGCAGGCGCGTGTGGGTTAGGAGGGGGTTAGGAAGAGTGGGGGCGGGGAGCTTTTAAGGCGGGGCTGAAGGGTGCGGGAGAAAGGGTAATTGTCTCGGAAAAGTACCTTTGATTAGACTTAGGATTGAGTTTTGGTTGGCTGCATTATTGTTTCTGAGGAAAGTGATGAATATATCGAAGAGTGTGTTGGGTTTCTCTGAGATTTCATTGAGATTGTGACTGGCGTTGAAGTATTGGTCTAGGTGTATGTAGTAATTTTCCATTATATACAATACAATACAATCAATACTGATCTGCATTTAGGGCAGTCGCCCAGGTGGCAGATTCCCTATCTGTTGCTTTCCTAGCCTTTTCCGAAATGATTTCAAAGAAATTGGAAATTTATTGAACATCTCCCTTGGTAAGTTATTCCAATCCCTAACTCCCCTTCCTATAAATGAATATTTGCCCCAGTTTGTCCTCTTGAATTCCAACTTTATCTTCATATTGTGATCTTTCCTACTTTTATAGACGCCATTCAAACCTATTCGTCTACTAATGTCATTCCACGCCATCTCTCCGCTGACAGCTCGGAACATACCACTTAGTCGAGCAGCTCGTCTTCTTTCTCTCAATTCTTCCCAACCCAAACATTGCAACATTTTTGTAACGCTACTCTTTTGTCGGAAATCACCCAGAACAAATCGAGCTGCTTTTCTTTGGATTTTTTCCAGTTCTTGAATCAGGTAATCCTGGTGAGGGTCCCATACACTGGAACCATACTCTAGTTGGGGTCTTACCAGAGACTTATATGCACTCTCCTTTACATCCTTACTACAACCCCTAAACACCCTCATAACCATGTGCAGAGATCGGTACCCTTTATTTTCAATCCCATTTATGTGATTACCCCAGTGAAGATCTTTCCTTATATTAACACCTAGATACTTACAATGATCCCCGAAAGGAACTTTCACCCCATCAATGCAGTAATTAAAACTGAGAGGACTTTTCCTATTTGTGAAACTCACAACCTGACTTTTAGCCCCGTTTATCAACATACCATTGTCTGCTGTCCATCTCACAATATTTTCGAGGTCACGTTGCAGTTGCTCACAATCTTGTAACTTATTTATCACTCTATAGAGAATAACATCATCCGCAAAACGCCTTACATCCGATTCCACTCCTTTACTCATATCATTTATATATATAAGAAAACATAAAGGTCCGATAACACTGCCCTGAGGAACTCCCCTCTCAACTATTACAGGGTCAGACAAAGCTTCACCTACTCTAACTCTCCGAGATCTATTTTCTAGAAATATAGCAACCCATTCAGTCACTCTTTTGTCTAGTCCAATTGCACTCATTTTTGCCAGTAGTCTCCCATGATCCACCCTATCAAATGCTTTAGACATGTCAATCGCGATACAGTCCATTTGACCTCCAGAATCCAAGATATCTGCTATATCTTGCTGGAATCCTACAAGTTGAGCTTCAGTGGAATAACCTTTCCTAAAACCGAATTGCCTTCTATCGAACCAGTTATTAATTTCACAAACATGTCTAATATAATCAGAAAGAATGCCTTCCCAAAGCTTACATACAATGCATGTCAAACTTACTGGCCTGTAATTTTCAGCTTTATGTCTATCACCCTTTCCTTTATACACAGGGGCTACTATAGCAACTCTCCATTCATCTGGTATTATGTTGAGTAAAGGGCCCTTGTTTGCTAATTCGAGGATGTCCATGTCCTGTTCGATATTGGTGAAATTGTGGTTATAATCATGCATGTGTTGGCCGATGGCTGAAAACCTGTTGTATTTTATTGCATTAGTGTGTTCGTGGTATCTGGTATTGAAGTGTCTACTGGTTTGTCCGATGTAGGATTTTTCACAGGTGTTGCATTTGATCCTGTAAACTCCTGATTTTAAAAAACTGCTGGTCTTGTTGATGTGTGAAGTATTGTGTAAGACGTTCGTGTTCTTATTGTTGGTTTTGAAGGCTATTTTAACGCCTTGTTTCTTGAAGATGTTGGTTAACTTGTAGATATCATTGTTGAACGTGAAGGTGGAAAATGTTAGAGGTTTAGTCACTTCTTTTTTGAGGGTAGTTTTAGGGCGATGTTTGTGTTTATTGATTATCCTTTCTATAAAATGATTGCTGAAGCCGTTGTATTTTGCAATTCCACGAATTGTGTTAAGTTCGTTCTTTAGATCTTTCTTGGACATAGGTATGCTGAAGGCTCGGTGAACTAGGTTGTTGTATGTGGCTCGTTTGTGGGACTGAGGGTGCACTGAATCTTGGCGAATGGTGGAGGCTGTTTGAGTAGGTTTTCTGAATATTTTATAACTGAAAGAATCTGAGTTTCTAGTGATAGTTAAATCTAGGAAGTTGATTTTTTGATTTGATTTGGATTCTAGTGTGAATTTGATATGAGAATCAATAGTGTTGAGTTTTAAGAGGGTGGTGGAGGCATTAATTGATTGCTCATTCATGAATACGAAGACATCGTCAACATATCTGGCCCAAAAGAGAATGTTTCCAAATTCATTGTCAATTTTGGTGTGTTCGAGGAAGTCCAGGTATATTTCTACCAAGATGCCTGAGGCCGGTGACCCCATTGCCAAACCGTCTTGTTGATATATAACATTGTCGAAAGTGAAGAAGTTGTTGTTGATGATTAGTTTAATACTGTGATAAAGTCTTGTGTCTCTAGTTTGCTTAAGTGGCTGTTTTTGTTTAAATTGTTTTTAATTATTGGAATTAATTTTGATACTTGTATGCTTGGGTACATGTTCACAATATCGAAAGAGTGGATGGAGTAATCCGGTTGCAAATTGAAATTGTTAAGTTTTTCTACTAGCTCTGATGTGTTCTTAATGGACTTTTTGGATAAAAATTGATAATTTTTTCTTAAGAAACGTTGGATGAATTGTGATAATTTGTATAAGGGGCTTGGTCTATAGTTGATAATTGGGCGGATGGGAACTCCAGCTTTGTGTATCTTGGGGAGAGCTTTAGCAGTGGGGAGTCCTGGGTTCATATGTATGAGTTTGGATTTTTCCTGTTCAGTAAATAAAAATGAAGTGTTTTCAAGAGTTTGTTTAAGTAGTCTTTGAATTTTTTGGGTGGGGTCTTTTTTGATTATGGAAAATGAGCTGTCTGTGAAAATTTTTTTTTTTTTTTTTCAATATATGCTTTTTTATCCATGATAACTGTTGCATTGCCTTTGTCAGCTTTGGTTACGATGAGTTTGTTGTCTTTAATTTTCTTTTTGAGGGCGTATATGCGCTTTTGTTCAGCTATTTTTTCTCTTATTGAGCTTATTTGCGGGGTTGGTTAGGTTGGAGAGGATATTGTTCAGTTTCCTTTTAACATCGGTTCTAACCTCATTTTGCGTATCTTCCGGCATTTTGCTAATGGCTAGCTCCGATTCTGTGATCATAGTAGCGGGTATGTTGAGGCTGTTCAAATTGGGCCAGTTGTGTTTCGGTCCTTTGGATAAAGTCGAGTGTTCAATATCACTTAAGGGCGTGTTTGATAGATTTACGACCGCTGGATGAAGCTGCGAACAATCAAACGTGTTTCTGTTGGAGGTTCTAGTTTGAATGTTATGTAGTTGGGAGTTTTTTAGCCTGTTGAGTTTATTCTCCAAGTTTGACTGTTTTCTGGCTAGTTCGTGGAATAATTTGTTCTCTTCTTGTTGGTAGAAAAGTGTCCATTGTGCGTTTGAAAGTAGTTTAGTTGCTGCGAGGTGAGTGTCATATAATTTCTGATTCAAAAAAGATTTCTTTCTGTGCAAGAATTGAATTTCGTCTCTTAACCATATTTTCTTGGTTTTGTTTTGAGTTTTGATGGTTTGAGGTGAAATCCGATGTTTCTTTTTATTGCTTCTTAGAAAATTAGGTGTCAAGTTAAGTGATATACATTGTTTTAGGAAGTCGACGTCTTTGCGTAGTTTGGCTATCTGTAATTTTAGGCCTAGATATTGAAAGGCTTTCTGTTTTGCCTGGTAGGCTACATCATCAAGGGTTATGAATTTCATGTTGTTGGTCCGTACTGAACTGAGAATAACATAGGAATAGTAACACAGTAAAGGTTTCCACCTATTCAGTACTAATATGTATTTACAATGTTATAAATTACATGGAACTAGTTTCGACCCACCTAGGGGTCATCATCAGCCATATTAAAACATACATAAGTTTTTGTCGAATCCTAAAACACGTTATTTTTAACTGTGATAATCGTATGGATTTATAATTTATAAAGTGAAGTTTGGTATTGAGATGAGAAATGTTAGTATGGTACAGGTGAATAGTAAATAATAATATATATACACAAACAAGTTTGGAATAAAGATGGAACAAAGTACAAGTGGGGTGCTTAGAGTTGTAAAAATATAACCTCGTGGATGTCAGTAGTCCTCGTACTAAAGAATTAATGTAAAATAACACATATAAACATATATACAAGTATGTACAAAGTCTGGAGAGTAAAGAGTGATACTCTTTTAATGTCGAGTCGGCTTGACACTGATCACTTAAGCGGAGAAATTAGGCATTTGGTGTATTAAAGCTGTGTTGATCGGTTGCGTTGTTGATTGTTGGACGTGAAGTTATTTTTGAATTTCTGGTTGAGAAGAAGGTGGAAACTGCGCGTGGATATATTGATTCTCAGTTCTTAGCGGAAACCAAATTGGACCTGTTTAAATGGAGAAAGTCGGTAAAACCAAAAAATGGAGATAGGAAAAGGTTAACATAAAGTGAAAGGACGCTTACCTCGCACTGCGGTGTGTGTAGCTCCCCACCCCCACCTCACCTCAACCTAACCCCCTCCTAACCTGCACGCGCCTGCCCTCCTCTCTGCCCACACTTCTCTCCCCGCCACCAATCGCACACCATCAGCTATACTACACACACCGCAGCGCGAGGTAAGCGTCCTTTCACTTTATGTTAACCTTTTCCTATCTCCATTTTTTGGTTTTACCAACTTTCTCCATTTAAACAGGTCCAATTTGGTTTCCGCTAAGAACTGAGAATCAATATATCCACGCGCAGTTTCCACCTTCTTCTCAACCAGAAATTCAAAAATAACTTCACGTCCAACAATCAACAACGCAACCGATCAACACAGCTTTAATACACCAAATGCCTAATTTCTCCGCTTAAGTGATCAGTGTCAAGCCGACTCGACATTAAAAGAGTATCACTCTTTACTCTCCAGACTTTGTACATACTTGTATATATGTTTATATGTGTTATTTTACATTAATTCTTTAGTACGAGGACTACTGACATCTACGAGGTTATATTTTTACAACTCTAAGCACTCCACTTGTACTTTGTTCCATCTTTATTCCAAACTTGTTTGTATATATATTATTATTTACTACTCACCTGTACCATACTAACATTTCTCATCTCATTACCAAACTTCACTTTATAAATTATAAATCCATACGATTATCACAGTTAAAAATAACATGTTTTAGGATTCGACAAAAACTTATGTATGTTTTAATATGGCTGATGATGACCCCTAGGTGGGTCGAAACTAGTTCCATGTAATTTATAACATTGTAAATACATATTAGTACTGAATAGGTGGAAACCTTTACTGTGTTACTATTCATATGTAACAATTCCCATTCATTAAATTTTTTTCTGATTTTCTTCCTATCTGATGCAGGAGGATTCATTGTATAAATTGTTAATTTTGCTTATATATGTCTATTGTAAAATGTAGAAGTGGATTTAAAGCTTCTAAATAATGGTATAGTACATAGAATTGTCTAGATTGTTGCCAAAGAATGCTTTTGTAACATTAATTTATAACTGTTAGGTCATAATCTAAAATATCAAAGGATTCAATACCCACGTTGTGAACATCAACCCACTCATCAAAGACTTGGTCTTGGAACAGCTTTCTCTCTGAAGGATGAATCTTGTCCTGGCTTCCCTGAAATTTGTATCATACTGTGTCCCATTACCAAAGAGTGTAAAGCTTGCAAAGAAACTTTTACCTTTCAGTATAATATCTGCTGAGCATTGTAGTACGATGGAACAGTTTGTTACAAAGTGATGAGCATTGATAAGTTCCTCCTGGAACTTTCTATGAACTAGCAAAGCTTTGTGATGCCAATTAACATGAACAGTGGTGTAGAATTACATTTGGCGAGGATAAAAGTGGGTGGTGGTCTATCAGTTTGTATGGAGAATTTTTGTCCTCTTGTTTGGTATGGAAATAAGGTTCTCACTTGTTATGAAGGTTAGGGAGAAAAATCAGGGGTGCATAGGTGTTGGTGCCTAGGTCCTTAGTCTGGATACATAATTTTTAATTTCACATCATTGATACTTAGCAAATAATTTAGAATGCAGATGTTACTTTGACATTTTGACAGTATTTTGGTTATGTAGATTCTTGACTAATGTTTTAATTTTCTCCTGTTCTTTTGTATGATTATTAAGATGATTTTGAAAAGCATGGATGCCTTTTTTTGTCAATCTGCTCAATACTGTAATGTTGAAGCTAATACTTTCTTGCAGACATCACAGCCTAATGGAATGTACAGCTAACCCAGAGTGTGGTTGGTGTTCTGCTGATGAAGTGTGTTATGGACGAACTGTGGGAATTAACTGTACAACTAACCTTCAGACAACTCGTTGCCCTGGAGTGTGTCCTGCTCTTGGAGACTGTCACTCATGTCTCATCCATGGTAATGCTTCTGTTGGCTTGGCTCGTGTTGCAGGCACTGAACAAGTGTCTTCTGTGGCCAACAAGCTGAGGTTGGATCACTGCACTTGGTGTGTACAAAATGCCCGCTGTCACCACAAAGATGGTAAGTTTAAAAGCAGCTTATCATTCTTAAATTTAAATTTTTTTGTTGTAGACAACTTGATTTTTAGTGTGTTATTCTTTACAAAATATTCGTAAATTTTTTACTGCTGATGATGAAAATATCCAAAATGCACATTCAGCTATTTCTTTAATCCTATATATTTACCACTGCATAAGACATTGTTTCGGAGGAATTAGTTTTTATTTTTAAGAGATCGGTTAAAAGTATATTTCATTTTATTTATTCACCAACCATGCAATCTTTTAAAAAAAATCCTATACACAGATGACTGAAGAAATGTTCTTGAGAGCAATGAAGTTGCATACAAAGTGCAAAGTGCATCAGACCAATAAAACTCTGTTGCATAATGTTTTATTTCTCTGGAAGTGTCTGCCTCTGTAGCATAATGGTTAGTATTATTAGTTGCTGTCCTCGGGGCCTGGGTTTGATTCCTGGTACTGCCAGAAATTTAAGAATGGTAGGACGGCTGGTATGTAGTTGAAATGGTACATGCAGCTGACCTCCATTGGGGGTGTGCCTGAAAAGAACTCCAGCATCTCGGGATGAGGACACGAGTTTACTTTATTTCTCTGGAAGTTAATTAATTTGAAAAAGAATAAATATTCACCTTAAAATTTCATTCTTCAGTTGAAGTCAGGTATACTAATTACATTAGTAGGTTAGATCCTATGGCCATTAAAGTCAGTTTATTAGTTTGAGGTTGCTACATTAAAAAAAAAAAAATATATTCTTAAAATTTGTTATAGAGCTGGGAATTAGACTCTTTTTGGCCAGCAGTAATAGTTTGAGATTAGCGTTAGAAAATTATTAAGAGGTATTTTGAAGTCTGATTTCATCATTCTTTTCCTTCATAATATCCACAATAGTCTATTCTACTTAAGGGCACCATATATGAATAGGGCATGAATGGAGAGCAGTGACATAACCATGTAAGCATGCATGGATAGAGTACACCAGAGGTGCTCATGCTGGGCATTCTGTCCCGGCACTCAGCACTGTAAGTGGGCAGGTTGTCAGGCGATGAGCACGGCGTATGCTATGCAACCACAGTGACTTTGTGGCTATGTTACAGGCCGTGAAAGTTGGGCGAAGTTCTCCCAGTCACTGTCGATCACAGTGGCAATACACAAGTTTGAAATGGAGGCAGAGAATAATGAAAGAAAGAGGGTAAAAATCCACATCATTTTCAATTTACATTGTAAGAAATAAGTTATTTACGTTCATTGCAGTTTATGTATTTTGACTGGATACAGTAAAGAGTTAGGCCTACAACCTCAAATATTTTTATGATGTACGTAATGAATTACAATTTTCACTATTAAATTTTTTAGAGGTGTTTTAGAGACATTCCTAATATAATACCGATTTAAGGTGGATAAGCTGCGGCTTGTGGTTGTTTGGGTTTAAATTATCTGATAAACTCACCAACATTCCAATCATGCTTACCGGGATTAATAACAGTTAGATTATTTATTTGAAGGCATGATGTACATCTATCTGGTAGATATATTTACATTGTTGTTGTACTTTAATCTTGGATAGAAAATATCTATGTCCTCACTTGTGATGAAACACCTTCTCGCCATTTAGAGGCTAGCTATTATCATCGGACACCTGTTAAATTTTAAATACTATTTTCAGAAATTCAGTGAACTGAGAGTCGCACAGCACTACAACACTGTGCAAAATCAAACAGTAAACTTGTTGAATTATAATTATATTACTTTCTGCTTTATGAATAACAGGAATTTTACTTTTAAAAGTGAAAATACTGTCATGTCCATCCAAGGAATTGTAAATCGTAGCTTGTTCGCTTAAACCCTGCACATTTGTGGATTGTAACAAAAAAATAACATGTCAGTTTTCTTTGAATGAATAAATATAACAAAATGAAACTGACTGTTTATACTGAATGTAGTATAAATCAATCTGGAATATCTTGAAAAGGTCATGTTTTTTTTTTCAATTATAGCACATTGTTTTAAATAATGTACCCTAATCAGCATTTTGCTGAGTAGTGAACGTCGGTGCTCCCTCTCTTCCCTGCAAAGCGTGCTTGCTCTCTCACTTCACTGTGACGTATGCTTGTTACGTAAGTTGCTCGCATTTACATCACACTAGCCCGGCCGCACTGGGCTAGCCTTATCCGGCGTCCAGCTGAGCACGTCTGGTGTACACACACAAGAAATGCAAGAGCACCAGGTGTATAATTTCAGAATCTTTTAAGGGCAAGGGGGTGGAAAAATGGGGGTAAATGTTGAAGATTTCAATAAAGAAATACCGTATTCACTCATATTCACTCACGTATTAGACCTCCTCACGTATTAGACCTCCCCTGGCTTTTTGGGACAAAGAAAACGAAAAAAATAAATCTTGCATACAAGACCCCCGAACGTAATTCGACAGAGAACAATGATTCCTCTTCGAAGCGGGTACAAGTCTTACTGCAGCTCTGATGACATCACACAAATTTGTGAATAGTTTTATCCGTATGACCCGCGCAGTGAAAACGCGCTCTGATGACATCATACAAATAGGTGAATAGTTTCGTGTCCGATCTGTGCAATTAAAGCACGCATCAGTAATGCTATATGTCTGTTTTTTGTAGTTAAGAATGTCCGCCAGCGTAATGGTTAGCAGAATTAGCTGCTGTTCTCGGGGGCTTGAGTTTGATTCCCGGTATCATATTGCCGGAGATTTGAGAATGGCAGGAAGGTTGATATGCAGTAAAAATGGTACATGCAGCTCCCTTCCTTTGGGGCTGTACCACCTTGGTATGAGGAAACGAGTTTACTTTAGTAAAGAAATATTCATGGTTATTGCTCTAAATAGAGCAGGCGAGATCATTAACAAAGTGATCGTTTAATATCTCGTAACTCAGTCCGATATAGCCTACGTAATTTTTGGAGAGAAGTAGGTTTGAAATGCGATAAAAACAATCCAATCATAATGATTATTTTACTTGCCAATAATAATAATAATAATAATAATAATAATAATAATAATAATAATAATAATAATAATGTTATTGATTTTACGTCCCCACTAACTACTTTTACGATTTTCGGAGACACCAATGCGTTAATAAAAACAATATGGAGACAGCAAACATGCAAAATTAAACATTATGATAATAAAATGCATTAGCGCCACACCTGTATATATCCATAAATGCAACAAGCTTTCCTGTTATTTATTTTTATTCTTTCTGTCGTGGAACTTTGGCGCTATCCGGGCACTTAGTAGCATACCTAAACTAAACAATGTGGTCTCTCTTATCTCAATTTCAGCTGTTTAGGTAAATCCTGAAGTGATAAATGTAGAGAACAAGCATGAAATATATTTAAAAATAAATGTCTGGCTTTCAATAGCCACAGTTATCCAAAGAATGCTTCCAATCACTATGTATTACATTCGGAAGTACAACTCGTAACATACGCCAGTTATCAGCTGGTGGTTTGACACGCTTTTTACAGCACGGCTTTATTCAGAAGGGGTAGCTTCTGGTACACATACACCAACTGGAAGTAACAGAGACCATCTCTGGAAACCATTTATGAATAGATTCTCACTGTTTGTTGGGAGCGAAACTATTTTTGAAGTTTCAAAATGACGGGATCTCGAATACTCTCGATTGCCGTGAAGATGACGTCATTTTGAATGACAACACGCCGGTACAGGGAAGTTGGCAGTTCAAGATGACGATAATTCAAATGAAAGTGGTGGTCAGGTTTACTGTGTGCTAGGCCTACTTCTTAACTGACAAACACAAATGACTGCCATTACATTCTTTTGCATTAATATTGCATTATATATACTGAGCTCGATAGCTGCAGTCGCTCAGGTACGGCCAGTGTCCAGTATTCGGAAGATAGTGGGTTTGAGCCCCACTGTCGGCAGCCCTGAAGATGGTTTTCCGTGGCTTCCCATTTTCACACCAGGCAAATGTTGGGGCTGTACCTTAAATGAGACCATGGCCACTTCCTTCCTGCTTCTAGCCCTTTCCTGTCCCATCATCGCCATAAGACCTATCTGTGTCGGTGCGGCGTAAAAGCAACTTGCAAAAAAAAATTGCATTATACGATACCCTTATCCCTTTTCACTACAGTGTCGAGTATGAAGTGAGAAGAATTTTCGTAGCAAGTTTTTACGACCGAATGCCCTTCCTAATGTCAACCTCATCAGAGGAGTTAATGAGATGAAACGAATGACATGATATAAGAGTACCGCAACCAAAACTGACTTTATTACTTTACACGTAGGCCTAAAAGTCATGTGTTCACCATTTATTCTTTCAAAATTTCGAAAACTGTCTTCCAACAAAAATAGTCAGCAAAACTCAGAATACATTCATACCTTTCTTAAAGAATAATGTTGAATGTTTACATGTACAATTTATAGCTGTTTATAGCCTAGAAGTCATGTGTTCACTGCACAAAATTCGAGGTTATTGCATATTGGATCCCCCTTACTCTTTCTGGCTGTAAATGTGGAAAAAAAAAAGGGGGGTCTAATACGTGAGTAAATACTGTATTCTTCAAATGTGGTTTGATAGAGCTGGGTGACAGGAAGATCCATGTTGTGAATTGGCTGTATGTTTGTTTGACTACTGTGTTGGTAGTTAAGTCTATGTTGAAAGCTGGACAAAATGTACATTGAAGCATGTAGAGTATCATCGTCATCATCATCATCATCATCATCATCATCATCATCATCATTTTTTCGCTCCAGCAGGCTGGGTGCGGTTGTGTACGAGCCTCCTCCAGTTTGTCCTGTCCATCCACAGATGTTATTCATATTTACAATGCCAGTTTACATCTCTGATTTGAAGGTGATTGGAAAATCTGCTTCTCCCAAACATCACAAGGTCTTCCTCTTGGTCTCTTTCTAGGAGCACTGCGGTCGAGGAGTCCTATCGGGGTCCATTCTTTTCATGTGACCATACCATTGCAATCCCTTCACTTCTAGGCTTTCCAGCAAGCTTCTGTCCAATCCAAGCTCTTGTCAGATATCCACATTCCTCATTTTATCCATTTCTGTTTTTTGTAGAGAAGAACGGAGGAACTTCATTTCTTATACCTGAAGATGACTCTTTGTTGATCCAGTAAGTGTTGCTGCTTCCATACCATACATCAGTTTAGGTACCAGATATATTTTACACAAGCTGATCGTGGAAATTAACAGAAATATTTCATCCCAAAGACTTTGACGTACAGCATGATAGAATGTGGAAGCTTTTTGTATTCTGTTGCTAATCTCTTGATGTATGGTATTGTCTGAGGACAGAACACTACCTAAGTACTGGAAGTTGTCTAAGATATCCATCTCCTCATCTCAAATTTTTAAATGAACAGTTGGAGAGTTTGTACTCATCACTAAGCCAACTGTCTTGGTTTTGCTGATTTTAAGTCCCAAGGTTGTAAAAGCTTCATGCCAAAGATCTAGTCTAGCTTGTACTTCTGCTTCTGCCTCACCCCATACCATTACATCATCAGCAAAAACCAGGACATTAGTTGCTGGATCCTTTCTTTTAACTGCTTTTAAAACTTCATCCTTATGATTAAGAAGAGGAGTGGTGGAAGACAACTTCCTTGCTGGACTCACTCTTTTTTTTCCACACCAACCTGACCTTCCATCCTGGACCTGGTCACAATTCTTCGTTTCATCATATAATCGTTGTACTCGGATTAAGTTCAGAAATGATGACCTTGGGTGCGTGTCTAACCCGTGTTCCGTTTCTGTACAGTGTTTAGTATGAAGTGAGATAATCTTCGTAGTAATTTTTTAGACTGGATACTCTTCCTAACCTCCACCTGATCAGAGGAGTTTATGAGATGAAATGAATTACGTGATATATGATAGTAGGGAGGGAGAGGGTGAAACCTGATGCCGGCACATAGCTTACATCTGTTGAATTGCACCAAGGGGTCTGCTCAAGGCTTAACGCCCCCATCCAATGGATGAATCACCATCAGTAGCGTCACATGCCCTCACTCCATATGGCCGGGCTGAGTGGCTCAGACGGTTAAGGCGCTGGCCTTCTAACCCCAACTTGGCAGGTTCGATCCTGGCTCAGTCCGGTGGTATTTGAAGGTGCTCAAATACGACAGCCTCGTGTCGGTAGATTTACCGGCACGTAAAAAGAACTCCTGCGGGACTAAATTCTGGCACCTCGGCGTCTCCGAAGACCGTAAAAGTAGTTAGTGGGACGTAAAGCAAATAGCATTATTATTATTATTATTATTATTATCACTCCATATGAATACTGCAGTGAGGTTTGGAATTGAATCCAAGCGTTTGGCACATAATCGAGTGATTAGAAATTGTATAGGCCTACCTCTCGTACCCTGCTAGCCAACATTTTGATGGTGAACATTTTTTTGACCAACGGATTTGAACCAGCTAACCACAGTGTTAGACCATATACATTGCCAGGAAAAAAATTAGAACACCCTTTGAGAGGTTTCCAATTCACTCAAGATTTATTGTAGAAGCAATACATATGGAGTACATTGTCGTAACTACAAAGACGCACACACAAGATGCTGTCAACTGTGTACACTATTTTATTTACAAATTATGTGCACAGTACACACACACACACACACACACACACACACACACACACACACACACACACACACACACACACACACACACACACACACACACACACACACACACACACACACACACACACACACACACACACACACACACACACACACACACACACACACACACACACACACACACACACACACACACACACACACACACACACACACACACACACACACACACACACACACACACACACACACACACACACACACACACACACACACACACACACACACACACACACACACACACACACACACACACACACACACACACACACACACACACACACACACACACACACACACACACACACACACACACACACACACACACACACACACACACACACACACACACACACACACACACACACACACACACACACACACACACACACACACACACACACACACACACACACACACACACACACACACACACACACACACACACACACACACACACACACACACACACACACACACACACTAATGAACCGCCATCTTGACAAACATTTGACTGCTACATTTGCATGTCAACTGATTACCAACACAACAAAATCGCAACACGAGTTCACTTAACTAAGGACTTTCCCTAGCAACTCTAGCTAACAACTCAACTCCACTACCCACAACTGTCTCTTTATATACCGCCCTTGGCAGGCTTCTAGAAAAGTATGACACAACATGTTTTTCTCGAATCTTCTCGAGTCTCCAATAACCTGTTTACAAATGAATAGAATGTTTTATACAACTCTGGTGACAAAGATGCTTTGTTCCGGACTATTAACCTGTGTTGCACAACTGTCTCACAAGACAGATCATACTACACACAAATAATAAATGGTATGACCATGATTTATCTATATATATAAAATAAGAGTTTTGTCTGTACATTGCTCAGAATTTGAAAGAAAAAAGGTATTTCTGTATCGGTCATGTCCACGGTAACAAGGAAATGCACTTTTTACTTTTCCTTAATTTCTGTCTGTCTGTATATATGTATGTACATTAATGGTTATGAATTTCATGTTTTTGGTCCGTATTGAACTGAGAATAATATATAAGTAATAATAATTAACAACGTAAACGTTTCCACCTTTTCAATACTAAAATATATTCACAAAATTATAAATTACACGGTACTAGTTTCGACCCATCTAGGGGTCATCATCAGCCGTATTGGAGCAAAGATCACTTTTGGCGAAATCCTAAGAAAATGTTATTTTAAAGAATAACAAGTGAAATGAGATGTTATTATGGTAATAGTTAATAATACAAGGAATATACATACTAAGAGGTTTTTAACAAAGAATAAAGTATAAATGGGGTGTTGTAAAAATTATAATCATGGAAATCAGTAAGTTCTTGTATTGAAATGACATATATAAAATTATATATGGCTTAGGAAGAGGGCTTAAGGTGGGGCTGAAGGGTGCGGGAGAAAGTGTAATTGTCTTGGAAAAGTACCTTTGATTAAATTTAGGATTGAGTTTAGGTTGGCTGCATTATTGTTTCTGAGGAAAGTGATAAATAGATCGAAGAGTATGTTGGGTTTCTCTGAGATTTCATTGAGATTGTGACTGGCATTAAAGTATTGGTCTAGGTGTATGTAGTAATTTTCCATTATGTTGAGTAAAGGGCCCTTGTTTGCTAATACGAGGATGTCCATGTCTTGTTCAATATTGGTGAAATTATTTATTTATTTATTGATGTCTTTATTTGTGGCGAAGTTAGGGCTCTTGGCCCTCTCTTAATCTTGCATGTGTTGGCCGATGGCTGAAAACCTGTTGTATTTTATTGCGTTAGTGTGCTCGTGGTATCTGATAATGAAGTTTCTCCCGGTTTGCCCGATGTAGGTTTTTTTACAGGTGGTACATTTGATCCTATAAACTCCTAATTTTAAAAAACTGCTGGTCTTGTTGATGTGTGAAGTATTGTATAAAACGTTCATGTTCTTATTGTTGGTTTTGAAGGCTATTTTAATGCCTTGTTTCTTAAAGATGTTGGTTAACTTGTAGATATCATTGTTGAACATGAAGGTGGAAAATGTTAGAGGTTTGGTTATTTCTTTTTTGAGGGTAGTTTTTGGGCGATGTTTGTGTTTATTGATTATCCTTTCTATAAAATGATTGCTGAAGCCGTTGAATTTTGCAATTGTCCTATCGATAAATACACAAACTAAAGTTATATAGAATTAAATTTCCTATCATTTATGTCATACATTGTTTCCGTACTGGCTTTGATAACACAGATATTCATGAATTTGTATTTTTGTTGCCAAGTCCATGTCAACGCCGAGCCACGCGAAAATTGGTTAACAGAATTTAATGAAAGTCGGCAAATAAGACACTACAGTCTAAGTTATAAACAATTTTATTCGCTCTGTATAAAATTGTAGATTAGGGGAAGGCGCCTAAAATTACATTTTTAAATACCTACTGTATGTTATTGGTCCTATCGAAAAGTACTACAGAACAAAAGTTATAGAGAATACAATTTCTGACCATTTATGTTTTATTCAATTTTACCATACCGACTATGATAAGAGTGGTATTTCAGAGTCTGAAGAAGAGCCTCCGTGGCTCAGGCGGCAGTGCGCCGGTCTCTCACCGCTGGGTTCCGTGGTTCAAATCCCGGTCACTCCATGTGAGATTTGTGCTGGACAAAGCGGAGGCGGGGCAGGTTTTTCTCCAGGTACTCCGGTTTTCCCTGTCATCTTTCATTCCAGCAACACTCTCCAGTATCATTTCATTTCATTAATCATTCATTAATCATTGCACCAGAGGAGTGCGACAGGCTTTGGCAACCGGCACAATTCATATCCTCGCCGCTAGAACGGGGCTTCATTCATTCCATCCCTGACCCGGTCAAATGACTGGAAACAGGTTGTGGATTTTCATTTCAGAGTCTGAAGAAAACTAAATGTAAGGCCCACAATATTGAAAGCGCATAACATTGATCAACAATAACATAACATTGACCATTGTTTGTGATGATGTTCTTTGTCTCTTATGCTGCCGCTCAACTCCGATAGATGGGATTACTGCTGCGTACCGAGTATAACAGTGCACCATCCTGAGGGGTGGTTTCATCCTTGCACCATATTGGGCGACCGTTTCTAATATGTGCGTCCCATTGGGTGACCTAACAATTGCTCCGGCTATCTTCCCCTCAATCATCCATCACTCTAACAGACCATTAAATGGATGAATGCATAATAAAATTGATGCTAAGTGTCGTTGGCTAAGTTCGGTTTAAATCCTCATCGTATAAACAGTTATCGCATCATAGAATTTTAGCGATGTCGTAACCTTCAATTTTCCTATCAGAATATTTTATATGGTAATCCTTGCATTGCCACGCGACACCTCTCAGGGATAATTAAATTGCATCTACGAACCATACTATTTTAACGTGAGGTCAACTGAGGCACCACATTTCCACTTCAGTAAATTATTATCGATACCATTCATCATCCTCGATCAATATTTGGTTTTTCAAGTCCAATCATCCAAACATAAGTGAAGAAAATAAAAAAAATATTTTTTTTTATGGATTAATTCAAAATTACCTAAATCCTAATAATATTAGTCTATCTCCTAAAATAATAACATCTAAATTAAAAAAATCTATATTTTATTTCTTGATTCCGGAATCACAAAAGAAAATCTACTATTAATTATCATCATCAATTATCTTCTTCTCTAATAAAGAAATTTTTAGGTTGAAAATAAATCTAAGTCCCTAATCTCAATTAAACTTCATAACATAATTGTATAGTTTGAGTTCATTAGTTCTTGTTTCTTTTATTAAAAAAAAATAAAAATGCTTATTTTCATCATTATCACTTCAACATTCTGTCACAATTCACTTAATTCGGTGTTATAACGTTAGCAATCACAAGTAAGTTCCAAATATTTCGGCCCAAAAATGGCTATTTCAAATATATATTGTTCTTAAAATGAAAAATATTGGTCTCCTCGACCATATCATTTGATTAAAATATTCAAATAACACCTTAAATAAATGTAGGTATCGTTCAAAGTCTAATTATAATCGTAGTTCAAATAGAAATTGTACCTAACATGTTTTATGGTTTAGCAATAATTAATCAGGTATCAGTATTTCCGTAGGAATGCATTTGGTAACCTATTTTATTTAGTTGCGGTAGAGATTTTAAACTATGGGATTGTTCTATGAATTAAATTCATTCTTGACAACAAACATCCAATAATATTTAGTACAACGTTGATATATACTATCTATGATGACAACAAGTTTCCCTTCATTTATTTCCTACTTGGATATTTCCTTCGAAGACAGTGTATGGTTACCCAAATATACGAAATATGCGATGTATTTCAATGTACTCGTGTACCACTAACCCAATATACCTCTCATTACCAATTTATTATTTTGCCGCAAATGGCAATCATCACCATCGGCCCATAATACGTCGTATTTACCGCCAAAACTATCCATAAATATATCTCTCATTCCATCTACCAATATTTATTACCATAAAGTATCATAATTCAATCTCCTAAACATATCACGGCGAATAATTATTCTCAATTCCACTTTGACATGCCACTCAAATCATAACTTCTCTATGTAAACATTAATCATCACCAACATGACAGCAAATCATTTCAACATCATATTACTTTACTACAATGGTACTCTTTTGGGTTAGAATTCATATATTATACGCGTAAACACGCTAGCCTGAAAATGAAATGCATATATAAATCAAATAAGTTAATATGTACTCACATTACATTGCGTCGTATCCGCAAACACATATAGGTTATCCGTAAATCAACTATCTTCTTCAAGAATATAAAATTAGGGTTACGTCACTTTAAATATGATGTTTTTGTCCCATAACGGTTAGAAATTACATTCCACATCACTCCTTGCTTAGTTTCAAGCATTCCTATATTATGGCATAGATTGTGAAATCTATTCCCCTATTAATAATAATAATTCAACATGGACAATCTCATTGCGAAGATGGTAACGACTGTGATTTTATCACGAAGAACTACGTAAAAACAACGTACCAAATATTCACTTTAACTACCACTACAAAATTTACTGCATACTAATTTCAAGAAAATACAATAACTCTTTGGAACTTATCTTGCGATTACTGACGTTAGATGACTGGCTCTGGCTTCGGTGTTGTCATCTTAGGATTGCTTTGTACGGCTCCATCCTTTGCTACGTCACCATTTGGTTGTAGTTTGGGACTCGGGATAGTAGAAGCAGCTGGGCGGCTTCCGTCAGACAGCCGGCTCCATCTCCGATTTAGCCTCTCATCATGTTGTTGCAGTCAATCATAAAAGAAAGAAACATTTCCAAATTGGGAGTTAATTTCATATCCATACTCTCAGGAATAAATATCAAGTTTGTATCTAAGATCAAGTTTTTTTGGACAGTATTCAAGGTTAATTCTTAGTAGCAATTTAACAGTTAAAATATTTCAAGTTATCTCTGTAAACATTTTCTTTTGTTCGGCTAATCAACCTATACTGCGTAATATTCAACTTGGTTGCTTGTACGGTCTTGAGTATATACTCCGACTACTGTTCGGGTATTTCCTAAATCGCTCTTCACGATATTCCTTCGTATATATTTGTTTTCCAAATATTCTCTTGCTTCGCAGGTTCTCCAGCCGGTAACTACTACAATATCTTCCTCTTATTTACACGAAGATTGGCTTTACTTCTCGTGGATAAATTTACTTCGATTTTCGTAACAGATTTTTTTCTTTATTGTTCAGCTACTTTCTTCTTGTTTTTAACAATTTTGAAAACCTTCTATTATTTTATCACGGCCGCATGGATCCTTGATAACTTTCCGTCTCAGTCCGTGATCTAGGCATCTTTAATTCATCAAATAAATATCTTTGCCGTTACGTGCATGGCCTTCTTGAATATATACGTTCGTAAAATGTATACAATTCGAAATCACGGCCTATTTTGCTTAATATATGCATTCTTTTCTGACGTATGGCCCAATTACGTAATCTTCGCGATCTCATTACCGTGCATGGCAAACTTATAATTTCGTATGACGACCATTACTCCGATATCAGGACGATGAAAACGGTACAACAGCCTGACTGAGTATTGGCTGGAAATAGCTGGGGAGTTAGAAAACTCTTCTTTAGCATGTCATTCCTCTGGTTCATACATTTTTTGATACCGTACTGCTGGTATTGGTGTTCTGTGCTGCTGGTACGTAACTCACTGGTTCATCATAGTATTCCAGCTATTCGATCTCTACTCTGACAGGCTGTTTTGAATGAGCAATGTGCACTCTTAAGGCAGAGGCTCACTTAGTAGTAGTAGTAGTATGACCTGGTCTAGAATTACCATTTAGGCATATTCCAAATTATAGCACCACAATTCACTAAATAACTCAAAATTCAACCCTGAAAAGAGCTGTTTCTTAAAAAGAGCTTCTTCCTCTTTACTTTTGTTAAATTCTATATTCATTTTACTCAAGATTAGCAGTGGCTCTGGTTTGGAGGAAAAAGTTGCCTCCAAGTCAGATAGATTTTTCCGCCGCTAGTGTAGTGAATTGAGATTTTCCGACTCATCGGATACTCATAGGAAACAGATTAGTAAAAGGGCATAGTTTTTGCCTTGGGACTCTCCACTATTCGACCCCCCCCCCCCCCTTTCCAAAAAAAAAAAAAAGACTAAGAGTGTTCACAGATCACGGCTGTCTGCAGCCTGGTCATTCCAGCTCTGGAACTTTGGACTGTTTGATCGGCAGTGTAGTACTGTTCATTAAAAGTGAGAAAATGTGTGGTTTTTCGTTTGATCGAGTGTTTCATGTGAAATCATAGATTTTACTCGCGCCATTCCTACTGACATCATTGTAATGATCTATGTTCATTTCAGTTGGGCATACAGCGAATGGTGACTGGCAAATTCTGCTGTCATAAACAGTGTTGAACCTGGATGGCGCGAAATGAATACAGCCATTGTCCAATGTCTGAATCGTGATTGTCTTTGTAAGACCCGTACTCGCGTGATCATCTGCCCCAAGTGAAGGAATGAATGGGCCTACCATTACAATGAAAATTCCCTAAAGCAATCTTCATATGAGAAAAGACGTTTGGTGATTTTGTCGCGTTTCCAGGGTAACGTTAAGAGCTATGCAATTTAATACAGTCTTGTTCACAACGTGTACTCTACCTAACCTACAATTCAAATACAATGTAGAATGTGTATAGGAAAAAATTTAATATTTATTTAATATTAAATGTTTTCCTATATACATTTTATGACACTTTCAATACGGACGAAAAATGAATTTCATCACTTACAATGTAGAATTCCGTAGCGAAGCACGGATACATCAGCTAGTACCAAATAAAGTCCGTACATAACTACGTAAATAATAATAACAGTAATAATAATAGACCTGAACAACTTTATAGCCACACCTCACAAATAATAATAATAATAATAATAATAATAATAATAACAACAACTACACCTACTAACCGAGCTTGATATTTTCACCATTTACCTATGGGTTTAGAGAATTGTTTCCAAGATATACTAGTCCATTACACTTGCATCAACATGACATGATTACATTTACAGATCAATAGCTAAAGTAGTTCTGAGGTACCAGGTATGGACCCATGCTGAAAAACCCATATTAGTACACGGTGTAGGCTTCATGGACGACAATGCAGATGCTGACTCTGGCATGCAGCCGATCATACAGGGGGCGAATACTATCTTCGGATACGTTATTCCATGCCTACGCGATTGTTCACGGAGTTCTGTAAAAGTTGTGGGTTGATAAGTCACACGTATCGCTTGTCATCCCACCATGTCCTATTCGTGCTCAATTGGATACAAGTTCGGGGATCATGCTGGCCAGGGAAGTTCCTGCACATCTTGCAGAATGCATTGAGTTTCACGGTCAGTGTGTGGGCAAGCATTATCCTGTTAGAACAGCACATCACCTTCCTCCTGCAAGAACGGCAAAAGAACGGGTCTAACATTATTCTGAACGTCCCGAGCGCTGGTCAGCATTCCGTACACAAACACCAAAGGTGAACGAGAGTTGTAGCTTATCGCACCCCAGACCATAAGGCCCGGGGTGGGGCCGGTGCATCTTGGACGAATGCACTCTACGAGACAGCATTCACCCGACACCATTCGATGCTGTGGCGTAAGTGGTCGACGGACTAGAAGTGTGTGTGCCCATAGTCCCACTGGTTCGTAACAGTTCGTGTTGATGCACTCCTGGGCTCACATTCACTCTTATCTGTGTTGTAGTAGCTGTATGATCTGCCACTGCTGCCCGTACAGTATGACAATCTTGGTCAGCGTCTTTGCTGCGTGGACATTCTAAACCTTGTCTACAAGTGTGAGAATCTTCACGTGTCCACTGTGGCTAATATCGGTGCACAAATGATGGCAGTTCTCCGAAAGGACCATCCCGCCAGTTGGAAGGCTCAGTTGGCTGTAGGAAGCACGAGAGTGTCTCCTTGGCATGGTGCCTGCTTGTTTTACATGTTTGCACACACTGAGCCTTACGACCATGAGCATTCCCTTTTAAAAGATAGACACAGATGGCGCTGTGGTAGGTATGCCATTACTCTATCTGCTGGCGGATGATGTTGAAACCATTATCAGTACATCTACTATCTCCCAGGTGGCATATGCCGTCGGTCCATCGACCTAGATGTTAGGCCCTTAAAACAACAAGCATCATCATCATATGCCATCATTGGATCAATATCGACATTGCCTTTCCAGGTGTTCTAATTTTTTTTCTGGCAGTGTAGATTTTGTGCCTGAACGATCATGGCCACCAGGTGAGCATGGCATTAACGTCATTGTTTGGAGTAAGATTTGTTTCTTGTTATAACTGCATTTAATTTAATATCATATACCAGCTTCAATGCAGACTGTCCAGGTTTGTTTTTGTATTTTTGTTGGGTTAAATGGTAACACTTGTAGCCACATTAATATCTGGTCACTGCAATACCTGCAAAACCCATACCATGGATCTTCCTGTTCCTTTTTACACCTGACTCCATAATCCACTCGTATTTACTTCGTAAATCACTGCTCTTCATCTTTCTTGTTTGTATATTTTGCTCCTGTTATCTTTCTTATCTAGGCCTAAGCATTTATAAACATAGTTATGTTTAACTAGAGTACTTCATAAAAGATTTCCGTCAAATTCTATTCTGCCATTTAAGTCAAAAGGAAAGAAAGTCTTGTGTATGATGATGCTGTCAACGAAAAGGCTGTAGAGGCAATGAATTTGTTACTTAAGATTGAGTGAGAAGAAATTTGCTACTTTATCAAGGGTACGTAAGCAGACCTGGCCAACAGCTGGAAACTGCAGTTGTTGATGATGATGATGATGATGATGATGATGATGATGATGATGATGATGATGATCAAGGGTACGTATGGTTGGGTGACCCCATAGTAAAGATAGAACTATCTGATGTGAATGAACTGGTGTTTAACCACAATATTCATAGTCTACGGATACGCAGTTAGGTGGAGATTGCCTGTTGATGACTTTATCATTGGAAAGAAAAAGAACTAGAGATCCAAGTAATTGGGAAAAACACAGGAAGAAGTTGTACAGGTAAGAGCTCCGGTACTATTCATGTGTAAGAGTCAGATAAATACAAAATTGGAAGTACTTGGTATTGTAAGCTCTAATCATCAAAAAGGATCATCATAAAAAAGAATAGGTGCAGTAATACCCTAGTGAAAGTAGAAACATTCTACAGGACTGATTGTGGTGTAATCAAAGGATTTTTTAAGGAAATGTGGCCACAAGCATCGCCTCACAAAAACCCTTCAATTGGAACACTTGCCAAAGTAGAGAATGCAGACCTTCTGAGGAAATATTATGGTGACAATTGGATGAATGAAGAGAGACTCTCATTTTACTGTGATTTAATGAAAAGTCAAGAGATACTGAGGACTGGAAAACATTTGGAGGTACCTCTGACTGACAATGTTTTATCTGAAGAATGTTCAAGATGATAGTGATTTGCAAATATAAACTATTCTCACTCTTGTCTTCATCCAATTTCCAATATTTTGTCAAGACATTTCTCTGTTGTTCCAGATTATTGCTGATAAAATTACAAAGTAATAAATATTTCTCTTCCAGTTAAATTTCCTTGAGATGGCTTTTCTTGTAATAAAAAAAAAAAACTTTAGTATTAAATATGCTTTTTAATAATAATTACTTATATTTTATTATTGTTCCATATGTGACCATATCCAGAGTTGATTGTTCCAAAACTTCCCTAAGACAAAGGAGTGTTCCTAAAGGGACCATACCCATTTTTAAAATCAATGTTATAAAAAGTGCTGGAAATCAGTTATTTTAATTTTATCCATCACATTTTGACAGGGACAAACTTTCCACATATGTCCAATTTTCTTTTAAATTATATTCAAGATTAGAAACGGTTTTTCTCAAATATCCAAAAAGTCTATAATACGGAGAAGATCCCATTTGGAACTATACGACTCGTATTTGAACCATGCACTGAGGATCTTGGAGAGAAATATGACATTACAAAACGGGAAGTCATTGGGCTTGTGATTGACGCTAGAGGGACAATTCCTAATGAGATACTGAACTTCCTAAGAATAAACAAAATCCCTGACACCATTATCCAAACCATAGCAGTCTCTCTACTGAAAAATTCATTGGGGATTGTTAGGCACCGTTTTTACTCCCTGACCTGAAATGGCATGTAACTATTTTTTCCCCCCCCAATAAAATCCAAAAGAGAAAATGTACCACTCTCAGCTTTGTTATAATGTTATACTGGTCAATAGCCTTACTGGTAATAACACGGCATCTCATGTTAAGAATACCTCTCTAATAATAATTTAAGAGGCTACAATGTGTCCCCAGGTTTTTTTTACAAATTTTGCCTAAAAATTTTCCACATAATAGCCTTACTACCTATTTTGGGATTTAAAAATTGGCGTAGAAAGTGCGGGCAATATGCGAATAAATTCTGTATGTATACATCATAAACGAAGACTTCTTACTTTGGATGTTATAGTAATACAATTTCTAACCTGGTCAACGCATAATAAGAAATGTCTGTCAACTCTCCGGGAAGCCACTTAGTTGTATGAAACCCTGTTCCAAATTAAAAATGAAAGAACTAATCAGCCCCTCAGAATTGAAAGAAGAATCACCAGAATTTGCATAAATAAAATATACCAGGTCAATATTATTATTATTATTATTATTATTATTATTATTATTATTATTATTATTATTATTATTGTTATTATAGTTTTGAAGGTAGCAAAGAAGTAACAGCGTTTGTGTTAGATCATCCCTGGAGTCTCGGATACCTCCATTTATGTTAGTGCAGGCTCTCCAGAATCCGAAGTCCTGCATGCTTTGCTCAAGGTGAAGGTGGATTGGTTACCACCTGGGGTAGTAGTTTCTGCTGAACTTTCTTCCATGCCTTGGACAGTTGAAAAACTTTAGATTGGGGTCAGTGATATTTTGCACTGACCAAAATACTACCAAGGTTGTGAGCTTTGGAGGGCCTCACAATGTTTTCTGGCTAAGAGCAGGCATTTCCTCCTACTCGAAATAGGTATGATTTTCCCGCCAATACTCAGGTGGCTGATTTGCAGTGGTTAGCCACTGGGCAATGAGGTTTTCAAGAAAGGCCAAAGTTGAAGATGGGAAAGACATCAATGTAGGAAAGAAAAGAGCAACACCGGCAACGTATGAAGGAGCACTGGGCAAAGATCAAAGCCCAGAGAAGACAGCTGAAATAATGTGGTCCTTAGTAGGTCAATAACGAACGAAGAAAGAAGAATATAGTTTATGCATTAATCTTGGAACTAGAAGATTTTGTATTTGAATTCTAAGAAAGTCTTATTTTCAGCTTATTATTGAGAAACATCTGCCTGAAGAAACTTGCCTCTTATGTTTTAGGAACATCTTTAAGAAAGGGAGTAGAAGGAAAAGTGAAAATACATAGGCATTAACCTCCTATCACATGGCCTCAAAATCATAGAGACGATCATTGAAGCCAAAGTAAGGGATATACTAGAACCTATCTTAGAAGAGGAACAACATGGCCTTAGGGCTGAAAGGAGCACAACAGATCTGATATTTGCTTTTAGGATGTTGGCAGAGAAACACTGGGAAAGAGGAAAAGACCTAATTATTGTGTTTATGGACCTTGAAAAGGCATATGATAATGTCCCTAGATCATCTATTTGGGAAAGTCTTAGAAAACTTGGTGTTCCGGAGTACCTTATTAAGAAGATCCAAATGCTGTATACTAATTGCAAAAGCTGTGTCAGTATTGGAGATGGTCACTCTGAATGGTTCAATACAACCAAAGGAGTACAACAGGGAAGTGCCTTATCACCTCTTCTATTCATAGCAGTTATGGATACAATTTTAAAGGAACTAAAAGGAAAAGGTAATAAAGATTGTCATGCTCTGGTGTTTGCAGAGGCAATATGGGATGAAACAGAGGAGGGAGTGCAAAATAATCTGAATGCATGGTGTAAGAAGTTTGATGATTATGGAATGAAATTGAACCCATCAAAAACAGTAGCACTGAAAATCAGCAGACATAATACAGAATGCAACATAAAACTACAGGACCACCAAGTTGAAGTAGTACACAAATTCAGATATTTAGGAAACTTAATGGCTAGGAATAATAGAGCTTAGGTAGAAATAACAGAGTAATCAAATGCTCTACCTTTGACACATATGGGATGAGAAGGTCTCACAAAGAACAAAAATGATCCTGTACAATTGATATTTCATTCCCATCCTAATATATTTTCTGGAAACCTGCACACCAATATCAAAGGTTGGTAGTAGGATTCAGGCCTGTGAAATGAAATTTCTTAGAACTGCCCTCCAAAAGACACGACTTGATCATGTGAAAAATGATGAGATCCGATCGAACCTAGACTTAAATCGTTTGGGCATGTTACATGAATGAATACCACAAGGTTATCATGTGTTTATTTGGGAAAGAGAATAACAGGTAGAAGACCAGCTGGAAGACCAACAAGAAGATGGATGGACCAACTGAGGGAAGATGTGGAGAGAAGAGGATGGAATTGGGAATCTTTCATGGACAATAAAATCTTTTTGAATAGGCAACTTTTGGAAGGCGCTCATTTTCAAACACCCTACCCGGCTCACTGGAAGAGCAAACCGATGATGATCTAAAGAAGCGTCTAAGTTCATCTCTTAACATTCCTGAAACAATACTTAGCTACATACATTAGTGCATTAACACACCTTACATCTCAGTATCAGCTGCTTTTCGGTATTTTTCTGTGAATGAGTTAAGTGCTGTGTTCCTTAAAAAAAAAAAAATCATTGAAAATCATTCACAAAATTAATTAATTAAATTATTCTTCATAAATATAGTGTGTTTGCTGTGCTTTTTAACATTTTGTTAGTTTATACTGTATATGGCCATTTTTAGACAATTTTGAGCCAGTTGATATTGTAACAGAATTTTTATTTTCATGATTTCTATAGATAATTTTGGAGTTTGTGGATTGCGTGAAGATACTCCATCTCAGGTGCCTGGATGGTGGGGCCCAAAGGGTACAGAAGTTGTAAAAGTGGAGGAGTGCCGCATCTTGGACCGTCGACCTGGTTTAACATTCATTAAATACCGTCATCCAGCCAATTGGTCCCAACCAGATTCAGTATGTCCATTATTTGTTTTAGAATTTTATATGTAACATCATTTTAGTATAAAAACTGCTGAATGCAACTAATTTTTTTATGAATGTAAAGTGTGTGCAATCTTAATTTCTTTTTTATTTTTCTTTGTTTGTTGTGGTTGTATATTATTCATGAAATCAGGCTGTTAGCCTATATATAGATATGTATTTATTTATTTCCCTGAAATTCTGTCATTTCTAGGTGGCTATCATCAATGCAACTACAGTAGACTTCAACATCCCTAGTTTGACAACTCGCACAGAACAGTCTTTGGGTGGAGAGATTATTGCTCGACTATTGGGATTTTTGCGTCCTCCAGAAACTTGGCAAGAGACCCATGAAACTCTACGGATGTGTGCTAGTTACTCTTCAGCAACTCTCAGCCTTTCTCGTGGAGAGAGTCAATCAGAGCTTGTAAGTTATGTGTGTGTTTTCTTTTGCTATAGCTTAATTATTTTTGCGGCTATTGTCATGCTGAAATATCACACAAAACCTTTTTTTTAATTCCCTGATTTACATTTTTTCATCATTCTTATTTTGTAATGTAATTTTTTTTCACTATTGTTTATGTTCACACGTTTTCATATTTCTTGCAGTTTACAGAACAAATACTTGGGGAGTATGTGTGTAAAATGGTATCAGCTTACGCTTAACCATTGATTTCTTCCTCCCTTCCAAAATGTCTCTGAACATCTTGTATAGTGATACTGATCAATGAAATAACTCAATAGTTGTTGCCATTGTTCCTGTTTCCTTGCTTGTACTGTAGATAGGTGCAATTACTGCTTTTGTCCAATCAGGAAGGTATTTTACCAGTATTAAAAGTTAATCCTCTTATTCTGTGAAGCCATTTCTTTCCTGACTTCCCACTATATTTCATCATCTCAGGTCTAATTTCTTCTATACTCTGAGTCAACTCAAGTCCTAAGTGGTCTCTTTAATGTTACAAATGTTTTCAAAGCCTCTTGCATTACCTGCTAGGTTCAGGATGAGAACCATGCTGAAGGGGATAGAGGTGAAGTACTCACACACGAAAGGATAATTTCCTCAGTTCTTCAGTTGACTACCAGTATAACAACAACAACAAAGGGATCGCTTAGGATTTGAGTTGACAGACTATATTCCTTCTGTTTTATGACTCTAGTTTATTTACCATCCTTTCCTCTTCTTTGAGCATAATATCCCTGCTATCATTGTTCTCCCCATAAACTCAGTTGTTCACTTCTTCATGAAAGTGTTATATGTGTTACAGTTATCCTTTAATGTGTTTTTTTGTGTGTTGATAATTGTATACTTCTTGTCATGTTTTTCAGTTGGCTGATGATAACATAAATGTGTGTCGAAACAGATCCCAAACCTAATTAAACATGTTTTTGTGACATAATTTTGTCCAATGGTTTATTATTGTATTGAACAGGTGGAACCTCTCTCTTTTTAACATTGTGATTCTCAGTTCTATACGGTCAATTATGAAGTTTTTAACTTTAAATAATAATCCCACACTAGCTCAGAAGTCCAGTAAATATTTCTCATTCCTATTTGCTTCCATATTTTACCCACATTTACCTGTCACCATCTCATATTCTTCAGTTCTGCTTCCAGTTCTCTCATTGAAATCACCAGTTAGCACTATCCTGTCCTTGCTGTTGACCCTGACAATGATACGAGTATCACTTAGTGGTTCATAAAACTTGTTAACTTCATCCTTGTCTATTCTCACACATGGTGAATGGACTGGGATGGATCTTATCACTATTCCTCCAACTGCTAAATCTATCCACATCATTTGTTCACTTATCTGCCTAACAGAAAGTAAGTTGCATGCTATCAGTTTCCTAATCATCAATTCCATCCCATACTCTGCCCTTCCTCTTTGACAGCCAAGAACACCTTACAATTTCCTATCTCTATAGATTGAGTTGGAAGTACAGAAAGCAGGATTTTAAAATCAGAAAATCTGTGTTTTCAATTCAATTTTTTTCAAAATCTAGCTGTCAACATACATTTCAGAAAAAAGACTGATGATTTCTGTAGACAAGCGATGGTCCCTATCAGACACAAAATTATTGTAACATGATGAGAAAAAGCGTTCACAATCTGCATTTGCATATGGAATCCATATTATCATATTTATCATGGATTTTGCTATCCCTGCAACACAAAAATAATATCCACTTCATCACAACTAAGCTTGTTTTTCACTACTCTCTGCATTTCATTGAAGCCTGTTGTCACCACAGTGTCACTTAGATTTGAACAGAACTGCAGATGTTTTACAGTTCTTGCAAGATCTCCATCAAAATTTATGTGTGCAATTTCTGCAGGATCAAACATACTTGCAGCTTTGTAGAATTTACCACTTCTTAAAGTTAGTAGTTTTGTCAAACTATGTGATGCAACTTAGTTAGTTTTGTCAAACTATGTGATGCAGCATTGGTCGTCTGATTTTGTAGCACTGTGAGAAGCTTGCAGTAATTCCTTTGCTTTGTCACTACGAAACCCAGATGCAGCAACCTTGATTGTTTGTTCTATCTGTCTTAGGTGACCCTCCATAAATGGGATAGCACGATAGGACTGGCCATCTTGAAAATTAATTAGGTCAACAAAACTACTACCCAATTCTCTTACTAAAAAATGCTCTACTTCAGTAGAAATTAATTAATTTTTCTTAATATTCTGAAGGGGCTGCCTTCCTGAGGCAGTAAAGGTGTGCTCGGTTCGCCCGGAAGGACGTGGGTTCGAATCTCCGTCAGGAAGTTGTCAAATTTAAGAAACGAGATTTCCACTTCCGGAGGTGCATATGGCCCTGAGGTTTACTCAGCCTACACCAAAAATGAGTACCAGGTTAATTCCTGGGGGGCAAAGGCGGCTGGGCGTAGAGCTAACCACTCTACCCCATCACGTGCCGAGGTTTACAATGGTGGAAGTCTTTACCTTCCACTCCTCCAAGGGCCTTCACGGCCTGAACGGAGGTGACTTTGCTTTTGCTTTTAATATTCTGAAGAAAATCAACTCCAACATTTTGCCCACCAAATTCCTCACTTTTCAGGAATGTTGTCTCATCTCTTATGTGCTTTGCAAGATATACCACTGATTTTTTCCTGAGAACAGGCATGTAAAATAGTGGTATACACTGTCCTGGGTATTTACTTCCAGAAACTTCCTGAAGAGATGCTTTTGTTTATTCTTCATTTTCCATTTCCAGTCTTCTGGATTGGGTTGTGAATCAAGGACCTCCACAGTTTTCTATCTCTCCACCACTCCCTTCCTTCCTCCAATATTTCTTCTATTTTTACTTCTCTCTTTTCTATACTCTCCTTCACTGTATCCATCCACCTCTTTCTGGGCCTTATCCATTATTTTCCTCCTATTATTTTCTCCATTAATATTCACTCTCGAACTCTATCCTTTTCCATTCTCATCATGTGTCTATACCATTTCAGTTTACTGGTCTCTATCTTGTCTTGTAGTTGAGAGAGTCCAATTCTCTCTCTTATTTCTATGTTTCTGATTATATTCATTCGTGTGTTCCCAATCATTCCTGTGAGGAATTTCATCTTGACTGCTTGGATTCTGCTTTCATCACATTTTGTTGTTGACCATGTGCCCGACTCATATGTCAAAATTGGTGTGTAATACATTCAGTACAGAATTTTCTTTTATTCCTCTGTGATGTCCTGGTTCCACACTATACCTCTCACACATTGATACAACCCATTGGACTGGGCAAGTTGGCCATGCGGTTAGGGGCGTGCAGCTGTGAGCTTGCATCTGGGAGATAGTGGGTTCGAATCCCACCGCCGGCAGCTCTGAAGATGGTTTTCCGTGGTTTCCCATTTTCACCCCAGGAAAATGCTGGTGCTGTACCTTAATTAAGGGCACGGTCGCTTCCTTCCCACTTCTAGCCCTTTCCTATCCCGTTCCTATCTCATTATCGCCATCATCGTCGGTGCAACGTAAAGCAAATTCCAAATTAAAAAAAATCTAAAACCCATTGGCTTGTTGGATTCTCTTTCCAATTTCTTCATTTGTTTTCCCATCTTCTGAGAGTATACTCCCCAAATATTTGAAGCTTTTCACAACTTCCAATTGTCTTCCCTTTCAGTATTCCCTCTTCCTTCTCTATTACTTCTTGTCATCACTACTGTCTTACTCTTCTCCACACTTATTTTCATTCCATATCCCTCTATCTCTCGATTCCTTACTGTAACTTTTTCTTGTACGTCCATTTCATATTCTCCCCATATTACTATGTTGTCTGCAGAGAGTAAGGCCTTTTTCTCTTTGCTTTCTATTTTTTGTTGTACACTCTGTGGATTTTATTCATAACTGTGATCAAGAGAAGAGGGGATAATACACTTCGTTGTCAAAGTCCTGTTTCTACATTGAACTACAGTAAAACCTCGTTAATTCGAAGTCGTTGGGACTCAAAAATCGGACTTCGAATTACGTGATTTCGAATTAACCGCCGATTCGCATTTCAGAAGTACCAACCCTTGCCGCGTTACAAAATATTCTAATGCCCGTTACTGCACGAGTTAACCTTGATTCACAGTTAAACCTTTCAAATGCCGTAGGGAAAAATTCCTAAATGTATCTAACAGGGTGCATTTATTGAAATAATGCTCTTGGATAACGCCGTATACTGTCAAACGTAACCTCACACCCGGGAAAAATAAAACACGATTCAAAGACAAGGAGTACGGTAATCTACTGTATATATGCACGACACAATTTATGCAAATAGGTTATAACCTACTTGATTTAAGTGCAGTATAAAGCACTTGCACATGGGAGCCAAAAAGGCTGTCCAAATTGGAAACACATTACACCAACAAAACAAACTTTAAAAACTCTGACATATATTGGAAACACATGGCACCAACAAAACAAACATTAAAAACCCAGACATACATTTTAAACAAATATAAAGAATAATAGATAACTATGTACAGTACCTGAATAGTTAACAAATGTATAATGATCCAGTAGGGCTTTTTTGTCACACATTAGGTTTATTGCCTTTTAAAGAAAGAGTGTATGAGAGGTTGCTTCATCTTTTAAAAAAAATATAAACACTAGCTACAAACTGCTCCATATGGGCCATAGCCTTAATTGTAGCGTCGTCAGCATCACTAGCACTTATCACTGAATCCAACACGGCGAGAGCGGCAAGTACATCATTCTTTGACGGAATAGTTGCCGCCTGCGCCGTATCTTCGTCGTGTTCAACATCAGCTGTAGCTGCATCTCCCTCTGGCGTCATGTGATCACAGCTGATCATCATGGCGGGATCCCGCTCTTCTGAAGTAGTCTCCGCATGGTCTATGGCGAGGTATTAGGAGAAAGTCATACTGACATCGGACTTTTGCCGTAACTCCTCCCATTCATCTTCATTGTCGTCGTCTTCTTCTCCTCCTTTTTCTACTTCATTTAACGAACCAAAACCACACTTGACGAAGCAGTTCTTGATTGTCGATGAAGGAACACAGTCCGAGGCAACTGTCACACTTCGTATTGCATCAGTTACGTTCCACTTGCGTATTTCTCCCGCCGGAATATTTCTAGCAACTTCCCGGAGAAAGTAACGCACCAGTCGCTTTCTGTAGGCACGTTTCACAGATGAAATTATGCCTTGGTCTAGGGGCTGCAAGTAGCTCGTAGTGTTGGCCGGCAGAAAAAGAAGACGCACATGTTTTAAAATTAGATTATGTTTGTGTGCAGCACACTGATCCAACAACAGAAGTATTTTCCTGTCCTGGCATGCCATTTTGCGCTCAAGGCATACCAGCCACTCCTCAAAAATTTTGCCTGTCATCCAGGAATTCTTAGACGACTTATATTTGCACGGAAAGTGCCTGATGCCTTTAAAACATCGCGGTTTCTCGAACTTGCCTATGACGAGGGGAGGAAGTCTCTCGCTTCCGTCCGCATTGCAACACAGAAGGACTGTGACCCTATCCTTGTAAGATTTCCTGCCATGGCACTTCTCGGCATTAAAAAACAATGCAGTCTCATCGGCATTGAAGATATTGTTCGGTGCATACGAATTGATTATGTGAGCCACGTTTTCTCGCCAACTGTCTGCATCACTAGTGTTCACTGGTTAGGCTTCTCCACACACTGCCTGCCACGTGATATTGTGCTGTTCCTTAAAACGCTGAATCCACCCGTTCGAACACTGAAACTCAAGACCCATCTTCAGCGCCAGTTCATTCGCCTTCCCCCTAATCTCGCCATCTACTGGGATATCGTTTGCCCGAACATGCCGAAACTACTCGATCAATTGTACTTCCAAATCGGAGTGTTTAGCTCCTCGAATGTGCATTCGCTTTGCTGTATTTACACCCTGCATTTCCTGAGCTTCTATGCTCTCACGATTTTTTAAAAATGTTGAAAGTGTGGACACAGGAATTCCAAATTCTTTAGCTATTTCAGTTTTCGTCTTTTGTCCTTTGTCGACCTCCTTATAATTTTCACTTTCTCGCTGAGTGTCTTTGAAGAATACTGACGCTTAGCCATCGCAACACAAAAAAAGGAACACACGTGCCCCAAACTAAAATATCATAACAATAAACTAAAACACAGTATTAATAAAATATAACAACTTTGAAGTTTATAACTGCACACTAAAACTTTCAGTAAAATGAGTAACTAGAAGAATACAAAAGAACTATGATTTCACTAGAACTTGGCAATTCTGAAGCACGTTGTAGACACACCAAACTCAAAGTGAAAGTGCGGAAACATACACGTTCCGGACACCAAACTCAAAGTGAAAGTGCGGATAGATACACGTTCCGGAAGACGCGTTCTATCGTGACGCGGAGAATTTTTAATTCAAATTACGCCGTAAAGTATTATTTTTAACAAATTGAAGGACGATTTCGAATTAAAAGTCTGAATTTCAATACTGGGACCGACGTTGTTCTTCGAATTACGAATTATCCATATTTCGAATTAAACAATTTAAATAACATGAAAAGCCGTCCCTCGTGTTTCGGGGAACAAGAGATTCTTCGAATTGCACGGCATTTTGAATTAACCGATTTCGAATTATCGAGGTTCTAGTGTAGTTTGTTTGTCCTATCTTAGTCTTCACACTACTTACACTCTTTTCATACATGGCTTAGTTCATTTGTACTTCTGCCTACCTTCTTATTTTTTTCTCAATGCATTGTAGACCAGTTGCTTTGGTATACTGTCATATGCCTTGTCAGTATCTATAAATGTCATCACTAAATCCTTCTTTTTCTCCATCATGTTTCTAAATGCAAAATTTAGATCAAAAGTTGATCTACAGTAAAACCGCGTGAAGACATTTCTGCAAGGGACAGCAAAAAGAACGTGTTAAGCAAGAAAACGTACTACTGAATATACAAATAAAAACTATCCAACAGGGATATGAAAACATTAAATATGATTTTTTAAAAATTTTCATGAGGACTTTTTACATCGTGTATCCGCGCATACAGTGCAATCTATATCTACCATATCCTAAGATGAGAGGAAAGTATTAAAAGATGTGAAAAACACGAGAGAACAAACATGAAAACCTTTTCCACCGGGGCTTATAAAATAACAAGTGCAGTGAAAGTTGTGAAAAACAGCAAACAATACTTATGAAAACATGTGCATGGGGGCCAATAAAAACATCAAAGTAAAATTACAGATCTCACTCTTTCTAAAACAAATGTTAGTAGACGCCTTTTATTTTGGAGCTGTGCGTTATTAAACATTATTCTCTGGTCACACTCTTTGACAATGAATTGGAGATTATACTCGACCATGTGCAACAGGCAGGAATGACTTTGGCCACCATTTTGAATCGAACCAAACTCCGACCAACTTGAGAGATTGAGTTGAAACTCAAAGGTGCGAGTTCAAAATTTGCGACCTCTGCACGCTTTTAGATGTGGATGCCAGTCCATTTTCCGACAGATTTTTATTTTGTCTTCATTAGTAAGGAATTTCACGACATTTTCTGTATCCATAACCAGGCTATCACAAGACAAATATACACAACGTTAGTCAATTTCACACGATTATGTTCCTAATCCAGATGTAGGCTACTGTATCACACATCAAATATTTGCTACACTTCACTGTACCATTCAACACAAAATAAATTTCTAACTTCCAAATGGAATGTGAAATACAAGCATAAATTGGCTCACTATGTTATTCAGCATTCTCGCTGCTAACCGCTAAGGCCACCGACTTGCTCCCTGAAGATGAAACAGTTGCAGTTACTTATCCTGTGAAGTTCAGGAATTCAAGGCCTTTTCCTGTAATCACGCAACTGTAGCGACGGCTCTTACCCGAGAAATCATGTTTCTTTCACAAGGTATGACAACTAACATTTTCAGGGCTAGGAAAAATGTGATCGTACTAAGCGGTAATAGTGAACATTCGTGACACTATAAGTGAGGTATTTTTATATAGATTTAATACAATGAGAATCCGGACTTCGAATTGACGACATATTAAGCGGGAAAAAGTGTTAATGAGGAACGCACTAACGAGGTTTCACTGTATCTCTTATAAATCCATATTGCTCTTCCTCAGTTTCCTTTCCTACTTTCATCCTCAGTCTTCCCTCACATATCCTCTCAAAAATATTTTTGCTACATGCGAAATGAGGGTGATTTTTCCTATATTTGCTACATTTTTTCTTCCTTCTTGAATACTGGGTTTATCAGACCTTTCCACCAATCTTCTGATATTTCACTTTTCTTCCATATCACTTAAAATAATCTACAGCCAAAACTGGTTAGAATGTTTTGGTGGGGACAAAAAAAAAAAAAAAAAAAGTAATAAAGAGGGAACATGCTAAAAAATGAAAAACAATTATGCTGTTTAATTTAAGGTTAGGTTTGAACATAAAATTAATTATGATGAAACCAAAGAAACAATTGTTTACAATTATAATTAATAAAGTAAATAAAGAATTAATAAATCTTAAGAACACTAACATAGTAAAACATCAAGGAAAAACGTTCCTAGAGTCGCAAACTATACACGTTGCCTACAATTATATTTAAAGTTATTGTAGGAATGTCAAACATCTGGGCTATTTGCATACGTTTCATGTGTGGATTAGCATCCGCTTTGTCAATAAACTTTAATTTTTTCTCATTTTTAAACTGTCTGGCTTCCTTCTTCTCCATAACTGACGTCCTGCAAACCACTATGCGTAAGTACAGTACGCCTAATTTATATACATGGTTACACATTCACTTACTATCATAAAATTAAGCACAAAACACGTCAGCTGTATACGTACGTGCAGTAGGCCTAATTTACGTATGTTGTTACACAATTCACTTATAAACGTAAAATTAAGCACCAACATATCAAATGTTGGGGCTGTACCTTAATTAATGCCACGGCCGCTTCCTTCCCATTCCTAGGCCTTTCCTGTCCCATCGTCGCCGTAAGACCTATCTGTTTGAAATAATAACATTAAGTTATTTATTAGACCACCTAATCAATACAAAATCGTCTTGGATGATTTACATAAATTTGTTAACTAATAGTGGTACATGTTTCGCCTTCCCTGAAGGCATCATCAGCCATAGTCTTAACCTTAAATTAAAAATAAGCGTCTAAATAACATGTAGTAATGAAATGAATTTTAAAATCTTGAAGAGATTTGAAGTAAAATAACATTAACAACGATGGTTTGAAAATACAATGTGATGAGATATAATAGTGGAAGTATTAAAAAAATTAACATTAGAAGTCTGCTAAAATAAGTGCAATGGATAAAACAACAGATTGTTATACAACAAGTAGTAAGATTGCATAAAAGTAAAGTTGATAGTCTGGCGGTTATAATTAGACGATGGCGAAAAATCGTATATAATCAAAGTAAAGAAGAGAGAATAAAAGTCAAAGTTAGTCGAGAGATCCGAAGTTAATCATGATCTTGAAGATAAAAGACGAAAGTCAGATGGATATGGTGAAGTTGTAGAACACGTTGAGGATATGAAGTTGGTGAATAGAAGTTGAAGAACAGTTTCAAATAGGATCACTATGAACCATCTCAAAATTTGAAGTGATGTTCAAATGTTGTAAATTGTGAGTTTGTAGATATTCTAGTTGAAAAAGCATATAAAAGTGGAATCATTTGACGGTGACAAAGATAGCTTGTAACGTTATGAGTTAGAAGTATTTGCAACAGTAGACTTCTTGCTACGTGTGTTATAACTCTATTATAACTTTATTTTTAATTTAAGGTTAAGACTATGGCTGATGATGCCTTCAGGGAAGGCGAAACATGTACCACTATTAGTTAACAAATTTATGTAAATCATCCAAGACGATTTTGTATTGATTAGGTGGTCTAATAAATAACTTAATGTTATTATTTCAATCAAATATCATCAATACGGACCAAAAATGATATTTATTACATGTAAAGACCTATCTGTGTCGGTGCAAAAAAAAAAAAAAACCCACATATCACATGAGCGACTGTTGCGCAATCCAAATAAATGCACGCCCACATCAGACTGGCTTGAGACTGACACTCCCTGTAGCTGTAGGCCAACACACTAGGGCTGTGAAATTAAGTTCTCTACCAAATCCTTACCCCGGCAAATCATTGCTGGCACATTGCACCCACAACGTGACTGGGAACACCAGCCAACAATAGAAATAGAAAGATGAGATATAGGAACATTGTCACTTAAGTCAGTGTTATTATTTTTCAGATCAAATGTGAAAAAAAAAAAAAAAAAAAAACACCTCATAATTTAGATCAGCACAAAACTACAGCGATGCATCTGATCAGAGTGCAGAAGACTATCAGTACAGCCTTTCTACCACACCCTGTGAATAGAGACCAACAACCATTTACTTCAGATCTTTGTACTGCTATGGTTGGCGTCAATATCCCACTGCAAATGCTGGAGCATCCAGCATTTAAAGATTTTTTAAGAAAATACACAAACAAAATCATATCATGTGCATCAGTGCTGCAGAAAGCCATGTCGTGCCCATCAGTTCGATCTGATTCGGCGTTCTGAAGGCAAACATCAGCATGCTGCCAGGAGAACTCCTGCAGGACAAAATTCCGGCACCTCGGGCGTCAGATCCAGATCAGCCGAAAAGTTGGAGAAGAGTGGCATGCCATGTTTTTAGTCCATTAGGATTGTAGAAGAAGTTGGGGGAAGTCTTGAGCAAACATCTGGGAAGGTAGCAGCAGCAGGAAAATAGGGTCCTGCAACAAAATTCAGGGTAGAAAGAGATAAGCAAAACTATCCAATGTGCTACAAGGTGATGTAGGTGGAGCAAAATAAGTAAATATTTACGTACTTATACAGGGTGAACAAAAAATGCCGCACTTGGAGGTCGGCATGCGATTCCTCATCCCATTGCAAGACAAAAGTTTCTATAGCCAAATCGGAACTGGTGCTGTTGGAAAACGAGAAAACGAGAAAACGAGAAAACGAGAAGCTGGCAACACTGTCACATCCTGCAGCGCGTCGGAATGTAATAGAGAAACTTGCATCATCCCGCTGTATCGTACCCACCGTCGCAGCTCACTGAGTAGACTGCTGGTTTATCAAACCCACATGCACCTGGAGCTACGGCTCGAATCTACATCAGGGTTTTTATTTCTTTTGTGTGTGTGACGCCAGGTCCCTAGTTCCCATCGTGTAACTGTGTTTGTAAGCATGATATCCTGTTGTCACATGACAATAGTCAAACACATGACAATGTGATGCATTCAACTGAATGCATGAGTCGACTAACCACGCATTGAACAACCATAACTGGTCCTGTCAAGTGCATGTAGGGCGGCTTCCTGATGGAGTACACAAACGGTGAATACGTCAATATGCTTTTAGTGTTGGGTGCATCCGATAACCAAGCTTCTGCTACTGGTCATGAGCATGCAGCATGGTACCCTCAAAGGCGCCATCCCGATAAGAATATTTTTCGTCGCCTTAAGCAATGCCTGCGGGAAACCGGTAATCTTCGTCCACAAGAAGTGGACAGAGGTCGTCCAAGGACTAGATGTACTCCACAAACAGAGGACGACATTCTTGAAGCCATTCACCAATCACCTCGATGAAGTACCTGTGATACTGCAAGGCAGTTCCAGGTATCTCAAACACTGGTTGTTGATGTGTTGCATGACGAAAAACTGAATCCATATCATTACACTTTAAATCAACACCAGCGGCCAGAAGACCGCATTCGAGTAGTGTTCTGTGAATGGCTTTTGCAACAAGTTGAAGACAATGAACATTTTATAAAGAATGTGATATGGAGTGACGAATGTAGCTTCATTCGGGAAGGTATTTTCAACCATCACAACAGCCATTATTAGTCTGACCACAACCCACATCACCTGTGAACGTGGCTTTCAGGCATGCTTTGACAAAAACGTTTCTGGGCAATACTTTACCTGACACTTAAGAAAATGTTCCACTTGGTTTTCGGCGACAGTTATGGTTTCAGAATGATGGTGCACCGCTACACTTTGGAATGACTGTGCGTACCTGGTTAAATGAAGCGTTTCCAGGGAAATGGATTGGTCTTGGAGGTCCAGTGTTTTGGCCTCCACATTCCCCGGACCTTAATCCACTAGGTTTTTATTTGTGGGGACACTTAAAGGAACATGTTTATATAGTACTCCACCCATGGATGTACAAGACCTAATAGCTCTTGTGCATGCTGCATCGGCAATGGTGGATGCAGGTGTGTTGCGTAGGGTGCGGCAAAGTTTGTTCCAGCGAGTGGCAAAGTGTTTGCAAATGCAAGGGGGTCGCTGTGAAGTGAACGTTGCTCGTAAGTGTACATACCGGCTCTGTGAAGATAAGACTGGATGTCACACATACACTATGGAATTATTCTGCGTAGCATAATGGGCAATCCAGTGTAGCCTACCTACTGCACTGTATTGTGTTTCCTTGTACCGCATTGGATAGAGACGATGTTACTGTATCCACTGTTATGTTGTACGTATTGGCTTTATTTGTGCCAAGGACGGAACAAAGTGGTCGTTTACGTCTTCCACCCTTTCATTCATCAATGCTGAAATATCCTTTTCTCTGATAACCTTGGTACAAGGAATAATTCCAGCTCCTGCAACTCATTAAAAAAAAAAAAAAAAAAAAAAAAAAATACTTCTGAAGCTTTTTAAAATGTTGAGTGGTAACTATTTAATGACAGCTAACATTACTTCGATTTTGCAAGCGGTTGTTGTTGTTGTTTGAGTCATCAGTCCATAGACTAGTTTGATGCAGCTGTCCACGACACCCTATCCTGTGCTAACCGTTTCATTTCTACATAACTGCTGCATCCTACATCTGCTCTAACCTGCTTGTCTCATATTCATATCTTGATCTACCCCTACTGTTCTTACCACCTACACTTCCCTTGAAAACCAACTGCACAAGTCCTGAGTGTCTCACGATGTGTCCTATCATTCTATCTCTTCTTCTGGTAAAATTTATAAAAGTAGGAAAGATCACAATATGAAAATAAAGTTGGAATTCAAGAGGACAAACTGGGGCAAATATTCATTTATAGAAAGGGGAGTTAGGGATTGGAATAACTTACCAAGGGAGATGTTCAATAAATTTCCAATTTCTTTGAAATCATTTAGGAAAAGGCTAGGAAAACAACAGATAGGGAATCTGCCACCTGGGCGACTGCCGTAAATGCACATCAGTATTGATTGATTGATTGATTGATTGATTGATTGAATTCAGCCAAATAGATCTCCTCTCACCAATTCAATTCAGTATCTCTTCATTCGTGATTTGATCTATCCATCTCACCTCAGCATTCTTCTGTAACACAACATTTCGAAAGCTTCTGTTCTCTTTCTTTCTGAGCTAGTTATCATCCATGTTTCATTTCTGTATAAGGTCATGCTCCAGATGAAAGTCTTCAAAAGCATCTAATTCCTACATTAATGTTCGAAGTGAGCAAATTTCTTTTCTAAAGAAAGGCCTTAGTTGCTTGTGCTAGCCTGCATTTTTCGTCCCCCTTATTTCTGTCATCGTTAGTTATTTTACTACCCAAGTAACAATGTTCATCTACTTTTTTTAAGATTTCATTTCCTAATTTAATATTTCGTGAATCACCTGATTTCATTAGACTGCACTCCATTACTTTTGTTTTGGACTTACTTATTTTCATCGTATACTCCTTACCCAAGATAGTTCATACCTTTCAGCAATTTCTCCAGATCATCCGCAGTCTCAGATAAGATAACAATACCATCTGCAAATCTCAGGGTTTTGATTTTCTCTCCTTGGACTGTGATTCCCTTCCCAAATTCTTCTTTGATTTCCTTTACTGTCTGTTCTAGATAAACATGGAAAAGTAGGGGGGACAAACTGCAACATTACCTCACTCCTTTGTGGATTGTTGATTCTTTTTAAAAAACCTCGATTCTTATCACTGCAGACTGATTTTTACACAGATTGTAGATAATTATTTGTTCTCGGTATCTGATCCCGATCACCTTCAGAATCTCAAATAGCTTGATCCAATCAACATTATCAAATGCTTTTTCAAGATCTATGAATGCCATGTGTGTGGGCTTGTCTTTCTTAAATCAATCTTCCTACATTTCTTCTGAAGCCAAACTGATCTTCTCCCAACTCGGTTTCGACTTGTCTTTCCATTCTTCTGTAAATAATGTGTGTTAAAATTTTGCAGGCGTGAGATACTAAACTAATGTTGCAGCAGTTTTCACGCTTGTCAGCACCGGCTTTCTTGGGAATAGGTATAATAACATTTTGCTAAAAATCGGATGGCACTTCTCCTGTTTCATACATCTTACACACTAAATGGAATAACCTCAGCTTGCTGGTTTTTCCTAAGGCAGTCAGTAATTCAGAGGGAATGTTATCAATTCCAGGTGCCTTGTTCCTCTCAAGGCTCTACCAAATTCTGACCTCATGATTGGGTCCCCCATTTCATCAGCATCAACAGCCTTTTCTTGTTCTAGCTCCATATCATCTACGTCTTTACCTTGATACAACTGTTGGATATGTTCCTGCCATCTGCTTGCCATGTTTTCCTTCCCTAGAAGTTGTTTTCCATCTGAGCTCTTAATATTCATTCACCCAGTTATTCTTTCTCCAAAAGTTTCCTTGATTTTCCTGTATGCAGCATCTACCTTTCCTAGGACCATACAACCTTCAACATCCTTGCTCGTTCAGCCATTCTTCCTTAGCTGTCCTGCACTTTCTGTCCACTTCTTTCTATAATTGCCCGTATTCCTTTTTGCCTTAATTTTTTTTGCATAGTTGATCTTTCCTTTCTTCCTATAATTTCTTCAGCAGCCCTGGACACCTCATTCTTCATGACTGTCCATTATTCTGCTATTGTGTTCCTATCAGTGTTTTCATTTAGTCCTTGTGTAACATGTTCCTTGAAACAGTCCATCACACTCTTTTTTTTTTTCAACTTGTCTAGATCCCATCTCCTTGCATTCCTTCTCTTCTTCATTTTCTTCAACTTCAATTGGCATTTCATCACCAACAAATTGTGGTCAGAGTCCACGTCTGCTCCTGGGAAAGTTTTGCAATCCAACACCTGGTTTCTGAATCTCTGCCTAATAATAATGAAGTCTATTTGATACCTTCCAGTGTCTCCATGTCTCATCCATGTATACAACCATCTTTTGTGGTGTTTGAACCAAGTATTAGCAAGGACTAAATTATGACGGGTGCAGAATTCAACCAGCCGACTTCCTCTTTCATTCCTTTGTCCCAATCCAAGTTCTCTACTGTATTACCTTCCCTTCCTTGGCCTACCACTGCATTCCCAGTCTCCCATCACAGATTCTCGTCACCTTTTACATATTGTATTAAATCTTCTATCTCTTCATATATTCTTTTGATTTCTTAATCATCTGCTGAACTAGTAGGTATATAGACCTGCACTATTGTGGTGGCATTGGTTAGGTGTCTATCTTGATGACAATATTTTGTAAGGTATGTATGCTATGTAAGCTAGTTTGTAAGCTATGTACAATAATCTAACGTCCAGGATACATGTTGAAAATGGAAGTTTGCACATTTTATGAAAATCTCATGTTCTTATTAAACAGTGAAAGTATGTAAATTAATTCACAGTAAATATATTGAAGTGCAGTCGTACCTTGTATGAATTCTTACATGAATGATTTCAAATGTTTGTTTACCAGCTTAAAAACTGGTCTGTTTGCTTTAAAAATGTCTCTGCTACACATTTCTCAAAATATTCACAGTTTTTGTTTTGTTTCGTGCCCTGTTAAAAACACATGGTAATTCATGTTTGTACATGAGATTCTTTACGAGAACTGAAGACTGCTGTAACATGTTTTGCAGGTGTCAAGTGCTTTTGAAATCCTGTCTTTCCCACAGCACCCGACAGTTACCAAACTTGCACATTATGGTACTCTTATCTGTGCAATAAAACCCATGATTTTCTTATTGGAAAGCTCTGTACCTTGTAGATGTTTTATGGTTAGGAATTTTCTAGTGTTTCTAACTCGCACACATCGAAGTGACAATATCCATGCACACGGTTCCCTCCATATGGCAGACGGCAAGCAAAAGCTGGTTATTATGTCAACATTTCGCAGATCTTGTCTTCTTCAACCAGCAATTCTAAATATAAAATCTGCAATTGATCAGTTGTTGAGCACAAACTCAATACTATTGAAAAAAATCAACTAAATTGTTTCAAAATGGAAATTTCTTGCATACTTGTTCTAATTGCCTCAGTAATTGCTTATTTTTTTGCAATAATTTAGCAAATTTGTTAGATTATGTTAGATTATAGAAAATCAGCAATGTTTTGTGAGTTCAAATAATTTTAAGAAGTTGGAGGTTGTATATCAGTAGTAATTACATATATTAAACTATTTTTCCCCCTCAAAATTCTTGAAATTCGTAACTGCCATATATTCCAGTCTCTTCCTGTTCATCATTAACTCCAGATGCTGACTCAGACAGTTCTACCTTTTTCTTCCATAAGCTCCATTGAATTCCAAAACATACGCCAAGTTAAAAGTAAAATTCAGGAAACTCAGTCGCCAGAAAATTACCAGTGTTTCGCCCAGAGTGTGGCATGGGCTCATCAGTTGGATACCGCACCTTTTCCAAGACACTGGCCAGCTAGTACGCCAGTAGCGACACCACTGCAAGCCATACATATGATAAGCACAATGCAATGCCGACGTACTAGGGGAGAATTGTATCTCCACTTGCTATATTGCCCTCCCGGGCTAGCATGACCAAAATATAGCTTCTGATTGAGTTGACTACATGATTTGGGTGACGTAGCTGCCAGTTTGCATTCGGGAGATAGTGTGTTCAAACCTCTCTGTTGGTAGCCCTGAAGATGTTTTCTGTGGTTTCCCATTTTCACTCCAAGCAAATGCTGGGGCTGTACTGTAATTCCTTCCCAGGCCTAATCCTGTCCTATCCTGCCATAAGACCTACAACGTAAAATCAAATACCAAAAATTACTAAGCCACTCAGTTGGTGACTATGGTTCAGAACTAGGACATGACTACAGTAACCTACACCATTAACCTTAGTCCTTTGTATAGATTTTTCATTCTTATGTCCAATTTCACTTCAAGTAAGTGTGCAACTCACCACCACCACCACCACCACCACCTTGAACCAGCTCCAGTTTTCCCGGATGCAGTGAATGAGCACTCTCCACATTTTTCTCCATGTAGGTATCTTCTTCCATAACCTACTGCAAATCCAAACCTCGTTGAGCTAGATCATTTCTAATGTGATCGATCCATCTCTCTTCCTTGGCCGACCTCTTGATGTTTTGCCTTCAAGTTCCTTCTCAAACCACACCTTAGCCGTTCTTTGTGGGTCCATCCTTTCGAGATGACCAAACCATTTCAGTAACTTTCAATCCTAGACCTAAATAATTACTATTTCAGTCCCTACTTCAGCGATTAAAATAACTCGTTATCAAACACACGTTGCATACAGTAATACTTGGACCTGATGACCAAGATATATATTTTACTGTCAGTTGGCCACTGTGAAGCCTTAACATTTTTTTCCTTCCAAGTAGACTCCTTACAGTCTTAGTAATCAAGAGATCTGTATGATTGTTAAAGTATTTTAAGAAATTCATTGAGAGTAAGTAGCCTGTGTGGGAGTAATTTATAAGAAAGATCTTTTTAAAAAATGGGAGTCCAGCTAAGCTTTAACATGTCTGTTAGGTTATCAGCCCAGAGGCTGGTTGGATCCTCAAATAGCATCACCAAAGGCTATGCAGTTATAGGGAAACCACAAAAACCAATGGCGGTACCAAAATGAGGTGTACTAGGCAAGATGAGGAGTGAGGTAGTTTGCCATTGCTTTCCTCACTGGGCCAGACAGTGCTATTGTAGCACAACTGACCCTATGAGCAACACCTTTCATGACACTTAGACACACTGGTTGTGCTCTGAATGTCATTAATCAGCACCACCCATACCCCAGCAGCTTCCATATTGTCACAGCCATGGATGAGACTGGGACTTCAGTGGAAACTACACTTTGCTCTGGCCTGTGCCAAGAAATGGATGCGAAAGTACTGTATCCATCAAGAAATGACAGCAGGCAGAAGCTTTAACATAGCTTATTTAATTTGTAATGTTTAAGAGCCTTACATATATTACGAGTCGTAAATTTGCTCTAATGATTACTCATATTCCAAAGTATATATTTATTGAATTCTGTATTTTATATCTGAAACCTTTCTGATTTCTAGGAAGTTGTGGCGAACCTCACCACGGAGTCTTCACAGTGTGTTGGAGCAATATTACCTTCAGGCGAGCCAGCTATACTAATGCCTGGTCGTTATTTGGTGGACTTTGAGTCTCATAACACTGTCAGTTTTGGACCTTACATCACACATCAGCAATCCAAGATGGAATTATTGCACAACAGGAGTCAAGAAAATGCAAAGGTAAAGTTTTGCAAATTTTCTTGTCATTCATTTACTGCAGAATTCCTTGTATCCTGTCTCAACAAATTGAGAGTCTAGTGGTGAGTAAGGGATTTTGTCATTTGATTGGAATTTGCTATGGACTTGCTCAAAACTTAGCTGTTGCACACGACTGTAAAAATATACCGTATTTACTTGCATATCAGCCACATCCCTAATTTTTTGACTGAAAATTTGCATAAATTATTAGAGCTGCACATCCAGTTCGTGGGCTTGTCGCAACAGCGTGCGTCTGCAGTAACGAAACTGAAAGGGCCACTGCTGTGCACGGTCTGACCTCAACCATGTGGAGCTTGTTTGTAAATATTTGTCATGGGGAAAGTTAACAGTTACTCAGCTTGAATTAAGCTAAAAGAAGTGAAATTTGCAGAAGAAAATTATAACAGAACAGTGGGTCATAAGTTTTCTGTTTACAAAAAATAGATGAGAAATGAGAGAAAGCAGCAAGTGGCATTTTGTGGCCCAAAAACAGGGCAAGTCCCCAGGTGTTGAGGAAGTGTTACTGGAATGGGTGAGAGAGATGCGGTACAACGGTTGCAGTGTTTTCACAAAATGTTTCAACTAAAAGCATGGGAAATTGCCCGATCCCATGATATTCCAGAAAAGTTTTTCAAGGGCAGTTGCAGGTAGGTTACTTGGTTTATGCGATGTAATAACCTGTCAGTGCAGTGGAAAATGTCTTTGGGCCAAAAAATGCCTGATGACTGCTCCGATAAAGTTACGGAGTTTCACAGGAACGTGATTGGGTTAAGGCAGCAGAACTTGTATCTCCTCTAACAGATCCACAATGCTGACCAAACCCCTGTGTATTTTGACATGCCAAGGAACACTGCTATTTCTGAAAAGGTAGTGTTCTAATTAAACCACCGGCAATGAAAAGTTACATTGTACGGTGATATTGCCCATTAGTGCTGACAGCCATAAACCACCTCTGTATGTTATATTTAAATGCAAAACATCTCTGAAGAAAATCATATAATACAATAGTTTCTAAAATAAATTGGTATTGATTAGGTGGAATCATAACATTTGCTATAATCGTCTATCATCAATATGGAACATAAAACTAATCTACTTTGAACGAACAACTTACCTCAGTATGATAAGTCCCATACTAACGTATGGTTTTCCTGCCTTGAGTTCCACCTCAGTAACAAATCTAAACAAACTTCAGAAAATACAGAATCAAGCGGAAAGGCTTACCGCTCCCATCTTCATTCAGCTGACCATGGTCAAAAGAACTGACTTGATATTCCTCTGAAAATCCCTCGTCGGCTCTATTAACCTTGACCTGTTTCGCCGCCTTTTCCTGTTCGCAGAGGCGTTAATCTTCATTTGCCCATACCACCTCCTGCTAATCCAGTTACTATGGCTCCAATGAATCAATAACAGTAAATTTCCATCTTTTTGATACTTATATTTGCAAATCTATCAATCATATACAGTACATGTTTCATTCCATTTGGAACATCCTCGGCTGTATTACAACACTGAGGTGAAATTACAAAGTATTTATCTTCTTAAGAACATCTTAATAAGTACCTTGTTTTACTTAAAATCTATGTGAATTTAAAAAATTGAAATACCGGTAAATTAAAATCAATGTGGATGGTTGAATGGGGTGGTGAAATGGTAGGGAAATGGATTTACTTACTTTAGCCAATTTTAAAACTATATCTATTCATTGGAACAGATGTTATAAAAAAATGTTTTTGTTTCCAGCACTTTTCACTATGATATATGATATTCTGCTTGTCTACTAATAAAATGTTTTTGAAAAATAATTTTCCTTTGTCACTGTTCTATATTTTACAAGGATGTTCTCTTCATTAGTTCCTTCCAAGACGAATGTTGTTTGTTTTAATTTTATGAAAGTGTCTCTTGAAATCAATTAATTCAGTATCCCTGAAGCTGATTGCTGTCTTACTATTATTAAAAGAGCTTCCCCGAAATCTGAAATAAAATAAAATGGGGAATCTCTTTTTAAAAGCATGTTTTAACTCTGCACAAGGAAACTTAGTATATCCCTTTCAGACCTGAAAGAAAACTGGCGGTGTGAATTTTTGTTTGTACACCAAAAACTGACTAAAGTGCTCTTAAATACATATATTTTTAGTTTATTCTACAAAATAAAAATTAACATCTGAAAAAAAGCACCGGCACAATTGTGCATGTCGGGACTTCATTCACTACTTGCAAAAAAGAAAAATTACCTCAATGCATGTGAATATACATATATACATGATCAGATGTTCTATTTTACAGTGTGGAATAATTTAAAACAATTAAAATCTTCGTTCAAACACAAGTAAACATTACATTTTCTACACTGAGGACAAGTTTTGCTTTTATTGCCCTTTTGGCGGCAGCACCTTATTGTCTGACCGGAAAGAAAACTGGATGTGTGAATTTTCGTTTGTACGTCAAAACCTTACAGTTTATTTTACAAAATGAGAACTATCGGCTGAAAAACAGAACCCGCACAATTGTGCGTGTCAGGACTTAATTCACTACTTACAAAACATAAAAAATAAAAACATTCAGCTCAGTACATGTAAATATATACATGTACATGATCAAAAGTTCTATTTTACAGTGTGGAACGATTTTAAACAATTAAAATCTTATACATTACATTTCTCACGTAGAGTACGAGTTCTGCTTTCACAATCCTTTTGAAGCCAGCACCCAGCACTCCCGCATGCATTGCTTGTAGGGAAACCTAGCCTGCACAATTGTGCGTATCAACATTCAAAACCTCATGCTATTAGTACGATGTTGTAAGTTCACAATTTATGTTCGCTAAACAATTTACACACTTCATTGATTATATTCTGATATTCAGTAAAGCTTCTAGATTAATATGAATGGCTGATTCCAGACAATTGTCAACCCAAGAAGGAAAAAAGTAAAGTTTAAAATAAAACTCAATAATTTCATTAATTTTATGATATGTATTCATTTATTTATGTCTTTCAGTTTTTAATTGTGTGGTTAATTGAACCTTTATGAGCAGTCTAAATTTATTTGATATTTCTCAATGTTTTAGGAATTACTCTTTATTATGTTGAAAAGGTATCAAAATAATTATGGTAAATTTAATTCTAATGCTCTTTCTCTTCATAGTAAAGTACTTATTTAGGTTATTAACAGTTTATAGCAGGTATAATAAGGCGACAAATTTATTGCTGCAGGCCATGTAAGCACGCTATGAAAAAAGTTTAAAAGTTTCTGTAGACGAAAAGTGCGTGGCTCAATTTAAATAAAATTTGGTATGCAAAGCCAATACTGTACACCCTTTCAAACTGCTATATCATTCGTTTAAAATTTCAAATGGATTCATACGAAGCTGAAAGTAAAATATGCCGCGTGTTTATGATGTGGAGCCATGTGTACAGGAACGCTGGAGATGAAATTGAGTGGTACCAGTGGCAAAGTGATGACGAAAATCACGTATCCCAAATTCCAGAATCTGGCACAGTTCAAGAGTGTTTTGATAAACTAGTAAAATTGTGTCCCTTGTTTATGAAACACACATTTATTAAAAGAATGCAAAGCAAAATGTTCGAAGTGCAGAAAAACAAACGACTGAAAATTCAGTGGTTTTGCAAGTGTATTTCGCGGAGAATTTCACTATTCTTCCACAAGATGAAATTCAGAGTTGTTATTGGCATTACCGGCAAATCACGATATTTACTCCTGTTGCGTGGTTTGCGGGAGGAGATCATGCTTCATATGCGATTATGTCTGACCATATGGAGCATGACAAATATGCCACACACTCATTTTTAAGCAGAGTATTAACAGACATCAAGGAAAAACGACCAGAAATCACAAGTGTGTTTATCATCTCGGAAATGCGGCGAGCCAGTTCAAGCAAAAGTTCATGTTCGCAAACCTAATGTTTTTTAAGGAAACTTTTGGAATGAATGTAACTTGGAATTTTTTTGTGTCTGGTCACGGGAAAGGTGCTGTTGATGGTGTTGGCGGAACACTAAAATGTAATTTGACTGTTGCTCTACGTGCCAAAAGAGACCTTATAAACGTGCACGATGTTGTGGAAGTAGCGAAAAGAAATTCAGCAAACACAAATGTTATATTTGTTCCTTCTGAAGATGTTGAAAGGAGTAAACCCCTTCTGAAAAGCCGCTTCGCCGATGTCTGCAGTATCAGGAACACATGATTTTCACTATGTGAATCATTAAAAAAATACATAGTTCGGGCAAGAAAATATTATTCTGAAACTACTACCACACACTCTCTACATCTAGACTACAAGATCGAAGCAGATGACAAAAATCCACCCCATAATGTGACTTTTGAAGAGGGAGACTTCGTCCTTGGAAAATACAGCGGAAAGAAACATTCCAAGTACAGTATTATGTTTGTACCATAGCTGAAAGTGATGATGTTTATTTTGTAACCAATTTTCGCAAATGCAGCGACGAAGCTAAACTGTTTTGTGAACCACCGACGAAAGGCGAGTGCTTTCTAAGTGAAAGTGAAATCGAAAGAAAATTACCGGTGCCTCGCTTTACTCGTGGGAAATGGTATTTTGATGAGTCTATACCAGAAGCAGAATGAACATAAATTATTTTTTCATTTAGTATTTTTTTCTGATCAAGGTTTCATTCAAACTGTAGGCTACGTACCGGTAAGTGTTGAATGTCCAGATATTTTTAAATATTTTAGTTCATTTTACATTCACTGTTATTAGTGTTAAATAAATCCATGACAATTCATAAAAACACTTTACTTAGGCTACATATCCGTACCACTATCTGTAGTTATATATATTATTATTATTATTATTATTATTATTATTATTATTATTATTATTATTATTATTATTATTATTGGGAGGAAGGAAGCTTGTAGTTTTATGTAACCGATAAGCACACTATCATAAGTGACGGAACCTCATAATTTATGTGAAATCCGAGCCACCGGACGTGACTTTCACGTCGAAAATCACAGATGCATTAATCGGGACTTGAACCCAGTCCCTCTTAATGGTTGTAAGCAGTTTGACTGCTGCGCCATCTCGCCCCTTATTTATTATTACTTGCTGCGATATTAAATATACATTTTATCATTCAGTGATCGTATTTGATGCGGAGTTAAAGATTTATTAGCCCCTCATGCCGTGTCGCCACAGCACAGATTCGCGTGTGTAATCCCACGATACTGTCAAGTAAACACGCAACAATCGCTTTTAAATATATTATGCAGACATTATGCAACTTACACTTTTTTTTTTTCACAAAATGTACATTTGTCCTTCTTGTAAACAATATATTAACATTACTAATAAAAGTTACCACAATTCGCAGAATTTAGAAAAAAATGTAAAGGTATGCAAAGTTAAAAGTCTGTTCCATGTAAACACCGATCGCTACGTTTAAAAGTTTATAAAATTGTATAAGTCAGGTTTATAACAATCCAATTTGTGGGGGTTGTTAAGTATCATCTAGACATTATTAGGCATAAATCTCAATTTGTTTAGGTGGTAATTTTCATATATATATATATATATATATATTAAAAAGAAATGTACAAATGTAAACACGCGACGCCTGGAATTGGCCGAATGCAATAAATAAATACTTTAGGTGTTGCTGCTTCCCGCCATCTTGCCGATGAACTGTATTTTTAAACTCTTCTTCCTGCCCCCTGGTGGTCATGTGCTAAATAAAATCAACTGAAGTACATGCTACGTGTCCCGCACAAGCATTGCAGTCCGGTCTAGCGCCAAGAAAACGTCAAATAAGCTCAGACATAAATAAAATACGAACCCGCACAATTGTGCATACACGGTCTGAAAGGGATATAAAAGAGTGGTTTCATACCTTGTTGTTGACAAAATCTACTGTGTCCTTGGAGGAGCGACGGCTGATGCAGCCTTCCATCTTGTGAAGTAATGATGTGTGTGTTGCAAAGCTTGCTCCGCCTTCGGGGTAGGCAAGGCTGTGGAGTGGTGAGGAGGCATGTCGCTTACGGTGACGGTTTCTGCTTTAAAAGAAGGAGTAGGGGGAATAGATATACGGGAGGACGGAAGTTCGTTCATTTTCTTTTATTGTCTGTATTGTTTTTAATGCCTAATGCTTCCAGATGTGATAATATCCCTTCGTATAAAGGGTTCCTATTATCAGTTATATCATTCAGGTTATTATCATGATTACTTTGTTGATCTAAATAAATGTATATATTTTCTAGTGTATTTAGAAGGCCACCTTTATTTGTTTTACATAATATTGTCAAATCTTGCTCTATAGTAGTGAACTGATGACCAGTTGCACTCACATGTTGGCCCATCGAGGAAAATTTTTTATGCCTCTCGGTGTTGACGTGCTCTAGGTATCTTACCGTAAAACTGCGTCCAGTTTGCCCAATATAAGATTTTTCACATTCATGACATTTTAATTTGTAACCCCCTGAATCTAAATGTTTGTCTTTCCCTAGGGAATTAGCGCTGTTGTAGCTAAAAAAATTTTGCTTAGTATTATTACTGGTTGAGTACGCAGTCTTATAGTTATGTTTTCTGAACAAATTCGTTACTGCATATATATTAGGATTGTTGAAAGTGAACCTGGTATATTTATCTTTCTTCTTTATTTCGGGTGGTAGATTAGTATGAAACTTCTGTTTGAATTTTCTGATTATTTTATTTACCATATTGAGTCCAAAACCGTTGTATTGGGCTTGGTTACGAATAAAGAGCAATTCTTTTTCTTGTTCTACGTGGGAGAGAGGTATATTGAATGCTCTGTATATGTGGCTATAGTAAGCAGATATTTTTTGTGATTCCAGATGTAATGAGTGGTTCTTTATCATAATAGGAGTAAAAGTGGGCTTTCTATGTATCTTAAAAGTAAACTCTACCTTATCCCGTCTTATATTTATGTCTAAAAAATTTATGGAACTTTCTTTTTCTTTTCCTACAGTAAACTTTACTCTGGAATCTAATGAATTTAAAATATTGAGGATATTATCACTGTTGTTCACTCTTTGATATATCCCATTCTGTGAGTTAGAAAAAATAGTAATACAGATACTGAGAGACACTGCAAATCATTAATTTCCATCTGCACCTGAGAACGTGATTGACATTCCTCTCCCACTAACCCTGGGAAGAAAAAGAAGATAACAGCATCAACGATTAAATTTTCATTTCTTGATATTTTTAAACTTAATTGAAACTGAAACTTATTCCGGATCCAAATGGTCACCCTCATTGGAGGACGGATGATTTATTTCTTTAATAAATCTCTCTCTCTCTCTATAAACGTATCGTCTACAAAGCGTATCCATAGATTAAGACCCTCTATTTGTCCTATTATTTTGGTCTGTTCAAGATGATCCAGATAAATGTTGGCGAAAATGCCAGAAGCGGGAGATCCCATAAGGAGGCCTTCCTGTCTGTATATCTTCTCGTTAAATATGAAATAATTATGTTCTGAAACAAATTTAAGTATATTAATGAAGTCCTCTCTTTCTGGTAGGCTAAGTTGTTTGTGTTCTATTAAATTCTTCCTAATGATTTGTATTGTTTCATCTTATAGAATATTTGTATACTTGTCTTTGATATCAAAAGAACATGTTATATGATGTGGTGTTAACTTAAAATTCTTAATTAATTACAGAAATCTACTGATTTAGACGGTAGGCTCCCGATTTTCAACAGTTTTTCCCGCCTCCCAATTCTATTATTTCTCCCGATTTTAGCTTATTTTTTGGTGAACTTGAAACATTTGTTTTCAAATCCCGTCATTTCAGTTTTGTTCGCAAGTGGCGGGAGTCCTTCACTTATTGGCCGCTTTCAAATAAAATATTGACATATATTAATATGAGAAATGCACGGGAATGTGCAATGTTTATTGAAACCTGTATATCGTGACGCGTATATAAATTGTCAATCCCTCGTTATCGCGTGCTATGTTCATGTTCGTTTACATCGGTGTAATCTAGTCACTAGATTTGGTGTCCTCCTTAGTAATTTAGTGACAGAATTTCAAAGGTAGTGACTAGTGACTTTTCTAGAGATTTTAAGAGCCATTTGGAGACAATTCTGGCGAGTTTTAATTTATTACTTGATAAAAATAGCATTGTGCTCAGATAATCGCGCGGGCGCGTAATACAATATGTTAATCTATGCATTTGCTAAGTAATGACATCTAAGTGCATGACTTATTCACATGTGTGGAGCATGAGTTCATAGTATTTTCGAAAGGCTTATCAGAGAACGATCATCTCATTCACATACTTCCTATGAGGGAATAGAGATGTGTAATTTTTAGCCTTGTATAGCAAGTCGGGTTTTGAGACAGTACGTGTTATAATATACCATAGTACTCCTGCATTGCGCAAGACATGTAGAATAAGCAGTTTGACCAGTTGTATCTTCTGATTCCTCCTAATTTTTCCTGATATTCATGTCTAAATCTCCTGATTTTTGGTTTTGTAAAGTTGGCAGATATGCGACTGGTATCCACAAGACGAAAGTCAAACTAGCCACTCTGCTTGGGATTCAAAGTAAATGTTCATAAGCAGTGTTTTTTAATGACATGGTACTGTACCTTCATAATGTATTATTTTTCCCTAAGTTTTTAAATGTAAACTATCTAGCCCCTCTGCAAGTGAAAGGGCTACAGTTTTGGTAAATTAAGAACAGAATATAAACTAGTAAATAGCCTCCGTATGCAGTTTCAATCTTTGTTCTTTTTTGTTGTGTATGTTTGTAAATAAGTTAAAAACTTTGAGTGTACCCGGTAAAAATATTTTGCAAGGTGAGTTCAATAACACAGGCAAGAGTACTCATTTCATAGAGTATGCATTACCGTGTTGCTGATTGCTTTTGTGTTGTATTGACAATGCCGTATCAGTAACATGTGACAATCATAAATTCGTGATGCACTACCATCTCAACCAACAAACACAGTAATGTGCTCGTTGACCTCGGCACGGAGATGCGATCAAGTTCGCAAGAAAATGAAGGATGAATCACAGACCTGGCAAACTGACAAACTGGTCCAGGAACACAGCGCACACATCTACTAGTTCATCAGGCTGATTACAAATTTGATGCCAGATTTGCGGTTTAGAAAATTAAATCTATGATTGAAGTTAATTACACTCGCTTTTTGTCGTGATGATCTGTAAGTAAGCTGGTCAAAATGCGCTGTCCTTTGAGCTTGTTCCTTGAGTAATGTTTTAAGTTTTGACTAATATCTCGGCATTTCGTACAGTTATTTTTTTAAATGCACATAGTAACTTGTTTCAAGTAATTGGACTGAGTGCAGTGGGCTCGATATTGTAAAATTACAATTAATATTTCCACAGCACTTGATGCAAAAAGCGACATCATCATTGTCTGCTCCCAGTCTGTCATCATCATTCGTAATGATATACCATTAAATTCCATTACGGCTTTCAGTGAAGTTGTATTGAAATCATTGCTCAATTTAACTATGTTTTCGCGTAGTATTTTCCATACTTTATTTGACGGTGGATATACCAGTCCCAGCCTCTGTTATGATGATGTACTAGTAAAAAGCTGCACTGGCTATTGTGCTGCATCTCTTTGTTGTTATATATAAATACATCTCTGATAATAGTTTCAGTGGCTACAATAAGTCCCACATCTTTTAAAAATTTTGTCTGATAATGTTCTGCATAATAGCCGCACCCCATATTTTGGGACCTTGATATTAGCATAAAAAGTGTGGCCAATATGCAAGTAAATACGGTACCTAGTGCAAGGTCTCAAACCGAGCTCGACAGCTGCAGTCGCTTAAGTGCGGCCGGTATCCAGTAATCGGGAGATAGTGGGTTCGAGCCCCACTGTCGGCAGCCCTGAAGATGGTTTTCCGTGGTTTCCCATTTTCACACCAGGCTAATGCTGGGGCTGTACCTTAATTAAGGCCACGGCCGCCTCCTTCCAATTCCTAGGCCGTTCCTCTCCCATCGTCGCCATAAGACCTATCTGTGTCGGTGCGACGTAAAGCAACTAGCAAAAAGCAAGGTCTCAAATGAAGTATTTAAATATTTTGAAGGTTATCGTGTAAGGATTATTTCTATAATTAGTAATTGATAATATTTTAAAATAACTCCAACTTGAAAATATACACAGATTAAATAATGGTAATACAATGGACATAACTCATATCTCAGTGGTGAGAAAGTCTTTTTACAACTGAGTAGAATGGTATGACAACACTGTTTTCATTCTGATGACAAAACCCAGGTTGTAGCAAAAGTAAGTGAAGATTCAAATTTCTTAAACATGTTTCTGATGTCCTTCTGTTTGATTGCTTGTCTCGTACACTTTAATTGAATTACATTGAATTACATTATGAACTAGTATACACAACTCTGTGAAATGAATAAATTAATGTTATCAGTCCTGCATCATTCCATGATACTTGTGCTGTTGCTGTGTTATTCTTCTACATCATGGCTTGTTTTTGTGATGACTTGTTAGAGAAATCCTAGTTCTTATATCCTAGCATCGCTGAAAAACCTATATTCATGTGTACAACATTAAACAACTGGTTTCTGAGCTAGTGGCTGTGTAGTTTGTCACAGAGCAATCAGCTTGCATTTGGGATATAGTAGATTCAAATCCCCCTGTCAGCAGCCCTTAACATATTTATCTGTGGTTACCCATTTTCACACCAGGCAAATGCTGAGACTGTACCTTAATTAAGACCACGGTCGCTTCCTTCCCAATTCTAGTCCTTTTCTATCCCGTTGCCGCCATAAGACCTATCTGTGTCGGTGTGGCGTAAAGCAAATTGTAAAAAATAAATAAAAGCATGAATGGTAGTTTTACTTTTGGAAAAATAACTTTGTGCATAAGCTTGACCTAATTTCTTGTATAATTGTTTTTATTTACCCTAGGTTTTCACATTTGAATATCTGGAACCATATGAAAATGGCTCCTGTCACTTATACACTAACTGCCTGCACTGTTTGACTGACTCTCTGTGTGGCTGGTGTGACCTGAATAGTCGTTGTCTTCTTCGAAGTCTTAATGAGATGGAAGTATGTACATCACCTGGCAAGCCTGATGATTGGCACTACCTCACTCTCTTACCTTCAAGGTGTGCCAACTGCTCCAACTATATCTCCTGTGAGACATGTGTTGGAAGTAGTCTCTGTGAATGGTGGATTGAAGATGCACGCTGTGCTAGAAGGGGCAGGTAAGAATACTGATATATATGTACAGTGGGATTGGTATAAAATAGATGAACAACTAGAAAATGCAGTAAGTACAAAATATTGGAATGGAAAATAAAAATCTGCTAATGCAGAAAATTTTTCCAGTACTTTAGAAAAAGGGAACAAAAACAACTAAAGATGGTGGCCAAATTTAAATATCTGGACACATTTATCTTGGCCTTGTACATAAATTAGTTAATCTGGTGAAATTTTATAAATTAACATGGCACGGGCTTTTGCGCTTATGCCGTCTCAAGAAAAGAATGTGAAGCTCTTTACATTTCTCAGAGAACTTTGCTCCGAGTCTTCAGAAGAAAATCTCGACTGTTCACAAGGAAGTCTTCTACAATAATGAGGGTTTGAATTTAAGAATGCTTTGCCGTTGGAGAATTGTAGGGGTACGTTTGTTTGTCACCAGGTGATTTGCTGTATGCTGGCACAGCGTAACAAGAGGCAGCTGACAGCAACATTAAGCTCCAATTAAGATGTTCTGTCACACTGTGTGTGCTTGAGAAGTATCAGAGAAGACATCAGACAAATCAGGGACGAATGTGGTAGAAGAAAATAGAAACTAATAACATAAAATAAATGCAACAAAAGACACCAGGATAGAATAGAACAGAGCTGAAGAATGGAAGGAAAGTATGTGGAGAAAACCTGAGGATGATGATAAGGGGGTGTAAAGCAAGGACAGATTGTCCCCACTATTACATCCTGGGGTGTACGAAATTCCCTATACTTGTGGCAAGGTATACATTTGCCAAACATGCCGGTATATTGGAACTCTCATCAAGGAACAAAAAGAAATATCCGTCTCAACCAGCCAGACAATTCAGCAATAGCTGAGCACGCCCTATCGTCAGGTCTTGATGTTGTGTTCCAAAATGTTTGAGCTTTTACCCACACTAAACACTACAGGTCTAGAATTATTCAGGAAGCTGTGGAAATACGTAAAAATCCTAATAATTTCAACAGGGATATTGGCTATCAATTAGGTAATACAGTATGTGGTTGCCAGCCATTAAGGATTTACGTAGGTAGTTCTCTTTCCTGTCCTTTTATATTGCTATTTCATTTCGGTGTTTTCCAAATTCGTACGTTCGTTATCACCAGTTGATTCATTCCAAGCTATGTGTTAATGTCATATTTTCACAACGTGTGTACACCGGTTATGCTCCACCACCTCTCTTACACCGTCTCTCATCATCATTATCCTCTGGTTTTCTCCATATATTTTCCTTCCATTCTTCAGCTCTGTTCTATTCTATCCTGGTGTCCTTTGTTGCATTTATTTTATGTTATTAGTTTCTAATTTCTTCTACCACATTCGTCCCCGATTCATCTGATGTCTTCTCTGATACTCCTTATGCACACACAGTGTGATAGAACATCTTAATTAGAGCTTAATGTTGTCATCTTCCACTTGGAGCACTGTGCCTGTGTACGGCAAGCCACACAGTGACGAACGAGCGTACCACTACAATTCTCCAACAGTAAAGCATTCTTAAATTCAAACCCTCATTATTTTAGAAGACTTCCTTGTGAACAGTCAAGATTTTCTTCTGAAGACACAGAGCAAAGTTCTATGCAAAATGTAGAGTTTCACCTTTTTTTTTTGACACGGCATAAGCCCAAAAGCCCATATCATGTCTACAAGTAGAGGCCGTGAAATTTTATTGTTGTCTGTCTAACCTATATTTTCATGTATTTGTCTACATGGTGGTGGAATCAGATAAGAAATGTTATCAATATAGCTTACTGTACTGAAAATGTGGTACTTTCTCTCTGGTTCTGAATTAGATGTGATCAGGAAGCCAAACACTTACAAAGAAAGAAAATTTTCATTTGCCAGTTTTTTGGCTTTTAGTCCCACTGCACTAAAATCTCATTAATTCGAAGTGTTCAGGACTCAAGAATTGGACTTTGAATGACATGATTTTGAATTATCTGTCAATCCGTAACCTCCAGTATTCTCTCATTGATCACATAATAATGTAACAAAATTATTTGAACTCTATAAGAACAAAGGGGTAGTGTTAAAAATGAGAAATAAAACAGCTGTATGATGCAATATAAACAATCCCATTTTCTCAACTCAATCAGTAACAAGTAAATGCAATAAAAATATTAGGTTAAGTTTACGTTAACAAGTGTCGTTATACCTCAGTCTGACAAAAGGGTCAAAAGTGGCAACAACCGAGGCAAAATTTGTAACGTGTTTGCGAGATCAGTATCAAAGCACCATAAAGATTCTACTATTTCCATCTTGAGTGCATTTACAGTAGTTGTGTTAAAGTTCATGCAAAGATATTTTCTATGAATCATTTTCAAAAATTAATACCGTAAAAGCACGGATAATCCAATGTACATAGAACCACATTTGCCAGCAATGTTAGCTTCACCTTCACCGAGCAAGTGGCTGCACGATTTAGGTCATGTAGCTCTTAGCTTGCGTTTGGGAGATGGTGGGTTTGAACCCCACTCTCAGCAGCCCTGAAGATTGTTTTCCGTGGTTTCCTATTTTCACATCAGGCAAATGTTGGAACTGTACATTAATTAAAGCTATGGATGTTTCCTTCCCACTCCTAGCCCTTTCCTATCCCATCATCACCATAAGACCTATCTGCGTCAGTGCGACATGAACAATTGTTAAAAAAATAATATGTACCAATCAGCTTAACACAGCGTTCAAATTCGGTCTTAGATCTCATGCACTTGTGTTTGCCGTCACTATCGATAGCAAGTAGCTGTTTAACCTTGAAACAGGTTATGTAATACAACTATATAAATAAGGTAAGGAAACTAAATCTGCCAGACTTTATGACATTGAAAAATCGCTAATGAGAGGCTGTGTCAGTTTCTTTCTGTACACATTTCCTATGAACTTTTCTATTTGGTCCATTGGTTTAACATTAGAACTGCCGATATTTTTATGTTGATACTCATAGTTACTCATTATCATTTCAAATATGTATTACTAAGTTTAGAATACATTAACTAACATTAACTATAGAATCTAACACTAAAATGGGGCAGGTTAATTTATTTTGTTCGAAATGTAATATTTTCGTAGTTTATTAGAAATACAAATGTGATTTAAAAAAAAAAAAAAAAGGAAAAGTAGTATCTCCTAACAAAAACAAAGTTTGCTTGAAAGTATTTGAATCGAAGCTGTAACTTAATAGTGTCACTCAGTTAGAAAAGAAAATCACTAACTAAGCCGTGAAATATTATAGTTGATTTGGTTATTTTATATTGTATTGGGAAAGTGCGTACTTAGCTAGCTTGGAGAATATGGATTTACGCAAGACATATACGGTCCATGCTTGGAATGCATACAGAGAGAAAGGTTTTTGAAACAAACATTTTGAATTGAACTATTGTTTATTCATAAAAGAAGACAACTTGCATATCACCTTCAGTACAGCCGAAGTTGGAAAAGAGGAGTGAATGTTCTCTGTGTTGTGGCAGGCGATGTTCCTCGCTGCTGGTACTCTTTCCCCAGACCATATGTCAGCTCTCTGTACCATGGAACCACATGAATTCCCATGATGACTAGGAGTTCTGGAAGTTCTGGCAGATCGTAGACGGTGTCCCAGGGGTCTTCAAATTAAAAAAAAGGCAGATAATGAATAGATGTGAAATCAATAAATGATCTGCATTTAAGGCGGTTGCCCAGGTGGCAGAGATTCCCTAACAATTTTTTACCTCATATTTACATTATTTTATTTATAATTGTTTACCTAGCTTTTTCTTTAATATTTTCAATGAACTTAGAAATTTATCAAACATTTCATTTGATCATTTATTCCGATCCCTTACTCCTCATCCTATAAACAAATATTTGCCCCAATCTGTCCTCTTTTATTCCAACTTTATTTTCATATTTTGATGTTTCCTATCCAACTTTATTTTCATATTTTGATGTTTCCTACTTTTAAAAGCTCAGCTCAGGCTTATTCTTCTACTTATGTCATTCCATGCCAACTCACCACTGACAGCTCAAAACATATCACATAGTCGAGCATCTTATCTCCTTACTCCCAAATCTTCCCAGCGCCGAGCTCGATAGTTGCAGTCGCTTAAGTGCAGCCAGTATTCAGTATTCGGGAGATAGTGGGTTCGAACCTTAGTTAACAAGTAAAGGAAGGGTTACAGTGATGCTTGGAACTTATATGACGAGAACCGAAAAGGTAAAACTTTTAGTGATCGGAAAATCGGCGAAGCCTCACTGTTTTTCGGGTGTGAATTCATTACTGTTCACGTACAACAACAACAACTTCCGAAGTCGTGGATGATAAGCTCCATTTACAAGTCTTGGATGAGTGGATGCGTCCTTTTCATAGACAACTGCTCTGCTCATCCCAACATGCTCGTTCAGAAGTTAAAGGCAGTGCGCGTGGTCTTCTTGCCACCGAACTTAACATCCAAACTACAGCGCATGGACCAAGGTGTGATTAAGAACTGAAAGCATTTTAATAGGAAGATCACCGAGCTCGATAGCTGCAGTCACTTAAGCGCGGGCAGTATCCAGTATTCGGGAGATAGTAGGTTCGAACCCCACTGTCGGCAGCCCTGAAAATGGTTTTCCGTGGTTTCCCATTTTCACACCAGGCAAATGCTGGGGCTGTACCTTAATTAAGGCCACGGCCGCTTCCTTTCCACTCTTAGCCCTTTCCTGTCCCATCGTCGCCGTAAGACCTATCTGTGTCGGTGCGACGTAAAACAACTAGCAAAAAAAAAAAGGGAAGATCGCTGTTCAGAGAATTCTGTGAGGAATTGAATGTGAGGAGTCATTAACAGACATTAATCTATTACAGTTGACAACAATGCTGAGTAAATCGTGGGCTGATTGGAAGCTGGAAACAATTGTAGACTGCTTCCGTACAACAGGTTTTTTGAAAGGTGACTAAGGAGCTTCAGAACACGAAGAGTGGGAAGTCACTCCTTTTCCTGAAGAATGGGAGGTGTATCAGCAACTTGCAAACTGCGAAGCTCATTTTGAGGCTTACATTAATGTAGACTCTGACATTATAGTGGCCAAGCCTCCTAAAGATACCATCAACGCTGAAGTAGAAGAATAATAATAATAAGAAGAAGAATACCCACCACGCTGCACTCGCAAATCCACGGACTCTGGCTGCCCAGGCTGTGTAGTGCTGTCGTCTTCTGACGCGGCCGCTTACTGGCCCACAGTACTGGTCCCACTCAGTCCACCGCATGGGCAAGCTGAGTAGTGTACTTTGACTACCTCCTTGTAATAACGCCTGCGCTGAGTACAACGAAATGTTCATTTCACACTTCTATTTGGATCGCTCGCTATACAAATTCCCGTACACTAATTCCAAATTTTAAATTATGCTCATTGCAATAAACATCTCTCCTGCACTTTAATAATAATAATAATAATAATAATAATAATAATAATAATAATAATAATAATAATAATAATAATAATAATAATAATTTCCAAGATATACTAGTCCATTACACTTGCATCAACATGACATGATTACATTTACAGATCAATAGCTAAAGTGGTTCTGAGGTACCAGTATGGACCCATGCTGAAATACCCATATTAGTACACGTGTAGCCTTCATGGACGACAGTGCAGATGGTGACTCTGGCATGCAGCCGATCATACAGGGGGCAAATACTATCTTCGGATACGTTATTCCACGCCTACGCGATTGTTCACGGAGTTCTGTAAGAGTTGTGGGTTGATAAGTCACACGTATCGCTTGTCATCCCACCATGTCCTACTCGTGCTCAATTGGATACAAGTTCGGTTATCATGCTGGCCAGGGAAGTTCCTGCACATCTTGCAGAATGCATTGAGTTTCACGGTCAGTGTTTGGCCAAGTATTATCCTGTTAGAACAGCGCATCACCTTCCTCCTGCAAGAACGGCAAAAGAACGGGTCTAACATTATTCTGCACATCCCGAGTGCTGGTCAGCATTCCGTACACAAACACCAAAGGTGAACGAGAGTTGTAGCTTATCGCACCCAAGACCATAAGGCCTGGGGTGGGGCCAGTGCGTATTGGACGAATGCACTCTACGAGACAGCGTTCACCAGGTCTAGGTCGTTCGCGTGAACAACCATCACTCGCATGCAGGCAGAACCTGCTTTCATCGCTGAAGACAACGGCGTGCCATTCCATCCTCCAGGTGATCCTCTGACGACACCAGTCGATGCTGTGGCATAAGTGGTCGACGGACTAGAAGTGTGTATGCCCGTAGTCCCACTGGTTCGCAACAGTTCGTGTTGATGCACTCCTGGGCTCACATTCACTCTTATCTGTGCTGTAGTAGCTGTATGATCTGCCACTGCTGCCCGTACAGTATGACGATCTTGGTCAGCGTCTTTGCTGTGTGGACATCCTAAACCTCGTCTACAAGTGTGAGAATCTTCACATGTCCACTGTAGCTAGCTTCGGTGCACAAATGACATGGCAGTTCTCCGAAAGGACCATCCCGCCAGTTGGAAGGCCACAATTTGACTCATTTCAAACTCGCTCAGTTGGCTGTAGGAAGCACGAGAGCGTCTCCTTGGCATGGTGCCTGCTTGTTTTACATGTTTGCACACACTGAGCCTTACGACCGTGAGCATTCCCTTTTAAAAGATAGACACAGATGGCGCTCTGGTAGGTATGCCATTACTCTATCTGCTGGCGGATGATGTTGAAACCATTATCAGTACATCTACTATCTCCCAGGTGGCATATGCCGTCGGCCCATTGACCTAGATATTAGGCCCTTAAAACAACAAGCAGCATCATCGTATGCCATCATTGGATCAATACCGACATTGCCTTTCCAGGTGTTCTAATTTTTTTTCTGGCAGTGTAGATTTTGTGCCTGAACGATCATGGCCACCAGGTGAGCATGGCATTAACGTCATTGTTTGGAGTAAGATTTGTTTTTTTGTTATAACTGCATTTAATTTAATATCATATACCAGCTTCATTGCAGACTGTCCAGTTTTTTTGGCTTAAATGCTAACACTTGTAGCCACATTAATATCTGATCACTGCAATACCTGCAAAACCCATACCATGGATCTTCCTGTTCCCTTTTACACCTGACTCCATAATCCACTCGTATTTACTTCGTAAATCACTGCTCTTCATCTTTCTTGTTTGTATATTTTGCTCCTGTTATCTTTCTTATCTAGGCCTAAGCATTTATAAACATAGTTATGTTTAACTAGAGTACTTCATAAAAGATTTCCGTCAAATTCTATTCTGCCATTTAAGTCAAAAGGAAAGAAAGCCTTGTGTATGATGATACTATCAATGAAAAGGCTGTAGAGCCAATGAATTTGTTACTTAAGATTGAGTGAAAAGATATTTGCTACTTTATCAAGGGTATGTAAGCAGACCCGGCCAACAGCTGAAAACTGAAGATGATGATGGTGATGATGATCAAGGGTACGTATGGTTGGGTGACCCCATAGTAAAAATAGAACTATCTGATGTGAATGAACTGGTGTTTAACCACAATATTCATAGTCTACGGATACGCAGTTAGACGCAGATTGCCTGTTGATAACTTTATCATTGAAAAATCCATCAAAAGACCTGTGCTTAAAGTAAATACAAAATTTTAATATTCCACCTTCTCAATACTAAAAAATCACTTAATGTTTTTACAGAAACATTACAATGACGTTAAAAGGTACTAGTTTCGGTCCACTGTCGACCATCATCAGCCTAGCCAAATTACAACAGTAAAAGACATAGTGATAAAAATAGTATGGAGAAATGAGAGAGGATCTAGAAGGATGGGATGGTGGTGGAATGACAGATAAAAGTGAAAAAACCGTATTTGCGAATAATGATAAAAGTAACAGAAGTGTTCACAATGACAAGTAAAATCTTGTGAAGTCACGTAAAAACTCTTGATAGTCTTTGGTTGGCAGTTACTCCTGTGTTGCACGATTGACATATGTAACTACGTATATGCTTCTAGAAAGTTGTAGATGTAAGTTCCACTTTTGCGTAGAGGGAAGAATTGTCTGATGAGTTGCGGAGTTGCATTCAACACAGCAAGTTTGTTCCACGCAGCGCAAGGTTCATTGGGGTCCCGATTGAACTGAGACTACTTCTGTTTAACACAGAAAGCCTTTAATTCCACCATAGAACAGGTTCAACTTTGTCAAAATTTTTAATCTGGTGCTAGTCTCATCGTTTGCTCTAGAATTCTAGAATTTCCATTCGGAATTGCTAGGCGAGCATTAATTCCATTGGGAGTTTTATCTCCCGTATGCAGTTATCAGACTGTGCCTCTTAAATAGGCTTCTGATAAGTTCACCTGCATACACCCCAGCGTCAGTGGGTAGGGTCCGACACATCCCACTCTGATGAGTCTAGTGTCAGACCTAAGATGAAACGCTGGTTAATAGAGCAAACGCCTGAAAATAAGCAACATGATTGCTGTCCTCGGACCAGCATTACGGCCGAAAATATTTGTGCGGTTCGAGACATTCTTGAAGACGATCGAGAGTATCAGAAATTGCAAAACAAGTCAGAATAAGTTATGGGAGCTGTCAAGTGATCATCACAAGTGACTTACAGTTCCGCAAAGTGTGTTCCAGATGGGTCCCTCGCTGTTTGACCGAAAATAAGAAATTGTGACATTTGGAGGTCTGTCAGAGGCTTACAGCAAGGTTTGCGAAAGAAGTTGATGCATTTTTGAGTTGGATCGTCGCCTGCAACGAAATGTGGGTACACCACTTCACTCTCGAATCCAAACAAGCCAGTAAGAATTGGGGGAGGAAAGGTGAGTCAGCCCCAGTGAAAGCCAAGACTCTGTGTCTGTTGACAAGGTTCTTTAGACTTTTTTTTTTTGACTGGCGGGGCAATTTGATCATTGATTTTTTGCAGGAGCGGCACACAATCAATGCTGCTTAATACTGCGAGTTGTTGAACAAGGTGACGGGTACATATCGCTGCAAAAGACGAGACCAACCAATTCGACAGGTGATTCTCCTCCACGTCAATGCCAGGCCCCATACTGCAGCTCTAACGATTTCCAAACTACAGGAAATGCACTGGACTCAACTTCATCATCCTCCTTACAGCCCAGATCTATCGCCCTGTGATTTCCATTTGTTCGGATCACTTAAAGAAGCTCTAGGAGGGCAACACTTTGAAGATGACGAGGGCGCAGAGGAATTCGTGTTCAGTTGGCTCTTGATGCAACCAGTTTCATTCTCTTAATATTCGCATGCAATTGGCATCAAGTTAACTGAAAATGAATGCCGATGATGGGACGGGAAAGGTCTAGGAGTGCAAAGAAAGGGGTCATGGCCTTAATTAAGGTACAGCCCCAGCATTTGCCTGGTTTGAAAATGGGAAACCATGGAAAACCATCTTCAGGACTGCCAACAGTTTGGTTCGAACCCACTATCTCCCGAATACTGGATACTGATAATACCAATATAAATGGTCCATTATTGGACATTATAAATTTTCCAGCTAACTCATTCCCTATAGGAATCAACATCTATATCATACTGGATACTGGCCGCAATTAAGCAACTGCAGGTATCAAGCTCAGTATGAATCTAAATAAGACGAAACATATTCAGGGTGGTGGTGTTGGTGCTTATTGTTTTAAGAGGAGTACAACTGGGCATCCATCTTTAATTAACGCTAATCAGAGAGAAAAAATGGATGGGATCCGAGACTTCGAGAAATGAAGATATCGGCCAGAGAAAGGCGTGAAAATTGAAGACTCCATTGGCTTCGGTTGCCCTAATACCGTAGGGATTGGAAAGAACAAGAGCTGACAAGGGAGGTCGGATAGGATAGATGAAAGTGAGGAGCCTGGCACAGGTAAGTGGGACCAATGCCAGGACCTGGCTATGGGCCCGATTGTCGCAAATACACATTCCCAAGTTAAAGAGTCAATGGGGCTCCTTTTAGTCACCTCTTACAACACACAGAGGATACCGTGGGTGTTATTCTACCACCCCCTCCCATAAGGTGTGCATATTCAATGGGTCTCTCTCGCGTTTAACTCAAAATGAACTCGAATACAAACTGTACCGGGCGAGTTGGCCGTGCAGTCAGAGGCGCGCGGCTGTGAGCTTGCATCCGGGAGAGAGTAGGTTCGAATCCCACTGTTGGCAGCCCTGAAGATGGTTTTCTGTGGTTTCCCATTTTCACACCAGGCAAATGCTGGGGCTGTACCTTAATTAAGGCCACGGCCGCTTCCTTCCGACTCCTAGGCCTTTCCTATCCCATCGTCGCCATAAGACCTATCTGTGTCGGTGCGACGTACAACAACTAGCAATACACACTAAAATGATATTAAAAGACCTGAACACGGCTTTTATTTAGTTGATGTGTGTCGTTTATTGGTCATTGGTTAATGGTGGTGGAATTACTGTGAATAAAAAGAAAAGCATCAACATTGTCTGGGTGCAGAAGGGACCACCATGCATTGAGAATGAAGCCCACAGAACAGAAATTTCTCTCTGAACTTGTCGCTTGCATACATAGTACTTTCTTGGCAATGTGGTGAAGTTTTTATATTGTTTTGTTCATTTATCCTCCAATAGGATGCTATATATTCTTCCACTGCATAACTTTTGTTTAATCCCTATGCAGCCATGTTTGATTTTAGTCGAACGACGATTGCACTCCGCTCGCTGCCGTATTAGACTTTAGTCCACGGCTTCAGAATGTTATTACCATGTGATGCCATGTTCGACTTGAGTGGAAAAGGAGGGAAAATAGCGTTTACACTGGTCTACGGCATGCTGCTGCCTAGTGGCGGACTGAAGGAGTCAGTTTTAAATAACGCGAGTTGGCGCAAGTCTCTCGGGCCATGCCGTTCTTCCCATCTGCTAGTTTATTGTTCGTACTTCACATCGTTTGTGTGTGGAAGTGGGTGTATTTTAATCACATGTTGCTGTTGAGTCATCAGTCCATAGACTGGTTTGAGGCAGCTTCCATGCCACGCTATCTAGTGCTAACCTTTTCATTTTGACGTAACTATTGCATCCTATATCTGCTCTAATCTTCTTGTCATAGTTATACCTTCCTCTACCCCTACCATTCTTACCGCCTACACTTCCTTCAAAAACCAACTGAACAAGTCCTGGATGTCTTAAGATGTGTCCTATCATTCTATCTCTTCTTCTCGTCAAATTTAGCCAAAACAATCTCCTCTCACCAATTCAATTCAGTATCTCTTCATTCGTGATTCGATCTATCCATCTCACCTTCAGCATTATCCTGTAACACCACATTTCAGAAGCTTCTATTCTTTCCAAGCTAGTTATTGTCCATGTTTCACTTCCATACAATGCCATGCGCCAGATGAAAGTCTTCAGAAATATCTTTCTAATTTCTATATCAATTTTTGAGGGAAGCAAATTTCTTTTCTTAAGAAAGCTCTTTCTTGCTTGTGCTAGTCTGCATTTTATGTCCTCCTTACTTCTGCCATCATTAGTTATTTTAGTACCCAAGTAACAGTATTCATCTCCTTCCTTTAAGACTTCATTTCCTAAACTAATATTTCTTGCATCACCTGCCTTCATTCAACTGCACTCCATTACTTTTGTTTTGGACTTATTTATTTTCATCTTGTACTTCTTACCCAAGACTTCGTCCATACCATTCAGCAGCTTCTCAAGATCTTCTGCAGTCTCAGATAAAATAACAATATCATCGGCAAATCTCAAGTCTTGATTTCCTCTCCTTGGATTGTGATTCCCTTTCCAAATTCCTCTTTGATTTCCTTTACTGTCTGTTTTATGTAAACATTGAAAAGGAGGGGGACAAACTGCAGCCATGCCTCACTCCTTTTGGATTGCTGCTTCCTTTTCAAAGCCCTCGATTCTTATCACTGCAGACTGATTTTTATACAGATTGTAGATAATTCTTCGTTCTCGGTATCTGATCCCAATCACCTTCAGAATCTTAAATAGCTTGGTGCAATCAACATCATCGAATGCCTTTTCTAGATCTACGAACGCCATGTACGTGGGCTTGTCTTTCTTCATTCGATTTTCTAGGATCAGACGTTAAGTCAGGATTGCGTCATATGTTCCTTCATTATTTTCTTCTGAAGCCAAATTGATCTTCTCTCAACTCTGCTTCAACTTGTCTTTCCATTCTTCTGTGAATAATACATGTTAAAATCTTGCAGGCCTGAGGTACTAAACTAATGGTGCGGTAGTTTTCACACTTGTCAGCACCGGCTTTCTTGGGAATAGGTATAACAACATTCTGCTGAAAATCGGTTGGCACTTCTCCTGTCTCATATATTTTACACACTAAATGGAATAACCTTGCCATGCTGGTTTCTCATGAGGCAGTCAGTAATTCAGAGGGAATGTCATCAATTCCAGATGCCTTGATCCTATTTAAGTTTCTCACAGCTTTGTCATATTCTGACCTCAAAATTGGGTCTCGCATATCACCAGCATCAACACCCTCTTCTTGTTCCAGAACCAAATCATCTACATCTTTACCTTGATACAACTGTTGGATGCCATCTTTCTGCTTTGTCTTCTTTCCCTAGAAGTGGCTTTCCATCTGAGCTCTTAATATTCATACACCTTTCTCCAATGATTTCCTTGTTTTTCCTGTGTGCAGCATCTACCTTTCCTAGGACCATACAACCTTCAACATCCTTGCACTTCTCTTTCAGCCATTCTTTCTTAGCTACTTTGCAATTTCTATCCACTTCTTTCTTTAATCACCTATATTCTTTTCTACCCTCTTTATCTCTGGCATTCTTGAAGAATTCATTAAATTCTGTTTAAAGAATAGAATTTAACTTTTGAGTCAAAAGGCTTAAATGAATATGAAAGACGATCTTCATCTCTGGCATTCTTGAAGAATTCATTAAATTCTGTTTAAAGAATAGAATTTAACTTTTGAGTCAAAAGGCTTCTCTGAATCTGAATCTCTGCCTAATCATAATGAAGTCTATTTGATAGCTTCCAGTGTCGCCAGGTCTCGTCCACGTATACAGCCATTGTTTGTAGTGTTTGAACCAAGTATTGGCAAGGACTAAATTATGATCAGTGCAGAACTAATTCAGGAGTTAGTAGAAAGTAGAATTCAAAGGTTTGGAATTTTTTCTGAACTAATAGATCTATAATTTTTGTATAATTTCTATTCCTTTTTTTGTAGTGTATATACAGTGTTTCTTCCATAGTGTCACGTATGTTACCATCGTACTTTTAGTGTTGTAGGGTATTTCTGTGAATATGAACAACTGTTCCAGTAATTTTTTCACAAAATATATTTTTCCATAATTTCTTTTTTACAGTATAATCATGTGGTGTGAATATCCTCAAAATATTAATTTTCTATGATTTCTAATATTCATTTGATAAGCAAATCACATTATTTGTCTTATTTGATTCACTTTTCATCGCCTAGTTCCATATTTTCAGAGTACAATAATTGTACTCTATAATTATTGTATACTTGCTAATGTACCCATGCTTCGCTACGGAATTTTACATTGTATTCAGAATTCTAGGTTAGATAGTGTACACGTTGTGAGCAAGATTGTGTTAAATTGCATTCGCACTTAACTTTACCCTAGAAACGCGACGGGGAAGTCGCCATACGTCTTTTCTTTTATGAAGACTGGGTTAGGGAATTTTCGTTGTAATGGTAGGCCCCCTTGCCCACCATCAGTCACAATCAGGTTGGAGAGTTTTCATTATAATGGCAGACACTCACTCTCTACTGCCTTTTTTTCATCCTCAGAAAGACTATCTTAGTAGTTTTCCCAACTGAAATGAACATAGGTCATTACAATGACGTCAGTAGGAATGGCGCAATTAAAAGCAATGCTTTCATGTGAAATACTTGATGAAATGAAAAACCACACATTTTCTCACTTTTAACGAACAGTACTACGCTGCCGATCTAACAGTCCAAATTTCCAGAGCTAGAATGACCAAGCCGCAGACAGCCGTGATCCGTGAACACACTTAGTCTTATTTCAGCCTGGTGGGGGTGTCGAATAGTGGAGACTCCCAGGGCAAAAATTATGCCCTTTTACTAATCTGTTTCCTAGGAGTACCCAATGTGTCGGAAAATCTCAGTTCACTATACAAGCGGCGGAAAGATGTATCTAACTTGGAGGTAAATTTTTCGTCCAAGCCAGAGGAGAAATCCCCTCTTCACTGCTAATTTGGAGTAAAATGAAGGTAGAATGTAATAAAAGTGAAGAGGAAGAAGCTTTTCTTAAGAAATGGCTCTTTTCAGGATTGAGTTTTGAGTTATTTAGTGAATTGTGGTGCTACAATTTGGAATAGGCCTAAATTGTATTCCTAGACCAGGTCATACTACTACTGCTGCTGCTGCTACTCCTACTACTAAGTGAGACTCTGCCTTAAATATGCACACTGGATGTTCAAACCAGCGCGTCAGAGTAGCGATCGAATAGCTGGAATACTATGATGAACTAGTCTGTTACGTACCGGCAGTATCAGAAAATGTATGAACCAGAGGAATGGCATGCTAAAGAAGAAAGTTTTCCAACTCCCCAGCTATATCCCGCCAATATTCAGTCAGGCTGTTATACTCGGTACACAGCAGTAATCCCATCTATCTGAGCTGAGCGATAGCATAAGAGACAAAGAACATCACAACAAATAATGGTCAATATAATGTTATTGTTGATCAGTGTTCTGTGCTTTCAATATTGTAGACCTTCACATATAGTTTTCTTCCGACTCTGAAATACCAATCATAGTCGGTACGGTAAAAGTGAATAAAACATAAATAGTCGGAAATTGTATTCTCTATAACTTTTGGTATGTAGTACTTTACGATAGGACCAATAACATAGGTATTTAAAAATTAAATTTTAGGCGCCTTCCCACAAACTACAATTTCATCCAGCGTGAATAAAATTGTTCATAACTTGGACTGTAGTTTCTTATTCCCCGACTCTATATACCGACTTTCATTAAATTCTGTTAACCCATTTTCTCATGGCTCGGCGTTGATATGGACTTCACAACAAAAATACAAATTCATGAATATCTGTATTATCAAAGCCAGTATGGTAACAATGTATGACATAAATGATCAGAAATTTAATTCTATGTAACTTTCGTTATGTAGTATTTATCGATAGGACCACTAACAATATAAATATTTGAGAATTAAATTTGAGGCCTTCCCCTAAACTACCATTTCACTCAGCATGAGTAAAATTATTTATAGCCTAGATTGTAGTGGCTCATCCCCCGACTTTACATACCAATTTTCATTAAATTCTCTTCAGCCTTTTTCTCGTGATGCGTGTACAGACAGACAGACAGACAGACAGACAGACAGACAGACAGACAGACAGACAGACAGACAGACAGACAGACAGACAGACAGACAACGAGCTCGATAGCTGCAGTCGCTTAAGTGCGGCCAGTATCCAGTATTCGGGAGATAGTAGGTTCGAACCCCACAGTCGGCAGCCCTGAAAATGGTTTTCCGTGGTTTCCCATTTTTACACCAGGCAAATGCTGGGGCTGTACCTTAATTAAGGCCACGGCCGCTTCCTTCCCATTCCTAGGCCTTCCCTGTCCTATCGTCGCCATAAGACCTATCTGTGTCTGTGCGACGTAAGCAACTAGAAAAAAAAATGACAGACAGACAGAAATTACAGAAAAGTAAAAATTGAATTTCCTTGTTAATATGGACATGAATGATATAGAAATACAGTTCTTTTCAAATTCTTAGCAATGTACAGACAAAACTCTTATTTTATATATATAGATTTTTGTATAATTGGTATTGTCTTTTTGCAGTGTATATATTCAGTATATTTTCCTTGATGTCAGATATTTGTTGCATTAGTACTTCCTAGTTTTCTAGAGTAATTCTGTGAACAAGAACAGTCAGTTACTATTAATTAACCACAGAACTAAATTTTGTCGTTTTTCCTCTCTTTTTACTGTGTACTTCTGCAGAATGTCAGTACTATTATCAAAATATCACCTTTAGTAGTTTGTTACACTTATTAAAGAAGAAAATCATGTTGTTTGAGGTAAAATTAAATATTCATTTTTCATTGCTTAATTGAGCATTTTCACAGCAAAGCTCCAAATTTTATTCGGCAGCATAGGGGTTAAATATCTTGCCAGTTCATCTGTTGCAATAGGACCATCTTCAACATCAGACCATGAAGCAATTCTTCTTTTATTACTTTGTCAGATTATGGCATAGTCCTGGAATGGAAGATTGGAATGTTCATCATTCATACACGCCTTGTTCAGATCGTTCATTACACAAAATGAATGTCTTTCCCATCAGTGTGAACTACAGGCTTGAATACCGACCAAATACGACTTTTGATGTTCGGATCTGGTTCAGAAGTTTTGTATTGTTCGGTTTCTAGTTTTTCGTTTACTTCACATTTTGTTGCCAAGGTTTCTTTCCTTTTGAAGCCACAGTCTGCATTCATTTCTGAAAACAGGATAGTAGATTGGGAAGTCAAACTAGAAAACCGCAGCAAACGTAATAGTCTCCACTCGATCATAATGCAACACACTCCGCTGACATGCATTACACTGTACACATTGAAGCAGTCAGCCCATAGAACCACCACAGCGCTGTCCTTGGTTCACCATATGTGAACGACATAGCGCTGCCCAGTCCGACCCGTGCGTTGACGTTACTGGCTTCTCATGGGCTGGGCCGCTGTGCAGGACTCTGCTGCCTTCTCCTGTACCGTCAGCAAACCAGGCGTTAAGTGCAGTGGCTATTTTTCGATGCTACATACAGAGTCACTTGAATGTAAATGACAGTGTTTTCACAGCAATAAATTTTGTTGAAAAGTGTGTGGAAGAAAATAAATTAAACAGTAAAAAAACAGAAGAGACCAACGGATTATTTCCAAAGGTGTCAACGGAGGTATGTTTGTTGTTTCACTACTATATGTACTGTATCCTGTCTTCTAGAAAGTTTACTATAATATGGGTTATAATTAAAGTGATGCCATAAAACAGTTTGTTTGTATATTTTTAAATATTGTTAAAAATAATGTATTCAGTATAAGCCCGTTGATACATATGATTCAATTATGAGCTATACATGCACAAACACGGTATTCTCTATATCTCGAAATTTTGATAACTCGAATTAAAATTTAGCTCCGGAAGTGATTTCAGATATCAAGGTTCCACTGTATATTCTCAGAAGTCTTACCAAACCCAGCTTGTTTTCTAGCTTTCAACTTTTGTACCTTTTTATAAATGTCTTTATTATCATAGATAAACTTCAGTATTGTGCCATTATTAGTCGCCTCCTCTTTATATTCAACTATCCAAGATTTATTGTATTGGTATAAGAAATTGCTTGGAATAGGTATAAAATTTTGTTTTAGTTCACAACAAAAGAGATAGTTGTCTAATTCCTATATGTTTTCATTTGTGATTTAATTCATAGTTCATATTCTTGTTTTTTCAGGTTTGCAGATGCTGTTATGGATCTTGCTCAGTGCCCAGTGCCATGCCACCAACGTAGCAACTGTTCTCAGTGCTTAGATGATCGAGGACGCTGTGTTTGGTGTGAAGCAACTGAAGTAGGTTTTCTTGTGATATGTGGGATAAGAATTTTAATCTTTACTAGTAAAACAATTCTTTTGTTTGACTAATTTTTAGAATGTATTTGAACTTCTTCAAACCTTGAATTTAAAACATCACAGAGTTCAGTCGGAATTTGATTTAAATCTCATGACTCACGATTTTGAGTTCTGCACCGCACTGTTGCACACTTTAAACAAAATCTTTCACATATAATCACTCAGGAATATTTTCATGCTGCTTTTTAAATTTGCGTAGAGAGGATTTGTATTCACCAGTAATGACACTTCAGAATTAGGATTTGGTATTTGAAAACACTCCAGGATATGAAGAAATTATCTTTGCTCCAATACAATTGATTATGGGGCTTTCTAACTTAGAATGCAGAGAGCGAAATAATCCTTTATCTCATCCTCATCAGAGTCAAACCACCTGACTTCATTTACCCAGTTTTTCTAGCACAATCATTTGTTTCCCATGCTATAACTGAACCATGTAACCTTGCTTCAATGGGAAGGCTTGTGCGTCCCAGTGAAGCGGATAGCCAAGCCACAGATGCAACCATATCGGATGGTTATCTGTCAAGAGACCAGACCAACGAATGTTTCATCTAAAGAGGGTAGCAGCTTTTCGGAAGTTGCAAGGGTGGCCGTTCAGATGATTGACTGGTACGGCCTTGTAATAATACTTAACATGGCTTAGCTGTGTTGATACTGCTACACGGCTGAAAGCAATGGGTAACTACAGCTGTAACTAATTTCCAAGGACATGCAGCTCTCTCTGTATGAATGATGTACTGATGATGGATTCCTCCCGGGTAAAATATTCTGGAGGTACAATAGTCCCCCATTCATATCTCCAGCTGGGGACTACACGAGAGGGAGAAGTCATCAGGAAGACGGATACTGACATTCTGCGAGTCGGAGCGTAGAATGTTAGAAGTTTTGATCGTTGCGATAGGTTAGAGAATCTGAAAAGGGAGATGAATAGGCTAAGGTTAGATGTAGTTTATATACGCACAGTATGTTGGCAAGAAAAGCAGGATGTTTTGTCAGGTGACTACAGAATTACCAACACAAAATCAAACAGGGAAATGCAGGAGTTGCTTTGATAATGAGTAAGAAAATAGGGCAGCGTGTAAGCTATTACGACCAATGTAGTGAAAAGATTATTGTTGTCAAGATAGACACCAGGCCAATGCCCACCACAGTTCAATGGATGATGAAGAAATCAAAATAATTCATGAAAAGATAGAAGATTTAATACATTATGTAAAAGGTGACAAGAATCTAATTGTAATGGTAGCTGGGAATGCAATGGTAGGCCAGAGATGAGAAGGCGGTAGGAAAATTTGGATTGGGACGGGAATGAAGGAGGAAGTCGGTTGGTTGAATTCTGCACCCATCATAATTTTGTCCTTGCTAATACTTGGTTCAAACACCGCAAACGATGGCTGTATATGTTGACAAGACCTGGAGATACTGGAAGGTATAAAATACACTTCATTATGATTAGACTGAGATGCAGAAACCATGTTTTGGACTGCAAGACTTTCCCAGGAGCAGACCTAGACTCTGACCACAACTTGTTGGTCATGAAATGCCATCTGAATTTTAAGAAATTGAAGAAAGGAAGGAATGCAAGGAGATGGGATTTAGATAAGCCAAAAGAAAAGAGTGTGGGGGATTGTTTAAACGTGTTGTTCAAGGAATAAATGAAAATGCCGAAGGAAACACAGTAGAGGAAGAATGGACAGTCGTGAAGAAGGAGCAGCTGAAGAAAGGTTACAATTAGAATGAAAAAGAATATCCACCTAATCAATGGATCAGCATGAAGATTATCTCATATGACGAAGAAAGGTTAGGAAGATTAACTATGAATCAATGGATAACTCAGACCTGATTGACAAACAACGAAAGTACAAGAATGCAACACACACACAAAAAAAAAGAAAGAAACGGACAGGAATGAATGTAGGTGATTAAAGTAATGAAGTGGATAGAAAGTGCAGGTCAGCTAAGGTAGAATGGCTGAAAGAGAAGTGCAAGGATGTGGAAGGTTGTATGGTCCTAGGAAACGTAGATGGTGCATACAGGAAAATCAAGGGAGCATTTGGAGAAAGGAGAAGTGTGTGTATGAATAGTAAGAGCTCAGATGGAAAACACTTCTAGGAAAAGAAGACAAGCCAGAAAGATGACAGGAAGATATCCAACACTTGTATCAAGTGGAACTTCAGTTATCCATTCCTGGAAACTACGTTTACCCAGGTTATTCATTCAGTTCATGTGGTCTCGTGAGTGTGCTAATTCAATCGTGTGTAAAAGTTCTGCATTATTCGTTCATCAAAGAAACAATTTCCCAGATCAACTCTCCAGAAATTTCAGTCCCATCAATGTTAAATCCTTTGATCAAACATTTTTCAAGAAACAGTATCTCACGAAAGGACTGCTACGGCATACCTATGGTCTTGGCATTAACGTTCCTCCATTTCGATAATTAGACCAAGTACCGTAGCCTACTGGAAAAGTGATCGGTGGTGAACTGGCACAAGGGACCATCTTAGCATCGCATTCGCCTGGTATTGTTTAGGGAATCCTTGAAAATCATAAAGCAGAGGGTGGCCACAACAATTGAAAGGAGACGGCTGTACTTGAAGATTGAACGAGTTTCGTCAAATGGTAAAACATCTACATTATATTCAGGGTTAGATGTTTATTTTTAACCTTTTTCAGTTGTATTGCTGAACAGGTATTCGGCACTCCCCTCAGGACACTATATAGTTACTGGGATTTCAGACAGGAAGTGAAATTGCTCTTTGTTTACACGAATAGAGTATTTTAATATGATCAGATATGATTATGTTCATGAAAACAGAACAGATGTTGCACCTTACATACATAAAGCCATGGGTGATATTGGGATTACATATTACTAGAACGGATAGAAATACAGTATTACCCCTCCTTTACACTTTTCAAGGGACCCAAGAATACTGGCGTAAATGGGGGGGAAGTGTAAATCGTGGGAAACAACTTATATATGTAAAAATGCTCTGGAAAAAGACGTAAACAATACAGAAATATATTATTAACTTATAGATTATTTTAATCATAATCCTATTACAGTACTTGCCTCAAATAAAGGTCCAGTGTAAATTAACTGTTGACACTACATTGTCTTTGTAATTCTGCTCATCCACTGACCATGAGAATGTTACCCAGTAGGTAGTCAAAATATTTTGTAATACAGTATAATAATTTAATCTGGTTATCTTTCTTAGAATGATCTAACATGCAATAATTTTTCTTTCTCTGTTAACCCTTTCACACTCAGCCTATATGCTGAAGAAGCTCAAACTAATTTCTGTGATTTTCCAACCAAATTACAAAAAATCAACACGTACAGTTTAAAACATATTAAAATGAAACAAATCATACTAATACAGGAAACTATGAGCATTTCAGAAATGAATTTACCTTGGACGTATTATTATTGGTAAAACCAAAAAGAAAATTTTAAACTTTGAAAATAAATTTTAGAAAATAAATTATGATTTTCAATTTGAGAAAGATCAGACATATAACGGGAATCACTTTTGGCAAAATAAAGTCATCATTACTGTCTAAATCATCTGAAAATTCAGGGATATTGGCTTCATTTGGCCTTGAATATGGCCTAGCCATTATGATAAAAAGATGATGCAAGCACATGCAACAATGGAGTAATGAGAAGGAGTAAAATTATAGTTTGCGAAGTACAGCGAACACATGATATGCCAAGGAAACGAAATAAACTCTAGACTAAACTGATTGCAAGATCAAATTGTTGTATTCATAAGCCAACCAAAACAGATCCATGCAATAACAACTTCGAATAACCACAACATATACATTCACGGTTAACAGATTTCATTTGTCGAAAATAAAAATATTTTGTAGGACTGGTGGATATATCTGTAGAGTAAAATGCAAATTCAACGCTTTAAGGTACTGTCACAATCAACTGTTACCATTTAACAGCCACATAAATGACCAATATCCCTAAATAGGACAGAGCCGATGTATCGGTGCCGTGAGTTTTCTCGCCATAACCTCTCGCGCCGATAGATCAGCGCACTGAGTGCAAAAGGGTTAATATTATATTAATTTGTTGGGTACGCAACCCGATTGTCAGAATTGTCGTACATTTTGCGTAAATTTGTTGAGTAGGCAACCCGCTTGTCATAGTCGTGCAGTCTGTGTAGCTTCCTCTGATATTCATAATCGGCTAGTTTCAGCCATGTGTTGTCGTAAAGTGTATGTGCCTAGTTGGTCATCATGCCGTGGTTACTCAAAGCGTTATAGGTTAGTTGCATCGCCATTTTACTTAAATTTTCTCCCATCTCAAACAGCAGAAAGCATAAAATGTCATAAACGTAAATTTGAGAATTTGAATACATTGCAAGCATAGGGAATCTGAGGGGACCAACGAAAAATGTTGTAAACGACAGGAAAACATAAATTGCGGAAACGTAAATGCGTGGTATTACTGTATATAGTGTGATGAATTGCACGGCTTTGAATGTTCTTTCACTACGTGGTGCTGGTGTATTTGTATACTCATCAGCTGACTCTTATCACATGTTTCTAAATGGGATTTGATGTAACTTAATTTGGAATTTCTCGTTTAAAGGTATTATTTAGAACAGTATATTCATTATTTTGGTGTTTCAGGAATGTGCATTCTGTTTCCTGATGGTTGTGTTTATGTGCAATGTGTTTTTGATGCAAAGTAAGGTATAGTATTCCTTGGTTTGAAAGAATTCAGTGAAAAATGCATAGGAAATATTTTACAGTTAGTAATGACATAAAGACCAAACTTCAGAAATTATTTCATCAATAACTTAATCAGAATCTCAAATGTTTATGTGTCTAGTTGAGCTAAGTGTTCCTTCAGTAATTCACCACAAAATTGAATTCAGTTGCAATTATAACATAAAAAACAAATAAAAAACAACAACAAGATGTTAACTGTTTAGTGTATGTACATGCTATGTACTATAAACATATTAAACGTCTGCAGGCACCCACATGATTGTTATGTATTTCATACACATGTAATTCCTACATAACTAATTAAATTATAACATGCTGAACGTAATCATGAATCTGACTAACACTACACCCCAGCAGTCAGTTAACTAGACACCTTGGATGTTTTCTGGATGTGTTTTGTGGTCATACAAACTTGCACTTCTTTCGTAACCGGTACTTATTTTATTCGGAAATAGAATCAATATCTTATACAGTGAAAATTAATTTTGTAATCAAGTCCTGAGCATGCTTAGTGCAGCAACCCAGTCCATGAGACACATAATTAAATGTAAACTATTCAAGCATTCTAGCACACTATGATTACTCACAAGTTCCTCTACATGAGTAAACATCAATAACAATTCATTTGATGGGTAAATGAGATGGATGATTTGCTACGTTCTTACAGACTTGCTAGGGCTGAAAATGGACTGCTTTTTGCCTCTGAATTGTTTTACAGAGAGCCGACTCATGCTGCACAATAATACCATTGTATTTGGTTCGTTATTGGACATTATAAATTTTTCAGCTAACTCATTCCTGATTGCCAGCGTTTTGCCCCAGTGTGCTAAGTTGGGCTCATCAGTTGGTAAATAGCACACTTACCAAGCTGCATCGCTAGTGCAAACTGTGAAGGCCACTGCGTAGGCTACATGGAGCCAATGGACTAAGAGACTGTCTCATTTTCAAAAATTGATTCCGCATTTTCAAAAATTGATTCTTGCCTGGCCATCATATGATAAAGATGTTGATTCGCATAGGGAACCTGAAATAAATTTGTAATGTCCAATAACGGACCAACTACATTGGTATTATAAATTTACTCATTCGGAACAAATATTTCAGGTTCCCTATGGGAATCAACATCTTTATCATCATGCTGCATAGACGGTTACTTTGCTTGCATGTTTAATATATATCCTCCGAAGTGATGAATTACACTCATTTTTGAATTGCTGAAGGAAAGCTATTGGTTCATCTTACCAACTGGATAATGGTGGTTGATCAAAGGTAAGCTTGTTGCAAATTTTTTTCCAAGCTGTCTGGTACTAAGGATTTGTCATTTTGGAGAAGAGCTTGGGACTGAAAAGAAGTAATTTTTCATTCGACTGTTTATCGTAACCCAACTTGAAACCTGGGACATTGCAAGTTGTAGGCATATTCACATGCGATAGTGATTTGAAACATATGGCGAAGTCCCACTTCTCAAATAATATTTTTCACTACTCAGTTCACAAAAAGTTAATGTCGTGTATTTCGCGCACTTGTGACTACCAGAATAGATTGTAAAATGTTTACACACTTACGCTGTAAGCCGACAAAAACACGTCTACATGCCGTTAGATCGACAGCAGTGCTATGTGTGGTGGAGGGCATTCGCGCCTTGCCTATTAACATGCAATTCATATTACTCTTGTCAATTTATTTCTTATAATTGCACTTCAGTACGGAACAAAAATTAAATTTATAGCTTATAAATCATAGAGAGTCGTCACATTAGTCATTTCTATTCATCTTGCTATTATTGTTTTGATCCTAACATAAGATGGGAAATTTTACGTTTAACATTTAAACAGTTTGTATCACTTCTCACTCGTACTGGCTGGTGCGGAGAGTGCGCTTTCCAGCTGAGCTCAAGATCATGAATAACCTAAAATTCTGGAGTTAGATGATATTCTCTTTGCAATTTGCTTGTGTGTGGTGATGGGCAGAATTGAATATAATGAATGCATTTGAGAACTTTCGAGAATTGATACTTACATTCCTAACCATATTTTTGAGTTCAACATAACCTTTAACACGTTGAGTGCCAGACCGATTTTCATAGGCTTGCCGTCTAGTGCCGTGAGCTAACAACATCGAGTTACTCCCTGGTGCCAAAACGTTCACAGGCTTAACCAAGCAGATGATCGCTGATATGAAGATGTATTTATGATATATTACGTTAACTTATTATGTATATTAGGTAAAATATTGCGGCCCTATATGGGGTCGTACTGGTCATTAAGAACTGTACACGTACACGCGCCCCCATATGGGGTCGTACTTATACAGTAGTTACTGTCTCAGCGCTCGGTCATACTTACATTTTCCTTTGCGGGGACGCGTTATATGCTGTTGATTATGATAGATATGTTATCTTGTTCATACTGGAGCCGTTAAAAAGTACGATCTCCGATTTAAGGTCAGGAAATGTTTGTAAATGACGATCTTCCGATTTTAGGTTAGGAAATTTTTGTATAGAATATAGTTATATAAAGTAGTGAAAATCATTTGAATTTGGTAAATTAGGATGTAACAGAATAATATTATAAGAAGAATTAGTAGTTACGGAATATTGAATAAATATACAATTTTTTTGTATAACTTTCAATTTGAGTAAGAGAAGCTGGCAGTGCTGGTTGTGCACATGGGAAAACAGTGAATATATCGTTGAAGACGGTCATAATTGTTGCAACAGCTGGCTGGGAAACCTGGAGTAAGTGGGGAAGTGTGTGCTGAAGACTGTAATTCATGAATGTGGTTGAACATGCGAGATCGATATTTGCTGTATACTGGGTTCAAAATCACTGTAACTATATACTTCGTCTACATCATCATTGTCCAACTTGTTCGATATATCATCCAGACAGTCTGCACTAAGTCTTTTACTGATCGATTTACTCGTAACGACTTAAAAAAGAAAAGGAAACTCAGAGCACTGCACACTTACATAAACAACCCGTGTGTGAGATAGACAATGACTTTGTCACCCTACAAAGCACTCTTGACGTACTCATATGGGGTCGCGCCAAAACAGGAATTGAGAAATGGAAGGTGGACTATGCACGTACTTTAAATAGACGACCAGCAGATGGCAGGAAGAGACTTTATACATCTTCGAAACACATACTTACTGCGCACCCAAATGGGTTCGCACAGTTCTCGATTTAGAACGAACGTACGACCCCATATGGGGACGTGAAGTTCAAAAACTTGGCTACTCTCACGTACCCATATGGGGTCGTATGGCACTCAACGTGTTAAGTATCGATGTAGGCCTAATTTACACAGTACAAGATTTCCAGAAACTTATTACGAACAGTATACTGCTGACCAAATTACAGTGAAGGATTAAAGAAAAGAAGGGATTTTGCTATCATGTGGGGTGTTTTTGTATCTAATGTGTTTTATTTTATTAGATTAGAGAATTAAAATCTACTTGTAGTCAATTGTTATTTGCCTTGGCGTTATTAGATTTTTGATTCGTTTGGCTCAAAGTTGCTGACCTGAATGAAGTTTTCATGAGAAACTGACAAAATTTTCCCAGCAAAACTGAATGTAAAGTATTGAGATTTTTAACTCGTAATTAATGCTTGAAGCTGGCCGCGCAGTCTAGCTTGCCTGCCTCTCACCTGAAGGCCCCGGGTTCAGTTCGCGGCCAGGTCAGGCATTTTTACTTAGGTATGAGGGCTGGTTCTAGGTCCACTCAGCCTATGTGATACCGTTAATTGGATGCTGTTATGCATTATTAGACTAAGTGCCGAAAATTGGTTTCAAGATATTCACGTTTAACTTTAGGTTTATGTGTAAATTCGAGCAAATATAATTTTGTTAAACATGGTATTCCTGGGGTTGTAGATAATAGATTGTACCTTCTCACCAAATTTCAACATTTTAATACTCACAGTTCATAGATTTTCTTAAAAAAATGTTGCTTAGTCTACTGATGCAATTTAAGGTATTTCTCACGTGTGAATAATGCATCACAATGCTACACCAATAACCCCTTACTGTTGAGTATCTACCGAGTAATACTTCAAAACATATGTGACCGCAGTCATGATTAAAATCTGAATATCCTACTGCACTAAGTGTTGGAACCATCGCGAGCCGCACCACAACTCTGACACATTATTCAAGTTTTAGATGGAGAAACTTTAGATGGGGAGCTATTCCCTAAAGTCATTGTTATAACCACTTATTGATTTGACGAATTTCAACTGATCCGAGTCAAATACAAATGTTAAGAAGTGAGCCATCATAGTCTATACTGCCCCCTTCGTGCCGGGCAGCTCAGCCGGTGAGCGAGAGTCTCAGAAGTAGACCGTTCGCTTACTGGCTGTGCAGAAAATTTTAAGGGCAGGGATAGCTTAAGGACTAGCGACAAATGAAAGGAACATTTAAAATGGGTTTTAACATTTATTAAAAACTAAGCACTCTCCACAATAAGAAAATTTATAACAAAATCTTGAAATTTAAAGAGAGTTCTTCTCGGCCAGTGTCTAAACTACTCGGGATTTCGGCCCCAGAAACTACGACTCTGTAAATATACAAATAAAAATTAGCCTACTTGATTTTATAAAATAATCAAATTAATTTCTGAGAAAGCCTTTCTCAATTTCACAAAAATGATTTTTTAAATTAAATAATTACTTCGGCCATTTATTTGCCATTAATAACTGAATTATTATCTCCTCACTTTAATTGAAAAATTCAAATAAAATTTTTTTAGTCGGCGAAATCATCTTCCAATCAATTTTCTTAAATTATAAATTAATAAATTGAAACATTTCTACAATTATTCTTAAAGTTTTCCTCAGTAATTATCATAAATTGATGCAGCGTCATTCACAACGTTCTCTTCGTTTACTCTAATTTTTACAACATGTAGGGTTAACAATTCTTAGTCGGTGAATTCGATCCACGGACATGGTCCTTGCTTATTCATTTTTCTTTAAAGCATATGACCCCAATCTATCTTAATTTTCAATAAAATTCACTAAAGGTTCGTAAATGAGTAAAATATGCTCACCCCAAAATGATACAAAATTGGACAAAATACGCTCACAGCGAACAAGAGATCACGACAAATAATCACCATGAAAAATATCATAATCACAAAATATCAACCAATCATTCATTCCACACTCACACTCGTGTACACGGTAACATTAAAAAATATTTTTAGCGAATTCTAGCCTTTTATTTTTAATTTTTAGTCGAAGTCAGGGAAAAATTTTAGATGACGGTATCGGCTAATGAATACCATTGCGATAGATTGAGAGGTGATGGTATCAGGATTATCACTTCAACAATGAAACTGAATTCACAACGATGTTCCAGGGAATGTTAGAGATAAAAATCATCAATAAAATTATTTTAAGAAAATGCCTAATACGCAGGTCAAATAAATAAACGCGTTTGCGGTCAATGAGTTACGCCACTATTATTATTCTGCTAATATATTATGGTTCTCGATTAATACGTGCTCTACTCGAAGAACTTATGTCCAACGACATATTCTCTTCCTAAGTGACTCAATTAATGGATTCACAAAAATAATCACAAATCTCTAATCCATTTCCAAGTCCAAAGTTATAACAGTAACACAGTAAATGCAACAAGTGATCTGTCAAGACACAGCCGTATTCCAGGCCCAAATTTATTCAATCTGAGCACACATTAATGCCATACAAGTCCAAACAATAATTACACTCAGGACCTTATCCCACATTTTAAACCGTAATGATATTCTATTATTGTTATTATTATTATTATTATTATTATTATTATTATCATCATCATCATCATCATCATCATCATCATCCGCGCGTGGTCATATTCACGTAGGCTGAAGTACAATAAATTTTACAGATGACTCTAACTGTACTGTATTTTAAGTTGCATAAAAGATCGCAAAATCATCAAGGAAAATCCTAACGTAGTGAAATGTCTCGATATTCTGTCCCGTATGACTCCAAATTAATTTCAAATTAATTAATAAATCAAATTTATATTATCGGAGGGGTCAATTAATTTTATCACACTCCTATGCTGAATCGGGACAGTTAGAACAAGTCTCGAAGACATTCACACCAATCTGACTAACTAATAAAGCCCAAGTACACATTCACGTTCAATCACAAACTACCTTCCACCAAAGAAAGAGTCCGACTCGTTGGCTGAATGGTCAGCGTACTGGCCTTCGGTTCAGAGGGTCCCGGGTTCGATTCCCGGCCGGGTCGGGGATTTTAACCTTCATTGGTTAATTCCAATGGCCCGGGGGCTGGGTGTTTGTGCTGTCCCCAACATCCCTGCAACTCGCACACCACACATAACACTATCCTCCCCCACAATAACACGCAGTTACCTACACATGGCCGATGCCGCCCACCCTCATCGGAGGGTCTGCCTTACAAGGGCTGCACTCGGCTAGAAATAGCCACACGAAATTATTATTACCAAAGAAAGAAGGAATGAAAATTCTAACTACTGAAACTATGAGAAGTTACTGCAATGAATAAATAAGGACTACGTCTACATTAATTTTACAAAGATTCACAGAAATGAAATTGAAACATGGTACTCATGTGGATGTGGAATCTGGATTTCAGCGGATGACCAAGGAAATAGGTCAGGTCACCCTATCATCGAACTCCGTCCTTCTCCATGGCTGAAGATGCCTCACATGTTTAGTAAGTCATGGCAGGAGTGAGGACAAGCATGGAATAGTAATGGACTCCTTCATACAGGTGTGCCTGCATCTTGAAAATTTCACGAACTGCTGGCAGTCTTCCTCTTCCGTCTTCCTCGTGAAATGAGCTGAAACTAAGAAATCAGTCTTAAATATTGTTCAAGACACACACGCAATGAGCTAGGTCAGATATGAATACCTAACTTTTAAGAATCTTCTATATTTCGTAGAGTTGAAATTAATCTGAACTGCTGAATTTTCAAAGTTCTACGGAGTAAATTTCCCCAGAAGCAGAATAAATGTCAAATTGTAGCAGTCAGGACCAGCATAAGAAGAAGAAGAATGAGAAATCCCACAGAAAACACCACTATTTAATTATCTTGAGATGAAGGTGTGTCTTTGTATCACTCGTGATTGGTCGAAATCTTGCAATCCAGCGGGTGTTACAATTTCATTGGAGAACAGTTAGACGTGCAGCGGCCTTGACAGTATTGATCGATCGGCCTTGGTAATTCCGCTGTCGTCACGTGGCACTCAGCTGGCTGTAGAAGACATGACATAAAAATTCCAGCGCACCCTCGCTCGCTGGTCTGGTCGGGAAAAACCTGTTCTAGGCCGCTTGCCTCACGGAGATACTGAAATGTTAAAATTTCCGCCCTGGCTGACAAAATAATGCACTAGCCCACTGTGATATTAAAATATTCCCTTTCAGTAAATTATTTACCAGATTTGAAGGGCACAATACAATGCAGTGCATATTTCTTTATGGATTTTCCTTCACGATAGGCCTATAATGTTCTGAGAGTACAGTACTGACGTGATATTTTCAAGCCTATGGGTAAGTTTTGTTCTGCTTTAGACACACATTATAATGGCAGTTTCTCGTACCATTAGGGGACGTTGACCTAGATGGGCCCCTTCAAACAAGCATCATCATCATCATCATCATCATCATCATCAGAATGGCAGTCCCTTACTAAGTAAAGGATATGAAGAAAAATAAAGCGATTACTTATCGCAGTTGCACAGAACAAGAACAGAAAATGTGATTAAAATATTTGCTCCCATAAATTCACATAAAACACTGGACAGGTAATAAGACTGTTACTCTCAATTCATTCAATCTTGAAATCATCATCTCCATTGAATCCATCTATGCCGTCCACGATGTCAGAATCTCATTGAAGTTGCTGGTAAAATTGTTTGGCACCTGCAAGTATTATGTGCATCAGCAACTTAAGGCCTCCAAGTTTGGCTTCAGAGATAGGTTTTCCATTTGGCCACAAAGGTATTAATGCCTGATTAATGGGAACTTTAGTTTCCCATGGTCATCCCATCTTGATGTATTTAGATTTACTTCCATATATTCACCATCAAATTTAGTTTTGACGTACATACTGAACGGCTGAGATTTCAAGAAATGGATTTTTAAAAGTTTTTATCAGTTTATCTTGCAACCATGGACATCCGTTTCCCGATTCACGATCAGTTTTTTCAAGTTCTGCTGAACTGAAGAACGACGTGTCTTCCATCTAGCGAACAACAATGGGGTTTTTCCGCCTGCAGTTTCTCATTATGTTGCTTGTTTGAATCTCCTACTGCACTAAGTGTTGGAACTTACGATGCTTATTCTGATTATTGTGATCTGGAATTCACTGTTTTGGTGCGTATTACCTAGCATAACATGTTAAAACACTGTTACAGTGAAGCCTTCACAGCTTCTTCAAATAAATATTTCGATACAGAAATATTACTTACATTGAAGACTACCGTATTAGCAGGGACCTGAAAAAATCGCATTTGCGTTAAATGCAAATTTTGAATCTTGTACTGAATCCAAGCCTACGGTAATTCTAATGTGGAATAAAATAATTTTTACGCATAAATAGAAGTGCGACAAAATGCGAATTGTGACCCAAAAGGCGAAATTAGTATGAATATGTGATTTTTGTGTGAATTCTGCAAAAAATGTGCTATTTTACTGGCAAAAACAACATATTTTTGGCAAAATCATCAGAAATACTCAAAATATGATGCATAAATCGACCATTCCAATCGATGAAGAATAGTAGCCAATCAATTGCTGCTTCCTGACTTTAACCGATATTTACAATGGGAATAGCAAGGGGAATAAGATCGTATCAATTATTATCGAAATGTAAATCGAGTGTCAAGGAAATAATGAGGTAGACGCAACGGTGTTTTCCTGTTGTTCAAAATTGAAACTAGTGAAGAGTAGGAAGTAGAGCGATCGTTTAGGTTATGGGGCGCACGACAAAAACTGCGCACGAAAGGGCTTAGCAATATGCAAAGAATGGTTTATATGCCACAGATTCAGTGACAGTGTTTTGCAAGTATTGTAATTGCTGAGTTGGGTGGGGGGAAAAAAAGATAGCGTTGTGAAACATGTTGCTTCTGAAAAACACGTGGGTAAGCGACGCGATAACGAAAGTTCAATCCCTGCTGCTAGTACGTCTCAAAGAAAGCAATCTTGTGTGCTTACACAGTTAGATAGTTGTAAACGACGAAAAATTTCCAGAGATAACTTCTCGAAACGCACAGTTAAAGTATTAGCCAAAGCAAATAAACCTCTGGAAAAGCTGGAAAGCAAAGAGCTAAGAGCCTGAATTACCGAGTTTTTGAACGAAGAGCTGCCATGTGTGAGAACTCTACGTGACATATATTTACCGGGTAAGTTTCAATTTCATTGGTTGGGTATGGTTTAGGTATTATGACATCGAAATCACGTGCAAAATTGAAGGATACCGAATTTGAGTGCGATTTCCATATCAAACTACCTTACCGTACCCAATTGATTCAGAAATTTTAAATTATTTTGTTATAACTTGAGGTGTTTCTTCCTTTCTCTAAGTTGCATCCGACTACCAGAAAACAACAGCAGAAGCTCTAGTGGGGAAGAACATCAACATACTCTGTGATGAAACTACAGATAGAATGGGCCGTTGTGTTTTTATCATCATATTCCAAGTCCCAGCCGGATCGAAAAGAGAGCTGCACGTTGTTTCTGTGAACTATCTTGATGCAGGAAATGCTACAAACTGCTCTCATGCTGTTTTAGAAGCTCTGCACAGTTATAGTGTACCATATGATGCAGTTAAAGTGTTTGTTAGTGACATTGTCCCGTACATGACCTGGTGTTATGAAACATTAAATGTGGTCTTAGGGGATCATTTAATGCATGTACCTTGCTGGGCACATAAGATCAACTTTGTTGGCAATAGTTGGGTTGCAGTGATGACAGATTTAAATAATGTGTTTGCGATGGTAAAGTCTGCATTTTTGAACACCAGAAAGCAAAAATATAATTATTTATAATTATTAACATCAAAGTATGGTGCTTCATAGGGTCTCTGTATCCTACCTCTCATCTCCTTTACCCCAAACTGCTTAACCTTGACACCAGTTTTACCTTCATTTGTGAGGGGACTTTTACTGCTGCAACTAATGATGCTTTGATTAAGCTCACTTCTCTACCGCAGGCTGCATGTAGAGACACATTTGTCAAAGCTGCTCATTCTTCACAGTTGAAGCTAGCCACATTGAAAGCTAATGACCCCAACCATAAGCATTTTGTGTCAATTTCTCAAGCTTTGTATCCAAAAAATATCATTTTGAATAACACTGATAAATTAGATGAGCTTGAGAAATTGTTTGGAGTAACAGATCTCTCACGAAACGATATCTGGTGTGGTTTCTGTTCTTTGAAACATGCAGTTCAAATTCAGATGAAAAAAATGTGATGTCATGCTTGCATTAACTACAGTTCAGACAAGAGTTCAGCATATTTGCTAAATACTGTCTTGAGTTGTTGTGGACCCCAACGAACAATGTAGATAGCGAACGCGTGTTGTCTCATTACAACACAGTAGTTACAGACAGATGGTGCAATTTGAAAAAAAGCAATGCTGAAGTACTGATAATGCTTTCATTTGAACAATGAATTTGTATTTTGTGTGAACCACGGTCAGTAATTGCACTTCATAAACATGGAATCGTTAAAATTAATATTACCATGCGATTATTTTCACTTTGTAAATAGATGCTAATTTTGCAAAAATAGATACTAATTTTGGAAAAAAGAGATGCTAATTTTTAAACAAATAGATGCTAATTTTTCAGGTCCCTACGTATTAGATACCGTACAACAATCTCATTTTGATACTAACCTTAGAAAGTTCTTCTAGAATGATTCTCTGACGTAACCATTAGTAGCATTGTCCTTCCTATTTTCAGAAGTACTTGATACATCGCTGAACTTCATAACGTGATAAACCACTCAATGTACCATCACGTCAATAACTTAGCACTATTGAAAATGTGGACTCTCCCTCACTGTCATTCACGACGCAATGTGAAGAATGAGTCACGTGGTCTAATGATGCGAAATGGAACGTCGCATAGTCTACTGATGCAATTTATAGTTTTACTGATTCCCACTATGTCACTTAGGTTTTCAGTTTGCTGGCAACTTATGGCCTCCTGTAAGACAGTGGGGAATTTATTGTAAGTAATTCAAGCTTTCCCCTACAAGATAGTGCTAAAATCTCAATTTTCGTCAATTGGCGCTTAGTCTATTGATGCATAACTTCATGCAATTGAGGAGCTATCTAATGGTGAGATGGTGACTCCTGTCTAGAGAGCCAGGAATAACGGCTGAGAAGATTTATCATGATGACAATGTGCCACCTTGCAATCTGCAGATCTTCGGGCTGAGCAGCAGTCGTTTGATAGGCAAAGGCCTATTAGGGCTGTAGTTTGGTTTGGTATGGTTTGGTTTGGTTTAGGAGTGTTTTTAATAAATTATACACACTTCATTCCTGTGATGTTTGGACCGAATTCCAGGAAAGCCACTGCTGGCAAGTGTGAAAACTAGTGTACCATTAGTTTAGTTTCTCATGCCTGCACAATTTTAACCCATATTATTTACGGAAGAATGGAAAGACAATTGAAAGTGAGTTGGGAGAAGATCAGTTTGGCTTCAGAAGAAATGTAAAAACACATGAAGCAATCCTAACTTCACGTCTAATCTTAGAGGACCGAATTAAGGACAAGGCCACGTACATGGCATTTGTAAATCTAGAAAAGGTATTCGATAATGTTGATTGGACCAAGCTATTTGAGATTTTGAAGGTGATCGGGATCAGATACCGTGAAAGAAGAGGATTATCTAGACTCTGTACAAAAATCAGTCAGCAGTGAGAAGAATTTAGGGCCATGAAAAATCAGCAACAATCCATAAAGGAGTGAGGCAAGGCTGTAATTTATACCCCCTTTCCTTATCATTGTTTATGTAGAATAGGCAATAAAGGAAATGTAAGAAGAATTTGGAAATGGAATCACAATCCAGGGAGAAGAAATTAAAAGTCAAAGATATTCCAATGATATTATTTTATCTGAGCCGGGTTGAGTGGCTCAGACGGTTGAGGCGCTGGCCTTCTGACCCCAACCTGGCAGGTTTGATCCTGGCTCAGTCCGATGGTATTTGACAGTGTTCAAATACGACAGCCTCATGTCGGTAGATTTACTGGCACGTAAAAGAACTCCTGCGGGACTAAATTCCAGCACCTCGGTGTCTCCGAAAACCGTAAAAGTAGTTAGTGGGACGTAAGGTCCATAACATTATTATTTTATCTGAGTCTACAGAAGATCTTGAGAAATAGCTGAATGGTAAGGGCACAGTCTTGCAGAAGCAGTACGAGATGAAAATAAATAGGTCTAAAACAATAGTAATGGATTCCAGTAAGAACTAAGTCAGGTTATGCAGGAAATATTAGATTAGGAAACAAAGTCTTAAAGACAGGTGAATATTGTTACTTGGGTACTAGAATAACTACCAATGACAGAAGTAAGCGGAACGTATAATGCAGACTAGCACAAGCAAGGAATGCCTTCCTTAAGAAAAGAAGAATTAAAGAGATGTTTTGAAGACATTCATTCGGATCGTGGCATTGAACGGAAGTGAAATATTGGCAATAACTAGCTTAGAAAGGAAGAGAATAGAACATTTTGAAATGTGGTGTTACAGAAGATTGCTGACTTGCTAATCACAAATTAAGAGATATTGAATCAAACTGATGAGAAGAGAACCATGTGGCTAAATCTGAACAGAAGAAGAGAGAAAATTATAGGACACATCTTAAGACACCCAGGACTTGCTCGGTTAGTTCTTGAGGGAAGTGTAGTTGGTAAAAATGGTAGGGGTAGACGAGGACCTCTCAAACGCTCAAAATATCACGCGTGCAAATCAAGGCGCAAGAGCTCCCTGCACTGTGCATCCGTTCCACTTGGCTCGGCTCGGACCAACGCGTTGTCTCTGGGCTACTCGGCTAAGCTCGGCTCAACTAGGCTCGGATTTGGAGCGCTACGGATCAAGTGAGGAAGAGGGAGACTGGGGGAGTGAGCGAGACAGGCGTGGGGAAAGAGAGAGACAGCGCTATTGCTCCAAATCGAGGAGTGGGGGTCTGCACTCTGGGCTACCAAGCAAAGTCGTCTTTTCCACCGTGCACAGTGCATGCACCAGGCGCCCTGGGAGGCCGTGGGTAGACCAAGGCATGAATATGACAAACAATTATGTAAGATGTAGGATGTACTAGTTATGTAGAAATGAAAAGGTTAGCACCAGATAGTGCGGCATGGAGAGCTGCATCAAATCAGTCTATGGACTGATGACTCAAACAACAACAACAACAACAACATCATCATTATTATCATCAACAACAACAACAACAGAAAGGTGGAAGTCAGTATGATCCAGAAATACTGAGAAACCTGGCTGAGGACAATACTAACTAGCATTTCAGACAGTACAGTACATAGTTACTGATGAATGAATGAATGAATGAATGAATGAATGAATGAATGAATGAATGAATGAATGAATGAATGAATGAATGAATGAATGAATGAATGAGCAAACTGTTTTCCTTTGCCACCCAAGTCCAGTCACCTTCATTCTTTATTGCACGTTTCTATTGTGGCTGCGACATGCATTTTCTGTATTAACACGCTTGCTTGCTTTGATCTATCTTAAACACTTTCAACCCGACTCTGAATACAGTCTCATTCACTACCCCAAGCCGTAGAAAACTGCAAGACTTGTGAACTAAGGGAATATTGTTGTACGGACAGTAAAACATAAGTCTAAGACAGTCACAATCCATACTTATAGTGAAAACTGTCCCTAAGGCCACCCATATTTGGAATTGATTTTCTAAGAATCAATTTAAAAGCCTCTAAAGGCAATGTATTTTGTATATCTGTGTAACCCATTGGCATACTAGGTTTAATGTGCTGAGCATGCATATGTATACCCCTTTCTTTTTTCTTGCATAAGGTATCGTTTTACAGTACTAACGAGGAAACCCTTCTATCTATAAATCTCCGATCTGATTAAGATTTGGTACGACAACTTAAGTAGGAGTGCTTTATTTAGCCATATCAAAATTAGCTGCCCAGTCGTATATTTAGCATCTGTTTTGTGTTGTCAAAGTTTGTTCACTTAAGCACCGTGTAGACAGAAGTGAGCGGCAGGAAGCAGGTAGTGGCGGGGTGGCTGACCATTTCATGTGTCACGCTCTCGCTCTTTCTCTCTCACACATAACTGCCCAATAGAGTTAAAATAATTATTATTAAGGTCCATCTTTTCAATACAAACTGTACAGAGTTTAAATTACATATATGTTTTGGGACTAGTTTCGACCTAACAGTAGGTCATCATCAGCCTAAAGCAAATTAAATACATAAGTATCAAAGAAATTAAACAATGTAAAGACACATAAGGTCTCAAAATTGTACACACCATGTGAGAAAATGAGATAAGATTTGAGAGACATGTTGCGCTATGTTAAAAAATAGCTCTATGATAGAGATACATAAAAATTCCAGTGCGTCATACAACATAAAAAAAGTTGTTAAAGATAGAAATCCTTAAGGTGATGGTTAAGGAATTGTGTGTTTTGGCTCCTTAAAGATGCTGTTATCCATTCAAAGAACAACTGAGCCGAAGTCACGTCATTTTCCTAAGATATTCGCAAATATAACAACATATGGATGCTAGAAAGGCTCTTCTGTTTTTTGGAACTTGAAGGAAGGTGATTGTTGCGCATGGAGGCTTAAGAATCGAGAGATGTGCTACACTATGTTAAAAAATAGAGATTCATAAAAAAAGTCCAGTGCGCCGTATAACATTAAAAAGTTGTAAAAGTAGTCCTTAAAATTGCTGGTCATGGAAATCAATATAGGCTGGCTCATAAAAGCTGCTGCTTTCTATTTAAAGATTAACTGAGTTGTAGTCACGTTGTGTTTTCAAGATGTTCATAAATTTATTACACATAGATGCGAAGTATGATGCTAGAAAAAAAACTATTCTGTTTCTAGAATCTTGAAGGACAATGGTTGTTGCGCATGGAGGCTTAATATATATAGAAGTATATAAAGCTGGTCAGAAATTCGCAGTTCAATGCGGACCGTACAGTTGACATTAGATAAATGACAGCTAAGAAAGAAAGAGATAAGTTAGGGGGAAGAAAATACTTTAATGAAATATGTTATATTGAAAATTACTTTGTGTTATAATAAGCTCTCTACCAAGTTGCCAGTAGGATATATCTCAGTTATAATAAAGACGATTGTAATAATACACAGTCAAAAATAAGTACTGAAAGGGAACAATTATCAAATCAAGTCATACATAAAGAGATAGGAAGAAGAAAAGGAGCACTTTGTTTGTCCTATTATGTGTTCATTTTCTTGTTCCTATCTCTTATGTATGAACTGATAGTCAAATATAAAAATACTCTGATCATAATTACAGTGGAATCTCATTAGTACGTTCTTCGTTGGTGTGTTTTCCCACTTGACACTACTTTTGTCAGTCCCAGTCGTAATGTGATTAAATACATTTTAACGTATCCTCATTAACACATTTTTTTTCCCTTCCTGCTTTAAGACAATGAAATTTTAATAGCACTGTTTGACTAACAGTATTTTTCCCATTATCAGTTACTAAGTTCAGAATTTACTCACATGTTGTATGGTGTTAAATTCTTCCACTTTTCTGTCCTTGACCAACAAGTGAATGTAATGCCTTCTCTTTCTGTTGCTCTCTCTCCCTCATTAGCATGACTACAGAGAGCAGCTTACAATTGTTTCAATGTTTCCCTTGACACATTTTGTGTTCACTAATTCATTCATTGTCTTAATAACAAAATTTGTTTTTAGTTGTGGAGAAAAAGAAAGTGTGACTGATGACCAGTTATGAAAAGCTGATGTTAATTCGAGAAGTGGACTGTAATCCTCAAATGAAGTGTGTAGATATTACATGGAAATTGATCATTCCTCCATTCACACCAACCACCATACTAAGAAAGTGGAAAGAAATTGAACATGATTGTGAAGAAGGTGCCAGTAGCAAATGAAGACAAGTGAATTTCCCAAGCTGAAAAGCATGTTACTGAAGTGGATTAAACAGGGCTGTGCATCTAATATCCCTCTTGATGGATGGAACCATGGTTGTTCGATTCCAGGTGGTTCATTTAGCACAGCAGCTGGGACCATCAAACCTTTCAAGATTCCAGTGGTTGGATCGAGAGATTTAAGAACAGGCTTAATTTTGTGTATAAATGTATGTGAGCTGAAGCTGCTAGCACAAACCCACAAACCATGGAGAGAAACTACACTGTGATCACTTCTCAAGAGTTACAGTCCAAGCAGTGTTTTCAGTCCGGACAAAATGGTGCTGTTTTTTCACCTTTTACATGGTAAAACCTTTGCATTGAAGGGTGAGAAATGTAACTGTAGGATGTTATAAAAAGATATTGACAGACTTGTTCTGTTGCAAAACTATAGAATGAGGCATGTTCAAAGGTGGTTTGCTTCTCTTCATCTTGGATGCACTGCATTTTGTAAAATCTGCTTTTGATTCAGTTCCTGAACACATCAGTAAAACCAGCTTTAGCTGTCTCATTTGCTGATGGTGTGATGCGAAGTACCAGGCGTGGAAAACAACAAAACCTTCGCCGACGACACAGAATGTGACAACAGTGTTGTGGTTTGTCGGTCTATGATGATTGATGAAATTCTGGATTAGCATCTATCCAAGAAGCTGCAGGAGGAAGGTGATGACAGAGAGGATGAAATGTAACCAACTCTGGTGCATGCGCTGTCAAATGCTGTAGAAGCAATGGATAGTGTTCAAAGATTTGTGTTGAGCTTTGTTGTTGACTATGACATAGGTATATTAATGAAGATGGATTCAGTCATGTACAAGTTGAGACAGAAAAAGAAAGGAAAAGTGATCCACTCTGGATGTGTATTTCAGTTTGTAGGGTACTGGTAGTTAAATCTTTGGAATTTATCTTTCATCACATCAGCAGCCTAAACACGTTAAATTGTAAATTCTGCCTCCCCCCCCGCTGCATATGATGTTTACATTTTCTAGTCCTTTCAGGAATGTGCTAATGAGATTCCACTGTATATGGGCTCAGATAAAAGGTTGCAGGCTTTCTGATATGATGCCATCTAAGCAACCCAGGTTCTAACTTGGACATTCTGATTTACTGTCATCGTAACAGTGAAGCAGAATTCTACTGGATTGCTCCTATGGCTAAATAAATTTTGGTGAAGAGTGCACCATTAGAGTTCGTTAACATGCCAACAATTATGGCATTAAGTGGCACAATTTTTGCCTGTTCTTAAAAGAATTTGGCTTCTTCAGCTGGGATTGAACCCATTAATTTGCTATGATGAGTTTGACACACTACCTCTGACCCACCAAGGCAGCTAATGCTCAATAAAATATGCTGTCTGTATTTTAGCTTAACAAGTAACTATCTGTTCTTTCAGGAATGCTTCTCTTTCTCAGTCTACACATCAGAATACCAGTTTGGCTTGTGTCGAGAGTGGGTTGATCAGGTGTATTATAGTAGTGGCTTTCCTTCTGCATCTCCCCACCAGCAGCGAGGTTCAGTTGGAGGTAAAGCAGCCCTATTAGCTGGCAACGAGCAGTGCAAGTCTTGTAGCCGCCATTTAAACTGTTCCAGTTGCCTACGCACACTTAGCTGTGGTTGGTGTTACAGTGCTTCAAATCCTATTACCGGTGTCTGTGTACAAGGAGATTTCAATCATGCTCGTGTGGGTGAGTTCATTCTCTTTATTGTTTATTCAGTTTCAAATATACCCTCTTGGTTTCTTAGAAATATTTTTTATATTTGTTGCTTCATTGACTAATGGAATATATATTCAATAAAACATCAGGACTATCAGTGGTTCTATTTGGAAAAATTATGAAGCAGTTGACAGCCTTGTAAATGTTGTGAGACAGATTGGTGATGGTGGTGGTGTTGGTTATTGTTTTAAGAGGAAGTACTACTGTAATCACAATTATAAGGCTGGATTTTCCCATCTAATCAATATTTTTATTTATATTAAATGACTTAAAACATTTTTCAGTACTGGTTTCGGCCTTTAAATAGGCCATCTTCAGCTGCTGAAGAACCTTGATTTTTGAGCCCAACTTAGTACACTGGGGCGAAATGCTGGCAACCAGGAATGAGTTAGCTGGAAAATTTATAATGTCCAATAACAGACCAACTATATTGGTATTATAAATTTACTCATTCGGGACGAATATTTCAGGTTCCCTATGGGAATCAACATCTGTATCATCAGACAGAGAGATGACAAAGTTAAAAAGTGCATTTCCTTGTTACTGTGGGCACGACCGATACAGAAGTACGAGTCTTTTTAAATTCTGAGCAATGTACAGACAAAACTCTTATTTTATATATATATATAGATATTTGAAAACATATAATTTTGAATCAATTGGCCTAATACTTCAGCTGAATTCTGCCCCTGCAGGAGTTATGAAATCTTAGGGGTTGTCTCAAAGCAGAGTGATCGACTGACATGTTCACTATGTACTGTATACTAATGTGTTTCTCTTGAGTTTGAACTGACAAATACTAAAACCATGACTGAGGTTATCCATTCCATGCATATTATAATTTTTTCAATGTTTTGAACTCATGTTGAAATTGATAGTTGTATAGAAAGTGAGCAATATATTTAATATATTATACATTTTGTGCTTTATTGCATGTGCTTATCAATTCTAGATGTTATTAGATTTTAAAATATCTACATTTCTACTGACATATTTTCAAAATATGTTTGTTTTTCAGATTCATGCAGTGTAGCAATCAATGCAGCTCATGATACAGATCTGGGACCATCTGATGCCAGCTGGGCATATGCAGAGTGTCCTGATGTGGATGAGTGTAATTTGGAATTGGATAATTGCCACGAGTTTGCCGAGTGTACCAACACCAGAGGTTCTTTCAGCTGTCAGTGCAAACGAGGCTACAGTGGGGATGGAATTCACACTTGCGCAAAAACGTAATAATAATAATTACTGTTTTGTGTTAACAGATAAAATTATCTTTGTTTACAAAAATATTGTTAACCTTCTAGTTTGGTCTTCTCTTGCTAACAACTTTCACTCTTTCCTTACAGTATATTGTTTAACTTTTAATTAATGGATCATATGTTATTTTAAGAACACTTATCATGGAATATGGTGCAAATTGTGCACTTTATGCAGTCTGTTTTCATTCCTCCTGGCTCTCGTTTTGAACATTCGCAGACATAAATTGATTTGTTACTGGTAACATAGAACTTACATTTGTCTGGCTCATTACTGAGTGGGCTGTGTCCATACTGGTGTGCTTTTCTCTTCAACTCTGCTTTCAACCTTTGTTCCATTTTCAACCCCAAGTTAATCTAGCGCATGCCTTTGATTGAATGCGTTGGATGCATGCCTTGAGCCATCCACTCGGTTTGTTCAGATGTGATGAAGAACATTTAAACACAAGTGCAGTAACAAGAAGATCATATGTTATTTTAAGAACACTTATCACGGAATATGGTGCAAATTGTGCACTTTATGCAGTCTTTTTTCATTCCTGCTGGCTCTCATTTTGAACATTCACAGACATAAATTGACATAAATTTGCTTGAGAAGTGGTTTGAACGATTCATGGCTGGTGGAAACACGTGCTTTATTATCTGCGTCACTGAAAATAACATCAACAATATCCACGGCATCCATTACTGGATGAGATTCATGGACTATGTCTTCACGATCATTGACACAAGACATACTGACAGTATAAAGATACTTTCTGAACTCAACAACCTAGACCCCAACATCCAATTCACAGTATAAACAGAGGTTAACAGCTCCCTCAGTTATCTGGACCTAACAATCATTAGAAACGGCAACAAGCTAGAGTATAATATATACAGGAAACCCACCCAAACTGCCAATACAATAAAACAAGATTCCATACACCCACAAACTCAAAAAGATCAGCTTGCTACAGTATGATATTCAGAGCTTTCAGCATACCTTTAACAGAAGATAATTTAAAAAGAAAGAACTAATAACTATCAATACATTAGCAACTCACAATGGATTCAGCAATAACTTGATATCCAAAGTCAAAAACTTACCCAAAATAAACCTAACTAAACATTCTATAGTCAACAAAATATTTGCCACCTTCACCTACAACCACAGCAATATCCACCACATAATGAACACATTTAAGAAACAAAAAGTGAAACTAGCCTTCAGAACAAACAACAGCAGAGCCCTGTACTCACAGTTTCCGCCAGACGATAAGGCAAGTTTAGACGGTACGTAATGTACCCGCTCAAAGCCTGAGTCCCAACCAGCATTTACCTCAGGGAGTGTTACGGTCCGAATCTATCGCAACTAATAAACAATAAATTTATATTTTAAGATATAAGATCTCAAACTAAATGTAAGGGCGCCATCCAATCAGTACTACAGGGTTGAACGGGACACTCTAATCTTTAACTTTAAGGCTCATCATAAAACACACAAATTATATATCTATTCAGATCAAAGGGAAATTATGAAGGCTATTTAAACGGTCACCAAGGGTTTACTATTCTACAAGAACAAGAACCTGGAACTGTTTCCTTGCAAATGCTAAAGGAGCATTTTATTTAAGTAAACAAATTAATTTTTACACACAATCAAAATCTGTTGACCCTTGATTTGCCGATAATTTGGCAAATTATTCCTGAAAAATGATTACATAATATTTATCACTTTTGACCACTCTTCCATTTGGGTGGTGGAACCGTTGATATCTGAAGGTATCAGATTTACCTTTGTTAACACCATGACCATATTTGGTCGTGGACCAATTACCTGTTGGCTAAGTGGGCGCGATCACATGGACTATGTTATCGCCTCCACTTTGATTGAGATGAGACCAACCCGGGAAACTACAAACTCTCCCCGGGTTCCTAACCAAGATATGCTAATCGTTAGTTGAAGGAAACGACAAAGGGACTCTAACCTAATGGCCCAGATGTAGGAATGTGCCTTCATTTTACAACTATTAACTTAACTTATTATTCACAACACTTTACATTATTACGTTAATTCGCCGGCTGACTTCCCTAGTATCATTCATCATCAGCATCCGAAATAATAAAATAAAATAAAAATATTAAAATATTATTATTATTATTATTATTATTATTATTATTATTATTATTATTATTATTATCAACATTATTATTAATAGTGGAAATCGTGATTATTGTAACCATAATAATCCTCGCTATAATACTTCAACTTCTCGCTCTTATTATTTTCATCTTAAAAAAAAAAGTAGCTTCCTTTTTTATTCTTCTTCTCCTTCTTCAAATGTTCTGATTATTATTATTATTATTATTATTATTATTATTATTATTATTATTAGTTAAAAATCTCAAATTTTTCATTTCAACTCCCATCATCATTATGTCCAAAATATAAAAAAGTAAATTCTTCTTCTTCTTAAAAAAGTAGCTTCTTTTTTTTTTTTTCAAATATTATCATTATTAAAGTGGTTTGAAAATTTCAATATTTTCAATTCAATTCCCACCATCATTATAGTTTTCATAAATAAAAAATTTAAAAAATTCTTCTTCTTCTTCTTCAAATATTTATTATTATTATTATTATTATTATTATTATTATTATTATTATTATTATTATTATTATTAATTTAAAAAAAATAATTTTGCTTGTTACACGGTAGTCCACCTTAATATGTTTAACGCATAACCCCTTTTACAATTCCGATTTATTTTGGCACTAATCAATCCAGATATGATTTACTTGGAATATTATTATTATTATTATTATTATTATTATTATTATTATTATTAATAATATGATTATTCTTTCGAGAATCTTTATTTTTATTCCCCATCTTTTTAATTTAGTCACATACGTTCTCTCCCAAACAGAAATCACCAAGATCCGAATTCACATCGGTCGGGACATAATAGTGTTCGAACCCGCAACCTTATTTTCGTACTGTCGTTAATTCATGGAGACCATATGCTCCTAAGACAATTCTCAAATCCCATAACACCTCGCAGTTGGGCAAATACCTCCAATCTCTGCAAGTGTTAAATTATTCCTTCCTTTTACATTTTGAAGTCCATTTATCCATCAGAACTCTTCAAAACATTTTCACTAATTAACCCTCGGTGTGTGGACTCTATTCTGCCACTCAATACACCGGTATATAAATACAACCTCTATGTGGGCCTTAAGATCCATCTATTTCTTCATCAACATCAGTACAATTCACTTTCATTTCGGGCCGGATTTCTGTCCCACAAATTTCAAATCTCAACTTTTGGCTCAAATCACTCTGGGCCTCAAACATAGCGTGACCATATTATCAAAATGCCTATCTCGTTTCTACCAAAATTATTTATGATTATTATGGAGTCCAAAAACGATAAATCAACAATTAGTGTTAAAATCGGATTCACTGCCCAAATAAAATATTCATGCCACATAATATCTCCACATTTAAATTACTTTGATTTGCAATCATTCTATCCAACTAGGCCCGTGCCTTTATTCTCAAAGATTATTATTAAACACGCCTTTACACATTACCCAATATTAATGTAACTACTTCGACACTTGTACAGATTATTATTATTATTTTGTCCACTGGCGAACTTCGCGATATTTACAAACAAATCAATGGACTTCATTCCATCTCACAATAATTTAAATCACTTGGCAACCCTACCTCTGGATTATCTTAACCACATGCCTTAATATCTATAAAAGTTCCGATACTGGAAAAACACTTTGGAAGCACTTCTAAATGAATATTAACATTATCTTTACGTGAAACGTGCTCCATATCATATCATACAACTCAAGCACTTGAATGAACAACTCAACCCTACTATACTCTATTTAATAATCAAAATTATGATGAGTGCTCTATCTAATCATGTACATATTAATTTGTCCCTTTGTCTATCTATTTTTGAATTTATACGAGCTGGAAACGGCTCGTTTCACAATCAAGTTACCATGATAAAATAATATGATTTCCTCCCCCTAACGATAGCAATCTACAAATATTTAAAAAGGTTACTCATCTCTTTTTTGTAGTCTGCTAAGCCGGACGAGAAGCACAGGCCCCGTCCAGTCTTAGCCCTGCGTCCTACTGATTTTCATGCCAGCTTGAAGGAGTAATCCAATGCACTTTTCAGAATAACACATATTAATTTTCAAGATTTAAAATTTTAACATTTTAACAAATTTACACACACTAATATTGAACTGAAACTTTACACTTCTGGCCTTTATCTGACCCGCCTAATTCATACACATATTCTTCATTCCTTCCCCAGCACTTTAAGGATCTGGTGACACCTCGATATCACATTCAACCGGCCCGGCGCGCGCTCGATTTTCCCGTCTCTTATTTGTGTAGCTGACCAGGTATCAGTTTATAATCGACTATTACTAGGTGACATAAACACTCGTGACCGTTCTCACGTAACGCACTTCCTAATCTGTTGGTAGAATTTCACACTCCGTAAGTTATGCTTTACTGAGTCCTGTCTATTTGAAACACTTCATACTATTATACTGCTCAAGACTGTAATATGAGCTCCATCACGTCATGAATCACTGTACTATGTAACAATAAAATACTTCGAACCCTACTCCACGAGTAAGTACACACACGCACCCCTGGCGTAATCACGGCTCGAACAAAATATCAGAAGTTGTCACGCACCCCAGGCGTGGTATCAGCTCCGACCGCTTTGTCAAAAGTAGTTGTCAGTCCTTGTCCACGACCTCATATTTATACTCGTATCCCCTCTCTTCCGAGTTCAAGGGAGGTTATCTTAGGACGCGCAGTCCCGATATCCTCATATGACTATTTGCGCCTTTGCCAGTGGCTTAAATATGATATCCAATGATGTAATTATGTTCTCAAATGCTCTATACCAATTCTCAACTATTATCGTTCGCTGGTAATGGATATATTTGCGAATTTAGCTGCCGTATACCGGCCTGGGATTTCGCGCTCTATTGTGGCGTCCTTTGCCTCCAGCCAATTATCGGATAGCATTCATGAATTCTCAGAATTACACCATGCAATCTCCCGCAATTATTAACTTTTTATAAGTTTTATAATATAGAAAGGCTCCTAAATTCCACCTTATTCTGAATGGATAACTCACCCCCTTCTATCAGTTTAATCCGCAGAGTTATCCTTGCTAGTGCTTCTTACAATACGAAGTTGTCGCTTTGCTTTGGTCAAGTGAATTTTTCCATTGGTCCACCTAAACCACGTGACCGGGAAGGCTCATGTTTTTTCTTCCAGTGCCAACCCCGAGTTCAACTCCCGCTAGTACACGGAGATACCGTGCCTCATTTCTTAGAAATCTGCACCCGGCACTCTGCGCTGTGGCCACTACCTATTCTGCCCGGGGCTATGAAAACTTTCCGCAACTAATCAACAACTCGTGCCTTTCTCTTTCCCCCTTCGTCACAATTTCTGAGAATTCTAATTCTGCCGTTCATTGTGTTTGTTAATCTCAGTGGAGACAATAGTCTGTGCATGTTTCACCATACCATCTCGGCCTGGCCTGCTCTTACTGTATGTACAGTAAGATATTCTTTATTCTGAAAATGAAATATATATTCCTCAATAAATAATTACAATTGCATGACGCTTATCACACCCCCACCAGCGCGCAGTAAATAGACTGCAAATGTAGAAAGTCAATAGTGGACGGATGATCATCACAACTTAGTGATTGCAGGATACCAAAATGACGTTCTAGGGGATCTTGATTAAATTTTCCTGTCAAAACCTAGCTATAATTGTGTTCCCACAAATATTCAGACACTTCTAAGGTACTTTCCACGGTAACTCTTAAGGACTCCAGTGTCCTTTGTGAAGCGAATGAATTTTGAGTATCTCTGAGAACATTCTGCCATTTAATTAATGTTTCATGTGCCTGTGATCCTTTATACAGTGCTTGAGTGGGAATAGACGAATTTAATGCGTCAATCAGACAGTTTAAATTGCTTGTGAAAATTTCCGTTTGTTTACTGTCTTCTAAACCCTGTGTTTTAATACCCCGATAGAATGCTATACCATTAGCGACTGATCTACTGAATAGTTGAAATGCCAGTCTTACATTCATTCGCTGAAACGAATTAGGATCCAAGTGGGCAGAGGTCAGTTTGTAGCAAACTTTCAATCCGGAAAATTCAGGAGACAAGTCACATTTGTAAACTTTTCTGTAGAATGAATAATCAACAATATTGCCATTATAATTAACCTGTCCTTTGTCATGAAAATTATTTCTTACACATTTAAATATATGTGGCGCGTCTGAAAATGCCCATAATTTTCTGTTGGAGTCAGCTGGATTGGAAATATAACACTTCAGATTCTTTATGTTAGCAGATATTCCTAAGCATTTCCACAACTTTTTATTCGACTGGCTACCATCCGGTGTGAAACCAATGATTCGGACACCTACTTGCTCTAATTGTATGATGACTTGAATGAGAATGTTTGCAATTATATCACCAGGGGTGGCGTTCCGGCTAGCATATATCGCTATGGGTTGTATCCAGTTATATAGAAAAGGAACAAACATAAAAACTAGAGCATGATTTGCCAACTGACCCTTGCTTTTATCTTCAGTAAAATTTCCCCAAATCAACAAAACCATTCACTTGCAACGATTCCGAGTTAAAGCGAATTTCTTCTCATAACTTCACCTCATCAAATATCAACATCCCTAAGCGTTCATGTTCCTCCTTTCCATTAAAAAAAAAATGCTATGGCAGCGGTAGCATGCTCATTTATGCTGTACGAACATTTTAGGCCCTTCACCAAATTTCTCAAGTGGGATTCAGAAGGCAAAGGCAGCAAGTCATGATTTAAACAGTGCCGATAACCCTTGGGAGACTTTATTTTTAAAATAAGTGCATCAAGAAGAAATTCATCACTATATCTCATTCCTTTTTTACTTTTCGCTTGACATTTCTTTAACATTGTATGGACTATAATTTTCTGTTTTTTGCTGAGAGAACCGAGTTGTTTTGACTCAGTCAAATTTCTCTTTGATTTTATATCAGAAATGTCTTTTTCAAGCAAATGTATCTTAGCTTTAGCGACATTGAGTTGATTTTGCGTTCTAATGAAATTACGTTTCTGATTCTTCAATCTCCTCTTTAATAGCGCAATTGTTTTCCTAGCATCTGCGACATTAGAGCTATCTTCAACTACTGAGCATACAGGTTGATCACTATCACTGATATTTACGATCTGTTCAATGCTTTTATTAGAGAAATCTCTTCGTGTGGATTGCCTATTCGTGGGGGAGTTGCGTTTCTTAACTGCCTTAGAAATATACTTGGGTAGATTCGGAAATATGTGAGAAAATGCTTCTGGTTTTAATTTCCAGCGCTGTCTTGGTATCTCTACTCTTTCACCATTCACCGTAAACGAGTCTACTTTCACTAGAAAGTCATCGCAAAAATAGATGTCACAAACGAAACAGTTATGAGTTAATTTTCGGTCTTTTCTATGGATAGCCTTCTCCCATTTCAGTAAACACCACTCTCTTTAGGGGGCCTAAAGAAATGTCTACCTGAAGACGATCGATCATATCCAGATCTGCAGCCGGGTACAAAACACGAGGGCATGATATGATACCTAGTTTCCTTCCGCACTGATATACGTTGCCTTATAGCACAATAGCGACAAAGACCGAGGTATTTAAAACATAATACTTCTCACCCAACTCAATCATGAATACACTACTAATGCAAACTGTCGAAACATCTCTGACAGCGACAATAATGAGCAATAAAAATTACTACATCTGAAGGCAAATATAACGCGGGCTAATGGCCAAGGGTCTCTGTTGACATCGCAATCGCCTGTGCTGCCACCAAGCGGGTGTCCCACCAACATCTTGTGCTCTCTTATGGGCGAACGGGGAAGATGTCGCACTTCCTCTTCGATACGCTATGGTAGTAGTGAACTCTTTAGAAATAGAGGCTGAAATAAATGATCACTTAATTTAATGTTATGCACTGAAATGAAGTAAGAATGTGGTACACCTCAAAATACGGCGCAGAGTGGATGACTGATTTTAGAGTTGAGTTTATTCAGTAAACCCCTGTTTGGACGTTTCTGCAGGGGACAATGAAAGATAGTGCGTTAAGTGAGGAAACGTATTATTGAATACACGAATCAGAACTATCAAACAGGGATATGTAAACACTTGATATGTTTTTTTCCTACATGCCTGTATCTTATGTTGTGTATGTATGGGTACAGTGAAAGATAGATTATATCGTTGTGCATCATATATGCATCTGACCATTAATTTGTGCTTCCTTGAATGTATTATTAACACAATGTCTCCTTATCCATGGTGATTTGTATGATTTAACTCTAATCTTACCTTATGTGAACTTAATTTATTAGATTTTATAACAAGATTTAACCGATCGAATATCCAACAGTTGGAGTGACCCATAAACAATGTGCCAACAGTCATACAATTGACCATTAGAGATTGTACTTTGAATTTTGACTACATATTAACACGTTTGTGGTTATATTTTCATATTTTACCACCAAATCATGGCTGATGATGCACTATATATAAAGGGGCCCACAAACAATGTAACAGCATTTAACTATGTCTGTCAGGTAGCATCCCTAATTGTACCCATTACCATTGTATATTTCCACTCCATGTTTCCTAGCTAAACATAACGATTGTTCACTGTTGTGTTTTGTATTACTACAGCCTGTGACAGTAAAGTCACATAAAGGGAATAGTCCTGTACTATCAACATAGATGAACAGTGCATGACAGTGACCTTACTTGAAATAGTCCCCTCCCATAACTATGCACTGTGCACTGTTGGGATGGTGTTCAAAAGCCTCGTTATGTTTCGTTGGATGTCAGGAATATCGTCATCTCCTTCCTTTCAAAGCGAGTTTGAGTCGTGGAATAGGAAGAAGTCTGGAAGATTGACATCTGGCGAGTAGGGGGGGATGTTCAATTTGCACCCCCCCCCCCCCCCCTTTTTTGCCATGAACTGTTTGACGATATTGGGTGTGTACAGGTGTACAGGTGAGCGTTGTCATGGACAAAAAACCACAAACCTTGTTGTGCTTACTAGGGTCGTACCCTGCATAGACATTTCATGAAACGGATCAAAATTTCAATGTACCGTGAAGCATTCAACGTCATTCCCTCAGGTAGAAATTCCTTGTGGATAATGTCTTGACTATCGAAAAAGGTGATGAGCATCGTCGTGATGCGTGACTTTTCGGCTCTTGACCTTTCTCCAATGAGGGGTGTCCCGGAGAACGCTATTCCATGCTTTGCCGTTTCGTTTCAGGTTCGTACCTGAGACACCAGGTTCCATCCTCGGTGACGATACAGTTCATGAAATTTGGTGTCGCATCCGCCATTTCGACAAAATCCTGTGAAGCCTCTAAACGTGCCTGCTTTTGATCGTCAGTCAAGTGATGTGGCACAAGACGAGAACACGTTTTCCTCTTCCCTAACTTCTAGGTAACAATTTGTCACACGGATTCACGGTTAATCCGCAGTTCATCCGCTATCATGCGCACAGTTAATCGCCGATCGTTCATGATTAATGTCTTGAATTTCTCAATGTTTTCGTCACTGACGGCTGTCGCCGGTCTTCCTCTCCAGGGGTTGTCAGACACACTTTTCCGGCCTTCTCGAAAACGGCCGAACCACTCATACACACACACTTCAAAGACAGTGCTTGATCTTCATAAACTCATACCAGCTTCACATGCGTTTCTTTAGGTGTCTTGCCAAGCTTCAAACAAAACTGTACATTGATCTTTTGTTCGTTCTAGTTTCTGTTTGCAGTTCAGAACCAAAGCACTAAACACGCACTTTGTCAATCAGGTCTTATACGGCACACACATGATGCTCAACTGAACAACATTGGGAGCAGGTGGTCAAAACCTGCTGCTATGCAGGTGCAGCGTTGTGTGTCGCCATTGTTGCCGGCTCGACCATTCTGACTTCATTCACCGAACTTTGTCACAGGTTGTATATTTCAGATATGCTAGCATGTCCAAAGTTGGCAAACACTAAACATCAGAATGTAAATACAACATCTTATTATGTACTATACCAATTTGATTTCTAGGTTCACTTATAAGGCTGAAGATGACCCCAACTCAGGTTGAAACTAGTCTCATATCTATGTATGAATATGTAAATAATACAGTGATTTAATAAACAAATTTGTATTGATTAGGTGGATCTAATCCCGTACCACAAACAGTTCATGCACAACACATAGGCCGAGAAGCAATAACCCATTAGTATTGCATTTTCCAATACCATGTTTGACCATCACATTGTCCCACAGCTAATTATCACTCCTAATTCTGGCATTGAAATCGTCAAGCAATAACAGTTGTCCTTTGGTGATACATTGCAGATGCATGTTCTTAGCTGGTGATAAAACTTGTTCATAACATCTTCATCAACATCTAGAGTGGTGAGGAGATGAGAGTGATGCGAGTGGTATATGGAGAGTAATAAGCCGTTCACTGATTGTTGTGGAAGTGAGCTGGAGGGCATTTACCAATTTCGTCTTCACAGCAAACCCAACACCATGCATGAGGCTCACCTTCCTCCCTTACTTTCCAGAAAAATGGTATAGCCTAATTCAAACTCCACAACTTTTCCATTACCAGACAATCTTGTTTTATTCAAGGCAGCAATGTCAATGTCCAATCTAGCGAGCTTGTGAGTGACAAGTGCTGTTCGTCTTTCAGGTCTGTCGTTACTTATATCTAGGAGTGTTCTGATATTCCACGTTCCAAAAGCAATTGATTAAGTATTTTTTCTAACTGCAAGTGGGGGTGAGCTGCTGGTTGCGACCGCACAGCCAGGGGAAAAATGTGACTACTGATGTTTAGCCCACATTTTCTGGGGCCTTTCCCCATGTGCAGTGGGCAGCAATACTCCTAACTAGGCCTAGACAGATACAGGACTGAATTCTTGAGTAGTTATAGGTCTCAGAAAGATGACCATCACAAAACTGCCACCAACATGCAGTTTCAGACTAGAAGCTCCCAGTTTCATGAAAAACCTACTCCAACCGTTCTTATGTCATCGCTGTTAGATTTCAAAGAGTGAGGGAAGATAGCAGGAAGAAGTGCCATTGGCATGAATTTGTTTAAGGTGTATCCCAACTTGTCGGAGAGAGATCCACACACTATGATCTCGGAGCCAAATCCTATGGCACACATGAAATGAGACTTGCAGGGTTGAACACTGGGACTGTAATGAACTCCGCCTCGACGGCCGTTGGAAATTGAATATTGAACGTTCCTCCTCTGTCTGTTTTGCTGTTGGGCCAGAAAAAGAGTTTAATGGCTTCCAGTGTCATTTCCTCCACAGAGGGGGGCCATCGCCGTATCTAAAGGGGTTGGCCATTGGCTCCTTTAAGAAAACGGGTTATTTACTACTGCCCAATACTCTGTGTTTAGTTGCTGGCAGTATGGTCTACTCCATTACCATAGTGGGGTAAACCCGGCCAGACCTTAATAATAATAATAATAATAATAATAATAATAATAATAATAATAATAATAATGATAATGATGATGATAATATTAGAACATAATATACATAACAATTATATACTACAGAACACACAACATATATCACTGTGCACACTGTACTAAATGTTTCAAAAACATGGTGATTTTTTGTTTTTATTTTGTTTTACGTTGCATCAGCACAGACAGATTTCCATAGTAGTTTTTTTTTTTTTTCTCTCTTTCTGCTTTTCTGTCTCAAGGCATACAGAGTTTAGCCAAATTTTGACAGGATGTTTGACATTTTGATCAAATTGTATCCGTTGTTTCCAATGCCTTTGCTAGGGCTGGCATGGATTCTTCTTCTTCTCGCCAAAAAAAAACACTGTTGTCAGACTTTGTATAGCTGGCAGATTCCTTAAGCTCTTCAGTGACTCCAGCATAATTCTCTACACAAGTGACAGTTCCATTTCCCACTGTAAATCCTCCCTTGCAGAAGCAGTTGCTAATTGTAGTTAGATCAACAAAGTCTAAAGAACATTTTAAAAAGTACATAGGATCTGCGATCATTGTTTCAGCACTGTTCATAATGCTCAATCTTTCTTTTCTGGTGCTTCATTTTTAAGCTGTGAAAAACTTCCTGATCAAGAGTTTGAAGCCTGCTTGTGCAGCTAGCTGGGAGAATATTCACTTTTACATTGCTGGCAGGTATATCTACAGTATGTGCAGCACACTGGTTGATTGAAAGTATTTTGCAGTCTTTGGCCACCATTTTGACATCGAGCGCACAGAATTTTTTCAAACAAGAAGTATATCATCCATGCCTTGCCATTGGCTTTGCATTGGTATGGCAACCTCCTAACAGTTTTAAAACATTTAGGCTTCATTGCTTTGTTGGTAAGTTGTAGCAACTTTTTTGTGTTGTTCTTGTTGTTGCATAGCAGGACGTCTCTCTTTGCTTATCTTCCCACCATACAAGTCTCTCCTCTATGCTAGATTCTTGTCAGAAAGCAGGCTAAAATGGTGTTCTACTTCATTAGCATTAGTGTCATCTCCTGAACTATAGTAAAACTTGGACCTGACAGCCTTGTTGTTTTCCCACTTACGACAACTATCACTTCTACCACCTCAATCTCTCAATGACAACTGTTTATAATTCTGTGAAGGGTATATCATCAGTTCAAGGTATTTGGTTCCTACTTAGGTTCTTCATAACTCTACCAATTTTGGATCTCAAAATTTTATTGAATATCTTATATCATGATCCCTTTTTTTTTTGGTACAGTACACAGTTGAAGTTTTCTGTCTTTAATACAGCTCCTCTTTGTATCCCTTCCATCTTTTTGTTTTATCTCCTTTCCTTTGAAGTGTTTTACCTGTCTGACCTATGGTTGTTTCCTTTCACATATTTTCATTGTAGACTGTTACGCCCTTCACCATTCAGTGTCTTTGTGAATGAACCAACTCTCTCCAAATTCCTATATTTACAGCTACGACTGTGGCATGTTCTGCTACTAAACCGTGTACTTCGAAATAATTTCAATTTTGTTGTCAAAAAATTAATCTAATAATCATATTCCTTTACTTCATTTACCATCCGTGATTTTCATTGGCCTCGTAGGTGAAACTCCTTTCTCTATTTTCCATACATGAGCCCACCATTGAAACTAGTTCACGTGCACTTATACAGTATATTAATTTCTAACCTAGCCTTTAAGTCATCTTTTTACAAGCTGCTTTACATCGCACTGACACAGATAAGTCTTACGGCGATGATGAGATAGGAAAGGGCTAGGAGTTGGAAGGAAGCAACTGTGGCCTTAATTAAGGTGCAGCCCCAGCTTTTGCCTGGTGTGAAAATGGGAAACCATGGAAAACCATCTTGAGGACTGCTGGCAATGGGGTTCGAACCCACTATCTCCCAAATTCAAGCTCGCAGCTGTGCACCCCTAAGCGTACGGCCAACTTGCTTGGTCTTTAAGTCATCATTGTGAATAACCTCCTAACATTGTTCCTTCTCACTTGTACCAACAGTCATTCCCACTAATTTCATTCCAATTTATTTATTCTTTCTTATACGTTATATTGTAATAATATTATCTCCTTCTTTTTCAGGTGTTACCATGATTGTGTTCATGGCTGGTGTGTTGGTGCACCTGTATATGCATGTAAATGTGAAATTGGCTGGACTGGTGATGACTGCAGCATCAACTGTGGCTGTAATAATCATTCCACTTGTACCAAAGGTGTTGGGATCTGTGATGAGTGCCGCAATTGGACCATGGGAGAACACTGTGAGGAGTGCAGGTCAGTTTCTTGATATACCGTTCCCATTTTTTTTAAGGAGAACTAGTATGTTAAAATATATTTTGTTGGTGGTGGTGGTGGTGATGATACGATGACGATAGACTCAAACCCATTCTTTTCAACTGTGCCCTTGGAAAATGTTTCTATCAGTGGAGAAACAGACTACCCAATAATGATATTAAACTGGTCACTGCCGTGTTCAGGTTGAAACACTGTAAGAAGTAGCTGAAGCTGTAGGTCTCCAAATTTTTTGTTGGAAAAAGCTGAATTAATGATGTCTGACCGCCATAATACCACAGCATTTCTTAATACCAAATATGGAAAAATTAATGTTGCATTCATTTAAAGGATCTTGGAGAGGTAATTTTCTGTAATGCTTCAGAGAAAGATGTCCTGAAATATCAGCCAAATGCACTGAAACAGCTTTCCACCTCTGTAAGACCTTTCATCAGACCGGTAGTATGGCGTAAAGCCCTTTATGCCACCGAGTGCTTGGCCCTCACTAACTACGGTGGGATAGTGAAGTTCCAAATAAAAAAGGGGAAATTCCTAAGAAAAATCCTCGTGTCTATTTCAAAGGCGAATATTGCCTGAGGCCAAATGCAGAACTGTACTCTAAGTTTGAAAAACTCTCGTTTTCTATGAGGAAGCACCATCTCATATTTTACCGTCATATTTCCCTCTCTCATATCTAAAAAAACTACATTGCAGTATATACCAAGTTAAAATTAGTTAGTTATAGGGACACTGAAGTTATAATTACCTTGTTTTGCATTTTAATTGCAAGTAAAATAATTTTATCATACTCTTAAATTTGGGTGTATAAATGGTCAACAGGTCAAGCAAGTTTCATAGAACTAGTCCTGCTATGTAAAATAAGATATTTAATGAAAAGTCTTACTAATGCTGTTGTTGTCGGCTGTAACTCAATCCGAGTATATATAACTTCTTCCTGCATACATTGGCCAGTTCAACTCAGTTTATGGATGTGTTTATGATGACTAAACAGCCCAATCCTGTCATAAAACATACGCCCACACAAATCACACCAATGGATGGAGGAGGGCGGGGTTGTAATTGACGGAGTTTTCTTGCTTGTCGCTTGGCCTCTTGATGTCTGCGGCGTTCTCTTTCAAACAAGTTGACAGCGGTGGATGTAGTGTTCCACCACAGAGAGAGGTCCACAGCACATTCTTCCCACGTCTGTATATCTATACCAGTTGTCTTCATGATGTGTTTCAGCTGGTCCTTAAAACACTTAAGAGGGGCTCCATGAGGTTTACTGTCGGAGCAAAGTTCACCATAAAGAATTTGGTGGGGAAGCCTGGTATCACCCATGCGGTGAACACGGCCTAACCATCTCAGTTGATGAGCGATGATTGTTGCCTCAATGATATTTAGCTGTGCTTTGTTGAGAACTGCCGTGTTGGTCACATAGTCCTTCCACTTAATATTCAAGATTAATCTCATTTTCTGTTGGTGGAAGCGCTGAAGGTTTTTGATTTCATGGCGATAGTGTGTCCAAGTTTCACAGCTATACAGCAGTGTGGAAATGACAACAGCTTTGTACACCATGAGTTTGGTATGCAGTTTTAGGTCGTTATTTATGAAGAGACTGTGCACTCTGCGCATTAACTGCCCGAATGCTACACGAGCAGCATCAACGTCTTGTTCACAGGTACAATAACTGAAATTAAGAGGGTTCCTCCTATTCAATACAAAAACATTTATTAATGTGAATGAATCACATATCGTTCACATGAGGTACTAGTTTCGGCACTAAACTAGTGCTATCATCAGCCAACAAGTCAAATCGGGCAAACACAATATAATTTTAAAAACAACTTTAAAACACATTATAACACATGCACAGATGAATATGAAATAAAATATGGTACATGATGATATTGCATTTCAGTCTAAAATCCATTAAAATGATGATGACCCCGTTGTTGTATGTCCATGGCACTATCAAAAAACTATCAAAAAACATCGCTCCGCACCACATTCCGTCCGGACCCAACAAAAAACGAACAAAATTTGGTTGAAAAACGAACTTTGTTTTTTATATAAGAAAAAATCGTTTTTAAACAATAAACTTTACGAGACTCACCTTGAAGCAGCCAATCTGCTTCCTGGCATTCAGTGGAATTTATTTTTAAATCAGATTAATAATAAACTGTTTGACGTACTCTCACAAAAACGGCTTACGTTAGAGAAGAAATTAGCTGCATTAAAAATGAACAGAACCGCATCAAAAACTCAGCCCAAAGAGACCTGTTTGGAAAGAAACTTAATCGAGAATTTCCATCCTCCTGTAGTCAATCTTTCGAACGTAATTTTAACCACGGAAGAAACCATCTTAGCGAAAGGCCCAAAGCATAATTGGCCCAATATAAAGAAAATAAACACAACCACTAAGGGCCGGTTGCATAAAAATCGCTAATTGTAGTTCAGTTTTGATCGAAGATCGGAAATGAACTTCGTTCTTTTCTCTGTGTGAGTTGTATAACACTAATCTGAGATCACTGAACCAAGTTCACTTTTGATCTAAGGTCGACGAAACAGAGTTGACAACATCGCTAAACAAGAGAGATAATTGCGATTGTATCGAATCGAGTTGTATCGAACATGCGATTTAGATAGAAATGATCAACAATTCTCGACGCCATTCGACATTCATTTGTCTGCGATACGTAAACAAAGCCGCAAAATGGAGAAGAAAGTTGAGTAACAAGAAGACGCGTACTGCAAATTTTAAGAAAGAGGAAAAAGGTATGTCCTTCTTACTTCACCCTCCTCAGCAGGCATCTGGTTGCATTCGCTCTACAAACGTGGCCTGGCTGCCTACACTCAGCAATATTCCACCGCCTTGCTTAAGAAGGTCTGAAGCTCTTCTAAAATTGTGGAAGAAGATCAACCAGGACTCCAACCTCCCCGTTCATCAAGATATTAATCAATTTGCCCCTCCACGACTTAAGTCTAGATCTCCATCCTGGCGTGCTGCACTTACACTGGAAGAATCTGGGTTCTCCATCACGAACGCCTGGTTACATCAATGGCAACAGTCTTCTGTTCCCAATCAACATCTTGTGACCCTACCTCATGTTCAACCTCCCGGATTCCATCTACCCAGACGTCAATGGAGGACTATAAACAGGATTAGAGTCAATCAAGGAAGATGCGGCTATACTCTTTATAAATGGGGCTGGCAGAAGTCTCCTGGGTGTGATTGTGGAGCTACCTCACAGACCATCTACCATGTAATTGTCGAGTGTCCACAGAGAGCATTTCAAGATCCTTTGGAGGACATTCATAACGCAACTGAGGAGGCCTTAAAATGGATCAATGGACTTGATTTGGAACTATAGGCTTCTGTTTGTATACATTGTGTACTTATTTGCATACTTATTTATATAATCTTTCTGTGTACATCATACGATAAATAAATAAGCAGGCATCTTGATGAATTGAGGTATAAGAGCTGCAATCTCTCTAGTGACTTTGTGTATAGTCCTACTTGCAGTTCCTTTATTTACATTGAATACATCTCCAGTTACTATTTGGAAGCTTCCAGTTGGGTAAAATCTTAGTGTGAGAAGGATCATGAACATTTTATTTAGTGCATGATTTCGTTTAGTTTGTGTCCTTAATTGTAGATGTAATCTTTGTTCTAGTTCTTCAACTACACGTTTTCCTAATCGAAACCGTATTTTAAATTGTCGATCATTTAGTTCTAACAAGGGATTCCTTCTATGTTGAAACCCGCGAGGAGCTCTTTGGAGTTCAAACTCTCCATTCTCGGATGAAACGTCAGAGTAATCTGAAATCTGAAAATAGCATAACCTATAGGCCCTAAGCATAAAACAGTGGAGAACAAACAACTTGTTAACAGTAGGATTGTTGTTCAAATAATTACAATTAGCATTACTTACCATTTTACTTTAATCTACAGTAGGCCTATTTATTATTTTTCTTTGTTATTATGTTATAGACACTAAACAGATTTATTTCTTACAAAAATAATAATTACACTGGCCGGCAAAAAAAGTGGATCACTTTGAAAATGTTGATTTTCTGTTCGCTAAAACAAATTTTTAAGGACATATTTCATTTTGTGATGTTCCTCTTTATAAATAAATGTTTTCAGCACTCTCTGGTAAGTGTGTGGTGCATATGGTCCGAATTGATCGACTATTAGAGATAATTTTCCACGCCATTAGCTTTTATGACGATCCCTTTTAATTTTTATGGTTTTATGACGGTCCCTTTTAACGTGGTTCCTCGCCCCCTAATCAAGCGTTAAAGTTACTGTAAACATTTGCAGTGATAAGATGTTCTTTGTAAAAACTCTGGGGAGTTCCAAGTCAGTTTTTGTTCTATCCTTGATGAGTCAAGATGCCTCTAAGTAGAGAAAATGTTGCACGCGTAATCGCCTTGGTTGAAGACGGTCGCAGCCTTCGGTATGCGGCCCATGCTGTAGGAGCATCTTATGGAAGTGTACAATGGGCCGTGCAACGTTATCGTGAACGTGGAACATGCGAAAGGAGACCGGGATCTGGACGTCGACGAATTACGAACGCCAGGGATGAATGATTTCTTGTCCTCCAAGTCTTGAGAGACCGAAGAACAACAGCGGTTCAGGCGAGAAATCGTCTAGAGGCTACAAGAAATGTCCATGTGAGTGAGAGAACCGTAAGACGAAGGCTCCAGGAGGCTAACCTTACTTCAAGAAGGCCCGCTACAGGGCCACTATTAACGGGGCAGCATCGGAGAAGACGACTCGAGTTCGCGATGCAGCATCGAAACTGGACCATTCAGGACTGGAGCATGGTGCTTTTTACAGATGAGAGCCGCTTCTGTCTGAGATCTTCAGATGGGCGAGAAAGAGTGTGGAGGAGGCCTGGAGAGCTATTCTCACCCGTAACTCTCTCCCAAAGGACACCATTTGGGGGAGGCTCTGTGATGGTGTGGGGTGGCATAAACTTTGAATCCCGTTCCGAGCTTGTGATTCTTGATGGCGGTTCTCTCACTGCTCACCGCTATGTGGAAGAAGTTATGCAGGATCATGTTGTCCCATTTGCACAATTTACGGGCGACAATTTCATTTTAATGCACGACAATGCTTGCCCGCATGTCACCCGTGTCGTCACCCGTTACCTAGAAGAAGTTGGAATTCAAACACTAGACTGGCCAGCAAGGAGTCCTGACCTAAATCCCATAGAGCACGTATGGGATATGATTGGGAGAAGACTTCGGTCTCAGAATATCGAGACTCTGGCTGAACTGAGGGCACGATTGGTGACAGAATGGAACAGTATTCCTCAGGAAACAATTAGGAATCACAACGCCTCCAGGAGGTCATCACTGGCGGAAACACCAGATTTTAATGTCTCTAGTGGTTTGCTAAAACATTTTCTGACAGTGTAAATTAGTGAAAGTGTTAAAATTGGAGTTAACTTAAATACAGTGAAAGACATACAAATGAGTAAAAATTACAGGAATTACAAATTACAGAAACAATAAAATGTCATAATAAAGTGAATGTCAGATAAATTTTGAAAGTGAATTTAGTGTTAAACGTGAAGGTAACATAATGTTTGATTAGTATTATCAGTATTATTTATTTAGGACACTGGACTAACACTATATCCATTGAAACAATTTTTTTCAAAGTGATCCACTTTTTTTGCCGGCCAGTGTATATTCCTTCTGCTGAACTTAGTTCAACCAGGTTAATCTGAGAAAATTCACCAGTCAGATTTGATCTTCCATCAAGAAGACATGATCTTGGATTAATGTTTATACAACCAAAATTCTAAGTTCAGCTTGACTGGAGATCAGTTTCAGGTGGTTGAACTTAGATTAAATTTTATGCAACCGGACATTACAAATCAAGTCCTCAGCAACATTGGAGACACTATTTAGAAGTGAAGAGAAATGTTCCTTACAATGCTGTAAAATTTCTCCATTATCAGTTAAAAGGATTGAGTTGTCAGCAGTTTTCAATGACCCCGATGAAGATCGAATTGGACCATATATCTCCTTTATGCCAGCATAGAAGTTTTGCAGGTCACGGGCATCAGATGGTCTGTGCAGTTCTTCAGCTTTTTGTTGCCACCAGTTATTCTTAATTTCCCTAATTTGTGCCTGACATTTCCCTTTTAGTTCCAAGAAATTTGATTTCTTCACATTGGAAGATAGATCTTTAAGATAGGATAGGTGGGCTTCCCATTTGTCATTGATCAGACATTTAATATCTTCATTATTTTCTTCAAAGCAGTCCTGTCTTTTTTCCTCACAAAACCAGTTGTTTCCTCAGCTGACTCATTGATGACCTTCTGAAGCTTGGCCCATTTCTGTAATCTGTAGCAATGGATTCAATTTGAAGTTTAGAAGTATCTAATTTCTTATTAAGGGTTGTAAATTTCATGTTGTTGGTCCGTATTGAACTGAGAATAACTAAAATATTGTGAATATATTTTGTATTGAATAGGTGGAAACCTTTACTGTGTTGTTACTCATATGTTATCTAATTTCTTTCTGGGCGGGTTGTGGATGGATCTTTTTGGTTTGCGACAGATTGAGATTCTCAACCGGTAACAAAGGAGCTTTTGATCTGTCTAGCAGTCGTCTACGTTTCTTGCGGTCTTTGTTACAAGGACATCTTTTTTATCACATTGCCTGGTGATGATATAATCAAGGATGTGCCAGTGCTTTGAGCGAGGATGCATCCAAGTGGTCTTGTAGCGATTAGGCAGGCGGAACTGAGTATTAGTAAGGAAGAGTTCATGTTCAGCACATAAACCAAGGAGCAGCAGACCATTGGCATTACAGTTGCCAAATGCATGTTTTCCCATCACATTACGCCATAATTGGTGATCTTTATCAACTCTGGTGTTGAAATCGCCAAGTAGTAAGAGTTTTCCTCTTGGAGGTACTTTGGTGATGGTAGTGCTCAGTAGATTGTAGTATTGGTCTTTAGCTTCTACATCAGCATCCAAGGTGGGAGCATATGTAGAGATGAGTATTATAGATTTGGCTCCAGAGAGTGGGATTCGGAGAGTCATAATTCTTTCACTGACTGCGGTTGGAGCTAGCTGATAACCATTCACCAATGTGGTCATCACAGCGAATCCCATACCATGAACGCGGTGTTCTCCCTCATCTTTTCCCTTCCAGAAGATTGTGTAGCCTGAGCTGAAGTCTATAAGTTTACCTTCGCTGGACAGTCTGGTTTCACTTAACCCTTTTGCTCTCAGGTTGTTTTCACCAGTCAAGCCCAAAACACTCAGACCATTTTTCATGATTATGCATGTTAAAATGTAAAAAATTTCCATATAAAGAAATCCCCAGATACAAAATTGAAAAAAAATCACAATAGTACACTATTCAATATAGTTTTAGGAAAAAAATCCCAAAATTGTTCATGGCATATTTTACTACAAAAAATTTGAAAATTAGAAAATATATTACAAAAAATAAAAATCTGTTTTCAAATACAAAAAAAGTAATCTGTTTTTTAGTGATATTGTTGTTCAGTCATTTTGAAAATAAGAGCATTTAATTCTGTATAACATGATATAATTTTGTTTTTTGTATTCTTATTTAGTCATGAGTTATAGCATCTGACGTAAAGAACTGTACATGTACCTTCCGTAGTCAGCATTTGTGTTTTGGGAAACATTCTCCTATCATCACTACCTATAAAATCTGAATCTCTCTTTTTCCTCTTTACCTACAGCTTTTCCCACACCTGTGGGGTCGCGGGTGTGAACTGTGTCGCACATGTGGATTTGGCTATGTTTTATGGCCGGATGTCCTTGCTGACGTCAACCCTATATGGAGGATGTAATCACTATCGTGTGTTTCCGTGGTGGTTTGAAGTGTGATGTGTTGCCTGAATATGAAGAGGAATGTATTAGGACAAACACAAACACTCAATCACCAGGTCAGAAGAATTAATCAAAGGCGATTAAAATCCCTGACATGACCGCAAATCAAACCCGGGCCCTCTGAACGGAAGGTCTCAGGCTGACCATTCAGCCAATGAGTCGGACTAAAATCCGAATCACTATCGGCTATAAAGTCACTGTCATCGTCTGAAGCATCTAAATAATCCAAAACATCAGAATTATTTAGCCTAGAACTTGGCCCAGCCATTAAAAAAAATTGGGCCTACTTCTGGCATGAAAATCTAATAAAATGAAATGTTAAACTAAACTGCACTTGAGAACACTGATATATTGAATATAAACAAAACATAATAAACAATAAACTACTATTAAGATGGAAACAATAAAACGACGGAAAACGTGTATTTTGAAGTTTAAAGGAGACTGTACTCGCAAGCAGCACACTTCAACTAGCCATGCGGTAAACATACGCGGTTTGATAGCTTCATTTGTTCCAAACAGATGAGCTTAGTGTCTATATCTCTCGAGAAAAGTGTAAACTAAATCCAAACGCTACTATTGCTGTCTCTCCTGAGATCTGGGAGTCCATTAAGGTACTAATACAGCCATCCGAACACAGAGCTGATAGATCGGCACGCTGAGTGTGGTAAGCAATACCACTCAAGCCGATAGATCGGCTCACTGAGTGTATAAGAGTTAAGGCAGCAAAATCAATGTTCATTCGTCCAAGCTCATGGGTGACAAACACTGTTCTTCTCTCAGGTCTGTTATTGTCTTTCAAATCAAGTAGGGTTCAAACATTCCAGGTTCCTATAATCAAAGTTTTGGTAATCTTCGTTTTTCGACCGCATAAGGGGTGACCCGCTGGGTGCGGCCTTCCAGCTGGCTGACAGTCTAGTCCACATTTTCTAGGGCCTTCCCCATTCAGGGTGGGCAGCGGTGATCCTAAATTGGTCTGGCCAAACACAGATGCAGGACCGAATTCCTAAGTAGTCACGGAGTCTCAGAAAGACGACCATCACACATCTGCTGCCAATGTGCAGGTCCGAACTAGAGGCTTCCAGTTTCACCCGAAAACCTGCCTCCACCATCCTTAAACCCATCGCCGTTGGACTTGAGTTGAAGGGAATGTCAGCAGGAAAAAGTGCCACAAGCGGGATTTTGTTTAAGGTGGATCGCAGCTTGAAAGGAAGTGACCCACACACTATGGTCTCGGAACTATACCTTGCACCACAAATGAAATGCGACATGCAGTTTCTAGTACTACGACTGCAACGGACTGCCGTAGGCTCGAAATATCTTTGAGTTGCGCCTTCACAGTCAGTCTGTCTGGCATGACCTCATCTGCCTCCACGTCCGATGAAAACCACAAAAAGGAGATTCCTCCGTACATTTTGCCGTTGGGCCAAAGACACAGATGATGGGTTCCAGTGTCATTTTCTACACTGAGGGGACCATCGCCCTACCCAAAAGGGCTCATCTGCCCGATGCTGTTGGCCCCTATGGGGGGGCGAGTTATTTACCGTCGCTCGACACTCGATGTTAGCTGTTTTTACTGCTGGTTGCCAAGCCAGCTAACCCTCCTCCTTTCCCATTCCGGACTTGGGACCGGACAATGGCGCAGTTAATAATACTGTACAGTTATATATAAATCGAAATGTTAGTCTATTTGTCTTTCTTTCACATAAAAGCTACCTACTGTACTTGACTGAGCAAGCTTGAATTTGACAAGTTTAGAAGTGAATACACAGCCTGAATGGTTTTTCCTGTTAGAGGTTCCAAGTACACTTAGAATTTAATTTCCTAGAAAAATGTTTGTATGTGTTTCTTCCAAAAGTTTTCGAAGAAAAAAATACCTTTTCTGCATCCTGGCACATGCTTTGTCCTATGTAAACCAAATTAATGGGTAACCCGCTAGCCTTACAAATAAAAGGAGCGTATGCAGTAAAACCTCATTAAGATGTTTCTACAGGGGACAAGGAAATAGAACATGTTAAATGGGAAAATTTGCTATTGAATACATAATAAATCCAACAGGGATATGGTTTCTTTACAACATGAGTACATTTTATGCCATGTATGTGTGGGTACAGTGAAAGCTAGATCTACCATTTCTAAAGATGAGAGGAAAGTATCAAAAGGTGTGAAAAACACAAAAGAACAAATACGAAAGCTTTTCAACTGGGGCTTGTATAGAATAATAGAGTATTAAAAGATGTGAAAAACACCAGACAACTATTATGAAAACATTGCATTCTCAGAGTATCAGTGTATTAGTGCAGATTACCCTCCTTCTAAAACAAATGTTAATTGAAGCCTTATTTTGGACCAATGGGTTACTAAACATTATTTTCTGTTCACACTCTTAGACAGACCATGAATTATTCAGAGGTTGCACGTGGCCATGAGCAAGAAAATTACTTTGGTCGCCATTTTGAATACAGCATAACTTCGACCGACTGGAGTTGAAACTCAAAGTTAATAACCCTAAAAAATGGATATGTTACTATATGTGTTTTTGATAAGTAGTGTTACTGTAGGATGAATTGAAGAAATCACTTGCACTCTTACTATGGCAGATTCAGATCTCACATGCTGATAGGGAGGTGTGCGAGACAGTTGAAATACCCTTCATACTTCTGCGATGACAAAGGCAAAGAGTGAAGAAAGGTGTCCACTATTGCAAGGTTGGTTGATCCGTTTGTTTGTTTGGTTATTTTATTCATTCATTACAATATCACACACAATTTACAATTACAAGGACCGTACTTCCTTGAATTTGTTTGTGTGTTGTCATGGGATACATGTTGCTTCCACCAGCTACGCTTGTACTGGCAAGCTTGCTGGAGCACTGGCATTGTCCCATGAGAAAGCAGACGTGAGCTACTATTGGTTGAAATTCATGTCAAACTGGAAATAATTCCATGTATGCAAAGGCTTGGGTAAAAGCTGGTAAGCTGTGAGCTTGCATCCGGGAGAGAGTGGGTTCGAATCCCACTGTTGGCAGCCCTGAAGATGGTTTTTCATGGTTTCCCATTTTCACACCAGGCAAATGCTGGGGCTGTACCTTAATTAAAGCCACAGCCACGTCTCTCCAACTCCTAGATCTTTCCTAACCAATTAACGCCATAAGACATATCTGTGTTTGTGTGACGTAAAGCCACCAGCAAAAAAAGAAAAGAATAAAAGCTTTAAAGAAATTAAGTTATGGTTCATTCATTCTAACATTTATTTAAATGTAGATTTTTCTATTAAAATTGAAGATATAATATAATGGCGTATGACCTCCGGAGAGGCCTGGTGCAGGTCTTTTTCTAGTAGACGGACTATTAGGTGACCTGCATGTCTGTGAAGATGAGGGCCCAACCTAGGATGATTTCTAATGTTGAATACGCCACACACACCCAGCCCCCGAGCTGTTGGAATTAACCAATTAAGGTTAAAATCCCCGACCTGGCCGGGAATCGAACCTGGGACCCTCTGGATCAAAGTCCAGCACGCTAACCATTTAGCCATGGAGCCGGACAAAAATTGATGAATCTGCCATATTAGAAAGTCATCAGTCAGAGTAAACCTACACAGTACTGGCCATGAAACAGAGGCATATATAGTATCTGGCTTGTAGACATCACTGTGAGCTGATTTCTAGATCAACGCATAACACATAAACAACAGATATTATAGAAAATTGTTTCTTGAAAGTAAAGGAGCCGCTATCTTTCTGATAAACCCATTAATGACATACCTCATCGCTAAGTGGAGTAGAAGTACAGTGGGATGTAGTAGCTTAGTCGGTAGAGGCGCTGTATATGGGTGGTAGGGTATAAATGGCAGTGGTTCAAATCCACCCATTGCTCGCTACCCCCTTTTTAAAAATCGCAAACTGAAACAACCTGCAAGCACAGTCACTTTTTTAAATACACTAACAATATTAACAGGGAACAGTTATTGTAATTCCCTTAGTTTGTTTAATTTCTCTGTATAGCAGTACGTATGGTAGTATTGGGTCCATTAATAGCTTAGGTAAGCTTAGAAAGAAGGGACATTATTTATTTTTGTTATTACGTACTTGCACTTAATTAGACACATTACTTTATGGTTTAATGCACAAAACATGTTCATTTCTGGTTACATTAAGCATAACATAAATAGCATTGTTTATGATCCCTATTATAATTGAATACAATAGACAGATAACGAGGATTGCTGTATTATAGTAGAAGTATGTGAATTTTGGCAAATAGATATTGGCTTGAAAATAAAGATACATGTAACTATTTGAAAGTTTGTGCAAGAGAACCCTTAATCCCTTAAGAAAGCCTGGAGATGTAACAAAGTATCTCACCAAGATAAACAGACTTGGAGGTATGTTGGTAATAATTTGTTTATTTAAGATATAGGCTGGCTATTTATACTGAGCCAAGTGATTATTTTCTTTTAGATTACTGGAGACAGATGAAGACATTTTAACCTAAGAAAATCTTATTTTGGAGTGTATTTTATTTCAGGTGGGTATTTTATTATCAATGGAGTAATCTTCTCATATTCATTCTTCTTTCTGTTCCCTATGTTTGTCATTGCAATTGTATTGTATTTATACTTGTTTGCATATATTTACAAAATAGTTTTTAATTACAGTTGCTGACGAATTTTGGAATCGTTCTGTGTTCCTGCCCTAAAATAACTGTATGCACTAGAAATATTGATTGACTTTGGATCTTGAAACTTACAAGGGTGTTTAGGTGAAATAAAGTAGTAAAGTGGCACTGGAGTTGGAGGAGATCAGGGGGAGTTACGCTGCTAAGCTGATTGGAAGGTGATGCACACTGTTGAGTGGGAGCAATAGTTGACTCAGTTCAGGTAGAGTCATTCAACTTATATATGTTGTAAAATTGTTATTTCCTTTAATTCCAGGTGGAACATAGGGTCTCGACAAAATTTCTCCAGCTTGTTCTATCTGCCGCCTATGCTTTCACCTCCCGCCATGTCTTGTTAACTCCAGCAATCTCCCTGTTTATGGTTCTCTTCCAGGTACTGTAATCATCGGTCTGCCTTGCCTGCGACTACCTGGTGGATTCCGGCTCAATGCCTGGCTTGTGATACTTTCTTGTGGTCTTCTCAAGGTGTGCCCAATTCATCTCCATTTTCTTCGCATTATCTGTTCCTGTATATGCCTTTGACTTGTGGCCTCCCAAAAGTCTTTGTTTGAGATGGTCTTTTGCCACCATATTCTCATAATGTACCTCAAACAACAATTTATAAAAGTCTGTAACCTTGTGGTAAAATGTCGTTGGTCACTTTCCAGGTCTCACTTCCATACAGTAACACAAATTTAACATTTGAGTAGAATATCCGTAGCTTCGTTTTTATACGGATGTGAGGGGATCTCCATAATGGTCGTAACTGTGCAAAAGCTCTTTTGGCTTTATTTATGCGACTCACCACATCTCTAAAAGCACCTCCATCCTGGCTTACCGTGCTTCCTAAGTAGCAAAATTCCTCTACCCTTTCTATATCCATTCCATCTAGAGTCAAGCTAGAATTGTTACGATGCTTTATGTGCATTTCTGTAGTCTTTTTGTTATTAATCTTTAAGCCTACTTCTTTAGCTTCTATTTTTAAGTCATTCAGTTTGATTTCCATGTCCCAAAAACATTGTGCAAGAAGACAGTGATCATCTGCATAATCCATTTCTTCCAATCAGTTATTTAATCACCGAGCTTGATAGCTGTCGCTTAAGTGCGGCCAGTATCCAGTATTCGGGAGATAGTAGGTTCGAACCCCACTGTTGGCAGCCCTGAAAACGGTTTTCCGTGGTTTCCCATTTTCACACCAGGCAAATGCTGGGGCTGTACCTTAATTAAGGCCACGGCCGCTTCCTTCCCACTCCTAACCCTTCCCTGTCCTATCGTCGCCATAAGCCCTATCTGTGTCGGTGCGACGTAAAGCAACTAGCAAAAAGAAGTTATTTAATCCCCACTGAATGCCATGCTTTCTATTCATTGCCTCTCTCCACATACAATCCAGTGTCATGATAAGCAAGCTTGGTGACAGTAGATATCCTTGTCTTACTCCAGATTTTACAGCAAATGGTTCAGACAGCTTCCCTTTATGTTCTATTTGATGTTGTAAAATAATTACATATAATTGACTGTAGATTCATGATTGTGTGTACATCATGCAGATATCGCTAGTTTCAAGATTCTTCTTCTTCAGTTCCTGTTTCTTTCCCTCCTCAGTCAGTCTGCTATGACTGTGATGAAGAATATGGGGGACAGTACACGTCCATTTTTGTCTGTCTCTTCACCATTCCTGCCTCCTGTATGTATTTCTCCCACTCTTCTATGTACTACATCCACCTCTTTTGAGGCCTTTCTTTTGGTCTCTTTCCTGGTGGTTTCTCTGTAAATACTTTCTTTGGAACTCTATCTTCTCCCATTCACATCATGTGTCCACACCATTTCAGCTTGCTTGTTGCCAAGGAATCGGACATCTGTCAGGTCTCTTTGAAGTCACTCTAGTGATATAATTGTGTTTTATTGCCTTTCTTCTTATTACCTTCAGGGTAATTCCTCTGTATTGCATTCATTCTTTTTTTCTTTCTTTTTTTCTTTTTTCTGGATCTACAGTTCATGACCATAACCACGGCATTTCTTTCAATCACTTGGTGCCAATAAACATGTAGTCCTGAAGATTGTTTTTGTCCTGAAATCTCATTCGTTTTCAGCATGTAATTAATTAGTTTGGTACCAAATTTGCAGCCATTTTCTCCTTAATATATCCCTCTATGGTGTGATCTGGTCAGGACTTTGTGGAGGTCATGGTATTCTGCTTTCTGTTTTTAGTGATTGACTAATTAAGCTGAGTTATGTAGTCTCAAAATGTCTTAAACTAATCCTAGTGATTGCAGTCAAATGTATTGTCAGCTGGGTGGTCAAACAAACATAGTGCATATAATTTTGCCTGTAAGTTTTTCAAAATTTGTATACTTTATTTTAAGGACTGCGTCTTTTAAATAAAGAGAGAAAACATCGAGCAGCACTTCAAACGGAGAAGAATGTATTTAGGAAAAATGACACAGAAGGCCTGGTTTTGGCAACCACAACAAAGATGTAAATGAGGAAGACCAAAGTTAACCTGAAAGAAGAGAGTTCAGTTAGAAATGGAAAAGAGAACTTTTAAAATGAAATTTGAATGACCAGGAATTATGGATGCTTAGATACGAGAAATTCCCAGGGGGTGTAGAGCATTTCACATTACGAAATGAAACAATTGAGTATTGCTTGAAAACATCTACATAATTCACTGACTGAAAATATAGGTAAGGAATGTGGTGCCTTCTGAAAATGTGATTCTGGGAAAGAAAACATGGCTCTGTGATATTGTTATGGGTTCAAGTTGACATTCATGTGTGAAAAAATGTGAACTTTGTGGAAAGCAAATACTGGCCATTGCTTGCTAATCTGCATCTCAAAATTTTTTCTTGGCTGTTTAGTGTATGAATTGAAGAATTGATTAATACAAAATACATCTGAAAACCTCACTTTAAATTAAGATGTACTGGTACTTAATATAGAAATATGGGAATTTAAATACATTTTATGATAAACCCACTGACAGTTAAGGTCATGTAAGGATATATAGGAGGAACAAGAGAAAGGAATACAAAGTAGGACAAGCATAATAGCAGAGTGTGTGAAGAGGAAACAACAGAAAGAGGAGACAAGGACAAACAAGAAAACACACAAGAAAAAATACAATCTCCACATCTTCATACACTGCCATCTACAAATATATAGATTCTCCCCTTATCGGTTCCAGTTCTTGTACATCTGACCCTTCTCAGTTCCCTGACAAATTCATTTCTGTTTCCCAGTTTCATCAGGAGGGTGGGCATCAATACTCATTGAGAGGCCATCTTGACAAATCTTCATTCTTCATGTGGGAAGTGTAGGACGGAAGAAAGCTGGATAAGTACAGGAAAAGACATATATGCCAAGTATTCAGGTTTTCCGTAAAATGCACGGATTTTGGGTGTGTTTTATGGTTGTTGCAGATGAAGGATTTTATTGTACGGATTTTTAATATCCATGCTTGTTTTCGCTTTCTGCAGTCAAATCGGATTTGTTTGACTTTCGGTAGTAGCCGGTAATATGAGGTGCATTTTTGAAATTCAACCGGTAAATGTATGATATCGATTATTACTGTGCTTTTGTCACCTGTTAGATCTCAACTGCTACTTCATTCACTGAGATGTTCCAAAACAAGTAGCAGGCTGTGAATTTATATATAACAACTTTAGTATCTGAGCCGTGCTTCGTAGCAGCTGTGAAAGGCTTTGTTTATGCGTGGATGTGAGTAACATTGGCGGTAGTTCTGAAACTCGAGGAAATGTGATGAATTTGTAAGCGATTTAGTATTTTTAGTGGTGTTCGTAATGAGTTCAACTAAGAAACGATGTTATCAGTCTTTTAGGGAGGCAAATTCTGCTTAATTTCCTTGTTTTATACGATCATAGAAAGTGTTCCCAGTGTTAAATGTAAACAGATGACCACTCATCAAGATGTATAACTTTGTGTAAGTACAGTATTCAATTTCAGGGGTGATTATAACATACATATTTGACTTGTATTATTATTGTTTATAATCTCCCCCCTTGCCATCTTTTTTCATTATGTCTCAAGACTTTGCGACGCATATGCCTGTTGTTAAACATTTTCCTCTTAGGATCATCTGGATTTCTCTTTTTGAAAGTGGGTAGATATGAAAAGGGAAGAAACATAAGCAAAGATAAGTACAGGTGGTAAAAGATTAGGAACACAGGAGAAACACACAAAGAGAAAAGGATCTCAACCAGGATTAGTTTGTGAATAGTTATAGTTAAGGGGCATAATATTGGAGTCATTGTCGTAGTTCATGAATACTTTTGAGTGGTAGGTTAAGATATGGTTCTATCGTACTCTTCTTACATTTCAAGAAATACAAGAAATGTGTAATTTGTTTGTTTGTAAACTGTCTCCCATTGGAGATAGTCACGGAGGGGGGACTCAGTTTGCTCTCAAAAATTGTTTGTAATGAATCATGTTCAATTCTTTCATTTATGTATATGACAAATGATTCAAACTAGTGAGGACAGTTGGGAAGCTACTTGACTTGAGATCTAATGCAGTTAATCACAAGTTAAGGTCAATGTCAGAGGGAAGGAAAGTAAAAAATTGAAATCTTAGTATTCAGATCTTGGATGAAGAGATGAAAATTTAAAAATACATATTTAAGAAAAGAAACTACAGTTGCTGGAATTTCATATTTTTTTCATTTCAGGTTGGGAGTGATAAATTTGGTAACATTATATTTTTAACTGTTACTGCAATTTGTTTCAGACCGGGAAGTTTCGGCAATGCTACCACGAGCCAAGGTTGCCAGAGTTGCAACTGTAATGATCATGGAAATGTGGAAAAAGATATTTGTGATCCACAGACTGGAGTTTGCTTTTGCCAGGATAACACAGAGGGTGTCACATGTGATAAATGCAAGAAGGGATACTATGGAGACCCAAGGTTTGTCTTGTTTAAGTCATAATCTCAGATTTATTGAGCCATTCACTTTTGTTAACTTTTGCACACTTTTGCCGCAGGAAGGGAGTGTTACACTCATCTCATGTTTACAAAATGTTGATGGTGAATTAAATCTGAATTGATTTATAAATGAATGAATGAATGGATCTTCTACAAATGTAAAAGAAATCTATTTCTGTTTTAGATTCTCATGTCGTCTTAATTTCTCTGAGTGTTTAGGAGTATTAGAATAATTAGTCATTTTTTTTAAAAAGGTCTCATTTTCTCTCTTGTAATATGTTTAGTTTTAATGTTTCTCTATTGTGAACAAATTTAATACAATATACATATATCTAGCTATTCTTTGATCTTAAAAAAAAATTACATACTAATGTTGAAACTTTTCTCTATTTCTCATAAGTACACCAAAGATGTGATCATTATTTACAAGTAGCAATGTCAGATAACTTCTGTGACTCATATCTGAGCTTGTTCACTTTAATTCCATACTATCTAGTTACACAATTTCTGCTGAGGATAGCTTCAAGTACTTACTGTGGTCTAGGATTATTTATGGAACTTTGATTTCATTGCCTAGTATTCTTTAATCTATCTATCTAATCTAATCTAATCTATCTTGAGAACTCATGATTAACAAAAACAGAGACTACATACCACAGATTTATGCCAGCAGCTAATTAATCTAAGTATATATTTAGGAAAAGTCTACTTAATGAGAATTCTTGTTTGTGGATGTACTTTATTGCTCAATAAAGCCCTCAAGGTGTTATTGTGAAAATAAAAATCCACAGCCTGTTTCCAGTCATTCGAGCGAGTCAGGAATGGAATGAATGAAGCCCCTATCTAATGGCGAGGATAGGAATTGTCCTGGTTGCCGAAGCCTGTCTCACTCCTCTGGGGCAGTGATTAATGACTGATAGATGAAATGAAATGATATTTAAGAGTGTTGCTGGAATGAAAGATGACAGGGAAAACTGGGATACCCAGAGAAAATCCTGTCCTGCCTTCGCTTTGTCTAGCACAAATCTCACATGGAATGACCGGGATTTGAACAACGGAACCCAGCGGAGAGAGGCTGGCACGCTACCGCCTGAGCCACGGAGGCTCAAGGTGTTATTGTAAATGGCTAAATATTGCAAAATATTTTTTCAGTATTAGTGACTGAAGCTATATGTAATAAAAATGAATCATTTATATTTTGACTCCAGAAGACTAAAATATACAAATCAATTAAAACAGTTACTTTAATTCATAACTGTAATCGGTTGGGCTTCATTGGATTGTGAGTAGGGGCTTTTCTTGAAATGCACACTTCAATTATAAAACACTAGAATACTCATTTCAGTAACACTGATAACAGAAAAATTAACTTTCTTAATAAGAAGCTGTCATAGAAAACCACCAGTCATACTTCTGGTTGTGTATTCCTAGGACTTCATATATTTTTTAAGGAGGATAAAGCCAAATGGAATCAGTAAAACATCTACGTAGTACGGTTAAGGTACTACTTTTCATAATGTCTTACCATGTTGCTTACAAAGGAAGCTTCAGTGACATCACATTGCACCTTACCTGAAATTTCATTGACAGAATGGATATTGTGTAAGAATATCCTGCACCAAAAATTAGCTGTGAGTTTTAAATGTAAGGTCAGAAACAGAGGCTGGAAATATCATGTGACACCGCAACTTGCCAACCGCAGTGGGCATCATATAAGCTTGGAGACTGGAGATAGTGCAGTGGAGGGGATTGTTGGCAGTCAGCTAAGGTCTGCTGTTCACTCTCCATTGTTTCTTTCGGGGTAAGAAAACAAAGTGCCATGAGAGGACAGAGTGATGGAGAATACAGTGTTTCCCGCAGCTTTTTGCATGCGTATGCTCTGTTGCACACCGTCTGACCCGTACAGGGGCTGCCCAAACCGATTGATACAACTGCTACTTCTACCCTGCATTTTTCCACATATTCGAATGTCAGTTTTGGAAACTTCCATTTTAACTCTCGGTAATTTTTAGTAGATGGCCTTTTTATGGTACATAGATTATATCAGTGAAATTTCAGGTAACTGGTGATGGTGGCAGTGGCGATTATTGTTTTAAGAGGAAGTACAACTGGGGAACCATCCTCTATTAACACTAATCGGGGGGGTTAATTTCTGTTAAGTTGTGATGTGATCTCACTGAAGTTTCCCTTGTTAGTATATTGTTTTGTGTAGTGTTGAGTTTATTTAGTTATGCATGCTATAAGTACCCTGTATCAGTGTTTATGTCTGTGAACTTAATCTTATTGTACTTTATTTTCCTGCCTTTTCTATTTCTCTTTGTCATTGTAATGTATTACACAGGCATGGTGGCATGTGTTACTATCAGTGTGTGTCGCGAGGGATGCTGTCAGGAATTGAACCTCAGGGCTTAGGTAGTCGCCTTGGTCTTATGACACCATGGGAGTTGCGTCAAGGTGGTCCACCTACCAGAGAGTGTCTTTGGATTGTGAGTCCATATGATATGCAGAATAAGTCTCTTACACAGGAGAGGTATGTTGTTTACCATTACTCTTGAATGGTTGGAAAAAGATTTGTGGTATTATCAATACTTTTTATAAGTAAGCATGCAATGTGGGAGGTAATGCTTTTTGTCTATTATTATTATTATTATTGTCTACCATATATTTTAGCCTTGGTGTCTTTTCTGAGCTTCCTTAGGTGAGGTTACATTATATGTTGATTAACTGATGTTTTAACTGCCCTTTCAATAGGCCTTCTCATTTGTCACATTTTTTAGAACACTTCACTGACTTATTAGTCCTGCGTATCCACTGTCTAATAATGGTAAATGGAGTTTTCTTAAAGAAATTGACCATTAATGAAGGGTGCTTTAACTTTGAGTGTTTAAGATGCAGAAGGGTTCAAGCATAGAAAAAAATTAAATACCCATCTGCATATGGTTGTAATAATTTTAACTTTGGCTTATAAATTTTCCATTAGTGATAGGCAGTTGGTAGAAAATAAAAGTGTTTCTATACCTAATAGCTTTAATGAGGGAACGGTACGAAGTTGGACGGTGAATTTTATTTTATTTTTATATACTTGTGAAGAACCTTTTAAGCTCAAAGAGGTAGTGGGAGTCTCCCTAAATCATAATAATACAACGAGGGGCTGAACACCAGCAGGAATCATGAGCGCCACTATTAATTCAATGTAAGTATCCTGAATGAACCCATAAAACGAGCACAGATACAGAGAATATGCATTTCACAAAGGGAGGTGACTGAAAACTATGTGCTGCATTGCAAGCCTTGCAGTAGCTCTCTTGGCAGATGTGCGGTGAAAATTGTGATAGTGGGTGGTGCTTGAAGGTTCGAATCCCACACAAGGTTTTTTTTTTACAGCTAGTTGACAGGGACATGGTAAGGTTATATACTTAACAGTTTCCACAGACTGATTTGTTTATTTGGCCCTGAAAAGGGCCATTGGTATGGTGGCATATGGTATGGACCTGGGTTGGAAGAGGCTAGAAAACATGTGGCAGGATTTCAGTTCCCTACATCTTTTAATGCAACACCTGCTTGACCTGACAACCTCTGTGATTGTTACGGAGCTGGCGCGATGTTGTAAGGACCGTCTGGCATGTTGCAACATCTCCGGCATAACGGATCGGCATGCCTTGGTGATGAGCTGTCCAAGGTGACCAGGATTGCTCGGCTCCTGTGCATACACCAGTTGTTTTACATGCTCCCACAGAAAAAAAAAATCCAGGGGTGTAAGATCGGGTGATCTGATGGGCCAGGGTCAATGTAAGTACCCTAATGAACCCATACATCGAGCACAGATACAAAGAATATGTATTGCACAAAAGGAGGTGCACACACATACCAGGAACAGGTATTGTATGAATTAAAAACTATGCGCTGCATTGCAAGCCTCGCAGTAGCTCTCTTGGCAGGCGTGAAGATGAAGATGGTTTCGGATGACCACCACCGCGAGCAGTGGAGCTCCGTGATGTTCAGACCGCTTCCTGCAGAGTTCGAGGAGTGGTACATGTTCCAAGAACGGTGGTAGGTGCTCTTGGAGAAACCGCAGATAGTGTTCTCCCGTCAGAGGTCTCTCAAAGAAATGGGGAACAATGAGGTGATCACGTACGATGCCACACCATATGTTCACACCCCACTGTGCCTGAAAAGCTACCTCACATACCCAGTGGGGATTATCCACACTCCAATAATGCATATTATGTCAATTAATGGTTCCATTGTTCTGGAACCGCCTTCGTCCGTAAGTAAGATGGTCGGTAAAAATGCAGGATCAGTGTCCACATACTGTAAGGTCCATTGACAGACTACCACCCATGCTTCGGAATCATGACCATGGAGCTTCTGGTGTAAGTGCAGATAGTAGAGGTGAAATTGCTGGGTATGCAATATCCGCATAACAGACGCCCTGCTGATATTCGTCTCCTATACAATGGCCCATGTCCTAGTGTGGAGTTTATGCCGGACATCATCCAACACAACCTCTTCATTGTGAACAGACGTCACAGGATGATCTCGAAGAGGCTGTGTCCTTCCCAGGGACGTGGTAGCCTGCAGACATCTTTCCGCACTCAGAAACGTCATGCCTGTCAGTTGTCATCTATCCAGATAGCATTCTTGCTTGATACAGGCATTGTGTCTGGTATGCATTCCGTCTAGTTTCTCCATAGATGAGCAACATATCCACATACTTGTTGCTGGAATACATCACGGAGGCAATGATTAAGCTTTGTGTTATGTTGTGTTGTAACTTGGCGCGAAGGAGGGGAGTTCATGCAGCTACATATCTACCTGCCATTGCATGTTATCGTTCCACTAGGGCACACTTTGCCCTACCTGTGGTCTCCAAAGCGTGGAACATGTACGATGTAGCTAATTGGTTGCCTATGTCCTAGGTAAAGACCATCACCTCCTCATCCTCCTCCAACCCAGCTCGATACGCTATGCATACGACCCATTACAGGGCCAAATAAACAAATCAGTCTGTGGAAGTTAAAGTATGCATCCTTACCACATCCCAGGCAATTTGCAGCAAAATAAAAAATAAAAAGGTATTTAAAAATACTTGCTAGGAATTCGAACCCTTGAGCACCATTCATTATCATAGCTCCCATCACGCCATTGCAAGTGAGCTATAGCAAGGCTTGATGTGCAGCGTACAGTTTCCAGCCTATACAGTGCATGCTCCTGGTCTGTGTATGCATCTCCTGTTGTAAGGTACATGTTCTTCGTATCTGTGTTCACTGCGAGTCTCCAAAATATCTAGGAGTGACACTTGATAGATCTCTTGCTTTCAAGAGCACTGCATGAACTGCAAATCGAAAGTCTCCACCAGGAACAGTCTTTTACGGAAACTGGCCATATCACAGTGGGGTAGCCAACCTGAAACCATCCAAACTTCTGCAATGGCACTATACTATTCTGCGGCAGAGTATGCATGCCATGTTTGGTATAATTCAACCTATGATAAACGGGTGGATATAGCTCTCAACAACACTTGCAGAATTATAACAGTATACCAACCGTACCGATGATTTCTGGTATAAGTAAACACATAAACAAAGGTAGCAAATACCCTTAGAAAATCATTACCAAAAGGTTTTTGCACAGTAGGAAATAAACAGAAATCTTGAAAGAAGTTTCTCAATAAAATCAAAATAATTTAATTAATGACTATCTTGAAATAAAGTTACATTTGATTGAGACAAAACCCCTTAAAACCTATGGTGCACCTTGTTAAGGTAAAATCAAATTAACTAAGGAAAAAAAAACTGGATTAAGATTGAGATCAAAAATAGTTTACCTAGAAGCGAGGAAAGTCCTTTAAATTAAAACAATACCAGATAGAAATCAATCAGTTGATAGACTAAAAACAAGAACCAATTACAGGATAATTTTTTCGAAAGAAAATGTCCATGGACTAGCTTTACCACCAGTCTGAAGGGCTCAAAGACAAGTACCTTATTCTTTCAGGTATTTACTTGGGATCTAATAATTAAATCCACTTTCCACAGGAATTATTTTGCTTGCATTTATCGTAAAATGTAGTAAAGTAAGGCTGTGAGATTCTTCCAAGAACCGGATCTCAATAGGCACAAGAGGAAAATAAATTATCACAAACAGAATGCATGTCCAAAGGCAGAAATAGGTCACAATGATAGGTAAACATAAAATAGGTCTCCAATCGACCCCAAAAATTCCACACGCTTCAAATAGGAAAGAACAAGACAGCTCCAAGAATTGGGAACATGCCCACAGAAATTAATTATCAATCATCAAGATTAAGAGCAAACAGCTCGAATCATAAAGGGACGTACACACACAAAATCAGTTCAAGACGTAAGAGCAAAGCAGCTCTAATCACAAGGATAACTACCACTTCAAATCAATTAATAAACGTGAATAAGAAAGAGCTAAACAGCTCCAAACTTAAGTGCACGCCCACCACAATTTAATTAAAGCATCAATAATCATTATTTCTTTCAATAATCCAAACAATTATTCCCATGGGTGACGGTTGCCATGGAGACGACAACAAGAATAAACGTTACAGGAGCATAAGAGAAAAATTACCTTAAGAAAAGGAAAATCAGAAAAGAAAATTTTACGAAAGAAATAGATTCCGATTCCCGGAGAAAATCTCATGGTCTCAATCCTTTTAATGGTTGACTTCACATTATCATATTATTTCATTCCTAATCAATAACATATCATTAAAATAATTTTCACAACACTTAACCCCCTTTTTTTAAATATCCGAAACAGATTGTACATTTAGTACCAAGAATGTCTTGCAGAAAAGATAAACATAGGCACTTCTGTAGATTTCTTCCTCCCGTACAGAGGATTAAACAGTGCAGTCAGCAAGGTGATAACTTTTTCATGTAGTAGAATTTTAAAGTTCAGAAACCGAAGATCAAGAAAATTTGATATCCACAGGACGGCATAAAATCCTCCTTTTAAAGGTTTTCAGAGACATAACTGTCCAGCTCAAGGCGGAAATAAATAAATAAGGTTCAAGGTGAGTTACTTGAGTCCTTGGAAAGAGATACGCGTGGCGTCAGGAGAGATCTCATATACTCACAAACTACATGATGATTAGATCTGGCAAAAGTAAGCTGCGGACGTCCACTCCAGGTAAATAATAGAGAGGGAAAATAACTTGAGGGTATTAGCCCTCGTCCATTACATGCTATCCAGGCATACTGAGATAGATCGACGCTCTACAGATGAGCCACCACATAACGCAACCGACATCCATGGCTGCCGACAATGGACTACGAGCATGCCAGAAGGCAATGTGAAGCAGAAGTTAGTTGGAAGGCAGGCGGGCCTAGAGTGAGACTTGCTCTACAGCTGGTCCGACAGCAGACCGGAAAATAACAGGAGATAGTAGGGAAACACATCGTATATAAACGATGGAATGTACCTCCCTGGACGAAGAGGATGCAGATAAACTTAGCGACATAAGCCGCACAGGAAATAATATTTGAAGCAACTGGGAATTAAATTCCTAAGCGATACAGATTTCGAAGGCAATATAGCCGGGCCTAAAATGTAGTGGATAGAGGCTATAAATGCATCCCTACTGGGACAAACAGGTTGCTTGAAATCCACTCCAGTCGAATGGCTCTACCACCTTGCAGGAATAGCGCCTCCTTCTGTTCGAAAGAAATAGCTGTGAACAAGGAAAGAAAGACAGTGAAACAGGAGAGAACCCATCCTCTATATGGGCATGAACCGCATCTGCAACAGGTAAAGTCAAGGAAGAGTTTTCTCAGAACTTCGAAGGAACTTAGAACCACTACTGAAAAAGCCAGGTTGCAATTATGGAGGGCTACATCCTACCTTCTCCCTGGCTGGATAAGATTTTCTGAAACTCTACCTCCTGGCCATGAATGGATGATCTGGAAGTCCCTGAATAGACTGAGATCTGGAGTTGGCAGATTCAAGGTTAATTTGGTAAGATGGGGCTACATAGATCAAGAAAAAATCCAATGTGACTGTGGAGATGACCAGACCGTCCAACATATGCTCCAATGTTGACTATGTCCTGCCTCCTGCACAGAAGATGAACTATTTCAAGCATCAAAAAAACACATTGGAAGTGGCCAAGTTTTGGGCAAATGTAATATAGTAATTATAACTGTGTACAGTACAATATGTATGTTTCTGATACAAGAATAATAAACCCATAATGAATTAATAGTGGTGCTCACGATTCCAGTTGTTTTCTAGTCCATAAACACATATTATCATTATATTACCCCAGTTTAGTGAGATGTATTTCAGAATTGTAGTAAAAGCAGCAGGATGCATAAAACTGAATCACAAGGGGCTGGTGAACCACCGAGTTTAAACCTCATGTTAGTAAATTTGCTGGTACAAGAAAGAACTCTTGCAGTAGAAAATTCTGGCACCTCATCTTCAAAAACCAATAATGTAGTTAGTGGGACGTAAAACCAATAACATTATTATTATTATTATTATTATTATTATTATTATTATTATTATTATTATTATTATTATTATTATTGTTAGACTCGAATTTTTGTGATTTAATGATAAGAAGTGTGGAACTGAACAAACCATAGAGCTAATTGGGAATAATAAGATTGTGAAGGTATTTATCTAATTCACAGAGGCTTGCAGACTGCATGCTGAGAGACATAACTGCCAATAATGATGTGATGTAATGTATGTATGTATGTATGTATAAAAAGGTAGGGTCATTGTGTAAAAGTAGAACATTAACAGAGAATTAGAAAACAATTTACCATCTCTATAGATTATCAACAAGAAATTGAAAGTATTCAAGCTAATTGGATATTTTTAATTGTGAAATTACCAGCGTTTTGCCCTAGTTTGGTATTGGGCTAGTCAGTTTGATTGCTGCATCTCTAAGACGCTGGTGGCTAGTGCACTGAGGGGACAACACTGCAAGCCTCCTTTGAATCACGAGTGACTGCACTAGGCGAGAGAAGTAGCCACTGGGCGAGTTGGCCATGCAGTTAGGACCGCACAGCTGTGGGCTTGCATCCAGGAGATAGTGGGTTCGAACGCCACTGTCGGCAGCCCTGAAGATGGTTTTCTGTGCTTTCCCATTTTCACACCAGGCAAATGCTGAGGCTGTACCTTAATTAAGGCCATGGTTGCTTCCTTCCCACTCCTAGCCCTTTCCTATACATTGTCACCATAAGACCTATCTGTGTCGGTGCGATGTAAAGCAAATTCTTAAAAAAAAAAACAAAAAAAAAACAAGCAGCCTCACTTTCTGTAAATGCCTGCTTTTGGTTCTTATATATAAAAAAAATTCAATAGGGATACTTAATTCTGTACTGGGAACTTCATTTTTGATACCATAGATTGATAAAATGCTCTTGGCTGGATTTGAAACTTTTAAGGAGTGCAAATGCTTCCTTATTTGAGAGTGTTTTAGGAGGAGAAATTGTAGTTTATCTTATGGACCCTAGTGATGCAATGAAAATTATAATTTTTCTAAAAATATTATTTTGGATAAGGGCAAATTTCTTATGGTTCTTCTTCTTATTATTCTTTTATGACAGCATAGGATCACTTTAGTCAGTCCATCGTTCAGGTCTCTTTGAAGGGATTGTTCGGCTTTTGCGGTCCTCCCAGTACTTCTTCAGATCTTCGTGTCCTTTCCTCGGTTGAAAATATGCATGTTGTTGGTTTGTTTCATGTAAGGGTAAAGCGGAGGTTTATATTCTTGAGTGTTGTATTCAATTTTATCTTATTTGTGGTGTCTTCTGTTGTAAGGCCTATTTCCTTCAGATCCTCTCTTACTTCTCTGATCCATTTACATCCTGTTGTGGTATTTTTTGAGACGAGATTGTGTTGATGATGGTGATGATGATGATGATGATGCTTGTTGTTTAAAGGGACCTAACATCGAAGGTCATCGGCCTCGAGAGAGATTGTGTTGTACTAGTTGTTTCAGAAGTCTTGAATCCTCCATCCTTATGATATGTCCAAAGAATCCCAGTCTCCTCTTACACATTGTATCTGTAATAGGTTCTAGCTCTTTGTAGACGACTTTGTTAGGTATTATCTGCCACTGTCCATCTTTCTGTTTTTTTTTCTTTTCTGCAGGTTCTTCCAATCCTCCTTTCAATTTTCTGAAGTCTGTCAGTCTTTCTTTATTCAGGTGAAAAAGTGTTTCTGCTGCATATGTAGCTTCCGGTTTTATAACTGTGTTGTAGTGTTTTATTTTTGCATTTATTGATAGACATTTCTTTTTGTAGATATCCCTTGTTACTTTTTGTGCTTTAGCTAATCTATTTGTTCTTGTTTGGATTGAGATTTTTTTCATTTAGGCTATGTGTTATTACTTCTCCAAGATATTTAAATTGAGTTAGTATTTTGATTTTATTACCATTTATGGTAACTTCTTTTAGTTGTGTTGGTTTTGGGGAGCATAATTTCTGTTTTTTCAAATTATATTTTGAGGCAAATTTTATTTGCAATGTTTTGAAGTTCTGATATCTGGGTTTTTGCTTCTTTTATATCCACTGCTTGTAATGCTAAATCATCGGCAAAACCCAGGCAATTTGTTTTGATGTTTTGGCCAATCTTTACTTTTGGGGGACATTTCCTAAACCATTCCCTCATTATCATTTCTAGAGCACATAGAGGGCGCATCTCCCTGCCATAGTCCAGTTTTAATTTCAAATGACTCTGATGTTTCACCCCTAAACTTCAGTTTTGATTTGGTGTTATTGAGAGTCATTTTTATCATGTTTATTAATTTGGGGTGTAGTCCAAGGTGTCTTAAAATTTGAAACAGAGATACTCTATGGATGCAATCGTAAGCTTTCTTGAAATCATACATATGGTATCACCTTATCTCTGTTTCTTCTCCTGTTATAGTCCATTATCAACTTAAGACACATGATGTGATCGAGACAGCTCCTCCAGGGTCTGAAACCTCCTTGATATTCTCCTAGTTCTTTCTCAAGTTGTAAACTTATCTTATTAAGGATGATTATTGAAAATATTTTGTATGTTATGTCTTAGGAGTGAGATTTCCCTGTAGTTATTAGGGTTGGTTTTGTCTCCTTTATTGTGCAGTGGGTGAATGAGGGCTGTTGTTCAGTGTTCTGGCAGTTCTTCTTTAATCCGGATAGAGACAAGTTGTTGATGGAGGGCAACTTTTGCTGATCTTCTTGCATATTTCCAGATTTCCGCAAAGGTCTGATCTTCTCCTGGTGCTTTGTAGTTATTTAATTTATTCAGTGCTTGGTAGACTTCCTTTATTGTGGGGGAGGTTTATGTTCTCTGGTGGTGTTTTTATTGGGGTGTTGGTGTCCAAATGAAGGAGTTCTGTAGGTTCCTCACAATTTAGAAGCTTGTTGAAATATTTAGCCAGAATTTCTGCATTGTCTTTATTGTTATGAGCCAGCTTACCATTTTCATCCTTCATCAGTAGGGTCGGGGGTTCATATTTTTGGAGCTGTTTTCTGAAGGTTTTGTAGTAGTTGCTTGATTGAGTTTTATTTAATTCTTCAATTAATTGCAGTGTGTCCTTATGATGCTGTCTTTTTATTCTTAAGAGTTTGGTAGTTTCTTTTTATTATTATTATTATTATTATTATTATTATTATTATTATTATTATTATTATTATTATTATTATTATTATTATTAAAGCGTCTTTATTGTGGCGAAGTTAGGGCTCCCGGCCCTTTCTTACACTTAACCACTTCATGTATATACAATGTATATTTTACATAAAATTTAAACATATGAAATCTTTACAACCTAAAGTATAACTAAAGAAACTAAAGTATCACTAACTAAACTAAGGTGAGTAAAGTATAACTAAATTATATACAGGAACACATTGCAATAAACAACCATATTCACTCTCATTCATGCATCCCATTCACACTCAAGAAAGACTGGAAGTGCTTAAAAGATGACTCTGGCAAAGGATTTTAAATTTTGTCTTAGATTTAGCTTCCCTGATGTCATTGGGGAGTTCATTCCACCAGCTCGTGGCGGAGATTGTGAACGATCTGTTGTAGGTTGCGGTTCGATGCACAGGAATTTCTAGCGTACAGCCTGACCGGGTATTGAACAGGTGCAGGGAACTAAGGTAGCGAAATCTGGTGGATAGGTAAGGATAGGTAGTTGCGTGGAGTCTACGTCTGTCATTCAGTCGTAACCAAGATAATTGTGTATAGAATGGGGATACATGGGCGTATGGTTGTATGTCGAATGCATACCTGATGCATGCATTTTGGGCACATTGCAGTCTCATGCTTTGCTCGTTATTGATATCAATAAAAACTGTATCACAGTATTCGAGAATTGGAAACAAGAGTGATTGAATGAGCTTTATTTTCGAGGACCAAGGAAATATATTTTTAAACCGCTTCAGAGGATGCAGGCTTTGATATACCTTTTGGCACACTTTCATCACATGTTGCGACCAGTTCAATGTTTCGCTTATAGCCACACCAAGATTCATAACTGTTTCACAAAATGGAATAATGGTATTGTTTAGTGCTACAGGAGGAATTTCGTATTGTTTTAAGACGTGTAAGTTTTTTGAAGTACCAATGATTATTGCTTGCGTTTTAAGAGGATTAATTTTGAGATTGTTACTCAATGCAAAATTACTTATGAGACTTAAATCAGCATTAACTTTTTCTACAGCACTCTGAATTTTATCAGTTCTTGAGTGGTAGTAGATCTGCAGATCATCAGCATAAAGATGATACTTGCAATGTGTAATCGATTTGGCAACATCGTGTAAGTAAATTGCAAACAGCAATGGTCCAAGTACAGACCCTTGGGGGACACCGAGGGGTTTGTTAAGCCACTCAGATCTGCTATTATTTACTTTGACACACTGACGGCGATTTTTGAGGTACGAACTGAAAAAGTTTATTGCCGTCTTGCTGAAATTTAATGAATCCAATTTTGAAAGTAGCAGTTGAGGAACAACAGTATCAAAAGCACTAGAAAAATCAAGTAGAACCAGTACAGTCACTTGTCGAGTGTCCATTGCCTGTCGGATATCATCAGTTACTTTCAGTAGGGCAGTCGTTGTGCTGTGTCCTTTCTTGAAACCAGATTAGTAAGGGTCAAGCAGTGAGAAGTTAGTCAAGTAAGTGAGGACTCGTTCGTGTACCAAGCGTTCTAGTACTTTGGAAAGGGGTGGGAGAATGGATATAGGGCGATAATCTGATGGTAAACTAGGAGAATTCTTCTTAGGAATAGGAATGACGATACCGTGCTTCCACACAGTTGGGAATACTCCCTGTACAAGGCAATGATTAAATATATGTGTCAGAATAGGTAATATGGCACCAATAATATTTTTTATGAAAGATAATGGTATGTCGTCATTACCCGGAGCATCAGACTTGAGGGAGTAAATTACACGCTTCACATCGTTCGCCCCAACTTTTTTGAAAGTGAATTTTACTTGATTTACTCGGGAATGGGCATTTATGGCGTTAATATCATAATCAGTTAGGTCATCAACTGGTTGATGATGATGATTATTATTATTATTATTATCATTATTAGGATAGTTAGCATCATAGTCATTATTGTCAGTAATATCATTAGTAGTGTATGCTGCTTTCGTAAAATGAGAATTTAGATCATCAAGTAGTATACTGGGTGTCTGCATGGTCAGGCTGCGACCTATACCCATCTGATGCAAATGTTTCCATATTAGTGCCGAATTTCGTCTGTTTGTTATCTCTTGAATATATTTATACTTGCTGTTACGAATTAATTTCTTAACTTGATTTCGGAGAATACGGTAATTTTCGAAATCACTAGTGCTTTCAGTTCGCCTAAATCGCCTATACCAAGCATCACGATTTGCCATGACCGACTTAATTTCATTTGTTAGCCAAGGAGACGAAGGGTGAGAAACTCAAATTTGCTTCTTCGGAGCGTGTTTGTCATACAGTCCTAATATTAAAGAGTTCAGTCTGTCAACCTTATCATCAATGTCATTAGCAGTAGAATGTCATTCCACGGCAATTGATATGCTTCATTTCGTATTATCTCAGTATTAAAATGCTTGAAGTCTCTTCGCATTATGTACCTGGTTTTGTACTTTGGTGCCTTGAGAGAGTAACATAAGTATATGAGATCGTGGGTCGAAATACCTGGTACAGCAAGCTGTCCATGTTTTACCACTTTCTGCGGATTGTTTGTTATAATAAGGTCAATCAGTGTGTGAGACGTGTGGTTTATTCTGTGAACATGGTTAGTCTGGTCTAGTGTTAGTATATTGTAATCCATGCCACGGAATAGGTTTTGTAAGTATGTTGATTCGTTACTTGTAACTAGGAGATTAGTATTGAAGTCACCAAGAATGATTATGTTTTCGTACAGCGGAGTTAACTTTGATAATGCCACTTCTAGGTCAGATATATGTTGTATGTCCGACGCCTTGTATACCACTCCGATCAGTAGTTTTTGATTATTAACCAAGAGTTCAACAAACATGAATTCAGGTCGAAATGGAGTCTTAGGATCTGAGGTCATAATTATTTTACTTTTTAAGTCGCTACGGCAATATATAGCGCAACCGCCCCCTACACGATTTAAACGATCTAGGCGATGTAACGTCATGTTATTCAGCTTTACGAGATCAGATTTGAGTGACTGCTGTAACCATGTCTCTGTTACACAAATACAATGCAAGTTACTGTTACTAAATAGAGCCTGTATTTCGTCAAAGTGACAAAGAAGCGATTGTGCATTGATATGACAACACTGAAAATATTGTTGGTGGGGAACTAACATTTCCTTAAGAATGTCTCCTGCCACAGCTGGTGAAGGGGAAGGTAAGGGTGAAGGTGGACGACAGTGAAGAGGGATAGGGTCGATGACATCACGGACATGCTGTTTGGTATAAATAATTGACTCATTTACGTTAGCCATTGTCAACAGAAAAATTCAAACTACTCACCCTAGTTGTTTCATAAGCACCTCCAGAAATATTTACACAATCACACTCACACACACTATCACATTCACATACACAAACATTATACGCTATTATATCACTCATTGTTTTTCCTAGTCAATCTCGTCGCTAACATAAGGCTTATTAATTGTGCCATGCTGCTAACAAACATTTTCTGTCCATTGTCTTTCAAAACAACAATGCGGCCGTCCTGTGTCCACACCCGTCGGAGTCCGAAGTGATCACGTGCCCTGTTTAGAATAGTTTTTCTGATACCTGTCAGGGATTCAGTCAGTAGAAGGCCAGTTCCTTTTAACAGCCGCTTGGCCCTCCAAACTCTGTCCCGGTCATGGTAATGCACGAACTTTATAATTATAGGGCGCTTACCCGTAGCAACAACCTGAGCTGTGGTTCGTTTTAGCACTCCTAAACGATGGCAACGATCTATATCAGACATAGTTATATCTACATTTAACTTGCCCTTCATCGTGTTGATAACTTTGTCGTAAACGTTCTCTGCTGGCTCCTCTGGAATACCATGCAGCACTAAGCAGTTCCGCCGGCTGTACTGTTCAGCTTCATCAAGCAGTTCAGCCTGTTGTTCGAGGTGCTGTTCAGTAAATTCCAGTCTTTTTGTTATGTCTTTCAGCTCACTAGACACCTTTTCTTGGAACTGGGAGAACTCAGCCTTTAGCCGCTGCAGCTCATCCGCGCGGCAGGTGCAGCTTGCGACGTGTTCCAGGCGGCCTTGGAAGTCCTTCATAACATCTTCAATAGACGCTACACGACGAATAGTTTCTTTCGCGGACATACTGAATGATGCTTCAGGTCAATGACAGTTTAGTTACACTGAGAAAGTCACAAATGGCACTTGTTGGCTGTTAATCTTGCTAATTAACGAGATTACTGGAGAGGCGTTTCACACAACAGCAGCAGTTGGCGCCATGTTGTTTTCTCTATTTTACTAGATTTTAATAGGATGTTTCTGATTTTTGGGACTGATGTAATAGCCATGCATAATGTCTTTTCTCCACTGTTTCATCACATTCACTGTTCCACCATTGGTGTTTTCTATGTGGTTTAATTTTAGCCAGGTTTTCTGCAATTTGTTTAAGGTTGTGTACTAAGTCTTCAAGTTATCTGTGATTTTTATTTCTTCAGTTGCTTTTTGGTAATTTTCATTGTTGATTAGCTGGGTAGGCTCTATTTTTCTTTTAGTTTTAGGGACTTGCTTTTGTTGTCTCATCTGGGGATAAGGATTAATTTTTATTTTAACTACCTAGTGATCTGAACCTGTGTCTATTTCTCGGAGGACTTTGACGTTATAGATCTCTTTGTGGTGGTATTTGTCCATGCAGATGTGATCCTGTGGTGGTATTTGTCCATGCAGATGTGATCCAGTTGCTATTCTCCTTTAGTGTAGTCAGGGTGTTTCCATGTTTTGAGTTTTTGAGGTTTTCTTTTATGGTTCTATATTACTGAAGGAAATAATCTATCCATTGACAAATCAAGTCACCGAGCTCGATAGCTGCAGTCGCTTAAGTGCGGCCAGTATCCAGTAATTGGGAGATAGTGGGTTCGAGCCCCACTGTTAGCATCCCTGAAGATGGTTTTCCGTGGTTTCCCATTTTCACACCAGGCAAATGCTGGGGCTGTACCTTAATTTTTTTTTTTGCTAGGGGCTTTACGTCGCGCCGACACAGATAGGTCTTATGGCGACGATGGGATAGGAAAGGCCTAGGAGTTGGAAGGAAGCGGCCGTGGCCTTAATTAAGGTACAGCCCCAGCATTTGCCTGGTGTGAAAATGGGAAACCACGGAAAACCATCTTCAGGGCTGCCGATAGTGGGATTCGAACCTACTATCTCCCGGATGCAAACTCACAGCCGCGCGTCTCTACGCGCACGGCCAACTCGCCCGGTGTTTACCTTAATTAAGGCCACGGCCGCTTCCTTCCAATTCCTAGGCCTTTCCTATCCCATCGTTGCCATAAGACATATCTGTGTCGGTGCGACGTAAAGCAAATAGCAAAAAAAAATTAAAAGAATCAAGTCATATAATAGAAAGATAGGAATGTGAAAAGTTAAACATACGTAAAAGACAAGTCAATGCTGAAAGAGGGAGAGGTAGAAATAGGAGACAAAGACATACATGTAAACACAGAATTACAAGGACAACTTCCTCTTTCTACCCCTCCCTCTTTTGGTGCTGACTTATTGTTGTCGTCCTTGTCCTGTTATCTTTTTCATGCTGCTATGTTTTTTATGGTTCTGTACGATTTGGTATTCTGCTGCTTCGTAAATTAGGATTCCTGGTCTGTTTCAGTTACTTGATGCTCTGTTTACAGTACTTCAAGTTTGATCCAGTTCACCATTCATGACGACATCAACATCAACTGTGAAGAGAACAGTGTATATGTTTATGATGGGCTGCCTGATTTTGTGTCTTCAAACACAGGCCATCAGAGTCATGTATTAGGAATTTTCTGTAGTATGGATACTCAGTATCCAGCTACTGTTGAAGCAAAATCAGGTAAGTTATTTTATGCCCCGTATTTTCAACTCCATATATGTAAGATTGTAAATAGCATGAGAAACAGATAAAGTCAGCCAAAAAATATGTCGCTTATGTCCACTCAAAAAAATTTTAGCATTATTTTTTGCTCTTTTCATTAGAAATGAAAATTGCCTCAGTGAAACAGGAGTAGAAGACCAGTCTCCTGTTTCCAAAATGAGTTGGATATTAGCTGGTATATTTTTAAAGCATGATAAAATCTTTGGAGCATGTACAGTAGCTGTTAGCTTGCATTTGAACTCCAGTGTCCACAGCCCTCAATTTCGTATTCCGTTTGGCTCTTCCATATCAGTAGCATCTTGGGTAGCATGTTTGATAGACATTTGTCAAATTAAGCAAGTAATTGCTAAATACTATACAGAATGGTAGATTTGGGACACCTTCTTATGTATACGTTACAATTTTTTTTTTTTTAAAGGTATTCAGCTGTACATGCCCTATGAAGTCAGTCACAATGGGTAATTTTTTGTACACTTCCTGACATGAAAAATGATTGGCTGAAAATTCTTCAGTCCAGAAGTACATGCACACCCGAAAGGAAGGAACACATTACACTGATCTGTGAAATATAAATTGTTTTTTGCTGTCTCAGATGTGAAAGGTCATTTTAATTAATTTTGACATGCGTAATTTTTCTGTCATCTAAGGTTAACGTACAGATCACACACAAAAAAAAAAAATAAAAAATAAAAAAAATAATAAAAAAAATAAAAAAAATAAAGGGCATTAAAATGGAACATTTTGTACTTAATAAAACTGACTACATACCTTTAAGAGATCAGTTACTGAAGATAAGGATCTTTACTTTGCCTGGAAGGATTCCATTAATTTACATTTATGTCGTTGTTGCGTATTGAGCACCAGTGATATTCCATCGACATTGTTACATTCCATCATCCCTGGTACCTTGATGCAAGTGTGATAAACTGATAGAACTTGAAGACATTATTCTCTCACCCATGGGTAAGTAATGCATTATTGAGCTCAAATTATTATTATTACAGTATTATTTTACGATTATTATTATGACTTGTAATGTAGGGCTTGAAGTGTTCACATCCATTTAGTATTAGTATTATTATTTACGTAGTCAAATGATCGCATTGTGTCTGAGGTTATATCATGAAACATGTTCTGTATATAGACATTTATATGAGTTCAGTTAATGTAAGAACCTGTATATACTTTATTATTACCTGTATTTATGATTTATAATCCACTACAGAATTGTGAAATACACTAACATGCAGAATGGCACTCAGTAGACGAGAACTCTGTAGAATATTCTGTACATTATATCTGGGCCTTAAGCACTTTAGAATTTACGAGAAAATGTATCTTTCCAGAAGCGTGGCCAGGTATGTATATAAGGAGGTGGTCTTCATGGTAGAGACCAGTTATTGCTTAGTTGGAGTTATGGTTTAACAGGAATTTTACTTGTGACCTCGTGTTGTGTTGAACCGATATGCTGTCAGCAATCAACTGTTTCAACTGTGTTTTAAGGTTGCAATCTCCATGTGACATGTGCTTAGTGCTAGGTGGTTGTTAAAATGGTGGTTTGTTGATGTTTTCGGAGTGAAGTGTTTTGTTTACGACGGCAGTGATTAAGGTTATGTGTAGTTAATTTTTTAACTAATTGTGAATAAATCCGTGTACGCAAGTTGACAGCATTTTGTGTTCATCATTGTGCATACATCATTGGCAGCCGTGGGGCAGGACGTAAGAATTTACGAGTCAATACGAGTGTAGTGCGAAATAGATCAAAATGCAAGTGATACTAGAAAATATGTCTCAGAAACAGCTCAAAGATAAACTCACCAAGAGAAATCTCCCGACGAATGGGAAGAAGAAATCGCTGCAGATTCGTTTACAGGAAGATCTCCCTGAAAAGGGAGAAGATTCCGAAAAGTTTTTCATTGAAGTCGACGAAGATCCAGACAAAACATCTGAAGATAAGGTAAATATTCCCAACATCTGTTCTAACTTACCATGATGCAGGCACTAAATGACAAAATTTTAGACGTCATTTCCGCCTGACAGGACAGATTGCAGATCAAATTTCGAAAGTAAATAACAAAATTTCAGATGTCAATTCCGGCCTAACAGGACAGATTGCAGATCAAATTTCGAAAGTAAACGACAATATTTCAGACGTAAATGACAAACTTTCAGACAGAATTTCAGATGAAATTTCTCAAGCTAACCCAGTTTTAACCGAACACATATCACAAGTGTACACGCGGGTTTACAAAGTTGAACAGCTCCTAGAATAAAAAATTTCTACTGTAATTTCGAAGGGGTGAAGAGCTCTGTGAAATGGAAGCTACTGACTGAGGCACAACCCACTGGCATGAGAGCTAGCACCTTCGAAAACAAGATCTTACCAGACATCACAGAGCTACTCTGCGATAAAATTCAACCCCTAATGAAAGTATCACAACCGAGATCCGTTGATGATCTACGCAGAATCATCGCCCAGCTGGAGGAGGAATACAAGATCAAAGTTGCGGAAGAGACCAGCGCAGTTAAGAAGTGCTAGCAGTGTGGAAGAGCGGGACACCTGAAGAACAAGTGCCCAGCCTTGACGTCGGAATACTAATTCCGGTGCATTCTAGATTGAGGGGGAATGGGATCGGGAACAAGAATGCACCTCAAGACATGACAGACAAGCAACCCCGGTCAAGTAGGAGAGGGATTGGTCAGGTTGTGAGTAGAACAGGCCAACCCCACCCTGCTTTCATCTTAAGGGTAGGCAACAAGAATTTTTCAGCTATACTTGACTGCCAAGCAAGCCAATGATTTGTCAACGGGACTGTCACCAGATTACTACCGCCTATGAAGTTTCACCATCTCGGAAGGGTAGTGGGAGCAGCAGATGGGGTAACCTATTCCATTCAAGGACAGACTAACCTAAACGATGAATGCATGAACATGCCTATTGTAATTGATGTTGCAGTGATTCAGAACCTGATACCTGACATCATATTAGGTCATGACTTTCTGGTGGAATAGAAGGTGATCCTAGACTATGCAGCTCACAAAGTCTTTTTTGGGAAAAGACAGACGTCTGAGGGTCGGCTGGCACGATGGAAATCTCCGGACTCGCAAGGATACAGATATCAATATCTGGGAGATATGCAGTTAACGCATCTTCGACTGAGTGAAGAAGAAGAGCTGAGACACACACCTTAAAGGACTTTCCGGAAGTAGTCACCAATAAAATAGGACGGACTACCACTGTAACGCACACCATTTAATGCAGCGCTTCATCACCCATCAAGCAACGTCCATATCCAATCAACCCGGATAAGCGCAACTTCGTCATCCAGAAGGTTCAAGAGATGGAAGGGCAAGGTCTCATCGAACCCTCTACATCCTGTTGAGCTTCACCTATCATCCTACAGAAGAAGAAGAAGAAGAAGAAGAAGAAGAAGAAGAAGAAGAAGAAGAAGAAGAAGAAGAAGAAGAAGAAGAAGAAGAAGAAGGAGAAGGAGAAGAAGGAGGAGGAGAAGAAGGAGGAGAAGAAGGAGGAGAAGAAGGAGGAGAAGAAGGAGAAGAAGAAGGAGGAGAAGAATAATAATAATAATAATAATAATAATAATAATAATAATAATGCGGAGTATCGACTATGTGTGGACTTTCGCAGGTTGAACGAGAAGACCGTTAGTGATGCCTATCCCATGCCAGACCTGAAAGACTCGGTGAAACAAGTAAGTGGGTCTAGGGTTTTCAGCACGCTGGATCTCAGCTCCGGATACTGGCAAATGGAGGTCGAGGAAAGTTCTAGACCATTGACCGCCTTCATAACACCGAGAGGATTTTACCAGTTTGCAGTAATGCCTTTTGGATTGAAGAATGCTCCTGCCATCTTCATGCAACAGGTGGGTAAGGTATTATCAGGATATGTTGGAGACTTTTGCCAAGTGTATCTTGACAACATTTTAATTCACAGCAAGAATCTGTACATCTGAGGAAATTACTGGAATGACTGAAGATTCATGGACTGACTTGCCAACTGGAGAAGTGCCACTTCACTCAGTCCCGCGTAGAATATCTTAGCCATGTCCTAACATCTGAAGGCTTAGAAAGGCAACCGGAGAAGAATCGAGCTATTGAAGAAGCTGAACGCCCGCGGACCAGGTGACAAGTATGTCAGTTCCTTGGCTTGTGTGGATGGTATAGCAGCTTCGTGCCACACTTTGAAGAGAAGGCAATACTGCTCACCGATCTACTCCATAACAACCGCCCGTTCTGATGGACCAACAAGTAAGAGGCCAAATCAAATCAAGATGGATCTGATAACAATTATCATAATAAAAAATTATGTACCTAAAGGCGATTGCATGGAAACGTGTTTTTCAACAAGAACTGATGATGACTCCAAGGAAGTCGAAACCGGTCTTCTTATAATATTTTACAATGTGTTGTATGGTGGAACTTCCCTCAAACTCTATCTTATTAATATTGTTTGGTGCGTACGAATTGATTATAAGCTATAAGCCACGCTTTTTCTCCAACTGTCGGCATCGCCAGTGTTCGTGGATTCTACCTCTCCACACACTGCATACTACGTGATATTGTGGCGTTCCTTAAAACGCTGAATACAAAATAATTACGATTCTGCTCGAACATAGCACATAGGAAACACACTGTCGACTCGCCGAAGCAGGTGAAAAGTGCGTAAAGTTACTCCTTCACGTTCCGGAAGAAGCATTCTTTCATGACTCGGAGAAATTTTGAATTTAAATAACTCTGTAAAATACTTTTTTTTTCAAAATGCAAAGTCATTTTTGAATTAAAAGTCTGAATTTCGGTAATGGGACCGACATTGTTCTTCGAACTGTAAATTATTCGTATTTTGAATTGAACGATTTAAATAACATGCAAAACCATATCTCATGTTTTCGGGAACGAGACCTGCTTCAAATTAGGTGAGATTTTTAATTAACCGATTTCGAATTATTGAGGTTCTACTGTATGAAGTTTAATAAATGAAAGATATTAATATAAAAGTGACACATAAACTTTAATGGACTAAAATTAATAATAATAATAATAATAATAATAATAATAATAATAATAATAATAATAATAATAATAATAATAATAGGATATTGACTAAGAAGAGAAAAATAAAGGTGACAAATGGTGATTACGCAGCGCATAGGTCAACACACGTTCATTACAGAGTCGAAACAGACGTAATTAATATAAATAAAACCAGAAGAGAATGACAAAATGAAAATTAGCATGAACACGGGGCAAGGATTACCATAGCAACAAACCACAAGAAAATCTTAATAGCAATAACACACGCTCCAACGAAAATGATACAAGGAAACACACCATAAACTAGCAGAATAAAAATTAATCAGAGAGGTGAAGTAAAATTTGGAAAAGCAAAAGAATTTCAAAGTTACCGGTCAACAATGGGCATATCATTTAAATGGTACCAACATGGTGCTGAAACAGCATACAGAAAAGAGAATACCAATGCAGAAATCTCACCACAAGGAGTACACAAAATTTAAACGACAATTAAGAGTAATATTACATGACAGAAAGAAAAATTTTAAGATGTAGTACTTACACGAATAGCGAGATATCCCATAGCAATTTAGCGGTATCAACCTATGCACTGCAAACACCCAAAGAAGAAACATTTAAACTAATTAAAAATCTTACATACTAAGGTTACATTAGAACATTCGAAAAACAAAATAAATGAATCCCTAAACGGGATATTATACTACATTTCATCAGACTCCAGTCGGGTTGTCTTTCATTTTACCAGAGTAAAGTGGAGATATGGCCTCCATCGTCTGTCTTCGGTCAGTCTCAATGGCAGACAGCCTCTTTCCAAAGTAGTCCACGCTAGCGGTAGTGTCTGCGGAACGGTGTGCGCTCTGGTGATAATAGTCCGTACACAAGACTAGTAATACTGTTCACAGACAGATGGTGTCGGAGTTCACTTAGCCGTTACACACACAGCACATACGGGTAACACAGAGGAATGTTTCAGAATAACTCGACGATATGCCACAATAGTCTCGTATGAAATGAGCAGAAGAAAACGTTGACAAATGTCCAATGCATATTAGCATTTAGGGTTAGCCGTGCCGTGCAGACACGTAATTTAAAATATACATCATCTCGAGTAGAGTCAGATCCCGAATAATTTATTGTTACTGTAATAACGTTACAACTTTGATATCACTTTCAAATTCGAATGTCGACGAGAGTGTTCGCTAGTGCACATAGTGAAAAATCTATATCGAAGGCGATCGATCACATTCAATATAATGGCTGGAGTGCATAAATATTGATAATGGGAAAAATTACGCATGCTTAATCACTCGTAATAATGGATGCATCAGCGATCGGGTTCTTGTTGTAACCAAAGGAGAATACACAGTTAAATATAGGAATTTTCCAGGGACAGAAAAAGTTGTTGGTATAATGGAGTTTTCGCCATATGTCGTACTCTCTATAGTGGACTTCTACTGTATCTGGCACTCTTCTCCTGAGTAGCCGTTGACAGATTTATTCCTTATTTTCTAGTTGTGCCTGGCTTAGTTGCTCAGGCAGTAGAGCAACTGGCCTTCTGAGCTCAATTTGGCGGGTTCAATCCTGGCTCAGTCCGGTGGTATTTGAAGGTGCTCAGATATGTCAGCCTCGTGTTGTAGAGTTACTGGTATGTTAAAGAACTCCTGTGAGACAAAATTCTGGCGCCTCAGCATCTCCGAAACTGTGGACCTAAAACTAATAACATTATCATATATTATTTCGTGGTGATTCATTGACAATATAACAGCCATGCCCAAAGCACATGGCAAGTTAGAGATAAGCAGTTTAGAGGTGTGTAAGAAGATGAGGGGTGGTTTGTTCTGTGGAAACATATACATGCAGGAAGTATCACTTTCATGTGGTCAACATAAATTATGTTTTGCTATAATTGTATCATTTACCGCAGTAACGATGAGCTATGTAGTAACCAGTAAAGTTAATGTAATATCGAATTACGTAAAATCTGTACATGCTAGGACAAAACCGTTTACATTTTTGATATCATTCCATCGTTTTTCAGGTAAATAATATTAGTTTTCACCAAGACATCAGATTCATTGGAGGCCATTGTTATCTGTAATAATAACACAAGAGCTCCAGAATTTATATGGAGGTAATCTGGAGCTCTATAGTTCAGTTATTATGAATTTCGACTTGACGTTTGAGCGCTGCCTTTTGGCGGAGGGTAAGTGAATTAATCAACAGCCAATCTTAGGCAGCCGATCGCTCTGATAGAGCGCGTTTGACTCCAGTTCCGGTTAGCAGTATTGTCGATCTGTTGTTTACTGTAACCACGTGCTATCAGCTGTGTGTTGCATTGTGCTCAGTCCTTTTCGCGGTCTTTGTGTGTCTGTGCTAGGTTGTTGTTCGTTTATATTTTGCAGTGTAGAGTTTATAAATGTATTGTTTAGTATTTTTAATAGTATAGCGCGTTATATTGTAGTGAATAGTGTGTAACAGGTGACCTATTTTATATAGTAGCTTAGTTTAATATTTTGTTTGGTAGTTATATAGTGGGTTAATTTTAGGCCCGTGTGTGAATTTGATATTCTGTCATGTCGATGCCTACGTCTAAGGATGAAGCTACCAAGAGAAGAAAGCCCTTCGGACGCGGTACTCCACTAAGGAGTCAGGCCCGGGAAATTGTTTGTAATGTTAGGGAGTCATTCTTGACAAAGCACCAACAAACAATGGCGGCTAGAAAGAATGAGTTGATTAAGTGGTTGAAGGAGCACAATATTTCAGTTCGCGATGACATGGGGAGAGGGGCCTTATGCATGTCTTTAAATAAAACAAGCCCCAGAGCCCAGTTTATGTGGTGGATAGCCAGAAGGAACGGGCATAAAGTAGTTCACCTTCCACTATACCATTGCCATGTTAACGCCATAGAACTGATTTGGGCCCAAGTGAACGAGTAAGTAGCTGAGAATAACCGACTCTTCACACTTTCGGAAGTTGCAAGACTTATTTTTTAAGCCATAGGCCGTATAAGTGCGGACGACTGGAGCATCGTTGTGAGACACACGAAATCCCAGATGATTAAAGCTTGGAGAAAGAAAGTCTCACAGACGAGTATGTTGAAGACTTTATTATCTCTTTAGGGTCAAGCGAGAGTGAAACCTCAACAGACGATGACAATGCCGATAGTGACTCAGAAATGAGTGGTATATTCACTTTGTAGGATTATTTCCTTCGTTACGGGAAACCGAATCTTAACAGCAACGCGAGATTTTCTACAGGGTGAGTAGAAATTTAACTTAATTTTCTAATGTTTTATCTGTTCGAGCATTGACATATTTTTTTTATCTTGTAGCCTTATCCTAAATGTGTTGTGTATTATTGATCTTAATGTGAATTATGCATGTTGCTACAAAGAATAACTGATTATTGACTTATATTCCAGTATTTACGTTTCTGTTCATGTTGTGTATCGTAAATCAGCTGTTTGGTATTCGTAGCAATTTGGCACCACTGGCTGACTTCCGCCTAACTGTCAAGTCGAAACTCATAAAAACGGAACTATAGTTATTGTGATTATTTAGCTAGTAAGTACAAAATAAAATAAGTAAAGATATTACGTTCATAAATACAAATCAAATCAAATATATAGGTGTTCATGCTGTTTTGCTTTGAATTGATATAAAAACAAGTTCTTGTAGTTGTGATAATACAAACGTGATAATTCAAAAACAGTAGTACTATGGCACTATTCAGCTATTGATTGAAGTTATTGATTCTTATACCAAATTGTTCATTGGAGCCATGAACTGAATAGTCATAGATATTTTTTGGTTAGTTAATACAGGAAGCCGGCTTCGTGGTGTAGGGGTAGTGTGCCTGCTTCTTACCCGGAGGCCCTCGGTTCGATTCCCGGCCAGGTCAGGGATTTTTACCTGGACCTGAGGGCTGGTTCGAGGTCCACTCAGCCTACGTGATTAGAATTGAAGAGCTATCTGACGGTTAGATAGCGGCCCCTGTCTAGAAAGCCAAGAATAACGGCCGAGAGGATTTGTCGTGCTGACCACACGACACCTTGTTTGACCTTTGGGTTGAGCAGCAGTCGCTTGGTAGGCTATGGCCCTTCGGGGCTGTTGAGCCATTGGGGGGTGGGGTGTAATACAGGAAGGTTTATGAATGCTTTGACAATAAAAGAACACACTTCTATGCTTATAGAACAGGTTTAAATGATGATATATGCTACACATTGTTCAAGACACTGCTTCTCTCACTTTCCTAACAAAATAGAACTATGTTAATTTATTGGTAGGGGCCCATGACCTTCAAAGTTTGTTTTGGACAACCTTATATAAAAGGGTCAAGACAAGAAATATTTTATTACGAAGTACCATAGTGGGGAACAAGGTAAATTGTGTTTAACGCTGATTCTTCTGTACAGGAATCCATTCAGTTTGTGTGTCAGTATGTACAAATGCAAATTGTTTACAAGATAAGCACGGTCAGTTCTTGATTAGCTAATATGATTTCCTCAAGTATAACATGCACCCAATTTTTTAGATATGATCTTTTTATAGGAAAAAAGCTTGGATTACATATGCATGGCTAAGCAATACGGTTGTTTTGTTTTATTTTCAGGTGTTTTAACTGTGTATTACAAGCAGGGTGATCTGTCAGAAGGATTTAATTCCAGTTATACTGTTCTCACTTGTCCAGAGAAATGTACAGGAAATCATGTATGTCGCAGTGGCCAATGTGTATGCAAAGAAGGCTTGACTGGAGCAAACTGTTCATTTACAATGTGCCATAATAACTGTAGTTCTGATAAAAAACAAGGAATCTGTGATAAGGTAAGTCTTTTTCAGCCAATTTCATAACAGTCAATTGTTAACAGAAAAACAAGAAACTTGAGGAATTGACAAATTATCGAAAATGTTTGCTTGCAAAAACTGTTTTATAATTTTGTCATTTTACTTTTTCTATGACCATATTCATGTTATTGTGAATTTTTTTTGTGGTTGGAAATGTCTTTGTTATTTTTTAGAAGTTTCTTAAATCATCATCATTGATTCTCCACTCCAGGAAGCCGGGTGCGGGTGTTTACAATCCTCTTCCAGTTCATCCTGTCCATTTGCGGCTGATGTTCCACCATTTGCTACCAATTTACATCACGTTTAGCAAGATCTTCAAAAATTTGCTTTTCGCAACTATCACGAGGCCTCCCTCGGGGCCTCTTATCAACAACATTCCTTTCATAGTATGCCCTTGGGGTCCTAATTGGAGCCATCCTTCTCATGTGTCCATACCATTGTAATCTGCCTAATTCTGAGGTTTCCAACAGGCTGCTGTCCAATCCAAGTTGTTGCCGAATATTTTTATTCCTTATTTTGTCTCTCCTTGTCGTTTGGAGACATGACCGAAGGAACTTCATTTCAGTGGCCTGTAGGCGATTTTGTGCAGATCTAGTCAGTGTTGCTGCTTCCAGTCTATATGTTAGAATTGGTACAAGATATGTTTTGTACAATGTGAGCTTGCAAGCTTGGGAAAATGAGTCATCCCAGAGTAATTGACGAACGGAGTGGTAGAATTTTGATGCAGCTTGTATCCTATTGCCTATTTCTTGGTTTATGGTATTATCAGAAGAAACAAATCTCCCTAAGTATTTGAACTTCTTTATTTTGCACTCGCAGGTGGACTGCTTCAGAATTTCGACTCATCACTAAACCGACGTTCTTAGTTCGGCTGATGATCATTCCCATTCTTTCAAATTCTTTTTGCCAAAGATCTAGTGTAGCTTGAACTTCTGCTTCTGTCTCACCCCATCTCACATCATAAACAAATACAAGTGTATTTGTTGTCTGATCCTTCATTTTCACTCCTTTTATAACTTCATCCATTATAGTAATGAAGAGAAGTGGTGATAGACCACTTCCTTTTTGAACTCCGCTCTTGGTTTCAAAACAGTTTGACCTGCCTTCTTGAATTTGCACAGAGCTCTTTGTCTCTTGGTATAGTTGTTGTACTCGCTATAATCTCATCTGGCACTTCTTTACGTCTCAGACATTCCCATATATGCTTACGTCATACATGATTATATGCCTTCTCAGTATCCAAGAGTACAACTATAACTGTTCTATTCTTATCCCAGTATTTTTCGAAGAGCATTCTTGTCGAAAAAATGAGGTCTAGCATTGATCTTTTTGCTCTAAATCCATGTTGTTCTTCCTCAAGTTTAGGTTCAACAAATTTTCTGATTTTTCTCTCCAGGATGGTCACATATTTTTAACCCATGGGATAGAAGGGTTACGCTTCTATAGTTGTTACACTTTTTTCGGTCACCTTTCTTAAATAGTGTAATAATCATTCCTTGCCTCCAATCAATGGGGATTTCATTTTCTTCCCAAATTTTATTTAGTACTCTGTACAACCATTGTATTTACATTGTATTGCTTTCCAAGTGCTTTGATCATGTCCACACTGAGCTCATCCAATCCTGCAGACTTGTTTTTCATTTTACATATTGCTGTCTCCACTTCCAGTCAGGTCAGACTTTATACATTAAAATTTATAGGGCTTAGAGGGTCATCTCGTGTGTTAGTTGTATTACAGTTCAGTAAGTGATTGAAATATTTACTGAATTCCTGTAATATTTCCTTTTCATTTCTAGTTACCTCTCTGTTTGGAAGCTCTGCTGTGTTGATAGTACTATCATTTCTTTTGTTTTTAGCAATGCTATATACAGGAGCTTCTTGTGTTTGTCTTGCCCTATCTACTGGCAAGATCTTCTTTGTATTTCTGTTTCTCATTGTCAGCTATTCTTTTGACCTTGAATCTTTTTTTTCTCTGTAAGTATCTAGTTTCTTAATGTGATTTCTTATTTACAATCCTCTTGCCAGTTTATTTATCCAGGCATAATTCTTACCTTAGATGCTGTGCAGTGTTGAAAAAGGGGCAGTATTATTGGCAATGGCAACACCATCAATGCATTCTTTTGTTTTTAATCTAACAACATGCAACATGCATGTGTGTCAGGTGCAATAATAGTTAATACTCTGGGTGTCCTGACTCTCATTTATCTCTGATTTTATTGTAATGCAAATGGTGTCTATGGTACAGTGAAAGTCAAACATTAGTGATTGTCAACTATCCGTGATAGTGGTTGATGTTGTGAAGTAAGTAGTTAAGTTTTGAATATTGAATTTTCACGACCGCATGGTAATCGAAACAGACTTTCAACGTATTAGGTCGTGTTACGTACATGTAGTATGTGTTGAAGAGATGTTAAGTACAGAACAAAAATGGCCAGCCGGACACCAGTGGGATCCGAACCCACAACCTCCCGATTTCGCGTCGGTTGTGGGTTGTGGGTTCGGATCCCACTGGTGTCCGGCTGGCCATTTTTGTTCTGTACTTAACATCTCTTCAACACGTACTACATGTACGTAACACGACCTAATACGTTGAAAGTCTGTTTCGATTACCATGCGGTCGTGAAAATTCAATATTCATTGACATGCCCCACAACAGGCGACTTAAACGCACTCTACAGTGTGCTAGCAGCAGTGCCAGACCTGTAGCTCAGATCCTTTCAAACAGAACAAAGTTGGCCTAGGCCACCATAGCTCAATTGGTAGAGCAACCGACGCGAAATTGGGAGGTTGCGGGTTCGGATCCCACTGGTGTCCGGCTGGCCATTTTTGTTCTGTACTTAACATCTCTTAAACACGTACTACATGTACGTAACACGACCTAATACGTTGAAAGTCTGTTTCGATTAGTTAAGTTTTATTTACCTTAACTTCCCAAACAGTTAGGGTTGCCAACTAGGACCAACTATACCAGTATGCAGGACATTAAACACTGAAAGTGCTATTTAGTAAGATGAGAAAACTGGAGGCAACACTTTAACAGGAAAGGGTCAATTACATTCTTGAAGTTGTACAGGTGATTCCTCAGTATCTGGATCGACCCCGTCAAAGTGCAGAATGTGACATCCTGGCAAATCTGCAGCTGAATCTCAAGAATTCCACAACAGATCTTCGGATTGTCCCACAACTTCCAATCGTCAGCTCCACCCCTCAACATTCCCTCGTAAACATCTTTCTGTACTAGCACATCTCATTAAAGTTTAAATGGTGTTACATATGTGAATAGATGACTCCAGTACTACAGTGTGCCTCTTCTATCCTCTACTTGATAGACTTTCCCATAATCACTGTCTAAATCAGTGTGTCTGTCCTTCATTCAATTGTTAGATTGGTCTATTTATTGTGGAATCTTGTGATGCATTCTTTGTGTTAGGTTGTATTTAAGTTATCAATCAATCAATACTGATCTGCATTTAGGGCAGTCGCCCAGGTGGCAGATTCCCTATCTGTTGCTTTCCTAGCCTTTTCCTAAATGATTTCAAAGAAATTGGAAATTTATTGAACGTCTCCCTTGGTAAGTTATTCCAATCCCTAACTCCCCTTCCTATAAATGAATATTTGCCCCAGTTTGTCCTCTTGAATTCCAACTTTATCTTCATATTGTGATCTTTCCTACTTTTATAAACGCCATTCAAACTTATTCGTCTACTAATGTCATTCCACGCCAACTCTCCGCTGACAGCTCGGAACATACCACTTAGTCGAGCAGCTCTTCTTCTATCTCTCAATTCTTCCCAACCCAAACATTGCAACATTTTTGTAACACTACTCTTTTGTCGGAAATCACCCAGAACAAATCGAGCTGCTTTTCTTTGGATTTTTTTCAGTTCTTGAATCAGGTAATCCTGGTGAGGGTCCCATACTCTGGAACCATACTCTAGTTGGGGTCTTACCAGAGACTTATATGCCCTCTCCTTTACATCCTTACTACAACCCCTAAACACCCTCATTACCATGTGCAGAGATCTGTACCCTTTATTTACAATCCCATTTATGTGATTACCCCAGTGAAGATCTTTCCTTATATTAACACCTAGATACTTACAATGATCCCCAAAAGGAACTTTCACCCCATCAACGCAGTAATTAAAACTGAGAGGACTTTTCCTATTTGTGAAACTCACAACCTGACTTTTAGCCCCGTTTATCATCATACCATTGCCTGCTGTCCATCTCACAACATTTTCGAGGTCACGCTGCAGTTGCTCACAATCTTGTAACTTATTTATCACTCTATAGAGAATAACATCATCCACAAAAAGCCTTACCTCCGATTCCACTCCTTTACTCATATCATTTATATATATAAGAAAACATAAAGGTCCGATAACACTGCCTTGAGGAATTCCCCTCTTAATTATTACAGGGTCAGATAAAGCTTCACCTACCCTAATTCTCTGAGATCTATTTTCTAGAAATATAGCAACCCATTCAGTCACTCTTTTGTCTAGTCCAATTGCACTCATTTTTGCCAGTAGTCTCCCATGATCCACCCTATCAAATGCTTTAGACAGGTCAATCGCGATACAGTCCATTTGACCTCCAGAATCCAAGATATCTTCTATATCTTGCTGGAATCCTACAAGTTGAGCTTCAGTAGAATAACCTTTCCTAAAACCGAATTGCCTTCTATCGAACCAGTTATTAATTTCGCAAACATGTCTAATATAATCAGAAAGAATGCCTTCCCAAAGCTTACATACAATGCATGTCAAACTTACTGGCCTGTAATTTTCAGCTTTATGTCTATCACCCTTTCCTTTATACACAGGGGCTACTATAGCAACTCTCCATTCATCTGGTATAGCTCCTCCGACCAAACAATAATCAAATAAGTACTTCAGATATGGTACTATATCCCAACCCATTGTCTTTAGTATATCCCCAGAAATCTGATCAATTCCAGCCGCTTTTCTAGTTTTCAACTTTTGTATCTTATTGTAAATGTCATTGTTATCATATGTAAATTTTATTACTTCTTTGGCCTTAGTCTCCTCCTCTATCTCGACATTTTCCTTGTAACCAACAATCTTTACATACTGCTGACTGAATACTTCTGCCTTTTGAAGATCCTCACATACACATTCCCCTTGTTCATTAATTATTCCTGGAATGTCCTTCTTGGAACCTGTTTCTGCCTTAAAATGCGTATACATACCCTTCCATTTTTCACTAAAATTCGTATGACTGCCAATTATGCTTGCCATCATGTTATCCTTAGCTGCCTTCTTTGCTGGATTCAATTTTCTAGTAAGTTCCTTCAATTTCTCCTTACTTCCACAGCCATTTCTAACTCTATTTCTTTCCAGTCTGCACCTCCTTCTTAGTCTCTTTATTTCTCTATTATAATAAGGTGGGTCTTTACCATTCCTTACCACCCTTAAAGGTACAAACCTGTTTTCGCATTCCTCAACAATTTCTTGAAACCCATCCCAGAGTCTGTTTACATTAATATTTTCCGTTTTCCACCGATCATAATTACTTTTTAGAAACTGCCTCATGCCTGATTTATCAGCCATATGGTACTGCCTAACAGTCCTACTTTTAAGACCTTCCTTTCTATCACATTTATTTTTAACTACCACAAAAACAGCTTCATGATTACTAATACCATCTATTACTTCAGTTTCCCTATAGAGCTCATCTGGTTTTATTAGCACGACATCCAGGATGTTTTTCCCTCTGGTTGGTTCCATCACTTTCTGAATCAGCTGTCCTTCCCATATTAACTTATTTGCCATTTGTTGATCATGCTTCCTGTCGTTCGCATTTCCTTCCCAATTGACATCTGGCAAATTCAGATCTCCCGCTACAATCGCATTTCTTTTCATGTCGTTTCCCACATAGCTGACTATCCTATCAAATAATTCCGAATCCGCGTCAGTGCTACCCTTTCCCGATCTGTACACTCCAAATATATCAAGTTGCCTATTATCCTTAGAAATGAGCCTTACACCTAGAATTTCATGTGTCTCATCTTTAACTTTTTCGTAGCTTACAAATTCTTCTTTCACCAGAATGAACACTCCCCCTCCCACCCTTCCTATCCTATCTCTACGATACACACTCCAGTGCCGTGAGAAAATTTCTGCATCCCTTATATCATTTCTCAGCCATGATTCAACTCCTATTACAGTAACTGGTAAATATATATCTATTAAATTACTTAATTCTATTCCTTTCTTTACAATACTTCTACAGTTCAACACTAACAATTTTATGTCATCCCTACTTGATTTCCAGTTTCCTATTCCCTTGTCACCGCTCCCTAGGTCATTCCGTTTCCCTGAATGTACCTCCCTATTACCCTTCCAAACAAATTTCCTAACTTATACGTACCACTGCGGTTTAAATGAAGGCCATCTGAGCGCAGATCCATATCTCCTACCCAATCATTAGGATCTAGAAATTTCACTCCCAGTTTCCCATATACCCACTCCATAGTCTCATTTAAATCCCCAATCACCCTCCAGTCAGTATCCCTTCTACACAGTATTCCACTAATAACAATCTCCGCTTTCTTAAACTTCACCCGCCGGGCTGAGTGGCTCAGACGGTTAAGGCGCTGGCCTTCTAACCCCAACTTGGCAGGTTCGATCCTGGCTCAGTCCAGTGGTATTTGAAGGTGCTCAAATACGACAGCCTCGTGTCGGTAGATTTACTGGCACGTAAAAGAACTCCTGCGGGACTAAATTCCGGCACCTCGGCGTCTCCGAAGACCGTAAAAGTAGTTAGTGGGACGTAAAACAAATAACATTATTATTAAACTTCACCCGTGCTGCATTTACCAGATCCCACACATCTCCAACTATGTTGGTACTTATATCAGCTTGCCTTACGTTATTGGTACCAACGTGAAACACTACCACCTTCTCCTTCCCCTCCTCCCTCTCTTCTACTTTCCTCAACAACTGCCTCAACCTAATTCCTGGATAACACTCTACCCTGGTACCCTTTCCTCCACACACTTTCCCCACGTGTCTAACGATGGAATTCCCCATGACCAGAGCCTCAACCCTACCCACCTCATTTGATCCCCTCCCCTCCTGGTCAGCCCTATCTTTCCTGTTAGCTGCAGAAGTTACTTCCTCCTCCCTTTTCTCTTTCCCATGACCCTGTTCCACCTGTCTTTTCCTATCCTCTACTCTACGTTTTCCTTTCCTACCTTTTCCCTTCCTCCTACTTCCACACATCTCACCAATAGTTCCCTGTCCCTCATCTTCCCTCTGTTGTTCTACCTGGAGTGACTCGTACCGATTTCACGCAGACACCTGTCCTGAATTCTGATCCTGAATAGAGCCCTTAGCCTGCAATCTCCTTCCCCTTAGAACATTAGACCACCTGTCTTCTACAACTCCTCCCTTTCCTTCCCCTCCCTCTTGTACACCTACTGTAACCTGTACATTGTTTGAGGGAGTCCTATCTTCCTTCCTGTCTTCTGTGAGAATCCTAATTATCTCCCTCAAACTTTCCAACTCTTCCCTCATACCCCTCAATGCCTCGCTACACCCACAGTAAGTACACTCGTGCTCCTTAGCCATTCTTTACGGGGAGAAAATGAAATTAAAAATAAAATAACTTATTTGCAAAAAAATAAGTGAACGGGGGGATATATTGTCTGGGATAGTACACAACAATAAGGTAATTAATATACGACTACACTACAATATTACTTAGTCGTGCTCTATTTTTTTAAATCCTACAACCCCTGACAGGATAAAAACTGCTGTTAATTACTGAATATCGAAAGTAATAGCCTACACAAGAACTACACAATTCCAAACTGCAATTAAGCCTATTCTAATTACAACAACAGTATTTTAGTAAGAGTTTCTACGGATACCTTTACTACACCAGTACTACACAAATATTTTACAATAATAAAATAATCACACTAAATTCTAATAGGATATTAGGCCTACTCGTATACTACTGTACACTACAGTAATTTTAAACTACTTTCAGACGTATCCTAATTACTATACCGGTACCGAACCGTATGTCACTAAACTAAGCACAACAGAAATGAAATTTGCAAGAACTACTGTACTCAAAGATTACCAACGAAGCTAAATGCTTAGACAAATTATGATTAGTATTACGGTCTAATAGATACACACAAAAAATAACACACGAATATAGCAGGCAGGATACGGCACTATCTAAATGTACTGTATCTATACTACAATGTATCTACACTACACTACACTGCGTTTGGTTAAATGCTTAAGTATCGAAAGGATTGCCGTACACGAAGAAAAACACGAATATAACTGGCAAGATACTATCTAATATATTATACCTTATCTTCACTACAATTCTACTGAAATGTGGTTATGTGATTATTACAGCTGGTGGATTACTATTATTTTCCCTACTCCACGGGACGGAGAATAAAAGTGTCCTTAATTAGGCCTACTGAAAAATACGAGGTTGTCTACAGTAATTTCTCATATATTTTTATCAAAACTACTACTACTCCAGGGACGTGAACTGCAATTACTGGGATATATGAACTTTATTATTATTAGCTAACCGCTCATAAATACTGAAAGATCGAGGGAGCGAAATTTAAATTACGGATACTTTAACTACCTACTCAGAAGTACAAATGAATGGAATACAAGGTCAGCTGATTTTTATTTTTACTTACTTGACTACACTACACCCTTTGTTCACGACTGTAGCCAACAATGCAATATTTCAATATGAGGAGCGACAATAATCAATAACAATACGACTGTTAACTATACCGTGTAATCTCTTTAACTTTTTAAATGGAAGTTTACAGGCGTATCATGTTTTTTAATGTAGTAAATTATTACCTTCGCGATAGTTTGAACGGATATCTATACGAAATACCGGAGAAGTTGCTGCAGAAGTTACGGTACTATTCCTTATGATAATCTGCCTTTGTAAGTATAACCAACGAACCTACAGATATTTACAAATATTTTTAAAGTTAATATTATTACCTAAAGTATTTCCTAAACCTAAATTCGAAACAAGGTACACCTAGCTAGCCTACTTAACCTAGAAAACGTAATTTACTGAAGACTAACTGAATTACTTGTTACAAAATTTAAATAAATATCACTACTCCCAATTTCTACCAACAAGCACTAAACACCACTGTATAAACAGCACTAAATGAATCAGATATACACAAAATTTAGCTATTTCAATAGGTTTTCACTACTTTATCACTACAATAATGCAAGAGCTCTCTCAACAGCCAACCGTTCTCAAGCGCATCCAACAATGCAAGCCAAGTTTCTTGTGCCAGGCTGAGTGGCTCAGGCGGTTAAGGCGCTGGCCTTCTAACCCCAACTTGGCAGGTTCGATCCTGGCTCAGTCCGGTGGTATTTGAAGGTGCTCAAATACGACAGCCCCGTGTCGGTAGATTTACTGGCACGTAAAAAGAACTCCTGCAGGACTAAATTCTGGCACCTCGGCGTCTCCAAAGACCTTAAAAAGTAGTTAGTGGGATGTAAAACAAATATTATTATTATTATTATTATTATTATTATTATTAAGTTTCTTGATTTAAAAGTCAGTAGATACAGTAACAAGTAATTTTGTGGAAGGAGTGAACATGAAGCCATGTTGGTAAATTGTGTTTCTATGATGAAACTTTGTGCATTCTAAGTGTACATGTCATGTAAAATGCTTAGCAAGGAAATGTTGCAAGAAGGAGCAGGTTTAAAAAAAAATAGATTTTGGCTTTTGCTGTATCAAGAAAACAAGGTGAATTTCTTTACTTTGTTCTACGTCTTCAGAAAAAGTCTCGACTATTGACGAAGAAGACTTCTCCAATTATTGTAATACTGACAGCAGTTAGAGAGTTCATCAGCAAAATTCAAACGGTGTATACCAATTCCAGAAGTTGAGTTCATATTGGAGATGAGTACTCTAAACAGTTTGACACAACCAAGGGAGTACGAGAAAGTGCCCTCTCATCTCTTCTATTCATAGCAATTATGGAGAAGTCTTCCTCATGAAAACTCAAAATTTTCTTCTGAAGACGCGAAGCAAAGTTCTCTGCGAAACGTAAAGAATTCACCTTGTTTTCTTGACATGGCAAAAGCCCAAAAGCTTGTATCAATGTGTACAATTATAGGTCATGAAAGCATCAATCTAAACATTAAAATATTGTTAGTTTGAAACCCTTTATTAAGACAGATTATCTCTCTTTTATTCTGTAGATACAAGCATGAGAAAGGTTTTTCACCATGACGTAGATAGTAAGAATAGCATTTAACAAGTGTGATTGATTGTATTTGGTTTTCTTGTTTAGGCATATGGTCGATGTTTGTGCAGCTCTGGCTTTGGTGGTGATGACTGCTCAGTACAGCTATATGAGTCTCAGCTGGTGTTTACTCAATTATTTGATTCTACAAAACTGGCTGACAGTTTGGAGCACTTGCGCAAAACCTTGCCCCGCTTTGGACACAGCCTAGTAGCTGATAGGAGAGGTTCTTTATGGATGTTCGGTGGATTCTCCCTCTCTCATGGGCCTCTTAATGACGTCCGTTTATTTGATACCAAGAACAATACCTGGATGCCGGTAAGTTTCCATAGCACCTCTATTCCTAACACTTGTAGCATAGTGTATGCTCTCTCGTAGTAATAGGCGGTGGCAGCAGCGGCAGACTGCTAGTTTAGCTATGGATGAACCATGTTGCTCGCCTTAATGCAATAAGCAGGTGCGGCAATATACAAAACGTACACGAAACAAATTCTCTAAGACTTCCATTTGCCAGAATGACCTTTGAATTATTCCCTTTCATGTGCCATGTGTGTACAGTCAGAATATTTGAATAGAGGAAGCTGGTAAACACACGTATTTTAATGGCTTAGTGTTATTCTCTGAAAAGATTTGAACATCAGTAATTCTTAAATGACTTGCAAAGGATTGAGATATAGTTGAAACTATTATGCATTTTACATTTACTGCATGAATTTTTTTCCTTTTCGTTTGGTGAAGAAAATTTCAAACTTAATGTTCAACTTACGTTCAGTGTTTTAGATCTATCGCGTACTTTCAAGTGAGGTATTACACAACAGTACTTGTACAACCAGGGAAAATTTAATTAAGCAAAGCACTTACCAAGATGTTTCTAACTGAAGGTCGTTGCAAGGTGTGGAAACCGCTAGGCTCACAGAGGTCAAGTAGATTAGACAATGAACTAATTCTTACTGACTAAATAACTTCAAGTTTAAGTTAAGCACAAACTTTAATTGACTGAAAAATAAATTGAGATAAAAATCAAGTTAAAATTCTCAAGTTAGGGTAATGGAAAAATAGAATTAAAGATCATAGAACTTTCAAGTTCCATCAAAAATTAAAATCAGGGAAAAAAAGGGAAAAGAAATACAATCTGAGTTCACAAATCAGTCCCCAGGAGAAAGCCTCAATCGGGATTAAATAGAAAAATATAATTTTACAGAAGTGAACGAAAGTACAGAGTTCTTAATTGAACACCTAACTCCAAGAAAATGGATTTCACACAGTTCCGTTTCGGGAGTGAAAAATGTTTCTTAAGGACCACTTCAACTTTAGGTCAGCTTCAGTAGCAAGGAAATCCAAAGAAGGCAAGTTCCACAAGAACAAACATTAGAAATGAGACAGTTAAATTAAATATAAATGTGACCAACAGACACAATGTGTCCCCAGGACAAATATAATCCAGAATTAAATATTAAAGGTTTTCAAAAGCCAGCCAAAAATGGAGAAATGTAGATGCCTTACTGAATCACATCTATCACCAAGAACAAAATCCCAACAGTCTCCATTGCCGCACGTCAGATGTTTACACATAACAAAGACATTAAACGGCAAATGTCAAAACATAATAGAGACCACGCCTACCTACATGTAAAGAGTGCAACCATGGCGACCAGATCACTTAACGAACCAAAGCAGAATGGCTACCCACCCAGAAAGGATATATACACAGCAGAATTAGCCATAAGAAACAATTTTCGACTCATACAAACACTTCCCTCATGGGGTAATTTAGATAATAAAGATTTAACACGTTCAGTTACTTTACAGATAGTTACATTAACTCCCTTGGTGCCAGGCGGTAGTGCGAGCATCCACCCTTTAAACTGCCACAGCCGATCTGGTCGGCCTTTAACAATCCATTCGGAAGTTGCCAGAGCCGATTACATCGGCCGGCTTAAAATTCTTTGATATACATAATTTTGAGGCAACTTATAGTGACGTGTATACTTTTGTTACAACCTGTAGTAAAGGGACTACACATTATTGTGTGCCTGGCCTTGCTTTGGCAGTTCTAAGAGGGCGTTATACCTTTCACAAGAGTCGTTCCCTGTGTTTACAAATACCACTAACCGGTCAGTAAGAGATTGCTCCTTGCAGTGAGTGGATTTGTGACAGGAAAATGGCATGTTGTTCACGTGATATTTTTTCAGCAGGTATTGATGACAATAAATTAATGCAGTATTTGGAACAGTGCGAAGTTAACGCGGATGATTTATCGGATAGCGATAGGGAATTTAGTTCAGAGAGTAGCGACGAAATTATACCGGACACGTCCGCGGAATCACCGCAGCTGAAGAAGAGACGTTTAATTTTGTCTAACAGTACTACTATGAATATAGTGGTAGATGACACTAGTGATAACGAATATGATAATGTCTCTGGAGAATATTTTGTGGAAATTTGTCCCAATGAACCCGACAACATTCCTCAACCTCCTGTCTCCTTCAAGGAAGTTGTTGGACCTAAACATGCCCTACAGTCTGATTCTCCGCCCATATCATACTTCAATTTACTTTTCACTTACTCTCTGCTAAACCTTATAGTCACATATAGTCCTCTATCATTACCTAAATGCTGGTCTCCGCGGGCCAAGTGTAGCGTGCCTGCCCCTCACCCGGAGGTCATGGGTTCGATTCCCGCCCAGGTCAAGAATTTTCGCCTGGTCCTGAGGGTTGGTTCGAGGTTCACTCAATCTAAGTGACCCTAAGTGATTGCAATTGAGGAGATATCTGAGGGTGAGAGGGCGACCCCGTCCACTGACCGTGATTCACCTCGTAAACTGCAGGTACCGAACTGAGCAGCGGTCGATTAGTAGTTCAAAGCAAATCACGGCTTTAGTGCCATACATTTCTTAATTTCGTAAATTCTATTGTATTGTAAAATTATTTTTCTAATATATACTACAACCGAAAACGAGAAACTTTTTTTCTGAAAACAACAAAAAACTGTAATATCAACTACTATTTTTTACTTATTTAATAATTCAGAATTATTTTAATACTGTGATCCAGTATGGTAACTTCTTAATTGTCCAAATATCTTATAACACTTCAAAGTCCGTTGCAGATCTACGAGCAATTCTTAACTGGTGTTAATAGCTTAACACTCGTATGTGATGTGGATTGCCATAATGGGGTATATATACAATTTTTCACAATTTTATGCTAAGCTTTTAACATTCAAAGATATTAATGCCTACTGGCCATGGGTACGTATTGCAAGGCGCAAGTATACTTGCAAGACCGTAGGTCGGTAATGTCTTTGAGTTTGAACCAGAGGTACTCCTGAAGCCTATGATAATGTGCTGGGGAGGCCCCACTTAAAATAAACGGTGGTTGGTATGCGTGGATGTTGATGGGGTGGAAGGAGTACCTTTGGTTATAGGGTTGTATTGTCATATGTTATGGGAAAAAAAAAAAAAAAAAAAAAAAAAAAGCATCACTGGTAGATGTTGAAGGTAAAGCTACCTCTGTCCACAATCTGTATCCATTTTACAATGAAACACTAATTTTCCCACAACATCATATCTGTGATCACTGCTGCATCCAAAGTCTGTGGGTCAGACAGCTATAGAGTCTACGCTGTCCAAACATGCAAAAAATACATCACCCCATGAATTTTGTTCTGATCGCATTTTTCCTGAGACGACCTCTTCTACTTGCATTAGTAACCTAAACACACACAGTGAAGGATATGTCAGTACCGCAAGCCTTTCTTCGTAGTGTAATCCTTAATGAGGGTAAATGTTGCCAGTGGAAGCTCAGGTGGCTGTTCACTACAAAGGGTGCGAGCACAATCTGCGAGGGGTGTACTGTATTGTTTACACTTTATTTTTGCATGTCCGATTATGGTTCACATTTCACTTTTGAAGGTGGTGACGTGTAACTAGTGTCTTGTTCCACCTTTTGGTAGCAGCACACGCACAGGTGCCAACGAATGCACTCATAGCCATTTCATAAGAACACTGCCAGCATAGGAGCAGACAACATGGAAAATAACCGTCAGGGACAGCGCTGTATGACTTGGTTCCTATGGAAAGAAGACCTGACCACTGCAGAAATACATCTGCACTTGGTGGCAGTCTGTGGAGAACATACGACGTCATTGAAAACAGTTTACAGCTGGGTGGAAGGTTGGGAAACAGGGTGCACATCGGTGGACAAAAAGGCTCGTTCTGGAAGGAATGTGACAGTGTCAACATCAGTGAACATTGCCCGGGTCGAACAGGCCATCCAAGGAAACATATGCAACAAATTTACGGAAATGGAGGCAGCCACAGGAATTAGCCGAAACACTCTGCAGCGGATCGTGCGCGGCCACTTACAGTTGGGGAAGGTGTCATCCACGTGGGTGCCTAGACTCTTGTCTGCAGACGAAAAGCAGAGGCATGTGGACATGTGCAGAGAACTTTTACACTGCCATGATCAAAATCCAGTCGACTTCATGGATAGGTTTGTGACTGGTGAGGAGACATGGCTGCATTACCATGAGCCACAAATGGGATCAAATGGGATTCACGGTGCTGCCACACCCACCATACTCTCGCAACTTGGCACCAAGTGATTATCACCTGTTTGGGAACATGAAGAAACGTCTGCGTGGTCCTTGTTTTGCGGATTTTGCAGAACTGGACACAGCTGTCAAGGCATGGGTACGCAGCACTCCGAAAGAATGGTTTAAGAATGGTTTCAGGAAGGTCTGAAAGACTGACACATCGATGGCAAAAGTGCGTACAGTTACAAGGAGATTATGTTGAGAAGGTGGACGTAACAACTGATGTGTAATGTACTTCATTTGGGTAGAAAAAAATAAAGTGTAAAACAATATAGTATGTCCTTCGTAAGCAGTCAACATATTTGTCACTTTTTCTTACTATGTAGCATGCCAAGTGAAACACTAAATTCTGTTTTGTGAGCTTTCCCTCATAAAGAAGAGTTATTTCATTTTCCCAGTCCGTGAATACTATTTTTTTCTTCAATTTTGACCTTTGCGGAATCTTGAATTTCTTTATTCTTACATTCACTTTCTTTGCCATTGCATGGATATGACTAACAAATGAAGGGAGGGGCGAATCTATCACTGACTCGCAATTTGCGGTCGAATTTAAGGCAAGTTCGATAGGTATATGCACAGGCTGCAGCATGTGTGAATCCTTTAATTTAGCTGTGCATGCAACAAATTTCTTTTTGATTCTAATTAAACTGGGTGAGTTGGCCGTGCGGTTAGAGGCGATCCGGGAGATAGTGGGTTCGAATCCCACTGTCGGCAGCACTGATGATGGTTTTCCGTGGTTTCCCATTTTTACACCAGGCAAATGCTGAGGCTGTAACTTAATTAAGGCCACGGCTGCTTCTTTCCAACTTCTAGGCCTTTCCTATCCTGTCGTCGCCATAAGACCTATCTGTGTTGGTGCGACGTAAAGCAACTAGGAAAAAAAAAAAAAAAAAAAAAAATTAGTATGACAAGATGTAAATCTTAATTTTTAAGAACCCACTGTGTATTGAATAGGTGGTTCTCAATAAACTTTTGTATCATTGTTGAATTAATGTACGTTTCAATACAGACCAGTCATGAGATTTGTAACACACCGGGCGAGTTGGCCGTGCGCGTAGAGGCGCGCGGCTGTGAGCTTGCATCCGGGAGATAGTAGGTTCGAATCCCACTATCGGCAGCCCTGAAGATGGTTTTCCGTGGTTTCCCATTTTCACACCAGGCAAATGCTGGGGCTGTACCTTAATTAAGGCCACGGCCGCTTCCTTCCAACTCCTAGGCCTTTCCTATCCCATCGTCGCCGTAAGACCTATCTGTGTCGGTGCGACGTAAAGCCCATAGCAAAAAAAAAAAAAAAAAAAAGATTTGTAACATGTAAACTCCTGAACATACAGATACAGGCCCAGATATACGGCCCCCATGAATGACTCTACATGTGTAATCACAATACGTTTCCTAAATGAGATTGACGATTTGTGCTGGCACTCCATAACGCTTCATTTCCTTCCACATGGCTTCTCTGTTGATCGAGTCAAAAGCTTTCTCAAAGTCAATGAACACTGCGTAGAGGCGAGATGACCATTCAGCACACTGCTCCAGAATTATCCTCAAGGTGTTTATTTGGTCGACGCATGAGTGATTTGGATGAAAGCCTGCCTGTTAAGTTGACATACTCTTTAATTCTGTTCAGAAGAATCCTGGTGAAGACTTTGCTAGGGATTGAGAGAAGTGTAATGCCCGTCAAGTTGTTACAATTATACGTATCCCCCCTTTTTTTTTTTGCAGCTTCACCAACTCTGCCGGCATTTCTCCAGTAACCCGTACCTCCTCAAACAGAGGCTGCAATACAGTATATTGGCAATGGTGTCCGTATCAATCTTCATGACTTCTGATGGAATGTTGTCAACTCTTGTTCCCTTACCAATAAGCAACTCTCTCAATGCCTTCTTGATTTCTTCTACTGTTGGAATGCAGGTTTTAATCCTTGGGTCAGACTGAATCTCTTCTTCTTCTGCTTCTTCTTCCCCCACATCTGACTGATCTTACATGGAGCGGTTTAGAATTGCAGAAAAATGTTCTGGCCATTGTTTCAGTTGATCCTCAGGGTTAGTTAAGAGGGTTCCATCTTTGTTCGAGACTGGACAGTTTTTCTGCATCTGCTTCATTCCCAGAATTCTGGTGATGATATAGAGTTATTTGAGATTTCTCTTGTTGGCTGCCTTTTCTGCCTGTTGAGACAGTTCATCTTTTTGATCACTCCTCACACTTCTCTTTACTTCTCTATCCTTTGCAGCATATTTTAATTGCAGTTCTGCCTTTCTTGCTCATGTCTTACATGCATTCATTGCCCAATTCGAGCTTTCAAAGGAACGCTAATGGACATTCACCGCACATCGGATGAAGCAGTTGATTGGGTCAGAATGCTAGACCTAGAGTTATAGTATTGTACGGACTTGTGACTACGCACATTTATCCTAAACTATATGCATGTGTGTACATAGATTCATCATACGATAAATAAATAAATAAATAAATAAATAAATAAATAAATAAATAAATAAATAAATAAATAAATAAATAAATAAATTGCCTTCTTTATCTCTCTCTAATGATTTCCCATGTCTGTTCGGTCATCCAGTCTTTTTTCCTCCTATCCTTAAAACCCATGATATTTTCACTTACTTCTATAGAGACATATTTAATCTTCACCAATTTTTCCTCAACAGTTTCATCCTCCACCTCAGTGAATGCTTGAAATCGATTCTTTAGTTCTATCCTGAAGACATCCTTCACCTGTCATCCTTTAGCTTTCCAACATCATACCGCTTCTTTATCTGTTCTGTCCTCCTTTTCTGTGCCTAGATCTTCATCCTAAAGGTAGCCACAACAAGATGATCACTACCGATGTCTGCACCTCTCATATTCCTCACATCCAACAGTGAACGCCTCCACCTTCGTCCGATGGCCACATGATCTATGATTCCCTGTCCTGTGATCCGGTGATACCCAGGTCATTTTATGGCATTCCTTATGTGGAAATGCCGTAGCATTCAGCAGCACCGTTCCCCTCCTACTCCATGCAGTAGATCGTATTTTACATCCAGAACAATTATGTGCAAAAAACTTTTGCAATTTTAAAATCTGTTATAGATACTGTGACAAAATGTGTAAATTTCAGCAGAAAGCAAGGTTAGAAGAATTTTTAAAAGATCTCTAGGCAGAATGTAGCGACCGTCCCTTTTATTGTATTGTGCGCAGTTTAAGTTGCGCGAAAGTGCTAGCAACCTTTTTTGCAATAATTGAAGAAATTGCTCTGTTCATGGAGATGAAAGGTTCTCCACAACCAACTTTGCGGAATAAACAATGGGTAGCTGACCTCGCTTTCTTGGCAGACATAACGTCTTATTTGAATGATTTACATATTTCATTGCAAGGGAGAAACACATTGATTAGCACCATGTGTGATAGAATTAAGGCTCTCAAAATGCAGAGTTTGTTATTGAAAAGTCAGCTTGAAGCCGAAAATTTTTACAATTTTACTTCATTAAAATCATTACATTTGTCTACTTACAAAAATCTTAGAGACTATCAGATGTCGTTACAGACTTTCCACCACGAATTCAATGCCCAATTCAAAGAAATGAATGATATGGCACCTCAACTTGAAATACTTATGACCCCATTTTCAGCGTGTCCTGAAAAATCACCACAATATTTCCAAAGAGAGCTGATAAAACTACAGTGCAACGCAATCCTAAAAGACAGGTACTACCACTGCAACGGTGATTTAATTTCCTTTTACAAAGGTGTTCATCCACAAGAATCCCCAGACTTCATGCTCTTGCCTTAAAATTTATGTCATTATTCAGTACAACTTATGCATGCGAACATATGTTTTCAATTCTGAATTTACATAAATGTAGAACTAGGACTTCTCTGTCTGTTGTTGTCTTAGAGGCTCTGCTTAGAATTTCTACTGTCAAATCGATTGTTCCGAGTATTGGTAAATTAGTTGCCGCAAAACTATGTCAACAATCGATTTAAATGCTAAAAGTACTTTAAGGCAAACGCAATGTATGTACAGAATAAATTGTTTGTGTGTTCACAGAATTGTCATAAATAATATTGTTTTTGAATGCTGCGTGCTGACTTGACGACCTGTGGTTCTGCCTCTGCCACTTCCCCTCCTTTCCCCACCACCTCACTGGGGCTTCAGTACAGCGCCGGGGCTGCTGCCGGGGCTGGCCGGGGCCATGGGAGCACCTCAGTTGGAATCGTTTGTCCTAGGCCATGCCTTCCCATGATGTGCTCAAGTCCTTCATTATCCTGGTCCACTTTTGCATTCAAATCTCCTCCAACTATAATAATATCCTTCTTCTTCTGTTTCTTAATCGTGCTATTTAGACGGATATAAAATGCCTCTTTGTCTTCTTCCTTTGCTGTCTCAGTGGGTGCATAGCACACTATCATCAAAACATTTCTGATATTGGTCTTGAAACATGCCACGCCCCTCTTAACCTCCTTGTCCATCAATATTTCCACACCTTCACAACTCACTCTAGCGCTCTCAAGTCTTCCAGAATATATAAATGTAGCTCCATCATGGGTTGCATGGGTGGTCAGTTCCCCGAACTCGCTCCATCTCACCTCACTTAATCCTGAGATGTTCAGGCCATAACTCTTCATACATGCCACTGCCTGTTGTAGACTTACACTTTCCCGCAGAGTTCTCGCATTCCACAAGCTAAAAGTCATCATCTTTGGATTAGTCCGGTTTATCTTTGTTGATGTTTCTGTAATGGTTTAATTTTTTTTCTATTTGCTTTACGTCGTACCAACACAGATACGTAGGTGGTTTGAAAAGTTCTCGGAATGTACTAGAATTAAGTATCTTACCTCGGTGGAACTGCTTTTATTTTTCAACATAGTCTCCCTGTAGACTAACGCATTTGATCTAGCGATGTTCCAATGCCTTGATCCCATCTTGAAAATGAGATTCCTCCAGGCCTGCAAAATACCTCTCCAATTCGGCTGTCAGTTCTTCCCTTGTAGAAAATCTCCGTCCACCAAGGAAAATTTTCAGCTTGGGGAATAGATGAAAGTCTGATGGTGCCAAATCAGGTGAATAAGGTGGATGTGGCAACAATTCGTACCCCAGTTCATGAAGTTTTGCCATGGCAATAACACTTGTGTGCGGCGGAGCGTTGTCCTGATGAAAGATGACCTTTTTCCTTGCCAAACCAGGCCTTGTTTCGCGTATCTTTTCCTGTAGTTGGTCTAGGAGGTTTGCATCGTATTGCCGCGTAATTGTTTGGCCAGTAGGAAAATAATCTATCAGCAGAATGCTTTTGCATCCCAGAAAACTGAGGCCATGACCTTTCTGGCCGAACGCACTGCCTTTGCTTTCTTTGGTGGTGGTGAATCAGCATGTTTCCACTGCTTTGACTGGTGTTTTGTCTCTGGGGTATAGTAGTGGACCCAAGTTTCATTTGTAGTCACAAACCGGTGCAAAAAATCTTGTTGGTTGCACTGAAAACGGGCCAGACTTTGTTTGGACATTTCCAATCTGGTGCGTTTATTGTCCAATGTCAAGAGCCGCGGCATCCATCTTGCGGACAATTTTTTCATACCCAATTCTTCGGTTAAAATATAATATACCCATTCAGAAGACATCCATACAGCTTCAGCAATCTCCCGCACTTTCAGTCGACAATCATCCATGACCATTTTACGCAATTTTGCGATAAATTCTGGGGTTAGGCATAGATATCAAGGATAATTTAATAAAAAACCACCTATTCAATACTTTCCACGCTTAATGTGGTTATTATCTACATGATTTTATGTAGACTTATTTAGGTCACGTACATGTTTCACCCATTATTTTGGGCATCTTCAGCCTGTATACAACCTTTAGGTCAAGGTTGGGGACCTTTTTAACCAATGTAAACATACCAATATATACAATATATACAAACATTAATGAACTCTTAAGACGGGTAACATAAGTTAATACAGTTAAGCTTTTTGGTCTTAATCTAATTTGAAAAATGTCCAAAACTAAAATGGATCTTCTTTTTGGTAAAGAGGATTACATTCCGGAGTTTATGCGACCCCTATATCAAATCATGTTCTTGACGTACCGTATCTGTTGACAGGATGTGTCGTCAACAACAAGTGGAGATTTGAACTGATTGTTGATTGTGGATTGGTCAATATTGAAAATATAAATTTAAATTAAATGTGTTTTAACTTGACAGTTCTATTCTGGTTAACTTAAAATGTTCAAAAATAAAATGAAATGGATCTTCTTTTTTACCATAAGTCTTGAGAAAGGATGATATTAAAACTGGGGCTTATTTGACCCATGATTTTCATTTTCATGTTCTTGACGTAACTAATATTTAAATGTGTTGTCATGCACAAGTGGAGATTTAAAAATTCTGGGGTCGTAACACTTTTTGGCCATCCACTATGTGGATCATCATCCAAGCTCTCCCGACCAAATTTAAACTCGCTGGTCCACTTGGCAACAGTTGAAAATGAAGGAGCAGAATCCCCCAGTGTGTTCTGAAAGTCGGCATGAATTTCCTTTGCTTTCATACCTTTCTTTACAAAGTATTTAATCGCTGCTCGAATCTCAGTTTTTTCCATTGTCACAAATCACTACGCAGGAACAACAACAAAGAGTCGTCACTACCACACTCTTGCAGCTAGAGCACTGACGCGCCACGTGTTCACTCACAAAGGATGTGTGATTATTGCGCGGGAACCTCGTTGCTCTAGCACTGACATCTAGCGGTGATTCTGAGAACTTTTCAAACCGTCCTCGTATGTCTTATGGCGACGATGGGATAGGAAATGCCTAGGAAGTGGAAGGAAGTGGTCGTGGCCTTAATTAACGTACAGCCCCAGCATTTGCCTGGTGTGAAAATGGGAAACCACTGAAAACCATCTTCAGGGCTGCCGACAGTGGGGCTCGAATTCACTATCTCCCGATTACTGAATACTGGCCACACTTAAGCGACTGCAGCTATTGAGCTCGGTAATGGTTTAAATTAAGGTTGTGCGAGTTATTGGCCCCCAGAGCACCCTAGTCTGGTGGTGGGGCTGCCACCTGAAGCCTCCAGGCATCCTGTTTTCTGTTGGGATTATGTCCCTTAGCCTTTCAAGATCCCTCTTCACCACAAGGCAGTGGATTCCCTCTTCATTTAACCCCAAGAGGGAGGGTTGCCTCCTCCGCCAGCTTTGCTGTACCAAAGGTCTCCTTCTCCGCCTCAGCTGCCGTTAAGGACTTCACCAGAGCCCCGTTAGCCGTTATTTTTCAGGGTTCCTGTAAGACCTCCACAGCTACCGTAGCGGTCCTGGGGCACATAAGGTCGCCACTATACTTCGCCCTTACAGGCTATCCCCTACTTCATACCATTGCCCGTTGATTGTGTAATCTCTTTCTTCTGATCAATTTCTGTACGTTTCCTTGTTCAAATAAAAAAAGCTTACAACACGTGATGCCTATGATGCCTATCCATGCAATTAGTTTTGCCTTATCTGGGCTATAATATTTAGACCCATGATTATTGCTTGTGCCAAACCTTCTTTCACCCACAGCCTTTTACATTCCCAATAAATTTTTACCCTGTCTTCCAGATGATCCACTTCTATAGTTAACATATCCATTATACAGTAGTTTCATTTCCCCCTCATCCAGAAGAAATTATTTTGGTTTTCTGTTGCATTTTCACTGTAAATTTGTATGAATTTTGAATGTTTACTTCAAATTTTTGGTAATTTTGTAAAATGAACATTACTTAGCAATGCCAAATCGATTGTTACCAAAAAGAGTGAGAAAAATTTTGGTTGCTTTCAGAGAAATATGCTTTTGGAATATCAGCTTCGGAATAATTGATTTGGAAAGGAAGGTTCATTTGAAAGAAAGCTATGTTAGGAATAATGTATTTTTATTTCACTGAAAGAATTTGGCGACCCCGACTTGAAAGTGTTGTGCTTTTCATTCAATTCAATTTTGATGCTTTTGACTTCCCAACTTTCAAAACCCTTCTACCATTAATTGATAAGTTGACTTATAAGAGTTAACCAATCATCTTCCATTCCTTCCCATTGCAGAACATTTTTCCTCCCTCTTTGCATTACATCTACTATTGTAATAAATTTTGGAAATCTGTTTGCTTAGGTGACTATTGATTCAACACGGGACACCAACATGCCCCAGGGTCGTTATTTTCATGCTGCGGAAATAAGCCACTCTCGTCAAGAAATCTATGTATATGGTGGCCTTACTGAAAAGGACCACTACGTTGGTTTGAGAAATAACACCTTGAATGATTTCTGGAAATTCAGCTTAAAAAACTCACGCTGGATTGAAATACTGGTAACTATTCTTGATATATTACATCTTAACAATATTTGTTTCTTATCTCTTTTGTAACAATTTTTTAAATTTCAAATAGCCTAACAAGAGAGAGTTTCCACCTTTGGCTGGCCACTCATTAACGTTGCATCGTGAAGGTGATTCAGAAAGTCTACTGCTAGTTGGTGGCTTTAGTCCCAGATATGGTTTCTTGGATACTGTATGGGAATTTAATTTGGAGACTGAAATCTGGGAGATTCTGAACACAACTGGCAATGGACCAGCTGGTGAGTAACATTTTGGATATACTAATGATTTATAGTATTTTAAGAGTGTTAAACAACAGAGTTATCAGTCTCGAAGGTAAAAAAAAGGCCTTTTTATTCTTTCAGGTCACTCAGTGCAAGTCAATTTTTTATTTTCAGGAAATTTAAATAATGGGAATTTGGAATTGCCTGTTGGCTGCTGTCGCAGGGAGCTTGAGACTTGATATATTCATAACCTAACCAGGTGCGTGTAGAGTTACTGACTTCAGCAAAAACATTTGCTACCTCTCCCTGTACTGCATTGCACAACATTAAAATATACTTTTTCAATTTTACTTTGAAAAAATAAACCTAACAGAAATATACTGACACTAATTTTTATTAGTTTCATGGAGACTCCAGTAACACACATTCACATAGAAATGATCAATTTAGCTACCACATTTCCAGGTGTATTAGAACCCCACTGACATTTTGAAGGAAATGGAAAGAATTAAAGTTTGCATATAAGATCCCCCCAACGTAATTTGTCAGAGAAGAACGATGATTCCGTTTCGTAGCGGGTACAGGCCGTACTTCAGCTTCGATGACATCACACAAATAGGTGAATAGTTTCGTCCGCCTGACCCATACAATGCAAGTACGCATTGAAGTCGTTTTGTAGTTAAGAATTGTCCACCTCCATAGTGTACTGCAGCTCCGATGACGTCACACGAATAGGTGATCAGTTTCATATATCTGACCCGTACATTACAGGCACAAATCAGTCATGTGATACATCTGTGTTCTGTAGTTAAGAATATTCGCCTCTGCAGTGTAACAGTTAGCACAATTAGCTGCCGTTCTCGGGGACCCAAGTTCGATTCGCACCACTGCCAGAGATTTAAGAATGGCAGGAAGGTTAGTATGCATGCATGCAGCTTGCCTTCATTGGGGATGTGCCTGGAAAGAGCTGCACCACCTCGGAATGAGGACACGAGTTTACTTCAGTTAAGAAATATTCACAGATGTTGTGAGATCATTAACAATGTGATCATTTAATATCTTCTAAGTCAAGCCAGTGCAGGTAATTTTTGGAGAATTTAATAATCATAATGATTTACTCATCAACGTATCCGAGAAATCATAGGCCTAATGTGCATTAATAAAAAACATTGAGAAAACGAACATTCAAAATTAAACATTATGGTAATAAAATGCATTACCTCCACACCTCTAGATATCCATAAATACCCCAAGCTTTCCTGTTATTTCTTTTTTTCATTATGGAACTTCTGGCACTATCCGGGCACTTCAAGAGACAGCACACCTAACCTAAACAATGAGATACCTTTATCTCGATTACAGCTATGTAGTTAAATCCTGATGTGTTAAATATTGAGAACAAGCGTGGAATATACTTAAAAGTAAAGGTCTGGCTCTCAACCATTGTAGTTATCCAAAGAATGCTTCCGGTTTCTACGTACTACATTCAGAAGTATAACTCCTAAATTTTGCTCAGACCGTCCCAAGCGATCAGCTGTTTGGTTGACATGCTTTCTACAGCACGGCTTTATTACAAAGGGATGCCTTCTGCTACACGTATACCAACTGGAAGAATACAGAGACTATCTCTTGAAACCATCAGCGAATAGTTTTTCACTGTTTGGCCTCTAATTGGGAACAAATACATTGTTAAAGTTTTGAAACTCGAATATCAAATGTTCTACAATGGTTGAGAGCCAGACCTTTACTTTTAAGTATATTCCACGCTTGTTCTCAATATTTAACACATCAGGATTTAACTAAATAGCTGTAATCGAGATAAAGATATCTCATTGTTTAGGTTAGGTGTGCTGTCTCTTTAAGTGCCCGGATAGTGCCAGAAGTTCCATAATGAAAAAAAGAAATAACAGGAAAGCTTGGGGTATTTATGGATATCTAAAGGTGTGGAGGTAATGCATTTTATTACCATAATGTTTAATTTTGAATGTTCGTTTTCTCAATGTTTTTTATTAATGCACATTAGGCCTATGATTTCCCAGATACATTGATGAGTAAAACAATCATTATGATTATTAAATTCTCCAAAAATTACCTGCACTGGCTTGACTTAGAAGATATTAAATGATCACATTGTTAATGATCTCACAACATCTGTGAATATTTCTTGGGATGGCGACAATGCTGGTAGCAGGGAAGTTGGTGGCGCAGATAACAATAATTCAAATGCAAGCAGTAACTAGGTTTGCTGTGTGATAGGCCTACTGTTCAACTGACAGAGACAAATGACTGGCATTAAGTTCCTTCTTTGTTATTTTGTATTAATGTTGCATAATACGGCAAATAAAACTGTAATAATAATGTTATTGGCTTTACATCCCACTAACTACTTTTATGGTTTCTGGAGATGCCTAGGTGCCAGAATTTAGTCCCATAGGAATTTTTACATGCCAGTAAATCTACCAAGATGTGGCTGATGTATTTGAGCACCTTCAAATACCACCAGACTGAGCCAGGTTGGGGTCAGAAGGCTAGTGCCTCACCAGCCTGAGCCACTCAGCCCAGCAATATAAAACTGTATACCGTTTCTGCACAGAGTCAGGTACGAAGTAAGATGAATCTTTGTAGCGAGTTTTTATGACTGGATGCCTTTCCTGATGTCAGCCTTATCAGAGGAGTTAATGAGATGAAATGAATGACACGATATGAGAGTAAACAAAGCCGATTGATTGTATTTACAGGATATGCAGGCCTAAAAGTCATGTGTTCACCATTTACTGTTTTCTTTATTTTTTTATATTTAGAAATACTGCCTTCCATAAATTTGTTAAAAGAATAGTGTAGAATACTTACATGTACAATTTATAGTTCTTAATAGTCAGAAGTCATGTTTACTGCACAAAATTGGAGGCTATCACGTACTTGCCCCCCTCAACCACTCCCCCCACACAGTTTTTGTGGCTATAAACGTGAACAAAAATACGGTATTTGGTGGGGTTATTTATGTTACACTGACATAGACAAATCTAATGGTGATGATGGGATAGATCAGGGGTTAAGAAAAAAATGGCGTATGGCTTTTAGTGCCGGGAGTGTCAGAGGACAAATTCGGCTCACCAGATGCAGATCTTTTTGATTTGACTCCTGTAGGCGACCTGCGCGTCGTGATGAGGATGAAATGATGATGAAGACAACACATACACCCAGCCCCCATGCCAGTGAAATTAACCAATTATGGTTAAAATTCTTGACCCTGCCGGGAATCGAACCTGGGACCCCTGTGACCAAAGGCCAGCATGCTAACCATTTAGCCATGGAGCCGGGCGATCAGGAGTAAGATTAGGAAGGAAGAGACTGTGGTATTAAGCAAGGTATAACCTCAGCATTTGCCTGGTGTGAAAATGGAGGAAACCATGGAAAACTATCTTTAGGGCTACTGACAAGTGAGGTTTGAACCTGCTATCTCCTGAATGTAAAGTAACAGTTATGTGACCCAAATTGCGTGGCCAACTTGCTCGGTAAACTGATCAGTCATGTTTGAGCCGCTTGCAAGAAAATGTTGTGTGGCTAGAGCACTACTTAACCAGGGGCTATTCTAGCTTGTTAATGGTGATCCTATCTCATACAATTCATAGTTATTATAATTAATTTCTTCATGAACACTTATAAAAAAAATGAGAATGACTGCTGGACAAACAGGTGGAACAGTGGCAGGAGGGTACTAAATTAATAATGGACTTTGTTCTGGAGGATGAGAGAAGTACAGGGAGACCAAGGTGACAATGGTTATATGTACAGCAGTTCTTAATTATTTAAATACAAGAGGTATGGAACTAAACAAGGCCTCAGAGCTGGTTACAAATTGAGGATTTGGGAGGTGTTTGGTTAATTCAGAGAGGCTTGCTAGGTTAATATTCAGAGAGTTCAGACAGAAAGATGATACATATATCGAGGAAGGCTTCAAGACTGGATATGGAAATTGACAGTAGGACATTACCTGGAAGTGTTTTCTATCTAAGAATTTGCAGTGGAACAAAGATATACCACTATTGTTATGACATGCAGTTATGATCTGATCAGTGGCAAAGAAAGGATGAATAACTACTACTTGCAGCAAAATGAAATTTCTGAGAAGTATGTTACATAAATAAGAAAGTCTGGGTGAGAAACAAAGACATATGATAAAATAAAGAGGTGGGATGATAAAATAAAGGCAAATAAGACTGTGACATGGTTTGGACGTGTTGAACAGATGAAGGAAGGGAAAAAAAAGATGCCTAATTCAGCTAAAGAATTTATGAAAGGAAAGAGAGACCCAAGAAAGTCCAAATAGCAATTGTTGGACCTGGTTAAGAACGTGTATCGAAAATGTGATTTGAACTGTAACATAGTACATGGTGTATGTGTATGTTTAGTCATCAACCCAAAGGCTGGTTGGATCCTCAACAGTTCCGCCATGAGCTGTCATAGATGGCCTAGGCATCACTGAAGAGGCGTACTAGGGAAATGAGGAGTAAGGTAGTTTCCCGTTGCTTTCCTCACCGAGCCAGAAGTTGCTATTACATATCAGTCTGCCAAGCCCACTGAAATGCATGCACCAACTAACCCTATGAACAACAGTTTCACACCATTCATAGCAGGGACTGGCTGCGTAAGGAATGGCATTACTAGCATCGCTCATACCTTAGTCACTTTCATATTGTCAAAGCCAAGGATAAGACAGAGACAGATCAATGAAAGTAACAAAATTGCTCTAGCCCATACCAGAAGACTTAGTGCAGTGTAAACACTAGGTCCCACCGCCAGCAAAGGCATTAGTACATGGTGGAAATATGTAATAAAATGCGGTACAACATGAACACTGAGGAAATATACTGTATATTCATGAATACTCTTCTGTATATTTTTTCTAGAATTTAGCAAAGAAAATCATTGGTGCGTGCATTATTTGAAATAAGGTTGGTAAGGTACAACAATGGAAGCTGTTATACTATAGCATTGTCCGGCCTTGGTCTGTATGGTGTTAGGAGTGAAGTGTGAACCACTTATTAAGTATGGCTACAAGTTCTCATTATCACTCATTCATGGGTAAAGAAAAGTTTAGAGTTATTGAAGATGCAGAGAACATTGGAAACTGCATTACAGGAAGAAAACATAATGTAAGAGAAAGTAGCAACTGGTGAAGCAACAAAACGTTACTTCAAAAAACAAATAGTAATTGCCGGGCATTTCACACAACACATCCCTATACAGCTAATACCAGACTGCACACTCATTACAACAACCCATAGGCAAAACTAGCTGATTACAAATATCAGGCGGTAAGCAAACTGCATGACAATTCTGTTTGAATGGGTTGTGTACTAAACAGCATGTGAAGTTTACAATGTGTTTCTTAAAACAAATTGACGTTTTATTCAATTTCTACATCATTATGTAGGAATTGTTTCTTGTAAATAAAACACATGTTAAAACTTTCCCTGGAGCAGTGAATTTTAATAATTTTATATCGTATGTGCCCACCGGTGACCCAATGCTGCCTTTAGTTATTATCAGTTCGGGTCATCGGTGACCTGACGAATTTGACTTTGGCTAGTCCCTGTTATGAAATCCAAAACAATGCTAGAGCACTTGTTGTGTTTGTTATTTTTGAGGAGACATTCTGATATACTTACCTCTATGGCAGCTTTTTGATTCAAGAAGTGCGTGATCCAGAAATGACCCCGGAAGTAAATGTTAGTTTCTCATTCATTGATGTGTTCTTATGGGAATATTGCAACCTTACCAAGTAGTACACAAAACATCAAAAAGAAAACAAGCACAATACTTACCGTAAGGGCAGTAGCACAAAATATGAAGCGTGAAGGGCAAAAATATGAATGAAAGGACAGGATATTATCATTAACGGTTGACAGGTTGCCAGGTTAATACTGCTAATTACCAAATGAGAGACCAGATTAAATTTAAAATGAAGAAATTTTATTAAATAAATAAATAAATAAATATGAAAATTTAAGATAGGTTGGAAACAGTTAAATTTACATATATTCTTCTCTTTAAAAACAAACATAACGCAATTAAAACTGAAACACCATTTTATAATAAAATTTAAATTAAGGTACAATGAACCTGCTAGCAAAATAGGCTTCCTCAAATAAATACTGTAAAATTCAAAACAGATATCATTGCATAAGGTTCTTAATAACATTTACTTAAAATATGGGAAGAAAATATTAAAATTAAAATAGGTTGCAACCTTTTCAAATAATAAAAAAAAAAAAAAAAACACTAGGAAATGAGTATATAGAAATTCATCGTTATTTTTAGAGTGATGATCATCAGTATACGGGCCCGCAACTACAGATAGAGCTTAAAATTGAAATTTGCTACACTACAAAATAGTTAATTACAAGTCACACACAAGGACACACGAAAAAGGAAAAATAGTGGCTCCAACCGCGAATAAAAATACACAAAATAACCAAACAAGATGAAAACATAATGAAATTATAGTGGACAGCAGTCTCAACTAAATGAAGTACTGAATATCAAAGAAAAATTACAATGAACGTTCCTCACAAAAAATAATAGAACACGGAAGCACACCCCAGGACTGACATTTACCGACGCCAAGTCATCATAATACCAATATAAATGGTCCGTTATTGGACATTATAAATGAACATAATAATAATAATAATAATAATAATAATGATAATAAACACCACCAAGAATGAGTAGGCAAACAAGATACGAACCACAACACAGTAAGTTTAAACAACACCCATGAACTACAGCCTCATACACGCATAACTAGCGATTCCAAGTTCCCGTAAAATTTTGTTACATACTTTTACAAATTTAAATCCTATCCGTTACAGTAAATTTTGTTACCAGACGTTTACAGTTTTTGATTAACAGACGTTTTGAAGATGTGCTCCTTGGCTGTACGAGATCACTTGAATAAACTATGCTTTCCAGTACTTACTTGATTAGAGTTAAGGTATCCAACTTGCAACACATTTTGCACTTCGGATCTGGTTAACGGTAAACACTCACACAAAGTTTTCTACTTACAGTAATGAAATACAATGGTTGGAGCTCACGTTAATATCAAAAGGAATAAAGGGCATAGCCCTAATAGCGTCGCACTCATCCAGGCGATTCACTCTCCATTATTAGCATTCTCCGGCAACATGAAGTTGTCTTCATACGGGCGCGACTAATCACAGCCATGTTGAACCCTCGAACACAGCAGACCGACTGCCCGCTCTCCTTGAGCACGCCGGAAGTCCACACTGCTCCCAGCGTTCAAAGTCGCACACTCTGCGCATGGCCGCACGGCCCTCGATCAAAATCTAGCCACTCAGATTAATCCAGGAAATACGTAATAATAAGAAAAATAGTTAGAATTAAGTGTGCATGGAAAATTCCAACTAAATGACAGTGTCAAACAATGAGCGCTAGATAACGTCTCGTTTCACAAGTACACATGCCAGAAGTATAAATGAATTCTCGTAGATGTTTCCAAGTTGTAATTCCATAATGCCAAATAAATATTAATTCCCATTTTCACGTCACAAATATGATAGGTGTATGTTAATTGAAGGGCTGAGAACCATAGTGGGCCAAATCCACCAACCGTCAAAATTGAGTTAATGCCACCTAGCAGTTCATTTCTGACTTAGGTATTACCTCTCCAACTGGCCTATCTCTACGTCTTTCCATTTATGTGCTACAGGGTCACAAAATATCAACCAAATTGAACTAGCCGCTGGAGGTAGTGCCATAGTGGGCCAAATCCGCATGACCAATCCCTCGCTTGGTCTGAGTCACGTGATATGCGTAGTATCATGGCGGACATCGGACACGACGAAAATAGAAGCAGTGATTTGACATGTAGAGAACCCTCCTCCTTCCCTTAATAACAAGTAGCATTTATTTTTACACGAGGAAGTTTTGGGTGTATAATGTATGAAAGGGTACATGTACTTGTGGGGTGAAGATACAGCACAAAGGGCCCAACAGAAGTAGGTTCATGATTGTATTCTGTATTACCTGAGGAACGTCAGCACAACAGCAAATCATTTAATAGCCTGTTCAGACACTAGTGGTGGTCAGATTAGGAATCAATGTATTGAATCTTTGTGGGCCACATTAGTTCATTATTACCAATTTAAAACTATTGATCATAAGTTCCTAGAACCTGGCCATTCATATTTGCCTAATGATAGAGATTTTAGTACCATCGAAACTTCAAAACATAAGGCAAAATCACTGTATCGTAAGGAAACAGTAGATGGGGAGAAGTTTGAGTGGCTAAAAATTAGGTGGTTTCGTTTCCAGTCTAATGAACCTCTTAAGATTAAGTTCAGGTATATCCTCAACGAAATGGAAGAATGGAAAAAGCCTTGATATTTCACCTTCTCGTAAGGGCAGGCCATCTGTAAAGGTAACAACTTCAGTACCTTCACCATGGGAACTGATTCCTGCTTACACAGCACCCATTAAGCTGACAAAAGCTAAATATGATGATTTAATTGCCATTCATTCATTCATTCATTCATTCATTCATTCATTCATTCATTCATTCATTCATTCATTCATTCCACCAGTTAATCATACGTTTTTTAAGGATTTGCAATATTGTGATGTAACTATGGCAAAATGAAGTACCTTACAGTGCCGTGTGGAGTTGGCCGACTGGCGAATTGTTAAAATTCATCCTTTCTGTTTAGAGCCAAAGTGGGCCAAATCCACTCCAGTGGAAAATGATGGTATTCATTTACTTTTTATTTGTATTAAAAAGCCAGACAATCTTTGTATTTTTCTTTGTAGTGATTAATGGATCTATTAACTATAACATGCAAATGTTGTAGTCTCTGTAATCTGTGTCTCTGAATTATAGTGACTAAACTTCAACCTTAATTTTCTCCATTTTTTAAAATGGCACTTGGCCCACTATGGTTCTCAGCCCTTCAATTATTTTCATATTATGCTTAGTAATAAAATAATATCACAAAAGACGAGGCTGTACGTAGGGTCATCATCAGATACTGGCGAGTCAAACATGTCCTCGGACACTCCCGGCACTAAAAGCTGTACACCATTTCATTTCATTTAATTGATTATGACTGTACTCACACAATGGGAAATTTACTCCTTCAAAACACCTTGGGCGTCTGTATTTTCCAATAATCAAGGGGGCACTTTTTCTGTGTACATGTAGTTAATGTACTGCATTACTGTTATTCTCTCTTTTGACTTCTTCCTGCTGACACACTTTTCACCTTTCAACGCCAACATATGATTTGGCATCATTTTATAAGGCTGTTTTCTCAACGTTAAATACATTGTCTGGAGCGTAATCTTTCACAGCTTCCCTTCCTGCCAAGGCTCTACCAACTCCATTGGTACATCTTTTGCTTCCCCACTTGCAGTATGGTGGACAGTTCTATATCTCTCTGCAAAGCAATGTAACCATCCAGTGCTCCCTTGGAAGTTAGTGATGTTTAAAGGTGACGCGAAAGATCTAGCTTGAGCATACAGCATTGGCCCATCAACTTTCACATTTTAAAATTTTATTTTATGGGTACTCACAAACGATGTATAAACAGCTTTATCAATTTCCTCATAGTTTCATGCTCTCATTGTCTTTTATTTTCTACCAACAGCATCAGATTCAATTTTCCTCTATTTTACTTCAGTCCTTAATTAATGTCAAAAGTGTAAATGCTTTGGTGTAATATTTCTTTGCAACATCGGATTCCCTGTGACCTTTACTTTCTCTGAAATTCTTAGTTTCTCCTTTAAAGAGAACTGTTTAGTTTTTTCCTTCCCTGTTGAGTTATCTGATATACTTAACTGAACAACACAAATTGTACTGCAGAATATACTCTCTTCATACTAAAATTAGTAATGAAGGGCCTACGATTCAGATGTTCACAGTCCACAAGCACTCTAATCCTTGTTAACTGTACATGAGGTGACTGTCAATAATCTACTGTAGTTTCACATTATAGGATTGGACATTGTAGTCTATACAAATGTAACGACAAAACTGTTTTGCTATTCGTGCCAAGACAATGAGAAATGCCCACTCCTGGAAATACAATACTGTACATGTATATTTGGTTAATTAAATTCCATGCTACTACTCTGTGGACACTCCCTGTCAGCTGTGAAAGGTTGACAGTGGATTGTAGATAACAGGAAACTGTATTTCAAAACCAGCGTAATTGCAGAGACATTCTGTGCCTATCTGTCACCTCCCATATCTCCACAGTCCTTATAAGAATACTGTAATGGTGCTTTTAGACATTGGTTTTGTCTATGTGCAGCTTATGTTTCACAATATGCAGGAAGTGGAGATCATCATCATCATCATCATCATGAATTCCTTCCAGCGAACCAGGTAGGATGTTTAAGAACGATGTGCCTCCAAATACCAAGGTCCTGGTATACTTCTTTTCTCTCTAGGGCATCCCATATTCTCCTCTCTTCTTTAGGTCTTCTCTTATCCAATCTAACCACCTTTTTCTAGGGGGTCCAATTGGTCTTCGTCCCGGAACATTCTTTTCAAAATACTTCTTTGGTGTTCCAGTCACCTGCATCCACTTAATGTGTCCTAGCCACTACAGCCTTGCAACATTCAGCTTTTCTTTCATGGTCTTGTTGACTTGCAGATCTCTTCATATCTGATCATTCCTAATTCTGTCCTTCCTCGTTTTCTGTACAGCTGATCTAAGGAACTTCATTTCAACAACTTGCAGTTCACTTACTTCTCTTTTATGTATGACACAACTCTACAGACTATACATCATGTTGGGCAGGGGGTAAGTCTTAAACAGGGTCTGTTTAGCCGTCTGATGAACACCCTTGTCCCATACGGTGTTCCGTACTTGATGAAAGAAGTTGGATCCTTTTTGCACCCTGTTCATCACTTCGTTCTTGGCACTTCTGTCATCTGATATTGTTCTCCCCAGATTTTTAAAGGTATTCACACATTCAATCTTTCCTCCCTTAAGCGTGAGATTACAAGGTGTATTTGTTCTGCTAACTTTCATTACCACTGTTTTGCTCTTTCTCACAGTTCATTTATATTCTTTAAACTTGGTGTTCGAAAGATCCAGTCTCCTCTGAACATCTCTCTCAGTTTCTCCCTAAATGTTAACATCATCAGCAAAAACAAATGCATTAAGAGCTTTCTTATCTATTTTTTTGAGTTCCTTTATAATAGTATCCATGAATGAAATGAAGAGCAATGGGGAAAGAGAACTCCCTTGTTGGACACCTCTCCTTGTTTTAAACGACTGAGATCTTCCATCTTGCACACTACTTTCACAACCATCATACAGCATCTCAACTTTTTTAATTAATGCTTCTGGGTTATGTTTTTCTCTCCACCCTGTCGTATGCTTTTTCCAAATCCAAAAACACTATAATCAAGTCCTTCCTTTTTTCCCAAAATTTTTCCTTTAGCTGCATGAGTGAAAAAATTATGTCTCTAGTTCCTCTGTTTCTTCTAAATCCATGTTGTTCCTCTTCAAATTGATCTTCCATTATTTTTCTCAGTCTCTGTTCTATAATCTTCTCCATTATCTTAAGGCAGTGTTACAGAAGGGTGATGCCTCTGTAATTGGTGCACTTCCTTCTACTTCTTTTTTAAAACACTGGTATTATAATTCCTTTTTTCCAGTCATCTGGCAACCTGTTCTCTTTCCATATAACTTTCAGTGTTTGATGTAGCGACTGTATTTCAGGCATTCTCGCTGCCTTAATCATGTCTGTTGTTAGTTCATCTGCCCGCTGACTTTCCACTTTTCATTTTTAAAAGTAATAAACTTCATTGTTTGTTCCACGCAGCGCAAGGTGAGTCATCGTTTATATTTTCCGGTGCCTCGCTTGTTCTCCATTCGATTACCCGCGTTAATACTATCTTCTTTCCCCAGGTTCATTGGGGTCCCGATTGATCTGAGACTTCTGTTCAACACAGAAAGCCTTTAATTCCACCATAGAACAGGTTCAACTTTGTCAATTTTAATCTGGTGCTAGTCTCATTGGACAATTCTTCCCTCTACGCAAAAGTGGAACTTACATCTACAACTTTCTAGAAGCATATACGTAGTTATATATGTCAATCGTGCAACAGAGGAGCAACTACCAACCTGACTATCTCATCAAGAGTTTTTACTGTGACTTCACAAGATTTTACTCGTCATTGTGAACACTTCTGTTACTTTTATCATTATTCGCAAATACGGTTTTTTCACTTTTATCTGTCATTCCACCACCATCCCATCCTTTTAGATCCTCTCATTTCTCCATACTATTTTTATCACTATGTCTTTTACTGTTGTAATTTGGCTAGGCTGATGATGGTCCACAGTGGACCGAAACTAGTACCTTTTAATGTCATTGTAATGTTCTTGTAAAAACATCACATGATTTTTTAGTATTGAGTAGGTGGAATATTAAAATTTTGTATTTACTTTAAGCATACTTTTCATTTTCTTCAGGGCCTTTACTGTTTCTTTCCAAGTAATTGGAGGTTGTTCCTTTTGTAATTCATTAGTGACATTGGTAACTTGTTCTTGTTCACACTCCCCATTCAATAATTTTTCAAAATAACTCTTCATCTCTTCTCTGATTCCTAACATGTCCCTGATAATGATCCCGCCCTCTGTTTCAATAGCTTTAATTTCTTCTCTGTTCGATGTTTTACTTTCCATTAACCCGTATAACATTTTCTGATTTCCTTTACTGTCTTCCGTAATTCTTTGGGTGAACAGTTCCCAGTGGGGATATATGTGTGTATAAAATAAATTTGTTCAGCTGCTCATATGTTGATGAAGGGATATTTATTTTTGTATGTGCTCATTTTTGTACTACAGGCGTTCGCTCACTTGAAATTATTTTACATTGTGCTTTATGGAACCATAGGTGGAGATTACAATTTTTTTCGTCAACTGGTATTCATTGTATCGACATACGACTGTAATATGTATATCCATTACATCCTCTGTTTTAGGTGTCTATGGTCACAGCACTGTATACCACAATCCAACCCAGAGTTTCTATGTGTATGGTGGCTACATGTACTGGATCAATCATACATTTATATCCAATAAATTGTATGTATTCCATTACCCAACAAAATTCTGGTCTCTGTTGCCTGCTTTTGAAGAGAATAATCCTGCAGAGCAGTTTCTGGTAAGTTATCTACAGCCATGACAACATTACATTCTTCATATTTTCTTTTAAAACCGGGTGATGTAATGTGTGTGCTCAATAAGGTTAAAAGAAGACCTATTAGAGGTGGACTTTTAAAGAAAATGACCTGACAGTGTAAATGAGTTTGCTGTGAGTTGCAGGAATTCTAACTGATCGGGACTTTTGTTTGTTAGTTTTTATTTTAAAAATGGAATTGAATACAGAGCAGTGTTTCCATTATTCCCACTACAAAAGACTAGCAGAAAACTGTGTATCTTAACTAACTGATCCGGTAATCATTAAAGGGGCGTTTTCATGGGGCTAGTTTATGAGCTTTAAGTTCTAGCAGCTTGTGAACTTACTCAATGTAAACATACTCACTAGTTAGATTCCAGCTTATTGGGCTAGTGGCAAGCAGAGTTGGTTGAACTCTTGGCTACTTTACAGTCCACTTAAGAATAACGTGACAAGCTTGCAACACATACTTGCCACGTGAAAACTCAGAGTTACTCAGTTACTGGCTAGTAAAGACAGAACCAAGATGTCATCGAAGTGGAATCATTGATGAAATAGTATAATTTCTTGATATCTATGAGCAATATGAATGCCTTTGGAACATACGGCATCCTGATTATTGCAGTAAAAATAAACTGGATTCTCCCATGATTAACTTAGAGTGCATTGGCAAAAGAGAACATTTGCATTGATAATGTAGAGAACTTATGTAAAAAAAATCAAAGTAATAAAGAATGTTTATCGTCAAGAATTAATCAAGGTAGAGAGAAGTCTATAATAAGTGGAGCTGGTGTAGACTATATTAATCATTCCATACTGATATGTTTTAACAGGAATTTAATAACTTGTCGACAAAGCACATCAAATCTGATAAGTTTCTTTTTTTACAATTGACTTTACGTTGCGCTGATTCAGAGAGGTTGTATTGTGATGATGGGGTAGGAAAGGGCTAGGAGTGGGAAGGAAGTGACCATGGCCTTAATTAAGGTACAGCCCCAGCATTTGCCTTACGTGAAAATGGGAAACCACGGAAAACCATCTTCAGGGCTGCGGACAGTGGGATTCGAACCTGCTGTTTCCCAAATGCAAGCCACAGCTGCATGCCCCTAACCGCACGGCCAACTCACTCGGTGGCAAGTTTCTTGTAATAATAATAATAATAATAATAATAATTTATTTCACTAAATGTTTACACATTTTACACTTATTTCACTAGTGGAGTGTGGAAATATTCACATGGAGAATGTACATTTCCTTTTATATGACAGTTTGTTCATCTAATCAGCCCCAACCGCTCTTAGTTGCCATGGTACCAAACCGGTCCCAGAGAAATAGTCGGAATACTGGTCTCTTATATGTACTGCAGATAAACTGTAGTTATTAGTGGCAATATTTTGTACAGAAACTAATCCCAAACGTAATTCTGATTGCCAGTATCCTGGACAGAGTTCTCCAGTGTCTGGATCTTCAATATCATCGCATCCTCTTGTAATATATCAGGTACCAAATGTCATATGCCAGTTGTGCAAGTAGCAATTTGATTGGCCTCCTGAAAACTTGAAATCTTGAAGCCAGAATACCAGAAGCATTTTCAGCAACTTTCCTGGCTCTTGACAAGCGATAGTTGTATATTTTCTGCTGTAAGGAAAGATTTTGCCTGCTATAGGGTTTTAGTAGATTGTTTCTAAGGGGGAATGTATCATCACCAAATATAACAGAATTGTCAGGCCAGTTAAGTAAATAATTTTCCATAGCCGAGGTCAATGTTGAATCTGTGAACACCGCACTATCATTAATTCTTCCATTGGCGCTAACTTCTGTGAACACAAAATTGAATCATCATCTACCAAGGTGAATAGGACGACACTGTAAGTGCCCTTATAGAATTCAGATCCACTGTAATCTGAATGTGTTATTATGCAATGTTTCCCATCGATAGCTCCACAGCAGTGTGGAAAATTCCACTTTGATTTAAATATATCCTGAATCCTCCCCCACACTATTTTTGCTTGTGGTACATGTAAAAAGAAAGAAGAGGTTGCCTGTAAAAATATTATATTTTTCTGAACTCTGTCCTATCAGTTATTACATTTTTGTTTATTTTCAGAACTTAATATTCTGATATTTTCTTCGGGAACTCTTTGCTATTCTAACACCAGACAAAGATGGTGATGATGATGACCATGGGAAGGTTGTATCTGAACCAAAAAGGAAACCATCATTCCAGGAAAAAATGCTCCCTCCTCTGAACAAGAGGAAACACAAAGATACTGGACTAGTAGCCGTGGAATCAGCAATTACGAAATTACAAGATATAACATAGAGATGCAAAGCTGATGATGAATACGATACATTTGGAAAATATGGCTGCACAATTGTGGCAGTTGCTGTTACGCAGCTTTGTAATCCTTCAGGAGAAATTCCAGTCTGATTACAACACTGAGGCTTCTCTGTATGGATGCTCGATCCCCTCTCGTATCTGGTGTATCATCTCCGTTGGAAGAGAGCAATGTTTCAAGTGTAACCGACTCTATTGCATCACCATCAGAGTACAATTTTTTGCAGTTTTTAATTTGTAATTCTACAAGCAGACCTGGTCAACAGCTGGAAACTGCAGATTATGATGATGATGATGATGATGATGATGATGATGATGATGATGAAATTAATTTAAAATTATTTCTTACTGTAATATGCTTGTTATTAGAAGTATTATGTCTTACTTAAGAGACAAATACATACCTTCATGATAAATATCATTATGGTTCCGTATTGAAGATTACTACACTTGTAGGATGCTAATTAACCACCTGAATTTTTTTTTGTAGTATGCTAATTAATTATTATTTAACTATCTATTCAATACATTATAGTCTTATACAATTAGGATTTGATCCTTATTACCTTATGAAATGTGAGACATGTTTCGCCTTTCATAGAAGGCATTTTCAGTCATTGTACCTCCTCAAGGTTAAATTAGGCACCTGATTTATAATTAAAACATAATTATTAAGATTTAATATTAACATACTTGAAATAGGAGCAGTCTAAAGGAAAATTGATTAACAATTTTTGGTATTATTGTGGATAACAACAATATCAGCCATTGGCTGTTGATTAATAGTTGTGACAAAGGTACATAGTACAGTGCTTAGTAGCAGTGGTCTGTTTTGAATTTTTAAATATTACAATTTTTTGGAATGTTAGGAAAAACATTTCAGCAAAATGAGAATGTTACTTGAGACGTGATTCAGAAGTAAAGTCGTAAAAATTGAAAAACTATCTGGTTGAAGTCTTAGGCTTGAGATTTTTGGCTTGCAATAAGTAATTGTTGATTTAACATTTGGCATAAACCGACAACTTGATTGGAGTAACTTGTTTATGAAAACCTACAACCTGTTTTCCAGTCATTGACTGGGTCAGGGATGTAATGAATGAATCAGATATAGGCTGTTAGTACGATGGGGTCGCCACTCCCAAAGTGATTTATTAATGACTGATAGATAGTATGAAATGAGAATGGAGAGTGTTGCTGGAATGAAAAATGACAGGGAAAACCGGAGGACCCGGAGAAAAACCTGTCCTGCCTCCACTTTGTCCAGCACAAATCTCACATGGAGTAACCGGGATTTGAACCACGGTATCCAGTGGTGAGAGGCCGACACGCTGCCGTCTGAGCCACGGAGGCTCCCTTAACTTGTTTATATCAATTTAAAATAGGAGCAGTCGAAAAGAAAGATTGAATAAACAATTTTTGGTACTATTGTGAGTAACAACAATAACAGCCGTTAGCTGTTGATAAATAGTTGTGTCAAGGGTACATAGTACAGGGCTTAGTAGCAGTGGTCTATTTTGTTTTTAAATATTACATTTTTCAGAATGTTAGGAAATACATTCCAGCGATATGAGAATAGTTCATTTGGACCTTATTCGGAAATAATGGTGTAAAATTGAAAAAAGAAACCAACAGGTTGAAGTCTTTGGCTCGTAATATTTGTCTTGTAAAAGTAATTGTTGATTTAACATTTGGCATAGTCCGTAGCGAAGATCAAATGTTAAAGTAAAACAACAACTTGATTGGAGTATCTTGACTTAAAATAAGCCTTCATTAATCTTGTTAGTGAAGTGAAGTTGTAAGTTGCATAGCTTGATGGTGTTGGTGCATGCTGAATGCTAGCGTGTTGGCCAAAAGGGACATCTAATTTGTGATGGATGGTGTGAATGCCAAGCATGTGTAAACTATCTGTAATTGAGAAAATTTATTATTAAACTTATTGTTCAAAAGAAATGAGTTAAGCTGTAAAGATGAGTAAATGTTAATATCACTTACCCCTTAGGCCGCTAAGATGTTATTTATTCATGTTGAGTGTTGTCAGACTAATGAAGGTCTCTCGGTTCCTACTTTTCGTATTGTATCCATGAGGTCGTAGTGGAGGGTTAAGCACTTGGGAAGGAGGAGCTATGGACTTGCTGTCCATGCGCAGAGGAGAGTTGACGGATAAGGGGAAGGTAGAGGGGAGGGGCATGCCTGTCGACGTGTTTGGAGTGTTAGCTGACATGGTACTAAAGATTCAAAAAAAGTTATTGCCTTGAAAATTCAATTTTTGAAGTAGAATAGGAATTTGATCATAAAGGGGGCTTTTTATCATTATCTATTATATCATTCAAGTTATTGTCTTTATTAAAGTATTGGTCCAAACAGAGGTATAGGTTTTCAAATTCGGCCATTAGTCTGCCTTTCTCGATTCTTTTTATAATTTTCAAATCCCGTTCTATTGTGGTGAAATGGTGACCAGTATCCCTCATCTGGATACTTATCGTGGAAAATTTATTTTGTTTTTGAACATTAAGGTGTTCTAAATATCTAATTTGGAAGCTATGTCCAGTTTGACCGATATACGAAAAATTACCTTCTGAACAATTGAGTCTATAAATTCCTGAGCCTGTATAGCAGTTATTATTTACGCTGACAGTATTTTGATTAAAAATATATTCTGATTTGTGTTCCATGTTTTGAAAATGATATTGACTTCGTGTTTTATAGGGGGTTAGCTATCTGATGGATAATTGGATTAGTCTATGTAAAAGTTGCAAACTTTATTTTATTGGGTTTTATTGGGGAAAGTTGTGTTGTTAATTTTAGTTTTGCTTTGTTAATAATTTTATTAATCGTGTTGGTGTTGAAGCTGTTCAATTTGGCTATTTCTTTTATGTAATCTAGTTCTTTTTTCAAATTATTTGCCGAAAGGGGAATTTTTAAAGCTCTATATATTAAACTGTAATATGAAGCTTGTTTGTGGGAGTTGGGGGTGTAATGAATTATTATTTATTGTTAACAGAGTAAAGGAAGGTTTTCTGTAGATCTGAAAGTCAATTTATTATCCATTCGTGTGATACTGATGTCTAAAAAATTTATCGAGCTGTTATTCTCATCTTCCTTTGTGAATTTTATATTATTATTATCTAAGATGTTTAAAAATGTGAGAATGTTATCGCTGCTATTGCATTGTTTGTCAATTATTGCTAATGTGTCGTTGACATAACGGAGCCATAGATGAAGCCCGTTAATGTTTTTCATTATTTTTTTGTGTTCCAAATTGTCCATATAGATGTCTACTAATATTCCTGAAATAGGGTCACCCATCTTTTTTGGTGGTATATTTTGTTGGGATAGGAATGGACTAGGAATGGGAAGGTAGCAGCTGTGGCCTTAATTAAGGTACAGCCCCCAGCATTTGCCTGGTGTGAAAATGGGAAACCACGAAAAATCATCTTCAGGGGTGCCGACAGTGGGGTAAGAGGGAAATTCCTCACATCACTATTATTAGACGCTTGTTTTCTTATGTATATAAATTATATGAGTAAAGCACTGAAATTAGTGATAGGGCTGTGTGTGGATGATGATATAAGCTTACCAGACAAAAAATTACTCACACCTGTAAAAATAATTACAAGCATCATTTAATACCATGTGAGTCCACAAAGTTGTGCAGGTACGTCGCAACCAGGTTAAGCCACTCGCTGAGGATTTGATTGCGCGATTCCACCAAATTGTGGGATGCTGATATGTGTTATACCCGCTGTTCCAACATATCCCAATGAGGTTCAAGTCAGGTGATTTTGCAGGCCAATTGAGATGTAATAGGATGGGGGAGAGTTCATAAATCCAGCTACATATGCATCCAGCCCGATGAACTTTGTTGTTGTCATCCTGAAAAATCGGGGTATCAGTAGCATACTCATCATGAAGATGATGACTGAAAGGCAATACCTGATCATCCAGAATGTTTAACCCAAGATCGGTCAAGGGGGGAGCGCAGCGCTAACAAAAGATTTTATCTGGCCACTGCTTGCTTTTCTTTTGTTCTGCTGACGTGTGCTGCTATCTAACTGACCGGTGATATGTCAACAATTGAATAGTGCTGCCAGGTTGTCATCAGTGTGACCTAGACTGCTTATTTGTGAAGTCGTGAGCGCTGCGCTAACACCTCGACCGATGGTGTTCCTTTGAATTCTAAGTTGTTGTGTCGTGATTATTGAATTAGAAGAATTCGATTAGATGTTTTGAGTTCACTGTTTGCTATTTCAGTGCACGTGAAGTTACATGTAGTATTCATCAGGAACTATGGATCGTTCAGATGCTCAGGTAATCCAGTGGCTGTTGGAAGAAACCGATAATGGCACTGAAATAGGCTTATCTCAAGAGTTAGATGATTCAGTTGATTCAGACGCAGAACAGTCAAATAACAGTGACCACGATAGTGGAAGTGAACAATCTGCCGGTGATGAGCAGGAAATAGCAGACCCTCGAGTGGAGTATATCGGTAAGGACCAACTGACCGTTTGTCATGCTCATGCAGCACGCCAACAAGTACGTAGGAAGCACATAAATATAGTTGTTCATCCACCGGGAGTCAAAGGAGAAATTGTAAAAACCCCTAGCACTGTTCTTGATGCATGGAAAATATTTTTCCCTGACGAAGTGATTGAAGAAATTACAGCGTATACAAACGATTGCCTCATAAAATTTGAAGTAACTTCGGCAGGAAAAGTGATATTATAGATACAATTCCTGATGATATAAGGGCATATCCAAGTCTCTTGTATTTAGCAGGTGTGCAAAAATCGTCATACCAGTTTGTGGAGGATTTATAGGATAAGGATGGGACTGCTCCAGAATATTTTTGACTTACAATGAGTTACTGAAGATTTCTGTTACTGTTGCGAGGTCTTCGTTTCGATGTTGCACGGACAAGATTGACAAGGAAAGCACGTGATAGACTAGCCCCGATCAGAAATGTGTTTGAGGGTTTCGTAGCAAGATGTGTGAACAGCTACATCATTTCTGAATACGCTACAGTTGATGAAATGCTTGAATCATTTCGTGGTAGATGTGCATTTAGACAGTTCATGGCAAGGAAGCCGGCCAAATATGGCATAATAAGTCATTATGACTTACGTTACTTTGGGTTTCGGGGCCAAATGTGATAAAAATAAATTAAAGTGCTCCGTAAGGTGACAAAAGAATAAAAATAGAAACTTTTTAGCAAGATAATTTCCGATTGATATACATAAGAAAGACGGAAACTTCTTTTTCATTAGCGTGAGCGCCGCGCTAACACCTCGACCGATGACGTGACGTTACTAAGATCGACCGATTTTGGGTTAAATAAACATGCTGGTTCATGTTAGTGGTCGCCTCAGTGAGCGGGCCCACTCCATGATATGAAAAACACCCCCAAAACATCACAGGACACAGTTCTGGCTTGAACCTGACCTTGCACACATCCAGGATGAAATGCTTCATTTGGCCTTCGGTGCACTTGACGACGTGCATCATTGGAATGCAAGCAAAAACGTGATTTGTCAGACCACATTACGTTCCACCAGTCAGCCAGAGTCCACATTCAATGATTTCTAGCCCATTGAATATGTGTAGCTTTATGTGCCTGTGTGAGCAATGACCTCTTGTGACACGTCCAACTCCAAATGTTCATTGCATGCAGTTCCTGTCGCAGTGTTCTTTCGCTAACAGGTTGAGTTGGACTTTCATTCACTGACTGCAGCAATTTCTGTCGAGTTTGGAAGCGATCTTGATTCACAAGCCGTGAAGCGCATCTCCAGTCCCTCTCGGTCAGGATATTTTTCAGACTGCAATTCTGACATCATGTTCCGCGGCCACATACAGTATACCACTGCTTATAGATGTTGAACAGTCCACTGTGAAACACCAACAAATTCTACAACTTCAGTGCACCGTATGGCCATGGGCACGGTCAAACACGATTGCCCCCTTTTGCTACTCTTGTCACATCCTTGCATCTACCCATGTTGAAGTACACTATCTGCTTGAAACATCACTGTCACACTGATCACTACTGCCTTATGTTCACATAGAAGCAGTGTAATTGCGCATTAAATTGACTGAATTTTTTGTTTGGTGAGCTTTCTATATAGAGTAATAAATAACAAGATGTTGAGCAACTGCATAAAGAACTCGACAGTGTTGTGGAATGGACAGCAGGCAATGGTATGATGGTAAACGGGATGAAAAGTAAGGTTGTGAGTTTCACAAAGAGGAAATGTCCTCTCAGTTTTAATTACTGAGTTGATGGGGGGAAAATTCCTCATAGGGATCATCATAAGTACCTAGGTGTTAATATAAGGTAAGATCTTCATTAGGGTAATCACATAAATGGGTTTGTAAATAAAGATTACAGATCTCTTCATATCGTCCCTGGAAAGGCAAAGTATCGTAAGCGGCAAAATATGAATTTTACAGGAGATGATAAAAACTGTTAGCGAATCGAGTAGGCAGTTTCAGTTTTTATTCTATTCCAGAAATGAACATTTCACTTTATTGTCATATTAGGTTATGTATTTATTCAATCGTAGCAAAAAGGAACTTATTTGAAAGTTATGAATGCCTTGTACGATTGTTTGCCGGTTGTTGGCGAGTGCATTTTTTAACAAAGTGGTCATCTTACGATAGCTTTTGTAGCGCTTACAATATTTTGAAGGGAATTGTGTAAAGGAATGTAAGGCATGGGAATAATAAGAGATTATCTTAAGTGATTGTATTGAGAAATGTAGATAAAAACAGTAGGAAAATTGACTTACCACATTACAACAAGAGAATGAAAGTGGAAATTTCACTGATTACAGTACAGTGTTTACTCAGCACCCTGTCTTGTGTCGCCTGCTAATCTCCTTGTTGGATATAAGTCGCAGCAGTATACTCAGTTTCTGCAGCAACTTGCTCACAAATTTATTCACAAGATAATTACTGTCAGGTCATGGTGTGTCGCCTCTGGAGAGGCCTGGTGCAAGTCTTTGAGTTGACGCTGTATAGGCGACCTTGATTAAAACCCTTATATTATTTCTAATTGTCTTCCAGTTGAAGCCTAACTGTTTTACAGTACTTCTTAAACTGATTCAACATTAAAAACTTCATATCTGGTCCGTATTGAATGGAGATAATATACAATGAAGGGAAATTTGATTGATCCACCTTTATTCAATACATAATAAAAAATAATAAAAAAACAAAATACAAAAATATGAAGTTTTTAATGTTATGTATTGAAAAGAGGTGGGTCAATAAAATTTCCCGTTATTATATGTTCTTAAACTGATACAATCTCCTTGGAAACCAATCCTCTCTCCTGACACAGGTCGTAATTTAGATATTGAGTTGCTTTCTGAAGAATGTGAAATTCATGGGTTGTGCATCGAAATCTATTACACGCATTTGCTACTTTCCGTGTTTTTCCTGGTGTACCAAATGAAGTTTCGTCTGTCTCTGTTAAAGTCACACTAACACATTGAAGGCTTTTGACAATGGAGGGATGGGAAAGGGCTAGGATTGGGAAGGTAGCGGTTATAGCCTTAATTTAGGTACAGCCCTAGAATGTTCTTGTGAAAATGGGGAACCACGGAAGACCATCTTCAGGGTTGCCGATGGTGGGATTCGAATCCCCTACCTCCCAAATGCAAGCTAACAGCTGCGCGACTATGACCGCATGGCCAACTCGTTCGGTTAAAATTCTCCTGACCATCTTCAATACTTTTGTTACATCAGCTATTTTTTAATTGTATTTTCAACAACTCCCTTCTATACTGTTCTTGTATTTGTCCTCTGTTGTCACAAACTTCAGTTTAGAATTTTCAGCAGCATATTTTACTTCGTGCACGAATTTTCAGCGGCATATTTTGCTTCGTGCACGAGCGGTAGGAATATGTACTGACAATGAACCAATTAGTTTAGCTACTGACCGTACCTGCTCAGTCAAGTCTGTCACGAGAAGCAGCCCCTTCTCTTCCATTCCCACCCCTCTTCTGCATTCAACTAGTAGGCTAGCTGTCAATCAACATGTGATAGGTCCGCCAAGCAGACTTTGCCTTATGTTTCAAGTGCCACATTGAGTTGAGGCAGTTATAAAACATGTACTACGGTACAACAGGGATCGACAACAGTCAAGACCAATGAAACTGACACATCTCACTGTCCCTCCAGAATTAAAACTTGCCACTAACTCGGACGCTAAAGATGTAATGACTGGTGCTTATGATAACCTGGTGTTCTGTTTATTATAGATGGTGGTTATGATAATATTTTTTTTTAATCATGGTTTTTACCCTATAGATTTATTTGATGCTTACGATACTTTGCCGGCATGTGTAATGGAGTTTGATTGATGTATAAACATCATAACCTCATTTTTGACAAAAATGTCACGATACCTTGCCTTTCCAGGGGCGATATGGTTAAAGCCCTGCACGAATATACAAAAGATTATCTGCATCCGCAATTCCTTCATCCTCACCCACATCCATGAATGGTTATCCATGGATATTGTAAATATTTAACCACAGTATATTACTCCCGAGGCGTTGAAACAGATAGATCTGTTAGCGTAATGCAATAGGCCTGATACCTGGCACCAGAACCCTTTTAGTCACAGGTTTATAAGGGATTTTCTCTTGCGATAACTACTGACATATTGACCTTTGTTCCTTCTTTCCGTTAATTGCGGATAGGAGCCAGTTAGGCTTAGGTCAGATTTACGGCTTTATGGTCTCAAGGCTCTTTATATATCACTGTTCTTCAACATCACAGTCAAGGGTTGCCTAACCAATAGCAAAAATAAGAGTGTACCTGAGTGAAAATCAATAAACTTCATTATTTAGAAATTACCTGTAAAATGATGTGCACTGCCATCCAGTTTGCATCCGCCAAGACACTAACTTCACGGATATCCACATCCATGCAGGGCTCTAGATATGGTTATGAGGATATTTAGGGGTTGTAGTAAGGATGTAAAGGAGAGGGCATATAAGTCTCTGGTGAAACCACAATTGAGTATGTTTCCAGCGTATGCGACCCTCACTAGGATTACTTGATTCAAAAACTGGAAAAAAAAAATCCAAAGAAAAAGAGCTTGATTTGTTCTGGGTGTTTTCCAATGAAAGAGTAGTGTCATAATTCATGATTTTCATTTTCGATGTTGATTTCCCCGTTTCTGTAGCCAGAACTTTATTAAGACTTCCCACTGTACAAATATGATTGAATTTTTATTGTAGCTCATTAAAAGTGGGACTAGTTTCACTCCACTATTGGACCATCCTCAGCTACAATATGATAAACTTGAAAACTATACACACAACGCATAAACTATGATATAAAATTCTTGTTGAAATTACGTTCCTTCTTTGGCAATGTGCTCATGAGTTACGAAGTTCAACTAAAAACGTCAACACTGTATTACTGGAAAAGCCTCTCTAAGATTTGTCCTGCAAATTTTGGTGGGTCACTTTAAAATAATATACTTAAGAAAGTATTTAGCGTAACATTTTAAAATAAAAGACTTGGAAAAAAATCATGATTGTCACTGAACAATTTACACCATCCTAATATTAACTGAGGGATATATGACTTAAAATAGAAACCAACATCTTATTTACGTACAATACTGCCAGTGAGTAACCGGATTTATAATGTAGGCTATCTTAAAATGTATATGTGAAAAGCAGTTATCTCTGTTCCTTGATTTTTGAAGTTAATGCACTCAGCATAAGAAAGATGGGCTGAATGTTGTGAGAGGGAGATATCCTAAAACGTCACTATTTGTTGTTTACGGAAGTCAAATGAACTGGCATGAAATTGTGATATCAGTCCACTTTCAATCCAGTTGGTTATGAAAGTACTGGTTTGAAGAATACACAAACTCCCTCTTGCCTGCGTCGACCTCCTTACAACACCACAGGTATTTTATTATCATTGTAACTGGATACTAAATCCTTGGGTACCCATTTAGATGTTTGAATCAATAAGGAAACTTACAATGATACGGGAAGTTGTAAAGAATATAATCTGAAAACCAGTAGAAGCAAATTGTATAATGAATCTTTTAGTAATCGGGAGATAGTGGGTTTGAGCCCCACTGTCTGCAGCCCAGAAGATGGTTTTCCGTGGTTTCCCATTTTCACACCAGGCAAATGCCAGAGCTGTACCTTAATAAAGGCCACGGCCGCTTCCTTCCACTTCCTAGGCCTATCCCATCGTCGCCATAAGAACTATTTGTGTCGGTGTGACGTAAAGCAAATAGAAAAATAAATATATATAATGAATCCTGAGGCTGAAAAGTGGTTAGAATCTCAACAATTCCACAATTGTCTCTTGTAAAATGCCCAGGTGAAGGGTAATTAAGCATTCAAAAAGAAAGAATGGGAAAATTGAAGTAGGGAACAACTTGGAACAACTCTAGTTAAGAAAAACTCTTCCACAAACAGAATTTGTTTGGACAGTAATAGTTTAGGAAAATAGTGTTCAGTCTTTACATCCCCTGTAACTATTCACAGTGAAGGAGGATTGCCTAAAGTGTCCTCTAAACCTCCAACCAAGGAAAACAATGCAGCCGGAATGTCCTTTACAGAATTTACTAAACGTCGCCACAATCCTCGGTTTGCAACTAGTGTTGTGGCCTCATTTAGTTCTATACCTCTTATTTTTAAATCGTTAGAAACCGAGTCTAACCATCGTCGTCTTGGTCTCCCTCTACTTCTCTTACCCTCCATAACAGAGTACATTATTCTCCTAGGTAACCTATCCTCCTCCATTCGCCTCACATGACCCCACCACCGAAGCCGGTTTATGCGTACAGCTTCATCCATCGAGTTCATTCCTAAATTAGCCTTTATCTCCTCATTCCGAGTACCCTCCTGCCATGGTTCCCACCTGTTTGTACCAGCAATCATTCTTGCTACTTTGATGTCTGTTACTTCTAACTTATGAATAAGATATCCTGAGTCCACCCAGCTTTCGCTCCCGTAAAGCAAAGTTGGTCTGAAAACAGACCGATGTAAAGATAGTTTCGTCTGGGAGCTGACTTCCTTCTTACAGAATACTGCTGATCGCAAAGCATAAGAATTTAGAATTTGTTATTTCTTATTCTTCTTTGTCGTTTGGGCCTACTGAGGACCACGGGGCTCATATCTTCTCGTCACTTGGGCCTGCTGTTTTCTCCTTTTCCAGTATTCCTCATTTTCTGGCTGTGAGCCAGCTTTCTTTCCTCCGTTCACATAGGTCTGCTTATATTTTTTATATTTTTTAAATGTTCACAATATTTATGATATACAATGGAGTGATCTATCAAAATATGTTGTTCATCATCATGTAGCTTTAAATCAGTCAATTTAGCAAGACCCTTTGTGTAAGTTCCTTCAATTTACTTCGGTAGTTGGTAAAACAATTTAGCTGCAAAAATATATGAATTGCCTTGAATATGCTTTTTTATTTTAAATCTTCTTACGGCAGCAGAATTACAGGTCGTCTTTGCCAGAATAGGTCCTATCTGAGATTGCAACTCTTCTGATGTTTTCTTCTCCATCATTTTTAATGGTTTTTATAATTTGATTTTTTTTTTTTTTTTTTTTTTTTTTACAGCCAAGAGCACGATTTCTACATTCAGCTGTTACAACTGATGACTTTATGCTTATATTTGGTGGACGTACTCATCCTCAGAACACATCAGATTCTCTAGTGGCATACTCATATTCCTGTAATCAGTGGATCAGACTTATTAACAAAGGTATGCATTTTTTTTTAAATACAACTTTTAATGAATGCTGGAAAATAAAATAAAAAATCTTAAGGCTGGATATTGATCCTTATTTTACAGATGTAGAGATAGTGGGTACTCCTCCACCGCCTACATATTCACAAGCAATGACCTTGGATTTAGAGACTGGAGCAGCATATATAATTGGCGGATTTGATGGTGGCATTCAGAATCATGTAACTCGCATTACATTGCCTCATGACCTATGCAGTCTTTGGTCTTCTAGAGATAAATGCAGTTCGTTCTTAGGTTGTTCGTTCTGTGATGTGTACCGTGAAGATGGTTCCAATTCAACCTATTGCTACTCAAATAGTAAAGGAATGCTTGAAAGGTAATAATACAGTTTATGCAAGATTTTTTTCCCCCCTTATTTGGAAGCCATTTCATTTCAGTTGTGACTTGGTTACTATATACCCTTGTAAGCTTTTCAGTCTGTCAAAACTAATGCAAGATCAAGGAAACACTAGGCAATACCTGGAAAATAAGAAATTTTCCAAGTACTTTTCGTCAGACTGAAAACCTTAAAAGTTATATGGTATATGTTTGCATTTGGTAAACAGATAACTAAAGATAAACTAGTTGTAGGTAGTATTAAAGAGTAGGTATAATTGCAAGGGTTACGTACAGTATGTACGAGGGAAAGTCAATAAGTATATGCAGTTTTGCTCTAATTGTCTTTAGGTTGGCTCTATGGTGCTGTGTGCTCACCAGCTGCTAGATGGCACCGGTGTCTTCGCCTGTGGTACATTTCAGCGCTATCAGATCAGTACAGCGTACACTGTTGCGACGTAAGGATGGCCGCGCCACTCTCTGTTTGTACCAAAGAAGAACAGCATTCCATAATCTGTTTTTTGTGGTCTGAAGATGTACCAGGAGCGGAAATTCATAGAACAATCACTTGTCTGTTATTTAGGAACATATCGTGCACTTGTTCACTTCAGTTATGGCTGCAGATGGACGCCCGGATCTTTCCTCATCCTTTACGCTCGTGCGACCCCTTTTAAACTATTCAATCCACTGGTAAACACTTCGCTGTGGCAAAACATTGTCCCTGTATTGTGCTGAAAGTCTTCTGTGAATCTCCTCTCCTGCTACACCCTCAGACCACAAAAAATGGATTACGGAACGCTGTTCTTCCTTGGTGCAAACAGAGAGTGGCGCAGCCATTTTTACGTCGCAACAGCGTGATCTGTACTGATCTGATAATGCTAAAACCTACCGCAGACATAGACAATGGTGCCATCTAGCAGCTGGTGACCACACAGCGCCATACAGCCAACCTAAAGTCAATTAGAGCAAAATTGCAGGTACTTGCAGAAAATTGACTTGCCTACATACTTTTTTCGGATGTAGTTTTGGCTAATGCATGCCAAATTTTTATTGGAAATCAAAATGCAGCTGATTTTTCTCTTGCCTTTCAGTTTTCATTTCTGCATTTATATTCTAATACAACTCTGACCCTTTTTTATTCTCATTGTTGTGTACAATAGGCCTTACAATTTCCATATCTCAGCTTTTTGCCTTGGTACTTGACTAAATGAAATCCAGTTGTTGAAAATATTGATTTGCATATACAGTTCAGTCAGTATTATTTTCAACATGATTCAAAATTGCCCAAGGGTACCTCGCTAATGACCAGATATACACATGACTTGGTAATGGAGCCATCAGTATCAGCACTTTACTGTCTATATTTCATTTCCAATTTTTAAAATATATATTTTATGTTTATATTCTATTTTTGCATCACAGATTGTCAAAGACAGGGAACTAAAAAGGAGAATAGTTACATATTCAAGGTGAACACAATTGGACGGTGTTATGCATTAAACAGCTATCCGCCAAATGCTGAAGTTGAGAAAAATGTGATAGAAAGTTTGTATGTTTAAAATGACTGTTAAATCTCCCCTGCTGGCCCTATTTGAGTTTCAAAAACACATAAAGTCTTGTTTCTATGCATTGTTGACAGTTCTTGTGCTTAAATCAGAAAAATATTGCAAGAAATTGACTTGTGAGCATTTGTCACTTAGATGTTTTATCTTATTTGTGAGTTTAGTTGCGTATAAAACTGCTAAGCACAATTTTCGACGCATATCTTGTTATTGCGTTATTCTGTTAAACACTTAAGTTACGCATAAAATGGCTAAGCACCATTGTTTTTAGTTTTCCCTTTTTATTCTTACCTTAATTTAGACTATTTCAGGACCCTGGACAAGTAACTTGAGGTATACACTGAGAAATATTTTGTTTTAAAAAAATAGCAATTTTATTTTCAATATTTTAGTCAAAGCTCAGGTACATTTGAATATATGTACAGTAGAACCTCGATAATTCAAAATCGGTTAATTCAAAATCCCGCCTGATTTGAAGAAGCTCTCGTTCCCAGAAACATGAGATATAGTTTTGCATGTTATTTCAATTGTTTAATTCGAAATACGGATAATTCGTAATTCGAAGTACAATCTCGGCCCCCTTACCGAAATTCAGACTTTTAATTCGAAACTGCCTTTACATTTAAAAAGAATAGTATGTTACAGAGTAATTTCAACTCGAAATTTATCCGCTCCGCGTCATAATAGAACGCGCGTTCCGGAACGTGGAGGGGTAGCTTTCCGCACTTACACTCACTTTGGTGGGTCTACAGTGCGCTTCATGATTGTTAAGTTGAATGAAATGGCAATTCTTTTGTATTCAACCTTTTAAATGCCATAATATCACACAACAGGCAGTGTGCGGGAAAACAGAATCCGCGAACACTGGCGATGCCGACAGTTGACGAAAAAACGTGGCTCATATAATAAATTCGTAGGCACCGAACAATATTGTCATTGCCGGTGAAACTGCATTGCTTTATTTTCATGCGAGCCCAAACGGTCTTATGGTTTTAAAGGAGAAATTGCCAGCTGGGAAATCGTACAAGGGTGAGGGATGGGGCCCGTGGAAGCGAGATACTTCATCCCCTCGTCATAGGAAAGTTCGATAAGCTACAATGTTTTAAGGGCGTTGGGCACTTTCCATGCCAGTACAAAGCATTTAAAAATGCAAACAGTACAGAAATCCAAAAAATAATGCAGGGGAACCGGCATAATTTATCCTCGTCTTTGAATTGTGCGATATTTTTTTCTTTCGTTGCGTGAGGTTATGTTTGTCAGTGATTTATCGAAGTGCATTATTTGAACATTGTAAATGCACCTTGTTGGATACATTTCGGAAATAGTTTTTTCCATGGCATTTGAAAGGTTTAAACTGTGAATCGAGGTGATTGCATGTATTAATAGGTCTTAGAATACTTTGTGACGCAGCAGATGTTTACATTTCTGAAGTACGAGAGAAGTGCCATGGCGGGAAATCGTGCAGGGATAGAGTCATAGGAAAGTTCGATTTTAAGGGCATCGGGTACTTTTTGTGTAAATACAAGGCATCTAAAATGCATACAGTATAGTAATCCAATTAATAAAGCACTCGCACATGGGAGCCAGCATAGATTTCTCCTCGTCCTTGAATCGTGATTTTTTTCTTTCTTTCATTGCGTGAGGTTATGTTTACCAGTGAGATATCCGAGTGCATTATTTGAATACTGTAAATGCACCTTCTTGGATACTTTTTGGAAATAGTTCTTTTTTCCATGGCATTTGAAAGGTATAAACTGTGAAGCAAGGTTAACTGAATGCAATAACGGGCCCTTAATATTTTGTAACGCGGCAAGGGTTGGTACTTCTGAATTGCGAATTGGCGGTTAATTCGAAGTCCGATTTTTGAGTCCCAACGACTTTGAATTAACGAGGTTTTACTGTATTTCTTAATCATGTTTAAATTAATAATAAAATAATAAGAATAAGAATACAAAATGAAATGTTGCTAAACACATAAGAAACTGATACTGTCTTAAGTTCCATCTTCTATTCATCTTCTATCGAGAAATCAAGCTCACTACCAAAACCCTCGATGTCATCAAAACTGTTCCCTTATGAATAAAGACCTTCGTAGAACTCCTTGGCATTGGACGGTATCAGATGCATGATACTCTTAATGTCTTCTAATTTTGGCTGTGATATAGCTTTTCCTTTTGGCCTTAGATCATCAAGGCAAAAACAAAAGTTGTTCTGGTCACCCTGGCATGTGCTTTTCTTCAAATTAATTTCTTGGCCTTCTGTGTCGTCAAGAGCTTGTTTCAAAGTCAGCAACCATGGCTTCTGCTTACTTATGTCAATTTACCGCGTTTTTAGCCAGCTTACCACATTGCCATTGGTGTCTTTCTTCCTGTTTATTATCTGTTTTTAAATAGAAGATGTGACCTTAAAATCCTCTTTTTTCATTTCTTTGATGACAAGTTTGTTCTTCTTTCAGCATTTCCTCATAACTTCCAAATAATCTTTGCTGGAACTTAAGCACATTTTCATTGTCTACAAAATCATGATCATTGGGCACATAGCTGTGCCCGGAAATGAGAAATCTCATTTTTATGGTCTTCAATGTTGGATGTGAGTCCATGACAGACTTCAGCATTATGATCAGTTTTATGTTACGATTCTGCCCTCTGCCAGAATTGGACCAAAGCACAAGTTCTTCCGTACCGTCTTCTAAGCATTCATCGATGAATTTCCTTAGAAAAGAGCCTACTTCTTGGGCTCCACGACCAGCTTGACCTCCCAGCCACAGGTAGCAGAAGCCTTTGTTTGATGATGTGTCATTAATTCCACAGTTATACAACCATAATTGATGTTTTTAGAATATAATTTTTGTTAAAATTCTTGGCAGGCGTAGTGTTCTCTGCATGTCAAAACTTAGCACTGACAGTCCATTAATTTCACTTGCTTGTTTAAAGTCGCTCTGCATTAGACTTTGAGCATTTTCTGCGTCCTGTGTGGAAAACGATATGGAAAGGAATGTGATTGTAGCGGGTGATCTCAATTTACCAAATGTCAGTTGGGAAGGTAATGCGAATGACAGGAAGCATGACCAACAAATGGCAAATAAGTTAATTTGGGAAGGGTAGCTTATTCAGAAAGTGATGTAACCAACTAGAGGGAAGAATATTCTGGATGTGGTGATGGTAAAACCAGATGAGTTCTATAGAGAAACCGAAGTAATAGATGGTATTAGTGATCACGAAGCTGTTTTGTCGTAGTTGAAAATAAATGTGATAGAAAGGAATGTGTTAAAATTAGGACTATTAGGCAGCAGTTCCATATGGCTGATAAAACAGGCATGAGGGAGTTACTCTGGGATGGGTTTAAAGCAGTTGTTGAGGAATATGAAAACAGGTTTGTACCTTTAAAGGTGGTAAGGAATGGTAAAGACCTACGTTATTATAATAGAGAAATAAAGAGGCTAAGAAATAGTTAGAAATGGCTGTGGAAGTAAGGAAAAATTGAAGGAACTTACTAGGAAACTGAATCTAGCAAAGAAGTCGGCGGAGTAATAACATGATGGCAAGCATAATTGGCGGTCATACAAATTTTAGTGAAAAATGAAAGGGTATGTATATGTACTTTAAGGCAGAAACAGGTTCCAAGAAGGACATTCCAGGAATCATTAATGAACAAGGAGAGTGTGTATGTGAGGATCTTCAAAAGGCAGAAGTATTCAGTCAGCATATGATAACAATGACATTTACAGTAAGATACAGAAGATGAAAACTAGAAAAGCAGCTGGAATTGATAAGGTTTCGGGAGATATGCTAAAGACATTGGGTTGGGATCTATATTTATTTGATTATTGCTTGCATGAAGGAGCTATACCAAATGAATGGAGAGTTGCTATAGTAGCCCCTGTGTATAAAAGAAAGGGTGATAGACATAAAGCTGAAAATTACAGCGGCGTCTCCGAAGACCGTAAAAGTAGTCAGTGGGACGTAAAACAAATAACATTATTATTATTATTGAAAATTACAGGCCAGTCAGTTTGACATGCGTTGCATGTAAGCTTTGGGAAAGCATTATTTCTGATTATATTAGACATGTTTGTGAAATTAATAACTGGTTCAATAAAGGGCAATTTGGGTTTAGGAAAGGTCATTCCACTGAAGCTCAACTTATAGGATTCCAGCAAGATATAGCAGACTTCCTGGATTCAGGAGGTCAAGTGGATTGTATTGCAATTGACCTATCTAAGGTGTTTGATAGGGTAGATCATGGGAGACTACTGGCAAAAATGAGTGCAGTTGAACTAGACAAAAGAGTGACTGAATGGGTGGCTATATTTCTAGAAAATAGAACTCAGAGAATTAGAGTAGGCAGATCTTTATCTGACCCTGTATTAATTAAGAAGGGAATTCCTCAAGGCAGTATTATTTGACCTTTTATTTTCTTATATCAATGATATGACTAAAGAAGTGGAATCAGAGATAAGGCTTTTTGCAGACGATGTTATTCTGTACAGAGTAATAAATAAGTTACAAGATTGTGAGCAACTGCAAAATGACTTGGATAATGTGAGATGGACAGAAGGCAATGTTATGACGATCAACAGGGTTAAAAGTCAGGTTGTCAGTTTCACGAATAGGAAAAGTCCTCTCAGGTTTAATTACTGCATTGATGGCGTGAAAGTTACTTTTGGGGATCATTGTAAGTACCTAGGTGTTAATATAAGGAAAGATCTTCATTGGGGTAATCATAGAATTGGGATTGTAAATGAAGGGTACAGATCTCTGCATGTGGTTATGAAGGTGTTCAGGGATTGTAGTAAGGATGTAAAGGAGAGGGCATATAATTCTCTGGTAAGACCCCAACTAGAGTATGGTTCCAGTGTATGGGACCCTCACCAGGATTAGTTGAAACAAGAACTGGAAAAAATCCAAAGAAAAGCAGCTCGATTTGTTCTGGGTGATTTCCACCCGACAAAGGAGTAGCGTTACAAAAATGTTGCGAATTTGGGCTGGGAAGACTTGGCGAGGAAGGAGACTAGCTGCTCGACTAAGTGGTAGTTATATTTATTCAAAACAATTTTTGAGAGAACATATGTAAAATGGATATCCCTATGTGGATATTAAAAAAGTATATTACCAAGTGCGTCCCGTTGCTTTAATCGTTGTATCCTTGCTCACCAAGCTGCTCTCTTGTAAATATGTATACAAACTGTAAATTCTCAATTGTTCAATTGGATAATGTAAATTTACTGTATAGTTACCAACCATTGGCAGTAATTTTTGTTAAAAACATTGACGCCGAGCACAATACACTTTCCCCCCGACTGTTATACTGTAAATAATTTTATAAACTTTATAATTTCCTATGAGTGCATCAATTATTCTTCAGAGCACCACTGCTGAACTCTGCTATAATTACCCAGTAATTTTAAGCATTGGTGCAGACTTCTTATTCTTTAAACTTATATTGTTTAACCATCACCATTGTACAAGAGTTTCTCATACTTAATTTTCCCATTGTAATGTGTATTAATTTGTGCATGTTAAATACTAATCAGGTACCTGATTTTTGCTTTGAGGAGGCAATTTGACTGATGATGCCCTCAGTAAAGGGCGAAACATGTCTCAAGCTGAATTAATAATAAATTCCTAAATGTAAAATATATATATGTATTGAATAGGTAACAAAATAAACCATTTAGCATCCTACATTCAATATCTTCAATACGGACAACAATGATTTTTATTACCTCTGTTATGTTTGAACCTGCGATCTTGCCACTAATTCATAGAGCAGGCTATTTTTGAAGAAATTAGAAAATAAAGGAGGACATTTGCGTAAACATTTTTAAAACAAATTTCTTCATTAGATTTTATAATGTTCATAGTTCATTCTTTTGGATTATCTCATATAAGACTATTGGTAGAACATACATTTTGATTAAAAAATATAAACTGTAAACAGGAGAAATTGGGTCTTGTTTTATTTCATTGTTTTCAAAAAAACCTAAAATTATGCATATGTTACCGGCATTGTCGGAAGTGCAGGTATTTTAGACAATACTTATAGATGTTTTGGCAAAGCTGAAAAGTCTCTAACTTGGCAACGATGGACTGTAGACCACATGTTCACCAGGACTTTTTGTGTTGTTTTGCGTTGTACTATCCACTCCCGATTAATTCCGACATGTTTGGAAACACTCTGCACAGGGTCTATCATATAAACCCAGACAAAGCGCACGGCATTTGTACTCTGCGCCACAGCAGCTGCCTCAGCCCAACGTATGTCGCGCGCGGCCACCCTGCTTTATTGAAATAATAACATTAAGTTATTTATTAGACCACCTAATCAATACAAAATCGTCTTGGATGATTTACATAAATTTGTTAGCTAATAGTGGTACATGTTTCGCCTTCCCTGAAGGCATCATCAGCCATAGTCTTAACCTTAAATTAAAAATAAGCGTCTAAATAACATGTAGTAATGAAATGAATTTTAAAATCTTGAAGAGATTTGAAGTAAAATAACATTAAAAATAACAATGATGGTTTGAAAATACAATGTGATGAGATACAATAGTGGAAGTATTAACAAAATTAACATTAGAAGGCTGCTAAAATAAGTACAATGGATAAAACAACAGATTGTTATACAACAAGTAGTAAGATTGCATAAAAGTAAAGTTGATAGTCTGGCGGTTAAAATTAGACTATGGCGAAAAATCTTATATAATCAAAGTAAAGAAGAGAGAATAAAAGTCAAAGTTATTCGAGAGATCCGAAGTTAATCATGATCTTGAAGATAAAAGACGAAAGTCAGATGCATATGGTGAAGTTGTAGAACACGTTGAGGATATGAAGTTGGTGAATAGAAGTTGAAGAACAGTTTCAAATAGGATCACTATGGACCATCTCAAAATTTGAAGTGATGTTCAAATGTTATAAATTGTGAGTTTGTAGATATTCTAGTTGAAAAAGCATATAAAAGTGGAATCTGTAAATGGAAGCAAGAAACGTAGAGTTAATTGTGTGAAAAGATATTTGAAAAATATTGAAGTAGAATCGTATGCACTTACCATTTGACGGTGACAAAGATAGCTTGTAATATTATGAGTTAGAAGTATTTGCAACAGTAGACTTCTTGCTACGTGTGTTATAACTGAAGTTTTGTGCTGGAGGGGGATCTGTTTGCGTTGACGTAACTATTGGAGGGGGGCTGCTATTGGTGGGAGGGAAGGAAGAGAGAGTATTACTGCGCGTGTTGTAATGGTGTAAGGCTATTGGAGGGAGCGATGTTACGGTGGGTGTGGCTATGGGTTTATTGGTTGTATTTGAATTAGAGGTACTAGCGGCGGGGGGAAGGGAGGGGGGTATATTAGCTGTAGGGGAGGTGGGAACTCTAATTGATGTGAGGTTGAAGATTTTTAAGAATTTGTTGGTGAGGGAAGTTGATTCTCGTAATAAAATAAGAATCTGTTCATACAAAGGGCTTTTTTTATCAATAGTGTCATTTAGATTTTTATCTTTATTAAAATGTTGGTCGAGGAAAATAAATAAGTTTTCATATTCTGTCATGAGTTTGCTTTTATCGACTCTTTTTAGGATATGGAGGTCTTGTTCTATTGTGGTGAATTTATGCCCGGTATCCCTCATATGGTTGGCCATTGCGGAGAATTTGTTGTGTCTTTGGGCATTGTAATGCTCGGCGTATCTGGTAGAGAAGCTGCGGCCAGTTTGGCCAACATAAGAAAAATTACATGTAGAGCATTTCAATCTGTATATTCCTGATCCAGAGTAACTATTGTCTGTGATGTTAATAGAGTTGTGATTGAAGAATAAATTACGATTAGTGTTTTTTGTTGTGTAGGCTATTTTTATTTCGTGCTTCAGTAATGAATTGGTTATCGGGTAAATGCTATGGTTAGTGAACGTGAATTTAGCGTATTTTGATTTGACGGGTTTTAATGGAGTTAAATTGGTAGCTAGTTTCAGTTTGGTTTTATTGATGATTTTATCAATCATACTCGTGTTAAATCCATTGAATTTAGCTATTTCCTTGATGAATAGTAATTCTTTCTTTAAATTAATAGAGGACATAGGGATCTTTAATGCTCTATATATTAAACTGTGATAAGTGGCTTTTTTATGTGAGTTGGGATGTAAAGAATCATTTTTTATGGTTGTTGGAGAAAAGGTGGGTTTTCTGTATATTTGGAAGTCAAATTTCTTATGTTGGCCAAACTGGCCGCAGCTTCTCTACCAGATACGCCGAGCATTACAATGCCCAAAGACACAACAAATTCTCCGCAATGGCCAACCATATGAGGGACACCGGGCATAAATTCACCACAATAGAACAAGACCTCCATATCCTAAAAAGAGTCGATAAAAGCAAACTCATGACAGAATATGAAAACTTATTTATTTTCCTCAACCAACATTTTAATAAAGATAAAAATCTAAATGACACTATTGATAAAAAAAGCCCTTTGTATGAACAGATTCTTATTTTATTACGAGAATCAACTTCCCTCACCAACAAATTCTTAAAAATCTTCAACCTCACATCAATTAGAGTTCCCACCTCCCCTACAGCTAATATACCCCCCTCCCTTCCCCCCGCCGCTAGTACCTCTAATTCAAATACAACCAATAAACCCATAGCCACACCCACCGTAACATCGCTCCCTCCAATAGCCTTACACCGATACAACACGCGCAGTAATACACTCTCTTCCTTCCCTCCCACCATTAGCAGCCCCCCTCCAATAGTTACGTCAACGCAAACAGATCCCCCTCCAGCACAAAACTTCAGTTATAACACACGTAGCAAGAAGTCTACTGTTGCAAATACTTCTAACTCATAATATTACAAGCTATCTTTGTCACCGTCAAATGGTAAGTGCATACGATTCTACTTCAATATTTTTCAAATATCTTTTCACACAATTAACTCTACGTTTCTTGCTTCCATTTACAGATTCCACTTTTATATGCTTTTTCAACTAGAATATCTACAAACTCACAATTTACAACATTTGAACATCACTTCAAATTTTGAGATGGTCCATAGTGATCCTATTTGAAACTGTTCTTCAACTTCTATTCACCAACTTCATATCCTCAACGTGTTCTACAACTTCACCATATGCATCTGACTTTCGTCTTTTATCTTCAAGATCATGATTAACTTCGGATCTCTCGACTAACTTTGACTTTTATTCTCTCTTCTTTACCTTGATTATATACGATTTTTCGCCATAGTCTAATTTTAACCGCCAGACTATCAACTTTACTTTTATGCAATCTTACTACTTGTTGTATAACAATCTGTTGTTTTATCCATTGTACTTATTTTAGCAGCCTTCTAATGTTAATTTTGTTAATACTTCCACTATTGTATCTCATCACATTGTATTTTCAAACCATCATTGTTATTTTTAATGTTATTTTACTTCAAATCTCTTCAAGATTTTAAAATTCATTTCATTACTACATGTTATTTAGACGCTTATTTTTAATTTAAGGTTAAGACTATGGCTGATGATGCCTTCAGGGAAGGCGAAACATGTACCACTATTAGCTAACAAATTTATGTAAATCATCCAAGACGATTTTGTATTGATTAGGTGGTCTAATAAATAACTTAATGTTATTATTTCAATCAAATATCATCAATACGGACCAAAAATGATATTTATTACATGTAACACCCTGCTTTAAGCGTGTATATAATCTTATATGAAATCTTGCCATATAAAAGATGCTGGAAGTGTTTTCCTTTATAATGAGGGACTTCATAAACACCATTAGGATTTTCTGTACACCAATAGTGAGAGTTATGACTGTTCACACGACCATTAAGTTCAAACCAGAACACAAGCTGTGGGTCGAATAGCACGAGAGGTAAACTGGATGAGTGAGGGTTTCCCTTTATATATAGTTTATACACGACTGGAAGCGTGACGTGACGGGAGAAAGAGAGTACTTGTTTCAGATCTACAATAATGTGACTTGTACTAAGGGAATTTATTAATGTGCTCAAGAATTTCTGCCATCTTAAGATCAGGTATTTTATTACGACCTCCTGATTTACCTCTGTTATCTTTAATTAGTGTTCTATGCAGTTTGTTGGCTTTCTTAATATAGTTATTAATGTGATCGTCTGATATTCTAAGTGTCTGTTTAAACATTGGTACTCCTGCCAGGGTGTAAGTTCCTTGAACAACCTTCTACTTGCATCTTTTGTACTCTTCCTCTTCACTTGGCTTACAATTACTTTATTGTACAGAGTACTAAATAAGTTACAACATTGTGAGCGGCTGCAGGGTGCCTCGATAGTGTTGTGAGATGGACGGTGGTCAATGGTATGATGATGAACAGGGTTAAAAGTCAGGTTGTTAGTTTCACAAATAGGAAAAGTCCTCTCAGTTTTAATTACTGTGTTGATGGGGTGAAAGTTCCTTTTGGGTATCATTGTAAGTACCTAGGTGTTAATATAAGAAAAGACCTTCATTGGGGTAATCACATAAATATGATTGTTAATAAAGGGTACAGATCTCTGCACATGGTTATGAGGGTATTTAGGGGTTGTAGTAAGGATGTAAAGGAGAGGACATAGTCTCTGGTAAGACCCCAGCTAGAGTATGGTTCTAGTGTGTGGGACAGTCGCCAGGATTACTTGATTCAAGAACTGGAAAAGATCCAAAGAAAAGCAGCTCGATTTGTTCTGGGTGATTTCCGACAAAAGAGTAGCGTTAAAAAAATGTTGCAAAGTTTGGGCTGGGAAGACTTGGGAGAAAGGAGATGAGCTGCTCGGTTATGTGGTATGTGATATAGATGTTGATTCCCATAGGGAATCTGAAATATTTGTTCCGAATGAGTAAATTTATAATACCAATATAAATGGTCTGTTATTGGACATTATAAATTTTCCAGCTAACTCATTCCTGGCAACCAGGATGCAGGTATGCACTAGCCAGCGTCTTGGTAGGTGTGCTAGGTACCAACTGATGAGCCCAGTCTAGCACATGAGGGCGAAACACTGGCAACCAGGAATGAGTTAGCTGGAAAATTTATAATGTCCAATAACAGACCATTTATATTGTTATTATAAGTGGTATGTTCCGAGCTGTCAGTGGAGAGATGGCGTGGGAGGACATCACTAGACGAATAAGTTTGAGTGGTGTCTTTAAAAGTAGGAAAGATCACAATATGAAGATCAAGTTGTAATTCAAGAGGACAAATTGGGGCAAATATTTGTTTATAGGAGGGGGAGTTAGGGATTGGAATAACTTACCAAGGGAAATGTTCAATAATTTTCCAATTTCTTTGCGATCATTTAAGAAAAGGCTAGGAAAACTACAGATAGGGAATCTGCCTTGCCATTTGGGCGACTGCCCTAAATGCAGATCAGTAGTGATCGATTGATTGAAATAGAACTTTACCATTATATGCTAGGTTCCAAAAATGGTCAAACTCGTTTTTGTTGTCTTCTAGACGTACTTTATTATGGTTTTCTGTGGTTTCCCATTTTCACACCAGGCAAATGCTGGGGCTGTACCTTAATTAAGGCCACGGCCGCTTCCTTCCCACTCCTAGCCCTTTCCTGTCCCATCGTCGCCTTAAGACCTATCTGTGTCTCTGTGTCGGTGCGACGTAAAACAACTAGAAAAAAAAAAGACTTACTTTATTATGACATTCTGATCGGCAGTGAAAGTCTCGTAATTCTCTTGGTTCAATGACTTTTCTTTGTTGGCTAATGTATGATTCATTCCACTGGCATCTTTTCTTTTGTTCTTCTCTACTCTGATGTGGATGTTTTCTTTTCTGTCCTTTCCTTGGTCTACCAGTAAACTGGTAGTTTTGGTCATTGCATTCTGCATTATCACTGGTTTGTTTTACTGATAAGCTGGCAATTCCGTTACATTCATCTCCTAATGATACTTTAGAAACGGGGTCAGAAGTTGTAATATTTGTATTACATGCTGTACTTTCATTATAAAATCTACTTGGATGGTGGTTAGGAGTACCAGTTACAGAATTTGATGCAATAATTTTGGAAGATTCTGTACACGGACTTGTTAACGTCTGTGGAAAATTAGTGTATGGATAAAATTCACTACTTTTATTTTCTATGGCAGTAGCACTGAGATCACTTAAATTCAGTAGAACAGAAGACAAATCATGTACTTCAGTACTTGACTGCTGTGAAAAATAGTCAGTCCCGTGAAATGATGACGCATATCTGCCTCATAGCGCAATTGAATCGATTGTTTCAGAAAGTAGTCAAGTGCCAAAAAATGAAAAAATGAGTTAATGGCAGAATATGTTACTAAGATGGTATACGCACATTTTGGTGCTGAAAACAGTCAAGAAACATCCTCCTATAATGGTCAGGCATTATGTTGAATTTCGTATTTAGTTCAGAAACCAGTTAAGTGACACCGCTTGGCTGGTTTGTGCAGTAAACTGCAGGTACATTTTGTGATGTGCTGCACCTTGCCGGCTGCTCTGAATCCAGAATAGCCAGCTGTTCAGCTGTTTATGTTGTCATTGTTGTGTTTCTGGAATCCCATGTTCATAGTTTTGTGTTTCCGTGGTTTCCCATTTTCACACCAGGCAAATGCTGGGGCTGTACCTTAATTAAGGCCACGGACGCTTCCTTCCCAGTCCTAGCCCTTTCCTGTCCCATCGTCGCCATAAGACCTGTCTGTGTCGGTGCGACGTAAAGCCAATAGCCAAAAAAAAAAAGTTTTGTGAACAGCTGTTTGAAAAAGTGTTTCTTTTGTTTAGTGCAGTTTTTTTATAATCATAGTGATATGTCTGAAAGTTCAGAAGACGAACCTGCATCTAAAATGAAACGAGGAGTGGTAGACAAACAAACTCACACGCGTGATATTATCGGATTGCAAGGGTAAAAGGAGAGGTTATATTTCTTACTCAGGCAAGGAAGTACCTGTTCTGAGCCCTACATTATTCTCTGTTATTGTTTATTTTAGGTGCCCATCAATATTAAGATGATACCTGACCTAAATGCCTTAAAACCTTACCTGATGTGATATGAACACTTATGACAGCATTTTACAAAGGCCTACAACAGGGACAGAATGTGCTGTGGAGTTTATTTATGAGGATTGAATACCTCCTGTCATGTGATGAGCAGGCATTGCTGATTTCATCCTTTTAATAATTATATTTGTAACAGCAATGTAGTCTAAAACTATTAAAATATTTTCTATTTCCACAAATATGGGTTTCATGACAAAATCCGTTCAAAATTCAAGAATTATCTCGTAAAAATATGTTTGCAACAATTGTTTATTTCAGAAACCAGTTAAGTGGAAATTTTTTCGGATTTTTTTTACAGCAAATTTAATGAGCACAAAATATTTTTCCTTAGATAGAAAGTATTAAAAGATATTATACGCTCATGCTAAAATAATAAAACCACTACCATAACATTTTGTCTGATGCTAGGCAGTTTTTTTCATTTTCCCAAAAATGACAGATTTGGCGCTTGACTGGTTTCTGAAATAATAGATTCAATTGAGCTGAAGTATTATTTTCAGTTATGGAACAAAGTACATCATAACAACTATTGCTACAAACAGTTTTCAGCCCTTTCATGCAGAACTTATGACGTTTGTAGGAACTGCTTCATAGTTTTGTCTCATACCTGATTGATGCAAAACTCCTAACCCAAGATAAAAGGGATGGTGCTTAGATTTTATTAAAATATTAACGTTAACATTGAAATAAAGGACATCAATATACAGGAAATATATGTAGTTCCCCACTGTACACACTAGATTAGTCGAAAAAGCTCCTAGCCTTAGGGTGTCTGAGCTTGAAATACTGGAGTGGTCCTGCATGGTGCTCGTGTCATTAACTTGTATTCCCTGTAAGTAAAATAATTCTCTGAAACTTCAGCCTGCCTATTGCAATTAACACTGCAGATAATTGCTAAAGACATTGGTGTTTGTGTTCAGAGATTTTCTGCTAGTAATTAAAATTATGTGCTATAGTAATATAAAAAGTAATCTGGAAGCCGTACTGTGTATTCATGTGAAGTGTCTGAATCCTCAGGTTGATCCTTCTTCAGAAGTGAAAGAATTTTCTGTGCTCTGCTTGCCATGATGTGTACACACGCTCATTCAGTACACACAGAATTTTTTCCTGCGAGATTAAAGACAGCAACAGAAAGCAGATCTTTTGGCACAAAGCCGATTATCATGTAACACTAACAATAAAGTTTGGGAATCTAAGGGACATTAAACTGTCGCTTAGCCGTTTTGTGCCGAACTCATAACGTTTGTAGGAATCGCTTTGTAGTTTTGTCTTATAGCCGATTGATGCAAATCTTCTAACCCAAGATAAAAGGGATGATGCTTAAATTTTACTAAAATACCGTATTTACTCGGTATGTCAGACCCCCATCGCGTATTAGATCCCCCCTGGCATTTTGGGACAAAGAAAATGAAAAAATAAATCTTGCATACAAGACCCCCCAATGTAATTCGTCAGGGAAGAACAATGATTCTGCTTCGAAGTGGGTACAAGCCTTATTGCAGCTCTGATGACATCACACAAATTTGTGGATAGTTTCGTCCATATGACCCGCGCAATGAAAACACGTCAAAGTCATGCGGTACATCTGTGTTCCGTAGTTAAGAAATGTCACCTCCGTAGCATAGGCCTACTGCAACTCTGACGTCATACAAATAGGTGAATAGTTTCATGTCTGACCTACGCAATTAAAGCATGCATCAGTCATGCTATATGTCTGTTTTTTTGTAGTTAAGAATGTCCGCCAGCATAATGGTTAGCACAGTTAGCTGTCGTTCTTGGGGGCCTGAGTTCAATTCCCGGTACTGTATTGTCAGAGTTTTAAGAATGGCAGGAAAGTTGATATGCAGTAAAAATGGTACATTCAGCTCACCTCCATTGGGGGCTGCACCGCCTTGAGATGAGGAAAAGTTTACTTTACGCAAGAAATGTTCACGGTTGTTGCTATTAATATAGCGGGCGAGATCATTAACAAAGTGATCGTTTAATATCTTGTAACTTGGGCCAATACAGCCTACATAATCTTTGGAGAGAAAGAGGCTTAAAACGCGATAAAAACAATTTAATCATAACAATTGTTTTTCTCACCAACATACCTAAATAATAATAATAATAATGGTATTTTTTTATGTTCCCACTAACTACTTGTATGATTTTCAGAGTTGCCAAACAGAACATACTATGTGTTAATAAAAAAATAATTAAAAAAAATAAAAAATAGCCGGGCTGAGTGGCTCAGACGGTTGAGGCGGTGGCCTTCTGACCCCATCTTGGCAGGTTCGATCCTGGCTCAGTCCGGTGGTATTTGAAGGTGCTCAAATATGACAGCCTCGTGTCGCTAGATTTACTGGTACGTAAAAGAACTCCTGCGGGACAAAATTCCAGCACCTCGGCATCCCCGAAAACCATAAAAGTAGTTAGTGAGACGTAAAACAAGTAACATTATTAAAAAAAATATTAATAAAAAAATATGGAGGCAACGAATGTGCAAAATTAAACGTTATGATAATAAAAAGGCATTACGCCACACCTGTAGATATCCCTAATGCGGCAAGCTTCCTGTTATTTATTTTTATTCTTTCCGTCGTGGAACTTAGACACTAGCTGGGCACTTAACAGCATACCTAACCTCAACAATGCGGTCTCTCTTATCTCAATTACAGCAGTTTAGGTAAGTCCTGATGTGATAAATGTGAAGAACAAGCATGAAATATACATAGAAATAAAGACTGGCTTTCAATAGCCTCAGTCACTATGTATTACATTCAGAAGTACAACTCTTAACATACGCTAGTTATCAGCTGGTGGGTTGGCACGCTTTATTCAGAAGGGGTTGCTTCTGGTACACATGCACCAACTGGAAATAACAGAGACTATCTCCAGAAACCATTTGCGAATAGATTCTCACTGTTTGGACTATATAGTCGGGAACAAAACTATTTTTTAAGTTGCAAAAAGACGGGATCTCAAATACTTACGATTGCCGTGAAGATGGCATCATTTGGAATGACGACACGCCGGTAGCAGGGAAGTTGGATGCACAAGACGATAATTCAAATGAAAACAATGATCGGGCTGTGTGGTAGGCCTACTGCTTAACTGACACACGAAATTACTGTCATTACGTTCTTTTGTATTAATATTGCACAATACAATACCCTTATCCCTTTTCTCTGCGGGGTCAAGTATGAATTGAGACGAATTTTCGTAGCGAGTTTTTACGACCGCTGTTCTTCCTGACATCAACCTCATCAGAGGAGTTAATGAGATGAAACGAATGACTATATTTACTTTATGTGTAGTCATGTGTTCACAATTTATTCTTTTTAAATTTAGAAATACTGCCTTCCAACAAAATTAGCCATTAAAACTCAGAATACATTCGTAAGTTTGTTAAAGAATAGTGTCGAATGTTAACATGTACAGTTTATAGCTCTTTATAGCCTGGAAGTCATGTGTTCACTGCACAAAATTTGAGGTTTTCGCATATTGGACCCCCTCTTTTCTTGGCTGTAATGTAGGGGGAGAAAAAGGGGTCTAATACGTGAATAAATACGGTATTAACATTAACATTGTAATAAAGGACATCAGTTTAAAAGAAATGTGTATTTCCCCACTGTGCACAATAGATGGTGCTAAAATAACGATTTCCAAAAATGGCGCTTAGCCGGTTAATGCATAACGCCACCCAATTACAGCTTATTGTGGGGAGAGAAAGCAACAGGAAAGAGAAAGATGACAAATCTGGGAACCCAAAAAGACAAGGAAAAACTCTATATCTTCATAGCTGAGCTTTCACATAATAATAATAATAATAATAATAATAATAATAATAATAATAATAATCATCCTCTTCTTCTTCTTGTTCTTTATTACATTTTCCATATTTGTGTTTGGCTCTAGAGTGTGTTTGTATCTTGTTTCTTATATTTGATGATTTGTGTGCCCATGTGTTTTCCTTCTGAATTGTTGTCTGAAAATGGGATGATTTTTATGAAAAAACTGAATCAGTAATGACCTGACATAAACTGAATACATGGAGTGCGGTACCCAGACAGATGGCGGTTTTGTAGTAAATGGCACCCTGCTGGTTTGAAGTCTTCAAATTTTAGGTATCTTGGCTCTCACCCGACTACTGACAATGACACAGTACTAGACTCCAGAGCATGATTTGGTACGGGGTAGTTGAAGTGGTGTCAGGTCACGAGTGTCACTGTTTCATACATTGTTTTCATATATAACTTATTTACCCTTAGCCGAAATGCCAATAATCTACTCTTTTTTGCGATTTGGATAAATTGCTCTTTTAATCTTTTGCACTCCTTTATCAAGTGGACTCGACATTGAAATATTAGCCTTTTGTTCTGATGTCAAGTTCTACTTGATATAAATTCAGCTTATACTTTCAGTGCTCTTATATCAACTATGCTCTGTTTAAATATTGTAGTATCATCGTATGGAACCCATGAGAACACCTTTCCTGCCCTGTGATAGTTCAGGGGAATTCTAGGAGACTTGAATGTCTGTGAGGATTTATTACGGCATGATTTGTTTGTAAAACATGGTTTCACCTTCTTCCTCTTATGTGTCTTCTCTCACAGATTGTAGTATTTTATGACAGATGACAGCGAAAGTGATTATAATGTACTCACTACTGACTTCAACAATTTATTAGTGCACAATATAAGAGAAAGTAGTAAGAGTGATAGTTAGTTAGAAAGTAGTTACTGTTCTTACTTCTCATAATGCCAGTGGAAATATGATCTATGATGATCAAAAAGTATCACATGATGAAAAATTACAAAGATTACTCATTTTTGGATTGCGATTGTAAATATTTTTCATGTAATACATTTTAATTAGGTTTTGTATAAGGTTGTTCACTTTCTATGGCTGTTCATGCTGCAGAAATTAAACGGAAGTTGAGCTTGGGTAAGTATAATAGAGGTCAAAAGGTTAACCCATGACTGTAATTGGTGATATATATATATATATATATATACTAGCAAATGTACCCTTGCTTCGCTACAGTATTCTACATTGTATATGGATTTCTCCATAAATTACTGTAAATGCAGTGAGTAAGACTATATTAAATTGCACCTACAAACGGACTTCACCATCAGACAACTCGTTCAGTGTTCTACATGGTTGGTCCTGAGACATTTTCCCGTATCTCCTATATTTATGGGTTAGATTCAGTTATTCATTGAATGGTGGTTGGTCCTGAGACATTTTCCCGTATCTCCTATATTTATGGGTTAAATTCAGTTATTCATTGAATGGGGGGAAATTAGGTACAGTTTTCACATACTACTTTATTTTTTTATACTCATGTGACCCTGGAATCATAAAATTTTGCGAACATATGGCCACTGGCCATGTCAATGTGCCTGCCCAATGTCATGATTGCATCTTTCCCATAAGTGTGCCAAACAATAACATACACATGTAAAAAGTACAACATTAAATTGAACTCAAGAAATGCAGTACTATTTAACGAATAAACGATAGAGATATGACAAAATATCATAGGCCCAAAGTTGTAGATCTCCCCAAATTGAAACACAGTCTTTTGTGATACGACTTACGGTTTAGCCAACCAATTATTCCGAAAGGATGGTCCGCACCATCGTTAAAATTGCATCCATATTTCGATATTTTCTGGGGCCAAAAGTTATACATTTGCATGGCCTGGAAGATGTATTTCCTCCAAGAAAAGATTGTCTAGGTTTAGGGATTAGTACTTACATACATACGGAGTAATTAAGGAAGCAAAATAATACATCTAAGAAAACTGACATGAATAGAAAATGGATTATAACGGAGGATAGGCGGATGGAAATTCTAAATTCCCATGGAGGGAATTAGATATTTTTCCACCAAAAGAGCATATCAAAAATCAGATCAAAAGTTAGATGTATGGCTTTTCAGGCGTTTGCTCTCTTAACCAGCATTTCGTCTTAGGTCTGACACTAGACTCGTCAGAGTGGGATGTGTCAGACCCTACCCACTGATGCTGGGGTGTATGCAGGTGAAATTTATCAGAAGCCTATTTATGCGACACAGTCTGATAACTGCATACGGGAGATAAAACTCCACAATGGAATTAACGCCCGCCGAAATGCTGGTTAATAGAGCAAATGCCTGAAAAGCCATACATCTAACTTTTGATCTGATTTTTGATATGCTCTTTTGGTGGAAAAATATCTAATTCCCTCCATGGGAATTTAGAATTTCCATTTGGAATTGCTAGGCGGGCATTAATTCCATTGTGGAGTTTTATCTCCCGTATGCAGTTATCAGACTGTGCTGCATAAATAGGCTTCTGATAAATTTCACCTGCATACACCCCAGAATCAGTGGGTAGGGTCTGACACATCCCACTCTGACGAGTCTAGTGTCAGACCTAAGACGAAATGCTGATTAATAGAGCAAACGCCTGAAAAGCCATACATCTAACTTTTGATCTGATTTTCGGATAGGCGGATGACGACAAATGCGTACATACCAAGTGAATGTATTGGAAAATAAAATGCCCCTCAATAAATTATGCTGGTGTGAGTTATGGATATAAGAAAGCAGTAACAGAGGAGAAATTTAGGTGCAGGGATTCTTAGGTAAACAGATAAGAGGATGAGTTAAGGTGTTATTACTTGAGCTATTCAACGACGGTTATAACCTCCAACGATATTCCGCCAATATCCCGCAGAATGGCCGATTGACACCTCTCTTGCCTTCTACCCAAGGAACAACCACGAATTTAAAGGCATGATGAGGAAAATGGCAAGACGTTACTTCCCTGCTGGTATGCAGTCAGAGACGTTGCATGGTAACCTGTAGGTTCGTTGTCGGTCTGTCAGTTACTCAATGCAGAGCATGATACCCGCAGAAAATAGTACATTTCCCGTCATTTGAAGAGTAAGGTATATTATGAACATAACAAAAGTTGTTTATAATGAAGATGCATTTCACATATGGTCCACGGAGTTTACAGAAAATCAATAGTATAAGAGAAAATGGAGGAAAACCGTTCTGGTTTTCCTATAAACCCCCCGTCTCTTCAAAGATTTTAATATGATATGCATATCGAAACCTTCCTCGGGATGAGTATAATCTAAATATGAAGTTTGGTTGAGATCTATCCAGCCGTTTCGCCGTGATGGTGGAACAGACGGACAAACAAACAGGCACGAAAAATAAAAACCACCGATTCGGTCTTGAGTTGACCTAAAACGGATAAATATCTGAAAAATTGGCAAAACAAACGAAATTACAGACAGTGGACCCCCTAGAACTTTATTTATATAGATACACACACATACCTGCCAACGTTCATGGTTTATACGTAAAATCTACAGAAATTGCAGCATTTTACGGTTTTACAGATGGATGGGTGTCATTTTACGACTTCGCAGACAAAAATTTGAAACATTAATATTTGATAATTACTCCACTTCCGCACAATCGATTGTTTGCGTGGGTCGAAGGCAAGTCACGATAGTCGATAACTCATTCTTTCATATGATTGGCATTTTGAACTGTGTGATATTTCTGTCGTTATTGGAATTTAATTTAAAGCCGGGATAACAGTTTTTCCGTGTGAATCTTAGGTGTCGACAGGCTCTGCTCCGCAAATTCTTTGTTCCGCTCTGTTCGCATGTTGTGATATAACCCATATTCTTTAACCACTTGAGTGTTGTTCTTTGTTCACGAAGTTGGCGTTCCTTGAATGTTTTGGCCTTTTAAAGTTATGACATATTTTAATGTGGTGTTCAAGTTTTTGTGTTATAACTTCGTGCTTCATAGTTTCCTGTATTCGTTGGACTAATTACATTCGTTCAAGTGACTGGGTATACCACTATTAGCGAAGCCCATTAAATTATAAAGAAGAAAAAGAAGAACTGCATTCATTCCATGTGTGCATGTCTTTTTTACCTTGTGAACATTTTTTTTTCACGAGGTTAGTGTCATGTTCATTTAATGGTTTAAGACTTTCTGTGCTTTGACTGCCTTGAGTGTCTATGTTATAATTTTATGTGACGTTCAGTGATCCAGGTTCCTTTCGATATTTCAGTTACTTGTAAATTTCAGTAGATGTCGAGACATTTCTTCTCGGATATTTTCACACGGCATATATTTCTATTGTAGATTATCATGAACAAATCCAACAAGAAACAGTACTTACAGACATTTAAGGAATCATATTCTGTTGATTTTCCGTGAATACTAAAATCAAGGAAGGGAAAAAAAATATTTCCTTTTGCACAGTATGCGAGTGTGATATTAATATTGCATATGGTGGAAGAAACAATTTAAGTAATCATGTGAAGTGCGGTAAACACGTAAGTTACGTTAAATTGAAGGAAAATAACAACAAAATAAACACCTTTTTTGCCAAGTCTGGAAACTTCTGTTTATTTCGTTTTGGTCGAACACAATGTGCCCTTAAGTGCGGCTGATCATGCTGGTACTTTATTTAAGAAGATGTTTCCCATATCAGAAGTTGCAAAGAAATACAGCTGTGGTCGCACAAAAACGACATGCTTAAAATGGCAAAAAATGCATCATCCGAAGTTGTTAAGGACAGACCATTTTCTTTGGCAATGGGTGGAAGGAGTGATATACGAATCCCAAGTTGTACCCTATTGTTATTACATTCTATGATATTCCACGGGAAAAAGTAGTGAACACTGTGCTATCCATACTAGTGTTAGATGCGGACTCAACAGGGAGAAACATAGGTAACCTGATGTTATCAAAGCTGAATTCTCATAACATGTCTGTCTGTTAAGTCATCAGTCCAGTGGCTGATTGGATCCTCAAATAGCACCACCAAAGGCTATGCAGTTATAGGGAAACAGAAAAAAACCAATGGCAGAGCCCAGATGAGCCATACTAGGCAAGATGAGGAGTGAGGTAGTTTGCCATTGCTTTCCTCACTGGGCCAGAATGTGCCACTGCAGCATGACTGACCCTATGAGCAACACCTTTCATAACACTCAGACACTATTTGTGCTCCGAATGTCATTATTCAGCACCACCTATACACCAGCAACTTGCATATCGTCACAGCCGTGGATGAGACTGGGACTTCGGTGGAAGCTACACTTTGCTCTGGCATATGCCAAGAGATAGATACAAAAGTACTGCATCCATCAAGAAATGGCAACATACCAATTGAAAACTGTGTGGCTTTCTGCTCCGACAATGCTCCTGTTATGATAGAACACAAAAATTGGGGTTTCAGCAGTTCTGAAGGAAGTTCAACCAGGTATTGCTGTCATAGGTTGCATTTGCCACCTGATTAATCTAGCAGCTGAAAAAGGTGCTGGAAGATTACCACTTAAAGTGGATGAGATCCTTGGTGATATATTTTATTTCTTAGAGAAGAGTGTCAAAGGAAAGAACGTCTTCAGAAATTTCAGAACTTGCACAATAAAGAGGCAAAGAAAATTCTGAAGCATGTATGTAATAATAATAATAATAATGTTATTTGCTTACGTCCCACTAACTACTTTTACGGTTTTCGGAGACGCCGAGGAGCTGGAATTTAGTCCCACAGGAGTCCTTTTACGTGCCAGTAAATCTACCGACACGAGGCTGACGTATTTGAGCACCTTCAAATACCACCGGACTGAGCCAGGATCGAACCTGCCAAGTTGGGGTCAGAAGGCCAGCGCCTCAATCGTCTGAGCCACTCAGCCCGGCGAAGCATCTATGTACTAGGTGGTTATCTTTAGGCAGATGTTTGGATAGACTACTGGACCAGTGGGATCTGCTTCTTCCTTTCTTCAAGGAGGAAGTAATATTATGTACCCAAAACATTTCCACAAGCTTGACATCTTTCAGAATACCTTAAGTTGAACAAAGTGGATCTAAAAAGTATCAGAAGAAGATAATTTTTTATTCTGCTACTACACATGCCCCTTAAAGAATAGCATATTCTTCCAAATGTGACAAACCCATCCTAAAAAGTAAGACTTCTGCTACAATACATGAGGAAAAAATGTTTATGTTCCTATCCTCAAACTTTAACGTGGCCCTTTAAACTTTCCTTCATGTGACTATTCCTGTATTTGACAAATTCATTGTTGCCCTTCAGACTTATTCCCCACAATTTCACTTTTTATTAAAACTTCTAATGGATTTGCTAAAGCAGTTGTTCACCAAGTTTGTTAAGCTCAAAATTGACAAAAGTTCCTCATTGCTTGAAGTTGAGTACAATTTGATTCAAAATCAAAGAAGTGATGAGTTAATTATTGGCAGTCAGACTTCAAACATAGTGAATGATCTCCTGGATACAGATAAATTTTTTTCTTTTCATCAGTGAGAAACTACTTTTGTGCTGCCTGTGACTACATCATCAACAAGTTTCCACTCAAGGATGACATGTTAAGGCATGCTCAAGTTGCTAGGTTAGACAAAATTGAAGAAGCACAGATTTCTTCCATTCGTTTCTTCTTGGAAAAGTTTCGTATCATGTTATGCAAGGAAAAGAATGAAACTACAGATGAGGTGCTCAATGATCTTCAGAGGCTGTTCACAGCTCTTCAAGTAGATGACACTTTGGCTGCAAATCAAGATGCTGTAAGTGATTCCAGTTGGGCACAAATATCAGGAATTCATGGAGCCGATGGACTTCTCAAGTATAACCAAATTTCTAGAGTAATGTTCTGTAATCTCACCATACCCCATAGCAATGCAGAATGTGAACGTGTTTTCAGGCTTGTGAAGAAAAATAGAACAGAGTTCAGATCATGAGTCTATTTCTATTTTGAAGACCAGGAGTTCTGATCCCTGTTATGACAAGACTTTTTTGCAGGAAGCTAAAAAGGCCACAACTGTGACTTTTAAGTCGAACTAGTGTGTGATTTGCAGTGTGTCTGTCTTACGTTAAATAAGTTTTATTGTGTAAAGCCTTTATCAGTTATCGCATATCTGCTTAATTTATAAGGGAAGTCCTGTTATGTATGCTCCAAACAAATATTCACCATGTCTGCTGCTGTTTAACATGGATTTCTTGATTGTCATGTTCATCTACAAATCATTGGCCTATGATGTAAGTAGATATGATTTCATTGAAGTATCCTTTTTAAAGCATGAATTATTATATTTTGTTGCCCTGAAGTATTATTATTTTTGTCAAGCTGGGGTATATTAAAATTTACAACTAATTTATTGAAAACCACCTGTTCAATAAATTAGTTGTAAATTTTAATATATTGAACTTCAATATGGTTTAATAATGAAATTAATTACATGCAAGCTGGGGTATGTTGAAAATCATTAAGATTTGTTTGTTGCGCATGAGTTTTACTGATAGCTCTTTTCAAAAGTTGGCAGGTATGTATACAAACAGCCTATTGCACACATTATATCTCTCCAGGTCATCTCACAACACGGGACCTACTTCATGGGCTTCACGCTGCCGACATCAAAGGTCGGAGATGATCTTAATAATATAACTTAGCTATGTAAAAGACACTATGGTAGGTTGTTAACGTTAAGTTAATTTGTTGTAGCTGTGAGAACCAAGTTGGCATCATAGTAAATGATAATGGTGTGATGTGCAATGCATCATGGTTGGCCAAAAGACATTGTGAACAGTTCACCAGCTGTACAGAATGCTTAGCAAAGTGGCCCAGCTATCTACAGGAGCAGGAGGTAAGTAATTCAACATTTCTATCCCTTTGAGTTACCATTCAATTTCTTAATACCTCCCCCAAGGGAATGCTTGAGATGAAATATGATGTATTGAAATGATAATCTGTTTTAGTATACATTGAAATTACAAACAATTTGTAAATAGGTTCTGAAGTTTTAAATACTGAATTTAGTGCATTAGTATTGTATGTCCAAACCTTGTCCCGTTTCTCTGGGGTCGGGTTTGAAGTTAGATGAATCTTCATAGCGAGTTTTTACGACTGGATGCCTTTCCTAACATCGACCTCATTAGAGGAGTTAATGGGTTGAAATGAATGACGTGATGTATAAAGTAGGAAGGGAGAAGGTGAAGCCCAGTGCCAGCACAGCCTACTCCTGTCGAATAGCACCAAAGGGTCTACTCAAGGCTTAATGTCCTAATCCGAAGGATGAATCACCATCACCTTCATATGCCCTCACTCCATATGAGCACTGTGGAGAGGTTTGGAAATGAATCCAGGCTTTTGGCAGACAATCTAGTGATTAGAAATTGTATACCACCACCTCTCCTACCCTGCCGGCCAACATTTTGATGGTGAAATTCTTTTTTTTTGATCAGCGGAACTCGAACCGGCTAACTATGGTGTCATATCGTTTTAGACTTGATGCTTGAATGATCATGGCCACCAGGCGGGCTTATTAGATCAGTATTTGAATTAACATTGATGGATATGCTTTTTTAAATGGCAGTCATTATTGTTATTAATTTATAACAGAAAAGTTGTAACTTTGACCATGGTTTTCTTTCTATAAAATATGTTACAATCTACCATTCCTTTCATTTTTGTTTGGATGCATCGCAGATACTTCGAAGTATCATTTACTACTTGCTGGAAAACCTGAACTGTAAAAGTTTCAAACAAATTTATTAAAAAACCACTATTCCAATACTTTACAATCTTTAAGTTTAAGATACAAATATTATGTATATGTTAAAATGGGACACGTTTCACTTAGGCTTTGTAAGCATTTTCAGCCATACTTAATCTAAAGCTAAGTCAGGGCCCTGAACTGGGTTCCTCATTAAAGTATAATACATGCTTTAATACAAGATAAAACAGTCATAAAAATGTAGTTTGTGCAGAAAGCGATGCTTAAATGCAGCTAAAATTCAATAATGAACTTGTCATAGTATTATATGTACACGGAATGAATACTAGTGTTTGTCCAAAAAAGTACAAATTGGTTATTTGTAGAACGAGACATAGTCATAATGCTGACATACATTTGGATTGTACAGATTATTTGATATTAATGAAGCGTGGATTAATTAAAATATCAAAAAAGAAATCTTCGAACATTGTTGATTGAGAATTAGGTACGTAGAATTACAGTAGAGTTGTTAACTCCAAGTGGTTGCGTGATAATGTCAAAAGGCACTTGAAGCATCAGTATAGAAGTGTTGTGTCTGCTTCTAGAATAATCTTTGTAATAGATTGTAGTCGTGAGCTGTTTAGCATAGATTCAATAAATATGGTGTTCAATAAAGCCTTAGATGTGGGAGAATTCGCAATGTAGTGCGTGTTGAAAACTGAAATGTGTAAGAAAATAAATGTAAGTTTTGAAACATAGAGAACATTTTATTAATGAGTGGAAGTTTAACAACGCTTACCCCTAGTGTTGACAAAGAGGTGACTAGCCTTGTTGGTGGTTTGAGACGATCTGGCAGTTGTTATTCTACTGCTACGTGTATTGTAGGGGTGTGTCTGTGAAGGCGGAGAATGAGTCAGGAGAGGGGAGGTAGGTGGAGCATTGAGCACATTAGGAGTAGGCGGAGGGGGTGTGGCGTGAATTGGTGACTTGGGAGTGGCTATTATTGCGTTAGGGAAATTGCTGACGTGTTTATAATGAAATATTTTCATGAAATTATTTGTATTTATGTTGAAGGCTGTGAGTAATTTAGGGATTTGTTCAATTAATGGGCTATTTGTATCAAGAACATCATTTAGATTACTATTAATGTTATATTGCTAGTCTAGAAAAATTTAAACATTTTCGAACTCGGTCATCAGTTTACTCTTGTGGACGTGTTTTCTAATATGAAGGTCTTGTTCAATCGTGGTAAAGTTATGGCCGGTATCCTTCATATGATTGCTCATAGCGGAATATTTTCTGTGTTTTGAAGCATTGTAATGTTCCAAATATCTAGTTTTGTAACTGCATCCGGTTTGTCCTATGTACGTAAAGTTACATTGGGCGAATTTGAGTCTATAAATTCCGGAATTTGAAAATTAATTGTGTATTGAATTTACGGTATTGGAGTTAAAAAATATATTATATTATATTATATTATATTATTATTATTTATTATTATATTATATTATATTATATTAGACAGACACTAGTATTCATTCCATGTACATATAATACTATGACTAGTTCATTATTGAATTTTAGTTGCATTTAAGCATCGCTTTCTCCACAGACTAGATTTTTATGACTGTTTTATCTTGTATTAAAGCATGTATTATACTTTAATGAGGAACCCAGTTCAGGGCCCTGACTTAGCTTTAGATTAAGTATGGCTGAAGATGCTTACAAAGCCTAAGCGAAACATGTCCCATTTTAACATATATGTAATATTTGTATCTTAAACTTAAAGATTGTAAAGTATTGGAATGGTGGTTTTTTTATAAATTTGTTTCAAACTTTTACATTCTATACTCCAATATGGCTATCATAATGAGACTCATAACATGTAAAACTGGTCGAAAGTATTAAAATCATGTCTGCTAAAAGTGTAAATTTGGTAGAGAGAGAGAGAGAGAGAGAGAGAGAGATCCTGCCAATTGGGTAACAAATAAAGAACATGATTCGCATAAGCTTGTACTGAGATTAAGTTATGCTGTTGTAAACCTTGTCCAAGATTCTGTGTGACCTTAGGGGAATAGTGATGACAAATAGTTGCTTCCTTAGGACTCAGTGAGAAAAGATACTGAAAAAGTATAATAATGTTGGAATTAATTTTCAACTGTTGGTACCAGCTCAGATTTTTTAGAGATTTATAAACAGAGAAGCTAGTGACCTAGAAGTCTGTTTCATCTAAGTGATATTTTTATTGATTAACTTACATAAGACTCATTTTTGTTGCACCTATACCTGTGTTAATGAATTTTTAGCATTACTTGCTGGTGAAGTAAAATATGTCCTAGAACAAGAGAAGTATGTCAGGTCAGTTCTCCTTATAGATTGTTACTATTCTTGTAGATTTGTATATATTAATATATTACTGTATTCTTTCACCTTTGAATTCTCCTTGCCTGAAATATTTATAGTATTTTATAAGCCCCTGTTTAATACAGGTTTGCAAGTGGTGTGCCAACTGTCCTAAGGGCCATTGCATCAGTGCTGATGCAGATTGTGATAAAGATAATAAATGTGGCACCAAGCAGAAAGGATTGTCAAATGTTAGTGAATGTGCTGAGAGTCAGTGCTCGTCGTCAGACTGTGAGAAGTGCATGGAGATTGGCTCATGTGTTTGGACCAGACAGGTGTTGCGCTTACGTAAGTAGAGTTTTATTGATATATTTTATACATTCTTTTATACATCGAAAATATGCCTTTAAAATTAATATTTGCCTGTAATAGTACTTCTATTAGAAAATAATCAAGGCCAGAATTTAATGCAAGAGAGCTTTGCATATCATTGATCATTATATCCCCTCCTGACTTTCATTTCATTTTATGGTTTCAGAGCTCTTTTTACTCTCTCTGTGATATTTCTCCAAGTATTCCTCATAGATTTTATTGTTTAGCATTTTCTGTCATTCTTGTGCTAGGCTTGCTTTTAGAGATTTTATTTTTAATCTTGTGACAAAATCTTTCTGATGACTTTGAATCTGTAAGTATGAAACTGGAAAGGGAATGTTCATGTTAGTGATGTGTAACAGCAACAGTAGTTACCATGTGGTAAACCCTAATTACCTAAGCCAGGCATACAGGATTGTGCATGGTGTGTGATTTTATTTTTGTTTGTGATACATTACTGTTTTCAGGCTGAATATTATATTCTTATTCTCAAAAATAGATAATATTATGAACATGACTCAAGATTTTACTTATATTCCAGCGGACCTTGGTGTAAAGGTTACCGCTGAACCAATCTTTGACTGGAACTGTGTGATGGATGACGTTGCTGACCGATCTGCCATAAAGAAAAGGTCCATGCCTCTGCCTGTGTGTCCACCACGTTGTAGTGAATACAATGACTGTAAGAGCTGTCTTGAAGCTCCAGGAGCTGAAGGAGGTTGGCATGAGTGTCGCTGGTCTGTCAAGCTCAATGAGGTACTGCTCTGATATTGAATACATTAACATTCTTCTAGTTTCCTTTTTCACTTCTTCGTGTTTCTGTCTACTTCTGACACTTCTTTGAGATCTGTGCCACAACATTACCTAAAAATTCTTTCCTTTTACCATTTCTTTTCTAAAAACTGATAGCCCATGAAACCAGAAATGAGGAAATAGATATTTACATTTCAAGGGCCAAAAATGAGGTTTTACGTAATAGTTGAGGAATGTTAGGCTAGAATTTTGAAACAAGTACTTCACTTTCAGATGAACACATTATGATGCTCAATTCAGGGCCCAGCATTCAAACAGACGACTCGCTCACGTGACACACTGTAGCTATCTGGTATCTAAGTAACTCTTTTATATGCATTGAAAAAGGTTTCTGGTGGTGTGTCTGTATGTTGGTAGAAGTTGAGTAGCAGAAGTAAGTAACTGCAGTATCGTACACTTTCCCTTTTACAGTGGATTCTCAGTTTTGGAGGGACCACGGAAAAAAACGTACAACATGGGAAAACAGAATAGAGAATGAATGGAGACCATCAACAGTTTGGCTAAATGTCACAAAAAAGAAATATATATAATTATAATGTTACAAACGCTTTTAAACCAAACCAAACTACACCCCCAATGGGCCTTCGCCTACCAAGCAACCGCTGTTCAGCCCGGAGACCTGCAGATTACAAGGTGACATATGGTCAGTGTGACGAATCCTCTCGGCCGTAATTCTTGCCTTTGATCGGGGTCCCCATCTCACCATTAGATAGCTCCTCGATTAAAGGTAATCATGTAGACTGAGTGGACCTGGAACCAGGTAAAAATGCATGACAAGGCCGGGAATCGAATGCGGGCCCTCCGGGTGAGAGGCAGGCAAGTTAGACCGCGGGGCTGGCTTCAAACCTTAATTATCGGTACACGAGTTAAAAATCTCTATACTTTACATTCAGTTTTACCGGGGAAACATCAGTTTGCCGTGAAAACTTCCTTCAGTTTAGCAACTTTGATCAGCCAAACTCTTCGAAAATTCTAATTACTCCAAGTGAAACAACAATCAACCACAAGTAGTTTTTAATTATCTAATCTAATAAAACAAAGCACATTGGATACAAAAGTGCCCAACATGATGACAAAATACCTTCTTTTTTAATCTTCCATTGTGATTTGGTCACCGGTATACTGTTCGTAGTCAGTTTCGGGAAATCTTGTATCCCGTAAATTAGGCCTACATCGACTTTCAAAAGTTATGTTGAACTCGAGAATATGGTAAGGATCAATTCTAAAAAGTTCTTGAATGAATTATATTTCATTCTGCCAGTCATGAATCATAATCAAATTGGAAAGAGAAAAAAATCTCATCAAAACTTCAGAAATTATGGTTACTCGTGACCTTGAACTCAGCTGGAAAGCGTGCTCGGTGCACAAGTCAGTACTGGTGAAAAAAGATACAAACTTTTTTAATGTAACGTTGCGCAAATAAAACGACTGCCGTTCTTTTGACATGTTAACACAAAAACATTAAATTCCCAGACTTATATTAGGACCAAAACAGAAGGGGAAGTCCGGGCAAAGTGAATAAACTAATTTTATATCAATTTATTTCTGTTATCACGAACGACAATGACGTGAATTTTACTGTAATTGTTCCTTGTTATCTTTCCATTTATTTGATATTAAAACAGAATCAATTATTTAGCTATTCATGGTTAAAATTTGGTATAAAGTAATTCTAGCAAATTATTCACTTTGCCCACATAGCCGGGCAAAGTGAATACTCACATGTGGGCAAAGTGGATAACGAAATACATTGTTTAAAAGTGGGAACGTTATTACTAAGAAAAGATATATTTGATATTTCCATACAAATGGAATTCAGAAATTTCTTTTCAATAGTTTTTATAGCGTTCACGGTTTACTTGTAATAGCTAATTTCAAAAAAAAAGAGAGAGCAAATAAGCTCACATTCAGTACACTTAAAACTAATAATTCTTAGTCCATTCCTTCAAGTGAAATCTAAACATTATATCACAATTTCCATATTGAACAGAGTAATTGCTGTTATATTGTTTCTGTTTATATTTTCCCATAGAATACTGTAGAATCGATCAACTTGAGGACGATTAAACCTGTGAATCCTTGCAAATGATGTTGGTTCTGGTATCCCCAATACAATTTCGGGATGTTAACTTTGAAATCCCTTCAGCCAGTAAACTCCAGCCTCTTGAAGGACAAGGGATTTTATTTCTATTGGCAAAATCATATGCCAATTTCATAAATTCCCATCTTCTAAGTCCATATAAAAGACTGTCCATTTCTCTCAAATAGTCAACCAGTTCAAGTTCTTGTCGCTCACTGAAAACTATTCTAAATTTGCCTAACTGCTTCTTGCTAGAGCCGGATTTGTAGTGCCGGCACAGCATAGAAAAAGGCAGACCGAATTTTGTAGCAATGGAGTTAATAGGATTTGTCCTACATTCCTCCAGAGCTTTCTTCATCGTTCCTTCGGACCAGCTGCCCTGATCACTGGTTCGTCTGCAATTGTAAACCATCTGCAAAAAAATTACAATATCCAGATTTTTATTGATACACTTGATATGTTAATTTTTTCATGTTATGTAGTAATTGTTAAAATTAATCTGCTTTGAACAGGTTACAATACTACTGGACCTACCAGTTTACACTGGTCTGCGCGGTAAAATAAATAAATAAATAAATAAATAAATAAATAAATAAATAAATAAATCAAGATAAACTATTATTCACTCCAAAGTAATTATGGAAAAAGTATTCAATATTAACCTGCCCGGGCAAAGTGAATAAATGTCCGCTTTGCCCTATCCACTTTGCTCAGCTGTGCTCCATTAAGGAAATCGTGACTGAACGCTTAAATATAATGCAGCAAAAAGTAAGCAAAGTGTGTTCATAGGTGGTTGGGAAGAACACTAAAATACAATGTGATCACTTTTTAAAATAGTTATAAATATCTATGAATAACAGCGTGTTTCTTACCTTGATAAAATTTTAAGAAATATTGCAAAAATCTTCTAACACTTCCAGTCTCACTTTCTTTACCACTGCAGTCTTTGTACCACTGATTCTTATGTCTCCAGCAGATTGCAGAACTTCCTGCAGAAGCAACTCAGCGACACCTAGTGTAATTTTCCGTAAATTTTACTTATTCGCTTTGCCCAGGCTCTTCGCTTTGCCCAGTCTTCCCCTAATAGGCAATCCCAAGACCTCCCGTCCCTTTATGTATGGAAGGTGCAACATCTGTTCTTGTCTCGATAACATAATCTTATACGATGGTATTAAAATACTAATTTGTGTTAAGAAGGTGCATTTTTGATTCTGCCTGAAAGCCCAGTGACTATACATTGCCTTAAGGGAATTGCCTCAAACCTCTTCGGCGATACGATCGAAAAAATAAAAATAATAAACATCTAACCATGGACCTAATGTAGAAGTTTTACGAGCATGAACATTTGACAAAACTCGTTCCTTCTTCAAGTAGAGCTGTCGAATGCGTTTTGTCTCCTTCCAGTTGTTGTGGCCACTCTCTACTTTCTTAGGATTCTATGAATACCACCCGAATGCGATGCTAAGATAGTCCCTTATGCAAGTTCATCGCCGATTCAGTACAGTACTTGCTCTAATTTTTGGAATGACGTGGCGTTAACGCCAAAATCCATAGATAGGCCGTCCCATCCTTTCATGAAATACAGTTTCTTGGAAAATGCTTTATCAAGGATTTAGCGTTGATGGGACTGAAATTTCTGGACGGTTGGTATGGGAAATAGTTTCTTCGAGGAACGGATAATGCAGGATGATTTTACAACGTGATTTAATTAGGATGCTCGCAGCACCACGTAATCTGAAAGAATCATCATCATCATCAGTGACCTACTCCAGTCGCCCGGGTGTGTTTAACAAGCCTCCTCATCCTAGGCTTGTATTATAGTTGAAAGCAAGTACAAATTTACTCCTCTGCTGACCTGCTAAGCATAACGCATCTGAGGATTTTCTTTTGGGGTTTACTCCCGTAGCCTTTGAAGATCCCTCTTCTCCACAAGGCAGTGGTTTCCTCTTATAATTTTCCTCAGAGAGGATGGGTTGCCTCATCCACCATCTTCGCCATTCCGAAGGTCTCCTTCTCTGCCTAAGATGCTATTAAGATCTTCACCCGTAACCCTGGCATGGGTTCCATGTTATACCCCGTGAGACTGGGTCCCTGCCTGAACTTAGCTCTCCTTCACACCAGCCTACTGATGAGGAGGATACCCACCCCCACCGCAACGTGGATGCGCCAGACAAGAATTACTCAAGTGAAGGATAGGTTAGGTGACCCTATCTCCCTTGAGCCGGGTTAATGGTTGTGTATGATGCCACAACCAATAGCAATCTGAAAGAATAATCTGGGAAAACATAGTTTCTGGGAACGGATAATCGAGGTTCCACTGTATTTTGAAGAACAGAACATTTGAAATTCGACAGTGTGGATAAAATATATTTCTGAAAAAGCAAAATGTTTATGCAGTCTAGGAAGTGATTGTGAAAATTTTGGATATTAATAAATATTGGACACATTCACCAAGATCATTCTAAATTATTGCAATTCATTGACATTCAGTGAGGAGAAAAACAATTTGTAATAATTATGATGTAGCTGTCTCAACAACATTAAGAATATTGGACAGTTTAGAACATAGTAAAATAATCACACAAAAAAGAGGGCTCTGTTTATGTCTCTGGTATGTAGATGACACTTCTATAATGATAGACAAACAACACAGCAATAGTGATAAAATTCTTGACTTTCTAAATAATCTAGATCACGACATAAAATTACCTAAAGAAGATCCAAATAATGACTCTATATCAATTTTCTAGATATTAACACACGCATCAATAATAAGTTAGAGATTCAAATATACAGAGAACCAACCTAAATAATTAAAAGTAACTCTCTACATCCAAATTCCCATAACATACCCGGAAACTTTCCAATTTTTTAACTCATCTTCTGGTTTTCCGATTTATTTTTATTTCTTCCTATTTTTGACCAATATAACCTCCAGTATGGTCAGTACTCTTCCCCTAGGACGAATTCTTATGTGCTTGTGTAATTTACACAACCTCATTTTTAAGCATATTTACCGGTATTTGATGCTTTATTTGGTGGGCGGATCATCCGTCGTCTTAGTGTATCGTATTTCCCGCTCACTACAGCAGCATGTGTGTTGTTTAGGTGGGAATTCAGGACAGTAATCGTCCTACGAGTCAGAGAAGGTCATGCGTACTAGTGACCGCTAGGGACTCTGTTGATCGGGACGAAAGAGTGAGTTTGTTATTGTGTGGTTCGCGCGCTAGTTTCTGTGCGTAGTTTCATTGGAGTTTTAGACCACGTGTTTTTTCTTGCGGTTCTGTGCTTTTCCCCCTGTCGAAGTCATATGTTAATAATCTACGAGACATATTGATCTGTTTTGTATGTGGTAGTTTCGCGTATTTCAGTGCTTTTGTGTTGATCAGAGTTCATAATTTTAATGACTCAATGTATTTCAGAGAATTGTGTCGGTGACAGTTTGTGGTATTTTCTCTTCACATGATAACTACAAAACATAACAAACATTATCTCCAAGTGTTCAGGGATACCTATAGAACTGAATTTCCGTTCATTTTACAGTCTAATAAAGGAAACTATTATGCATTTTGTTCTGTGTGTCGGTGTGATATTAATATCTCGCATGGAGGGAAAACAGATATTGTAGCTCACAGTGTCACACAGAAACACAAAGATAGTGCTAGCTGTCTCGAGAGGAACAAAAAATTAAGTAATTTTTTTTGTACGTGGGAAGGAAGATGATCCAGTCACTCAAGCAGAATGTTTGTTCACGGCGTTCATTGTCGAATATAACCGTGCATTGTCTTGTTCTGATCGTGCAGGGCCATTGTTCAGGAAGATGTTCCCAGATTCAGACATTGCGAAGAAATATGCGTGTGCTAGAACAAAAACATTGCCATAATTAATGAAATGGCCCGTGATGCAGATAGTAAGGTGATTCAAACTTTAAAGACTGAACCTTTTGCGATTTCAACTGATAGTAGCAATGGTAAAGATAGTGAGCTCTATCCTATCGTCGTCTCGTTTTTCAACAAAGAATTGAAAATGAAAATCGTTTGCTATCCATGGAAAATTTGGAAGGCAATTCTACTGGTATTAATATTGCTAATTTGCTCCTGGATGTTCTGAAAAGATATGACGTTCCGATGGCAAACTGTATAGCTTTTAGCTCAGATAATGTTCCTGTTATGATGGGAAGAAAAAACGGTGTTGCTGCTAAACTAAGAGAGCAGTGCGAAAAAATTATTATTATGGGATGCCCATGTCATTTGATTAATTTGGCTGCCATGAAGAGTGCAGACTCCCTTCCTGTCAAAATTGATGAGATGCTAATTGATATTTATTATTATTTAGACAAAAGCTCGAAGAGAAAAGATCATCTCAAAATGTATCAAGCTTTGTACCAAACTGATGTTAGAAAAATATTAAAGCATGTGTGTACGCGCTGGTTATCTTTGGGGAAATGTTTGGAAAGATTGATTTCAGAGTGGGAGCCACTTCACAGTTTTTTTAAGGATGAGGTAAAGCAGTCCAATGGCACAGACACATCTCTGAAGTATTTCCAAATTCCCAAGCTAAAGGCACATGAAGATACAGAAATGGAACGTGGTCCTTCTGTCAGTAGAGTACAAGACCAAGCTTCTGTTATTTCTGGAGAAAGGAAGGCGGAGAGTAGTTCGTCTCCATCTGTGAAGAAAATAAAGGAGTCTAGTTGCACTGTCAGTATTTCACGAGAGGAGAGACTATTTCTTTTTCTGTCTTCAAACTTTAATAAAGCATTTTACTCATTTCTGGCATTTATCATCCCTACATTTGAGAAAACTAATGAAGTTCTTCAGTCGCAAGCACCTCACATTCATGTCATAAGGTCAATGCTGACGGATATGTTGAAGGACATTCTGTGTAGGTTTGTTAAGCCAGTGGTTATAAAAAAATATCCTACAGTTTTAGAAGTAGTCTATCACACGAGATAGAATCAGAAAGCTGATGATGATTTAGTAATAGGCTGTTCAACATCTCTTCTTGTAGAAAATCTAGCACATGAGAAGAAAAACTTTTATTTGCGTGCCACGAACTATTTTATTGCAGTTTGTGATTTTATTATTCATAAATTTAATTTGAATAGTGATGTTTTTGTTAATGCTCAAGTAGCTCAGATAAATTCTTTGCAGACTTCTTCCTTCAATGCCAAAAAGTATTTTGTTTCAAAGTTTCCTGTTATATTGCCAGTGAAAGATGGTGAAGATGACCAAGAAGCAATGGATGCATTACAGTGCCAGTTTTGTGCTCTCCAAGTGGAGGATTTACCATGTCTGTTGTGCAAGAAGAAAGAGTAGATTGTTCTTGGTCTGCAATAGGGGATATACGCGGTGCAGATGGGTGTTTCAAATATGATATAATCGCAAAAGTAATGCTCTCAATATTGACAATTCCACACAGCAATGCCGAGTGTCAAAGATTGTTCAGGACACAAGTCCGATCATTTATGAATGACGAAAATCTCAGTAAACTATTGGTGGTCAAATCAAGTCTAAGTGGAAAGTGTTATGAGCAGCAGTATGACAGTGCATTGTTGAACAGGGCAAAGTTAGCTGCCAGTTCAATGCTAAACAAGTAAACACAGCAGTCTCTATCACCTACATGTGTATATTCTTCACCATTTGGTAAGTTGTAGTCAGTTCTTGACTTATCTGTCTAAATGTTACTATTCGTATGTATGTGTCATAAATGAGAATGATTATTAGGTACGTTTCTTGCAATCGTTTTTGTTTTCTTAGTTTAAGATTTTAAATGTAATGGTTAATTCGCATTGTAACTGTAGATATGTATGCCTTTTATCTTGTCCTCTTTTTACTGAGACCGTGGCGCAATACACTTGATGAAATCCAAGAATTAAAAAATCTTCGTATTTTTGATTTATAAAAGTTGGCAGGTATGCCATAAACAGGCGGCCTTTTACAGCCTAGTATACAACAACCTGAAAAAAGAACTTAATTATATAAAAGATCTAGTCAAATTCAATAGTTACAAAATACAACCTTTGACAATAAAATTTGGTGAATGAAGTCAGAACAGTCGATCCAGCAACACTGGTGACACGCAACGCTACACCTGCGTAGCAGCAGGTTTTGACCACCTGCTTCCAATGTTGTTCAGTTGAGCATCGTGTGTGTGCCATGTAAGACCTGTTTGACACAGTACATGTTTAGTGCGTTGGTTCTGAACTGCGAACAAAAACATGAACGACCAAAAGGTCAATGTACAGTTTTGTTTTAAGCTTGACAAGACACCAAAAGAAACGCATGCGATGCTGGTACGTGTTTATGAAGATCAAGCACTGTCCTTGAAGTGTGTGTATGAGTGGTTCACCCGTTTTCGAGGAGGCCGGGAAAGTGTTTCTGACAACTCCTGTAACGGCAGATCGGCGACCACCATCAGTGATTAAAACATTGAGAAGTTGAGGACATTAATCCTGAACGATCGGCGATTAGCTGTGCGCATGATAGCAGATGAACTGCAGATTAACCGTGAATCTGTGCGACAAATCGTTACCCAGAAGTTAGGGAAAAGGGAAACGTGTTCTCGTCTTGTGCCACATCACTTGACTGACGGTCAGAAGCAGGTACGTTTAGAGGCTTCACAGGATTTGTTGAAATGGCATATGCCATACCAAATTTCTTGAACTGTATCGTCACTGAGGATGAAACCTGCTGTCTCAGGTATGACCCTGAAATGAAACAGCAAAGCATGGAATGGCGTTCTCCGGCATCCCCTCGTCAGGAAAAGGTCAGAGCCTATTCCCACGACTCAAATTCGCTTTGAAAGGAAAGAGATTTAATGATATTCCTGACATCCAACAAAACATGACGAGGATTTTGAACACCATCCCAAAGGAAGCCTTCTTGCAGAGTTTCCAGGACATATATCGCCGATCGCAGCAGTGCATAGTTAATGGAGGGGACTATTTAAGGACAGTAAGGTCACTGTTGTGCATTGTTCATCTATGTTGATAGTACAGGACTATTCACCGAGCTTTATTGTCACAGGTTGTAGATATGATTAACAGAGTTATCAATGAATTTAAAATTAAATTGTCGACAAATCTCATCCCAAATAAACCTAACTAGTCTAAATTTGCCACCTTTACATACACTAATCCGGCTATTTACCAAGTCTCAAACCCCTAAAAAAACAAGACATCAAAATCACCTGTAAGACTCAAAATACTAATCAAAACATATTTTTTAACCATAACACCTTAACCCAACTAACAACCGTTGTTCAGGATCTAGAATATATAGACTTACTTGTTCACAATGTCATTTTTCATTTATTGGACAAACAGGACGCAGCTTTCATAACAGATATTTGGAACATTTCAATGCATTAAAGCACAATAAATTCTCCCCAATGAGTTCCCATATGAAGGAAACTGGACATCATTTTACAACAATAGAGTAAGATTTAGAAATCATCAGAAAAGTAGGTAAAGGTAAATTAATGACGGAGTTTGAGAATATCTACATCTCTATAGACGAATACTTCAATAAAAACCAGAATTTGAATGACATAATAGAAATCAAAAGTCCCTTATACGAACAAGTTCCAAAATTATTACAAACATTAAATTTGAAAGAAAGTATTTTTTATAAGTCTTTAATTCCACATCCTTAAAAACTCACAGTAAGCCAACAAACATAACTCCCTCCTCATCCGCCTCTTTCAGTTCCCCTCCGTGCACAATGCTCCGCCCACCCCTCCTTCCCTGACACAACCCCTGCCCCAACTTCCACATGGTTACAATACGAGTAGCAGGAGCACAGCGGCTGTCAGTCATTCTGGTGCAGTCGATAAGTGATGAATATTCAATGTGACGTTTTAAATTAACACTACTTGCAGTACATCTTATACGTCTTCTTTTCATTGCAGACTTATTCAACACGCACTCTGCAATCCAGTTGCAACACCCACACACCATCTAATGTTAATGTTTAAACGTCCCCCATTTGACCAACTTATAACAAGTGGCAGCATTCCAGCTTTAAACCAAGTGTGCTAACTAGTCCCTCTGATATTATTCCACTTATATACAACAAATACGAGAGTGGAGTTCAGTGCCGGTTATGAGATTCTAAAATGCTAAATACAAATAATGATACGTCAACATAATCGTTTTTAAGCCAATCTTATACAGGACTAGCTGATGTACCCGTGCTTCATTACGGAATTCTATATTGGGTACAGAATTCCAGGTTAGGTAGTGTACACATTGTGAGCAAGATTGTATTAAATTACATAGCTCTTAACGTTACGCTAGAAATGTGACGGGGAAGTCGCTAAACGTCTTTTCTCATGTGAAGCCTGGGTTAGGGAATTTTCACTGTAATGGTAGGCCCTCTTGCCTACCATAAGTCACAATCAGGTTGGGGAGTTTTCATTATAATGGCAGACACTCATTCTCCACCTGCCGTTTTACATCCTTGGAAAGACTGTCTATAGTGGTTTCCTCAACTGAAATGAACATAGGTCACTACAATGACGTCAGTAGGAATAGCGTGATTAAAGCAATGCTTTCATATGAAATAATCGATCAAATGAAAAACCACACATTTTCTCACTTTTAACAAACAGTATTACACTGCTGATCTAACAGTCCAAAGTTCCAGAGCTGAAATGACCAAGCAGCAGACAGCCTTGATCCATGAACAGTCTTAATCTTTTTTCGGGGAGGGGGATCAAATAGTGCAGAGTCCCACGGCAGAAACGATGTCATTTTACTAATCTGTTTCCTAGGAGTACCGATGAGTCGGAAAATCTCAATTCACTACACTGGCGGCGGAAAAATCTATCTGACTTCGAGGCAAATTTTTCCTCCAAGCCAGAAGAGATACCCCATCTTCACTGCTAATTTGGATTAAAATTAATCTAGAATTTAATAAAAGTGAAGGGGAAGAAGCTTTTCTTAAGAAACAGCTCTTTTCAGGGTTGAATTTTGAGTTGCATAATGAACTGTGGTGCTATAATTTGGAATAGGTCTAAATTGTAATTTTAGACCAGGTCATACTACACTGCTAAGTGAGCCTCTATTCAAAACAGCGCGTCAGAGTAGGGATCGAATAGCTGGAATAGTGTGATGAACCAGTGTGTTATGTACCAGCAGTATCAGAAAATGTATTAACCAGAGTAATAGCATGCAAAAGAAGCAAGTTAACTAACTCCCCAGCTATTTTCCGCCAATATTCAGTCAGGCTGTTATACTCGGTACGCAGCAGTAATCCCATCTATCGGAGTTGAGCGGCAGCATAAGAGACAAAGAACATCACAGCAAATGATGATCAATGTAATGTTATTATTAATCAATGTTATGCACTTTCAGTATTGTAGGCCTTCACATTTCGTTTTCTTCCAACTCTGAAATACCACTCTTGTCATAATCAGTACGGTAAAACTAAATAAACCATAAATGATCGGAAATTGTATTCTCTATAACTTTTGTTTTGTTTGATTGTGTTAGCCAGCAACCCTAGCGATCTTCAAATCATTATAAACAACATCAGGAGGACCAGTGAAACCTACGGTTTATCCTTGAATATTAACAAGACCAAGCTGATTGTATTCTCAAAAACACCAAAAACAGGCCTCCCTTTACATCAACAACATCGTCCAACATGTATCTTCTATCAAATACCTTGGAACTCTAGTGAACCAGCAATGTGATTCAAAATGCGAAATCTTATCCATGATTGGATAAGCAAAAAATATTTTCAATACCACGAGGACCTTATTCACCAGCCGAGAACTCAACCTCCAGCTCAGAGTTCGAATGCTACGTTATGTCTTTCCTGTCCTTCTGTATGGTTTCAAAGGGTGGACGCTTAGCCTTTTATTGGAGAAGCGTATTGAATCTTTTGAAATTTACTTATACAGAAGAATACTCCGAATATCTTGGGTAGAAAAGAAGACAAATGAAGAAGTCCTCAACATCTTGAACAAGAAGAAAGCGCTTCTCATAATCATCAAGGAGCGTAAGCTCAGCTACCTTGGACACATCATGAGAGGTGAACAATGCGAACTTCTCCGACTGATCATTCAAGGGAAGATTGATGGGAAAAGATCTGTGGGAAGACGGAGAAATTCCTGGCTGAAAGACTTGCGGCGGTGGTATGGACATACGTCGATAGAAATCTTCCGTGCTGCCGTTTTGCGTGTAATCGTAATCAATTGGATCGCCAACCTTCGGAGGGAGACGGCATCATAAGAAGAAGAATAAGAACTTTTGTTATGTAGTACTTTTCGATAGGACCAACAACATAGGTATTTTAATAATAAATTTTAGGCTCCTTCCCCTGAACCACAGTTTCATCCAGGGTGAATGAAATCATTTAGAACTTAGACTGTAGTTTCTTATTCCTCGACTCTATATGAAAATGAAAACCTACAACCTGTTTTCCAGTCATTGACCGGGTCAGGGATGTAATGAATGAAACATATATATAGGCTGTTATTACAATGGGGTCGCCACTCCCAAGGTGATTTGTTAATGAGTGATAAATGCTATGAAATGATAATGGAGAGTGTTGCTGGAATGAAAGATGACAGGGAAAACCCCAGTACCCAGAGAAAAACCTGTCCCGCCTCCGCTTTGTCCAGCACAAATCTCACATGAAGTCACCGGGATTTGAACCACGGTATCCAGCGGTGAGAGGCCGACGCGCTGCCGCCTCGACTCTATATACCAATTTTTATTTAATTCTGTTAACCCATTTTCTTGTAGCTTGGCGTTGATATAGACGTAGCAACAAAAAATACAAATTCATGAATAACTGTTATTATAGCCGATACAGTAAAAATGTATAAGATATAAACGATCGGAAATTTATTCTATATAACTTTAGTTATGTAGTAGCCTATTTATTGATCGGACCACTAATAATATAAATATTTTAAAATTAAATTTCAGGCCTTCCGCTAAACTACCATTTCACTCAGCGTAAATAAAATGATTTATAGCCTAGATTGTAGTGGCTCATTCCCCGACTTTACATACCAATTTTCATTCAATTCTCTTCAGCCGTTTTCTCGTGATGAGTGTACATACAGACAGACAGAAATTACAGAAAAGTAAAAAGTGCATTTCCTTGTTACTGTTGACACGACCGATACAGAAATATTATTCTTTTCAAATTCTGGGGAATGTACAAGCAAAACTCTTATTATATATATATACTAGCAATTGTACCCGTGCTTCGCTACGGTATTCCAGATTGTATACGGATATCGAAGTAAATTACTGTACATGAAGTTAATAATAATTTTTAAATTGCATGTAAATTGGCATAATCCGAGAAAAAGCATAGGGAGGTCCACAGACGATGTTTCCAATGTAAAGTGCGAGTTGTGGAGTTGTGATGATAACGACAGGTGCACTTGTCTACCACAATTCATTATGTTTTAGAAACGTTGAATAGGGTGAAATTTGTGTAAGATTTTCACACAGTGCATTACTTTTCAGATACTTATGCGACAGCTTCAAACATAGAATTTGGCTCACATATGGCTACTGGGTGGGCCAATATTTGTGTAGAATTTGATGATCCCATCTTTCCTATAAGTTAATCAAACCATCAATTGTACGTATACAAAGTGCAAAATTTAGGTAAATACAGAAATAGAGAAAAATTTTATGTATAAGGGATAGAGATACAACAAAAGGTCATAGGACCGAAGTTGTAGATCACTCCAAATTGAACAGAGATTGTGCAATCCATTTTGTGATACGACTTACCATTTAGCCACGAAATACATCGAAAGGAAGGACTGCACCGTCATTAAAATTGCCTCCATATTTCGATATTTTTCGGGGGTAAAAAAATAATTTTTTTAACATCTCGTAAATTTTCTGTCGGTTACATGCTAAAAGCTATAATTTTGCAAAATTTCATTTTTCTAACTTGTCTGGGAGATTGTGCTGCGATCTTGATATGGGGGAGTGGGTTAAAAATCAGGACTTTAAGGAAACTTTTAAGCCCATAAAACCTGTAGGTTCTGGATAAATATCACCGACTGTGTTCTTATGCAGGTTTGAAACTCCCAGCATGTACCCCTCAGAGAATTATGAGAATTTGAGATTTTTCTAGGGATCCTGAAGTCATCAGGTTGTCTGGTACCAAGTTTTAAATTTCTAAGATGCCTAGAATGGTCTCACTAATTTACGCCTGTTTTCATTTTTACGCCTTAATTTATATATATACATATACAATACAGTATATAGAGATCGCGCCAAACAGACTTCCATTTATTAGTGTGGATAATATTTTACCCGCTTCCCTAGTGGTTCCAGGGGCGTCTTACTCCCACAGTACGTTTTCCAGGTAGTAAGTCATACTTGAACATACACACGTCCATTATCTCGGTCATTTCTGACAATTTATTTTTTCACCCTTTCTCACAACCTATGCCAAAGGGGGCTGAAGTTAGACTTTAAACATCCGGAATGTTACTATTCATCTCAGCGACCCGGAAAACTATGGATTCGGCAGTATATTCGATTGCTATTATATCTCACTCCCCCTTCCCCCACCCTAAAAGGGGGCTAAACTTTGAGTTTTAAAAATCGGACTGTTACTATTCATCTCAGCGACCCCGAAAAGTATGGATTCGACACTAATTTCGATGATTTGTATATCTCACTCCCCTTCCCCCCCCTACCCCCCGCCCCTAAGGGTTCCTAGGGTGTTTTACCCCCATGTGGTTTGTCTCCTGATACTAAAAATTTGGAGTGTCACTATTCACCTCAGCGACTATGTATTTGACACTATTATTTCTATATGTCACTCTCCCATCGCCGCCCCCACCACGAAGGGGGCTGAACTTGGACTTTAAAAAATTCTGGAGTGTCACTGTTCATCTCAGCGACCCCGAAAAGTATGGATTCGACACTATTTTTGATGATTTTTATATCTTAGCCCCCTCGCCCCCCCCTGCCCCTAAGGGTTCCTGGGCTGTCTTACCCCCACGTGGTTTGTCTCCTAATACTAAAAATCCGGAGTGTACAATTCACCTCAGCGACCCCGAAAACTATGCATTCGACACTATTTTCGTTTAATTTTATATATCACTCCCCCTCGCCCCCACCCCAAAGGCGGTTGAACTAGAACTTTAATTAAAAATCCGGAGTGTCACTATTCATCTCAGCGACCCCAAAAAGTATGGATTCGACAGTATTTTTGTTAATTTGTTTATTTGACCCCCATCGCGCCCCCCCCCCCCCGCCCCTAAGGTTTCCTGGGCTTTCTTACCCCCACGTTGTTTGTCTCCTGATACTAAAAATCCAGAGTATACAATTCACCTCGGCGACCCCCGAAAACTATGTATTCGACATTATTTTCGTTTAATTTTATATATCACTCCCCCCTCGCCCCCCATGCGAATGGGAGCTGAACTTTGGCATTTGAAAAATGGGGAGTGTCACTGTTCATCTCAGCGACCCCGAAAACTGTGGATTAGGCACTTTTTCCGATTATTTTTATACCTTGCCCCACCTGACCCCCCCACCCTTAAGGGAGCTATGGATGGCTTACCCCCACAGTGCTCGTCTCCAGATAGTAAGTCATAAGTGTACCAAGTTTGGATGAAATGGCTCCAGTGGTTTAGGAGGAGATGTGTCATTTACACACACACACACACACACACACACACACACACACACACATGCATACATCCATTTTTATATATAGTAAGAAGAAGATTATGCTTGCTTTATTGTTACATAGAGAAATTTTATTTTGAACACTGCAGAGATCTAAACTTAAACTGTATATCCAAATAAATTATTCGAATCCGAGGAATGAATATTACTTCGCTCGCGGCATGGCCCACTCATGAGAATGGCTTCAATAATATTAGTCATCAGTTTCAGAGTCGTGTTCATTGCAGAGGGCAGGATTCTTATTCTTAAGAAGGATAATTGGTGCCACAATCGTCCGCCCTAAGATGTTCGAGGGTACTCCAGGTGACTCCAAGTCTTTCGAAGCTCTGTCGTGTAGTCGATAGACTTGTAACTGTGTAGAACATCGGGTAATGCTTGTAAAAGTTGCTTGTTGAAAGAAATGAATGACATGATATATGATAGCAAGAATGAAGAGGATGAAACCCGGCGCCGGCACATATGCCACTCCTCTTGAATAGCTCAAGACTTAACGTCCCAATCCGACGGACGAATCATCATCAACACCGTCATATGCCCTCACACCATATAAGATCAAAAACAGCTTCCTACCTCTTGGACGTAAAATGGCTCCTTGAATATTGTGTTCTCTACCTATCTTATTACGTTGCCTAGCGACAGCGACTCTTATGCATTTAATCGTGGTGACAGCACATTGGATTGTCATATCCCAATGCACGTTTTCCGATGGTTTTTCGTTCATAACTCACCAACGAAATCAAAAATGAAAATTCCGGCTTCGAGGTGCATTCGGACCCCTTTCCATCTACCTATGTTCAAAATTTCAGATCTCTACGTGCTGTAGATTTTGCTGGGCATCGCGCACACACAGACAAACACTTCCTTTTATATATATAGAAGATATATTATACTCTTAATGATGGACAACTATATAACACACCAATATTAATACGTAAATTGTTTTTCCATGACGTATAAGTTTTAAAGGATACTTATGTTCTCATGGTGATTTTAACCAGATTTTCTAGGTACAAATTATAGTAAGTGTTATGTTTCAAATAATCTTCTTCGAATAATCTCGAACTGGAACAAAGTTTTAGACATTTTAGACATTCAAGCTTTGAAGAATCCAACATAATTGTCACTGAATTGTAAAATAATTTTTATTCAGTATACTTAGAATTAGTTAAGAGACTATCACAGCCAAGCTGTTAGTTTTATATGCTTTATAATCATAACTGTTTTCAGACAAAACTAGAATTTGTAAATTAGATTTTATGACTGTAATTATAGAATCCACTAGTACATTATTGAACATAATCAGGATCCTGATTTGATTTTGAGGTGCAATGATGTTTGATGATGCTTGACAAACAGGTGAAATATGTCCAGTTAGACAATAATACCAATATAAATGGTCCATTATTGGACATTATAAATTTTCCAACTAACTCATTCCTTGTTGCCAACGTTTCGCACCAGTGTGCTAAGTTGGGCTCATCAATTGGTAAATAGCATACCACGGAGGCCACTGCATAGGCTACTTGGAGCCACCGGCAGTGTCAATGCACTATGAGAAACTTTATCTCATTACAAAAAATGGATGCCTGCCTGACCATCAGATGATATAGATGTTGATTCCCTTAGGGAACCTGAAATATTTGTCCCGAATGAGTAAATTGATGATACCAATATAAATGGTCCGTTATTGGACATTATAAATTTTCCAGCTAACTCATTCCTGGTTACCAGCGTTTACCCCCAATGTGCTAAGTTGGGCTCATTAGTTGGTAAATAGCACACCCACCAAGACACATGGCTAGTGCATACCATGGAGGCCACTGCATAGGCTACTTGGAGCCACCAAAAGTGCCAATGCACTATGAGAGACTTTATCTCATTACCAAAAATGGATGCCTGCCTGGCCATCAGATAATATAGATGTTGATTAAGTAAATTTATAATACCAATATAAATGGTCCATTATTGGATATCCAGGAATAAATTAGCTGGAAAACATATTATGTCCAGGAATGAGTTAGCTGGAAAATTTATAATGTCCAAAAATGGACCATTTATATTGTAATTATAAATTTACTCATTCGGAACAAATATTTCAGGTTCCCTATGGGAATCAACATCCATATCATCTGATGGCCAAGCAGGCATCCATTTTTGGTAATGAGACAAAGTCTCTCATAATGCACTGGTACTGCCGGTGGATCCAAGTAGCCTACGCAGTGGCCTCCACGGTATGCACTAGCCATGCGTCTTGGTAGGTGTGCTATTTACCAACTGTTGAGCCCAACTTAGCACACTGGGGTGAAACGCTGGCAACCAGGAATGCGTTAGCTGGAAAATTTATAATGTCCAATAACGGACCATTTATATTGGTATTATAAATTTACTCATTCGGAACAAATATTTTAGGTTCTCTATGGGAAACGTGTAATCTACATAGTGTGTCCAGTGTTGAATGCCGTTAATCTTACCAATGATGTGAGAACGTTCTAAATGATCGATGTAAATATCTGCAAGGATCCCTGAAGCTGGTGACTCCATGGGAAGACCTATCTGTTGGTAAATGACAGTATTGAAAGTGAAGAAATTGTTATTCAGTTTAAATTTCAGAATCCCAATAAATTCATCTATTTCGCCTATTCTTAAATTGCTGAATTTGGAAAGATTGTTCTTGATGATCAATTGTACGGTGTTGTTAACATTGAATAACAATGTCTTCACTTTCAGTAATGTCATTTGCGAACAGATAGATTTTTCCATGAGGTCACCAACTTCAATGATCCTTGTGGATATTTACATCGATCATTCAGAACATTCTCACACCATTGGTAAGATTAACGGCATTCAACACTGGACACGCTATGTAGATGACACGTTTGGTATTTTTGACTCCCGTGTTACTAACAGCAATACAGTACTTGAATTTCTCAACTCCATTGATCCACATATAAAATTCACCATAGAGTCATAAATTAGTAATGCCCTTAATTACCTGGACTTAACCATTATGCACAACTGCAACAACACTTTATCCTTTAAAATATACATGGAAACCCACCCACACCATCAATGCCATCCAATGAACTTCTATGCACCCAGACATACATAAGAAAGCAGCTTACAATAGCATGGTACTCAGAGCATTAACTGTCCCTTTATCCCGCAAGAATTATCTAAAAAAAGAAATTCATACTATTTACAATATTGCAGAACACAACGATTTCAGTAGAACCTTCATCAGTAGAATCAATAGATATAAAAATATAAGAGCAGACCGCAGACTACCCTAGAAAAGATTCCGCTCCTAAAGAGAAGTTACCACCTTTTTTTTTTTTCCAAGCTGCTTTACGTCGCATCAACACATATAGATCTTACGGCGACAATGGGATAGGAAAGGCTAGGAGTGGGAAGGAAGCATCTGTGGCCTTAATTAAGGTACAGCCCCAGCATTTGCCTGGTGGTGTGAAAATGGGAAACCATGGAAAACCATCTTCAGGGCTGCCGACAGTGGGGTTCGAACCAACTATCTCCTGAATACTGGATACTGGCTGCACTTACGCGACCGCAGCTTCTCGAGCTCGGTTTTACTACTTTCAGTAATGGTTGCATTTACCAAATTTCTAATATCTTTAACCTTTTAAGTACTGAGTTACCAGTTTACTCTTTGGTACCTCAGTGCTGAGTTTTGTCATTCATTTTGTAGAAGCTTCAGTTTTTAACCTATCCGTGCGGTAATTAGCTTAAAATATTTACAAATGTTGGTTCTTTATGAATCTAAGTGCAAATGGAAAATATTATTTTGAGAGGAAACAAAATTACACTTTTTGTGCCTACGCGTACATCATCTTTATACAAAGTAAAAAGCCCAAAAATTATTTCCTAAAAATCTGTTGGCAACTAATACATATAACTCCTTACAAGTATATAAGTTGATATTTTAAAATACTTGCCAAACCTGGAATTTCTAATATCTTTAATCTTTTAAGTACTGAGTTACCAATTTGGAAAGTGGTGACAGCTGAATGTTTTCCGCTAGTTCTTTGTGATAGTTTCATCAACAGCCAGCTGCACCCACTCCACTGGTAGAATAGCTTTTTAAAAATCATTGATTTTGGGGTTGTCATCAAACACTACTTGGCTCCCAGAGTCTCTCACAGTTACTTGAAAGTCTGGTGGAGAAAAGTCATCCTTCCGCCACGAAAATTGTGATGAAATAACTCTTGAACTTGACGTGTTTCTCTTCCTTCGTGTAGAAGGAGGCTCTGTTCCTTTCTCACTTACAATATTTTCAGCACTCTCTCTATCACTCACTTTCAAAATCGCTGAACAATACATTAAAATCATCACCTTCATTATCACTTTCCATTGTAGTTAATAAGTAAAATAATAATAATAATAATAATAATAATAATAATAATAATAATAATAATAATAATAATAATAATAATAATAATAATAATCGTATGGCCTCGGCTACGTGTGCAGACATTTTGACTTGATGCCATCTGGCTGTCTGCTCGTCATATTCGACGTTCCGTTTTACTCTAGGCCCACTAGATAGCAGACAGAGTAAACCGGATCTCTCTTGGACGTCTATGGCTGAGATTTAATGAATTTTGTTGGGTAAATACCAAATGTATCACCAGAGACCTCTTACATGCCAACATCGTATGACATGGAGTGTCGAATGGACTTTTTTCCACCCTTCAAAAATCCGACTACCTCTGCCAGGTTTGAACCCGCTATCTTGGGATCCGGAGACCGACATTCTACCACGAAACCACAGAGGCACCTGTAGTTAATAAGTGAAAGATCATTTGATCCGACATAACATCGCCGTGAGAGCAACTAGCTTGTTGTTCCGCCATGCTTGTGCACTTCACACATGAGCTCCACAGACGTCTACACACAGCTCTGTAAGTTACTTCCCGAAGCTGTAAGCCATGATCAATTAGTTCTTCAAAATGCCCAACAGATGGCAGAATATGCCAGAGATCGAATCGGCACTCGAGAGTGAACCGGGAAACTAAAAACATTAAAGTTCTCATGCACTGACACGGCCGATCCACTGCTACACCCGTCTATAGGCAGGCGTTAAAAAACACAACAAATGTTTGTGGGTTACTGTAGTCACATCCTAGTTCGTGAATGATGGGCAACGGCTGAGTGGCCTAGTAAGTGGTCCCGAGAGTCGGGATACCAGTTGCTATGGAATGGAAGTGGGCATCTCGGACATATTCTGAGTCATGGCCCTCCTTGTGCTCAGGCGACTAGGACAATACAATTCACCGGTGGTCCATAACCCGTTAGAGGAGAGATCCTCACTTGGACTATGTGCAAGTAGGGTAGCATCCTGCTCCATGAATTTACCGAGCTCAGAACATTTTAAGCAAGTCTCGGACCTATGGGAGTAACGGAGTCCCATTTCCATTTGACTGGCGAGGTACTCCTTGGAAACAACTTGGAGAACGAAATGGAATTCGATGGGGAGCTATCAATATTAATGGGGCTTATGGAAGAAAGAAAGTAGAACTGGCTGAGTCAGCAAAGAGGATGCATCTGGATGTGCTAGGAGTAAGTGATTTTTGGGTAAGGTGAGATAACGAGGAAGAGGTAGGAGATTATAAACTGTACTTGACGGGTGTTAGAAAGGGAAGGGCAGAGTCTGGGGTAGGGCTCTATATCAGGAATACCATTGCACGCAACATAGTTTCTGTTAGGCACGTAAATGAGCGAATGATGTGGAGTAGATTTGTCAGTTGGAGGAATTAGGACTAGAATTGTGTCCGTGTATTCACCATGTGAGGGTGCAGATGAGGATGAAGTTGACAAGTTTTATGAAGCATTGAGTGACATTGTAGCCAGGGTCAACAGCAAGGATAGAATAGTGCTAATGGGCGATTTCAATGCGAGAGTTGGGAATAGAACGGAAGGATTCGAAAGGGTGATTGGTAAATGTGGGGAAGATATGAAAGCTAATGGGAATGGGAAGCGTTTGCTGGACTTCTGTGCTAGTATGGGTTTAGCTGTTATGAATACATTCTTCAAGCATAAGGCTATTCACTGCTACATATAGGAGGCTAGGGGTACCAGATCCATAATAGACTATATCTTAACAGTCTTTGAATTCAGGAAATCTGTTAGGAATATACGAGTTTTCTGCAGATTTTTCGATGATACAGACCTCTATCTGATCTGTAGTGAACTAAGTATCTCTAGGCCTAGGGTAGAGAAAGTGAAATCTGTCTGCAAACGAATAAGGGTAGAAAATCTCCAGACCAAGGAAATTCAAAGGAAGTATATGGATATGCTTGGTGAGAAGTTTCAAACAGTAGACAGTAAGCAAGTTCAGAATATAGAAAGTGAATGGGTGGCATACAGGAATGCTGTAGTAAAAACAGCAATGGAATGCCTAGGAACAACTGTGTGTAAAGTTGGGAAAAGGCGAACATCTTGGTGGAATGATGAAGTGAGAGCAGCTTGTAAACGTAAAAAGAAGGCTTATCAGAAATGGCTCCAAACAAGGGCTGAGGCAGACAGGGATTTGTATGTAGATGAAAGAAACAGACCGAAACAAATAGTTGTTGAATCCAAAAAGAAGTCATGGGTAGATTTTGGTAATAACCTGGAAAGGCTAGGTCAAGCAGTAGGGAAACCTTTCTGGACAGTAATATAGAATCTTAGGAAGGGAGGGAAAAAGGAAATGAACAGTGTTTTGAGTAATTCAGGTGAACTCATAATAGATCCCAGGGAATCACTGGAGAGGTGGAGCGAATATTTTGAACATCTTCTCAATGTAAAAGGAAATCATCCTGTTGGTGTTGCGAACATCCAAGTTCATGAGGAGGAGGAAAATGATGTTGGTGAAATTATGCTTGAGGAAGTGGAAGGGATGGTAAATAAACTCCATTGTCATAAGGTAGCAGGAATAGATGAAATTAGACCTGAAAAGGTGAAGTATAGTGGGAAGGAAGGGATGAAATGGCTTCATAGAGTAGTAAAATTAGCCTGGAGTGATGGTAAGGTACCTTCAGATTAGACAAAAGCAGTAATTGCACCTATCTATAAGCAAGGGAACAGGAAGGATTGCAACAACTATCGTAGTATCTCATTGATTAGTATACCAGGCAAAGTATTAACTGGCATCTTGGAAGGGAGGGTGCGATCAGTCGTTGAGAGGAAGTTGGATGAAAACCAGTGTGGTTTCAGCCCACAGAGAGGCTGTCAGGATCAGATTTCCAGTATGCACCAGGTAATTGAAAAATGCTACGAGAGGAATAGGCAGTTGTGTTTATGTTTCGTAGATCTAGAGAAAGCATATGACAGAGTACTGAGGGAAAAGATGTTCGGCATACTGGGGGACTATGGAATTAAAGGTAGATTATTAAAATCAATCAAAGGCATTTATGTTGACAATTGGGCTTCAGTGAGAATTGATGGTAGAATGAGTTCTTGGTTCAGGGTACTTACAGGGGTTTAGACAAGGCTGTAATCTTTCACCTTTGCTGTTCTTAGTTTACTTGGATCATCTGCTGAAAGGTATAAATGGCAGGGAGGGATTCAGTTAGGTGGAAATGTAGTAAGCAGTCTGGCCTATGCTGACGACTTGGTCTCAATGGCAGATTGTGCAGAAAGCCTGCAGTCTAATATCTTGGAACTTGAAAATATGTGCAATGAGTATGGTATAAAAATTAGCCTCTCGAAGACTAAATTGATGTCAGTAGGTAAGAAATTCAACAGAACTGAATGTCAGATTGGTGATACAAAGCTAGAACAGGTCGATAATTTCAAGTATTTAGGTTTTGTGTTCTCCCAGGATGGTAATATAGTAAGTGAGATTGAATCAAGGTGTCGTAAAGCTAATGCAGTGAGCTCGCAGTTGCGATCAACAATATTCTGTAAGAAGGAATTCAGCTCCCAGACGAAACTATCTTTACATCGGTCTGTTTTCAGACCAACTTTGCTTTACTGGAGCGAAAGCTGGGTGTACTCAGGATATCTTCTTCATAAGTTAGAAGTAACAGACATGAAAGTAGCAAGAATGATTGCTGGTAAAAAACAGGTGGTAACAATGGCAGGATGGTACTCGGAATGAGGTGATAAAGGCTAATTTAGGAATGAACTCGATGGATGAAGCTGTACGCATAAACCGGCTTCGGTTGTGGGGTCATGTGAGGCGAATGGAGGAGGATAGGTTACCTAGGAGAATAATGGACTATGCTATGGAGGGTAAGAGAAGTAGAGGTAGACCAAGACGTATGTATGTAAAATAGTGTTTAGAACCTCCCACACCAACTTCAAACTCATTTTCAATCCACACACTGTCAACAATAACAATAATAACTTTAATAATAGATATTTGAACTCCAGAGTTTACAAATTAAATGCCAATCCTGTAATTCCAGCTATGTTCGTCAAACAGGCTGCAATTTTGTCATAAGATACACCGAACATCGCAACGCTCTCAAATATAATAATTTTTCAGCTATGAACCTCAAATTATCTGTCAGTCGCCTCAGCTGTATAACAGAAAACCTGATACATGTTCATAGAGATACAGGTTTCTATTGTGAAATGCTTAGTAGGTGTTGTATACAAGCCGCCTAAAGCTCACTATCTGAATGACTTAGAGACTGATCTTAACAGACTGTTACGTATGTACGAACATGTTATAATGATGGGAGACTTCAATACAAACCTTCTAGATCCATATTCTTCCGAAACCACCCATCTATTGAATACGTTTCAGGCATGCGGTATGGCGATCCTCTCACTTTCTCCCACTCACCACACTAAAACTTCACACATACTACTGGACCTAATAGTAACGAACAACCCTGACAGAGTATTACATCACGGCCGGACATCTGTTCCCGTACTGTCCATGACATTATCTTTATGACTTACGCACAGCAATTCCCCGAACATACACCTAAGTACATGACTTACAGAGACTATAGCCGTATTGGCAACGAAAAATTATAGAAAGACACTTTTTCGATGCCGTGGCAGGAGATAACTCATAAAACTAACATTGACGACATGGTCACCACTTTCAGAAACATGATACTACATATTTTTGACAAACAAGCCCCTCTATGAACAGCACGCATCTGTAAAAGACTTTCCCCCTGGCTAAATGATGATATTAGAGCAATGATGGCTAAGCGGGATGCAGCTCATAAGAAATATAAACATTACCCGACAGAGGAAAACTTTATCTATTACAAACGACTACGTAATAAAACGACTCAGACAGTAAGAAACACTCGACTACGGTACGCCCATGACCTTACAAAACCTGATGTAAGACCCGCTACCTCACGGAAGTCAATCCGGCAATTTGGATTAAATAAACCGGACAAGGTAGATGATTTGGAGATTTCTCTTGATGAATTGAATAATCACTTCGTATCCTCCCATGTACAATTACACAAAGAAGCAGAAGAAAATCTTTTGAGTGTAAATTACAACACACAACCTGTAGGTAGAGTCAAATTTTATTTTAGTTATGTCTCACTCCTTCAAGTGAAAGTGGCTATCTTGCGAATTAAAACTAAATCCATAGGGGTGGATAATATATGTATTATAATGCTAAAGAAAATTATTGAGGCTATTATCCCAGTATTGACATTCATATACAACTTCTCCCTAAAAAACAGTGTATTTCCAATTGTCTGGGAAATGGCCCTGGTACATCCTTTACCGAAAACAATTTTCGTAGACTAAACAGTGATAACTGACCTATTAATATACCGTCTATAATAGCCAAGGGACTCAAACACATTGTGCATAATGAAATCACGAACTATCTCAACGACCACGACATACTAGACCCACAGCAGCCAGGTTTCTGATGCAATCACAGTACATGTACTACCTTACTAAGTGTGACTGATGATATCAGACAGGCTATTGATGAGCAAAAACTGGCAGTTATAGTATTATTGGACTTCAGCAAAGCATTTGACTCTGTAGACCATGAGTTGCTCCTATCCATACTTTATCGCATACGGTTGTCCTAGAGTATGCTGAGATGGATGGGAGCCTATTTACACGAACGTCAACAACGTGTCGTCAATCGAGGTACCTTTTCTTCGTGGCGATATGTGAACACAGGTGCTCCACAAGGGTCAACCCTAGCTCCCTTGCTATTTTCTGTCTATATCAACGACTTAGCTAAACAGCTGACACAATGTAAATGTCACATTTATGTTGATGACGTACAGTTGTACATCCATGCAAAGCCAACAGATGTTTTGAAAGCAGTCGAGCAAATTAACATGAATCTAGAGGCCATAAGCATTGGACTTATTTTAAATCCAAAAATATCTCAAACCATAGCAGTTGCCCACCCAAGACGTACTTCCAGTAATTACCGCATGTCCATCCCTGACGTACGACTTCAAAACCAAGCTTTACCCTTTTGCAACAGCGTAAAAAATCTCGAGTAATCATTGACCAGCACTTCTTGTGCATGGATAAGACAATATCTTCTGCGAGTGGACAAGTTTTCACGATGCAGTTTAAAGAAGAAACTAGTTGAAACCCTCGTTCTTCCAATATTTGATTATTCTGACTTAGTTTACAAAGATGCAAAAACCGAGCTTCGAGATAAACTTCAATGTGTACAGAATGCCTGTGTAAGATTTATATGTAATCTGAAATTTTCAGAATTGGACAAATTAATTGTAAATATTAGTAGGTTTGTCTATATTATTATTATTATTATTATTATTATTATTATTATTATTATTATTATTATTATTATTATTATTATTATTATTATTATTATTATTTCAATTCGTTGTATGTTAATTTTTTGCAGGTATTATATTATTATACTGAGGAAATGTAATGTTAATTTAAATTGTGTTTTACAATATATATTTTATGTACAGTAGGATAGCACAGTAGCATAGTAATTTGTTTGTCTCTTTTTTTTTAAATTCAGTATTCAAATATTTTTATGTTATTTATGTATTTCACTGGTTAAGTGTAAGACATGGACACGTGTCCCTAACTTTGCCAGTTAAAATAAACCATATCTATCTATCTATCATATAGAATTCAGTCACGAATACACATCAATAGATAAAGATCTTAAGATCTTGCATTATGAGCAAAAAGGCACCTTGCTCAATGTTCTCGAGAGCATCCACATCGATTTAGATCAGTTAATGAACCCCTCTCATAATTTAAAAGAAATCAACAAAAAATAGATCATTATACTTAAAACATTCATTCCATATATTTGTCAGAACTTCTATAATAAAAACAAACCTGCCTCCATCTCTCCATCTCTCCAACTCACCACCACTCCCCCCTCCCCCCTCTTCCCACCAGCTCTGCACCCCCTCCCCTTCCCCCTTCACTCCTCCCATCCTCGCAAACACAGCTGCGCCAACAATGGACACGATCGCAAGAATGGGACCGTTAACTTTGAGAAGTTCAGGCCGTTTTTGAGAGGACAACCACTTAATAAGTAAGTTTAAAAGTTTCTTCACACTTATTCTTCATTTTTTACTTATCAGCCCAAGTTTCTCATACAACCTAATTTTTCCATTACAGATTAGAACTTCATTGACGGTTTCCACTATGGTCACATACAGTTCACCATGCATCTGTTATCTTCTCTAACACAGCCTCTCAATTTTTTCACTGCGCTCCTGACTATTGATAATAAGGAAAAAAACACCTAGCCAACACTGGAAACAATCATCGAGAACGGGACCACTAAAATTGAGAGTGCTACTATTCTAAAATTTGAAATTCATTGGCAGTTTTCCATCATGTGTCACATACATTTCACCTGGCACCTGTCTCCTCTCAAACTTAGATTCTCAAGTTTTTCGCTACACTCTTAACTATCTTGATTTACGAGTTTCACATGAAGACACGTGAAGACATCGTTTAAGTAAATACTTCTTAAGGGACCTACAACATTACCAATGATCGCAAGATTATGTACAACTATGGACTCTAAAACGGGAATGAAAATACATGCAAAGCACGCACAATCAAGTCCTTGAAATGTTTTATACTCAATTATTTTAATGTATTTTAATATGTTCTGTGTATTTTAATGTGTTTATTGCATTTGTACATATAACTTAGATTTAAGCTTAGAGTAGATTGTACAGTCAAAGTTCTAGTCCTGAAGAAGATAGTTTTATACTCATGTATCTGAAGGTCAAATCATAATATATAACCAACTCACACTCAACATGCCCAATATGGACACAATCAGATATGGTGTTTCCTTACGACAGGGTAATGCCAATTATTGCTTGATATAAATGTAAAGGTATTTATGTTCAGCTGATGACCAATTAGGGTCGAAACCGGTACTGTAAGCTAATTCTTACAATAAAACAGTATTGATAAGGTGGAAATCCTTTCTTATCTGTACATACCCCTCTTAACTATTCATGGTGATAGTGACTCTACATAGACAGACTGTCAATTCTGAATTTTTAACACAGTGATTTCATCCTCTTTTTTTAATTATATCACACTGCAAAATTTTTAGACTAAGAGGTCCACAACCTCACTATAAACACTTATTATTCGTTTCTGTCTTATTTCATTTGTTTTCATTCTTTTCTTCGTAGATTATACACACTTTTTAGCTTCAATTACAGTATTGTAAAAATGTTAACTTTTTTCACTGAAGATGTGTCGAACGAGTTGATTATTACTCCATCTAATGATGGAAATATTTCAATTGTTTTTTTTATTTCCGTCATGTCTCTTTTGTTTTTCATTTGTTCCTTCATTATGTTTTTAACACATTTTTAGCTTCTATTATGTAAATAACTTTAACCCCCTTTTTTCACTGAAGATAGCTCAAATGAGTCAAAACATGATTGACTTTTATTACTCCATCTAAGGATGGATTTATGTGATTTATTGAATAGGAGGACACATAGTGAAAACCGTCAATACGGAATGATTCTAATATCTTGTAATGGCTAAGTAAACGATGACTTAATTTTAATACTCTACACTGAAATTAAATAAGAATGTGATACACCTCAAGATATTGCAGAGCGCATCACTGATTTGCAAGGTTAGATTGTATTTTCTCATGTCTGGTAAGACTATTCCCATCTACATTTATAGTGAGAAGGTTATCACTTTTCTACTGGCGCTTGGAATATGTTCTCATTGTACATATAGTACGGTTAAGTTAGGTGACTCTGAATAAGAAAACAAACATTTGCCACAAAATGCGATCGGGCATCTTCGGTACCGTATCGTTTTCTCACTATGTACACTTGCAAACCCACTCCTCGACATTCAAAGGCGATGATATAGATGTTGATTCCCATAGGGTACATGAAATATTTGTCCTGAATGAGTAAATTTATAATACCAATATAATGGGCCGTTATTGGACATTATAAATTTTCCAGCTAAATCATTCTTGGTTGCCTGTGTTTCGCCCTCGTATGCTAAGTTGGGCTCATCAGTTGGTACTTAACATGCCTGGTGTGCACTGATCAGTTGGTACTTAACACACCTGGTGTGCTAAGTACCAACTGATGAGCCCAACTTAGCATACGAGGGCAAAACACATGCAACCAAGAATGATTTAGCTGGAAAATTTATAATGTCCAATAACAGACCATTATATTGGTATTATTCAAAGGCAATGTCAGAGTTGATCAGTAATGCCTGTCAACTGCTGTTCTCTAAAAGAAAATTCAAAATGAAAGAGGATAACAGGTTTTCGTAATAAATGCATAAATAACTTGGCCAATAGCAGTTGTTAACTCTTTAGAAATAAAGGTGGAAGTAAAAGATCGCTTAATTTTTAATGTTATATACCGAAATTAAGTAAGAATGTGATACACCAAGATATGGCAGAGTACATCACTGATTCAGAGGACAGTTTATATTTTCTTAAATTTCGGAAAGCCATGCAATTTTGTAGCGAGTAGGTTATATCTCTAGGTGCGCTTGAAATCCGTTTTCATGATACATAGACGGTTAGGTTAGGTTAGGTGACGTTGTTTGAAGAAGAAAACTGGAATGTTTACCACAGAGGTCTCTGGAGTGATAATATAATTTTTTCAGAATTAAATTAAACATACACTTTCACGTAGTATCGGATTTTGAAAAAAACAAACGAGCAAGCTATAGCATGGACATTATCTGTGAAAACACAAGTTTTGAACAAACTAATTGCCGTTTTATACCGATTTTAATGTGTAAGGGCTTTTTTCCAACTTTTGCAGAAAATCGGATATAAAAACAATCCGTTATAGCGAGTAAATTTTTCGCCATTACGAATTCATGCTATAACGGCCTGCTACTGTATAAGCACAATGACAGATCAGTTTTGGAAGTGGAAGCTACAGAGTGAGGATACAAGGACAAATGCAAAAACATAATAGAATAAGGACAATCTCCACATCTTCATATACAGTATTGCCTTCTTGAAGATATAGTCTCTCCTCATCTATTCCAATTCTTCTACATCCATATTTTCTCAGCCCCTGATGAGCTCATTTCTGCTTCCCAGCTTCATGAGGAGGACAGGGATTAACTCTTATTGAGGAGCCATCTTGACAGTTCTTTAGCCCTGATGTGGAAAGTTTTGGATATCAAGGATACCGGATAAACACAGGAAAAGACAAAAGTTAAAGATGAACACAGGTGATTAAAGACTTGGAACACAAGACAAACACAGAAGTGAAAAGGATCCCAACAGGTCAGTACACAGTTAAGAGGAACAGAGTGTCTGATCAAGTCATATCGAGAAAAATAAGAACATGAAAAGTAACACGCCAATAAGATGAACACAGTAACAGGTTAGTATAAAAAATGGGAGTGATGTAGACTAGGAACACAGGACAAGCAAGCAGGCAAAATTACTGAAGTATGAGCAGGTGAGAGGATGGGGAGTAAATGACATTCTCTTTCCAGTGTGGTATTATTTTCTTTAAATTCCTCCTTCTCTTTTTGTACTTGCATGAAGATATATATATGGACTGTAATACGAGAGTAAATTTTGTTTTAATCTAGAATTTTTCTCAGATTATTTGAGCTGGATAGTTTCTCTTTAAAAGTATCTTCTCCCCATTATTTTCAGTGTATTTCACCAAGCTATCAACCCTTGTATTGTGCTGGTGGTGTCTGTGGACTGGTGTTGACGAAAGAGAAAAAGGACCATTGTCCAGAACGTTGCTCATCCTTCAAGCAATGTTCCACTTGTCTCAGCCATACCCACTGTGGGTGAGTACTAGGACAGTATATGTATTAATCATACTAGGATATTTGCAAAGTTATGTCAGGGAAATCACAAATCTTTTTATGTTCATGACAGGTGGTGCTCGGTACAAGTAGACAATAGTACTGGATATGGAATCTGTACCGAGGGCTCCTTGGACAGCCCAAGTGATGGACCTGCCCACTCTTCGTGCAGTAATTTGTACTATCAACAAGAAGCAGCAGCTTTTGCAGGTAAGAACCATTGAATTGCTACTTTGAAGGTAGAAGAGAAGTAATTGAAAGAAAGCATTTAGGCAAGAGTGAATGATAAACATCACCAATCATCATGCTATGGTGAAAGTATGCTAAGCAGCAAAATAATATAGAAGTTCAGTGCCATTTGGGAGGGCATAGATGGGGGCAGACAGATGGATTGCAAAGTCAGAGCGAACTCAACGGACTAGTCTGTTGACTACTTTCTAGTGAAACACTTGTTAAAGCTTTACAGTACTCATGGGGGTTGATTTGAGTCGAAGCACACTATTCTGTCATGGATCATAACGAAAGATAGTGATTTGGAGAGGAAACCAATGTGACAGCTGAGAAGTCTTGCATTTCAATTGGTAAATAACATTGTTAATCTGTTAACCTTCCATGGAGTAAGTCTTACTGTTGTAAGATGTGAGCATAGTGCTATTATGGTGAATGTTACAAGATTTTGCACTGGGAGTAAATAGAGCGGAAAGAGCCAAATGAAGTGCAGAGGAAGCTTGTTAGGTGGAGAGGGACCAAGTTATTCTTGAGATTGAGACGATGTCTGTAAATAATGGTGAGACTATACAGATTAGCTTCTCAAAAAAAAAAAAGAGAGATCAGAGGATATGAAACTGAGGAGGAGTTGAGTTTGAGTATGCAGGGATTATTATTATTATTATTATTATTATTATTATTATTATTATTATTATTATTATTATTATTATTATTATTATTATTATTATTATTATTATTACGGGGTTACCCATGGAATGCAGGGGTGAAAGAAGGTGCGGGCTGGAATGGGTCTAACTACAAAGCAGAGATATTGATTAAAATTGCATTAAAGGTTATATGTTCAACAACAGCAAAACTTAACAAGTTTCACATAAAACTTCAGATTTTAACCAATAACAACAAGTTAAATCAGATACAAGACCAGGAAAGCCATGACTTAGAGACAATTAAACAATCTGGGCCACAAGCCCTAATTTTTACAATTTCTGAGCTCTCAGCTCACAACCACATATTACCAAAGGGCAGAAAACCCCTAATTACATGGATCACTTGCTCCCACCTAGCAATGTCAAGCCTCCTAGAGGCACATATCCAAATACAAGAAAGAGCTGACCTGCTCTCAATGTTCTGAGCCTATCAAAGGCCACAACGGACTTTACTATTCACTGCCGTCAAGGCACACTTATAAAGAAACAGGGGTATCTTGGACCCAACCTAATGGCCTTAGTAGAAAAATAATAGGTTAAGTTAATGGCCCAAAATGCATAACTGAATGGAGGCGTGGTTCTGCACTTCTACATGAAACTTCTTAAAACCTGAGAGGCACTAGGCCGATGAAACAGGGGCTATTCCCAAACTATGGAGGTGACTCATATACAGAATAAAATTAACACATTAAGGAAGAGTAGAAGAACGGTTACGAAAACGTAGTCGCCTCAAATTCAAAATGAAGGGGAGCTCGAGAGGGTAAAGCACTCTCTATCCCCGATTTACAGTTAAAGATATATGAAGTTTTACAAAAGTGACGGCAATTTACATGTTTGAAGATAGGTTACATAATAAAGGTTTTGGACCTTCCCCGCGGATTAAACTGCTGAGCTAGCAAGAAATAAAGATGTTAAGTGGCCATTACCTTGTTGAAGAGCTGCTGCCGGATGAAAAAGGCGCTTCTCGCCTCCTGCTAGACTTCCATACACTATGCTAGATGTAGTTCGAGTGGCTGAGAGACAAGAAAATCAGCAGTTTTTATACCCTCATGGAAGATTTGAGACCTTTCATGAATAATCAACCCACACCTTCTTTCTTTATTGGTCTGTCTTGAAAATACACTCAGTCAGAGAAGAAATACATGATTGGTCAAAAATTAATTACAGAAATTCTGGATTGGCTCAATTCAAAACTGGCGGAAAGAAAAGATTAATATTGCCAACCCACAAATGAAAGAACGATATTTAGTAAAGAACAAACTTATGAATACAAAATTTCTTCAAATAAAGTTCTTCCACTTCGCACCAGGGTGCATGGTCATAGGTTTTTAGTAGAGACATCTACAAGAGAATGTCCACACTTCTTGATCAATAGAAACAAAACAAGTTGAACTCCACACAGTACTGACAACTTCGTAATCACAAAATTTACAGTAGTGACATCTTCTGAGCAAACTTATGAGTTTATACAGTTGTTAAAATTCAGAGTTTCTCCTGTAGAGGAGTACTTTAAGGTGGAAAATCAAATGTACGGCATAGAGGTGTACCAGCCGGTATAATTATTATTATTGTTGTTGTTATTATTATTATTATTATTATTATTATTATTATTCACTGGGGCCATCCAGGACCATGTTAAGTCTTGTTGCATTTGACACTGAATTTGGCCTTCTTTAGAGCCCAAATTTCCCTCATTCGAGTGGGCCTGCTTACGCTTCTCTGTCCAAGGGGCACCTTGTCTTCTCTTCGGTTGCTCGTCTCGGTTTAGCCCGTTCGTCAATATTTTCTTGCGGAAGTGATCTCTGTTAAGGGCGTCTTCAGCTGAGATATGTAGCATTTGCAGGTGTTTTTTGGTTTTTCTAAACCAGGGAATTGTGGTTTTGGGGTTTGAATCAGAAAAGTGAAAGACTTCTTTAGTTAACTTTCTTCCGTCCATTCTTTTCAGATGAGCGTAAAATCGTGCCCATCTTTTTCTGATTGTGTCGGTAATTTTCTCTATCTTGCAGTAGACTTCCTCGTTGGATCTCTTTTGATGGATTCCATTTCTGTACTTTGATCCCAAGATTCCTCTCACAATTTTGCGCTCTTTGTTCTCCAGTTCTTCAGGGAGTTCTTTGTTGGCATTTACAGACAGGGTTTCAGCTGTATATAGAACTACTGGCTTCAGAACTGTTTCATAGTGACGTATCTTGGTATTTTGGGAAAGGCATTTTTTGTTGTAGATTGTGCGGGATGTTTGGTAGGCTATTTCCAGTTTGCGTACTCGCTCCTGAAGTGCTTCTTTTGTGCGGGATGTTTGGTAGGCTATTTCCAGTTTGCGTACTCGCTCCTGAAGTGCTTCTTTGTCCAGTCCATTTTTCATGATGATCTCACCCAGGTATTTGAATTTGTCTACTCGGGTGATGTCCCCGTATTTTGTATGGAGTTTTGGTGGAGCCTCTTTGATGTTAGTCATTACTTCTGTTTTCTCAAACGATATCTGCAGACCAGTTTGTTTGGCAATTTCCTTTAAAATTTCAACTTGAGCTCTGGCGGTTTCTATGTCGTTTGAGAGAACAGCAATATCATCGGCAAATGCTAAGCAGTTGTGATCGATCCCCTTGGATTTGGTACCTATTCTTAATGAACTGTAGTTGGTTTCCTGTAATCTCACCCGCCAGGTTCTGATGATCTTTTCAAGAACGCAGTTGAAGAGTATCGGGGATAGCCCATCACCTTGTTGGACTCCTGTTTTGATGTCAAAGAAATGCGAGAGAGACATCCGTAGAACTTCACCTTGGATTTTGTATCGGTCAGGGTGGCTCTAATTAATGTCAACTGTTTCAAATCAACTCCATATTCATTTAAGATCTTTAGCAGGACTTCCCGATCAATGGAGTCGTACGCTTTCTTGAAGTCCACAAAGACAGACACATACTGCTTGGACCTTAGTGTACAATATCTGATGATCGTTTTGAGATTTTGGTTTTGTTCGGCTGTTGAGCGACCTTTTCTGAACCCTCCTTGGTATTCACCTATTTGATGTTCGACTTGTGCTTCCAAACGCTCCAGGATGGCAAGTGATAGAATTTTGTAAGTCACAGGTAGCAAAGATATTCCTCTGTAGTTGTTGATGTTCTTCATGTTGCCTTTTTTGTGTAATGGATGAATCAAAGCTATTTTCCAATCTTCGGGTAGGGTCTCCTTGTTCCAAATTTCTTCTATTTGCTTTTGCAAGATATCAAGTGATTCCTCTGGGGCATATTTCCTTAGTTCTGCTAATACTGAGTCTTCCCCCGGCGCTTTGTTATTTGAGACGGGGAATGTGGCACTTGATTTCATCTCTGTCGAGTGGTCTGGAATCTGGGTACCTGAGTAAGGGTTCCTTGGTCTCAGTGGGGCTTTGCGGGTTAGAGCAATTAAGTAAATTCTTGAAGTAGTCTGCCAGAATGCTGCAATTTTCTTCGTTTGACATCGCCAGTGTGCCGTCCTTTTGCTCAAAGCATAGAGATGGTGATTTATAGCCAGTGAGTTTGCGTTTGAGAGCTTTGTAGTACTCTCTGCTTTCATTCTTCCTAAAGTTTTGTTCTGTCTTTTCAATGAGAGATTTTTCGTATTTACGTTTCTCAGTTCTGAACACCCTAGCTGCTTGGGCACGTTGGGTTTTGTAGGTTTTCCAATCATTTTCTGATTTCATAGAGTAGTACTGTTTCCACGCATTGAGTCTTTCTTTGAGGACTGATTCGCAGGTACCATTCCACCAGCTTCTCTTGATTTCTGCAACGTCTTTGGCGGCCTCAACAAGGAGACTTTTGGTGTTGTTAAAGTCACAGTCATTTGGTCTAGCCTTCTTTAACTCCTCAACCCTTTGCCGAAGTTTATCATTGTCAAAGCGTGTGATCTGTTTGGTTGTCTTCCTTGTGTTTGCAGGAATTGGTTTGAATTTGATCAGAGACATATAGTGATCTGAGGCCACATTGATGCCTTTCTTTACCTTAACATTCATAATCTCAGGGCTGTTTCTCCTGGAGATTGCAACATGATCTATTTGGAACTCTCCGAGAGATTGGACGGGGGAACGCAAAGTCATTTGCTTTCTGGGTAGATGGCGAAAGTGGAGCGACATGACCTGCAGGTTGTGATTTTCGCAAATGGACACCAGTCTTTTGCCGTTGGGATTGGTTCTTTTGTGAGCAGGATAATTTCCTGTAATTTTCTTGTACTTCTGTTCACGACCTAGTTGGGCATTGAAGTCACCGAAAAGAAGCTTGACATGGTGTTTGGGGATTTTGTTTAATTTTTCATCCAGTAGGTCCCAGAAATTATCAACTTCGTCTGGATCAGACTTGTTCTTATCGTTTATAGGAGCATGTGCGTTAACTAGGGTGTAGGTTTTGTTCGCGCATTTAATTGTTAGTATAGACAATTAGTCATTCCCAGGTTTGAAATTTGCAACTGATTTAAGGATCTTGGTTCTAACAGCAAACACGGTTCCAAGCATCACAGCTCCATTGAGGATTCCTCTTTGCGCTTTGCTCTTGAAAAATCGGTAGCCTTCGGATTCAAAAATCTCTTCATCTGGGTACCTTGTTTCTTGTAGGGCCATTATGGATATCTGATTTTCATGAAGAGCTTTGGTGAGGATTTTCAGCTTGCCAGTTTGTGTAAGTAAATTTATGTTGAAAGTTGCTAAAAAGGTTTTGGATTTTGGCCTGAGCTTTTGACTCTTCGGGGTACACCGAGATGCTCCGACTCGTCTCCTGCATGATGTTGAGTCTCCCCCAGAATCCGAACGAGACTCGTCCGCTGTGGCGTTCACGACGAGGGATTTATCCAAAGATTTACCCCCTGGGGTATGTTTCTTGAAACGTCGTGCCATCATGCTTCTTGACTTGACTTTGTTTTGGGCGGGTACCCATCCTTTTACAACTAGGGTTGTTAGCCCTAGAGGTTGCTTCAAGATGTTTTCTGGCTTCTGGTCATTTACTACTACTACTACTACTACTACTACTACTACTACTACTACTACGTACAATTTAAGGATGGTGAATGGAGAAAGGGCATAGGCCCACATACACGAAAGTGCCTCCATCACCACTTAAAATTACAGTATTCAAACATACAATTATGTTCTACATAGCGTGCTTATGTTCAGTTACCTTATTTACATACGCAACTTTACATAATACAAGACCTGTTCAACATTCAAGTATTTCGTCTCTCTCTCTCTCTCTCTCATCCCCACACATACTTTAGCTAGGCCGGCTCGCTCATACCCACATACAGTCTCACTCACTCGGGATCCCATAAACTTTCATCCGTCTCATACTGAACATTCACACAGTAGAAAAATTATGTTATGTACAGAAGGTGTCGTTATATATACATCCTTTTGGCCTCTTTACAAATTTTTTCTGCAGGTAGTTCTTTTATCTGTGGTGAGAGTTCATTCCACAGCTGAGCGGAACGAATAAAGAAGCCACTTTGATATGATGCTGTTTTTGCAAATGGAGGGAAAAGGGAGACACCTTGACCTCTTTGAGCGGAACGATAGTTCACCTGTAAGCGGTTGAAAGGGTTTATATGAACGTTACCGGCGAGGGATTTTCTCAGAAAAGCAATATCTATTTGTATACAGAGGGTTGTTATTGGGGGCAGTGACATGGCTGTATTTAAATGACCGTATTGAGTAATTAGTCGTTCTGCTCGGTGTTGAACTCCCTCTAGTTTCATCATGTTCTCCACTGTACTAGGGTGCCAGGAAGGAAGCCCGTACAACAGTATTGGCCGTACTAATGACAAATAGACTGTCTGAAATGCTTTCTTCCTGGCACCCAGTAGAGATCTGCAGATGAATCCCAGGACTCTGTATGCTTTGCACCTTATTTCTTCAGCATGCTTGTTCCATTTTAAATTGCTGCAAATGTGAATGCCAAGCAATTTTATTGAGGTGCAAGGCATCATATTTTTACCACATAGTGAAATTTGGTGTTGTAACTATGATCTTGCTCTAGTTAAGCAGATATACTTACATTTCTGTATATTTATAGACATTTCTATTTATTTTGCACCATAGAGCCACATTATCCAGATCTGACTGTAAGTTATTTAGGTCGTTCTCATTGCGAATGGCTCTGTAAATGATGATGTCATCAGTGTACTGTGCCATAGAAGATGATACACAACCTAGCAGATCCAACTTAAATATCGTATACAGAAGCGGCTCTATCACACTATCTTGAATCACACCCGAGGTGACTAAAGTTTGTTCTCACCTGGCCCCGCTGAACACAGCGCTCTGCGTCCGACCTACCAGGAATGATCAAAACCATGCCTGCAGGTTGCCTTGAATGCCATACTTGTTAAGTTTTAACAATAGTCGTTGATAAGGTACCTGATCAAAGGCCTTACTCCAGTCGAGAGTTACGCAGTCCACTTGAGATATATTAGACTGGTCCAGGGAATGTTGCCACTCATCAATTTCTGTTGTTAAAAGTGTAGTACAGGATTTTCCAGGAAGGAATCCATGTTGGTTGTTATTCAACAGGTTTCTCCTATTCAGAAAATTCAGCACATGTTTAACAATTAGGCGTTCCATGCATTTACATAAGCCAGATGTAATAGGGACTGGACGATAGTTGTCTCTATTTTCCCTGTCACCGTCTTTGAATACGGGAACGACATTTGCTTTCTTCCATTCTTCTGGCACAGTCCCACTGTTCATTGAAATGTTAAATATTGCGCAAAGTAGAGGTGCTAATGCTTCTGCACAGTGATGGAGAATTCTGGCCTGCACATTATCTGGGCTGTTCGCAGCATGAGGTATAGTTCTCCGAAGACTTGTTGTGACCTCGTTAGCAGTGAAGTACAAGCTAGTTAGGGGCGGAAAGGGAGGGGTTGTCCTTGTGGTGAACATGTCTCCTCGTCCTTGTCAGCAGTGGTGAAGTTATTTTTAAACTTACTGTTAAATGTGTCTGCTATTTCTTGGGGAGAGGAAACTGATAGTCCGTTGTAGTTGAAGACGAATGGAACACTGTTGCTGCTTTTGTTTATGATGAAAGCCCATAGCACTTTACTATTGGAACTAAGGCTGTGGACATATGAACTGTAAGCATCACGGATTAATGATTTGAGTTTGTTCATAGCCAGTCTGTACTTCTTCCAGCTACTGTCACTTGGGTTTTCCTTCCATTTCCGGTATAAAGAATTTCTCTTTCGAATACCTGATGTTATGTCTTAAGTGATCCATGGAGTTTTTCGCTTATTATTAGAGATGGAAACTTTCGGCACAATTTGATCGACACATTCAAAAAATACTTTTTTTCCAGTTTTCCCAGATCTTGTTGATAATTATCGCCGATGAAGGACACGAGGGGAATAGGAAGATTTTTTGATAGAAGAGAGGAAAGATCCTTCCAGTTGGTGCGGAAAAAAAAATATATTGTCCTGGAGTGGAGTTTTGGGGAGGGTTTTCTGTAGGTCAAAATTGTAATTATAGCTTGGTAATCACAAAATCCAGGTATTACGTCCAGGGACTGGACGGATGATGTTGAGTTAGTAAGGAACAGGTCTAGTGTGGAGCGGGAATTTTAAGTAATATGAGTTGCTTTGAACACTAACTGATGGAGAAATATGTCGTAGAAGGTGGAGAGAAAACTATTAGCAAGAGGATTGTTTGGTACTGGGGCGGCATTTCTAGACCAAGTAATTTCAAGATTGAAGTCACCGGCAATATAAATTGCATCGTAATCATTCTGTACTTGTTGCACACGATCCAGAGAGGAGAGCAAGGCATCGTTCATCGTTTGCGAGGACTTCGGTGTACGATACACTGATCGGATGAGGAATTTATTACTACCTTACGTAATTTCTACCCACACGGCTTCAGCGGTCGTCTCCAACTCGGGACGTCTAGTTGGATTACATTCTGGTTTAGCAACAATAAGAATTCTGCTTCCTGTGGTTAGGATCCGGTCCTTACAGAACAGGGCAAAAGAATCTGGTAGCACTTCTGAGTCAATAGGTGGTATGAATAAAACCTGAGTTCTTACTCAAAGTATATACTTATGAGTATGAGCACTTAGTAGGAGTATATTCTTAGCCCAAGTAGTATGTACTCCATTTGGTAAGAATAAGACGGTTCTCCTTCGATGTAGTAGGTACTCAAGCACACGGCCATGTGGATCATTTGAAATTGAGTAGGTACTCATGCTGCGAATGATTGTCATGATACATAACCTCAACTACTGAGATTCAATTTCTGTATCGTCTGCATGTACATCAAGTTGTATTTTACTCATAGGAATGGCAGATATTCCGCCAATAACATTTTGCGGCAATATTCTCTTCTGTTCTTAAGGTCCGACGCTCCAGAATCCGTTTAAAACAATTTATAAGTAATGTACCGGTACAAGGTAGAAACGTGTGCGATAATGTGAATGATAAATAACACAAAAGTGAGTATGTGATAAAAATGTAATTTTAAAACATGTAGCCTACGTATGTTAACAGTTGCGTAGTATTTCCTCATTAGCATAATATCCGAAGCTTTGAAATAATTTAAACCAAAATACAAGCCATACATGGGCAGAACGTAGAAACGTTCACGATGACTCAAAATGATAAATAACACGAAAATTAGAGTGAAACAAATGTGTGGCTTTAACCACACATGCATGTTAATACTTTCATTACCGGTACGGTACTTTCCTTCTTTGTAGGCTATAGGCCTACTAATCATTATTTTAATAAATCTCGGAAAGAAATGTCTGATGCTTTGGGATTATTCCTAACTCAAACCAAATTGAAAGTAGTGTGCAGGAGGAACGAAGTAATACATAAATTATATTTATTGTTACTCTTTACGTCACACCGACACAATCTAGGTCTTATGGCCTTAATGAAGGTACATCCCCAGGATTTGCCAAGTGAGAAAATAAGCCTCAGAAAACCATCTTCTGTGATGCCGACAATTGGGATCGAACTCCTATATTCTGAATCCAGGATTTAACTAATATGTGACCCAAACCGCGTAGCAAGCTCGTTCGGTAGAAAAATAGGCCGAATGTGAAAGTTAGGGTAAAAAAAAAATATTCGTATCTTATGCAGGCCTATAGGTCTGTGTACTGAATGTTCCAAATGAAACGTCTGCCTGGCATTCTGGGTGATCATAAAGGTCCAGAAGGAAAATACATTTATTACCTTTCTTGTTTACAGACTCACCACCTTAATATGTAGGTCTAACATGAGTGCAGTCAAGAGCAGCCGTTGCTGCTGGATAATTAAACTTTCTGCCGCTCTGGTTTGGTAACGGCAAGTTTTGTATTATTTTGAGGAAATGCAATTCACACTGCAGCTTTAGTCACAAAGTACCGTACATAACCTCAACAATAAGTTTACTCAGTTTTTTGTTGGGTACCAAGTCCTCTATGCCGCATTAAAATCCAGGGTGACCTAATAGTCTTAAAAATATGTTTAACTATATTCTAAATAGCACCTCTTGTTTTCCTTGTCCAAATAAATTCAATTTTGAAGAATGATATAGACATAAGGTTCTTAGAATTCACATGCCCATGTCCCTTCTGGAAACAGCCCACATTAATAAACTCAGCCATTTACATACTTTTAAGAGAAATAAATCAGTAAATGCTCATACTTGAGACACATAGCAGTCCTACTCAAAACAGACTGAGATTATACTCATCAATCTGAGAATGTACTCTCTTTTATTCATACCACAAATGAGAATCTACTCTCAGAGTGTTACGATTGTGAGTTTATACTACACCACCTCCATGACATGAGTATATACTCAGTTGGTGAGTACATTCTCATGAACTTTATTCTTATGAAGTGGAGAATTACTCAGAAATGTTGAGTATATACTAAATACTCATGTTTATTCATACCATCCATTGTGTCTGAAAGCCATGTTTCACTGATACACACAATAGAGGGATCTAGGGTTGAGAGCGAAGCGAGAATATATTCTTTTCTACCTGGGCGTAAAATGCTGCGTGCATTAAACGCAAAGAGAGTTAGATTATTATTTACATATTGACAGTTGTAGCTATTTACAGAGTCACTGGTAACGTCACTGGTATTGGAAAAGACAGAGTTCGTTATTGGCGGCATTTTGCATTGCCAGCTAGTCCACGTTCTTCTCCCCCTTCTTTAATTTCCTTTATTCAGAAGCAGAAATTTGTGCACATGTCTTGTGATAACTTGATGAACAACTGTTGCAGTTCATAAACAGTTAGATTATGACGCCCACTGCTTTCACATATTGTACAATGCTGAGGTTCGGGGTTCAATTCAATTTCTCCAATTAACGTGAGAGTTAGGCACCACAGTGGCCGCCCAGCGATCGGAAGTCTGACAACTTTGCCCTTCCCATCACGATGCGGCCGCCCTACCACTAGCAGCCCAAGGCTTTCACTGCCACACTAAGTGAGCTTAAATCTTGAACACTAAAAGAAAACCTTACACAAATGACAGGAATGGGTTAGGTGTGGATGTGTACACATATGCACTCACGCAAAAGAGTAAGTACAGTAGGATACATCTTGTGCAGTTATTACCGAGAGTATTTTAGTAAGATAGGACTATGAAGATGGAGAAGGAGAGAGAAAGAGGGGAGAGGTTTTGCAAATTTTAAATTTTAATTTATGATTTTCCTTGTTTAGTTCTAGGGGAAAGGAATGGTTCCATTCTCATAAGCTATGATGGCTTTCTCCTCAGTTCTTTGCCTAAAATTATGGTATACACTCCAGAACTGACATTGAGTTTTGCAAAATCTTATGTTCATTGCATTAAATTCTTGTTTATTCATTCATATATTTATTTGTTTGTTAATTTTTGCCTTGTAGATGATGACAGTAGAAACAGTAGCCCATCACCAACATTGCGTTGGGATTCCCCCAGTCGTCAGGAGCCAACATTTTCATGGCATTATGTACGTTGTCCACCTGAGAATGAGTGCTTGAATAACCATCACACTTGTGACAACAAATCAGAAAAGTGTGTTGATGTAGAAGATGGTTTCCTGTGCATTTGTGGACGAGGTTACAAATCAGACAAGTAAGTATCAGTACTGATTTTTTCCTCCATACTGAATACAATTTACAAGAATGAATCTGAAAATAATAGAATTAAGAACATTTTACCCATCAAGGACAGATAGTAGACTACAGAAATATGCAAAGGAAATATTTTAACCCCTCAGCGTCGCAGCTATTTAAAGAGCTCCTTATCCCGCGGCCAGATGAGATTTCAACTACGCGCGACTGAAATACATTGATTCACTTAAAGCGTTACTTCATGTATAAGAGTAGCCCGATATTCACGAAATTTGGAATTCCTTATGATAGAACTATGTGCGTGCAGATTATTACATAATTGTTTCACATTTCCGTAGTAATTTAGTTTCGTGTGATAGAGTTCGAAGCACTCTTCGAGACAGAGACCCAAGTCACACTCCTGGCAGCAGTACACCGACGTCTTCTTTTTGCAGTGTTTTGAACACACAACACAACGTCTCTGAGGTTTGGATTTCTCACTCTTGGGTGCTAATTTCCTGATAAAATGTCTTTCCTGCAACCTTGGAACTGTATTATCTGATGCGCGCCGGCCTTGAATATTTCGTTCCCCGCCCGAGCTAGCGTATTTTGTAAACAAACCTTCCATCAGCTGAACCCGATAAGATAACTGCTCAATGTTTGTCCCTGTGACTTGTCTGAATATTATTAGAGAATTTAGGAATCAAAATTCACTCTTGAAAACTTCCCTTTGACCTGTATAATTATCTATAATCTCCTACACGAAATTTCCAAGTACTGGTTCTTCCTCATCATCACTCTCATCATTTACCACTGCATTTGTCACAGCCACATCATCTATTTCATTATCACTGCTGTTAATACCGTCACTACTACTTCCGACTAAACTTTCATCTGAATTATACAATATTTCAAGCACGTTACTATCAGTCAAACCACGGCTGGAGCTAGCCATTGAGCGCGGCGCGTCACACGGACTGACGAAGCTGCAGCGAGACCGAAACTGAATGAGGGGAATAACAAACCAACTCGATACATATTTCAGATAAAAGGTCGAGGCATCGTCTTTCAAACGAGATATATACCATGAGCAACTGGTTCTCGTATCGTATGACAGAAAGCAGCACTAACTGATGCCTACACAAAGCGCTTGCGGAGAGTTACGAAAATATTACAAGCCGAGAAATAAAGACAAAATATAATAAATAAACCGCTCTCTTAATGTAAAATTAGAGCAAAGAACATCGCGTGGAAAGACAAACTTCTCAGATCATCATTTCTTTATTTTATTCCGTGGGAAAGAATGAAGCAAACAGACTTTTAAAAAAAGCGGAGATTAGTGCTCAGACTTACTTGACAAATAATTATCCGTGCAAAAAAACTACATTTTAACGATTTTCAATTCTTATTTACAACACTGATAAACCCGAAAATGTCTTCTTGAAAACAAAATAACTTGCATATCCATAACTCCAAAACTCTTCGCGCTATAGCCGTAAATGCGAAACCATGTATGGGTCTATACCACGTATAGAGGTCGGCGGCTACGGAAGAAAAGAGGGTGTATACCACGTATAGAGGTCGGCGCTGAGGGGTTAACATTGTTTTTACATAAGCCTCCCTGTGGCTTTAAGAACTATACATTGGACTTTCACCTCTACATCTGAGTTTCTGATTTTGGGAACTCTATTTAAAATTTATGTTGGACAGGTGTTTTCTGTGATTTCTACTTTCACTGGCAGTTTTATAACAGTACTCTCCAATATTTCATTTTTGCTCCAAAGTTGTGTAACAAGCCAGTACATTCCTGTACCATCCATTAGTTGGGGATTCATAACCTTACCCATTAAGAGGTAAAGATATATCTCCTATAATTAACCAAGAAACTAAAACAGATGTCATGAGTTGTTGCCATCGGACTGAAATTATGTTAAGTCGCTGTATACTAGTGATCACTCCAGAGAGGATAAGGTGGTTGGTGAAGACAGAGAGAAAAGGCTAATCAACAGTATCTCCCTTCTCTCTATTGAATATAGTTCCTTTTAATATTGTTCTTATTTACTGAACCTGTTCTTTTGCTTCCTTACCGAAATGAATTGCTTTTCGTTTGTATTCTTTCAATTTTATTGCCTACTTTATGCCTTTCTTTTTGCTATATATCTTGATGCAAATTGATGGTTATATTTCAGGTCGGCTTGTGTACCAATGTGTACACAGGGATGTGTGCGGGGAGTTTGTGTAGAACCAGACAAGTGTCAGTGTGATTTTGGTTACGTGGGAGCAAATTGTAGCATTCAGTGTCAGTGTAATGGGCATGCCAACTGTGCTGGACCTGATAAGCTGGATGTATGTTTGGGCTGTCATAATAACACCATGGTATGTATACTGAAAATTCCTTAACACCCAATGTTAGATATTAGATAAATTTGAAGTTATGACTGTTTATACAGTGGTGAAAAAATATTAATGCAGTATACTAGTCATGTATATAGTGTATGTATGTATGTATGTCATTCTGCCAGGATAAGTCTAATGCTCTTATTCTTGCACTTGAAATTAGTTTGGAGGAAAATTTGTGAAAATGTAAGTGAAACAGCATATAATATACACACACCGCTGAGCCATTACATTATGACTACCTACCTAATATGATATAGGACCACCTCATACCTGCCAACTTTTACGGTTTATCCATAAAATTTGCGGAAATTGCAGCATTTTACGGTTTTACGGATGGACGGTGTAATTTTACGACTTTGCGGACAAAAATTTGAAACTTTAATATTTGATATATAATCACTCCACTTCTGCACAATCGATTGTTTGCATGGGTCGAAGGCAAGTCCACAATAGTCGATAACTCGTTCTTTGATATGATTGGTATTTTTAACAGTGTGATGTTTGTGTCGTTATTGGAATTGAATTTAAAGCTGGGATAACAGTTTTTCCTTGTGAATCTTAGGTGTCAACAGGCTCTGCTCCGCAAATTCCTTGTTCTGCTCCATTCACTTGTTGTGATTTAACCTATATTCTTTGACCATGTGAGTGTTGTTCTTTGTTCACTAAGTTGGCATTCCTTGACATATTTTAATGAAGTAATGTTCGATTTTTTGGGTTATAACTTCGTGCTTCGCAGTTTTCTGTATTCGTTGGACTAATTAAATTCGTTCCAGTGACTGGTTATACTGCTATTAATGAAGCCCATTGTATTATGAAGAAGAAGAATAAAAGAAGAATTACATTCGTTCCACGTGTGTGTATGTTTTTTACCATGTGCATATTCTTCGTTCACGAGGTTGGCGTCATGTTCGTTTAATGGTTTAAGACTTTCAGTGCTTTGACATGTATTAATGAAGTGTTTGACTGCCTTGAGTGTTTGTTATAAATTTATGTGACGTTCAGTGATCTAGGTTCCTTCCAATGTTTCAGTACATATCAAGACATTTGTTCTCAGACATTTTCATACGCTATACAGTGAAACCTCGATTCTCCGTTTTTCGAGAGACCATGAAAATAAAACGTACAACACGGGAAAACGGAAAATCCGGGAATGAATGAAAACCATCAACAATTTGGCTAAACATCACAAAAATGAAATATTTATAATTATAATCTTACAAAAACTCCTAAACCAAACCAAACTACAGCCCCAGTGGAACTTTGCCTGCCAAGCGACCGCTGCTCAGCTCGAAGGCCTGCAGATTACGAGGTGCGCATGGTCAGTGCCACAAATCCTCTCAGCCGATATTCCCGGCTCTGTAGATCGGGGTCGTCATCTCACCATTAGATAGCTCCACAATTAAAGGTAATCACGTAGGCTGAGTGGAACTGGAACCAGACTTATATCCAGGTATAATTGCCTGACCTGGTCGCAATCGAACCCGGGCCCTCTGGATGAGAGGCGGGCATGTTAGACTGCGAAACCGCATTAATTACAGGTACGCGAGTTTTACAGGGGAATCTTCGTCAGTTTGCCGTGAAAACTTCTTTCAGTTCAGCAACTTGGATTAGTCTAGCCAAACTCTTCGAAAAATCTAATAACGCCAAGCCGAACGACAATCGACCACAAGTAGTTTTTAATTCTCTCATCTCATAAAATAAAGCACATTAGATACAAAAGCACCCAAAATGATGGCGAAATCCGTTCATTTCTTAATCTTTTATTGTAATTTGGTCTCCGGTATACTGTTCGTAGTCAGTTTCCGGAAATCTCCTACCGCGCAAATTAGGCCTACATCGAATTTTAAAGGTTATGTTGAACTCTTAAACATGGTTTCGAATGTAAGTATCGATTCTTAAAAGTTCTCGAATGCATTATATTCCATTCTGCGCGTCACAAATCCAATCAAATAGGAAAGATAAAAGAAATATCAAAACTTCAGAAATTACGGTTATTCGTGACCTTGAGGTCATCTGGAAAGGGCGCTCGCTGCACGTCAGTAGGAGTTTGAAATGATACCAACCATTTAAAATGTAACGTGTGCAAATAAAACGACTGCGGTTTTTGGTATTTTAACACGAAAACGTAAAATTCCCAGTCTTTCATTAGGACCTAAACAGTAATAGGCAATCCCAATACCTCCCATGGCTTTCTTTTTTTTTTTTTTAATGTAAGGTGCAACATCTATTTTGGTCTCGCTAACATAATCATGTACGATAATATGAAAAATACTGAATTTGTATTAAGAAGGAGCAGTTTCGATTCCTGCCTGAAAGCCCAGTTACTCTGCAGTGCCCTGAGCAAAGTGCCGAAAACCTCTTCGGCAGTACGATCGAAAAAATGTAAAAATATAAACATCTAACCCTGGACATAATATGGACGTTTTATAAGTGCGAACATTTGACGAAACTCGTTCCGTCTTCAAGCAGAGCTGTCGAAATGCGCCGTGTCTCCTTGCAGTTGTGGCCACTCTCTGCTTTATGATTTTCCGAGATTCTCAAAACAATACCACCCGAATGCGATGCTAAGATCGTCCCTTATGCAAGTTCACCGCCGATCGCTTTTCAGTACCGGTACAGTACTTGCTTTAATTATCGCAGTGACGGGGCGTTAACGCCAAGATCCATAAATATGCCATAGCCGTCCTTTCGTGAGATACAGTTTATTAAAAAACGATTGATCGAGGATTTAGCGTTGATGGGACTGGAATTTCTGGACGGTTGATCCGGGAAATCGTTTCTTCGAGGAACGGATAATGCGGGACTTTTACAACGTGATTTAATTACGATGCTCGCGGGACCACGTAATTTGAACGCATATTCCGGGAAAACGTATTTTTCGGGAACGGATAATCGAGGTTCCACTGTATTCCTATTGTAGATTATCATGAATAAATCCAACAAGAAACAGTACTTGATTCAAAATCAAAGAAGTGATGATGAGATATTTATTGGCATTCAGACTTCGAACATAGTGAATCATCTCCAGGATACAGATAAATCCTTTTTCTTTTCATCAGTGAGAAACTACTTTTGTACTGCTTGTGACTACATCGTGAACAGGTTTCCACTCAAGGATGATGTGTTAAAGCATGCTCAGTTTGCTATGTTAGACTAAATTGGAGATGCACAGGTTTCTTCCATTCGTTTTTTCTTGGAAAAGAGATGAGGTGGTTAATGAGCTTCAGAGGCAGTTCACAGCCCTTCAGGTAGATGACAATTTGGTTGCAAATCAAGATGCTGCAAGTAATCCAGTTGGGCACAGATATCAAGAATTTGTGGAGCCGATGGACTTCTTAAGTATAACCAATTTTCTAGAGTAATGCTCTCTATTCTCACCATACCCCATAGCAATGCAGAATGTGAACGTGTTTTCAGCCTTGTGAAGAAAAATAGAACAGAGTTCAGATCATGAGTCTATTTCTATTTTGAAGACCAGGAGTTCTGATCCCTATTATGACAAAACATTTTCTAAAGACTTTTTTGCAGGAAGCTTAAAAGGCCACAACTATGACTTTAAAGTCGAACTAGCAGGTGATTTGCAGTGTGTATTATATAATTTCTTGCCTCTGTTATGTTAATCAAGTTTTATTGTGTAAAGCCATTTTCATTTATCGCATATCTGCTTAATTTACTAAGGAAGTCCTGTTATGTATGCTCCAAACTAATATTCACCATGCCTGCTGCTGTTTAACATGGATTTCTTCCTGATTGTTATGTTCATCTACAAATCATTGGCCTATGATGTAAGTAGATATGATTTCATTGAAGTAACCTGTTTAAAGCATGAATTATTGTATTTTGTAGCCCAGAAGTATTATTTTTACGTCAAGCCGGGGTGATTACTACCACCATGCAGGGAACACCATGGGTGGCTTTTCCTTGCGCGTAGTTCCACTATGTTAGGTACCAAATAGGTTTGTGATTAGTAGCAAACAAGAGCACGACAGCCTTTACAGTACCTGTGATTGGTAGCACTATATGAGCGACACCCTGGGATGACAGAACCCATGGTTCTGGCTTGCCTATGATTAGTACCCACTATATGAGGAACACCACGGTCGTACGAGTCCCTGTGGTTAGTACACTTAGGTGATGAACACGATAGGTTTGCGTTGCCTGTCAATGGCTCCGCAATGTGCGAAACACAGTAGTTCTGTAATACATGTGCGAATTTCATTACCTGTGAGTAGTACCATAATGTGTGGAATACCGCAAGTTTACGCTACTCTTGATTAGTACCGCAACATGACAAATACCATGGTTCTACTTTTCTAGCGATAAGTACCATTATGAGGGGCCGATGACTTGGATTTTGGACTCCTTTCGACTACAAGCATCATCAATTCAGTATTGTGCTATAGAAGTAGTCCCTTGGTCAGTAATACTATTGTTTTATGCCAGCTTCTGTGCATGTAAGGCACTGTGGGTCGGTTCCACTGTTCGTTTTAAATTCATATCCATCCATCCATCCATTCATTGTTCATCCTCACATTTTGAATTGTGGTCTGTTGAGGATTTTGGGTTTTTAATTTGTCATTTCATTTCATTTCGTACCATTAGGGGTCTATGACCTAGATGTTAGGCCCCTTTAAACAACAAGCATCAATCATCAATCAAACACATGCTACTTGTTAAACTGATGCCGTGTACATGGCGCACTTTTCAATTGTAGTGGAAACAGAGTTTCCAACAGAGTGGGTAGAAAAAAACCACCTTCCAGATTTCTGTATGTCTGGACCACTGTACCAACTTCAATGTAAATACTACCCACATCCAGACTTCTTGCTGCTAGGTTTTGAAATATATATGTGGGGATTATTCACATAAATACAGTTTCAGCCTTTCAGTGTTCAGTCTTCATGACTTTGTGATTGAAGGAAGTGTCTCAAAATACATACTTCCTTGGTGGCTAGTGCTGAACCCTATGAATATTTCATTAGTGGCTATCGCTAAAACATCTGATATTTCTCTGCATCATTCTTTAAAATCTGTAAATAGCAAGTGAAAGCACTGTATCCTACTCCTCACATGCTCCAGAGCCAAGTCCATCAGTGTCTTATGTAGCCTACCCATATCTCTTTGCCTCACATGGCAGTTCACTAAAGTCAGTTAATTGGTTTAGCTTCATTCCATGTGTTCATCCCTAACAAGTCAGTTTATTTCTTTATTTAAATACCCTCCAGTCCATTGTTCCCAACCATTTTTACTAAGTGGCTTAGACGGTACAAGCTCTGATCTTATAAGCCTAAGTTGGTGAGTTCAATCCTACCTCATTTCGGTTGTACTGTATTTGAAGGTTCGCAAGTACATCAGACTCGTGTTAGAAGACCTACTGACATGTAAAAGAACTTCTGCCAGACAAAATTCTGGTACCTCTGCATTTCTGAAAACCATAAACGTAGTTAGTAGGACACAAAACCAGTATTATTATTATTATTATTATTATTATTATTATTGTTGTTGTTGTTGTTGTTGTTGTTGTTGTTGTTATACTGCTGTTGTAGGAAAATACCCAATACATTTCTTAATTATTTCAAATGATGGACCTACTCTAGTTTCATATTTTTTATCTAGCATTCAATCTTTGATCACTTTAACTGTTGAAATGGAAAATAAATGAACAATGTTTTCACCAAGAATTTGTCTCGTATATTTCTGTTTACTTAACCTGATTCTAATGGAAAGTCCTATCTAGTGGTAAAGCCTGTTGCATGCACCTCCACAACAGTAAGTTATGGTTGTGTTGCTTTACCAGGCTAAGATCGAATGAGTTGGTGACATGATAGTTGCAAAACTTGCATTTAGGAGATAATGGGTTTTGTACTCTGCTGTCGGCAATCCTGATAAATTTTTCTGTAGTTTCCCATTTTCTCACCTGGGCATATCTTTAGTAAGGTAATGGCAATTGCCTTCTGTGCACAGAATCACCAAAAATCTTATGTGTTGGTATGACATTATACCACTAACGTGAAAAAAAAGAAAAGAGAGAGAAACTGGGGAGAATAGAAAAATGCAGAGGAAACCTATGCGATTACTGAAATTTAAACCCAGGATCAGGACAAGTGAACTGCTTGTCAACTGTAAATATGCGATTTTCACATCTGTGGAATGGTATTGGAAAAAAAAATTTTGACACCCTGTGGATTTTATAGAAGTCCACTATTGTTCTTCTGGCTCCAGTAATTTGCCACCTTACACATCAGATAACTGAAACATTTTTCTGTTGTAATACTACTCCAGTACATGCTAATTCGCTGTGAAAATCTTTTTTTGACCTTATCGATTTGAAAATACTTCGCTGTTGACCCTGGCCAGAGTCTGTTGCTACCTGTGCTACTAATACAGTATATTGAAGAGTCAATCTTGGCAGGCAGAAATTACATCTGAAGACCCTCTGTGAATGGATATTGACTCTCTCCTTGCACCATTTCTCTTCCATCATTTAGTCCCAGTCCAGGTTTCTTCTTCTTGCACTTTTCTTTAATGAATTGATCCACCTTGTTCTGGGTCTCCCTCTCAGTCTCTTTTATTCATGTTATACATGGGTAAATATGGTAGTCCTTAATAATTATTTTAGCTCATTGAGAGGGTATTCCAGCATTGGCAGGACATTTTAAAATTATCTTGCCAGGCTAAGTGGATCAAACGGTTGAGGCACTGGCCTTCTGACCCCAACTTGGCAGGTTCGATCCTGGCTCAGTCCGGTACTATTTGAAGATGTTCAAATACATCAGTCTCATGTCTGTAGATTTTCCGGCATGTAAAAGAACTCCTGCGAGACTAAATTCCAGCACCTCGTTGTCTCCGAAAAACCATAAAAGTAGTTAGTGCGACATAAAAAACAAATAATATTACTACTTATTGAGATTATCTCTTTTCTTCTTTTAAGGGTCCGCAATGTGATCGATGCAAGCCACTGTTTGTTGGGGACCCTACTAATGGAGGAGAATGTGTTCCTTGTATCGAGTATTGCTATGGTCACACTCATATCTGCATTAATGACACCATACCTTCATACCCTCCAGTAAGTATATTTACTGTTCTCTTTCAAGTATGATTTAGTCTGTGAATTTAATAAATAATTTGAAGAGCACAATTTTTTAATTAATGAAACTTCACTGGAACTGTTTATAATGTCACAAAGGAATCACTTTGTTGAATTTCAGTAGTCGGCCAGAAAACAATGATATGCCACTGAATTGAATGGAGCTTCTTTTCATCTTTCCTTCAGTATTTTAGTTATCCTGGGTCTAATAATGCTTCTGTTTACCTCTTGTAAGAGTATGTACCTTTCTAATTCCTCCTGCATAATATTTGGGAGATCAGCCAGTGAAAAATTGTGATAGTAATTTTTTTAATCATTTAAGATTTGGAACAACCAGATCTTTGGTTAGCCTCAGTATTTTCCATAGAATAATTTTTTTTAAAAATCTTAATGAATGATTCAAAAATCAATATTGAATGACTGTGTTCCAGTTATCTGAGCTTTCTCGTGCTGATCTTGAAAGTCTCCTTTTGGAAGGCCCTACAACACGTGCACGCTGTCTAGACTGTCGCAATCGCACTGCTGGAGACAAATGTGAAGACTGCATTCCAGGCAACTTCCGCATTAATCAGGACAAGAGAACTGCTTGTCGACCGTAAGTATGTGACTGTCACATCTGTGAAATGGTATTGGAGAAAATATTTTTATCGCTTTGTGGATATTACAGGTATCATCATAATTTCCCCAGATGCAAATGCAACCAGATCAGGGAAAATATAGTTTCCCTCCAGTTTGCTCTTTCATTCAACCACTTATTAATCTTCATATTCTAGTCCATGTTCCTTTGTTTTATGCTGTTCATTATCTGGGTCTTTCTCAGCCTCTCTCTCTCTCTCCTTACATTTGTGATATGTCATAGCCTCTTTTGGCGTTATTTTATCATTCATTCTCTTAATATGTTCAAAATACTATTTTTTTTTTTCTCCATGTTCTTCTCGACATATCTCTTACTGTTTTCCGTACTACATTCAGAAATATCATTTTTGGTGTCAACATTTGATTTTCGTCCTCCTTTGTCGCTGGCCATGTTTCAACTGTATATGATATGAGGGCGGATCAAATATAAACGGGAATTATTTTTTTGAATTTATTGTATCTACCAAAACAAAAACACACATATAGAAATCACTTTTCTACATAGTGTCCTGCCTTCAATACACATTTTCTCCATCGGATTGGTAAGTTTTTGATGCCGTCTTGATAGAAGAGGGGCGTGTGCAGAGCCAGTTGCGCATGAACTCTTGTGCACTTGCATCATTATCGAACAGCTGTCCTCCTAGGTCTTGTTTGAGTGGTCCAAAGAAATGGTAGTCGCAGGGCGGTAAATTTGGACTACACAGTGGATGTTCCAGAGGTGTTTTCCCCGCATCAAAGCAGCAGTATTCGGCCGTGCATTGTCATGGAGAAGTATGATGTTTCGGATCGGTTGCCAGCGTCGCTTGTTGCGATACACAGCTTTTGCTTCATCCAGAAGGCGACAGTAATAGGCTGCATTAATTGTTCTTTGTTCGTGAAGAAAATCCACCAGCAAAATGCCCGTGGAGTCCCAGAAAACAGTTGCAAGCACCTTTCCAACAGATGGGTGTGTTTTGGCCTTGACCGAACCTGCTTCGTCTCTTTACCGCCACTCCATGCTTGCTTGCTTTGACTCTGGGGTGTAATGATGCACCCATGTTTCATCACAAGTCACAATACGACGCAAGAAATCCTCTCCTTCCTCCTCGTAGCGTAGCTTAGTCTCTGACAAACTTCCTGGCGTAAATTTCTCGGATGAAGGCTTGAACACATCCATAACTTATTCCTATGGCTAAAACAATTTCCAAAATGTTTATTCACCAATCTTCACCAATGTCACGAATGGCAACAATATTGGAAGTCTTCTTCTTCTTCTTCTTCTTCTTCTTCTTCTTCTTCTTCCTCCTCCTCCTCCTCCTCCTCCTGATAGTTTCTGCTTATGCGGGTCGTTTATGGGAAAGTGTACTACTGAAAAGAATTGATTAATGCTTATGCTGTTAGCTCCTGTAAGGCCCCTCTCAAAATTCTTGGGTTGAGAGAGCTTGATATTTTACACTTGACTGAATAATAATAATAATAATAATAATAATAATAATAATAATAATAATAATAATAATAATAATAATAATAATAATAATAATTTGTGTTTGTCCAACCCTTGTCCCGTTTCCCTACGGGGTCGGGTATGAGGTGAGATGAATTTGTCGTGGCGGTTTTTTATGACCGGATGCCCTTCCTGACGTCAACCTCATCAGAGGAGTTAATGGGAGATGAAATGAATGACGTGATATATGATAGTAGGGAGAGGGTGAAACCCGGTGCCGGCACATAGCCTACTCCTGTCGAATAGCACCAAGGGGTCTGCTCAAGGCTTAACGTCCCCATCCGACGGACGAATCACCATCAACAGCGTCATATGCCCTCACTCCATATGAGCACTGCGGAGAGGTTTGGAATTTAATCCAGGCTTTTGGCACGCAATCTAGTGATTAGAAATTGTATACCACCACCTCCCCTACCCTGCCGGCCAACATTCAGATGGTGAAAATTTTTTCGACCAACGGGACTCGAACCGGCTAACCTCGGTGTTAGACCGTCTTAGACTTCAGCGCCTTAACGATCATGGCCACCAGGCGGGCTAATAATAATAATAATAATAATAATAATAATAATAATAATAATAATAATAGCATGTGGCCTCCGAAAAGCCATTGGAATTAACCAGTGACGATTAAAATCCCCAAACTGGCCAGGAATTGAACCTGGGATCCCCAGCGCCAAAGGCCAGCACACTAACCCTTTAGCCATGCAGCTGGACTCTTAACTGAATGAAAATATCTGATACAGAATTGTATCTCGATCCCCCACATACACTAGAATCAAAAGGTTTTTTTTTGCGATTTGCTTTATGTCGCACAGTCAGATAGGTCTTTTGGCAACGATGGGATAGGAAAGGGCTCGGAGGGGGAAGGAAGCGGCCATGGCCTTAATTAAGGTACAGCCCCAGCATTTGCCTGGTGTGAAAATGGGAAACCATTTTTAGGGCTGCCGGCAGTGGGGTTCGAACCCACTATCTCCTGAAATCAAAAGGCTTAAGCTTGCCTCCGAAATTCTCCGTATTCTTGAAACTGATACTTAATTGAGATGTATTGGATTTCTGGGTCTACATTAGAATCTAGATTATCCAGCCCTTGATTAACCATTTTGCGGATTATCTCTTGCAAAAGAAAAATGAATCTTGATTTTTTAAAGCAGTGTACCCTTGCTCCATAAAGAAAGAATGAACACACTCTTGATATCATGTGTGAGAAGTTTTGCTTCTCATGGAGACATCTTCAGACCCATGGACATTAAGCAAATTAATAAGTAAACACAATAATCACATATATATTATTTCAGTAGTATAGATCCCTTTTGCAGCACTCACAAGTAATCGATCGTGTCAAATGAGCATTCAAAAGAAAGAGAATAGATATTAGCAGTGACAAATTGCACTCTAATTTCATAAATATCGATAATTTCTTTAAAAAATGAGTTTAAAAGAATTGTACGAAGTGTGTGATTTGTGAATACTGTTGCTGTAGGAAACACACGCCATCATTGCTGTCCACTTCACATTTGGCTGCTGGGACACCTGTTTTATGTCATTATAATATTCTGTAATTATCAGTGTAACCAGTTTCCAGTGGTTACACGATACACAGTTAAGTAAAGAGGAAAGTAAATCAAATTACATGGCACATTAAAACCTTAACACACAATAAACGTCAGATGAACTGAGCCAATACACATATAAATATCAGGTTGGGCAATGTGACTGCTATAATAAAGGAATGTTGAGTGGGTCTGGGAAACCTCCCAGGGCCATAGAGATACGAAAGTTGTGGAATTCCAGAAAAATCAACGGTGGTCCCTTGATTCGAGATATTATTTTCCAAAATAAACATCACAAGATAAAATCGGAACAAAATTCATCTATCCAAACAATCCAGTTACACCATTTCCAAAATACAAATTAGATATACTTTGCCAAGAGCTTTGCTATTAGGTCAAGAGGTAACCTAGAGATATCTTAACATAATACAACTTCTACAATACAGTTTTGAGGGTAAGAGGAAACAACAGGATACAAATACAATATTAAATTAAAGTGGGTGTGCTTTCTAAGACATCTGAGAAGTTGAGTGGTGAGTCTGGGCGAGTATGTGAAAATACAAGTGAACATTAAATGTAAATTAAGGTGGAACTGAAACCAACAGTGCTTACACCAAGGTAGCCCATCCCGGGAGCGAGGATTCGCCAACGTGCATCTGATCACTGGACTGAGGAGAGAATGAACGGCCACGAAATCTTGCCTCGCTGTCTTAAAAAGGCATGTCTGACCCTGGTGTGATTACTGAGTGATCAATCAGAGCACAGGAGCTTCCCTATCACCACCCAGATCCACCAATCAAAACTCTTTATCAAGTAGCAATGTTTTCACAATATTCCAGAATATAGGTAGACACTAATCGCGAACTTTCCATCTTCCAGAATTAGTAAGGGCATGCTTCTAGAATCGACAGGAGCCAACACACCCTGTTCCAAAAGTCCGCGTCACTATCTTTCCGGAATGTTACAGATGTCACAGAACAATAATAATGTACAATCTAGTAGTTACTTAAGTGAATAAAGGGAATACAAACAAAACATTCCACAATAACATTCTACACCATACAGACATTCATTGACATTGAAAGGGCATATGACAGTGTCCATAGGACGAAAGTTTGGGACATTCTGGTGCAAAAGGGAATTGGACAGGGATTAATAAGAATGATCATGGCATTGTATAAGGAATGTTGTTGTTGCGTGCAAACACAAGTTGGCAGGACAGGTTGGTTCAAAATAACTAGTGGGCTGAGACAGGGAAGTGTTCTATCACCAATCCTGTTTACAATAGTAATGGATGACATCATGAGAACAGCAAAAGCAGCATATGGAGGAAGAGAAATGAACATGATGTTATTTGCAGATGATATTGTGATTTGGGGAGAAGACGACAGGAAGGTTCAAGAACAGTTGAATGTGGTGAATGGGAAGATCGAAGAATGTGGATTGAAAATAAGTGTAGAAAAGAGTAAAACTCTTGTTATGACTAGCGGGGAGAAAGAAGGGAAAGGTCGGATTAGACTTGCAGACAAGCCCCTGGAAGTAGTGGAAATGTTTAAATACCTGGGGAGTGAATTAATGGAGAATGCTCGACTGGATGCTGAGATTAGTAAAAGGATTCAAGCTGGAAGTTGTTTCTATCATAGTGTAAGAAACATGTTATGGGACAAAGGTGTGCCGACGGAAGCAAAGGATACTATGTACAAGATGTATTACTTACCCATAGCAGCTTGCGGAGCAGAAACTTGGACAATGACAAAGAGGGATGAGAGTCGAATACAGGCAGCCGAAATGAAGTTCTTGAGGAGTATGATACAGAAGAGTAGAAGAAACAAAATAAGGAATGAGAAAATCCGGGAGGAGATTGGAGTGGGAAGGATGAATGATGGAATAGAGAAGAGCCGACTAAGATGGTTTGGGCACATAAAGCGAATGAGCGACGAAAGAATGCCAAAAGAGGTGATGGAAATGCAAATCCAAGAAAGGAGAGGCTGTGGACGACCACGATTGAGATGGAAGGATACCATCCAACGCAGCATTATAGACTGGGACACAGTGTTGTAGGAGTGGTGGAAAGACCAAAGAAAGTGGAGAGGAACCATATTTGCCCCTACCCGGCTACAGCTGGATAAAGGGAAATGATGATGATGATGATGATGATGATGACAGGCTAGGTAGGTAAAGAGAATACAAATAAAATATTCTACAACAACATTCCACATCATACAGTAAACATTCCTTAAAAGAAACTCTGCACAGGTCTCAATCAGTTTAGAAAAGAATGATAGTAAAACCAAAAGTTACTTCCGGAACATTAGTCAGTACATTAATGCACTTGCATTTGCTTCCATTCAAGTGGATACCATAAATGTTAAAAAATCAAAGATTACATTAAGTGGTAAGTAAGACTGTCTAATATTGTACTGATTTGTGTATTCCTTAGTTCACCAGTAGTTCACAAGGGGGCTACCACGTGCTTTATGAACATGTGAGTTTTCTCTCACGGGTCCCCTAGTTCCTAATGTAATTCCTTTAAGATATCTTGATATCAATATGCTCATTCTTTTTGAGGTACTGTACATTGACTTTCCAGTACATGAGTCCGCGGATACACATAAACTGGCGATTTGCACTGAAGACATGATTTCATACATCTTTTACTAATTTTATGTTATATAAAATCATTTAATTTTCAGGTGCTAATACAGTATGTGTTCTGTCATGGAAAAAAGAGAACCTATTCAAAGTCAACAGTCACAAACATACTTAACTGATAAATAATTAATGTAATGTGCCTTCTCCCAGTCTACGGTGCATGTAGCTAGGGATGACTATGATGGTCATTTCTCTTCCTGAATCATATCTACAACTAGCATGTAACATCCCCAGGTGCGTAACTTTCGTCTTGTTCTCTGTCAGGGTTGTACTCTTTTACACCTGTCAGAATACTGTATCATAAATACTGTATATCGCATCGAACGGGAATCAGAAACCAGCCAGCTGTATCATTGTCAGTCTCCAGTATTAATACAAGCATATGGTACATCATGCCATAGTTTTTAACACATCAGTACAAAGTAAGGAAAGCTAAAGTGAATATTTGTCTTTCTCATTGTAAGAGCCAAGAGTAAAGCTTCCGTTGACCCTTCGCGAAAGATAGGTTAGAGATCCAACATGACGTGGCTCGGACGACGTCAAAGCGTGCTACTTATGGTTGCCAATTTAAAATCTTAGGCCCAGCTATTGACGACAAGACCATTGGTCTGGATAGGTTAAGTATGCTAGTGACAAGACCATGGGGCTGGATTGATTAGGTCCGGCTAATGACAATAGGTCCGGCTAATGACAAGACCATTGACAAGCAAAGTTGGTTTGGAGTTCACGACCAACAGACCGCTGTTATCCCCTGGAGTCCTGCTAAAATATGACAAAATATAAGTTACGTACAATTTGAATCTGTGTGGTTTTCTTATTTATACCTCATTGGTGTTAGCCATGTGGCCACGCATAAACGTGGATTACTTGAATCATGACGCTTATCAACTACCGTGGGACAATATACGGAGTCTCAATGACTCTGACTCTTAAAGTTAATTTGTTTAATACGATGGTAAAGAACTTATATGAGAGACATGTCACTGAACGTCGAATAAGGGTTTCTCGCCATTCTTGCCCATGGCTAGATGATGAAACCAAGAGAACGATGGCCCATCGTAACTCGTTATTTTGACATCATGAACAAACCCTAGGTGACACAGACTTTGAATCTTACCACATCTTAAGAAATCGCACAAAGCAGTTGATCAGAAATAAAAAATATGGATATTTCCAAAATTTAGCTAACAACTTCAATTCTAATCGTGTATGGGACCAACGTAGAGCTCTGGAGATAGGAAAACATCAACCGAGACAGACAAATCCTGAAATTCCACTTGACGAACTGAATGATTACTTTAGTAGAATAAATATTCAACCTACCCAAAGTGACTGTACAGAGTTACCGCCCTCCCCTCCAGGCAATCCACCATTCACATTTCACAGTGTCACAGAAAACCAGGTTAAAAAGGCTTTGTACTCAATTAAATCAAAGGCTATAGGTGTGGATGATATTCCTATTACTTTTATACATAAGATTATGGGTGCTGTCCTGCCTATACTGACACACATACTAAATTACTGTTTACTAAACGGAACTTTCCCTACTGTCTAGAAAACAGCCAATATTATACCGGTACCTAAGAATTTAGATCCAAAATTACCCTCTGACTATCATCCTGTGTCCATACTCCCTGCGCTTTCTAAAGCCTTTGAACGTTTAGTATATGAGCAAGTTCTGGAATACCTAAATAAAAATGCTCTTCTGGAGCCTATGCAATCTGGTTTTAAGAAGAGCCACAGTACTGTGACAGCACTTTTGAAGGTTAATGAAGACATTAGAAACGCTGTGGACAAACAACTGTTCACTATACTTATCCTTCTTGACTTCAGTAGCACCTTTGACACTATAGAAATTCACACTATGATAAAGAAAACAGAACTGTTAAATTTCGACCTGGCTGCGCTTAAGATTTTTAGTTCTTATTTGAGTAACTGTCAGCAGCGTGTAATAGTAAACGACAAAGCCTCGAAATGGAAAATGAACGTGGTGCCCCACAGGGCAGTATTCTAGCCCCCTTACTTTTCTGTATTTATATCAATGACATACCATCAGTGATAGGAAATAACACACACGATCTACAAATTTATCGACACTGCAAGACTTCAGACTTAGTATATGTCTGTCTGTTAGGTCATCAGCCCAGAGGCTGGTTGGATCCTCAAATAGCACCACAAAAGGTTATGCGGTTATAAGGAAACCCCAAAAACCAATGGCAGCACCAAAATGAGGCGTACTAGGCAAGATGAGGAGTGAGGTAGTTTGCCATTGCTTTCTTCACTGGGTCAGAAAGTACTTTTGCAGCACGACTGACTCTATGAGCAGCACTTTTCATAACACTCAGATGCACTAGTCACGCTCTGAATGTCATTACTCAGCACTACCCATACCCCAGCAACTTCCATATTGTCACAGCCATGGATGTTGACTGGGACTTTGGTGGAAGCTACACTTTACTCTGGCCTGTGCCAAGAGATGGATGCAAAAGTACTGTATCCATCAAGAAATGACAGCAGGCAGACTCAGTATATATGCACAACGAAATTCTCTTATCCCAAACTCCACAAAATTGGATCTCAAAAATTACTGAGCTGCTCAAACAATGTTGCAAACCCGCCTATCCTACTGAATGGTAACATTATTCCCTATAGTAAAACGGTTAAAAATCTCTGACTAATTATTGATTGGTCTGATCACGCAAACGAAATACGTAAAAAGATTTTTGGAGTGCTTCACTCTTTTAAATGGTAGAGGGATGTATTTCCATTTGAGCTAAAGGCCAAACACTGGTTCTCCCTATTCTTTATTATTGTGACGTTTTAGTTGACATGGCGAGAGAAGAAACACTTAAACTTCAGCGTGCAATGAATTCCTGTCTGCGATTTATTTACAATATCGGGTACGATGTTCATATCACCCCATACTATCAGGCTCTCTCATGGCTGAAGCCTGATAAACGTCGCAGCTACACATGTTAATGATGGTGTTTAGTGTGTTAGCTGAAAATCAGCCACTGTATATTTCTTCTAAATTCACCTTTCATCATTTCACAATTTAAATGAACGTTCGAGATACTTTCTTTCTATTCCAGTGCACCACACAAATAAACTTAATAGAACATTTGTGGTGACCGGTGCCAGACTATGGAATTCCCTGCCAGCTCAGGTCAGAGAAACTAGCTCTTTGTCAAGATTTAAGGTCGCCTCCCGAGACTACCTGCTGAGGATAGCTGACTAAATGGTTGAAGTATGAACGTGTGCGTGCCTGAGGATTAGTCATTTTGAAGAGTTTTTAATATTAATGTAGTTAGTAATTTATTTAATTTGTTTTCATGTCTATTAATTTTTGTAGTTTTAACTATATTAAGTATCTTAGTATTTTATTTAAGATTTTGAGTATAATGTGGTTAAGTTTAAGAGAGGGCCTCGAGCCCTAACTTCACCACTGTAAAAAAGGTACTAATAAATAAATAAATAAATAATAATAATAACAACAACTGCCTCTGTGAATCAGTGGTGGAGTGTTGGTCTCTGGATCCGAAGATAGTGAGTTCAAACCCAGCAGAGGTAGCCAGAAATTTGAAGGTTGGATAAAAGTCCATTCGACATTCCATCTTGTACGATAGCAGTATGTAAAATATCTCTGGTGACACATTTGGTATTCACCCGACAAAATAAATTAAAAGTCGGCAATAGACACCCAATAAAAATTCGGTTTACTATGCCATCTAATAGGCCTGGAGTAAAATGGAACATCAAAATTGACGAGCATTTAACCAGTTGGTGTCAAATTAAAATGTCTGCGCATAGTAGCTTAGGCCATACATTTGTTATTGTTGGTTGGGATGTTTATGGAGCCTTTCCATCTTTGCAAACAAACTTCATGACAGTTCCGTATTGATTTAAAAGTTCTACGTTTATAATTCAGAACTTTTGTTTATGGGTCCACCTTTCAATACATAAGACTAACACTCAGACTGAGTGATGAACATAGTCATATGAAAATATGATGCATATTTTGACCCTATTAGGTCATCTTCTGCCAATTACATACCAGATTTTCATGCACCAGATTTTTATAAGACTAAGTTTATCACTTAATTTGAGTGTTAGTCTTTTATGTATTAAAAGGTGGATCCATAAACAAAAATTCTTTAAGAATTAACAACCCTTTCCACCTTCCTCTATCCAACCACCATTGTTCCTCCTTAACTGTGCTCCAGTCCAGGTTTCTTCTCATTACTCTATTCTTTATCATTTTCAACCACCGTAGTCTGGGTCTCCATGTTGCCCTCTCTCCTCCTATCTGGGTCTCCATCATCTGCTTCGGCATCCTTCCCTCTTCCACTTCCATCCTCTTAACATGTCCAAACCATCTAAGTTTATCCCTCTCCATTTTGTATAAAGCATTTCCACTCCAATTTCCTTCCTGATGTCCTCATTTCTTACTCTGTCCTTTCTTGTCTTTCCTGTCATACTTCTCTCATTTTTAGAAATGTCATGCTATCTTTTTGTCAGTGTTCAGGTCTCCACTGTATATGTCAGTATTGTGCAGTAGTACATCTTATACATCACCTTTTACACTTCATTGGTATTTCCTTCCTACGCACTAGGTTTTTCACTCTGGTAGAGTCTGTTTCCCTGTTGAATCATTTTACTGGTGTTCACGTCCAGCCCTGCATCCTGCATAAGTTCACTTTCCAAGCACTGAAAGCTCTCTACAATTTCAAGGTTTGTCCCTTTATTTTTATAATTCCCTTCCCTTTCCTTTCTCTTCTAGACAACATCATTTTCATACTTTGTTCCACGCTGATTTTCATTCCATAATTTTCAATAATCTCACTCAGCATGTTGAGTTATCCTTGTACTTCCTCTCTGTTTGTTCCCCGCACCACAATATAATTTGCAAACAGCATTATTTTCAGTGTCCTGTCCTCATATTTTACTTTTGTGTCCTTCGCAATTTTGTCCATAACCATTATTATGAATAACTGTGGTGACAGCACACTTCCTTGTCGTAGTCCATTTTCATTGCAAAACCAGTTTTTTCTCCCCACGTACGTCTGGACATGGCTGCAACAATCATTGTACATTGCTTGCGCATGTGCTATTGTTTTCCAAATCCTTTCTGTTGCATTACTTTCCATACCTTTGCTCTGAGTACACTATCATAAGCCTTTTCTAAATCAAGGAATGTCATCACCATATCTCTTCCATATTCCTAATATTTATCCATTAACTGCCTCATGCTGAAGATGGGGTCAAATGTTGATCCTCCATTTGAAAAAATTGCTCTTCTTGCAATTGTCCTTCCACCTTTCTTCTCATTCTCTGTTCTAGCACCCTTTCAAATTGTTTTACTACCTGAGATATGAGTGTGATTCCTCAATAATCACCACATATCTTATTACTCCTTCACTCTAGCCATTTGGTACAGATTTTTCTTTCCAAATACAATAGATCCTCATTACAATGTTCTGCAGGAGACAAGGAAAAAGAATGTGTTAAGCGAGAAAACGTACTACTGAATAAACAAATAAAAACTATTCAACAGGGATATGGAAACATTAGATACAATTTTTTTCCGATATGATGGCATTTTACGTCTTCTATCCGTGGATACAGTGAAAACTATATCTTCCATTTCTAAAGATGAGGGGAGGTGTGAAAAACACGAGAGAAGAAATGCAAAAACCTTTTCCGCTGGGGATTATAAAATAACAACAGTGCACTGAAAGGTGTAAGATAAACCACCGGACA